>NC_084486.1:71697630-73050831 GCF_030035675.1 Rhineura floridana
CTTGCATGAATTAACAAAGAAGAAGTGTTCTGAGCGTGTGGTATGGACGGATGAATGTCAGAAGGCTTTTGATCTGCTGAAGCAAGCCTTGTGCCAAGGACCCATATTAATAGCACCAGACTATGAGCAACCATTCATCGTGGCTACAGATGCGTCAGACCTCGCGCTGGGAGTCATCTTGCTGCAGGAGAGAGAAGGCACCAGACATCCAGTGGCGTATCTGAGTCGCAAGCTAACGCCTAGGGAGAAAAACTATTCTTCGGTCCAAAAGGAGTGGCTAGCGGTCGTGTGGGGACTGAACAAGTTGCGCCCATATGTGTGGAGACGAAGATTCTCGGTAACAACGGATCATCGGGCCTTGTTATGGCTGCAGACTATGAAAAACCATAACATTATGCTGCAGAGGTGGTCCTGGGCCCTACAAGACTATCAAGTGGACTTCCACTTCATCAAAGGCAAGGACAATGTACTGGCCGATGGACTTTCCAGGCAAGTTGCCGGGACTGCTGTGACGTGACCAGACGGAGGAACAAAGAAAGACATTTTCCCCAGACAGACTTGTTTATATTGTTAACGCGACGTATAAATCCTGGAACAGGAATAATACTCTGCCATTGTTTTAAGGGGGGGGGGGAAATGTGATGTTCCTGTATTAGTGTAAATATGGTAAGTGCTGTTTGTATAGGAGATACATGGTAAGTAGAATGAAAGAGGAAGGGGGAGTGAATGGGCAGTAGAATGCTGGATGATTGGCTGAATGTTTAAAATGGCTGACAGTATAAAAGGAAGAATGACAGGTAAATCTGGGGACGTTGGTGAATGTTAGTGGGTTGTTTTGGTGGGTTTTGAGAGGAGATTGTGTGGAGAGTTGGTGGATATGAGGAGAGGGTGGAGTTCGGATTAATACTAAGACCAGTACCTCAGGAATAGATGTAACCATATGCTTAAGTGCCTTTTAAAGAAATCTTGTTATCTTTGTTATTCAATAAATACTTAATTTGGTTTACCAAAGGCCTGATCCTTGGCTGGGGTTTCACAGACCAGAAGGGAGGGTAAGGCTGAACTGTAACAAATGGTGGCAGCGGGGAAGGGAAGAATAACACCACAAGCAGTCTGAGTAAATCAAAGGGATTGGGACAGCTTTAGCACTCAGTCACAGAGGTAACCAGATAGAGAGACTCAGGCAGAGTCTCTGGGACTACTGGTTATAGGACGTGACTGGTGGTGCTGCTTAGCAGGGGGATCTGTTGAGATCTGTGCTAGAGCGGGGAGAGAAACCATATAAAAGGACAGTCCGGACTGGTGGAGTCCCTGGTGGTGCCTAGTGACAGGCAGTAACCACGAGCAGGTAGGAACCTGACAGAGCCAGGGAAGGGCGTCACACCCCCCTACAAAGAGTGATTTCTTTTTCTATAAAGAGTCATGATGAATTGCTTAACCTATTTTGTTTTTCCATTATCTCTATTATTTATTAAGGTTTGTACTAATCTGAGTGTGTAACATCTGGTGTACAATGTCTGGTATTGCTTCGGACTCTGGAAAAGTCAGTGCTTTCATATATCATGTTGTCCTCCACACAGAAACAAGTATTCATTATAAATTACACAGACACCCAGTCCAATAGTACTGCTATTATGTATTTATTTTTTTTCAAGACAGCAGTGACTTATCTTTGATTTGCTTATCTGTTTGCTTTAAAATCCCCTAAACATGTGCAAGTGAAACTTTAAATAAGATGCCCTTCCATGGATTTAAATGTCTAGCTGTAGGCATCCAAAATTGAAAATTCTGACCTCACTCACCCAATTTCCCACTCTAGAAAATGGGACAAAGACTACTTAACTTAGCTCACCAGGTTGCTGAAAGGCCTAATTTATAAATATGTTAGAGAAGTATGCAATTCTAGTGCTATAGAAATTGAAAGCATTTCATAATAGTCCATTCTTTATCTACAATTCCTCCCTCCCTCTTTTAAATAGTTATCAAATCTTTTCACTAGATAAGTGAAGCTGTTTCTTTCATATGCCACTGAGTAAAAAAGAAAAAAAAAAGCATGGACTCAGTTGAGCACAAGATACACACAAAATCTTCCCTGGTGGAACCAGCTGATGAGAGAGCCCTCTGTCCCTTGTGCAGCTGTCAGTTTGAGTTTTCCCAGATGGAGGGCGAAGGAAAGCCATACCCATAAGGGCTGTAGCTCAGTGGTAGAGCAGATGCTTTGCATGCAAAAGTACCCAGGATCAACCAGTGTCATCTCCAGATAGCCCTGGGAAAGACTTCTGTCTGAAACCCTGGAGATTTGCTGCCAGTCAGAGTAGACAATACTAAGCTAGACAGACCTGTGGTCTAATTCAGTATAAGACAGCTTCTTATATTCACACTACCTTCTTTAGCTGTGACCTTAGATGCTATGATGGCATATCAAGTATGGGGAAAGCCCAATCCTATCAATAACCCTCGGCAACCTAATTCCTAAAACAGGCAAGCCTATGTTAGGAGGGTCGCTCAAAGTAAGGGCCAGTTTACATGCCATCACAAGTGATGTGCTTGTTGCTGTCTCTGTGGCTGCTCCCATGCTACTCCAGGCAAGCTGCCATAATCTTGTGGGCAGCAGATGTATACATTATGTGGAGCAATGTGGAAGCAGCCAAAGAGGCAATTGCTACCACATTGCTAAAAGTAATTTAAAGATAAGGTTAGATAGTTGCAATCCTTCTATATATAGGCAACTTATCATAACGTAAACATTCCCACTCCAACTGAGGTTTTATTGGCTACATTTCAGAAGCTGACAGTGTCATTTGGGGTGGGGCTAATACATCATAGAGCAAACTATGAAGAATGAATAAAATATAAAGAGCTTTCTTCTTAGACAGATCATTTTGAAGTGTATAAACTTTTATCATACTTTTGAAAAAGTGTCAAACCACTCAAAGGAGCACTTTAAAAATATGGTTTATGAAAAACTCTACTTTTACAGGTAATAGGAACTCTGTAAAAGTCCTTCAGAAAATAGAGTTGCCTCCACTTTCAACACAGAAAAAGGAATAAAATTTGTGACATATGGGAGCAGCTAGGACAGAATCATGGCCTTGACATTCAGTCAAATGCTTCTGAGCTCAGTAAATAACTCTGACAACAGATTGCATGTTTATGTGATAATAATTGCTACCATGTTCTGTTATGAATGATATAGTACCTACTGGAGTGATACGGATGTGATAATAAATAAAAAAATTAGAGGCAAAATTAAAATATACAAGACAGGACACTTCAGTTTCTGTATAGTATTGTTTTCCAAAAAGTCTTGTCCCTAATGCTTTTTGAAACTCCTGTTGTGAGACTGATGTCCTGGATTGTTTTGCTGTTTCAATACACAGTTTTGCTATTGTTCCTCCTCTGTGTTTCCTCTAAACACACAATGAGCCACAGTGGAATTGCTTCCAATGAAGCTATATACCAAGCTATACCTATACCACGGGTAGACAACAAGGTGCCCTCCAAATGTTGTTCAACTACATATCCCATGGCTAATGCCAGAGATGATGGGAGTTGTAGCCCAACAACATCTGTAGGGTATTATATTGGCAACCTCTGCTGTCACATGTGTCTGTGGTATGTGTATGAATATTACATCCCCGTGGGCAGGGCCAATCACATGGCTCTTCCCATTCATTTGAGGCACACCCTCTGAGTAGAATGCAGATAGGATAGGAAAGACCCATTCTGCCAGCTTACCCAGGGCTGGTTCACACGGGAGCTTAACTTCATAGTAAATATGCACCTTTTGCCATCGTGATAGCTTTGAAAGGTTTACACTCCTCAGCTTTCAAAACGTTTATTTTTACTTTCAATTCACATGGCGTTCCTCTGGAAAGGATAGTATCGCTGTTTCCTTGTGGCCCTGCCCCCAAATCTGCATGTTTACTCCCTCTGGAGTATTGCCAATGGAGAAGGGGAGAGTTTTTTTTATTGTCAATTGCACACTGAAGTGGGAAGAGTGTGGGGGGGGACCACCCCTTTTCAAAGTATTTATGAAAGGCAATTTTTAGTGGAAGTGTGTGTGTGCACACATGTATGTGTGCCTTCTACAGCCTCAAGTGACTACCCGGTCCTTATTTACTCAGAAGTAAGCCTCAACAGTGCTTACCCTCTGCTCAGGGCTCATCCCTGATAACCATAGAGAGGTTTCTCCTGACAGAGTCAGTCGAAGTTGTTAGTTGTGATGTACTCTGGGCTCCCCCAAAGTCATTACTACCCTTCTCACTCTCTCCCTCAAGTTGCTACTTCTACAGACAGAGATCTCTTACATGTTTACTCCCTCCCGAGTATCATTTTGCTATTGAAGAGGGAAAGGGTTTTTTTTTGTCAGTGTCATTGTTTCTTGTCAATTACCTGCCTCTCAGAAGGGGGGAAATTGACATGAAAGGTGGGGGGAGTGAGTGAAAGCAAAGGAGGGCAGTTTTGGCAGGGGGCAGAGAGACAGGGAGCCTTCTTTCATTCCTGCTTCTGATAGTGAACTGGGGTATTCCTCTCACATTTGTTTTTTTTTTTAATCTACTATTTTGTGATCAAACATAAAACCAAATGTTAAATGAATAATATTTCCACAATGGGCAATTTTGCAATATTACACAAACAAAGTTTAGAGGAGGTTTTTAACTGAGCTTCCTTGGGCTGAAAAGCCTCTCTTTTCCTGCCCAACAGCTAATGAGGATGGGAAGGGGAGCTAAAAATCAGGGAATGTAAGGAAGGGAAAATCAGGTTCTCTCCCTGCAGGCAGGCAGACTTCTGTGTGTGCGTGTGTGTGTGAGCACACGCACTATAAGTTGTGTTATTTTCCTCCCAGCCTGAAACAACCCAGACGTTTATTTTGCTTGCACTTGGGGGGGCATTAATGTTGCCCTTTTGCACACCCACAAACCTGCATTAACGTTATGGGGCGGAGTGAAGGGGAGGAAAGGAAGGCTACAGCAGCAGAAGTGGCCGGCTAAGCAGATGGAAATGAAATGTTGATGGGGAGTTTAGTGGGTGGAGAAAGGGGATTATGTGCAAGTTACGATCCCCCCCCCCCAAAGCAGGAAATATCAGAATAAGGCGACTATATGAGCGGGATGAACTGAAGCAGAGGCGGTTTTTTCCTTACTATTCGGATTTTCAGCGGATTGGTTTGATTTGCATTTAAAGGGAAATGCAGCAGCTCGCCTTCCCTTTCCAAAAAATGCCATGCCGTCCTGGGGGCTCGGTCACACAGCAATTTAATGTGAGATTGAGGCTGGCTGCATTAGCAAAAAAAAGCAGAGTTGAAGAATTTATGGTATAAGCTTCTGTGGACTCGAGACCATTTCATCACTGAACCTCTAACCTATGAAAGCTCATGTCAGAACACACATCAGTCTTTGTTAGTTTTGCTGCAATAGACTAACACAGCTACTCTTTTAGAAAATGACATATTATTCTAGTATCTACACAGTCACATAAGAACATTAAGCAGAGCCTATCTATCCAGCATCTTGTTCTCACAGAGGCCAACAAGATGTGCTTCCCAGCAACTGATATTCAGAGACATATGGAGTTATAACGTAGCCATCATGGCTAGTAGCTAGGCAATAAAACTGTGGACAAGTGACTCCCACAAAGCTTAGTATGTGTGTGAAGGGCAGAGCTTAGAAAAGTTACTTTTTTGAACTACAACTCACATCAGCCCCAGCCAGCATGGCCACTGGATTGGGCTGATGGGAGTTGTAGTTCAAAAAAAGTAACTTTTCCAAGCTCTGGTGAAGGGGGAGTAAGAATTCCACTCTACAAATTACCATACATCAAAGGGCACCTGGTTGATTGGTGGCTGCTTGTGGCACTATGGGCATTTCCCCTGCAATAGTTGTTTTATAGTTTGTGGGTAACAGTGCAGGGAAATATAACCACAATAACTGGTTACAGCTACAGTCCTATAGCCCATTACCTGGGAGTAAGTCCCATGAACTGAATGGGACTTACTTCTATGTAGACTTTGTATATAGTATTGTGCTACTGTAAGGTTAAAAAAACCCGCAGTCTTATAGATAGCAAGTTGCTTGTGAAGTTTTATGTTAACAGTTTTAACAGCAATTTGAGTAACATTTAAGATGATATTTCTATCCTCTTCATCATCATCACCATCATAAAAAAATGCTTTGTGTGACTGACATGAGTAGATGTCCCTCTTCTTCAGGGGCTATTTATTTATTTATTTATTTGTTAAACTTATATACCGCCCGACAACCATAGCTCTCTGGGCGATGAACATAGAAAATACAATAAATCACAATATGATACAATAAAACATAAAGACAGTCTAAGATCAATTACAGCAAAAATTTAAAATTAAATTAACATTAAATTAAAATGCTTCAGAGAAAAGGAAGGTTTTAACTTGACGCCGAAAAGAAATCAGTGTCGGCGCCAAGCGCACTTCCTCGGGGAGACTGTTCCATAGTTCGGGGGCCACCACTGAGAAGGCCCTAGATCTTGTCACCACCCTCCGGGCCTCTCTATGAGTTGGAACCCGGAGAAGGGCCTTCGTAGTAGAACGTAGTGTATGGGCCAGTTCATATCGGGAGAGGCGTTCCGACAGGTATCGTGGTCCCGCACCATATAAGGCTTTATAGGTTAATACCAACACTTTGAATCTAGCCCGGAAGCATATTGGCAGCCAGTACAAGCGGGCTAGAACAGGTGTTATATGCTCAGACCGCTCAGTTCTTGTTAGCAGTCTGGCTGCCGCATTTTGCACTAGCTGTAGCTTCCGAACTGTCTTCAGAGGTAGCCCTACGTAGAGCACATTGCAGTAATCCAAACGCGAGGTTACCAGAGCATGTACCACTGATGTAAGGTCCTCTTTACTCAAATAGGGACGTAGCTGGGCTACCAACCGAAGTTGATAGAATGCATTCCTTGCCACCGAGGCTACTTGAGCCTCAAGTGAGAGGGAAGAGTCTAAAAAGACTCCCAGACTACGAACCCGCTCCTTTAGGGGGAGTGTAACCCCGTCCAGGACAGGGTATATATCCACCATCCGATCAGAGAAACCATCCACCAACAGCATCTCAGTCTTGTCTGGATTGAGCCTCAGTTTGTTAACTCTCATCCAGTCCATTGTCGCGGCCAGGCAACGGTTCAGCAGATCGACAGCCTCACCTGAAGAAGATGAAAAGGAGAAGTAGAGCTGCGTGTCATCAGCATACTGATGACAACGCACTCCAAAACTCCTGATGACCTCACCCAACGGCTTCATGTAGATATTAAAAAGCATGGGAGACAAAACTGACCCCTGCGGGACTCCATATTGGAGAACCCACGGTGTCGAGCAATGTTCCCCAAGCACTACCTTCTGGAGACGACCCGCCAAGTAGGAGCGGAACCACTGCCAAGCAGTACCTCCAACTCCCAACTCTGCGAGCCTCTCCAGAAGGATACCATGGTCGATGGTATCAAAAGCCGCTGAGAGATCAAGGAGGATCAACAGAGTTACACTCCCTCTGTCTTTCTCCCGACATAGGTCATCATACAGGGCGACCAAGGCTGTCTCGGTGCCAAAACTGGGCCTAAAACCTGATTGAAATGGATATAGATAATCGGTTTCATCCAATAGCACCTGGAGCTGGCCAGCAACCACTCGTTCCAAGACCTTGCCCAGGAATGGAACATTCGCCACTGGCCTGTAGCTGTTAAAACTGTCTGGGTCCAAGGAAGGCTTTTTCAGAAGTGGTCTCACCACTGCCTCTTTCAGACAGCCAGGGACCACTCCCTCTCGTAAAGAGGCATTTATCACTTCCTTGGCCCAGCTAACTGTTCCATCCCTGCTAGTTTTTATTAGCCAAGAGGGGCAAGGATCCAGTACCGAAGTGGTTGCACGTACCTGTCCAAGCACCTTGTCCACGTCCTCGAGCTGAACCAACTGGAACTCATCCAACAAAACATGACAAGACTGTGCTCCGGACACCTCACTAGGATCAACTGCTATAACTTGAGAGTCTAAGTCTCGGCAGATGCATGAGATCTTATTCTGGAAGTGATCAGCAAACTGATTGCAGCGGGCCACCGATGATTCCACCGTGTCCGGAGGGTTTGAATGAAGAAGCCCCCGGACAACTCGAAAGAGCTCCGCTGGGCGGCAGAGAGATGATTTAATAGTGGCAGCAAAATGTTGTTTTTTCTCTGCCCTCACCGCTCCTACATACAGCTTAGTAGAAGCACTAACCAGCGCATAATTGTATCTGTCGGGAGTTCGCCTCCATTTCTGCTCAAGCTGCCTCCTATCTTGCTTCATCGCTCTCAGCTCTGGAGTATACCATGGAGCTGTATGAGCTCTACATAGGAGAGGGCACGCAGGAGCGATCGTGTCAACAGCCCGGGTCATCTCCGTATTCCACAGAGCGACCAGGGCTTCAGCAGGAGCGCCAGTCCTATCAGCCGGAAAATCCCCCAGAGCCCTTTGAAAACCTTCAGGATCCATTAGTCTCTGGGGGCGGACCAATTTAATAGGTCCCCCACCCTTGCAGAGGGAAGAGGCTACTGAAAGTCTAAACTTCAGCAAGCAGTGATCTGTCCATGACAAAGGGAGTGATGTAAAACTCCCCACAACCAGATCACTATCCCCATGTCCAGTAGCAAAAATAAGGTCTAGAGTGTGCCCCGACACATGCGTTGGACCACGAACATATTGATACAGCCCCATGGTTGTCATGGAAGCCATGAAGTCCTGAGCCGCCCCAGACAAAGTAGTCTCAGCATGAATGTTGACATCCTCCAGTACTAGTAGTCTGGGGGATCTCAGCAATATCTCCGAGACCATCTCCGTCAGCTCAGTTAGGGAAGCCATTGGGCAGCAAGGTGGGCGGTACACCAAAAGGATTCCCAACCTGTCCCTCTGGCCCAACACAAGGTGCAGACACTCCAGGCCAGTAACTGCATGAACATGGTGCTTGGTGAGTGAGATGGAACTCTTATAGACGACAGCAACCCCATCTCCCCGACCCTCAGATCTACCATGATGCTGAACCAAGTACCCCGGTGGGCAGAGTTGAGAGAGACCCTCCCTGCTCACCCACCCAGGTCTCGGTTATACATGCCAGATCGGCTGCCTCATCCACGATCAAATTGTGGACGAGATAAGTTTTATTATGTATCGATCTCGCATTTAAAAGCAGCAACTGGAGATCTGAGAGTTGGCTGAGAGGACAACCAACGACCTTGCGGGTGTGAGAAGGACCGGAACAAAGCACAGCCACAACATGTCTGGGCCGCATTCCCCTTACCTGGCACGTCCTTCTCACAACACCATACCTCCCTCTGCCCGTCACTACGGCAATTGGGGCCCCCTCAAGTCCCCCCGCTTGATAGAAAAAGCTCTCTCCGAAGCACATAATAAAACTTATATATACAACAATTATATGTGCAAACAACCATACATATAAACATACACACTCACTCACACCATACACTCATATACACAACCACCCATTCATCTCAAACCAAACCAACATGCCAACATAGTCCCGCACTCTGTACACGCAGATGCCGGCTCCAAGATCTCTCTTCTTCCCACAAAGATGACACCTCAAAACGGCCAGATGACAATGATGGCAAAAAGCATAGGCCACCAATACGAAGCAAGAACCGCAGCGGCAACGGTGGAAGAATGCAGGCCACAGCCGCAAAGGAAAACGCCAGCTGCAGCGGAGAACAAAACCGCGGTGGGCACGGGGCACAAACTATAATACAGGGCAAAGCATAGAACAGCGGCAGCAACAAAGGAGCACAGCCGCAGTGGTGACAATGAAGAGGCGCCACATGCCGCGGCGACAGAGATGAAAACAGGCCGCCCAGCAACGGCCAGCCGCAGCCCCAGTAAGTGGCAAACACTGCCCGGCCGCAGCAGGAAAAAAAGCGGAGACCAGCAGCAGCGACAACACAAAACACAGCGGCAGCGGGGACAAAGCAGCAACGGCAGCAAAAAGCGCAACGACGACAGCGACAACAACAGGAACGGCGAAGATGACGACAACAAGCGACAGCAAGCAGGCAGGACCCACACAGCAGGCAGGACCCACACACGTCGCAGCAGCGGCAGCAGAAGGCACAGGCCAGAGCAGGAGCGAGGCCCAACACAGCGGAGCCCCACAATGACACCGTTGCTACTTGTGGCTACTTGTGGACCTTGTGGACTACTTGTGGACCTTGATCACTGTGTCCTGCAATGTATTTTATATAACATTCCAAGATAAAAATTGCTTGGACATTATTTATTCATTATTTGATTTATACCTCCCAGCAGGAGCCCAGAGCGGCAAACAGAAATGCTAAAAACACATCAAAACATCATAAAAACAGACCCTAAAATACACCAGAACAAAACAACTTTAAAAACATTTTTTAAAAAAGATTTTAAAACATCTTTAAAAAAGGATTAAAAAACATATTTTTTTAAAAAAAAGTATTAAAAAGCAATTCCAACACAGACGCAGACTGGGCTAGGTCTCAAAAGGTTTGTTGAAGAGGAAAGTCTTCAAAAGGCGCCGAAAAGATAACAGAGATGATGCCTGTCTAATATTTAATGGGAGGGAATTAAAAGGGTAGGTGCCGCCACACTAAAGGTCCATTTCCTATGTTGTGCAGAACGAACCTCCTGATAAGATGGTATCTGCAGGAGCCCCTCACCTGCAGAAAGCAGTGATCCACTGAGTATATAAGGGGTAAGACGGTCTTTCAGGTATCCTGGTCCCAAGCTGTATAGGGCTTTGTACACCAAAACCAGAACCTTGAACTTGGCTCGGTAGAAAATGGGCAGCCAGTGCAATTCTTTCAGTAGTGGGGTGACATGTTGGCAATACCCTGCCCCAGTGAGCAGTCTCGCCGCAGCATTTTGCACCAGCTGCAGCTTCCAGACCAACCTCAAGGGTAGCCCCACATAGAGCGCATTACAGTAATCCAACCTGGAGGTTACCAGTGCATGGACAACAGTGGTCAGGCTATCCCTGTCCAGAAACAGCCGCAGCTGTCTTACCTGCTGAAGCTGGTAAAAGGCACTCCTAGCTATGGAGGTCACCTGGGCCTCTAGCAACAAAGATGGATCCAGGACCACCCCGAGAGTATGGACCTGCTCTTTCAGAGGGAGTACGACCCCATCCAAAGCAGCCAACTGACCAATTATCTGAACTCGGAAACCACCAACCCACAGTGCCTCCGTCTTATTAGGATTCAGGCTCAGTTTATTGCCCCTCATCTAGCCCATCACCAAATCCAGGCAGCGGTCAAGGGTTTGCATGGCCTCTCCCAATTCAGATGTTACGGAGAAATAGAGCTGGGTATCGTCAGCATACTGCTGACACCTTCCCCCAAATCTCCTGATGACTGCTTGCAAGGGCTTCAGACAGATGTTAAACAGCATGGGGGACAAGATGGTATCCTGCGGCACCCAACAGCACAACTGCCAGGGGCCCGAAAGACATTCACCCAATGCCATTCTCTGAGATCGACCCTGGAGATAGGATCGGACCCACTGTAAAACAGTGCCTCCAATACCCATCTCACCAAGTCGGCCCAGAAGGATACCATGGTCAATGGTATCAAAAGCCACTGAGAGATCAAGTAAGAGTAACAGCATCACACTCCCCCTGTCTTTCTCCCAATAAAGGTCATCCATCAGGGCAACCAAGGCCAGTTCAGTCCCATAACCAGGCCTAAACCCAGATTGGGATGGGTCAAAATAATCTGTTTCATCCAAGAGTACCTGCAACTGCTGTGCCACAACCCTCTCAATCACCTTCCCTAAAAAGGGGGTATTTGCAACCGGTCGGTAGTTGTCACAAACCAATGGGTCCAGGGTGGGCTTTTTCAGGAGTGGTCGGATCACCACCTCTTTCAAGTCAGCTGGAACCACTCCCTCCCGCAATGATGCATTGACCACACCCTGGATCCACTCGGTCAAACCCCCTCGGGAAGCTTTAATAAGCCAAGGGCAAGGGTCAAGAAGACATGTTGTTGGCTGCATCATCACAAGCACCTTGTCTACGTCATCAGGCCGCATCAACTGAAACCGTTCCCAAGAAGTTGCAGCAGATGTTGCACTGGACAACTCATTGGGGACTACAGTAGACGTGGATGGGGCATCAAGACTGCTACGGAGGCAAGCACCTTTACCTCAAAGTGCCTTTTAAACAATTCACAGTGGACCTCTGAAGGGTCTAAAACTCAATTTCCTGGAGAAATGGACTAGAAAGGCTAGCTGACACACTGGCCTAGTCCTCATATCACAGAAGCCAGTTTGTCTTAAACCATGTTTTAATCCTGAATGTGCCTCTTCCCTGCCGTGCAGATTGCCACATGGCTTCTCCTGTCCATGCAGCCCAAACAAGCCATACTGTGACTTGTCATGTTGTTCAAATCCAGACTGTGGTTTGTTCATTTTAAATACACAATGAGCAGTAAGCCACCCAGGTTTATTCTTGGTTTATTTCTGGCTTACTGCTCATGATTTGATTGAAACAAACTATAGTCTGGGGTTGTACAACATGGTGAGCCATAATATGGCTTGTTTCAGCTGTATGTGGGGCTGTGCAGGGATCTATGTGACAGGAGAGAGGCATATTCAGGATTAAACCATGGTTTAACACTAACTGGCTTACTATGACACGTGGATCAAGCCAATGTGTCAGCCAGCCTTTCTAATAAACAACCAAACAATTTTTCTCTAGGAATGTTATATCAAATACATTGCAGGACAGAGTAAGGTCCTCAGGTAGCCGCTGCAGGTGTCCCTCACCTTGTGCCAGTAAAATAATGTAATCCACAAAGGGAAATACTATAATTTATGGGCATAAATTTAACTGGGGGAAAACAATCTCACTTTCAGGTGGAAACGTTGCTTATGTTTAAGGAAATCCTGTTATCTGCGCTGCTCTAAAATGTGGAATTTTGACTGTATTTTTTGTATTTTAGTTTTATTTGTGATATTTTTAGGATGTTGTAAAACCACCCTGAGATTTCTTTTGAAACATGAAGTGATATATAAATTACATAATTAAAATAAAATAAATAGAAGTTGAACCAAATTACACCCTGTAATTATAATAGTAGATCAGTAAGTTATCCATCAAAACAAAGAGCAAAGTAAATAAAGACAGGGCTTCTCCATTTAGGCTCTGCTTTATCCATTTCTTTAGGGCTAAGATTCTTCCCAGATACTTTACTGTGGTTTCAGCATCCCCTGCATTATCAGATTTGAACCACGATGCTGAGGGAGGTTTAGCCCTTTCCCCTAAGACATTTTCCAGGCTCAGATCACCTCTTCCAAAGCTACTATTTGCTCCATTGAGAAGAAGTTGCAGGTATCTGAAAAGGTGGAGCGGAAATCTATCAATCTGGGCGCGGCCATTGCTGCAGCCGATTCCCGTGGCGTTGCGAGAAGGGTCGGGCCGTTGCTGCTTGCCCGGGACGTGGACGCTTCTGTTGCCACCACTGGGCTGTCCTGGAGTGCGAGACTGTGCCATTGCCGTTTGAGCGGGCACTGTTGTGTGCATGGATGTGGATGCTGTCATTGTCATCGTCGTCGCGCCCACTGTTGTCATCTATCGTCATCTGTTTGGGCGTGGATCGACGAGGCCCGGTCGCCGCTGCTGTCTCTTCTGAGGTGTGCGCCACCGTTGCTGCTGTCATCTGCTACCTGGGTGTGGATACCGCCGTCGTCGCCGCCGCTGCTGCTGCTTGGCTGTGGATCGGTTGGGTCTGGCTGCTGCTGTGGTTCCCTCTCAGGGTGCGCGCCGCTATCGCTGTTGCTGCAGCTTTTGGCTGTTATTATCATACCGTTCGAGACAGGTTGTTACTGCTGATGTTTTTGAACGTGGACGTTGCTGCTGCCATTGCTACAGTTCCCGGCTGTTGCCATTATCTTGGCCTTATTACCATCTTGGCCAAGACGGCCACTGTTGTCCCGCCTGCCTGAATGTTGAATGTTTTGATGTCTGCTGCTGTTGTTTTAGCTGTGGCTGTTTGGTGTGGATGAGTTTGAGTCTTTGTATGAATGTGTTGTCTGGGTTTCTGTGTGGCTGATTTGTGGTTTATGTTTGGTGTGAATGGGACTGAGTGAGTGTGTGAGTGCATGAGCGTGAATTGATGTGTGTTTTGTCATGTGCCTGGGAGAGAGAGTTCGACCGGGGGGACTTTCGAGGGCCCCAATTAATGTAGTGACGGGTAATGGGAGGTATGGTGTTGTGAGAAGAACATGCCAGATAAGGGGAACTCGTCCCAGACAAGTTGTGTCTGTACCTTGTTCCGGTCCTTCTCACATCCGCAGGACTGTTGGTTGTCCTATCAGCCAGCTCTCGGATCTCCAAGTGCTGCTTCTAAACGCCAGGTTGGTACATAATAAGATCTCCCTCGTCCACGACTTAATTGTTGATGAGGGGGCCAACCTGGCATGCATAACCGAGACCTGGGTGGGTGATCAGGGAGGAGTTACTCTTTCCCAGCTCTGCCCACCTGGGTATACGGTTCAGCACTGTGGTAGATCCGAGGGTCAGGGAGGTGGGGTGGCTGTGGCCTATAGGAGTTCTCTCTCGCTCATCAAGCACCCTATCCAGGTGACGACTGGCTTGGAATGCCTCCACCTTGTGCTGGGTCAAAGAGACAGACTGGGAATTCTGTTGGTGTACCGTCCACCCTGCTGCCCAACAGCTTCCTTAACTGAGCTGTCAGAGGTAGTCTCAGAGGTACTGTTGAAGTCCCCCAGACTATTAGTACTGGGAGACTTCAACATCCATGCCGAGGCTGCTTTATCTGGGGCGGCTCAGGACTTTATGGCCTCAATGGCAACCATGGGGCTGTCTCAATTTGCCACTGGCCCAACGCATGTGTCGGGGCACACTCTTGATTTGATCTTTGCCACTGGACATGGAGATGGTGATCTGGAGGTGGGGAGTTTTTTATCGACCCCATTGTCATGTGCAGATCACCGCTTGCTGAAGTTTAGGCTTACAGCCACCCTTTCCCTCCGCAAGGGTGGAGGACCTATTAAGCTGGTCCGACCTCGGAGACTAATGGATCCTTTGGGTTTCCAAAGGGCTCTGGGGGATTTTCTGGCTGATAAGACAGGCGCTCCTGCCGAAGCCCTGGTCGAACTGTGGAATACGGAAATGACCCGGGCCGTGGACACGATTGCTCCTGCGCGCCCTATTCCATGCAGAGCTCATGCAACCCCGTGGTATACCCCGGAGCTGAGAGCGATGAAGCAAAAGAGGAGAAGGCTTGAGTGCAGATGGAGGCGTACTCCTGACGGATGCAACTATGCCTTGGTAAGTGCCTCCACTAAGTTGTATACAGAAGCGGTGAGGGCAGCGAAAAAGCGATACTTCGCTGCCACTATTAAATCATCTCTCAACCGCCCAGCAGAGCTCTTTAAAATTGTCTGAGGGCTTTTACATTCTAGCCCTCAGGATATTATAGAACCTTCAGAATCCCGCTGTAACGAGTTCGCTGGGCACTTCCAAGATAAAATCTCTTGCATCCGCCGGGACTTAGACTCCAGTATTATGGCAGTAGAACCTAATGAGGTATCCGGAGCACGGTCTTGTCCTCATTTATTGGATGAGTTTCAGTTGGCACAGCTTGAGGACGTTGACAAGGTGCTTGGACTGGTGCGTGCAACCACCTCTGTACTGGATCCTTGCCCCTCTTGGCTAGTGAAAGCTGGCAGGGTTGGAACAGCTGGCTGGGCCAGGGAAGTGATAAATGCCTCCTTGAGAGATGGAGTGGTCCCTAGTTGCTTAAAAGAGGCAGTAGTGAGACCACTCCTGAAGAAACCTTCCCTGGACCCAGATAATTTGAACAACTATAGTTCCATTCCTGGGCAAGGTCTTAGAACGGGTGGTTGCCAGCCAGCTCCAGGTGCTCTTGGATGAAACCGATTATCTAGATCCGTTTGAATCCGGTTTTAGGCCCGGTTTTGGCACTGAAACAGCCTTGGTCGCCCTGTATGATGACCTATGACGGGAGAGGGACAGAGGGAGTGTTACTCTGTTGATTCTCCTTGATCTCTCAGCTGCTTTTGATACCATCGACCATGGTATCCTTCTGGAGAGACTCACGGAGCTGGGAGTTGGAGGTACTGCTTGGCAGTGGCTCCGCTCCTACTTGGTGGATCGCCTCCAGAGGGTAGGGCTTGGGGAGTATGGATCGATACCCTGGACTCTCCATTGTGGAGTCCCGCAGGGATCGGTCTTGTCCCCTATGCTTTTTAACATCTACATGAAGCCGCTGGGTGCGGTCATCAGGAGTTTTGGAGTGCGTTGTCACCAGTATGCTGATGACACGCAACTCTATTTCTCCTTTTCATCTTCTTCAGGTGAGGCTGTTAATGTGCTGAACCACTGCCTGGCCGCGATAATGGACTGGATGAGAGCTAATAAACTGAGGCTCAATCCTGACAAGACTGAGACACTGTTGGTGAGTGCCTTCTCTGACCAGATGGTGGATGTTCAACCTGTTCTAGATGGGGTTACACTCCCCCTGAAGGAACAGGTTCGTAGCTTGGGGGTTCTTTTCGATCCATTCCTGTCTCTCGAGGTGCAGGTGGCCTCGGTGGCACGGAATGCGTTCTACCACCTTCGGTTGGTAGCCCAGCTACGTCCCTATCTGGAAAGCGACGACCTCGCCTCAGTTGTGCATGCTCTGGTAACCTCTAGATTGGATTACTGCAATGCACTCTATGTGGGGCTGCCTTTGAAGACAGTTTGGAAACTACAGCTAGTGCAAAACGCAGCTGCTAGACTGCTGTTGAGGACTAGGTGGTCCGCACATATAACACCTGCTCTGGCTCGTTTGCACTGGCTACCTATCCGTTTCCGGGCTAAATTCAAAGTGCTAGTTTTGACTTATAAAGCCTTACACAGCGCGGGACCACAATACCTAGCATAACACCTCTCCCGATATGAACCTACCCGTTCACTACGTTCAACATCTAAGGCCCTCCTCCGAGTTCCGACTCACAGAGAAGCTCGGAGGGTCGTAACAAGATCTAGGGCCTTTTCGGTGGTTGCCCCCGAATTATGGAACAGTCTTCCCGATGAGGTCCGCCTGGCGCCTACACTTTTATCTTTTCGGCGCCAGGTGAAAACCTTTTTATTCTCCCAGGCATTTTAATCTATCTTTTAAGCTTTTAACGTATATTAGGTTGTTTATTGTTTAATATTTATGCTCTACTGTTTTTGTGATTTTATTGTATTTTATCCTATGTTGTGCACCGCCCTGAGAGCCTTCGGGCTGTGGGCGGTATATAAATTGAATAAAATAAAATAAAATAAAGTAAATATACTGGCTGCATTCAAATAACCATGAGTGGGAAAAATAGCTGGTCATACTGTAGCACAAAAGCTTGTGGGAGAGCTTGCATGAGAATTTGTGTAATCTCACAACAGGTTTGATAGGAGCTTTTGTGTTTCCACTTGCTCAAGAAGTTGCACAAGTGGAAGAACATCTTCAGACTTAGTTTCACTTTTCTTGTGCTATGCTTTTCTACAGCCCTTCTGTGTGTGGAAAAGACCTTATGCTGGCAGAAAGGGACTTTAAGATCCCTCCCAATTCAGATAGATAGCTTCACTGTTCCAGAGGATTTTGCTTCTCTGTACAGTATAGTGCATGGGTGCCAAATAAATTGTAACCAATGTTTCACATCAGAAACCGTGGAAACTGCTGCAGGATGAACTGAGTGTACTCAGCTTTTTTATCTCAGGAAATTTAAGACTGTAATAATAAATTCTATGAAATGTGAATATATAAACAAAAGTACAGTAATAATAGGGTAAAAACCCAGTAATTTCTCCTTTCTAAAACGTTAAGCCTCTTAAATGTAATTATCAAGTAATCTACCAAAGCATGTAATTAATATGTGGATACATGCTATTGTACTATGTAAGAAAATCCTATGTATTTACTATATGACTGAATTCAAATTTAAGCACATACCGGGAAAACAAAGTTTTTTAAAGAAAAAAAAGTAGCAGCCCACATTAGAAATAATTATCCTATTACTTTGCTTTTAAGGAAACCTCTAGCTCTTAAGAGTGCCAAGCACAGCAAAAACCTATTCCCTTAATCTGAAAACCCACTGAATGCTTCCGGCACAATCCTGTGCATGTGTGTTCAAAATTAAGACCACTGAGTTCAATTAAACTTACTCTCAGGTAAGGATGTATAAGACTGGAGCTTTACAAAAGGCAAAGGCTGACATTATGACCTCATATCAGCAGGTTTTGAATTTAAAAGTGAGATAAATGAAAAATTTCTGTAAAACAACTGCAGCTGCTCAGAAGTAGCAGCCTAGGAGATTGAGCTGTTTTGTATAATATCTTTCCATTGTATGATTAATTCTAAATCACAATTAGATATTTAGAGATGCACATCATTAGATAGAAATTATTTAATTCTGTTTTCTTCAGCTGTGAGATCTCCAGGCAGAAATCAGGATTCACTATAGAATAATGTCATTCTAATAGGTACTGAACACAGGAGAAAATAACAAAGCATGGTTTCACACACTTGGCATGCTAACATTGGTAAATGGGCACTCTTTTCCACACTCAGCTTCTACAGTACTTTCTGTAACAACTGTTTTATAAACATGCATTACTGAAAGAACACATGTATTATATTTGTATCCCACGTTTGCTCAAAAGAGCTCATGATAGTGTACATTGTTCCCATTTTTATCCTCACAACAACCCAGTGAGACTGAAAAATAGAGACTGGCCGTCAGTGAGCATCATCACTGAGTGAGGATTTAAACCTGGGTCTTTCCAGTCCTAGTCCAATACTCTATCAGCACACCAAGCTGGCTCTCACATAAGACACATAGAAGTCTGAGAAAGAAGTTGCAACAATTTTTAAAATTGGTTTCTTCTAAATACACTGTGCTATGCAGCTATGAGAGAACTAGAAAAGGTCCTCAAATGCAAAGATGTATCACTGTACACTAAAGTCAGGATCATTCAGACCATGGTACTCCCAATCTCTGTGTATGGATGTGAAAGTTGGACAGAGAAAAAAGTGGATAAGAGAAAAATCAACTCATTTGAAATGTGGTGTTGGAGGAGAGCTTTACGCATACCATGGACCGAGAAAAAGATGAAATAATTGGGTGTTAGAACAAATTAAACCAGAACTATCACTAGAAGCTAAAATGATGAAACTAATGTTATCATATTTTGGACACATAATGCGAAGACATGATTCACTCGAAAAGACCATAATGCTGGGAAAAACAAAAGGGAGTAGAAAAAGAGGAAGGCCAAACAAGAGATGGATTGATTCCATAAAGGAAGCCACAGACCTGATCTTACAAGATCTGAACAGGGTGGTTCACGACAGATGCTGTTGGAGATCTGATTTGTAGGATCGGCATACATCATAATCGACTTGAAGGCACATAACAGCAACTAATACACCCTTACTGCATAGCAGTCAAGGCATTCTCCCACACATAATGTGGATTGATTCTTCCTGAGGCATACCTGCTGGCTTCCTCCAGCTCCTTGCACCCTCCTGCCACACTTCCCTCTTGCTGCTTTCTGACCATCCTTTCCTGTCTGTTTATCCTCATGTTGATGACTTGTAAAGCAAAAGGTGCAAATGCTAAAACTTTCCTGGAAGTCAGGGGGAAGTCATAAGCACCTCTTCCTGCTTCTCTGCTCATATTACTCAAGGCCCAAATTGGCTTTTCTGGAAAACAAAATGGCCACTGAGTTTTGGCTGTAGAAATTTTCATGTAACATGTAGTTAGGCCCTTACACACAGAGCTTACAACTCTCAGTGGATTTCAAAAACAGAGGAAACTGCAAGTCAGCATGTTCTCACTGCTCTAGATGGAAGTTTAATAGAATGCGCCACTAAATAATACACATGCACATATATAATGGAGAGGGAGTTCTTCAAAGTTGAAATTGAAATGAGAAATAATATGCTTTGGGTTTGGCATGGGAGACCCCAGGCTTTGGTATATTTAATAGCCCAAATAAATCCCATCACACAAAATTCAAGAGAAGTTTCTCTTTCAAATGAAAGAAGGGGCATTTCCCCCTCTCACAATCTTTCCCTCCATGTGTCTGGAAAAGAGACTGTTTTAAGCAACGTATATTAAATGCTGTGCCACTTTTCTCCATGCTGTTAATTTTACCTTGCAAGTTTGAGAACTCTGATCTTTCAGACAACACAAGAATCAACACTTAATAAATGTCCCCAAAATGGTAACTGCACGGTGGGCTGAGGGGCAGGGACCACTGGTGATAATTTGACTTGGTAGCACTGCAATTTTCAGCCTTGTCATTTCCCTTGCAATATGACTTGTACAGCACTTATTTAGAAAAGTGTGCAGAGTACCACTGTCTTCCCACAGAAGAATATCAATTATTCTCAGCACATCCATGGAGAGGGAAAGACCTTCCATGTAAGAGGGTCCATGTATGCGTTAAGATTGATTCCATACTTCTTATTTAGAAATTAAGCCACATTGTGACATAAGTTTTTGAATTCATATGTTGTTTACGGAACACCTATAATTCCATTGCCTGAAACCTAAATATACAATACTTTTAAAATGTGAGGAATGCTTGCTTCTAGTTGCATGTACTTTTCCTCCCCTCAAAAATCAGTGTAACTTTTCATTAACCGAAACACTTATTTCCTAAATAGAAAGAACAAAGGATTCCAGCCAATAGAGAAAAAATAAAATAATATAAAAAATGATTGTTTCATTTGAGCCAGAGCACATCACAGCATAGCAGAACATATTTACAATGCATGGCTCAGTCTTGAAAATGTGAAGTAATCATCTGTGCTCATGCGCAGAGTACATCACACCAGTGAGTAATTATTATCAATCTTTGTTACATGTGAGTTTAAGGAAAACTTCTTCCAGGTTTGAGGAAAGGTGCTGAGTCAGTCATCCAGCTTGGGTAAAGGCAGCAGAAATGAATGCAGCAGATCCTAGTTCCTGCAAGATCAGCAAGCACGAGAACAATTTTTGTCTGGGGCAAAGGACTCCACCATACACTTTTAATTCAGCTTCATCGTGACCATCTTCCATCTGGAAACACTGTGGGAGGCTGTGTGGATCCAGAATTGGCCTCCACAGTCACTTACGGACCCACTGTTAAAGACCTTACCCTGGAAGACAATCTTACTCGGCCACGAGTGATCGCCAATGAAATGAATTCAGCTTGTTGGAAGCAGATATCTTTGTTCACACACCCCTTTTCTGGAAATTTTTTGAACCGTATGCGATTCCAGACTAGCTTGCCTTCCCTGCTGCTCAGGTCCAGTCAGTCACTGCCAGTTTCCCTATCACCCTGAATTCCTAGGAACCCAGGGTAAGGGGACTTTAACAACTCTCTTAATTTTTATTCTCTTTAATCTTGTTGACCCAGCTTTACTTACTCCTTCAATGAATCAGCCTGTAACTGAAAATGGCTGCTCTGCTCTCTGAGCTTTTCCCACTTGACTGGGGTCACCACTGCTTTCAAATCTTTTCCTACGGTGGGTTCACTGCGCAGGCGCTGGCAGCAGCAAGCAATGATATGGTTGGGGGGATGGCCATCAGCAGTGCTCAGCTGATATATGAAATGCTTTTCAGTTCTCCCACCCAAGATTATCATAGTGATCCCAGACAGTAAAACAGAGTGGACATCCAGGTGCCTACCTTACAGAGTCTGTTACATAGAGAGACAGGCTTTCTCTATACCCTCAACCTGGAATATACATGGAGGAAGAAGTGAGTCAGAGAGAGAGAGTGAGTTTTGGGATGCATGTGCAGCAGCTAGCTAGCAGGAGGCAGAAGCAGATAATGGACCTGAAGCAGCACGCTGCAAGTCACTAACTGATTTATATGTTGTAGTTAGGGGTTGCTGGGATGGGGGGAGGACACTGCCCCATTTTGCCCGAATGACATGCCTCCACTGGTGACAGGCAGTTCAGAAATAGAATATAGATGGAGAAGCAACATCAAGTAAATTTTTTCACATGGTACATGCATCTTTCTCATGTAATGGAATGTATATGATATCTGACAAATGATTTCCTTAGCAAAGTATTTGTTTCTTCTCTCACTCTAGTATTATTTTTGCCTTTGCTGCTCTAGTAACTGCCATCAAAAAATATCTACAGCTTCACATCATTTTGCCTCCTAGACTTTATTTACTGTGTCACTCTCCAACTCCCTTCATATAAACACATCTCAAGCTACTGAAAAAGCATTATTCTCACCAGCATATTCCCATAGATTAAGATGAGGATGCTTGATGGGAAATACATCTTTCACCAAAAGAACAATCATTGATAGCTGCTCTGCTTTCACCAAGTGCCTCAGATTATACATCTGCCTTGCTAGGAAGTATCATTTGTCCCTGTAGCATGACTCTGAAGCTCTTGACAACTGAATGTTCAACAAAAATAAAAATCTTTTGTCACGTATTTACCCATAGTCCCTTTTATACACCTATCTCTAGTACATATTCTAGCATTAAAAAACACCTGCTTGTTTAAAAGTGTTATGGTGGTTGCAAATCCACAAAATCACATATTGTGTTCATTTATAACTTAACCCCCCATGCACATACAGTTTTCCAGGGGTGCTCACCTGCAGTTCTCTTGTTCTGCAGATTGTAGGTCATAATGAAGCCCAGGACATTGTCGTAACACTCTCCATCTACTGCACATGAATCCCCTGCTTTTCAAGTATGCTTTCACTTAACAGAGGGTGTGGCATACATTAAAACTGATGGACTGTACTGGGGTGTGGAGGATGATTGATGAAGGGTGGAGAGAGGGACATGAATAAGGAAGACATCATTTGGGACATGTGTCTGTATCATTCTGCGGCAACATGTGAAACCTCAGTCCTAACCATGTCTGCTCAGAAGTCCTGTTGAATTCAATGGGTCTTACTCCCAGGTATGTAGGGTTAGAATTGCAGCATGAGCTGGCAAATGTGAGGAAGAAATTCTCACATTTGTAAGTAAACATGCATAGGATTGGTCAGCCTTGTTCAACATAGATTAATTAAATAAATAGATTTTACAGCCAGAGCATCACTTACACATTCATGCCACTTCACTCTGGAACAATATGAAGTAATTTGGAGCCCTAGTATCTAGGGGAAAATTTGGATAGGAATAATTTCATAAGCATTGCTTTAGCAGTATATGGATGGCATCCAGTGGGATGGCTTTGAAAGAGGTTTAAACAAATTCATGGAGGATATCAGTTGCTACTCATCATAATGGCTATGTTATGCCTTCACTGTCAGAAGCAATAAGCTTCTGAATACCAGTTGCTGGAAACCACAGAAGGGGAGAGAGTTGCACTCCTGTCCTCATTGTGGGCTTTCCACAGGCATGTTGTTGGCCACTGAGAGAACAGGATGAATGGATTAAATGGGCATTGGCTGATCTAGCAGGCTCTCCTTATATTCTTATATATTTCCTTTTCCTTAGTGAGGGGGTTAAACAATTTCACAAAGATCCCTAGGGATGGGCCAACATCCCTCCCCACATTTTGCCGGCTGCAAAACTGGGGTAGCATTTGGTAATCTTGGGGGATGAGATGTGCAATTCTCTGGAAGAGTATTGCTGGTTCCCCCTGCACTCTGACTGGCTAGAACCTGCATGTTTTCTCCAGAATGTTCCATTCTGAAAGGATGCTGGGGTGGGGCGGAAGGCAGCTGCCAGTGAGAAATGACTTAGTTGTAACTGATTTTTTAAAAAAAATCTCCACCAACAAATGGGAGATGGTATAAATTTAATAATAAATAAATAAATAAACATGGGTGCAAAATAATTATACTTCATGCAAATCTAATAAATTTTTAAACATAATAGTACATTATACAAATAATAGTTTGAGACATGTGCTACTAGCTATTTTGAAAGCATTATTTGTATAATTTATTTTTATTTGGAACATTAAGCTCTCCCATTTAACCTGCACTATATAGCCCTATGTATGAGTTAGAAAATACATACATTAAGAAAAAAACCACATATGGCAGTTTTACTCAAAGCATATTATCATTAATGGTGACTTACATCTGCAGATTCTGGTACTTTTCCCAGGGCTTTATAAAATATTAATTTTCTTATAGTCATGGAAATGTCTTGATGCCTGGCTATTCCCAGAAAATTAGCAATTTTCTGTTATTTTCCCAAGGAAATAGGCCATAATTTGCTGCATTTCTTGAATACAATTATTTAATAAGTTGGAAGATGGAATGTGTTAATGATGTGATGAAAACAAAGTGCTGTGTATGCCACCACTGAATAATTATAGAATTTGTGTCACATGACTGCTATAGCAAAGTCTGAATTCATCATCTTGCTTTCAAACATTCTTTTTAAAAAAAGATAAATATTGTGTTGGAATGTATGAGGTTCAACTCCAACTTGGTGGGTTGAGGCTGCATGGGGTTAATAAGGGTAGCTAGAGAGCTAGACCTCTTGCTGGTTGAGGCTATACCTAACCCTTTGATCCTCTGCCATCTCTCCCCTTCCTGCTAGACTGATAAACAAAGGAATGTTGATCCCAGTTCCTTCCCGCCTTTCTCAGTGTTCTCTTTCTCTCGAGAGGGGAGCAGACATCTTCTCTTTGTCTCTCCTCTCGACCAGGATGAGGGCCAGCACTGGGACCAGTGCAGGTTGCTCCAGCATAGCCAGTTAGCTAGACATAGAACTCTTTCCTATCAAGCATGTTCTTCCAGAATAAAGTAGTTGTTTCTTATTTTAAAGCTTAAAGTCTCTGTCTGACTAATTTGCAGGGAAGGTAGAATCTTAGCAAAGATTCAAACACACACACACTAAGCTCGCTCAATACTCTCCGTTCCGCAGCGCTACGCAACTCTGTTATGCAACTCAATAGAGAAATTCCAACTCTGTTACGCAACTCAAGAGAGAAATTCCGCCAGGGTCTGGGCACCAGCCATGCAAATGGAGATTTGAGCAATTAAAGGAGCTATTGTGTTTGAATCAAGGAAGCTATTAGAGACCTTCAGAGTTTTAGTCAGTGAAGAGTTGAGGCTTTTACTTCAGGATGGCCAGCATGACGGAGGAGCAGCTAGGTCTCCAGAGACTGGAACCCGGAGGATGGAAGCTTTGGGAATTTCACATGCTAAAACATCTAAAGCAACAGAAGCTGTTGGAAGTAATTACAGGATCGGAACCAGGAGAAGGTGCTTCTCGGGAGGAACAAAGAATTTGGACTGAGAAGGATGAAACGGTACAAGACCTCAACACTAAATGTGTGAGTAATGCGCAGATTCCTTTGATTATGAATAGTAAAAATGCCAGAGAGATGTGGAAAACTCTTGAATCCCATCATAATCCGAAAAGCCAGGGACATCTGATTGCAATGTTAAGAAGTCTTATTAATTTGCAAATGAGGGGTGATTCTTTTGAGGAACATCTTACAAAATTCATGGTGTTAATCCAAGGCGGGAACGCAGCTGGATCAAAATGTACAGGTTGCATTATTTCTGGACTCTCTTCCAAAATATATGGAGACTTTCGTACTTATAATGCAACAACAAAAGAAAACTCTAAATGAGATTATTTCTAAAGTTAGAGCGCAGTTCTTTCAGAAGAACAAAGGAAAAACTG
Organism: Rhineura floridana; assembly: GCF_030035675.1. NCBI lineage: Eukaryota > Metazoa > Chordata > Lepidosauria > Squamata > Rhineuridae > Rhineura > Rhineura floridana. Next base: position 71,723,301 of record NC_084486.1, read on the forward strand.
ATGCAAGAGAAAATGGAGTCTCCTCTTTCTTAAGTAAACAAACTGGCCAAGCTTCTAGCTGACAGCCGGTCAGATGCAGATTTCAGGAACAAAGGGAATCCAAAGGTGTGAAAGCCAAGCTTTCTATGCTATCTATGCAATTCAGAAAAACACCTTAAAGACCAATGTGATAAGAAAGGGAAGCCTGAAAGAAATAAAGAATTTAAAGGGACAGAAAACAAAAGTGCAAAGGGCTTTCAAGTAACTCATGTTAAAAAATGTTACAATAAAAATAAATTTTATGTGGATTCGGGGGCAAGCGCTCATTTAATAAATGAAAAAGCTCTGTTTGAGAAATTAACCCCACATGGAGGATCAGTCAAGATGGCGGATTCGAGGGGGGTGCCCATAAAAGCGCAAGGAGATGCTAAGCTGATTTGCCAGACTCCAAGCGGCACTGAGGAAATTTATCTCAGGAATGCGCTCTGGACCCTAGGAATCTCAAACAATTTAATTTCTGTTAATGAAGCTACAAACAATGGGTGCTCTGTGTTATTTGAACAAGATTCCTGCACAATTTCTAGAGATGGTGAAATTTTATGCACAGCTACCAAAAGAAAGGGCATGTATGAAGTGGATCACGAAAATCCACAAGCTAATGTTGTGAAAGAATGCTGTAACAAGTCTTGTTTACATTTATGGTATCGGAGATTAGGGCATAAAGATATTGCAAAGAAAAATACCCTCCAAAATAATAATTTAGTAAGAGGCATGAAAGTTGAACCCTGCCAAGAAAAAGGGAGATGTACTTGCTGTGTTAAAGCAAAAGGGACCCAACCCAGTTATCCTGAGCAGAATGAAAGGAAGACTAAGTGCCCCCAGAGTTGATTCACAGCGACATTTGTGAAATGCCAATCACTTCAACTGGCGGGAACAAATATATTGTCAGCTTTATTGATGATTATTCAAGATTCACTGTGATATATATGTTGAAGGAGAAGGGGCAAATGCTTCAGAAACTCAAAGAATATGTGGCAATGGTGACCACTAAATTTCAGAGAAAACCACAGATTCTACGTTCTGACAACGGGGGAGAGTACATGTCACATGCTACCCAGCAGTTTACTGGGATTGAGCATAAAACCACTGTACCCCACAACCCAGAGCAGAACGGAGTCTCAGAGAGAAAATTCAGAACCCTAATTGAGACGGTGACATCCATGCTGGAAGATGCCAATCTCGCACAGAAACATTGGGGAGAGGCAGTGTATACTGCCACCTATTTACAAAATCATTTGCCAACAAAGGTGAATGGCAACAAGACTCCATTCAAATTATGGTATGGGCACATATCCAGTTTGGCTCATATAAAGATGTTTGGATCAAAAGTGTATGGTCACATTCCACACCAGAAGAGAACCAAATTGGACAACACTACAAAGGAATGCATCTTTGTTGGATATTCTTCAAAGCAAAAGGGATACAGAATCCTAAATCCCAAAACAGAAAGGATTGAAATCCAAAGAGCTGTCTACTTTGATGAAGGTCAAGGTGCATTCCAACCAGAAGGGGCACCATTCCAAGACCACAACAGTGAAGAAGATGACGTAGAAATACCATACAGCACTACAGATTACAGCAACATGCCAGCACTGGAGGACAGTGAGGAATCAGAGCAAGAAGGGGAACCTGCACAGCCAGAAGGGGCAGCAGAGAGTCCTGCACCAAGACGCTCTAACCGCACCAACAGAGGTGTACCTCCACTGAGACTGTCCTACCTTGCAAGAGCTGATAAGCTTCCAGAGCCTGAGACCTGGAAAGATATTGAAGCCTTACCCAAAGCTGAAGCTGAGAGGTGGAGGCAGGCAGCCAAGGAAGAGCTGGAAGCTCTACACAAGAACAAAACTTGGACACTTACCAAGCTTCCTCAAGGAAGGAAAGCTGTAGGTTGCAAGTGGGTATTCAAGAAAAAGCCAGATGCTGAAGGGAACATTGACAGATACAGGGCAAGACTAGTGGCCAAAGGATACTCTCAAAAGTATAGACAAGACTACTATGAAACCTTTGCTCCTGTAGTCAAACATACAACAATCAGGACTCTACTAAGTGTTGCTGCTAACAAGAAAATGCAGGTGGAACACATGGATATAAAAACAGCATTCTTGCATGGGGAAATAGAAGAGGAAATCTACATGCAACAACCGCCAGGCTTTGAAATACAAGGAAAGGAAACCCTAGTATGCAAACTGCAAAAGAGCATCTATGGACTGAAACAAGCTGCAAGAGCATGGAATGACAAACTGAACCAAATGCTCTTGAAACAAGGCTATAAAAGAGGCGAAGCAGACCAATGCCTATATAGCAGATTCAAGAACAACAAATGGACTTATATTTTGATTTATGTAGATGATTTACTACTGGCTTGTGAGAATCCACAAGACAAGCAAGAGTTAGTAAATAATCTAAGCAAGGAAGTTGAAGTGAAATGTCTAGGCGACATCACATACTACCTTGGAATACAAATTGAAAGAGAGGGCGATGGATCCTTTCTTCTAAAACAAAAACAAAAGATTCAAGACCTACTTGAGAGTCTAGGACTGAAGGATGCACATCCAGCACCTACAGCAATGGAAGTAGGATACTTGAAACCAGACCAGAACAGTCAACCCTGGGAAGATAACGAAAGGTACAGACAAGCTATAGGGAAACTCCTGTACATCAGCACAATAACCAGACCAGATGTGGCAGCAGGAGAGGGATACCTTTGCAGAAAAACCAGCCTGCCAAACAAGAAAGACTGGGAAGCAGTCAAGAGAGTGGCAAGATATCTGAAAGGCACTGCAAACTTAAAACTAAAGCTATCAAGGTACTGGAACGGGAGGTTGCCGGCCAGCTCCAGGGGCTCTTGGATGACACTGATTATCTTGATCCATTTCAATCTGGTTTTAGGCCCGGTTTTGGCACCGAAACAGCCTTGGTCGCCCTGTACGATGACCTTTGTCGGGAGAGGGACAGGGGGAGTGTGACTCTGTTGATTCTCCTTGATCTCTCAGCGGCGTTTGATACCATCGACCATGGTATCCTTCTGGGAAGACTCACGGAGTTGGGAGTTGGGGGTACTGCTTGGCAGTGGCTCCGCTCCTACTTGGTGGGTCGCCACCAGAAGGTAGTGCTTGGGGAACATTGCTCGATACCCTGGACTCTCCATTGTGGAGTCCCGCAGGGATCGGTACTGTCCCCCATGTTTTTCAACATCTACATGAAGCCGCTGGGTGCGGTCATCAGGAGTTTTGGGCTGCGTTGTCATCAGTACGCTGATGACACGCAGCTCTATTTCTCCTTTTCATCCTCCTCAGGTGAGGCTGTTAACGTGCTAAACCGTTGCCTGACCGCGATAATGGACTGGATGGGAGCTAACAGACTGAAGCTCAATCCAGACAAGACTGAGACACTGTTGGTGAGTGCCTTCTCTGCTCAGATGGTGGATGTTCATCCTGTTCTTGGTGGGGTTACACTCCCCTTGAAGGAACAGGTTCGTAGCTTGGGAGTTCTTTTCGATCCTTCCCTGTCTCTTGAGGCCCAGGTGGCCTCAGTGGCACGGAATGCTTTTTACCATCTTCGATTGGTAGCCCAGCTACGTCCCTATCTGGACAGTGACGACCTTGCTTCAGTTGTTCATGCTCTGGTAACTTCTAGATTGGACTACTGCAACGCGCTCTACGTAGGGCTGCCCTTGAAGACTGTTGGGAAACTACAGCTAGTCCAGAATGCAGCGGCCAGATTGTTGATGCGGACCAGAAGGTCCGCTCATATAACACCTGTTCTGGCCCGTCTGCACTGGCTTCCTATTTGTTTCCGGGCTAGATTCAAAGTGCTGGCTTTGACTTATACAGCCCTACACGGCATGGGACCGCAATACCTGGTGGAACGCCTCTCCCAATATGAACCTACCCGTACACTATGCTCAACATCTAAGGCCCTCCTCCGAGTACCATCCCATCGAGAGGCTCAGAGGGTGATGACTAGAACCAGGGCCTTTTCAGTAGTGGCCCCCGAACTGTGGAACAGTCTCCCTGATGAGGTGTGCCTGGCGCCGACGCTACTATCTTTTCAGCGCCTGGTGAAAACCTTTTTATACTCCCAGGCATTTTAAAGTGTATTTTAAACAGCATTTCCGTATTTTGGATGTTGTTTGGTTCGTTATTGTTTGTTTGTTTGTTTGTTTTATTTATTGTATTTATTGTATTTATATATTGTGCTTGTTTTTATCTTTTTGTACACCGCCCAGAGAGCCTTCGGGCTTAGGGCGGTATATAAATTAAACTAAATAAATAAATAAAAATAAATCAGCTACTCGAGATCCTAAACTTCTAGGATATGCTGATGCTGACTGGGCTGGAGACACCAAAGATCGCAAGTCAACCAGTGGAAACTTGTTCTACTATGGGCAGTCACTTATCTGCTGGACAAGTTGAAAGCAAGAGACTGTAGCACATTCATCTACTGACGCTGAGTACGTATCAGCTGGTGAGGCATGCAAGGAAATGCTGTGGCTATGCAAGCTTCTGGGAGACTTGGGCATATCTGAACCAGAGCCTACCAGAATACTTGAGGACAATCAAGCCTGCATAAGACTCGCAGAATCAGAAGGGCAAAGTTCTCGCATGAAGCACATTGATGTGAAGTTCCACTACCTAAAGGGCATAAGGGAGAAAGGACTCCTAGAGATGACCTACTGTCCAACAGAAGAGATGACAGCTGATGCTTTGACCAAACCATTGGGCAAAGTCCGACACCAGAAACTACGAGGCAAGATGCACCTTGTAGAATGAACCAAGTTCTCGTTGAGAAGGGGTGTTGGAATGTATGAGGTTCAACTCCAACTTGGTGGGTTGAGGCTGCATGGGGTTAATAAGGGTAGCTAGAGAGCTAGACCTCTTGCTGGTTGAGGCTATACCTATCCCTTTGATCCTGCCGTCTCTTCCCTTCCTGCTAGACTGATAAACAAAGGAATGTTGATCCCAGTTTCTTCCTGCCTCTCTCGCTGTTCTCTTTCTCTCGAGAGGGGAGCAGACATCTTCTCTTTGTCTCTCCTCTCGACCAGGATGAGGGCCAGCACTGGGACCAGTGCAGGCTGCTCCAGCAAAGCCAGTTAGCTAGATATAGAACTCTTTCCTATCAAGCATGTACTTCCAGAATAAAGTAGTTTCTTATTTTAAAGCTTAAAGTCTCTGTCTGACTAATTTGCAGGGAAGGTAGAATCTTAGCAAAGATTCAAACACACACACACACTAAGCTTGCTCAATACTCTCCGTTCTGCAGCGCTACGCAACAGTAGAGAAATTCCAATATATTGAGACCTTTTCACAGATTCTGAGTCTTATCTATAGCTTCACTAAGCATTTCAGCTGATACAATATGGTAGTGAAGTGGCATTCTAAAGAAACCCACATACATTTCTCAGAGACACATGCAGCAAAATATGTTTGCAATATTTTCTTCATGGAGGCTACTGTAAGAATAAATGACCTTTCTGTTCCAAACTAATAGCAAATAAAATTGGTCCCAATTGTGTGCTGAACAAAAGAAATGAGTAGTACAGTAGCTTCAATCAGATGCATTTTTCTCTATTTCAGCCTCACCAGTCTGTGAGCAGCAAGGAAGCATTAGAACATAATCAGGGTTTATAACAAAGGCAAACAACTGGAGAAAATCACAAACCCACTCTTTAATTTGTGGCAGGTCAGGTCAAGAAGTGTGGTATTCATATTGTGGATCACTAAAGCACATCTGCTTTAAACTGGGATCCAGATATATTATTAGATGCTTTTTAAAAAAACAGTACAGATATTCTGGCAGTATTCTTAAAATAAAACAGCCTCTCCTCTTTCCCCAAACATCTGACATTCAGCTCACCAGTTAAAGTTACAGGTGTATGCATTTGAAATATCATTTAGAAAGATTAGAATGCAATGCTAGCAAAGCCTATTATAAAATATATTTTTAAAAAACTTTTTTTTAGGTTTAAAAACGATGTGATTTCTTGAAACTGATGATTTTCCTGGGGCTCAGGAATTGTCAGAAAAACCAGATAGAATACATGAGCCTCCTTTTCATTTCTGATCTTTGCGATGGGAGGTTTGATTGTAATTTGAAAAAGGTACTTCTTCTCATGCCAAATTGTCTGTGCATTAAGATCTTTTGCCAAGGCCCTTCTTCAGTTGCCTTTGTTAGTGTCCTGCCCAAACCCACTGAAGACAGACGTGGGCATGAAGGTGTGGTTTTCTTTAACAGGTTTAATGGAAAATTTCAGTTCCGAGAGCTTCATGAATCAGCTTACAAGTTACACAGGATTCAGCATCTCTACAGGGCATAACTAGGGATGACTACATGGTGCTAAGACATTGTCACAGCAATTAGACACCCCCCCTTACAACCCTTAAGTAAGTGTGGGCTGGCTCCTTCTACTTGAGTGAGAAAGGTGTCATGGTGGGGAGCATGCACGCAAGTGAGCAGTCTTCCTCAGTGGGACAGTGGGAAACCTTTGAGCCTGCTGGTGCAGTAGCCTACGTGTCCGAGGCAAGGGTGTTGGAGACACTTCAGCAAGGTCCTCCTCCCCAGGAGGAGGGGTGCATGGTGGCGGCAGAGGGGTGAGCAAGGAATGGGGGTGAAGGGAAGGTGAAGAGGCAGCTTTCTGACTGGGCAGGCTTATCAGTTGTAATTGGAGCTATGGGTGCGGAGCTGTCACTTTCAGCTGCACTGAAGCCTTTGACCTCAACCCCCTCTGAATGCCAGTCACTAGGGGCCTCCTCCAAGTCCCAGTCTGTCTCCTCCTCTTCATCCTTATCACTCCAAGACTGTTCCACGGGACTCATGACAGTCAGAATTATGGTATGACAGTCAGAATTATGGTATGTGACAACAAAGGAAAGGACTTCCTCAGCAGTAGTGCCTCAACTATAGAATGCCTTCTCTACAGAGGTTTGCCCAGCATCCACGCTGTATTCTTTTCAGCACCTTTGGGCATGTTTTAATTATAAAGCTTTTATCTGTTTTATTATTGCATTTATGTTGTGATATAACAGATTGTACACTGGCCTGAAATTCTAAACAGAATGAAGGATGACATAGAAATGCTTTAAATGTATAAATAATATCCCACCCCTTAAACAGAAGATAAATTGAATAAAATGGGACAGGTGGGCTGGAATAGTTGTAGCAACACTGGAAGTATAATACACAAAGTGGAAAATACATTACAATGGCATCTGTAGTGGATCTGGGTTACTTTCCACATTGGGCTTCTTTTACTTCTTTAAAAATGGCTAAAAGCAGAATTAAAATAGTGGTGCCACCTAATATAGTGCTATATTTTCAAACAATGGCTGTTCCCATGGTCAAGATAGTTCTATATTTACTCATAAGTCCCATTGATCAAAGGGCCCCTACAACTTTAATTAGAAGATTCCTTTTTGCAGCTTCTGTCTTCAACTGTTACTTCCTTAGTACAGCAGTAACATTATTGATTAGTCCTGGGGGAACAGGAATTGACTATTGTGGGGCAATTAAGGGCAGTTCATTAGCTCTGCTGGACAGAAAGAAATAAGAGTCAGAAGACACAAGAAACAAGCTTCTAATGAAAGCCATTGTAGTCCATTTCTTGCTTGACAATTTCTAACTTTCCCTGGTTCATGCTTCTCACATTTCATGTTCCTATTGTGTGCGTCGTACAACTCCGGACTCTCCTTTCCAATCTGTGTGCATCAGCCTCTGGGCTTCCTTTTGGCTTTGACCCCACGGCGTCATTAGTTACAGTGCTACTCAAGGAGGTAGCCTTACCTTATTCTTTTGACTAGAAGGACTCCTCAGAACAAGAGGGCAATGCAAGAGAGCTCCTCTCAGTCTCCACTGTGCCTCCAGAAACAGAAGCAGATTTCTCAGACCCACTCGAGCCAGCATTTGAGGAACAGGGTGTGACTGCACCAACACTTACTCAGAGGAGGGAGATAGGAACACCAAACCTGTTAGCAGGACTAGTCAATATCTGAATTAGATCATTATCCTGGCTGGAGCAAACATCTTAGCTTGGATGATCTGGCTGAATGTACCCTTATTCCAACTGTCTATGGTCCCACTTCCCTGCCTGGACCCCTGACGAGTTTCACTAGTCCTCCCATTCAGGCCTCAACCAGGAACAGGTCAAAACACAGTTTGAAAGTCTAGTTAGAGACACCTGCCCACTGGTTGCCCATTCCTGGTTCAGAGTCTCAGCCTTTGTCAAATGATTGCGGCCAATATACTGGTGCTCTCCACCAGTATTTAATTTTAACATAGACAGAAATGAGGATTAAGTCTTCCAGATAGAAATATCTGAAGACTCCTAAGGCCTCAACTCTTGTGTTCAGGGGTAAGCTATATTTACTTGGTAATGAGGGAATTAGTTTTTGTATGGATTTGGAGACTTCCAAGCCCTTGGTAGGCATTATTCACATGGAGGGTGCTGCACTGCTGGCCTGCCCCTGACATTGCAAAGCTGAGCTAGCCTACCCTCAATGTTTGCACTTTGAGTGTGGACATCTGAAGAGGGATCCCAATGCATGATTAGCTCTTCATGTGTAAAAGTTCCACACAATTGGTTCTGCACCATTGTGCAGAATCTCTACTTTTGAGCAGCTTCCATGTATTGAAGAGTGAGGTTAGCGCAACAGCACAGGGCCAGGAGTGGTGCCAGTGGTTGAAATATATATGTTTAAAAATTCTGTATGTTTAAAATCCTCCACTGCAGAGGATCACATTTGCCAGAACTAGATGTGTAAACTAATACTTCCTCCATGTGACTGCAGTGACAGGGATGATCCATTGGCAGGAGTTTAAATATATGAAGCAGGACTAAATATTGAGTAAAAAGGTGAATTTCTAGTAGGATATCAGTAAGATTAAAATTCCACACTCTGTACATAAATGAAAGTGCTAAGAATATCGAAATAACTGCTAAATCTGTTAAATCAAATACAAAAACGCACAGCCTAACAATGTGCATGTTTATGCTTGACAAGGCTTGTAGATTGTTCACTTGAACTGTAAGACCTAGGGGGATTTTTGCTTTAATGCAAGCTTTTATATAAAATTTGAAAATGAAAAAACTTAATGAGAAGTTTCATTATTAGGAAACCATCTACCATCATAAAAAATTAATTATTTATGGAGAGAAGATGCATGATACTGTGCCTTTTATTGCAGTTTCTTCACATATCACTAGGCCTTGCTCTCTTTTTCTTTTTTCTTTTTGATCAATGGAAAAATCAGAGATAACAGAATACTTCATGAAGCATAACATCAAGGAGATATAATTTGAATAAACCTCCAGATTTTTAATAACTACAAAGGGAAAATTACAGAATTTCTTAGCTGAATATGGATAGACTTACATTATCTGATTATATAGCTGTATCCTAGTTTTAGAGAACATCTATTCCACTGGTACAGATTATCTGAATAATTTACACTCCCCTGTGAATGCATTTTATCATTTAATCCTCAAAAGCAAAATACACATTGTATATCCCAGAGTGTCATGCACTACTTACCCTTTGTGCTAAATTGTAACTGTAAAGGTTCATTCTTCTGTATGTCCCTTCCTAAAAATCTGATTTATATTGCAATTTGCTCAATTTCTGATGCATTACATAGTGTAACATAGGAATGCAGTGTAAAAAAATAAAAGGAAACAAACATGTAAAGTTACTTAGGATGCTTTTTTAAATAAATGGGAGAAGACCAATGTAGGATTAAAAGAGCTCAAAATTAATTCTCAGAATGCACTGGTAGGCTACCTTAACAGATAAACTGACAGGCAAACTGAATCCTGAATGAGCTATTAGACTTGCCCCTTCCTTCCTATTCCCCTCTTGTGCTACTGCTGCTTCCCCTGTAGAAAACTGAGTAACCTGAAGCCTAGTTATTAATGGAACCTGCAACCCATGGCTTAGAGAAGGCACCCATCTACATGAAGGTTTCTTTATTTTTGCCATCTAGAGGAGGTGGAATTGGGAACCTTTTATGTACAGCGACCAGTTCAGTTGTAAAGGGTGTTCTCAGTAGGTTCTCAGAGCAAACTCTTTTTGTTATGTCTGTCTTCTATCCTAGATTTGGAGTATCAGAATATTTGGACAACACAGAAAATATTGTCCTGAGAACAGGTACTTCATAACAAGATGTATTATTAGCTGGAGTGCCCATTAATGCCTTGTAGAGAGAAGGATGTAAGAGAACAAATAGACACAAACTGGGTATTACAAATAAGAATGTACAAAACCAGTTGAAGAGCATTTTAATCTCCCTTCATACTCTAGCTTTTCAACTTAACACAGAAAAATAACAAAAGGCCAATTGGAGTGAGATAGTGTAAAGTCAGAATTTATTTGTAAATTTGATTGTATTTCTATTGGATTACTATCATAATGTAAAAGATAAATTGTGAGCCAATTGGTTGCATATTTCATCCACGATATGTTTGAGCTCCGACAATCACGGTGTATTTTGTTTTTCAAAAGACAGGTCTGCATTAGTTCCCACTGAGGCTATTTTATTTTGCTTTCATTTCAATTTGTCTCTCATTTTCTCTGATTATCCCTCATTTGTTTCTTTACTGAGCTTTGTGCACTTCCAGTACATGCACATCAAGCTTGGCAGAGAAACTCAGAAGAAGCATTATGGAGAACAGGTGTGGGGAACCTTTGGTTCTCCAGATGTTGCTGAACTACAACTCCCATTAATCCCAGCAACCATGGCCAATGCTGGAAGTTCTAGTTCAGTAACATCTGTAGGACCAAAGGTTCCCCACACCTGATGCAGAATAAATAAATAGCCTTGCTGATGTAGTAAACTGGGACCTTACTAGTTTCTTATGGATACTACAACACTTGAAATTTACTGTTAATGGGCCTTGAAGGCTAAGGAGACCAAATGTCCATCTAGTTCAACATCCTTTTTCCCACAGTGGCCAGTCAGAAGCTGCTAAGAACCCATAAGCAGGATGTGAAAACAATACCCTTCTTCCATTGTTACTCCCTAGGAACTGGTATCCTGTGGCATACTTCTATTGAAATTCAGGGTTCCATCTAGCCATCATAACCATTGATATGCCTGTCTTCCCCAAATTTACCTAATCTCCTTTTAAAGCCATCTAAGCTTCTGGCCATCACCACATCTTGTGGCAGCAAACTCAGTAAATTAATGGTGCACTGCATGAAGAAGTATTTTCTTTTGTCTGTCCTAAATCTCATGCCTATCAGTTTCATAGGATGACTTCAAGTTCTAGAATTTTTATGAGGGAGACAGAGAAACATTTCTCCAGTTTCTCCACATCACTCATACTTTTAAACACCCTCTCCCCCCACTGGTCAATTTAAAAGGAAATGCTGCAAATATAATCTTAAGGGCTCCAGCTCCCTGATCATGTTGGTTGTCCTTTCCTGCACCTTTCCCAGCTATACCATATCCTTTTTCAAGATATGGTGTTCTTTGTGGTATCTGTCCTGACACCATGAGAAACATAGTATGTACCAATATCAAAATTCATCTCTAAGGGCCAGTTCAGATACCTTTTAAAAAAAACCTCACACAAGCCCTACCAGTCATCTTAAGGCATTCAGTAACTGATCTTTCAGCTCACATGACCCGTTTACTTGCCTGAATGCACACCTGGAAACAGCTGGGAATATTCGCACAAATAGAAAATTATTGCCTCAACCAGCCCCTTTTTTGTCTTCTTCTGGATATAACAGTTTTAACAAACTGCATTAGGTGTAGCCAGAGCTCCTTTCCCAGACACAATCTGTTATTCACACTTCTTTTTCATCATTTTCTCATATGGTGACTAATCTGCACTTTCTTCATTGTAGGCAAAAAGATGAGGATATTTGATGGGAATCATTTGTCTAGAGGAAGGATAATGGATTTGCTTGCAGTTCTTTTAACAAAAACCAATGAAAGTACCTTGGACTTTGTGATATTGATCCAAAAATTCATCAACAATAAACAATAAAAAAGAATCTTTTACTCTTTCCTCAGTTTACACCTTTGTACCTAGGCTAAGCAGGCACCTGTATATGTAACAAATAACATGATTCACAAAGCTGTGTTATGGATGATTATTTTATATCTTTTTATTATTCTCACATGGCTTTAATATAATATTCCTAAATTATAAATGACTTGAGGTTTTCTTCACAGCTATTACTATATGGGTGCCTTATTTCTATGCCATCAATATTTGAATGAAGCACAGAGATATTAAATAAAATTACTAAAATTATACAAAATATGTTGCAGGACTGAAATGTGATCTGAAAATAATTGCCATTTTTGGTGCAAGAAGGGGGCTTGCTGGGGGGGGGGCTAAAATGTTTTCTGAGAGATCTTCCAAAATGTTCCTTTCCTCTTCCTGAATGCCTGTTGAGTCACTGTTTGCTACTCCTCCAGGCAGCTACATTAATGCCTTTTCCCTTCCCCCCCCTCCCCTAGTGGCTTCTTCCACACAGCGTTATTACAGCCAATTGTGTGAGACCTGGCATTATGAATGTGTTGCTTTCACAATGTCAAATAGTCAATCAAATGTGGCATTTGTGACAATGTCACTGAAGCCAAATGTTGCCAGTTAAGAGTGAGGGCAATGCTTCCTACATCATATTACCCTCACTGTGTAGGAATGGAGGGGAGAAGGAATGAGACTATGCTTGCTCTGAATGCATGTCAAGTGTGTGAGAAAGGAAAGTAGGTCTGCCATTGTGGTAGCTGCCACTGTTCCCTACTCAGACTAATTGGGAGAAGAAGATGGACATAGCTGCTGCTGTGAATACTCTGCTACATCCTCCTAGGTGGCGGCCAACCTGCAAACAATACAGACCCCTCCCTGCATCCTGCACTCTAATTACTACTGGAATTATGACCAATATTTCACCTCTGTTCATAGCCCTCCCCAAACATGGAAAGTGAGCCCTTCTTTTGATTGAGTGCAGTGCCAATAAACTTGCAAAGTTTTGGCTCTGCTCTGCTTAAAACACAGCAGAATTTCAGTTATAACATATTAAACAAGGAAATTGCTCTTCCTCTAACTGAAAGGAGAACATGATGGATCAGAGACTGAGCTTTGGTCCTGAGTGGAAGCTAAGACACATAGTATCCCATAAAAGTGCTCAAGAGATTTTAGAGGGAAATATATGCACTGCTGTGGCTTCAGTCTTGACACTGCTCTGCCAGTACAAGCCTTGTTTATTGCAGTTAGACAGTTATAAGAATATATTTGTCTTGAGTGAATTACTATAGTCTGGGCATAAATAACATTCAAGGTTCTCTGTAATTATGACAGTGTGTGTGTGCATATGTCACTTTAACCATAGCACTCCCCAAGCTTAGTTTCCTACATATATATCATATCCCCATGATGCATTTTTCAGCATTTCAGACAAATTTATTAGAAATGATAGATTTAGGGTGCTGACAAGATTGTTAGCCTCTCTCTCACCATTTTGATTTAGGGGGTAAAAATAATCAAGGTTCACTTTAAATTCATCCAAGTTTGGATAACCAGGATCTTTATCATTCTGTGAATGAAGAGAGAGCTTTATGTAGAAAACAAATTCTTACTGAAATGCTTCAGAATTGACTTAGGCTTTCAAATGCATCTCTTAATCAAGGACTATTTAGGGTGGAATCTTGTGCCTTCTCTTGTGTTGGTCTTCTTATCACTTCAAACTCTCTGGGGTTCATCATCTGCTTTTATAAAAACTGTAACCTAAACATGAAACAGTCCAGCAACTGTTGCAGAAACTGCAGCTGTTATTAGCTTATTTTTCTGATGCTGATTTTCTCAATTACAGCCTTGAAACTAGCTTTGGCATTTTCTTCTTATTTTTCTGTAATAGCTTGCATTCTCTTTGGAGGCTTGCTGGTTTCATGTTATCCAGCAATTAACTCCTGGCTTCTTGCTGTTATGACAGTACTTTGTCTTTAACATGTTTTGCGAATGCATCCTTAGGAAAACCATCTTAATTGGATAGTACTAAATTCATTTTGTCTGGAATACAGAGAGCTTCTATTAACATATCTCTCCACAATTATTGATTTGGTTTTAATAACTATCAACTGAGAGAGGTTAAATAAGAATGTCTCTATGTCCAAGATAAGTTTTAATACTACAATTTGTCTTCATCTTCTCTCCCCCCATTCACACTCACACTTTAGGACTCCAGTCATTTAGGAAATTTTGTAATTTATTTCATTGAATGCATAGCAGCTGTAATACCATTAGTATGTCACTAGCAGAAGGTAACCTTTGCATGTGCACCAAGCACCCATTTTCTAGTGATTGAGTGTGTACATGTACACCTGTAGTGCAAATTCAATAAGTACACGTGTCCCTGTAGTATGAGACTGCACCATGTATAAGCAGCTATTGCATTGCTGGGCATGCATTTGAAGGACACTGAATTCCAACAAGGATTGGTGCCCACGCATCATATCATTTAACAGCAGAGAAAACAAGCTGTGTGTATGCTAATAGTGTTTCCATTATTACAAGTGATAAGGGAATGCTACAACCAACAGGACATAATTAACAGTAATAATGGTATAAACAATGGTGATATTAACTCTATAAGAAAGCGGCTGGATTCAAAGACCTCAAGCTGCTTTCAAAACTGTTGAGCTCTATAGTTTTTCTGAAGCAGCCACTCAGGTGTGAGACTTCCTTAAGAACTTTTCCATCCTACCAAAATCATTTGTTTACTTATAAATATCAAAATGCAAATTAAAACATAAGATTGTTGCTGTTCTGTGCCTTCAAGTCGATCACAACTTATGGCGACCCTATGAATCAGCGACCTCCAGTAACATCTATTGTGAACCACCCTGTTCAGATCTTAAAGGTTCAGGTCTGTGGCTTTCTTTATGGAATCAATCCATCTCTTGTTTGGTCTTCCTCTTTTTTTACTCCCTTCTGTTTTTCCCAGCATTATTGTCTTTTCTAGTGAATCATGTCTTCTTATTATGTGTCCAAAGTATGATAACCTCAGTTTCATCATTTCAGCTTCTAGTGATAGTTCTGGTTAATTTGTTCTAACACCCAATTATTGGTCTTTTTTGCAGTCCATGGTATACACAAAGCTCTCCTCCAACACCACATTTTGAATGAGTTGATTTTTCTCTAATCCACTTTTTTCACTGTCCAACTTTCACATCCATACATAGAGATTGGGAGTACCATGGTCTGGATGATCCTGACTTTAGTGTTCAGTGATACATCTTTGCATTTGAGGATCTTTTCTAGTTCTCTCACAGTTGCCCTCCCCCATCCTAGCCTTCTTCTGATTTCTTGACTATTATCTCCATTTTGGTTAATGACTGTGCCGAGGTATTGATAATCCTTGACAAGTTCAATGTCCTAGTCTGAGTAGGGGACAGTGGCAGGTACCACAATGGCAGACCTACTCCCCTTTCTCACATATTATTATATGAATCTGTCTGGTGACTTAAATTAAATTGAACAAAAATTATCTCCCTTTTTACTACTTTTGTGTTATATGTTCCTTCCTGTTAGTTGTGAGCATTCTTTTATGATTTTTGAAAATAAGTAGTTTATTCTGTTAGCTTTCTAAATTCCTACCAGTTCTTTCTTCAACATAAGCACTGCTGTCAACAGTTCTGTTTTCCTCTGTTTTATCATTCACATTCACATATTTCATTTCTCCTTACCTACGTTCTTCCAGTTTTTGACTGTTAATCATTTCTCCTTTTCTAACTTGTCTATAATAACTTCCATTGTTTTATTTTCTTCTCTTTTATTTTCCTGAGATACACAATAATTTCCCATCTTTATTCCTTTTCTTGTTTTCTTTCCACTTCCTTTCTTGGCTTGAATGTTCTTCAGTTCTTTCTTAAGGACTATCTATCTGTCTTATATCACTTTCTTTCAAAAAGTTATGAATGATTAGCTGCAATTTTTAAAAGTTTGTACACTTGTCAAAGCAACCCA
The DNA here is from genome assembly GCF_030035675.1 of Rhineura floridana. Taxonomy (NCBI): domain Eukaryota; kingdom Metazoa; phylum Chordata; class Lepidosauria; order Squamata; family Rhineuridae; genus Rhineura; species Rhineura floridana. The sequence goes on from NC_084486.1 coordinate 71,739,313, forward strand.
GTATCCAGCCCTAAGCTTCCATTGCTTCTCCAAGCAACTACATTAATGCCTTCCCCCTCCCCCGAGTGGCTTCTTCCACACAGCGTTATTACAGCCAATTGTGTGAGACCTGGCATTATGAATGTGTTGCTTTCACAATGTCAAATAGTCAATCAAATGTGGCATTTGTGACAATGTCACTGAAGCCAAATGTTGCCAGTTAAGAGTGAGGGCAATGCTTCCTACATCATATTACCCTCACTGTGTAGGAATGGAGAGGAGAAGGAATGAGACTGCTTGCTCTGAATGCTACTATGAACAGTGTTATTTATCTGTACCGGCCTATTCTTTTATATCTTTATTTTCTGCTCTCTGCATTATTTTATTATTTCAATATTAATATTTCAGGTATTCATAACACATTCTCTGAGAAATTACAATCAAATTAATGCAATAAAACAGAAACCCAATCATTCATAAAAACACTTGCTTAACAACCCCCTATGTTTTCATGGCAACACACAAACACTCAGAGAGAATCGAGAGTTCAAAGTCTAAAACAAGAAAAAAATCCAGACTCCATTGGACTTTTTTTGTCAAGGGTCTCATAATTTGCTGAAATTAATTAAAATTCAACCATGTTCACAAAGCACCTGTGATCGTATTACTGACCTTGGGCCATACTCTGACCTTCATCCTCTGCTGTTTCAAAGTTTAAAAATGCATAGCTGATTTTTAATTAATTTAATTAATGTTCAGGTGGCTGGCTGACATACACATTCAGAGACTCTTGGAGGAGAATGAATATATGGATCCACCTCCACCTTCTAGTCTTATCTGGACAGTCAACTTTAGAAAGAGGAGGTTGGACAGCAATACTTTTATTTGGTCTTGGAAGTGAAAAGGCAACCAGTGCAGTCAAGCCAAGGCTGACATTTTATGCTCTCTGTGGTCCACCCAAGGTTAGGATGTGAGCAGCTTCACTCTACACCAGCTACAGTTTCTGAACTATCTTCAAAGGTAGCTCTACATAGAGAGCATTTCAATTGGTTGACTAGACATTTACTAAAGCACAGATAATGGAGATCAAATCAAGGAGGGGGAAAATACACCTGACTCACTTGTCTAACTAGTAAAAGGCACTCCTTGCCACTGGTACCAGCTCAGAATTACGTAACAAGGCAATGTCAGGAAGTACCTCCAGAATATCTGCCTCTTCCTTCTTGATGCAACTGCAACTAAGAACTCATCTCTGGATGGATCTTCCATCAGAAAGAGTGTCTTGTCTTGATTAAGTTTCAGGTTGTTGTTTATAGTCCATAAGAAATACGCCAGCCATTTCATTAGCTCTGAGATATTTTCCTCCTAGGGATGCTGGGGTTTGTAGTCCAGTCCCATCATAAAAAAAAGACATGCATTTCTCCCCAGAGGTAAGACTTCCTCTACGCCTCTTCCATCATTACTGGAGTGCTCCTTCACTGGCTAACCACTCTCTCTTCCCCAAGGTGAGACTGTTTATCCTTACAGGAAGGGGATAGCAGGTGGAGGTCAGGGTGGGTATGAGCAGAACTGAGGGGGACATCTGTTCAAGGCTGTCCCCTAATAAGACTACTCTGAATGGTGGTATCCCAATCAAGCAACTGTAACCACTGAGAGCACTCCCAACAGAAACAGCTGCAACCACTCAAAACAAAATGGCACTCGCACCTTTTTTATGGGATGCTCTCTCAACTGCCTTTAAGTCGTGGCCTTAATAGAAAGACAGTGGAAACAGCCTAGAGTGCTACTGAATGGGACGGCCAAAGCTGCTAAGGTAAACAGGTCTTCCATTTGAAAAATAACCCAACAAGCAAAATGGGCAAGCGTGGTCTCAGCTGTGAGGGAATGAAGGAGACAACAATCCTGCAGTTGCAGAAACTGCTCACAGCAGTGAAAGGTGGGCCAAAGCAGCATGGGGTGAACCCCAGCAGCCACCATGGACCCCACAAGATAGTCAAAATCAAGTCTCCTCATAGCAGTCAGAGGCTGGTTGAAGAAGCACAGGGCAAATCCCAGCAGCCGCCATGGACCTTGCAGGGTACTCAAAATCAAGTCTCTGTTCCCAAGTTCCCAAGCCCACAATGAGACCAAAATCGCAAAAAGTCAAAGAAGAAAAATACCAACAAAGGAAGGGAGAAAAGAACCTCCCCCAAAATCCCTTCCTTGTGTGCAGCCATGCAAACACGGAAATGAGGCAAACTATAACAAGGAAGGGACAGAATAAAAAACATTCACACCAAACTCACAAAGCAAAGAAATTTAAGGAGATTGCTCAGGGGTATATAGCAGTCTACAGGACCTCAACTGTCATCGACCACAGGCATGGTCGAACTGGAAGGTGGTATAACTCCTCCCCTTGGAGAGGACACAAAGGATTCTGGACCCTGTGTCAATCCAGTGGGAGGCGTAATCCCTAACACAGAATGTCCTCCACTATCAACTGGCAAATAATACAACCTGCAAAGCCAGCCTGCTTACTTGAATCATAATAAATCTATTGTTTGGGCATTGTAGTTGTGATTGAATCTGCCATATTTATATTGTTCTTAGGAGGAGGCTTCTGGAGCTTTGAAGAGAGGCTAGCTTGTCAAGATAACTGGATTCCCATCAGTCAGTGTCAATATATTCCATTAGTGATACAAAATCTCAATGGTCAGTTTTATAGCTCTGTTAATTATAGTCTATGCAAAACTGAATTATCAAGGATGCATTTATCAATCATAAAAATTATTTCATGGCATATATCAGTTAGGTACGAGGACAATATATGGTGACGGGGATAAGTGAAAAGCATAATCTATGTTTAACCATAATAGAGATGTTTTGAAATTTCTCATACTTTCCTCCACATTAATTGCCATTATGTATATGTAGTTTAATCAATAATGAGAGTGCTTAGAACTTGCACAATGTCTGGTCATATTTCCAAACAGAAAACCCCTTAGAGTACATATAGGAGGTAGGCAAACAGGGAGATGAGAGTTGCTGGCATAACTCCAGTGAAGTTACTGGAATTATTACTAATCAGCACTTTAATTCCATGAAACACAGATCCACTGACTATGCCTACATTCAGAAACATAGTGTTAGAACAAGGGGATGAACGGAGCGAAAATATGTTGGGAAGAGCTGTGAGGAAGGCTGCCATTAGTGAGAGGCAGGGCTGCCATCTACAGTGTGTAAACTGATTACGGCGAATCTTTGTAGAATAAAGATTTATTATTTATTTTGGAGGGCCTTGTATGCTACTATCTTTATTTATGTGTTAGGTTTTAGTGTCTCTCCTGATTAGTTTTAAGCTGCTAAATTGGGTTACTTAATTTGTATTCTTTTATAAATTGTTACATGGATTGATCTTTTAACTAATGTATTTACTTGTTGGCGTTTTGATTATTTGTAATTTTCCTTACAGTGTTTTTTGAATTATTATTGCTGTTCATCTGATATGTTGTAAGTCACTTTAAGCATGATCTTGTAGAACAGTGCCATACAAATAAACAGATGATGATGATTAATGAAGGCCTCAACAGCAGGGGGCCTAGGGTGATGGGCACAGGAAATTTGAAGACTCATGAGGTGGTGTGAGAGACACATTAGAATGAAACAGAAGCACACATAAAAGATGAGAAATACAATAGATCAAGGGTGGGCAGATTTCAGGGTTGTAGAATCCACTTTTGTTTTATACTAGAATCTTGAAGTCTACCAATGACAACCAAGGGCAAAATTGCCAATAGAGAGCTGCTAGGAACTAAGGAACAAGGTGTCTCTGAGCACATGTTGAGCCCAGGAATGTGTAAGCAGTACCAGAACCAACCATGCAAGACCTTTCACACAGAAATCCTGGTTTTCTGCTGAGCATTCTTTTTCAGCAACCTTTTTTTTTGCGGGGGGGGGGCTTTTAATTATTATTAGACAACTAGTAGTCAGAAACCCTTGCTGATCACCCTGCAAATCACCCAGAAATCTATCAGTTTATCTCTATCCTTCTTCTTCCTCATCCCTGGTTATTATAAATCAAGAGTCCACAATATGATGTAGCACTAAAGGAGAGTCTACTAATCATTCCTGCAGGACCTCCAAAATGTTCTTTCTTTTGTCACTTTTGGCCCAGCCTCTGGTCCAATTTATTTATTTTATTTATTAGATTTATATCCCATCCTTCCTCCCAGTAGAAGCCCAGGGCGGCAAGCAAAAGCACTAAAAACACTTTAAAACTCGTAAAACCAGACTTTAAAATATATTAAAACAAAACATCTTTAAAAACATTTTTTAAATGCTTTAAAAACATATTTTTTAAAGAAAAGTTTTAAAGACCTATTAAAAAGCAATTCCAACACAGATGCAGACTGGGATAAGGTCTCAATTTAAAAGGCTTGTTGAAAGACGAAGGTCTTCAGTAGGTGCTGAAAAGATAACAGAGATGGTGCCTGTCTAATATTTGGAAAATGGAAATGGATCCCAACTTATGGTGACCCTATGAATAGGGTTTTCATGGTAAGTGGTATTCAGAGGGGGTTTACCATTGCCTTCCTCTGAGGCTGAGAGGCAGTGACTAGCCCAAGGTCACCCAGTGAGCTTCATGGCTATGTGGAGGTTCAAACTCTGGTCTCCCAGGTTGTAGTCCAACACCTTAACCACTATGCCAGGGAATTAGTGTAGTGCCACTACACTAAAGCTCTGTTTCCGATGTTGTGTGGAACAGATCTCCTGATAAGATGGTATCTGCAGGAGGCCCTCACCTGCAGAGCGCAGTGATCAACTGGGTATATAAGGGATAAGACGGTCTTTCAAGTATCCTGGTCCCAAGCTGTATAGGGTTTTGTACACCAAAACTAGAACCTTGAACTTAGCCATGTAGCTAATAGGTAGCCAGTGTGATAATAGACAGCAGCAGTGTGACATTTTGGCAACGCCTTGCCCCAGTGAACAGTCTTGCTGCCGCATTTTGCACCAGCTGCAGCTTCTGGTCCAACCTCAAGGGTAGCCCCACATACAGCGCATTACAGTAATCCAGCCTGGAGGTTACCAGTGCATGGACAACGTGGTCAGGCTATCCCTGTCCAGAAATTGCCGCAGCTGTCTTACCTGCTGAAGCTGGTTAAAGGCACTCCTGGCCACTGAGGTCACTTGGGCCTCTAGCGACAAAAATGAATCGAGCAGCGCCCTCAGATTATGGCTCTGCTCTTTCAGAGGGACTATGACTCCATCCAAAGCAGGCAACTGACCAATTATCTGAACTCAGGAACCACCAACCCACAGCGTCTCTGATTCAGACTCAGTTTATTGGCCATTATCCAGTCCACCACTGAGTCCAGGCAGTGGTCCAGGGCTTGCATGGCATCTCCCAATTCAGATGTTACAGAGAAATAGAGCTGGGTATTGTCAGTGTATTGCTAATACCTTGCCCCAAAGCTCCTGATGACCACTCCCAAGGGCTTCATATAGATGCTAAACAACATGGGAGACAAGATGGCACCCTGTGGCACTCCACAGCACAACTGCCAGGGAGCCAAAAGACAATCACCTAATGCTATTTTCTGAAAACGACCCTGGAAAAACAGTGCCTCCAATACCCATCTCACCAAGTGGGCCCAGAAGGATACCATCGTCAATGGTATCAAAAGCTGATGAGAAATCAAATAAGAATAACAGGGTCGCACTCCCCCTGTCCTTCTTCCCGATATAGGTCACCCATCAGGGCAACCAAGGCCAATTCAGTCTCATAACCAGGCCTGAATCCAGACTGGTATGGGTCAAGATAATCTGTTTCATCCGAATCCTTGCAATTGCTGCACCACAGCCCTCTCAATCACCTTCCCTAAGAAGGGGGTATTTGTGACTGGCCAGTAGTTGTCGCAAACCAATGAGTGCAGGGTGTGCTTTTTCAGGAGCAGTCGGATCACTGCCTCTTTCAGGGTGGCTGGAACGACTCCCACAACAATGCATTGACCACACCCTGGATCCACTCGGTCAACCCCCCTCGGCAAGATTTAATAAGCCAAGAAGTGCAAGGGTTGAGAGGACATGTTGCTGACTGCATTGTTGCAAGCACCTTGTCCATGTCATCAAGGTGCATCAACTGAAACCGTTCCCAAGAAGTTGCAGCAGAAGTTGCACTGGATACTTCACTGGGGACTACAGTAGATGTGGATGGGGCATCAAGGTTACTATGGAGGTGAGCAACTTTACCCTCAAAGTGCCCTGCAAATAATTCATAGTGGGCCTCCGAAGGGTCTAAAACTCTATTTCCTGGAGTTGATGTCAACAGACCCCTGAAAATACAGAAAAGCTCCGCTGCATGGCTACTTGAAGATGCGATGGTGGCAGAGAAGTGGGCCTTCTTTGCCGCCCTCACTGCCACGCAGTAGGCACAATTATGATGTTTTACTTGTACCCGATCAGCCTTATAGCACGTCTTTCACCACTTGCGCTCTAGCCATCATCCAGCCAGTTTCATTGTCCTTAGTTCACTGGTGTACCAAGGTGCAAACTGGGCTCCACAATGCCGGAAAAGGTGCTCTGGGGCAATGATGTCAAGAGACCAATGTGACTCGCTGTTCCACAGTGTGATGGGCTTCAACAGGGTCACCTGCTCTATCTATTGGGAACTCCCACAGAGCATTGAGGAATCCTGTGGATTCCATTAGTCTATGGGAGCCGACCATCTTAATCTGTCCATCACAACCCCCGCAGGGGAGGATCGGAGGCATAAGTCTAATCACTTCTGTCTATGCTTGCCACCTTGATGCCTTTTCTCTTCCATCTCCCTATCTGGCCTATTTTCTTCTCTGCCTATTTGCCTCAAACCTGGATGTCCATCCCATTCCTCTGACTCTAAAGAGGATTTGACAAATTCATAGAAGATAAGGCTACCAATGGCTATGAATCCTGATGGACATGTTCTTCCTCAACTGTCAGAGGTGGTATGCTTCTGAATACTAGGTTCTGGAAACCACAGGAGCTGTTGCACTCAGGTCCTGCTTGTGGGCTTCCTACAGATATCTTGTTTGGCCACTATGAACACAGGATGCTAAACTAGAATGGCCACTGGCCTGATCCAGCACACTTTTCTTATGTTTTTATATTATTTAATTTTATGTATTTACAGTATTTGAAGCTTGCTCATCACTGAAGATTTTTCAGTGTTCTTATGGCAGAGTGCCCCCTTTGTCCTTACAACCCAACCCAACCAAGCAAACCGGGGAAAAGTAATTTTAAATATACTGTATGAATCTTGGGCTGTAAATAGATTGCATACAAGAGTATTATATACAAAGGCATTCATTAGCATTAGACATCCTTTCACTTAGGAGATTGTAAAACATCCACATATTCTTTCACTGATGATGAACTAATTAATACTTTCCATTCTAGTAATTAATTATTTTAATAAGCCTCAGAGAAGTAATCATTTTTATGAAGTCACGAAGGCACTTCTATATTTCAAGTGATACATCAGTAGTATTAAATACCAGCCACAGTCATACAATGAAACAGCCTGACTTCTGCAATTTCTCTATCTCACTTCAAACCCTCAGGCCAAATTAATGAAATGAACATTTCATGAAATGAACATCCCTGAAAATTAGGTGATTTTTTGTTTGAATATATGAACTTTAGATTTACATATCATTTTTGAGGTGCCTAAGACTGAAACATCTGGTCTCTAGCTGATGTCGTTATAATATACAAGCATGAGGGAAGTTTGCTTCCTGCCCTGTTTCCATTTTAATTTTTGACATGACAACTATAACTGATATTATAGTAATAATATCTCTGTAGTCACATATGAAACCATTTATTCTTCCAGTACTGAAAGGTGTGAGATGAAAAGACTCTTGAAATTGGACAGCTGCAAAGTTTTAAGTGCTACTTTTAAGCCAGAACTGTCCCTATCATGCTTTCAAAAAAACTAATATATAAAGCCTTGACATCCTTCCGACAACATTTTCCTGAATCGCAAATTGCTCATGCATTAGAAATTCTCTTAAAAGGCTCTGAAGTATATGGGAACAGCCATTTCGCAGTGATAGATTACAATCTTTGAATTGCATGAAGTAATTCCTGGTTCAGCACCAGTTCGCCAGTTAAAAAGGATCTCAGGCTGGGAAACATTTCTGTCTGGGACCTTAAAGGGCCACCCGCACTTAGTATTTGTCAATCCTGAGCAAGAAATACCAGTGGTCTGCATCACATATTTACCTTCATATTTGCAGACCAAGATAAGTGAATAAATGGAAATTCTTACCATGAATTTCTCTTCCTAGGGGTTCCTGGAGGACATTCAGCTTCTTGGGATGGTGCCTCCCCCTGGTGCAACAGGCAGGGCCCAATCTTCTAATTACCTCACCCAGGGGGAGGAGCCATCCCATCCTCCAGACCAGCTGGAAGAGCAAGGACGGCCCCTCAACCCTCATCACAAAAAACTGTCCAGACTCATAAAAAGAAAAAAAGCCATGGAACTAGGCAGAGAAAAATGTCAGAACATTACTAAAAAGGCAGAGTAGATAATGCCATGAAATCCCTGGGGAGGTCCTAACTACCTTCTCCACATGTGGGGTGCTGGCAGAAGCCACTAGGAACTAGCATGAGTAGACCAATGGCACCGGAATGAAGAGATGGGAGAATGCCCCCCAGGAACCTCTGGGAAGTGAAATTCACAGTAAGAATTTCCATTTATTCCCCAGTGGTACCTGGAGGGCATTCAGCTTCTCGGGATGTACCAGAGCCCAATGACCTCCTGGGTGGGATTCCAGGTGCCAACAAGTCATGCACAAACTACCCTTTGCAACACCCTCCTCCCAAAGGCTGTGTCCACCGAAGCCCAGGAATCGATTTTATAGTGTTTGGAGAACGTATGCAGCGAGGCCCATGTGGCTGCTCTACATATGTCCTCAATTGAGAAATTCCCCTTACAGGCATTGGAAGTGGAAGCCCCCCTTAATGAATGTGCTGTGAGTCCCTCCAGTGGCAATTTCCCCAGAGTCTGGCAGGCCTGAACAATTGCCTACTTGATGGAAGAAGATGAAACCTTCCTTCCCTTGGTAACCCCACCAAAGGAAATGAACAGAGCCTCGGTTTTCCTGAAACCAGACGTCCTGTCCAAGTAGAAACTGAGAGCTCTGCACACATCCAGGGAATGCCAGGCCCTTTCCTTGGAGGAAGTGGGATTAGGACAGAACGATGGCAGAACAACCTCCTGCGCCCTATGAAACACAGTGTTAACCTTAGGAATAAAGGACGGATCTGGCCTCAGGACTACCTTGTCATGGTGAAAAATACACCGCTATGGATCAGACGAAAGGGCCCCCAGTTCTGAAACCCTGCACCCTGATGTGATAGCCACGAGGAAAACTGACTTGAGTATCAGGAACTTCTCCTCACATGTAACCAGTGGCTCAAAAGGGTGCCCCATCAAGGTGGAGAGTACCCAGTTCAGGTTCCATGTAGGAAACCTATGAATCACTGGAGAATTCCTCTGCTCTACACCTTTAAGGAAATGCCAACACAAGGGTTGTATGGATAAAGGAGAGTCCCCCTTGCAACCCAAGATACTGCTAATGGGGGCTGCCTGCCGTTTTAATGTATTCGAATTGAGCCCTTTGTCCAACCCCGCCTGTAAGGAGCCCAGTACGTCCAAAACTTTCCTAGAAGCTGGGTCCCTCGCATTGGTTTTATACCACTCCATGAACTTTTTCCATGTGGAGCCATAAGTTTTATATGTGGAAGCCTTCCTAGAGGCCAGAAGAGTATCTAGAACTCCCCATGAGAGCCCCAACTCCTCTAGCCAACCCCACTCAGCCTCCATGCAGTGTAGCGGAAGAGCTCTGGGCGCGGATGAAGAACTGGTCTTCGCCTCAGCAGGTCCGGTCTGAGAGGAAGACACCAAGGTCCTGGAACGAGTGGTTGCGGACCAACTCCAGACACTCTTGGATGAGACCGATTATCTGGATCCATTTCAATCGGGTTTCAGGCCCGGTTTCGGCACAGAGACAGCCTTGGTCGCCCTGTACGATGACCTTTGTCAGAAGGAAGACAGGGGGAGTGTAACTCTGTTGATTCTCCTTGATTTATCTGCGGCTTTTGATACCATCGACCATGGTATCCTTCTGGGGAGACTCGCTGATCTGGGAGTTGGAGGTACTGCTTGGCAGTGGTTCTGCTCCTACTTGGCGGGTCGGCTCCAGAAGGTAGTGCATGGGGAATATTGCTCGGCACCCTGGGCTCTCCAGTATGGAGTTCCGCAGGGGTCAGTTCTATCCCCCATGCTTTTTAACATCTACATGAAGCCGCTGGGTGCGGTCATCAGGAGTTTTGGAGTGCGCTGTCATCAGTATGCTGATGACACGCAGCTCTACTTCTCCTTTTCGTCCTTCTCAGGTGAGGCTGTCAATGTGCTGAACCGGTGCCTGATCGCGACAATGGACTGGATGAGAGCTAACAAACTGAGGCTCAATCTAGACAAGACTGAAATGCTGTTAGTGGGTAGTTCTTCTGACCAGATGGTGGATATTCATCCTGTCCTGGATGGGGTTGCACTCCCCCTGAAGGAGCAGGTTCGTAGTTTGGGCATTCTTTTAGAACCGTCCTTGTCACTTGAGGCTCAGGTAGCCTCGGTGGCACGGAACGCTTTCTACCAACTTCGGTTGGTGGCCCAGCTACGTCCCTATCTGGATAGAGACAATCTCACTTCAGTTGTTCATGCTCTGGTAACCTCTAAATTAGATTACTGTAATGTGCTCTATGTGGGGCTGCCTTTGAAGACGGTTCGGAAACTGCAGCTCGTGCAAAATGCAGCGGCCAGATTGTTAACAGGGACCAGGCGGTCCGAACATATAACACCGATTCTGGCCCACTTGCACTGGCTGCCTATATGTTTCCGGGCCCGATTCAAGGTGCTGGTTTTAACCTATAAAGCCTTACATGGCCTGGGACCACAATACCTGATGGAACGTCTCTCCTGATACGAACCTACCCGTACACTTCGCTCAACATCGAAGGCCCTCCTCCGGGTGCCTACTCAGAGGGAAGCCCGGAGGATGGTAACAAGAAAAAGGGCTTTCTCAGTGGTGGCCCCCGAATTATGGAACGATCTCCCTGTGGAGGTACGCCTGGCGCCAACATTATTATCTTTTCGATGCCAGGTTAAAACATTCATTTTCTCCCAGGCATTTTAATAATTTTAATAATTTTAATTTTCAACATTTTAACATTTTAACATCTCAACTTATTTTTAGCATTTTAGTATGCTAGTATATTTGTCTTTTAGTGTGTTTAAATTGTTCTATAAGTGGTTTTAATTGTATTTTGTTGTCTTGTTTGTTGTGAACTGCCCAGAGAGCTTCGGCTATGGGGCGGTATAGAAATTTAATAAATAAATAAATAAATAAATAAATAAATAAACAGACAGGTGGAGAAGCTCCGGAAACCAGGATCTCCTCGGCCAATATGGTGCTACTAAGATCACCTCAGCCTACAACTATTGGATGCAGTAACAGTCTGTAACAATAGAGGAAAGGGAGGAAAAGCATAAAGTAACCCCCTCGGCCAAACTGTTGTCAGAGCATCCCATCCCTGAGCCTCTGAATGCTGAAAACGTGAGAACTTTTCGAGTTGGAAATTCTGGTGTGTTGCAAAAAGATCCACCTGTGGGACCCTGAAACATCTTATGATCTGGCAGAATACTTGGGGATGAAGTTGCTACTCTGCCTCCAGGAGCGATGTCCTGCTCAGCCTATCTGCTATGACATTTTGTATTCCTGCTATGTGTTTCACCTTCAGCTACCTGAGGTGAGACTCTGCCCATTGAAAGAGGAGGCATGCTTCCTTCGCCAGGGGCCTTGACTTCATTCCCCCTTGATGGTTGATGTATGCCTTTGTTGCCACGTTGTCGGTCTGCACCAGGATGTGGGCTCCTGTGACATGTGGTGCAAACTTCAGTAATGCCAGTCTCACCGCTTGGAGCTCCAGCCAGTTGATGCTCTGGTTCAGCTCCCTGGCCTTCCACACTCCCTGTGCCATATGTTACTCCAGATGCACCCCCCAGCCGTAAAGCTGGCATCTGTCATGAGTACTTTCCTTGCCAGTGTCTCCAGGCTCACTCCCCTCAGTAGCCTCTGCGGAGAATGCCACAACCTCAGTTCTTGGTGCAGAGATGAGCTGATTGGAATCTGCATCCTGCGGGATTGAGCAATTTGGTCCTGGAAGGGTATTAGTGCTTGCAGCAGGGGTCGGGAATGAAACCAGGCCCAGCAAACTAGGTCCTGGCAGGATACCAGCATTCCCTGGAGTTTTGCCAGTTCCATCAGCTCTACCGCCCTGGATGAGATCACTTTTATTGTGAGCTCCTGGACCTTGGCCACCCGCTCCTGAGTGAGCCTCATGCAGTATTGGGCTGAGTCTATCTGCACCCCCAGATGTGTAATGTTCTGCACAGGAAGCCCTGTGGAGAGACACGAAAGAGGGTGGGCAAGCTAGGCCTCTGCTGGTCCTTACTTTCCTCACCAGGTTATTCCCTGAAGACCTGTTGGGTATGGCCAGAGCAGGGATACCCACAGCCCAGGCTTATCTAGCCCACCTGCACCCTGGGGAGGCAGAAAAGCCCTTAATTTAGGTTTGCTGAGGTCACTGAAGCAGAGGACTCCTGTTTGCCTTGGGAAAATACCTCTCCTGGAATGTGGAAATAGCCCTGAGATTGAAAGGTCTGCTAAAGGACGTGGAGCTGGAAGGAACTGAGACTTTCACCAGAGACTGTGATGTTATACTTCCCTAATAAATCTGGAGCGTCAACTGAACAGATATTTCCCACAGTCTACGAAGGAGATTACCCAATCAAAAAATGAGAGCTGCCTCAAACAATGGAACTCCACCAGTCCTCCAGAAGTGACAAAGGCCAAAGAGATAGATTGTAATTATGTATTTAAATTTAGATTATTTCTTTTGTAATACTGAATTTATTTTATGTTTGCTAAATTGTTTATTTTTGTCTTATTTGAATGTATTGCTATGTTTTATAAACTGACTTATCTCCCCTACCCCAGTGCTTTTATTTTGAGTGTTTGTTGTAAGCCACTTTGGACACAGGTCACTGTGGAAAGGTGGCATATAAATAAACCCAATCAATCAATCAATCATGGGCACCAGGGTGCTCTTTTTGAAGTTCACCACAAAGTCGTGGCTGGTAAGGTAGCACAGAGTGGTCTGAACTGGTCCCTCGATGGGGCCCTGACAAGAATATCATTGAGGTAGGGGTGAACCTGCACCCCCAGGGTCCTCAGATGAGCCATCAGTGCCACTAGGACCTTGGTGAAAACCCTGGGGGCGGAAGTCAGACCGAAGGGAAGAGCCCTGTATTGGTAATGCTTGTTGGCATAACAGAAACAAAGGAATTGTCTGTGCTCCTGTCAGATTGGGACCTGGAGATATGCCTCCGTCAAGTCCATGGATGCCATCCAATCACCTTGGCTCATGGCCTCTGAGATGGATTTCAGGGTTTCCATTTCAAATTTCTTATAGGCCATTTTCCAGTTGAACCATCTGAGGTTTAAAATAGCCCATATCTGTCCATTTTTTTCAGGACGAGAAAGAAAATTGAGTAGACTCCCCTGTCCCTTTCCCAAGCTGGTACTGATTCCACTGCGCTGATGTCCAGGAGATGTTGTAGGGCCATGAGGAAGGCCCTGCATTTGTCCGACTTGGTCGACTTCAGGGTCCTGATGAATTTCTCTCTTGGACGCCTTGAAAATTCCAAGGAGTACCCTGAGGAAACTGTTGCCAGAACCCAACAATCGGATGTTGTTGCAGTCCACATTGTCTTGAAGTTGAGCAGGCATCCCCCAATGGCTTCCTGGAATGCTGATGACTTGGCATCAGGAGGACTGTCCCTTCTTCGCTTCCTTCTGGAACATTGATTAGGAGGGTGGATGGGATCTTGAGTGGTTGGAACTCATGTATCTATCTTGTCTCCCCCACCAAGCCTTGATCCTGATGATGTGTCATGGCAATGGAAAGGCTTTGAGCTCCAAAAGGACTGAATCTGCTTAGACTTTCATTTGTCCTTCCTTGTCCCTGGCAGAGCCTTCTGTTTGTCCCTAATCTCAGCAAGGATCTTTTCCAGTGGTTTCCTGAAAAGCTTGCCCCCCCCGAACGGAGAGTTGGCCAGACGGCCCTGGGATCCTGGGTTCATGTCCCAATGATGAAGCCACAGGTTACATCTTGCCACTATGCTGGAGGCCATTGCCTTGACATTAAACAAATGTGTGGCATCCGCTTGGAAGGTTGCTGCCAGAGAAATCTTCTTCAGACCATCTTTGATGCTCTTGGGAACGTCCTCCCTGCTGGCTAATGCATCTGCCCACATCATGTTCGTTCTAGTGAACAATGATGCAGCCGCTGAGGCTCTGAAGGTGGTGCCTTTCACCTCAAAGTCTTTGCGCATTGTCACCTCGACCCTCTTGTTGCCAGGATCCTTAGGTCCCCCTTCCCCCTCGGTTGGAAGAACCGCAGAGGAAGAGAGAGCAACCACTGTCTGGTCCACTGCTGGCATTCGAAGCTGTTCCATCACCACGGGGGCAAAGGAGTAATGCTTGCTAACCAGCTTGTGCATCAATATATGTTTACCTGGAGTCGCCCACTCTGCTGACTACAGCTCCTGGAAAGAGACTGGGAAAGGGAGAGTAGCTATTCTGGGGTGGCCTTCTGGAAAGGCTGATTTAGACCCCTTGGAAGAAGTAGAGGCAGCTGGGTCAGCTTCCTTGGGTTGCTCTTCAGGTAATTCCAGGATCCACCTAGTTTGGGCAAGAATTGCTGGAAAACTCTCTGCTACGAAGAGTCTCCTCCTTGGGGAAGGGGCTTCCAATTCCTCCTCAGATACTTCCCCTCCTCCCTGTCTGATGATAATGAGCAGTGCCCCGAACCTGACAGAAGCTTTTGGACAGTGGCAGCCTTATTACTAATTCTCCTTTTGGCTGCATGTTTCCCCTTCTGACTATAGGAAGAATGGGCCCTCTTACGCTTATGCCTGCCCGTCTGGTTCCTCCTATCAATTGGTGAGGAAAAAGAAGCAGATGAAATGGATATGGAGGAGAGAGATGAGGAGGAAGGCATGGGGGAGGGCAACTTTGTCCACCTCCTCTTTTTGTGCCCCTTGTGGGGGTGATGCCTTTTCTTTTGAGGGGTGGGCAACTGGGAAGTGCAGGGGCTGGGGCTAGTTCCTGACCAGGCAGTCCCAATCTGCCTAACTTCTTTCGCCACCACCCCTCTGACCCAATTGAGAAATTTTGGGAAATCTTCCTGTCCCAGGATGGAGGGGGAGGGGGGGCAAAGTGCTACTTACCCCCTCCCTCCGGTGCTCCCAGGCTCTCAAAGCCTGCTCCAAGTGGTGGGAGAAAGATTGTGACTCCTCTCCCTCTATCTCGCTAGTTTGCACGTATTCACGCTCTTCCAGAGGGTTGCTAGCCATCGTGGGTGAACTTGCCTGGCCCTCCAATCCTATGGTTTGGGTGGGAAAGGCCTGCAATGGCGTAGGGGTGTAGCGCGGCTTTCCCCACCTTTCTGCTTTCCAGCCTTTCCTGGTGCTCTTCATGGTGAGACCAGAACGTTCGTCCTTTCACCACTGCACTCCTACACTTGGCTGCACCTCCCTTGGGTTTAAGGAGAGGCCACGAACCACTGAAGACTCAGTTGCTTCCACCTCCATGCCTCTGCTCTTCTAGGTGAGAAGGCGCAAGCTGCTCTGCTGGCTAACTTCCTCCTGGAGGGCTCCTAGGCCCTCTAAGTGTTTTCACACTCCCAGCCTTATCTAATAAATTTGATTAGGGAAGAGGGAGGGAGGGGGAAAAGTCTAAGAGAAAGGAAAAGATGATTAGCCAGAACAAAGAAGCGATAAAGAGGAAGAAATGGTGAGGAATCTAACAAAAGAAGACAGGCTGGCTCTTAAGGAGCTCAACCAAACCCTGACCGTCTACCGCAAAAGGCAGAGCTGGTCTGGAGGGCGGGATGGCTCCTCCGCTGGGGTGAGGTAATTAGATTGGACCCTGCCTATTGTTCCGGGGGAAGGCACCATCCCAAGAAGCTGAATGCCCTCCAGGAACCACTGGGGAATATTCAGTGTACAGCATGCAATGACAACTGACACAAAGACTTGGTTTAACTACAGGTAAACCAATTTGTTTCCTCCAAATAATCCAAATCATCAAATGCCACAGAACAATAAATCTAATTGGTAAGTAAACAATTGTGAATAGACCTACCCTAAACTCTGCAGCAGAAGTGTTGTAACAAATGTGTGATTAAAATAAATATGGATATAACAATCTGAGTGTCATATGAAAGCAACTGTGATCCATAGCTAAGACCACATTCACACCATACATTATTCTACTGTTAGTCCATTTTAAACAGTTATGGCTTTGCCCAAAGAATCCTGGTTAATGTAGTTTGTGAAGGATGCTGACAGCTGTTAAGAGATTCCTAATCTCCTCACAGAGCTACAGGGCCATCTATATGACTGTATAATCTACAATGTTACAGCTTTGTGTCCTCATTAATTCACCATCATCCATATGATGTTGCAAGCTAATATGAATTTTCGCATTCACAAATCCGCATTAGAAATACCACCGAAAAACTGATAAGCTTTTCTAAACTGATAATCATTTGCATTTACATCGGTGGGCTCAGATGCAATGCTGCGGACTTTCCTCCAATAAGCAGTCCATGGGCATTCTTCTCTCATATGCCAAGCCCCATGTCTCCTTCCCACCCAATAGCACATCCACAAGCCTGCACATGCATGGGAATTAAAAAAAGATATAAGGTTCTGTGCTTTTCTGGTAAAGCACACGAAAAACAAATGACTGTGATGGACCAATCACTGAAAAGGGGTGGACTTAGGGGAGCGACCAATGTTAAAGCAAAAAAAGAAAAACATGTATGGACGCTTGAACATCAGATTTTCACAGTAATCTGACGACAAACAGGACATGAATGGATCTCGAGGCTACCAATTTAATATGGAAAACACGGATTTTGCAGTTAGGTATGGATGGACCCACAGTTGTCTGAATATCCCTCTTCCCAGAGAACTCTGGAAATTGTAGCTCTGTGAGTGGAATAGGGATCTCCTAGCAACTTTCAGCATCCTTCACAAACTACACTTTCCAGGATTCTCTGGGGGAAGCCATGACTGTTTAAAGTGGAATAGTAGTGGAATATATGTAGAGTGTGAATGCGGCCTAAGATAAAGAAAGGCTACGAGAGACACCCACAAGTAATCTGGACAATCAAGAAATCCTAAATCAGGAATCCAGATTCATTTTTGTTTACCATCGAGTCATCTGTGCCTCCCACTGTATTTTGACAGAACAGAAAAGCAAGAAATCTAAGACAAAAGAGACATACTTTGTGTAAATAATTAGGTTCATTTATAGTTCCTGAAGAATAAGTCAAAACATGTAGTTGATGTTAAAGGATTTAAAGAGGTTCATGCATTATAGCAGGGCTGAGGAAACAGTGGCCCTTCAGAGGTTGTTGAATAGTCCATAAGCTATGAAGGCTTGGGCTGATTTAAGATGGTGTCTAACAACATGTAGAAAACTACAGGTCCTACATCCCTGCATTATAGCATCAGGTGAAGATATTTTTTAAAAAATCAATATATTCAGTAAAGACCTGAGGTCAAATTCTTCCTTTGGGATAAGGAAAGGTGCAGAGAAGTGATGTTGTCTACCTTAAAAGCATAATGGTCTAGTTCACATCTTTAAACTATGGTTTAAAGATGAACACACAGCATACTGGTGCATGCTGCTGAAATCATGGGCACTTTATTCATTCCCACTTCTGCTACTGCCATGAGCTAAGCAATGGCCTGGCTTAGCTCATACTTTGTTTCTTTCCAAACATACCCTGTTTAGTAACCAAGGTTTGTTCTTGGCTTATTATCATGGGTTGCTTGGAGAGAAATAAACCTTGAGGCTCCTAGCAGCGTAACAGCAGCAAGAGCAGGGGAAGAGTGAAGTGACCACAATGTCAGCACACTCACCTTTAAACCATAGTTTAGTTTAACTGTGGTTTACAGCACTATTCTTCAACCTTGGGTCCTCAGATGTTGTTCAACTACAACCGTTGCCTGGCCGCGACAATGGACTGGATGAGAACTAACAAACTGAGGCTCAATCCTGACAAGACTGAGATGCTGTTGGTGGATGGTTTCTCTGATCAGATGGTGGATACATACCCTGTCCTGGATGGGGTTACACTCCCCCTAAAGGAGCAGGTCCGTAGTTTGGGAGTCCTCTTAGACTCTTCCCTCTCACTTGAGGCTCATGTAGCCTCGGTGGCACGGAATGCGTTCTACCAACTTCGGTTGGTAGCCCAGCTACGTCCCTATTTGAGTAAGGAGGACCTCACATCAGTGGTACATGCTCTGGTAACCTCGCGTTTGGACTACTGCAACGCGCTCTACGTAGGGCTACCTTTGAAGACAATTCGGAAGCTACAGCTAGTGCAAAATGCGGCGGCCAGATTGCTAACAAGGACCAAGCGGTCCGAGCATATAACACCTGTTCTGGCTCGCCTGCACTGGCTGCCAATATGCTTCCGGGCCAGATTCAAAGTGTTGGTGTTGACCTATAAAGCCTTATACGGCGCGGGACCACGATATCTGTCGGAACGCCTCTCCCGATATGAACCGGCCCGTACACTACGGTCTACTACGAAGGCCCTCCTCCGGGTTCCATCTCATAAGGAGGCCTGGAGGGCGGTGACAAGATCTAGGGCCTTCCAGTGGTGGCCCCCGAATTGTGGAACAGTCTCCCTGAGGAGGTGTGCTTGGCGCCGACACTATTATACTTTCGGCGCCAAGTTAAAACCTTCCTCTTTTCTGAGGCATTTTAATTTAAGTTAACTTAATTTTAAATGTGTTGTAATTGATTTTAGATTATGTTGTTTTTATATGCTCTATTGTATTATATTGTGTGATTTTATTGTACTCTTGTGTTCACTGCCCAGAGAGCTATTGCTAGTCGGGCGGTATAAAAGTGTAATAAATAAATAATAAATAAATAAATAACTCCCATCAACCCCATGCAGCTTAGCCAATGGCCAAGGATGATGGGAGTTGTACTCCAACAACATCTGAAGACCCAAGGTTGAAGAACATTGACTCACAGTGATATGCAAACTAGGCCAAAATGTGTATAGGTAGGCTGTAGTGTCTCAGTTGCTAGATTCATGTCATATTTCATCTTATAATTACATTGACATCAATTTAGTGGTTACTTCATGCTTTAGCAACAATAGGGTAAAGTATAATCTGTGTACAAAAGCACAATGTATATTTGTAGAAAAGTACACTGGTTCTTTTAGGATGTCATGATAAACTGTAGTATACACAAGATGTTCTGCCTCCATAGATAGTGGCTGTATGCTTCTGAATACCAGTTGCTGGAAATGCAGAAGGGGAGAGTGCTGTGGCACTCAGGTCCTGCTTGTGGGCTTTCCATAAGCATCTGGATGGCCCCTGTGAGAACAGGCTGTTGGACTAGATGGACCACTGGCCTGATCCAATGGCACGTCTTATGTTCTTATGAGAGAATCTAGCCTTCTCCTAGTTTGCTGCTTCTCACTCCCTTCTCCACCCTCTGTGTTGACTGGACAGAACAATGTGGTTAATATTAGTCACAGTTGGCTTAAACAAACTAGCTTCTGAAACAATAGTTTGAAGCTGACTTGTTTTAAATTAACCACATTTAATGTTAACCACAGTTTATCAGTCCAGATGAAATTACAAACTGCAGTTAACCAAAAACAGAAATGAAAGTTTCTGAAATCCTTCTCCCAGCTATGCAGGAGGAGGGGAGGGGAGAGTCCAGGAGGAGGCTAAGGTTGTTCACATCTTGCTAAACCATTTTTTAGTGTGACTTCTGAATGTGGCTATTATTTAGGCTCTAAATAATTCATATCAACAATTAATAGTCTTCCTTGGCTACAGTTTTTATATTTTTTGGTGGGTATAATGTAATGCTTTGCATGAAATGCTTTCTGGGAGACAGTCACTAACCAAATACGCATTATCTGTAAAATATAAGGGGCTCCTGTCTCTCATCACTATGCTGCATATTCTGCAGCTGCATATAAATATGAAATATCAACTGAAAATTGACTCATGGGATGTAAACACTTATTATTTGAATCAAAAGCCACCTTTCCCTCCAAACAGTTTACTTCAAAGTTGGCCTGAAATGACATGGATCTGGAGTTCAGCCAGTTTCTCAATAAAGTCCCTAAATGGTAACTTCATGTGTTTGTTAGCTGTCTTGAAAACCTTTTGCCTTTCTTTTGATAGCACTGCAATGTTCATATCAAAAGAAAGAAACTAAACTAAGAATTCATGAAACTAAAGAAAGCTTATCCCTGTACATTGCTTAAGGGCCTGCCTGGGGAAACTGGTCCAATTTGAAAGAACATTTTTTCCCATCCACTTTTTTTGTTTTTACAATTTTATATCAATTCCATGTAAGATAGTATTCAATCTCAGGACAGTGTAGGCTAGACAGATATCTCACCTCGGTACCCTGGGAAAAGTGTATTGATGTATAAATATTTTAAAGTACCCAAAAGAAAAAAAATGTGTATTTTGTATAACATACAAAACCTTTCAGAGGAACAGCATGGCTCAAGTAAAAATAAAAAGGCATATTTTAAACATAAAGAAATGCATGCATACATCAAAATGGTCTTCCAGCTATTTAAAAAACAGAAACAGAAAAATAAGACTTCGACTCGTTCACTTATGGATACAGTGATATGTTACATAGATGGCACACAAGTCTTATGCAGATGATGTGGCATGTGAGCACATGGAGTTGGGCATTGGAATTGCATCTGAAGGCCCAACTCTTGATCTCCACATATTCAGCAGAACTTCTGAATAGAGCCTACATGTTTTATGGCCACAGGCTCCAGTTCATGTGATCTATACCCTGAATTTTTGCATGGTACTACTAATGCAGACAGAACCAGAATTTGAGGGGTCCCTAGGCAAAGGGTCTTGCAATGGGCCCCCTCTTCTGTTGTTGAGCCAAAGTCGGATTACTTGGTGGTGATGGCAGGCAACAGCAATCCTCAGAGTAGCATCGGGTTACTGGGCTGGGCACCATTAAATTTTCCCAGAATACCCCAGAGTGATGCTAATGCCTGATTACTGCAGTTAGATTACTGCAATGCACTCTATGTGGGGCTGCCTTTGAAACCGATTCTGGCCCGCTTGCATTGGCTGCCTGCTCACTAGGGACAAAAGCAGTGGCAGTACAGCAAAAGACAGCTAAAGGGATGATGGGAGGCAGGAGTGAGCTAAGGAGAAGAAGAAACTTGGACAATGAATGGAGTAAAGCAAATAGGTAGTAAAGAATAGCATGGGAGCTGAGATAGGTGTGCACAATGGGATATCAGCCAAATTTGGGAGGCAGAAAGGACAAGAAGTGAAGAGAATTGGAAGAAGGGCTGGAAGTGGCCATCCTATATTAACAATGTAACAATTGTGAAATTTTGTGGGCAGTTCCCTAGTCATTTCTAAGCAACATGTTGGCAGCTTCCAAGGAATACAATCTAGTTAATGGATTGTTCCATATGTCAGCCTGTAAAATATGGGCAAGTAAAAATAGCATTAACCTTGTTTAAACCTCATTTTAGAAATGTTGTATTTTTTAGTAAAATAACTATTGATTGTACTTTCCATTGTCCCGTAAATGTACCAAAATCCAAACCTGTGGTAGGACATACCATATGGGGTATGCTAGTGTATTACAGTGACAAGTAAAACAGAGATATGGTTTTAATACTTAATTACAAGTATGAGTATCTGTAGCAATTTTTCTTGTGTGTGTGTGTGTAAAGTAAATACTCCAAACAAATAAAGATTACTAGCATCACAGAACAGGTCTTTCATTTCAGGTAGATCTCGCAACTGTGCAATGGTGAGGCTGATAGACCTAGATTCTGAGAAACCGGTATTCCAGGCCTATTCCTCTGTTTCTCAGTTGGTAGGCCTTGTAGTCTAGCTTAGGTAGACATGGCATCCAGACAACTTACCACTGAAACCTCCATTATTTCCATGGCATCCTTCAACGCCCTCCCCCAAGTCCTTAATTAATTGCATGTCTGCTACAATCAACTTCCCAACACACCTGGATAAAAACTCTGGTCTACTCTTTAGGGTTGTGTCATACACTGCTCTAACTCCCCCCCCCCAATAGAATAACACTAGGTTAGTTTGCAGAGCTGGCATAACCCACACTCTCTCAGCCACAGCCCTGTCCGTGCAATATGGGTATAAATAATGATGAGTTTTATCTGCATTAACAGAATAGTTTTAATTTGTTTACAAACATAGGGGAAAACTTTTTTTGCATGAAATAAGACATGAGTTAGAAATATCAAATGTCTGTCTTTGCTGCTGCCTTTTGTTTTTGAGTTGACACACTAATCCCCAATCACAGCTACACTAATGCTATAGATAGTTGAATTGTCTTCTATTGGGCAGAAATCACTTCTCCACTAGGTAAGACAAACAGAAGAGGCTTATAAACAAATGAAGAAGTTCCTTCTTTGAAGCTTAGACAATGGGTGTTTCAGTCTATCCCTCACTTTGGTTGCTTCCAGAAAATGGAAGTCGATCCTGACTTATGGCTACTATGAATAGCGTTTTCATGGTAAGCAATATTCAGAGGGGGGTTACCATTGCCTCCCTCTGAGGTTAGTCCTCCCCAGCTGGCTAGGGCCTGCTCAGCTTGCCACAGCTGCACAAGTCAGCCCCAGCCCCTTCCTTGTCCGCAACTGCCAGCTGGCGGGCAACTAGGCTTGATTCTGAAGAACATTTTGGTATACAAATTGAAAAACATTTTTCATGTAAGGTTCTTGTTTTTCTTCACATTCTTCCTTATTCAGAACCAGCCCACAGAGATTTGGCATCAAGATTTATAAACTTTGCAGCTCCACCTATCCCTAAAGTTTGGCTTCCATGTTTTTTTATTGTTTGCAATGACATGATTGTTCTCAGCTCTTCATTCTCAAGAATTTATTTTGCTCCTAGACTGAAGAAAAACAAGAACCTTACAAAATATTTCACAGAAACATATAATTTAATGCATATTAGGCACTGTTGTTAAATACCTTTGTTTCTTTAACATCTGAGACTTCCAATGTACAATTTTATACCAATCTCATTCTCCTAAGATGACAAATTCTAATTTTCTGGGCTTTTGGAACCTACAGCTTCTGACCAAAGTGCACATGAAAAAATGCTGTGGAATTCCCAGCATTTGGCTCCCTTGCAGTAAAGGACTAGCTCAATGCATGAAAAATGTTTTTCAGTTTGTATACCAAAATGTTCTTCAGAATCAATTGAAAATAAAAACACAACCATACTGTTTTAAAACGGGCTAGAGAAAGGAGGGGTTGCTTTACTCTCAGCCTTGAGTTTACTTAACTTCCCCTTCCCTGTAATGGGTACATGGGGCATTCGAGGTTCAGTCTGTCCAAGGCTGAACCTGGGGCCACCATCCTATCCCTCGTCTTTCCAAGGCGCAGAGCAGGACCACCATTCGCATTAAATCACTCCGCCAGTTCGTGCGCATGAGGGAACTGCATCCTGGATTGGCCTCTTACAAGGAGGGTGTACCATATCCTTGCCAGGTCAACAGGTTGTCCCAAGCCGACAATAAGGGCCATCTTTGTCCTTTCAAGCATCCATGAACATGCACACATAATACTCAGGTCCGTGTAATAGCTCGAGCAATAACCAGCAATACCAAAACTGCAGTAATAAAACAGTAATAAGAAACCCAACAATGCTCCTCCCCTTTTTCAGTTTGCTACAAGCCTGCATTAATATAACATAGGAATGGACTCTTACTGCCAGTGAAAATGTGAGCCTTGAGGAACTGGGAGAAATGGACAGCAAGGAATGAGATTTTGGAATGGATCTCTTACCAGTTCTGTGTGAGGCACCTCTGCTATCCTTCTCCCCTGCTCCAATCCAGGCTCATCCCACTGTTGACACCAAAATGACAGGGAATTGGAATGGGGGTCCTTGAGGGAATTGAAGACACAGGCTTGCAGCAAAAAGGTAGGCCTTTATTGGATGACAAGTATATGCTTGGTCAGTCTCCCTCTGAGTGAGTGGAGAACTGCAACATGGCACTGGTTGCCTGGGTTTTTTTTACATTTCAGGACAAAGGCTTTAGCATCTACCAATCAGGAGGTTACACATCAGTATGATACAGTATGACATAGATATTACAGTATTGCATAGGCATTGCTCAGGTATTTCCATAGGCATTGCATAGGTACTTGCATAGGTACTGTATTTTCTGCATCATGTTCTGGTGAATTTGGCAATGTTCAGTACTTCACATAAAAGTACATTTTCACAGTGAGCTAAGCATTCCAGCTAATGCAATCCTTCCTATGTCTTGGTGAGCACAAGGATGTTCAGAGATGTTATGTGTCTATTCAGTGTTATCATAATTGTTTAGAGTTCTAGCTGTTCCATACAAACCAAAGCAGTCAAGGAAGACAGCTCCAAGAAGAAAAGGGTTCTGGCTGGCTACTAAACTTATTAAATGTTAAACTAAACTATTAAAATATTGTAAACCTTTATAAACCTTTATAGCTTTACAAAAGAATATATTTTGCTTATTGTTTGTATATAAAGAATTTCCCCAACACAAAAATAGCAGCGAAGTAGACAATTTTATTTTGGCTTCACGAAGTAAGTTGTAACTAAATTTACACTTACTTGGAAATAAATCACACTGATACCAGTGAGGCTTAATTTGGGTAAACATGCTTAGGATAGATATGCAGAGCTATAGGGCTTGATGGACTTAAAAGGTCTGTCAGACCAACTTGCTACTACAGCCTCCATATCCAGGCATCATTCCCTATAATATTAATTGTGGTTTATCACAGACAGAGAACCAGAGGAGCAAAACATATCTAGAGGTGTTTACTAGGTCATAAAGTATGTTTATTAAAGCAAATCCAAATGGCCTATGCAAACAAACAATGGAACATTCTAGAGGACAAGGTAAAAACCATCAGATTCTGATCAACAATTGCTTTTAAAGTGTGATTGTTTTTGTTTTATATCCTGGGGCAAATGCAACAAGGAAATCCATTTAGAACTTTCAAATATGTTTATATAAATAGCATGTGCCAAATGGAGTTCTACATTAATATAAAACGTGTAAATATTACATGCATTAGACTCGTCTGTCCTTTTTTTAGTGGATGGCTCAGAAATTGCTCAGCACTGAAGGTGTCATTTTTACAGCCCATGGTGCCCAGAAATTGATTTCTAACATCTCCAAAGTCTTATTTAGCACTTCATGCTTAGCACAAGGCTATGAAAGCCTTCTATGACATTGGCTGGACACACCTCATTTACCTACTGCTGACTTCAGATCTTTCAGGACTGCTCACAGGAAATTATTGGGCTAATCATTGTCTCTGCTTGATCCTACAGCAAAGTGTTTCCATTAGCCACACCTGAAGGGCCAATGGGATGATCTACCAATCAGTTGCAAAATCTATCTGAAGCTGAATTTTTTTTGGGGGGGGGGAACTGCACTAGAGCTGATCTGACCAGGTTTTAGAGTAAAAAGGGGGAGAGTTTGACTAGTGTCATGTACCCCCCATTTTCAAAAAACAGAGGTGGAACCAGCACAACAGTAAGTGTGTCTCTACCCTTAGTCTATACAACACGGCAGGTTGTGCGTTAAAAAATATACCTGGATTTCACTTCAGCCTGAGGGTGAGCAGAATTGCAAGAAATTCTCTCTGTATTTAGGGAAAAAACTACCCTAGATGTCAGAGAGAAAAGCGGGTCTGGGTTTTTGTACAGGAAGGTTTTTTGGGGGGTGGGTTATAGGCAAAACTGTCAGTCATGAGATCCATGCCTGCAATATAAAATGGTACCGTACAGGAATAGTTTTACCACATGATCTATTAAGTTGTGGAGACCAGGCAAAAGAAAATAGAAGCCAGAGGTTCAAACCTATCTCTGTTTTAAAAATCCTACAGTGATATTATAGCAGATCTGCCAATAGCAGATGTAGTAGAAGAGGCAGAGAATAAAGCTTGAGGTGGCATTTGCAAGATCAGAGAGGAGAAAGCTTTATGGGGAGGGGAAGTCAGATTGTCTAGGCTTGTGCCAGTCATGTGAGAAATCAAGTGCCAGATCTTCTGACCAATTTTGCAAGATAAGCACAATGGAAGGGAAGGGAAAATCAGAGTTATATGGCTGTACTAGAGCTATATATAGGCAGGCTTGAGGTTGCTTACAATTTATTATACAGTAAATTATTGTAGGCAACAGGTAGTTACTTTCAACCTATTTTTTCAGCTTGTATACAGGAAATCTATGGATCTGTTCTGCTATTTGCAATTAACCACTAGCTATTACAACTAAGGGACAGATTAATCATTGCCACTTTTAGTTAAGAAGAGCCTGCATGTACAGTAGGCTAGTGAATTTACTTAAGAAATTTCAGATCTAATTAGGAATCAACATTATTTTTTATTTTTGTAGTATTGTTTAAAAAGGAAAACAATACATTTTCACTTAAATTTTCATTATTAATACTATGAAAACACGTATTAGTTTCAACAATTTATGTAGGGGCACATTATCATGCATTTTGTCATTTCAAAGCATGAGGAATATAACTTTCATTTCAAAGCATGAGGAATATTACTTTTTTCCTACCAAAATATTGTCCATCTTTCTGTCTTTTCTAACCCATACAATATTACTTAACTATAGTTAAGAACATAAGAACATAAGAAGAGCCTGCTGGATCAGCCCAGTGGCTCATCTAGTCCAGCATCCTGTTCTCACAGTGGCCGACTGGGTGCCTGGGGGCAGCCCACAAGCAGGACCTGAGTGCAAGAACACTCTCCCCTCCTGAGGCTTCCGGCAACTGGTTTGCAGAAGCATCCTGCCTCTGACTAGGGTGGCAGAGTACAGCCATCATGGCTAGTAGCCATTGATAGCCCTGTCCTCCATGAATTTGTCTAATCTTCTTTTAAAGCCATCCAAGCTGGTGGCCATTACGTCTTGTGGGAGCAAATTCCATAGTTTAACTATGCGCTGAGTAAAGAAGTACTTCCTTTTGTCTGTCCTGAATCTTCCAACATTCAGCCTCTTTGAATGTCCACGAGTTCTAGTATTATGAGAGAGAGAAAGTAAAACTTTTCTCTATCCACTTTCTCTTTTCACTTTCACTTTCTGTACCCTGTGTGCAGGTGTGTGCCACCCTAGAGATTGATGTACTAATGGGCTGATGGGCCAATGGGTACAAGTTCATTCCCCAGGGAACCAGCACACTGAATTGGGGAGGGGGACTTCCATGCTCTTGATAACCTGTTCCCATGACCCTCCACTCTCTTTGTGAATGGATTGTCACATGGATTGTGAATGGATTGTGAATGGCGACCAGAACTGTACACAGTATTCCAAATGCGGCCGCACCATAGATTTATACATTGGCATTATGATATCAGCTGCTTTATTTTCAATACCTTTCCTAATTATCCCTAGCATGGAATTTGCCTTTTTCACAGCTGCCACACACTGGGTCGACATTTTCATCATGCTGTCCACTACAACCCCGAGGTCTCTCTCCTGGTCGGTCACCGCCAGTTCAGACACCATGAGCATATATGTGAAATTAAGATTTTTTGCTCCAATATGCATAATTTTACACTTGTTTATATTGAATTGCATTTGCCATTTTTCCGCCCATTCACTCAGTTTGGAGAGGTCTTTTTGGAGCTCTTTGCAATCCCTTTTTGTTTTAACAACCCTGAACAATTTAGTATCGTCAGCAAACTTGGCCACTTCACTGCTCACTCCTAATTCTAGGTCATTAATGAACAAGTTGAAAAGTACAGGTCCCAATACCTACTATGTACTACATGCTCTAAATAGCCATTCTACTTTAGTTGTTGGATTGTGTGTGTGTGTGTGTAGGAGGAGTCCATCCATGAACAACTCTCATTCTTGCTATTTTCAGAAGATGTATAGTTGTTTTAGGTCATCAGACACAACTATATAAAGATATAGCTTGGCTATATTTTTAAAGACATTTTGGAAATTTCACCTGGCTCCAAATGCAGCCACCCAAATCCCAATAAGAGGAAAAGGTTCAGATAATGTGATACCACTATATACCTGCTGCACTGGTTGCTGGTGTATCTCAGCCAAAGGGCTGGTTTTAACCTTTAAAGTTTTGGGTCTGAGTTATCATCTTTTGCCTGTCATCGGTGAAATTGGTGGGTACAAGGGACAGCCTTTTCTGTGGTTACCAAGTACTCTGGAATTAATTCCCAGCTGACCTCTGGAAATCTACTGAAATCTTATAGAAAGAAATCCTATCAAAAGTTTTTGAAACTCTGTTTGTCATGGGTGCCCTATACAAAGAGGATATTTTATTTTTTATGCTGCTCCTTTCAGCTATCGGGTTGATTAAAACTGTGTTTTATATTCTGGGATATATGTGTGCTTTTGTAGTGGTTAGGGTGTTGGACTACGACCTGGGAGACCAGGGTTCAAATCCCCACACAGCCATGAAGTTCACTGGGTGACCGTGGCCAGTTACTGCCTCTCAGCCTCAGAGGGAGGCAATAGTAAACCCCCTCTGAATACTCCTTACCATGAAAACTCTAGTCACAGGGTTGCCATTAGTCGGGATTGACTTGAAGGCAGTCCATTTGCATTTTTACTATTGCTAAATTATTTAGTATTTAGTTAAATTTAACATTGCTAGTATTATTAATGCTGTGGGCATCTCAAGAAATTGCATTCTATTGTATTTTTAAATTCTGTGGCTTGTACCTGAAGTAGCGCTGTCTCTCATTCTGTTAGCGCAAGGATTTATGCTTTATGCAACATAACTTTCTCCCCCTCCCCTCCCTCCATGCTTCCCCTAAATCTGTTCTGAGGGTTCCCTTAACCTTCCAGAGCAGATTTGGGGACAGCACAGGGCACACAAGGGGGGAAAGATCCGCAGCATGGAATTAGGGCACTAGACCTCTTTTAAGTCTCTTTTTCATGCTATATATTTTTAAATTATTATTACATAATTCTTAGAAAGTAAAATTCTTAAGAAAGATAGTCTATAAATATTTTAAAATACATTTTAAAAATCCAAGTAATATATAATAGCTTCTCATTTACATATCTTAAAACTATTTTTCAATATGCTATATTATTAGGGCAGTTCTTCCTTGCCCGGCTCACGTGAAATAAATTAGCTCCCAAGTTTTACACATCCAACAGTTGTCATGTACTTCTGTACATATGCCGTCAATTCTAGATGGGTAAGGTTCTACCAGTGACTGATTTTTTAAAATTTTCTAAGAGATCTATTTTTATATAAGGAACCATAACAAGGTCCAAATTTCATTTGAAATAATAGTACCTAAGTTCCTTTCCTAATTCCCCTGGTAGATAGTAGTTCTTATTTCCCAATTCTATCATCATTTTATAGAAAAATACCTTTTGAATTACTACTGCAGGTTAATGCTTCAGATCTGTTTTATTCCTCAGCGGGCCTTAACTATATACATATTTTATGACAAATCTTGAAATACTGATACAAAGGTATTCTCTGATCTCCCATAAATTCTGTATATTGTTTAATACTATTCTCCTGTACTAGGTTCCTTCACTCAGACATGTATTCCCTCCCAAACCTGGATATTTCCTAAAATATAATTACCCTTGATTTCTTTATTTCATTAAACTGCTATTAAAGGAGATAAACTAGGACAGAATTTAGATTTTAAAAACTTAACCCACACAGTATACATTGCCTTGCAATGCAACCCTAAATGGGGATATGGGTGTGTGTAAAGTGGCCAATTGTCTGGCCCTTCAAAGTCCTGCACTGGCCAGGGTGGAAGGGGCGGGCAGACTTTTCCCTAAATGGATTTCTTCCGCAGTTTTTCCTTATTGGGGAGAGGGATTAGTTACACCAGCTCAAGGCTGACATAGAGGGAGTGATCTTGGGGCTTCTTCAATGAAGGAAAGGGTCTTGGATCCAGCAAATCCTAAGCCACCTCCATCTTTCCTCAGCTCTGGAATGCCCCATGTTGGAGCTTACCATTAGTGGGAAAACCACTAATCAGTTACTCACAGAGCTTTTAATGAGGGTAATTGGGGCCTCTGGGGCATATGCATACTCCCTGCTGTTGGAAGAGGCACCTCCACCCATCCTCAGAGAACTTTGCATGTTTCAGGACTATAGGCATGGATATGCCTCCATTACTTTCATTACTATAAATTTGGGGTGGGTGGAAGCGGCTTGGGAGGTTAAACGGAGCAGTGGATGAAGATTTAGTCCCCACCACTTTTGGAGACATCAACCAGTGCTGCATTTTCCTTCCATGTGATAGAAAAGGCATTGTTCGAGGAGGTGGGGCGTTTAGTAGTTAGATGGCAGAGCATAGTTACTTAGCACAACTATCCACCTAAAGTAAGCTGTACTTGCTACTGTGCTTCTACTTGGTTTTTAGTGCTGTACTTTTGTTGTTAGCTCATGAGAGGAAGCATGGGATAAAATAATATCCAATCTACAGGACTGTTCCCTTGCTTCTGTTCACTCCTTTCCCTCATTTTTCTGTTCTATCAGAGATTGACACAAAACATTCACATATTCTTCAAAAACAAACAACAAACGTATCAAATCCCAAAACTGGGACACTATGTGAACTGTTTTGAGTTATGGAACTTAAACACATCTATCTATATTTATTTTTTTAAAATCAAATTGGGCATTATTTGTTCCAGTTGCAGGATCCTGTAGTTTCAGCACTGGCTATTTTAACTGCAGAATTTCCAGAGCATCTATATTTATATCATGTAGATACATGGCATTCCTCAGGCTGTTTGTTGAAATGTTTGAAATTGCATTTCCATCACATATAATTATCGCTACAATTATCCCCACTGTGGCAGATTAGTCTATAATAGGAGGTTGGAAAATGTCAACTCTTGAACAAATCTGACCCTCTGAAGGGTGAGATTTCAGCTGCCAATGGCAAATTCAGGTTTGTTCTTCTTGAACTCGTACCTGACACAAATATTTAAGGCGCTGGGGAGAAGAAAATAGGAACAAAGTAGCAGCTGTGCATTCAGTGATGAAGTGAAACAAACCTCCTCAAACAGCTCTACAAGAAATACTGTTGCCAGTTCAGAACATGGGAAGCTACAGTATCTTAATACCAAGTCAGACAGATTGGTCCATCCAGCTGACTGGCAGCAGCTCACCAAGGTTTCAAACAACAGACAACTTACTTAGAGATTCTGGGAATTGAACCTGGGACCTTCTATGTGCAAAGCAGATGCTTAACCACTGAGCTACTGCCGTTTCCTTCTACTAAAATAAATCTGGTAGACCAGATTTTTTCAACTAAATAGAGACTGAGCCAAAAGTCCTCCTTCTAGTTTTGTTGCCCCATTTGCAGAAAAAGTGGAAAGGGGAGATTTTGGCAATGAGGAGGAAGTAAAAGCAGGCTGAACTTATTGATGCCAGCACTTCTCTTGGTAGCCACCAGCAGAAGTCCAGAATTTTGCTATGTGATGATGTAGCATCATTTAAAGAAAGATTCTGGGAGCCAAAGGTTTATTTTACTTTGCCTGTTTGGACTTGGAAAAAGGATGGACATTATTTATTTATTTAATTTATTTATTATTTGACTTATATCCCACCCTTCCTCCCAGCAAGAGCCCAGGGTGGCAAACAAAAGCACTAAAAACACTTTAAAACATCATTAAAACAGACTTTAAAAGACATTAAAACAAAACATCTTTAAAAACATTTTTAAAGCTTTCAAGATATCTTTTTTTAAAAAAAGTTAAAGAACATATTGTTGTTTTTTTAAAAAAAAAGTTTTAAAAACATTTTAAAAAGCAATTCCAACACAGAAGCAGACTGGGATAAGGTCTCAACTTAAAAGGCTTATTGAAAGAGGAAGGTCTTCAGTAGGTGCTGAAAAGATAACAGAGATGGTGCCTGTCTAATATTTAAGGCGAGGGAATTCCACAGTAGGTGCTGCCACACTAAAGGTCCATTTCCTATGTTGTGCGGAACAGACCTCCTGATAAGATGGTATCTACAGGAGGCTCTCACCTGCAGAGCACAGTGATCGACTGGGTATATAAGGAATAAGATGGTCTATCCTGGTCCCAAGCTACAGCGCTTGGAAAAGTTACTTTTTAAAACTACAACTCCCATCAGCTCTAGCCAGCATGGCCATTAGATTGGGCTGATGGGAGTTGTAGTTCAAAAAAGTAACTTTTCCAAGCTCTGCCAAGCTGTATAGGGCTTTGTACACCAAGACTAGAACCTTGCCAGTGCAATTTCAGCAGCGGAATGACATGTTGGCGATACCCTGCCCCAGTGAGCAGCCTTGCTGCCACATTTTGCACTAGCTGCAGCTTCCAGACCAACCTCAAGGGCAGCCCCACATAGAGTGCATTACAGTAATTGAGCTTAGAGGTTACCAGTGCATGGACAACAGTGGTCAAGCTATTCCAGTCCAGAAATGGCCACAGCTGTCTCACCAGCCGAAGCTGGTAAAAAGCACTCCTAGCCACTGAGGTCACTTGGGCCTCTAGCGACAAAGATGGATCCAGGAGCACCCCCAGACTACAGACCTGCTCTTTCAAAGGGAGTACAACCCCATCTAAAGCAGGCAACTGACCAATTAACTGAACTCGGGAACCACCAACCCACAGTGCCTCCGTCTTCTAGGATTCAAACTCAGTTTATTGGCCCTCATCCAGCCCACCACCAAGTCCAGGCAGCAGTCAAGGGTTTGCACGGCCTCTCCCGATTAAGAAGTTATAGAGAAATAGAGCTGGGTATCATCAGGGTACTGCTGACACTTCGCCCCAAATCTCCTGATGACCACTCCCAAGGGCTTCATACAGATGTTAAACAACATGGGGGACGGTACCCTGTGGCACCCCACAGCACAACTGCCAGGGGGCCGAAAGACAATCACCCAATGCTATTCTCTGAAAACAACCTTGGAGACGGGATCGGAAGCACTGTAAAACAGTGCCTCCAATACCCATCTCACCAAGTGGGCCCAGAAGGATACCATCATCAATGTATCAAAAGCCACTGAGAGATCAAGTAAGAGTAACAGGGTCGTGCTCCTTCTCGCCTTCTTCCAATAAAGGTCATCCATCAGGGTGACCAAGGCCGATTCAGTCCCATAATCAGGCCTGAACCTAGACTGGAATGGGTCAAGATAATCTGTTTCATCCGAGTCCTTGCAATTGCTATGCCACAGCCCTCTCAATCACCTTCCCTAAGAAGGGGGTATTTGCGACCGGTTGATAATTGTCACAGACCAATGAGTGCAGGGTGGGCTTTTTCAGGAGCAGTTGGATCACCACCTCTTTCAGGGTGGCTGGAACCACTCCCTCCTGCAATGATGCATTGACCACACCCTGGATCCACTCGGTCAACCCTCCTTGGCAAGCTTTAATAAGCCAAGCAGGGCAAGGGTTGAGAGGACATGTTGCTGGCCACATCACTGCAAGCACCTTGTCTATGTCATCAGGCCTCATCACTTGAAACCGTTCCCAAGAATTTGCAGCAGACGTTGCACTGGACACCTCATTGGGGACAACAGTAGATGGGGCATCAAGATTGCTACGGAGGAGAGCAACTTTACCTCAAAGTGCCTTTTAAACAATTCACAGTGGGCCTCCGAAGGGTCTAAAACTCCATTTCCTGGAGTTGATGCCAACAGACCCGACAATATGGACGGCTACTTGAGGATGTGATGGAGGCAAAGAAGTGGGCCTCCTTCACTTCTGTCACCGCCACACAGTAGGCACGATTATGATGTTTTATTCATGCCCGATCAGCCTCACAGCACATCTTTCACCACTTGTGCTCTAGCCATCGTTGGGATAATTCTCATTAGGATAATTGTGCCCATCTAGGTAGTATCTGTTGTAAACTATCAAGCCAACTACATTTACTAAGAGTCTGTCTGAGCTGAAAATTTGGTATAGTGAACTTTCCACTCAAAATGGGGGCTGGGGGAATAGCCCTGTATTATTCTGCTTTACTGGAGGCAGCCTTGAATTCCAATTTTTGGGGGAAAGATGGGCATGAAACAAATGAACTAGATGGGATAATCTAGGCACTGTACTCTGCAACTGGAAAAGCAGATTAAAATGTGGTGACTTTAAAATGAATCATTCCATTTAATAAAATGTGCATATATACACACTGGTGTACTACTAGTCTGGCCTTTTGTGAAGTGTGGAGAGATTGAAAAAGGGTTAACAGTTTGAACTGTAAACAGAAAAAAAATGCAAAATGCCATGCCTTGTCAGCTTTGTTCTACTTTTCCTGGCACAAAGGAACAAATCAAAGGCAAACACTGTCTTCAGTGACTGAACAAAGAATGCTTATTAGTTCACTAGACAAGACAGAAAAAATAGAGCTGGACTTCAAAAGAAAACAAAAATAATTGGATAATATAACAAGTCACTTTATTTATTTATTAAATTTATATACTGCCGATATATCATAGCGCTCCGGGCAAATCCATTAAAAGTACAACAAACCAAACTCTACCCATTAAAAGGTCTGGGAGAACAAGACAAAAACAGCTTTCACCTGGCCAGAAAATATCATAATTTAGGTGCCAGGCAAAACTCCTTGTGGATGCATTCCCAGAACCAGGATGCCACCATACAAAAGCCCTCTCTCTAGTAACCACTCATTTTACTTCATTAGGTGAAGGGACATGGCAAAGAGGATCTCAAGGAATGGACAGGTATCTATGGGAGAAGGTAAGTATAACAAGTTACCAAATTACTACTGGCCATAATTCTAAGGAACCACTTATATGGTTGGATAATTGGTACATCTATCATGGAGCCTGATTCTTTTATAGTTCCCTTTTTCATGTAAATATCCAGTCAGTATACAGCTGGGATAACAACCACTGAATCAGAGCCATAGCTGCTATTAGGAGGATACTTACCTGACTGACCAGGTGGTGGGACTCCTGATGATCCTCTTGGCAGGCATAAAAAGACAGTAAGTACTGCTGCTTTGTTTCCTGAGCAAGGTTCAATGGCAATTGGTTTTGGAGAACCCTGAAAGTGGAGAGGGGAAAATTGTATTATGTGAACTAGGCTATCTTATATTGCTACATATATTGAATTCTTAACTTAAAACATTTACAACTATCCAAACAAATATGCAAGCTTCAAGGTTTCCCCACAAATAATTCCTGTTGGTTTTTAAAAAAACGAACCTTTCATTTCATTGACTTAAATATAGGTTTTCATAAATAACTTATATTATCCAATTAAAATGGGAAATGGAGAAATGACCTAAAATAATATACCACGTCATTAAATTTAGTAACATATACTATTAATCATTGAAACATTCATATCAACAATATGATGTTTCAGCATTGCAGTTTCTCACAATATTAGTATCACTCAACAATTTACACAGAAAACACAGTGGGAATAATGTGTTACATTTTCCAAAAAAGCTGTGGTTGCAACAGTTCCCCTTCACACACACACACAAAAGGAAAAGGAGATTATAGTCGCTAAAGATAAAAGGCATGGATTTTTTTCTTTGTATTTTAAATTAAATATATATGAAAAAAGCCTCTTGGTTAAAATCAAAAAGCCAAGACCACTAGCAAATACAAGTTTGACTGATGTAATGTAATATGCAGTGCATATTATCAGGGCTGGCTCCAGACATGCGGGGGCCCTTGGGCATCAGCTTGCCCTGGCCTCCTGGTGTGTGTGTGCATGCATACTTGCATGTGCGCCCCCCGTGCCCACAGCCCCCCTACCTGTCTAGTCTTTACCATTGCCCTTAATGAAGATGGCAGCCGCAGTTTCCCTAAGGGGAATGAAGCCTCCGCCGCCATCTTTGTTGATGGCACACGTGCGTGCTATGTGTGCACATCTCTGCCATCAACTAAGATGGCGGCAGCGGCTTCAGTGCCTTAGGGAAGCTGTGGCCGCCATCTTCATTAAGGGCAATGCTAAAAAGCCGGCTGACAGGTAAGTGGGTGCATGGGGGGTGCGGATCACGGAAGGGGAGCGGAGGGCCCCTCAGGGGCTCCTGTAGCTCCGGGGCCCTCGGGCCAGTGCCCAACCTGGCCACCCTTTAGAACTGGCTCTGCATATTATCTCCCAGTGGGGAACCAGAAACATGGTGTCCCACTCCCAAAGAGCAAATATGGGAAGGAGGGGGAACAGCAGGGGGAAGAGCAGGAGTAAGCTCTGCAACAGGGATAGACAGCAACTTTTCTTGCTTCAGAAGCAAAGCTAGAAGAGGCTTTGCAGAACAGAGGAAAGAACAAGATCTAAAATTAGGAACATAGGGAATTGACTTATTCTGAGGCAGTCTCAGTACTGTCTACACTAACTGTCTGTGGCTTTCTAGCATTTCACACAGGGGATTTCACATGCCCTACCTGGAGATGCCAAAGATTCAGGCCCATTGGGGCTGACGCCAGTTACTGACATCCATTCTTCTCCTGTTGAACATTTTTACTAGGGCAGTGGCTGTGCTACAAAGTAAAGTGCTGGATGAAGCTGCAGCCATCTTCCTTTCCTCAAAATGCCTCTGGGCCTACTGTGAATGGAAGATACCTTCACCAGATTTTTAAGTATCCCCACTTTCCCCTCAGCTGCATGTGCAACAGCCCACCCCATTCAGAAGGGTCCCCCAACATTCAAAAGAAGCTTTTTAGGGGGGCTCAGGGGCAGTTGGGGTTAGGAAAGTCATCTTCCACTGGACCTCTTTTGTGGTGTATTGGATTGAAAGAAACAAGAAAAAGCAAGATTGTGTTCCCTCCCCCACACTATCTGATAAGCTTATGGAGGCCCAACGTGCACAGTTTGTCAGTAGATGTTCTTAAGAACCAAATCATCACCAACAGTTCTTCTCTGGCCAGAGGAGAACTCTTTCCTCTCCCCACCTACTCAATACCTGGCTGCAGCTGTGGCTCTAGCAGTGGCAATGACAGAGGTGAGGTCCCTTTTCCTGGTGCTTGGATTGGTAGTAAGGCATCTTCCAAGGTGACTGGGATGCTACTAAATGTAATGGTTTGGATTCAGCCATAAATTAGTTGAACAGTGAAATCGATGAGACAAGTCAGTCATGACTTAATTTAAATCAAATTCAGTTTGATGGATGCTAAGTTCAAATAACTTAGTTTAAATCCAAACCAATTTTCTAGGGCATGTGGAGGGGAAAGCATATTTCTCAGCATCCCTAGTGCTATAGCAGGATTTCCAGTATCAGGAAATAAGGGAAAAGGAGGAAGAGAGAGGGCAAAATTCATCTCACTGTCACTCTCCTGAAGGAGGGGTAGAGATCACAGAAGGTTGGGTGAATGGATACAAACTGTGTTCCAATTTTGTTTCATTTAAATGGGAAATAGCTCAATTCTGAATCATATTGCATGTGAATGTTTGCCCATCACTACATCACACTCACATAGCCACACTCCACTCTGAAGTTGCTACTTTAACAGCCAAAATCCAGATTGGAATAGTTTAGTTCTCCTCTTTTTTTTTTTGACAGAAAATCTGGATGTGGAATGTCAGTTCTGACTGTGTATGAGTGACTATTCTTTGGCATAAAATCAAGTACATCAATGAAAGAAGAAGAAAAAAACACCAACAGAGTTTCCACAACCAAAAAGGCTTATTTCCATTCATTTTATTGGAGGAAGCAAATGTACGTGTACATTTCCTTGCGCACCCAGATCTATTCTCTTTCTTGGAATGTATGGGCCATTCTACAAATCTTTCAGTTAGACTGAATACAGATGCATACCTATTTACTTTTTAAAAGGAGTCCATGGCATTCATATGTGTGCCAGACCTATATAAATTGTAGCAATACATATTTCTTGAGTATCTAAGATTCAAGAAGTATCAAATACATACAGTACAGAATACAAATCCACAAAATTCTTAGCACTTGAAAAAGGATTATAATTAGTCATGTTTCCATATTTTGAATTTGACAAACCATATAAATACCTCATTTCAGAGCCTACATGCTTAATTATGTACTGACGATCTTTCTATAACAAGCAGTCAAAAGCAGTGATTTTACGCTCTTATGTGTAAATATTTAGAAAGCAGTCCTGTCATGTTCTTAAGGGGGAAAAGGAAAATATCCAAGGGGAAATTCTGTCAATGGGTTTTGATTTGCAATTCAAAATCATTAAACTTTTCTATTTACATGCAAAATACAAAACTATATATAAATGTCAACTGATTTAAGGATATAAAAAGAACCCACAATTTAGTAAAGTTAAATATGCTGCTGACATGCAATTCTGCTATATGAGAAGAAAACAATACTCTTTTCCACTGTATAAACAAATATCAATTTCTATTTAACTAACACAAAATGATCAATATTTATTACTGTAAAACTGGGATACATTCAGTGAGCAAACATGCAGAAAAATTAAGAACAGATATACTTCTCAATGTTTTCTTCCACACATGTGCTTGTGAGAAAACTCAGAATTTCTTTTAAAGTAGAGATCAGGCCTTAAAGGTGTTCATAACTTACTCAGCTCTTTGTGGTGAAATTCAATGTCATAAATTTAATGAGCACAAAAAAGGAGTAGCAAACAAGAAACTGTGGCCACAACATCTGTTGGCTGCCAGAAATGACAATGTTGCTAAAGCTGCATGCATTGGGTACCTCCAGGTCAGCCAGCCTACCTGGGAAGATGATTCAGACATTTCCCAGCAGTACAGGACCCGGACAATGTGGAAGTGAATTTGGGCAGGAAGCGTACCACCACAGGCTTGTGTATGGATCAGCCATGTATTGTTTAGAAATCAGTTGACGCTATTATGAAATATTCTTTAAAAAGCATTTTTTTTTCAAATTCTAAAATGCAAATACTTATATGCTTTCCCCTCCCCAGTTAATAGTAGTTTTGGAGAGGGATATGATTTATTTTATTTATGTATTTATTATTTAATTTGTATCCTGCCCTTCCTCCCAGCAGGAGCCCAGGGCAGCAAACAATGCGCTAAAAACACTTAAAAACAGCATAAAAACAGATCTTAAAATACATTAAAACAAAACAGCGTTAAAAACATTAAAAACTTTTTAAAAGGGTTAAAAACATTATTAAAGAACACATCAAGCAATTGTACCACAGATGCAGACTGGGATAGATCTCAACCTAAAAGGCTTGTTTAAAGAGGAAAGTCTTCAAAAGGTGCTGAAAAGATAGCAGAGATGGCGCCTGCCTAATATTCAAAAGGAGGGAATTCCACAGGGTAGGTGCTGCCCCACAAAAGGTCCATTTCCTATATTGTGAAGAATGAACTTCCTGATAAGATGGTATCTGCAGGAGGCCCTCACCTGCAGAGCGCAGTGATCAACTGGGTATATAAGGGGGTCTTTCAGGTATCCTGGTCCCAAGCTGTATAGGGCTTTGTACACCAAAACTAGAACCTTGAACTTGGCCCAGTAGCAAATGGGCAGCCAGTGCAATTCTTTCAGCAGCGGAATAACATGTTGTCAATATCCTGCTCCAGTGAGCAGTCTTGCCGCCGCATTTTGCACTAGCTGCAGCTTCCGGACCAGCCTCAAGGGCACCCCCACATAGAGCGCATTACAGTAATCCAGCCTGGATGTTACAAGTGCGTGGACAACAGTGGTCAGGCTATCCCAGTCCAGAAATGGCCGCAGCTGTCTCACCAGCCGAAGCTGGTAAAAGGCACTCCTAGCCACTGAGGTCACCTGGGCCTCTAGCGACAAAGATGGATCCAGGAGCACCCCCAGACTACAGACCTGCTCTTTCAGAGGGAGTACAACCCCATCTAAAGCAGGCAACTGACCAATTATCTGAACTCGGGAACCACCAACCCACAGCACCTCCATCTTGCTAGGATTCAGACTCAGTTTATTGGCCCTCATCCAGCCCACCACCGAGTCCAGGCAGCGGTCCAGGGCCTGCATGGCCTCTCCTGATTCAGATGTTACGGAGAAATAGAACTGGGTATCATCAGCATACTGCTGACACCTCATCCCAAAGCTCCTGATGACTGCTCCCAAGGGCTTCATATAGATGTTAAACAGTGTGGGGGACAAGATTTAGATCAGGGTTGTGTTGTTGAGATGTTGCCTTCACCCATTTCTTCTCTGCTGATCCCCCAATGCAAATTACCCACTACCTTCTGCTATTGGCTGTGGAGGAAAATATGCAAGTACCTATGTAGTAAAACACTGGTCTACAACTGGCAGACTGGCCTACAACTGGCCAGGTCACTGTCTAATATAAGGTGGGTTGCAGCAACAGCACTGCCATCACCATCCAAAATGCATGTTTTTTTTTTAATAAGTCACCATATTTTTGGCATGTTTGGATGGTCTGAAAAGGCTGAAAACTACTGCTGTAAAATACAAAAATTAAGGGCTTCAGGAGATCTGATTGTGGCTCATTCATGTCCTAGGTAGTTTGGCCCTTATCATTATGCATTAGAAGTCACTGGTTTCCATTTTTGGTAGAGAGAAACAACCCACAGGCTCTCCCAAAAGCAAATGATTGAGGAGGGGTTATTGTTAGCTCATTAAGCTGAGTCATTCCCCATGTTGGGAATGGGTTAACTGTATCACTGTAATTATGTGAAGGACACACAGCTGCACCGGATCAAAGGGGCTGGCTATATAACACAAGCTCAGAGAGCCAGGCTGTGTGGGGGAATGTATGTAGGAGAGATGCTTATGTTGGTGAATGGTTCATTTATGCACTTGGATAAAGTTTGTTATACTGGCACAAAGCTACAGTGTGTCGGAGTGCTTTCTTCCTGTTTGCCGGCTCAGGAGCGCTGTTTACTTGCACACCTCTGTATTCTGTGCAACAAGCAATACCTACCTTGTTGGTTCGGGGCAGAGGAGCAAAACAAAGGGTTATGGGCCCAGCCATAACAGCATAACTTTGAAGCTGTGCAACAGACGTAGAACCAGAAAGTGCCAAAAGGCAGCCGAGAGGGGTAAAAAGAATGGCAGTGTTTGGAGGCACATCTTTTCCCTTGGAGAGGCTGGGGAGCACCAACTACTCCTACTGGAAGGTAAAGACAGATGCTTCTGGTGAAGGAGGGCGTGTGGCACACAGTTGCAGAAGACCCCCCCTGCAGCCCCACCGGCAGAGTGGATAAGGGCGGAAGAGAAAGCAAAAGCTCTTATTATCCTAGCTCTGGAAAATGAACAATTAATCCATGTAAGGGGAGAAAACACTGCGAAAGGAATGTGGAATGCTTTACGTAATGTGCATGTGAGGACATCAGCAGGCTCCAAAGTCCTTCTTGCTAAAAGACTTTACCAAACATGTTACAAAGAAGATGAGTCCATGCAGAGGCATTTACAGAACTTACAACGTTTGTTTGCCGAACTGCAAGAAATGGATGTGCAGCATACACAGGAACAGATGGCATACATAACGCTGTCAACTTTAAATGATTCCTGGGACGGAGTAATAAGCGCGTTGGAAAGTTTACCTGATGCGGAGCTCAGTGTTAATTACATTACGAGCAAATTACTTCAGGAAGTGGAACACCAACAGGAGAAAAGCAAACAGAGTCACAAAGAAAACCCGGAGCGGAGTGAACAAAGCTCCAAGGCATATGGAGTGAGACGCTGCTACAAATGCGGTTCCCCAAATCATCTACGCAGACAATGCCCAGCTAAGATGAAGAGAAAAACATTACTATTCGAGAAAGACCCGTTCAATGTGCATGTCGTAGGAACAAAGGAAAAGGACAATGACATAAACAGAGCATCCTGGGCTGTTGACTCGGGAGCTAGTCATTTTTTGGCGAATAATGAGAAACAGTTTAAAACCTTGACCCCAACAACGCACCAGAATGTTTACTTGGCGGATGGAAGCTGTCGTGAAGTAAAAGGGGTAGGAGTGGTATATTTAAAATGTTTGAAAACTTTAGTCACGAATGTGCTTTATGTTCCCAGTATGGACAGGAACATAATGTCTGTTGCCAAGTTAAATGACATGAATTATGTTGTTCACTTTGAAAAAGGGAGATGCACAATAAGTAAAGGAAACAAGTTATGTGTTATAGGAGAGTTCAAAGATGCATTGTTCATAGTAAATGAGAATGCCCCACAATGCATAAACGCAGTAGGAAATAAGCCACCTCATGATAAATGTATACACATGTACCACAAAAGGTTAGGACATGTCAGTTATGCAACACTTCTAAAAACAAAGAAGCATAGTGTGGATCTAATGTTTAAACCTTGTACGCAGTATGAGAACTGTGACGTTTGCAACGAATGGAAGTCAATAGCAGCTCCCATACACAAAGAAAAGCTGATAAGCACGCAAAGGCCGTTTCAGCTAGTACACATGGATCTGGCAGGACCCTTTAGGCAATCTAAAGGCAATGCTAAGTTTTATTATGTGTTGGTAGATGACTACACAAGGTACTCATTTGTTTACTTATTGCATAACAAAGCTGAAGCTGCTGAGAAGCTAAAACATTTTGTGGAAAGGGTGGAGGCTAGATTCAAGACCCGGATAACAGGACTCCGGTCTGATAGAGGAGGAGAATTTCTATCCTCAACTCTGCAAAAATATCTCTATAATAAAGGGGTAAAACATGAATTAACAGCCCCCTTTTCACCCCATCAAAACGGGATTGCAGAGAGGTATAATAAATTTTTACAAGACACAGTAAGAGCAATGTTGGGAGACACCCCACTTACCAAGGATTTCTGGAGTGAATGTACTCTATATGCTAACTATCTGTTGAACAGAATATATACAAGTGCTGTAGAATGTACGCCTTATGAAATGATGTTTAACAGAAAGCTTTATCTTAACCATGTAAGGAAATTTGGTTCAGTATGTTGGGCTCACATTCCGAAATCACAAAGGAAAGGGAAACAGGGTCCAAGAGCATTAAAAGGCTACTACCTCGGTTTTGAGGGGGCATATCACAGAGTATGGTTAATGAAGGAAAAACATCTACACGTGTGTAGAAGTGTACAAACTCAGGAACAAGACTGGGAAAACAATAGACAACATGCAGAAATTCACATAGACAGTACACACGGTGAGTTACAGGAAAGAAACATAAAGCCTGATCCCCAGGAGGAGAGGGGAGGGGAAATTGCAGAATCCTCAGAAACAGAAGTAAAACAAGAGGCAGATGAACAAGAGCAAAGTGAGAGTGTGAATGAGGTAGAACAAAACATAGTACAGACAGAAACAAAGCCTACTATAGCAGTACCAGCACCCATCCTACCAAGGTCAGAAAGAGCAAACCTTGGAAAACCGCCAAAAAGATTTACAGTGAATAATGTTGTATCTAGTAATATAGAACCCATATCCTATGAGGATGTCATTAAATTGCCTGCCAAAGAAGCACAGCTATGGCATGTCGCCATGAAAGAGGAACTGCACGCTATGTCCAAACATGGTACATGGATGCTGGAAACCCTACCTTGTAACAGAAAGGCTATAGGGTGTAAGTGGGTTTTTAAAATCAAAAGAGACAGTGCGTGAAAGCCACAATGCTACAGGGCACGTTTAGTTGCTCAGGGTTTCAATCAACATTATGGCTCCGACTATGATGCCGTATTTGCTCCCGTGGTGAAGCATGAGACGATACGACTTATGCTAAAAGTGGCTGCAACTAGGAATATGCAGGTATATCACTACGATGTTGACACTGCTTTCCTGTATGGGGACCTCCAGGAAACCATACACATGGAGCAA
Source organism: Rhineura floridana (assembly GCF_030035675.1). Taxonomy (NCBI): domain Eukaryota; kingdom Metazoa; phylum Chordata; class Lepidosauria; order Squamata; family Rhineuridae; genus Rhineura; species Rhineura floridana. The sequence goes on from NC_084486.1 coordinate 71,783,197, forward strand.
CCCCCTGGTCATATAGAGAATCCAGCACTTGTCTGCCGATTACAAAAGGCTATTTATGGGCTGAAGCAAAGTGCCCGTTGCTGGAACAAGAAATTACATGACATTCTGACTAAAATGGCATTTGTGCGTAGCATAGCAGATCCCTGCCTGTATCATCGTGACACAGATGGAGGAAAGACGTTCTGCCTAGTCTTTGTAGATGATATTATGTATGTGTGTGGTACAGCATGTGAGCAGAAAGCGTTCAGCACACAGTTGCAAACACAGATTAATATAAAGTGCCTAGGTCCCATACAGCAATACCTGGGAACAGAGATACTCAGGCAGGCAGATGGCAGCTTCATGCTGCATCAGACCGCACAAATACTGCAAACACTCAGGGAGATGGACATGGTGGAATGCAAACCGGTGAATACCCCCATGGTGGTAGATTTCCAAAGAGAACAAGATAGCCAGACAATGTCAAATCCCAGTACGTTCAGACGTATGGTTGGCAAACTGCTATACATTGCGAACATATCCCGGCCGGATATCAGCAATGCAGTAGGGATACTTAGCAGGAGAGTGTCAAACCCCACGGATTATGATTGGATGGGCTTGAAAAGGGTGATTAGATATCTTAAGGGTACCTGTGGTGTCAAACTGTTACTATCTGCCAATCAGGAAAACGGTGTGGAATGTTATGCAGATGCAGACCACGCATCCGATCCCACTACCAGAAAGTCCACAACAGGGATAGCTATAATGATACAGGGGTCTCTGATTGAGTGGACTAGCAGAAAACAGTCTGTTGTGGCCGTCTCCAGTACTGAGGCCGAATATATAAGCCTATCTACAGCGTGTAATGAGCTCCTCTGGTATCAACAGTTATTGCAGGATATTGACCTAGCCATAGGCACGCCTTATATCATAAAGGAAGACAACCAAGCGTGTATACACATGGCTAAATCAGAAAGTAACACTAAACGGACTAAACACGTTAGAGTTCGGTACCATCACGTGAGAGACTGTATACAAAGTGGGTTAATAGAGCTACACCACTGTGAAACCACCAGAATGGTTGCCGACGTTCTCACAAAGCCACTATGTGCAGATAAGCACATACACCTCTCGAAATTGATGGGACTCAAATGGGACTAAATGTATTATGTATGTATAAAAATGAACATGACTGTTGTAAATAAAAATGTATAACTGTAAAATGTAAAAATGAAAAATGCAAACGTAACAGTGGAGCAACAGAAGCACCCAACAATGTGGAATGAGATGGGGGCTGTTAGCTCATTAAGCTGAGTCATTCCCATGTTGGGGGCAGAGGAGCAAAACAGTTATTTCCCCCTAAGATGAACCAGGATTGGTGTGATGCTATTGCAGAAACATGAAAAAGGAAAAATAACAATATAAGTATCTGGAAGTCCCCCTTTCATTTTTTAAATTCACATGAATAAAGTATTTTCAGTTATTGCCACACTGTAAAACTCCCAGAAGCTCAGAGACCTTTTCTACTTTAATTTTGTGCGAAGAAATTTCTAAAAACATATCCTGATTCAAATGGTATTACCATTAACAAGTTCCCACTGAACCTCATCAGAATCAAGTATTTCTAGCATTTTCTGTTTTTGCCTGAGAAAGTATTTTATAGAATGTTAAGGTTGGGAAAGCAGAAATGCAATCTTAGTATATATCATTTCAATTTTGTAGGAAGAGACCCAGGCAGCCAGAGCAAATGATAATAATTCAGATACCCTTAGGTTTGTCAGGTGTTTGAAGATAAATGCATATCCATGAATCAAAATTATTTCAGTGGGACATAACACACTCTTTGAAATGTACAGTTTATCATACACTTTCCACAGCTTTTGTGGGGAGAGATAAGGCACATGTTTGTTTCCCCAAATCACTTAGCAACTGTGATTTATTTACTGGAATTGTCACATTTTGGATAGAAAGAAGTGCCTGTTAATGCTGTGCCAAAAAAAAATCAGCCAAAGAGAGTGAGACAGTTAATAAACCATTTGGAATGGATAATATATAGAGGAAGCAGAGATCTTATTAAAATAATCTGGGGTGGGTGGGGTTTCCAACCTCTTGTTTTCCTTTGTTTTCCTTAATGGATAAAACTTTTAAAAGTCTGGAAGGAGAGGGGTAGAGAAATCCATAAGGTATGATCCAGTCCAAATTAAGCATATTTGAGTTCCATTGATTTCAACAGGAGACAGTTAAGCATATACCAAAACTTTCTTGCACTGCCAATTGGTTCTTAATTTTGAATGGATGGTCTGTGTAGGACCTTGCAAATGAAAATATTTTTTTACCCTGTAAATCCCATATGAAATTTATATAAATAATTTAGGAATCCTACCCATATCCAAACATACATCCCAATTCCAAAGAAAGGGGATCCCAGGGAATGCAGTAATTATTGAACTATTGCCTTAATATCCCATGCAAGTAAAGTAACACTCAAGATTCTACAACAAAGGCTCTTACCATATATGGAGCGAGAAATGCTGGATGTCCAAGCTGAATTTAGAAAGGGAAGAGTCACCAGAGATCATACTGCAAACATACATTGGATAATGGAATGGACCAAGGAATTTCAGAAGAAAATCACCCTGTGCTTTATAGATTACAGCAAAGCCTTTAATCGTGTAGATCATGGGAAACTATGAAACGCTTTAAAAGAAATGGGGGTGCCACAACATCTAATTTTTCTGATGTGCAACCTATACTCTGGACAAGAGGCAACTGTAAGGACAGAATATGGAGATACCGACTGGTTCCCTGCCAGAAAGGGTGTGAGACAGGGGTGTATTTTATCACCCTATTTGTTTAATCTATATGCACAACATATCATACAGAAAGAGAGTAGTGTGCCCTGAAACTATAACCTCCCTCTTCTACACACTTATTGCCAAGCTCTGAAGTTGCATTGAATTCTCAGGGAGGAAATCTTCCCCTTACTCCAACATGGAATGGGATTCAAAATGGTCATGCAGGCTGTTTGCCATGTAACCCTCCAACTTCAACAGATGCCAGCAACTGCCCCTTACCCTACACCAAGAATTGCATACTAGGATCTGCACACTGTCTGAAAATACATAACATTTTAGATCTCCTACCTTGGGAAATTAAAAACAATATTCATGGCACCATCTCATGGCATTGTTTAGAAATGCTAATGATTAAGCAATATCTAAATGCCTTAAATAAATAAAAAATAGATCACATAAGTAGCTTAACAAGTACCTTAAATGTAGTTTAATAATTCAGGTTCAGGTTCTGGAATATAACTTAATCAACAGCCTTGGCTGTAAAAATTCCATGACTATAGCTGGATCAGATTCAGCGGGTGAAGAAAAGCAGGATAACACCCACTGGTCAGGTGACTTGGACAGAACTTGTGCATATACAGCTTTTATACACACAGGCTCTGTTAAAAGGCTCTGATCATTGAGCAGAGGTCAGAGTAGGCCAGTGATATAAATCCTGCTCATCCCTCCACACAGTATATTGATTGTTCTGGCATTTGATGAGGCAGGTAGATAAAAATAAATGAGGTCTCAGTAGAACAATTGAGATTTAAGTCCAACTCCTACAGCCCATCTTGAAAAGCGTCTCCAACTCTGTCAAAAACAAAACACGGGGATTTGATCTAGAGGACCTCCAGCTAAATGAGATGCCTGCATGCCCACTGCTTCACTTGTAATTCACAGCATGACTAAACTGGGGAGCAGAAGTCACTAATGAGCCTTAAAAGGTCTGAGTAGGGCTGGATGCCCCCTTCCTCTTTTCCTCAACACCCAAGTGCTCATGGCCTAATAAGAAATGTGGAGGGCAGAATATGGGAGAAGTGCTTCTTTGCTTGGCACTGTAAGGAGCTGTGTTGAGAAACCTCTTATGTCATCTGTTAGCTATGAAAATATTGCCTATAGTGTCCCCTGGAGTTGGGAACCTGTGGCCTTGCAGACGACTCCCATAACCCCTGACCTAGCTGGGGCTAGTGGGAATTTTAGTCCAGCAACCTTCCTATCCTTGCCCTCAGGTTATCAAACTATTAACTTTCCTATATGGAAAAAAGTGACATACTTTCCTGTATAGTAGCCTGTCGCATCCTCCCTGCACTAGATCCACATGTGAAAACCTGTTTGCACACATAATGATTGTTATTTGACCAAGTCAACAAAATCATACTGTTCATGCCAATTTGACCAGTTATTAGTATTTGATCCAAGGATTGTTGGGAAAAACAGGGCGGAATCCACACACAGAGGGAGTCCCCCAAGGATTGGTATTGGGATCTATGCTTTTTAATTTGTTCATTAATGATCAAGACTCTAGAGTTAGCAGCAGGGCTGGCCCCAGGCATGCCGGGGCCCTTGGGTACCAGCCTGCCCTGGGCCTCTCCGCTCCCCTTCCACAATCCGTGGACCGCATGACAGGAGCTTCCGCACCACCCGCCATCCCCCCTCTATCCCCCCTCTATCCCCGTGCTTCACCTACCTTTCCGTTGTTTTTTGCAGCATGCGCAGGTTTGTCATCAATCAAGATGGCGGCCGAGGTTTCCCTAAGGGGCTGAAGCTTGTGCCACCAACTTGGTTGATGGAAGCAATGCACACATGTAGCACGCATGTGTGCCATCAACCAAGATGGCAGCAGAGGCTTCAGCCCCTTAAGGAAACCTCGGCCACCATCTTGATTGATGGCAAATCTGCGCACTGCAAAAAACAATGGAAAGGTAGGTAAAGCAGGGGGATGACGGTCCACAGATGTTTCCCCGGATCGCGGAAGGAGAGCAGACGGCCCTGGTTAGTGGTGAGCAGTGATGTAGCCAAGTTTGCCTTTCATCATCATCAACATCATCATCTACTCACTCTTCACCAAGGTCTTAGGGAGGGTTACAACAATTTAAAATACATCCCTAAAAACAATTTAAAAACTTACAATCACCATTTAATGATACCAAATTGTTCAGGGTAGTTAAAACAAAACTGGATTGTGAAGAGCTCTAAAAAGGACTTCCGGGAAGGGTGACTTGGACTTCCGGGAAGGGTGACTTCGCTTGTGCCTGCTTTTGAGACGGGCTCCCGCCTCAAAAGAAGCTTATTCAGATATAAATCAGTCAGAACATTTTTTTTTTTGACTGATGAAATTTCTCCCGGGCAGGGAGAAACGTAGAGATCAACCTCAAAAGCCTGTTTTTGTTGGGAGGACTGGATTTCATTAATTTATGAGAAAAGGTCCAGCCAGCAATGCCGGACGGACTTCCGAACAAGCTCTATCTGATTAATGCGATACGTTTATCTTTTCTTCAAAGAGAAAACGGACTAACAGGCAAGCACCCTTCTTTCTATTATTTTTTTTACTTGGTTTAAATTGTTGCAGCAAAAAGAGATTTGTCAAATGAATCAGCTTTAAAGAACTTCTGGGTGAGCTATAACTCTTCTCTGTTATTCACGAAATTAACAGCTTATCTCTGTTTCTATTGCAAAAAGCTGTCCTGGAAGTGCATTCTAAAGATATAAACAGAAGAGGGATTTCTATTCCGAGGAACATTATATTGTCTGGGACTATTCTCTTTTTGGTCTATTTTATTTTGACGAATCTGCTTCTTCACGACGCCACTAACTGTTTTGATGCTGGGAACTAAATTTGTTTTGTGTTCTTGAACATAGAGAGATAAGGCAGGCTGCTCTGTTTATACTGTGATGTCATCAAGCCTGGAATATTAACCCAATTGTTGCTGAAATAAGAAGTGGTTCTTCTTTATTTTTGTTTTGTTTTGTTTTGGTGGTTTTAAAAATGGCAATCAAGAAAGTGGCTGAGAATCTGGAAGTAATTATGTTTCAGAAAATAATGGATGAGATTGAGATAACGAAACAAACCCTGCGACAGGGCAGTAAGGAGCTGAAAATTGAACTGAGCAAAATGACGCAGGAGCTTAAAGAAATAGGGGATCCTGTGAGAGAGGAGAATGAGATCAGAGATGAGAAAAGAAAAAATAAAGGGAAGATACAAGCCCTGGAGATTGGAACAAATGTGGAATTGGAAAAAGATCTGGAGTTTATGGATATTAGAAATAAAATCTACTGTTTGGAATTTAACGTTATCTCTGAAGAAATTAATGAAGATATTAGAGATAAAGTTATCAATGGCTTGGATAATCTTCTGGACTGGAATGACGTGATGGAGCTTGATATAGAGAAAATCTATGGAATTAACTGCAGCCATGTGACAATGGAAAAACTCTCAAGAGATGAGCCAGTGCATTTTGTAAAAAAGAAGAACACAGATATGACTTTACAACAATATTTCAGCAACTTATTCAGAATTGATGGCAAGAAAATATTTGGGATAGAGGAAATTCCCATCAGACTCTTATTATATGACTATGGCTATGACAGCAAGATTATTATGGAATACTGATAATGGAAGATTGGACACTGAAATTACTGGACTTAACAGGACTATTGAAGATGGAAGACGGAATTAATAGGGATAATGGAATAATGGCTATTGAAATTATTGGACCTAACAGATTTTGATGAGATGGATTAATCAATATGTTTATTTGGACTATGGTTATGACAATAAGATTATTATTATTATTAACGAGATGGATTAATCGACATGTTTATTTGGAGAAAAAATGATAGATATATTTCTTAAAGAATTGAAACCTCTCTTTGACTTTTTGTGGAAAGAATAAAGTAATGTTTATGAGATTTGATGATTAATTAAGATAACTACTGGAGGAAAGTGATTTTATAATATAATTTAAGAGACAGGATTGTTATATATTGTAGACCTATAACTGATTTGATCTGCGACAAATGGGAAGTCAACATTTTATTTTTTTGTTTAATCATTTTTGTTTTGTTTTGTTTTTTGTCTTTGAATGTTTTATGATTTTGTTTTGTATGTTTTATGAAAATTTGAATAAAAATTATTGTAAAAAAAAAAAAAGAGCTCTAAAAAGGATCTCTCCAAACTGGGTGAATGAGCAGTAAAATAGCAAATGCAATTCAATGCAAGCAAGTGTACAGTGAGGCACATTGGGGCAAAAAGTCCTAATTTCACGTATATGCTAGTGGGGTTTGAACTGGTGGTGACTGGCCAGGAATGAAATCTTGTGGTTGTAGTAGATATTTAATGAAGATGTTGATGCAGTGTGTGGTAGCCGTGAATAAAGTGAATTCCATGTTAGGGATCACAAAGTAAGGAACTGGAAATAAAAGTGATGATATCATAAAGATATCTCTTTCAACAAGCCTTTTACGTAGAGACCTTATCCCAGTCTGTGTTTGTGGTTGAATTGCTTTTTTTAATGTGTTTTTAAAGCTTTTTTTAAAAAAAGGTTTTTAAAGTTTTGTTAAAACATTTTAAAAAAATGTTTATAAAGTTGTTTCATTTTCATATGTTTTTAAGAATGTTTTGTTTTAATATATTTTAAAGTCTTTTTAATGATGTTTTAGTGTTTTTAGTGTTTTTGTTTGCCCCCCTGAGCTCCTACTGGGAGGAATGCCGGGATATATTTATTTATTTATTCACTCATTCATTTATTATTTGATTTATATCCTGCCCTTCCTCCCAGCAGGAGCCCAGGGTGGCAATATAAACAAACAAACAAACAAATAAATAAAGCTATTATACAAATCTATGGTGTGACCTCACTTGGAATACTGTGTACAGTTCTGGTCGCTTAATTTCTAAAACAGTATTGTAGAAAAAAAACCCTAAACGATCAAAGGGCTGGAGCAACTCCCTTTTGAGGTGTTAACAAAATTTTCAGATTTTTAGCTTAGAGAAAAGGTGAGTAAGAGGAGACATGATAAGGGTTACGCACAACGTAGAGAAAATGAACAGAGAACTGTTTTTCTCCTTCTCTCATACAACTAGAGCCTGGGCCATCCAATGAAGTTTAATTTTTGAAGATTCAGGATGGATAAAAAAAAGTGCATAGTAGGAGGTAGTGATGGCCACTAAATTGGATGGCTTTAAAAGAGGATTAGATAAATTCATGGAGGATAAGGCTATCAACGGCTACTAACCATGATGGCTATGTTCTATCTCCACTGTCAGAGACAGTACACTTGTGAATACTAGTTGCTGGAAACCACAAGAGGGGAGAGTGCTCTTGTGCAGCATCTTGTAGGCTACTGTGAGAACACTATGAGAAGGGCCATTGGCCTAACAAAGGGTCAGACAAATTCACTGAGGATAAGGCAATCAATGGCTACTAGTTATGATGGCTATGTTTAACCTCTGCAGTTAGAGTCAGTATACCTCTGAATACCATGTGCTGAGTTTTACTCATGTCCTACTTGTTGGCTTCCCAAAGGTATCTGGATGTAATAATAAATAAATAAATAAATAAATAAATAAATGTCCTCTGTGAGAACAATATGCTGGATTAAATGGACCTTTGGTCTGATCCAGAGGGGCACTTCTTATGTTCTTATATTAGTCTGCCACCTGAAATTAGACTTTGCATTTTGAGGGTTACATTCCCTCCAACCATTAGGTAATACTACATTACTAGGCTTCAATTAAATCTTTGGAGACTTTAGTTTGTTTGTCCCCCCCATGTGCCCCCCCTACTTTGTGTAACATCTCACCTGGTGAAGAGTTCAAGAAAACCCGAAAGCTTGCCATATTATTGTGACTTTTTCATTTGTCTCAATAAAGGTATTATTCAAATTTCAAAACTTCAGAACATAAGATCATTTTTATGGACTTCAAGAAAATTGCCCTGATCCAGCTAGGGGGCAAACATGCATGTATCCTTAGAAAAATATGGCAACATATGGACTTCCCAGGAGGATCGCTCCGCCTGTGCTGCCTCTGAGACGGGCTCCCGTCTTGGATGAAACTTTTTCAGTTTTAAAACCAGTCAGAAGGGCTCTTTGACTGGGGATAATTTCTTCCGGATAAGGAAGAAACGTAGAGATTTCCCACACAGCTTTGTTGTGTTTGTTGGAGACTGGAATTCATTAGAATTGTCTGTGAAAGAAGGTCTTCCAGCAGCTCGGACGGAGCGAGGATTTCTAGCTAGTTCAGCTGATTAAGTGAGCCGTTTTTTTTTCTTCAAAGAAAAACGGATTAACAGGCAAGCATTCTCCTGTCTACGCTCATTATTTTGTTATCTATACAGCTAAAGAGATTTGTCAAAGAACCAGCAATTAAGAAACCCTGGGTGAGTCATAACCTTCTCTTTTATTCACGGAACTAAGGGGAAGAAAATAAAAATAGCCTATCTTTTTTTTTTATTGCAAAAAGCTGGCATGGAAATCAGCATTATAAAGATTACAAATGGATGAGGGGTTTCTAATTGGAAGAGAAATTTTTTTTTTTATTTATAAGACTTTTGAGTAATATATGTCTGGGACTATTTTTTCCGGTCTACTTTTTTTTTTTTTGACGAATCTGCTCATTCTTTCTGCTACTAGTTATTTGGATGCTGTGAACTAAAGCTGTTTTTGCACTTCTGGACATATAAGAGATAAGGAAGTCCGTACTGTCTAGAGTGTGACGTCAGTTGCTTTGAAAGATTAACTCCTTTGTAACTGGATAAAGAAATAAACTGTTCTTTGCTTGGGACATTGAAAATTGAAGGAGTTTTGTTCCTTTGGTTTTAAGAATGACAATTAAGAAGATGGTTGAGACCATGGATGTACAAGAAGGGACTTTATTTTTAGATATGTTTCAGAAAATAATGAATGGGATTAAGCTAACAAAACAAGAACTGAGAAATAACAGACAAGCGTTGAAAATTGAATTTGGCGAAATGAGACAGGAGCTGAAAGAAATTCAGGATTCTATGAGAAAGGAGAATAAAGATAGATCTGGAAAACCAAAAAAGGATGAAGGAAAAATTAAAGGCAAGGTTCAAACTATGGAGATTGGATTAAATATGGACTTGGAAAAAGATTTGGATTTCCTGGCTGTGATGGATCCTGGAGACAAATATTACCGTTTGGAACTCAGCAGTGTCCCTGAAAGAATTGATGAAGAGATTGGAGATAAAGATATTATCGGTTCGAAAAAATTCTTGGACTGGAAGGATTTGATGGAACTTGAAATGGAGAAAGTTTACAGAATTAATCCCTGTTTTGTGTCAATGGAAAAATCTTCAAGAGTGTATTCTGTAAAAAAGAGGAACAGAGATGCGGCTTTGCAACAATACTTCAGTGACACGTTCGGAATTGATGGCAAGGAAATATCTGTGATAAAGGAAATTCCTATCAGACTCTTATTATATGACTATGACAGCAAGATTATTGGGTGCGTAAAGATGGAAGATGGAACCAACACGGATAATGGAAGAAGAGCGATTTGAAATTACTGGACTTAGTAGACTTGATGATTTGGATTAATTGACATGTCTATCTAGAAAAAAATTGATGGACATATATCTCAAGGATTGGAAACTTCTCTTTGACTTTTTGTGGAAGAATAAAATGATATGATGTTAATGAGATTTGATACCAACTAAGATAACCGCTGGAGGAAGGTGATTTTATAATCTATTAAGATACAGGCTTGTTATATATTATAGACTTATAGCTGAACTACGACAAATCGGAAGTCAATAGTTTTTTTTCTTTTTTTATTGTATTAGTTATTAATTTGTGTTTTTTCTTTTTGTATTGTTTTGGTTTTGAAAATTTGAATAAAAATTAATTGAAAAAAAAAGAAAAATATGGCAACATATGCTCAAACAGATGCTGTAGAGTTCCTAGCAATCAGAAACATAAGCTGTGGATGCACAGTTTTGCTTAGAAAATCAGTGATAGTGATCAATTGTGTGGGAGGAGGCTGAATTTAATTCAGACAAATCCTTCTTCCCTGAATTTCTGTTCAGTTTTTACAGCTGTATGCAACTAGATTGGGATAAAGATTAAAAAAGATTAATAAAATCCTTTAAAAATATTCACTATCTTTACACAGTGAAATGAGCTTAATGTGTAAAAGGTTTCCTGCTAATTTATATTCCAAGAAAAAGAGCACCCATTTTATTTAAGTACTAGGTGATATATTTTCTGGGCAGTCATTCAAAAGCTAGGTACATCTAATTTTTAAAAGTGCATTATTATGCCATAAAGACAAATAGATCACGAAAGACTAAATGGCTGCCATCTCATGCCAAAAAAGCAATTAGAAAATTGGATCAAGGAATTAATGTGGATATGTTACACCTGTCAGCAGTAATAAGTATTTGACATGAGCAGAATAAAATTTGACACAGTGCACAAATACTGATCTGATCCATGAAGTACTTAAAATGCAAACAACTATGTATTAATCACTTCCGTGTTGCAAACAAAAACATTGGAGTGCTATTCACTATTTGTCTATAAATAAAAATGATTCCCTGAGCAGCTTGAATAAATTATCCTTTTGAAGATAATGATAATTTACACAAATGTAAAATTTAATTCTTAATCACGTTATTAACACTATCTGGTGAACACCAACTAGAGTAAACATGATTGCTTTGTATGTATGCAATCAAGTGGGTTGATTTGATGCAATTAACACAACAAACTCAAATCCTCACAGGCACATCTTACAGTTTGCAACAACTCTAAGCAGTTTCTCCACCCCCCCAAAAAAAACCCCCAACAAGCATCATAGGAAAAGCTTGAATAGGAAAATAACTGGTCCTAATAACTGCAATGCGTGACACAGTCACTGTTCAATCCTAGTTATTTTCTGTTGATCTATCTGCTTTTGCTTCCAGTATAACTTTGGTGCAGTCATGACCAACTTTAGTGCAATGATGGTGCCATAATTTGGGACATTGCACTGGAGTGCTGTTGGCATGCGCCATCCAAGACATTCAAGACTCCTTCTGGAAGTTCAGCATCCTCCCAAGACTTCACCAAACTTGCGGTGTGGAATCCTACTATCATACACTGCAGTAGGGATGGGGTTCACTGCCTAGTTCTGATCTGCTTGCATTCCGATAGTCTGTCGTTCGATCCCGATCCGCCCTTGTTTTGTTCCCGTTTGCTTTGGCACTTGCCAATTTAATGCGCTGTGGGGTTGTTTGTTTGTTTTTTGGCATGATTCGAGCTGCGGATTTGTTTGGTGTTGTTTGGTGGGAAAAAATTGTGTAATTTTTAACGTAAATACTTATGTAAATGATCACGGTATTCCATATAGGGTTTCCCCCCCCTATTTACACATCAATGAGGCAGATAATCACCTTTGAGTCTGTCTATTGCCTTGGGCTAACTAATGTGCTGCTTAATGATTCCCCTTCCTTTTGCTTTTTGCTATTCTTGTTTTGTTTGCAGTACTATCTTAACATCTTTTTCCTGCTAAATTTTAAGTTTTCTTAATTAAAAAACAGTGTTACGAATGGAGCAACTTAGAGGAAATTATGAAGATAATTACATAAAATAGGGAGGGAATTTTTTAAAAAAATCCATGCCAACTGCAGCTGTGGCCACAAAAAATCCGTTCCGATTACAGCTGCGGCCCACCGCAAAAAATCAGTGTCAGTCTGAAAAGATAGTATACTGTCGAATTCAATTGAAATCTGGCACTAAGTCCAATTTAGTGGATATTCTCCCCCATCCCTACATTGCAGTATTTCCATCTTTCATATCCCTTGATTCCACATTGTTACTGTGTTTCAAGCAGTTTTGAGGAGCTCAAAGACAGCTAGACAACTGCCGTTTCCCCTACCAATGTCCACCTTTTAGGTCTCTCCGCATTTGGAATTCCTACCCAAACTGAGTAGCTGTACAGTAATTGTTAATTATTTAATACCATTTGTGTTGGCTCAGTTATTTTACTGAAATAAAAAAACCACAATGAATAATTTAAGCATTAAAGAAATTATTACACAAATGCCTCCATCGGAGTAAAATCTATGCTTCAGGAGGAATATTCTTCAGAAAATATTGCAACCGTGTATTTGTTCATAAACTGAATACAGAATCTCTGTTGGTTATGAGATTTATTTTTTTGTTTTGTTTTCTCACTAAATGTTTCCTTTAAATTCATTCCTTGTACAATAGGGCATTTTATTTTCAACTTACTCTCAAGAATAAACTTGAACATTAGCAATGTTTTTGCATTTCTTTACTGCAATTCTTACCAGTTGAGACTGTCCCAGTGATTTACAAGTTTAATTAATTAAACTCCATCACCCCCTATGTGGTAGGTAAGCATTATTATCTATTTTGGAACAGTGATCTACTGAGTGGGCTCTCTCTCTGTTGGGTTCTTAAAATGCTGTCACCAAACTGAAGGGAGAATTGAGCTAATTTCCCTTTCTTCAGTCAATTTCCCTTTTGCCACAGCTAGCTCCCTCTTGTCAAAGAGGATTTATCCTCAGGGTTCATAAAATTATATCAAAGAATCACATTATGCTCCATTTCCAAAACCAGCTGAATCCTTATGGAAAAGAACAACAGCACAGAACAGCAATAAAGGTTGCATGGACATTTCCCTCTTTACAAACTACACTGTAGATGTTAACACAGTATGATGACTTCTAATCTCTTACACAGATTTCACTCCAGCAAGGATATAAAATTCTTACTCTAGCACAAATAGATGGAATTGCCAGCTATTCCATTTATGACAAAGAAAATTAATATGGTCTTCTAGCAGATGACACATATCTAGATTCCAAAGCTGTTAATCAAGAACAGCAGCTTTATCACTTTCTTGCAAGGCCATAATTCCATAGAGTAATTTCTTCCCAATGCAGCAGGAGATTTGGTCCTAAGGAATAAGGGAGATTTGGGGGTTCAGAGAGGACATTGCCTGTGGAAAGAAATAGTGGGAAAGAGAGTGGACCACAGCAATAATAGGAATGGGCAAGGAAGGGAGGAGTCTGAGGTAGTGATTATAATCAAATATCTCTAATGTATAATGCTGCTATAAAGGCATATGCCTGGTAAATGCTAAGATCAACAAATGCATGCATACACCTATTTAAAAAACTGGAACAGAACAAAATTAATTTCATATATATCACACAACATTTTAAGCAAATGAATATAGAACGCCAACTTGGCAATATGTCTTGACAGGAGAAAAATACAGCAACATAAATTATTCTAAGTTATGAATTTTATACTGTGTGCAGGCAACTGAATGCTGGAAAAACATGTGCAAAAGTGATGAAGGCGTAAGTGAGATTTCATTCCTCCTGCTCTTCAACTGTCCACGGGCAGATCTGAGGTTGATGTCTTATGCCCCATAACATTACGTTCCTAAGAGTATTCACTAATAGGCAAAAAAAACACTTGCGGTTTAAGAACATACCTATAGGCAACAAATATTTCTATCAAACTTTAAAAAGCAGGGGAATTGGGCAGCTATAGTGAATGCACTAGGGGAGCAGGAGACCTGACCTTCTCTCTGAGATATTGGACTGCCCTACAAATTGGTCAAAATGCAAACACAATTTGGGTTGGTCTTTCACACTCCAATCCACTTCTTGTGAAGCTTGGAAGAATTTGGTAACATGTGCCTCTGAGCATATGGTGAGTGGTGGCAACATCTGCCATCTCCAAAGATGGAGAATTACATTTTTGTATGTTTGTTGGTGTTCTTCTTACTTTGCTTCTTTCCTGTGTTACTAATGTTTCTACAGAGAATCTAACCTAGAAAATTATATTTCTCTCATTATTCATTCTAGAAATCTGTGTCAAATTTATTTTTATTAATTTCAAAGCCTTTTTATTGGTCGATGTCCTATGATGGTGTGTAGAAACAATTTCTATTTTGGGTGCATTAACAGTTGAATCTGAAACGGCAGTTTGATGTAAAATTGAACTGGTTACAGTATGTTGCTACTTAAGCAGTGACTCTAGCACAGCCTTTCCCAACCAGTGTGCCTCCAGATGTTGTTGGACTACAACTCCCATCAGCCTCAGCCAGCATTTCCAATGGTCAGGAAAGATGGGAATTGTGGTCCAACAACATCTGGAAGCACACTGGTTGGGAAAGGCTGCTCCAGCAGTTGGAAAAAACAAACTTGGCCTGCCCAAGATGCATGTGTTCAGCCTACTATACTTAAACCACTTCAGTTAAGGAAAGGTGAGCATGGTCAATTAAAAACATAGAGCACATCTAGAAATTTGCAAGAATATGTTTCACATCCCACTGTTTATCTTGTACAAACTGAGACACTCCTCATGTCCATTGGAGACTGTTCTGCAGAAGGTTCCTGAAGGGCATGGAGCTTGGCGGGTCCCACAATAAACACCAAGTGGGACCACCATTTTGTTTGAGCTGACCTAAATAGCAGTGCCATTTCTATCTGATCATCATGTTGCCCCAACTGCTCCATTAATCAAGCATTTGACCATAGCTGATCTCTGCGAGATCGCTTGATTGCTCTCCCTTCCCTGCATCATCGAGGCTTAGAATGTCAGCATTCTCTTGCCCTTTCCACATCCTCTGACTTGAGGATTGCCAGGTGGTTGAGCGGTGCATTAACAGTGTTTGCACACAGTCAGTTGCTCCCCACCCCTGGCTGTGCAGGGAGAGCCTTGCCACAGACTTGATGGTTTTGCCTGTTGCTTCTGCAACCTCTTGTCTCAATGGTTGGCTGAGAGGGGACTGGTCTGACTTGAACGCTTCCTTCTGACAGTACCTGGCACTCTGATGTAGGAGCTTCTGCAGAGGGGGTGAATCATGCTGCTTCCAATGTCTGTCATGAGCTTTTCTCCATGTGTTCTCTCATGGGTATGCCCCTGCTTTTCCAAGAGGTTAAGGACTTCCTCTCTCATAGTAGCAGAGGAATGGAAGGTCCTCTGCACAGAAAGCCCATACAGGAAACAATATGTGTGTGAGGGGTGACTAAGGAGGCATAAGAGAAAGAGATCGCACAAGTAGAAGTTCTGTGGGGCTACTTCCTCCCCCTGTTCTAAGTTCCTGTCATAGTGGAGCTGGCTAAGAAATGTGCTGAGTGGGTGGATGGCGCAGATCATGCTTTGCCTTCAACAGTTCCCTGAAGGGAAGAGGGAACACTGTCTGATTCTTATCATTCACCCTCTGAAACTACTGGGGAGGAGGGTGGACTTTCTGAGGAAGAAGTGCAGGTGGTTCAGCCTTAGGCTTCTCAGATCTCTGGCTTCCCACCGGAGTTTCAGGCTTCCCAGGTCCTCTCCAGACCTCCGGACAGCTCATCCTCATGTTCCCTAAATCTCTGGTTGTCAAAAAATTGTCCCCTTGGGGTCCCTTGTCCTTAGTTCCCCAAGGGGGTTCCTTTGCTTCCGAGAACAGTCCCAACTCTCCTGGGTCTCTGCTTCTCAGGCAAAAACTCTCCCTCCTTCAGGAGTAATTACTCACCGTAGTACTGCCACCACCCTTCTTCCTGGTTCCTTTCTCTGAGAGAAGGGCTCTCAGAGGCCTTTGTGAATACTGATGGGATTAACCCTCATTAATAAAGGTAATCAGTAGCGTTCAGCAATCAAGGACTAGATTTAGAATCTTTAGTTCCAAGCCAATACACACAATTTATGAAAAGATAGTTTATTTAAAAGTAAATAGCATGGTATTTACATAACAGAGAGAGTAGTGGTTTGTTTCCTTAAAGCTAATTACCCTCAGATGGGTTAAACAAGGTACAGACAAAGGAATACAACAAAAGTCTATCTAAGCTAAGATCCTATACTTACTACAGAGTTGCCTGATTCCCAAAAGGCTTCTCTGTCCCACTTCAGCGAGTCGAGGTAGATGGAAAAAGGGGTACCCAATCTGAAGGAGCATCCTTCATTTTTATGGAGTTTAATGGTCAACAAGGAGGGGGGAAAGAAATAGCCATATTCCGCCCCTGCCGGGATCTACTCCTTTGAAGTCTTTGAAGATAAGGGAGCTAGACAGCATCACTCAGGGGTCCTGATCTACAACACCCCCTCTTCCTGACTTTTAATCTCAGGAAGCCGATAAGGGATAACCACTAAGGATCAGTTGCATCTCTTTGCAAGGTTGCAAATTGACTGTCTGACACTGAGCTTTGGATCTCCCCCAGGAGTCCTAGGGAACCACAGGCTCCCAGAATTCTCTCTGGTTGATCCATTTCAGCTTGACCAAAGTTAGCTATTCTTGACACTGGTTATTTTGGACCCTTGCCCAGCCACACATGCATGTTCTAATACGCATACGCCAACCCCTCCAGGCTTCCACCTTCATGGCTGCTTCAGTGCCTCCTCCTTCCTTTGCCTCAGCGGGGACAGGCAGGGGGGAAGGGCGCCAACAGTCTCCCTGTTTTAGGTCTTGGCTACAGGTGCTTAAATAAAATAAAATAAAATAATAAAATAAAATAAAAATGTTCCCTTTTGCTCCTGCCACAGCCCACAGTGGTTGCTTATTTTTTCCTACAACCCTTCAATACCATTTGGAGGGCTGAGTGGGTTCTCTCTGTGAAGTTTTTGAATTGGTCTAGTTTTTGCTTGTTTCTGCCTTGATGGGGTCCCTTTACCCAGAGGTTTGTCAGCTGGAGCAGAGGATGCTAATCAAGATTTGGGGAGATTGTGGTAATCACTCAAGTTTTTGATGCCTAAGGTTAGAATCCACTATTGATGGCAATGTATTCTCTCTCCCTAATGCCGGGGGTTTGGTCAAGGCATGGTGCTGTAGTGTAGTCACTGGAGAAGGGTATATATCAGGATATAGGGTATATATCAGGATATAAGGTATATATCAGGATGTGTATCATGTCAGATTGAAGTTATCTGAAGGCCCACTGTGTTTCCTATGTGCGGAGAGGTTACACAAAGTGATTCCCTCAAACTTTGTCAACCTTCAGGTTGGCTATGTCTGTTCCCTCCTCCCTAAGAAACATGAGTGGTGAGATATCTGAGGAGGAATCTTAATGAGTTTCAGGTTTGTTTCTGTGGAAAGGTTAGACTTTTTCTCCTCAGAACAGATAGGGATGTGAGTAATCTGGGCAGATACATGGGAGTAGGCTGTAGCTGAGGAGTTTTCCCATTCTTTTTTCCTGGGCAGTGATGGGGGAGTGGGCCCTAGCTGAGGAGTTTTCCCATTCTTTTTTCCTGGGCAGAGATGGGGGAGTGGGCCCTTGCTGAGGAGTTTTCCTGCCCTTTTCCCCTGAAGGTGCTAGAATATCAGTATCAAATTGTTTCCCATTATTGTTATTTATATTTATTGCCTGACCTTCACCAATAGGTTCCAGGGCAGGTTACAAAATCTAAAATACAATATGAAAAATTAAAAAAGAATTTTCTGGTGGCAATAATGTCAGCCAGAAGGGTGTCAGTGTTAGAGGCTGTGTCTTCCTATCCATACTTTGCTTTTTGTTTTGTTTTTCCATCCTGCTAAGGTGGTGTTGCAATGATACACCTTTCATACCTAATGTCAACACATTTTAGAAAGGTGACCCTCTTCCTAAGGCCTGAAGTCAGGGCCCAGGGAGCGTTTCCAGGACAACACTAGAAGAGCTTATTGGGGGTCACAGTCAGTAAGTATATAAATGGAAATCCCTCAAGTTTTTCCTTGAGGATTCAAAAGGTTATTACTCCCACCCCCAGGAGAAGGCTGTTCAATACTTATATGTGGAAGTATTAACAAGAGCGGTTGGCTTTTCTCAACAAATACAATTTCAAATAAATTCAGATTATTACCTTATGAATCCATGAGGAGTTTGATTGCCTCCCCTAGAGGATGGTGGTTAGTTATCCTAGTGGATGAAACTGAACTATGGGCTTGTCCTTTTTTCTAGTTTCATGAGGCTCTATCCTTAGCCATTGAAAAGGTACATTTGTGTCTATTTTATCAGAGTTTCAATATATTGGCTTAAGGTATAAACAGCTTCAGAAGAGCTCCATTTTCTATATCATAGGTGTAACTCGGCTTGCACATAATGGTCCATTCAACCTCAAATGCTATTCTGTTTTTTCTGCCTAAAGCTTAGCAGTTTGGTACTAAATAAAATGTATGTTTTAAATATAAAATAAATTTTCTTTATTGCTTTCTTTCACAGATGAGACATTTGGTCTTACCGTGAAATCGGTCTTCTCTGTGCATGTCAAAGATGATATCAGGTGGGTAACTAGCTCCACCTAGTGGTTGAAGGCAAAAGAGTACTGTTGACGTTTTACTGTAGATTCGTTTCTGGTCTGCGCCTGCTCCGTGCTCAGTTTTTGATGACAAGCCCATATGAATAAGGCCAATAAATGCCACAAATAAGACAAAACAACAGTACTCATACACTCTCTGCTCAAGGTCAATAGTGCTTGCAAAGGCAGCCCAGCCCTCATAGGGAGTGGCCCTGATATCATCTTTGACATGCACAGAGAAGACCGATTTCATGGTAAGACCAAATGTCTCTTCTCCTGTGCATGTAAAGATGATATCAGGTGGGACATACCAAAGCTGACCCATGTAGGGTGGGAATACTGCTGGGCTGTGGCGACTATTGATCTGTGAGGATGTGCTGTAGCACCCTCCTCCCGAAGGCTGCCTCAGCTGAAGCATAGGAATCTATTTCATAATGTTTAATGAACGTATTGGGAGTGGACCATGTAGCCGCCCTACAAATTTCCACTAGAGGGGCATTATGGGAAAAGGCTGCTGATGTGGCCGCTGCCCTGGTAGAGTGAGCTACTATTCCGGCAGGATGGGCTAATCGTAGAGAGGCATATGCCAATGATATGCACGCCTTGATCCACCTGGCCAGCGTGGACGTGGTCACCTTATTCCCTAGGGATGTAGGGTGAAAAGAGACGAAAAAATTATCTGTTTTCCGAATTGGCTTAGTCTTGGAAATATAAACCTTAAGGGCTCTTCTCATGTCAAGAGAATGCCAGGCTTTCTCTAAAGGGTGGACCGGATTCGGACAGAAGGATGGCAATACCAGCTCTTGTTGGCAATGGAAGGTAGACAACACCTTGGGACAAAAGGAAGGGACAGTACGTAGGACTACTCTATCCTTATGAAATATACAAACATTTTTATGGACAGACAGGGCATTCAACTCAGACACTCTACGGGCTGAAGTAATGGCCACCAGAAACAAGACCTTAAAGGACAGAAGACGGAGGGAACTTGACTCAGAGGTTCAAATGGAGGTTTTTGAAGGGCTGACAAAACTTTATGTAGATCCCAAGTTGGGTAGCAGTGCACCGTAGGTGGCGCTGTCAGCGTTGCTCCCCTGAGGAAATGTTTGACGAAAGGGTGAGAGCTGATTGGATTATCCAGGGATCTGGAGAGAATTGCCGATAAGGCTGAAACTTGGCGCCTCAGGGTGTTACGTCTGAGACCTAAAGATAAGCCGTCTTGCAGAAAAGACAGGATCTGGTTGACCCCCGCTTTCCGAGGAAGAAGCCCTCTCTTCCGTGACCAGCATGAGAAGGCCTTCCATGTGCTTTCATATATTCTGAGTGTGGATGGGCGTCTAGAAGCCATCATGGTTTCCAAAACTTGGGGAGAGATGCCTTTTTTCAAGAGTCTCTTCCGTTCAAGTTCCATACATGAAGCGCCCACCACTCTGGGTCTGGGTGCCAGAGCTGTCCCTGAGATAGTAGGTCCCGTCGCACTGGAATCTTCCATGGTGGTTCCACCGATAGGTCGAGGAGGTCTGGAAACCAAGGTCTCCTTGGCCACCAGGGAGCCACCAATAGAACCGCTGATCTCTCAGCACACAGTTTTTTGATCACCCTGGGAATAACTGGAATCGGAGGAAAGGCATATAGTCTGCCCGGAGGCCACCAGGAAGTTAAAGCATCTATCCCCTCCGCGCCTGGTGTCACATACCGGGAGAAGAACCTCTTCACCTGCCGATTGTGACTGGTGGCAAATAGGTCCACCTGAATGTGGCCAAAACGTTCCACTATCTGATGAAAGGCCTCTGGGTGAAGACTCCATTCTCCTTGAAGCAGCTTCTCCCGACTGAGCCAGTCCACTTGGCTGTTGTCCTCCCCCTTGAGATATGCTGCTGCTATCAAGTCGACATTGTTCTCCGCCCACTGGAAGAGGAGAAAGGCTTCTCTCTGAAGAAGGAGGGAGCGTGTGCCCCCCTGACGGTTCAAATAAGATTTGGCCGACATGTTGTCTGTTCTGATAAGTACCGCTCCTAACCGTCTGGTGCTTGCGAAGTGTTCGAGGGCCAGACGGACTGCACGTAGTTCGAGCAGGTTGATCAGCAGTGTGGATTCCTGAGGCAACCACGTGCCTTGAATCATCTGCCCGTCGCATATGGCTCCCCATCCCAATAGGCTGGCATCTGACGTTATCAGGGTGTGCAGTGGGTCCTGGAAAGGAACCCCTCTTGCTAGGTTGGACTCGTGGGTCCACCAGAACAGAGACTGCCAAACCTGTGGCGACAGAGTGATTCTGCGGTGATGTCTGGATGCTATGTCATTTTGGAAGGGCAGGAGCACCCACTGAAGTGTGCGGGAATGATGACGTGCCCACGGCGTTGTTAGGAACGTGGACACCATCAAACCGAGAAGCGCTGCCAACTCCATCAGGTCCGTTGAGGGGGAGGATAGGACATCCAATGTTACTTTGCGAATCTTGCTGATCCATTGCAATTCAATATAAACAAGTGTAAAATTATGCATATTGGAGCAAAAAATCTTAATTTCACATATACGCTCATGGGGTCTGAACTGGCGGTGACCGACCGGGAGAGAGACCTCGGGGTTGTGGTGGACAGCACGATGAAAATGTCGACCCAGTGTGCGGCAGCTGTGAAAAAGGCAAATTCCATGCTAGCAATAATTAGGAAAGGTATTGAAAATAAAACAGCCGATATCATAATGCCGTTGTATAAATCTATGGTGCGACCGCATTTGGAATACTGTGTACAGTTCTGGTCGCCTCATCTCAGAAAGGATATTATAGAGTTGGAAAAGGTTCAGAAGAGGGCAACCAGAATGATCAAGGGGATGGAGCGACTCCCTTATGAGGAAAGGTTGCAGCATTTGGGGCTTTTTAGTTTAGAGAAAAGGCGGGTCAGAGGAGACATGATAGAAGTGTATAAAATTATGCATGGCATTGAGAAAGTGGATAGAGAAAAGTTCTTCTCCCTCTCTCATAATACTAGAACTCGTGGACATTCAAAGAAGCTGAATGTTGGAAGATTCAGGACAGACAAAAGGAAGTACTTCTTTACTCAGCGCATAGTTAAACTATGGAATTTGCTCCCACAAGATGCAGTAATGGCCACCAGCTTGGATGGCTTTAAAAGAAGATTAGACAAATTCATGGAGGACAGGGCTATCAATGGCTACTAGCCATGATGGCTGTGCTCTGCCACCCTAGTCAGAGGCAGCATGCTTCTGAAAACCAGTTGCCGGAAGCCTCAGGAGGGGAGAGTGTTCTTGCACTCGGGTCCTGCTTGCGGGCTTCCCCCAGGCACCTGGTTGGCCACTGTGAGAACAGGATGCTGGACTAGATGGGCCACTGGCCTGATCCAGCAGGCTCTTCTTATGTTCTTATGTTCTTATGATCCTGTCTTGGGACAAGGCAATGAGGCCGTGTTGAGAGTCGATAGTCGCTCCCAAATGCGTAATGCGGTTGGACGAAAAGAGATTGCTCTTGGCCTCGTTGATTAGGAAGCCATGGTCCTTTAGACAAGTCAGGGTGACATGGAGGTCCTCCCATGCCTTGTGCAACGATGGTGAGCGGATCAGAAAATCATCCAGATAAGGACAGATATGAATCCCCAGTGTCATGAGGTGTGCCACCAGGGCAACCACGACCTTTGTGAATGCCCTGGGAGCAGATGACAGGCCAAAGGTCTTGTCCCACTGCGAAGCGAAGGTACCTTCTGTGAGGAGGAAAGATTGGTATGTGAAGGTAGGCCTCCTTCAGATCGATAGAGGAGAGGAAGTCTCCTATCCTCAGCGCTTCCTTGATTGACAGTAAAGTGTCCATATGAAATTTGCGGTATTTTATGAAGTAATTTAGACCCTTGAGGTCTAACACAGGCCTGGATGAACCGTCTTTTTTCTCGACGGTGAAGAACAGAGAGTAATTTCCCAGGAATCTCTCTCCTGGTGGTACCTTCTCGATGGCTGCCATGTGTAAGAGATGGGAAACTGACCGCAAAACTTTGTCCCTCTTGTGTGGATTCGCTGATAGAGGGGATGGAATGAATCTCGCCGGGAGGGTGGAAGAAAATTCCAGGCGAAGGCTGTATCGAAGAGTGTGTAGAACCCACTGATCGGAGGATAAGTCCTTCCATCGGTGAGCAAAATGTTGGAGACGGCCTCCCACCGGCGAGGAGGAGGCGTCAGAACTGACGTCTGTTTCCACGTGACTGGGATGCAAAGCCGGATCGATCCGAAAGGTGTTGTTGGGACTTAAGCTGGCTGCGCTGTCTGTTCCAGAAGGGACGGCTGGAGCGGGTGTCCTTCTGTCTGCCAAAGGAGCATGAGCCCCAAAAGGACTGCGACAAGTGATATGGATGGAATGACCGACGAAAGGTTCTTCCGTCATCCCTTTTTCTAGTGGATAGCATGGGCTTTTCCTTTTCCTTAGTTTCCAAGACATTCGCGAGGGCGGTGTCCCCAAATAATTTGCCTCCCACGTAGGGTTCTGAGGCAAGGTTGGAACGAGCTGCAGGGTCTGCCTCCCAATGTCGAAGCCAAAGGGTCCTTCGCGTGCAGATCCCTGCCGTTAGCGACCTTGCTGCAAACTGCATGGCATCCATAGACGCATCTGCCATGAAGGTAACTGCCCAGGAGACCTTCAGCAGAGATTTGCGCACTTCGGCTGGGTCCTGCTGTGGGTCATTCAGCAGGTCTTCCAGCCAAAGAAGGGAAGCTCGAGCAAACACCGAGGAGGCTGCTGCTGCCCTGATTGATAGCGCACTAGCCTTGTGCGCTCTTCTAAGCCCCTGGTCCATCTTGCGCTCAGTGGCATCCTTAAGGTGAGCATCTGAGTCTTTCAGATTCAAAGATGGATTCAGGAGATTTACTATAGGTGCGTCTATGAGCGGGACCTTCAACTGATCCATGATCGGTTGTTCCAGTGTATAAAATTTGTTGGCCACAGAAACCGATTTTTTGAATTGCAAAGGAACGTCAAATTCTGATTTGAGCACCTTCGGGAGAAGAGAAGGAAGCTTCAACACTCTAGACCTAGGCTTTGGATGTGGACATACTGCTGACACTCGCGAGGTGGATGGAGTAGGAGAATCCTCTGCAGAGGTGAGGGTAAGGGCTTCCATCGCCTTGCACAACAGAGGAAGGAAATGAGCCTCATGAAATATCCTAGTCGACAGAATCTCTTCAGATTCCGACTCTCCACTCCATTCCTCTTCATCCAAGACAATCAAGTCATTTTCTGTGTCTATAGGCTCCTGCTCAGGGAGCTGCAGGTGTCTGCCTTGAGATGCAGCATAGGGATCTGGAGATGGGGGAAGGGCGTGGATTTGCCCTCAAGTGATCTCTAGTTGGATACCGTGAGGGTAGTGAGCCTGATGTAGCTTGAGAAGACAAGTCTCTAGCGAGATCCATTAAGAGGGCACCCCTAAGCTGCTCTTTCAGTTGTTGAATTGAATGTGTTGACAGATGTAACTGGACAGGGCGAGCCTGAGTGTGAGATGAACAGAGACTGTGCCCTTCAGCTGCTTGAACCTGTTGGATGGGGATTGGTTCATCCAAAAACCCAGTAAAGGCCTCGGGAGAGGATGCAGTAGAAAAAATAGTGTCCAAGGGAGGGTGGGACTGGCTGCCTTCCTCATCAGACAGGGGTTCCAAGTCTCTCTGGTCCCTTGTATGGTGGACAGGAGCTTGACTGTCTCTACTGGTTCCCTTATATGGAACAGACATCCTGCCCTCTGCAGCCACCCTGCCCACCAGAACCTGAGCTTCAGCCACCTTGTGCCTGACGGTACAGGGGTGGGCCACCGCTAATTCAGAATGATCCCCCGAAGAATGAGACTGCCCCAAGCCCAGGGCGCTAAGGGGTTCCAATACAGCGCCTGTTGACGACGTGTGGGGGAGCGGTTTCCACCCCTTTGAGAGGTGTTTCGTTTTGTGTGTGGCTTTTCCCATCGCGGGCACACACTGCGGGACTTATAGGGTTAATGAATACGGCTCTCGCTGTTGGTGACTGACAGTACTGTCTTGGAAACGGCCTGGTAATGCCCGAAGATCAGCCGCGGCAGCGGCCACCTTCCCTACTGCTTCTGTGCGTCTGCCCCCTCCCACTGCTATAGAGCGGGGAAATGAAAGCCGCTCGTAAAGGAGCGTGAAAAAAAAATCTAGGCGGAGGCCTGGGTATCGAGCCCCGGGGAAGCTGCCTGTGAGGGTGAATCTGACGATGCTGTGCTTGCTGAGCGAGGAGGAACAGCCGCAAATCAGCTGGAGAGGGAGCCTGAAAAGGCCGACGGCTGCAAGAGCCGCGGGGAGGGGCTGGCTGCTCCTCGCCACGGAGGAACGTTAGCAGGGAAGGACAAAAGGAACCTCTTTTTTGTTTTTTGTTTTTGTTTTTTTAAACTTTTCACCGAAGGGATAAGACACACTGAGGGAAAAGACAACAAAGAACCAACACGGAAGACCTAAACAATGAAACAATACAAGCCTGAACCACGGAGCCAGAGAGGATCCAACCACTTTCTGAAGGCAAAAGAGAAAAACTGAGCACGGAGCAGGCGCAGACCAGAAACGAATCTACAGTAAAACGTCAGCAGTACTCTTTTGCCTTCAACCACTAGGTGGAGCTAATTACCCACCTGATATCATCTTTACATGCACAGGAGAAAATCCCTTTCTAAGGATAATGTTAATAGAATCAAGGAGAAGATGCTTGTTTCTATATTGTCTAATAAAGAGGAAAAGCAGCCCCAATCCTTCTAGTCCTTTATGTCCCTTTAAACAAAAGTTTGATTATGGGGATGATTGGCACTGCACAGGTTCCCATGGCATTGCAAGTTTCTGCCAGCACAGTTTGAGAAGCTTCATCTAGCTGGGGAAGCTTTTTTCTCAGAGCTTTGACTAATGTCAACCCATTCTGGAGTATAGGTAGCTAACTTTACTGGTGTCCATTAGGCATGTTCTTTCTCATCTAATAGCAGGACGTGACCTGGCATCTGAGCACCTAATGGTGGTTGATGGTTGTGGTTTCTCTTCTGGTCTTTTCAGCAGCTTCTGCTTCCATTCCAAGATCCTATTCCAGCAAAGGTGAGAATTCAGGTGTCCATTCCTGACATGGGGTAGGGGGAGCTACAGTGGTAGTTTTCTCTCCAATTAATGGAGTGAGTGAGTGGGAGGAGCTGTGGAGACTGATCTTGACCACAGATGCCAGTCTATTCAGTTGGGGTGCTCTTCCAGTCCAGGTAGTAACCCTGAGGACAGCGACCTAAGGTTTCAGGTAATTTGCTTGGACCTGAAATCTTTAGCCTTGGATGTTCAAGGTGCCCATCTGTTGATCCAAGGTTTTAGACACACTACTTGCCTCGAAGTGGGCCTCAAACAGTGGGATGTCCAGCTCCACCTGGAGGTGTTTTCTGTTCTGGGGTTGATCCAGCAGCTACAGAGGTTAAGGATGTTGTATGGGAACATATTTTTGTAAGACATCTTGATGTATGAGGAGGCTTGGTGTGGCATGTTCAATTCCCCTGTCCCGTACTCCTGTCTCATGCCCCTGCATCCCAGCCAGGTGGGCTTGTTGCTTTCTTTCTCACCCTGCTTGTGTAGTACATAAGTCTGAGAAGCTTTGTTTATGTAATACGGATAAGGTAAGAGATGCTATTAATTGGCAAAAATAGGTAGTGGATGCCAACTGATCATTAGAATGACGTTTTCACACACGCTGGTAAGCACTGGGAACTTGGCCCTCAAAGGCAGCTGCAATGAATCAGGCTGCTACAAAGCAAGGACACTGACCAACAGAATTGATAAACAAAGGCAGAAGTGTGAGACCCAAATTAAAAACATCCCCACAGGTATAACTAGTTAAAGTCACAGGTGCAAACCTACACTGAGGTCCAGGGGTCTTTTGGGTATAAATAAGGGTCCCTAACTCCTGCTCAGGGGGTTCAACACAGACCAGAATCGGTGCAGTGCTGTGTAAGCAGGTGTCCAAGTGGTATCTCTCTGTTTTTCTTATCTGGTGCTCCTGGACAACAGAAAGGAGATGTAAGATAACTGTGCTCAAGATCTACTTTTATCTGTTTAAGTGCCTTGCCTATAATGCAACACCAACAGCTCTCAATTAAAGCATTGTAAATCTTTTTTTTTCCCACTTGTGTGCTCATTGCCTCTGGAATCTTTTGAATTTTCTTGCCTTCTGGCAGAATAGATGTGCTGGGTTTTTTTCTCTAGGAGGGGGAGAATAAAGGGCTGGGTTATAGCATCATTAAAATACAGGCTGCCAGTTTAAGCAGTGTTCTGGCCATTTTGGGTGATCTGATCTTATACTCACATTTCATCACAAACATCTCATGAAAAGTTTGGCCCTGGTTTCTCTCCAGGGTGAACCAGTTGGGGTTTGAATTGTATTCTCACTGTATTGATGGCCACTTGTTCAGTAGATTTTTGTCTGTTAAGATGGAATTTTCTGGTAGCAATAATGCCATCCAGAAAGGTTGCAATATTAGAGGCCATGTCTTCCTATCCATACCTTGCTTTTTGTTGTTTTTCCATTCTGCTAAGGTGGTTTTGCAATCTGATGCACCTTTCATGTGTAAGGTCAACACAGTGTTCCATCATTCCCAGAAAGTGTAGCAACCATATTGTATAAGAAATCTTCATGCTTAAACAAGTGCAGATGGCATACCTCAGGTGTCAGGAAGACGCTATGATTTTATGTAGAGACAACCAGAACTTGGGGAATTCTGTCTTGGTTTGTGGGTTTCGCCAACCCTTCTGCTGGGAGGAAGGTACCTTCCTTTTCCGTTTCTAGGTGGTTCAGGGATGCATAGCCCAGGTCTGTGTGGTATTGCACAGGCAAGTACCAAGTGGTATCATGGCTCATTTCCATAGGAGTGCAGAGGCTTCAACTATGTTTAAGGGTAGCTTACCTGGACTGGAAATTTCTAAAACAACAATTTGGGCTTCCCTTCACACTTCATTGAAAGCCAACAAACCAGGTGCATTTTTGTTATCATCTGTAGTCTTTGATAGGAAGGCCCTTCATAAGACTGTAAGGCAGTGAGGAAGCCCACCCAGGTTCTTGGAGACTGCTCTGTTATATCCCTATTAGGAATGTCATCCAGCATCCTGAAGTAAAAACAGGGATTTGTCTTACCATGAATTTCTGTTTACTGGGGATGATGGATGACATTCCAGCCACCTCTTCTTCCTCTGCTGGCAACCTGAGGGGTGTGGTTTATGGCTCCTGCTGCTGCTGTACTTCTGGGTAGGCATTTTTTCCTGTCCTTTCCACATGTGTGTGCTTCATTGGGTTTTTGGAGTGGCTGTTCTACTTTTTTGCTGTGCTTCTCTGTTCCCTGTTGGTTTTTCTTTTTGTTTCATACAGAAGTTAGGTCAAAAGTTAGGTTTCAGTAATCAACAGAGTTGAAGCTGGAATGTTAGCATGGGGCCTAGGAATTGTCTGCTCTGCCAGTTGGTCTGGTGAGAGGGATGACTCCCCCCCCTGCTTTAGTGGACCTTATCTGTTCCTTCCGGTAGGAGGCGTCATCCCTATTAGGGATGTCATCCACCATTCCTAGTAAACATGGTAAGACAATTCCCGTTTTTAGTGTTGTACACAAGTTGAATAGTGTAGAATGCTCCTGTTCAGTGTTCCAGCAAGCCAGCTGTGGTCCATTTCTGGATATTCCATTCCATTGTCCTTCCTGCTGGTTTCCATTCCTTCTTGTTCCACAGACACTCACCATTCTGTAGCTACAAAAGGCCTCATTTGGCTGCTTCGTGTGTGTGTTGCCCCCTTAATTTTTTCTCCTAAAGTTTTGTTGTACTTCTGCAAACCTTGGGGTTCCTTAGAACATGCTGATACCCCCTGCCCTGTTTCTCAGTGGCTCCATTTTGCCTACAATTTCACCAACTGAATTTGCTTTTAAAGGAGTGACTTTTATTTATCTACTGAAATATTTATAATCTACACTTTCATAAAAAATATCAATGCAGTATAGAGCATACAATATAATAAAATCAGTAAAAGTATCCATAATTAAAAACATCAATAAAACATCAGCAGATACCGGTTGTTTAAAAGAAATTCATATTGTGAAAGCCTGTCTATACAACACCATTTTCAGAAGATGTCTGAAGGAAGGCAGGGATAGTTCCTACCAAACCTCTATTGTTAGGAAGTTCCACAGGGCAGGGCCCACCACACTAAAGGCTTGGTCCCCAGTGAAGGCCAACCAAATCTCAGGGGCATGGAGAACCACCAGAAGTACATCAGAGCATCTATATTTTAGTCTTAGCTCCGCTAGCTGCCTTGAACGTTTGGCACAAGAGGAAAGTGGGATAAAAAGGATTTAAACAAACAAACAAACAAATGTAAGAACAAGATAAGCTCTTGGTGTAAGAATAGTGCTTAACTTCTTTTTTTATGAATTTGATCCTTAGAGAGTCTCTTAATCTGCTGTACCTAGTTCAATGAACTGCTGAACAAGCATGAGTTGTTAAAAGTTACATATCACATTATGTTGTTTTGCAATTCATCTTATTAATGAATACTCCTGTAGATACTACAGGTGATAGCCAATTTGCACCTCTTTTATCCCTTTAAAAATAAGATTCAGCTAGTTCTCTAATTAAGCAGCTGTAAACAGAATGGTTGCATAATATGGTTTCACCACTGGCTTAGTAATGGCATTATGTTGCTATACTGTACTTCTGGGGATATACCACTTTCGCTGCAATGCAGAAATTAATCTGAGAATGAAAGAATCCCACAGTCAAATAGGAATTAATATCCTTTTTAATTAATTCAAAGTCATTTTTATTAAGGGAGGACATCACGGTTCTAAAACATTTTGGCGCTTCCTGATTCCAAGTACTTAATACAAACTGTGATGCATTCCATATCTATTATAAGTAATGATTGTGAAGGTAATGTATTTCAATAATGGAAAGTAATAAAATATACTAAAAATGTTCCATTTCCAAGAAAAACCTACTTTAAATTTATTCTTTTATTTTGTTGTAGGCAGCCATTTTAGAATTTGGTCAAAGGGAGTCTCAAAGAAAAGGGAGTCTCCAGAGCCTTGTTATATGCTGTATTTTTCAAGAGCAGCGGAACAGTACAAGTATGGTATGCTGGGGTTGTGTGGTGGCTGCTGTTCTAGAACCACAGCATCCAGAAC
Organism: Rhineura floridana; assembly: GCF_030035675.1. NCBI lineage: Eukaryota > Metazoa > Chordata > Lepidosauria > Squamata > Rhineuridae > Rhineura > Rhineura floridana. The sequence continues at coordinate 71,813,423 of NC_084486.1, forward strand.
CCCTTTGGGTACTCAGAACTACATGTATAGAGGGGTTTTAAAAAAAAGATTTAGACTGTACAGGATCTTTACTTGGGTGAGTGGGCCATTGGCCTCCTGCCAGCCAGAGCCTAGAACCACAGCCCACATCTCCCAGCTACGTCCTACTCTCTCCTCTCCCCTACCCTATGCAAGCAGCCACACTTGCTTGCCCTGGCTTCAGAAGTCTGTTCTGGCAAGTGGAGGGGATGGATGCTGCACAAACATCTTCCAGGGGCTCATTCCCCATTCTTGTTTCCTCCAGAAAAGAAATTACCTTGTGTTTCTAATGTAAAAATTGCCTTCAGGGAGGATGTCTGGACAAACAGTTCTGCAATTTCCCCTTGGCACTGGGATTGGTTAAAACAGGTATTCCCAGAGCAAATTAGGACGCAGTGTTTTGTGGCTTAGTGGGGGATTTGAGTAGGATGTCTCTAACGAATCATATTGCTGCACTTCTCAGATTTAGCTGCCTGCATATTGTGACTCACTCCTTGGATATACAGATGAGGAGAACACGCAACACACAAATCTCAACTCAGAGCAGCGGCCAGCCTCATACTCAGCAGGAGTGTGTGAGCTTGTGGTGGCAGAGAAGGTGGAGGGGAGAGAGGCTGTCCAGCAGCCAGCCAAGCAGTGCCAAATTCCATTTGGGGAGGGGGAAGGGGAGCAGCAGAAGCAGCACCAGATACATTGCTGCTTTGGCCGGCTCCTGTAGTCTGAATGCCTTGGGGGCAATTCTGCATCCTCTCTGATTCATGCGATTATTACAAGGATGTGCCACTAGGTTGAGGCTGGGGGATTTATCTTTTTTGAAAAAAAATGTTCCTATAATGTTTGAATAGATGGATGACCAGCAATAAATTCTTCATTCTATTTGTTGTTGAAATGCTAGATTGGTAATTTGTGGCAGTGTGTGTGGAAGTGAATGGTGGGGTTTTGTCTTTAAAAAGAACAACCCCCCCCCAATGCTGGATTCTGAGGGGTGTGTGTGCATTTGGTGTTTAAAATGTTGAATGAGTGGGGAATAGTCTCTTTTTTAAAAAAGGTGGAAGTGGATTCTGAGAATGAGGAAGGGCCATAACTCAGTGTTAAGAGTGTCTACTTTGCATGCAGAAGGTCCCAGGTTCAGTTCCCAACATCTTCAGGTAGATCTGTTGAAAGGCTCCTACCTCAAACCCTGGAGAGCAGCTGCAATCAGTGAAGACAATACTGAGCTAGATGGATGAGTGGTCTGACTCAGTATAAAGCAGCTTACATTCCTATTATTAACATTTGGTGTGTGTAAGATGGTGGATGGCCTTGCTCCCTCTGCATGCTGTGACTCTCTCTGCCTGCACCTCAAGAGTATAAGACCCACTCAACTCCAGAATGGAGTCTCCTAGACAGAAAAGAAGAGAAAAAGAATGGGCCTCCTTCCCCTCCAAATGAACACAACAATCCTTTATAATTCTAAATCTGAGTTCAGTGGGGTTTACTCCCAAGAAAGTACATACAGGATTGTAGCCTTCATGTGTTTTAAAGAAATGTTAAGACACAAGCCTTAGAGACTAAAAATTTTGAAATGGGAAAATCCCCTTTACAGAACATGTCTGTGTGGTGTCTGTGTGCTACTCATGCACTGAGGATGAAATACTATCGTCCCTATTATTAGATGTATTTTCTAAGGCAAGCATCTGACTCTAAACAGTCAAAGGTATGGAAAGGGATATCTTCAGAAGCTACTGTTTTCGTCTACCACTGGCTCTGCCTTCTGTTAGCTTTTCCTATTGTTTCTTCTGGCTCCGCTTACAGTTAGTTGTCTTGCCCTCTACCCTACAAGTCAAAGGACACAAGCTGCCACGGCACCCAGGTCTATGAAAAAGCAGATTTTTTAAAAAACTACATCATTTTCAAACTAAATTGTTTAGCAGAGCAGGAGGAGAAATATACTGATGTTCTAATAGAGGCTGAATAGTTTAAATATTTGTATACAATAATATTTACTCCCCAATTTACAACAAACGTCTTGATTTGAGTGACCTTCATCTCACAACCAAGAAAATGGCATATTCTTATTGTGAAAGGTCCAAAATGGGTTTCAAACCATGGTCTCCAGCAGCTAGTTTTCAGTTCCTTACCTCATCTACTTCAGAAGGCCAGGTAGGCTAGGTCTTAGAAATCAAGTGGTATGGTTGCATCATGAAAGGAGCCAGCTCTTTCCCAGCATTCATACTGTCAACTTACTTCACAAGCTGATCAGCATACACCAGACCCTAAAAACCCACTGAAGGCAAGCCAGCTGATTTGTCTAACAACTTGTTTTTATAACTGGCTCTTGCCTTCTGGGTTTCAGCCTGGCTTTGACCATACTATTTGCCTCCAGCCCTTCTGAGTTTGGATCCTAACCCTCAACTTCACTTTGGCCATTCCTGCCTCTTGCTTTTTCAGTCTGACAGCTTGTGACAGAAGCAGGCTTTTCCTCTGCTGCAACCAGTCCCAGCGTGAAGCCAGACTGACATACTGTGTTCTTCACCCATTCATGTTTCTGTGCAAATTTTTAACAACTTCATGCAGCTAGTCTCTACCAAAATATTTATAGGTTATAAAGCCTAAAAATGTTTATTTTAGGATATGATGCATAGTCGACTACATGAAACATTTACACTTGTAAGCTTTTTAGGAGTGGAACTAGAAGGTGTTTAATAGTGCTATTACTGAATTACTAGTTTTTAAATTTTCTGTTTGTAATAATGGTTTTCTTAAAGATCAATGATTTCAGACACTCTAGGATGGCTTGCCTTTGCTGTCATAAGTTCGGTCATTCATACTCTAAAACGTCTTTTTCTGAAGGAGGTGGAATGAGCTTGTGCTCATAGAAATAAATTAATGAAGATTGAAAGCAACTTGCAACATAAACATAAGATATTATAGGGTCACAACAAGAATACCAACTTCGTTAAGTCTTCACAGAATATAGTAAAATCCCTCCGTTATATTCTTCTTCTTCTTCTGTCTATATATTTATTTATTTATTTATTTATTTATTTATTTATTTAAAATATTTCTAGCCCGCTCTATTTTAACCAGAAACTCAGAGCGGCGAACAACGGAGGATAAAATAGAACACAATAAAATTTACAACCTCTACATGCAATCAATATAGTTAAAAACATACAAAAAACTAATGCTTACAACATAATGTGTTAAAATTCCTATTCCACATTCAGTTTAAACGCAGTCCGAAAAAGGATCGTCTTAACCTGGTGACGGAATGCCAAAAGTGAAGGAGACAACCGTACCTCCGCTGGCAAAGCATTCCAGAGTCTAGGAGCGACAACAGAAAACGCCCTATCTCTGGTTCCTGATAAATGAGCTTGTGAGACTGAAGTGATCATGAGAAGTATATCCTCAGAGGACCTCAAAAGACGGGAGGGTTCATAACGAAGCAACCGATCGGACAAATAGACAGGGCCCAGGTCGTGTAGGGCTTTAAAGGTTAATACCAGCACTTTGAATTGAGTCCGGAAGCAAAACGGCAGCCAATGGAGTTGTTGTAATAGGGGGGTTGTATGAGCCCGAAGGCCAGCCCCCATCAGCATTCTCACTGCCGCACGTTGCACCAGTTTAAGCTTCCGAACTGTCTTCAAAGGCAGCCCCATGTAGAGTGCTTTGCAGTAATCCAACTGGGATGTAACTAGGGCGTGTTACTCTTGTCAGATCGGACATCTCTAGAAACGGGCGCAGTTGGCGAACCAGTCTTAGCTGGGCAAAAGCGCTCCTGGACACCGCAGAGACCTGGGGTTCCAGGGTCAAAGCTGAGTCCAGAAGCACACCCAAACTGCGAACCTGAGTTTTTAGGGGGAGTGTAACCCCGTCCAACACAGGTAGGTTCCCTATTTCCAGGTTTGTCCCACGACTGACGCAGAGCAATTCCGTCTTGTCTGGATTTAATTTCAACTTGTTCTCCTTCATCCAATCCATCACTGAGGACAGACACTGGTTCAGGGGCTGGACGGCTTCCTTGGCATCAGGAGGAAAGGAGAAATAAAGCTGGGTATCATCTGCATATTGGTGGTATTGAACTCCAAACCTCTGGATGACCTCACCCAGCGGCTTCATATAGATATTAAATAACAAAGGAGACAAAACAGAGCCCTGTGGCACCCCACAAGTCAGGGGCCAAGGAGCTGAGCAGGAGTCTCCAAGTATTACCTTCTGAGTCCGACCCTCCAGGAAAGAGCGGAGCCAACACAAAACAGTGCCCCCTACTCCCATCCTGGCTAGGCGGCTCAAAAGGATATTATGGTCAATAGTGTCGAAGGCCGCTGAGAGATCCAGAAGAATTAACAAGGACACACTCCCCCTGTCTAGTTCCCTGCGAAGGTCATCCACCAAGGCAACCAGAGCTGTCTCAGTCCCATGGCCAGGTCTGAAACCAGATTGGAATGGATCGAGATAATCCGTTTCCTCTAGGAAACGTTGCAATTGAATGGTCACCACCGGTTCCACTATTTTACTAAGAAAAGGTAGATTGGAGACTGGTTGATAGTTACTCAAACACAATGAGTCTAGGGAGGGTTTTTTCAACAATGGTCTTACAAGCGCCTCCTTCAGGCAACTTGGAAGAGAGCCTTGGTGAAGGGAGGCGTTAACTACCCCACATACCCATGTGGCCAGTCCACCTCTAGCTTGTTTCAACATCCAAGATGGACAAGGGTCAAGTGGGCAGGTGGTAGGCCTCATTCCGCCAAGAAGCTTGTCTATAGCTCCAGGTTGAACAAGTTGAAAAGAATCCATCTTAATAGGACAGACAGAGGCCAGAGGTACATCCTTAGAGACTGCATTAATATTGGCGTCCAAGTCGGAGTGGATCTGATCGACCTTGTTCGCGAAATACGTGGCTAATTCTTGACAACGAGTTGGAGAAGAATCCTCATTAATTTCGGAGTGATCGCGGTTAAGTAGACCTTTGACCACTTGGAATAATTCTGCTGGCTGATTGACGGCTGAAGAAATGGAGGCCGTAAAAAAAGCCTTTTGCGCAGATCGTCTTGAAGCCGAATAAATTCTAGAAAATATTTTAACGAGAAATCGGTCAGATTCGCTGCGAGTTTTCCGCCACCGTCGCTCTAGACCCCTACAAGTGCGTTTCATCGCCAGTAGCTCGCTGGAAAACCAAGGAGCTGATTTTGCTCTGGCACGCACAAGGGGACGCTTAGGAGCGATTGTGTCTATAGCCCTGGTCATTGAACTATTCCAGAGTGCCACCAGAGCTTCGACAGAATCGTTTACTTGAGGGACAGGGAATTCCCCAAGAGCTGACAGGAATCCAACCGGATCCATTAATCTCCTAGGGTGGACCATCCTAATAGGTCCCTTCTCCCGGCAAAGGGTATGAGTCGCAGTTAGTCTAAAATAGTCTATATAGACTCTCCCACTTCTGTATGCAGCTGCTCCCTTCTGATATGCTTAGTTTCAAAACAGGGACTATTTCTCAATAGTAGGTTTCCTCTGCCAGTAGTGACATCATCTATGAAAATGTTACAAGATACCAAAGTCCAGCTGCCTTTTGTTAAAGAAGGGTGAGAGTATGCAAGTATATTTGTGGAATATATTCTGTGACCATGAAAACAGACCTGTGTAAATTTGGCAGGTATCACTGTATGTACAGATTTTAAAAGCTTAACTGGATGCACTACAGTGATGATAATGATGTAATTGCTAGGACCAGACCCTGGCCAGCACTGTATTACACTGAATTAGTCCCACACCACACCATAATTAAGGAGTAAGGTGCAAAGATTGCAGTCTGTCAACAAAGTCAGAAAGACAAGCTATGAAACAGAAACAAAGAACATTCTAAACTAAGCTAAAAGAGAAACAAATAAAAGCTTTGCCACAATTTTGACAGATGTCTGTCTATAAGCCACAACTGGTCATTATCACAGATTGAACATCACAAGGGTGTTTTTGTGTCCTGAGTTCTGCTGAAAGAACATGGTGCAATTGTCACCCAACTGAAATTTCAATAGAAATACCTGTGTTTCTCATTTATCTAAGTAATAGAAAATTCACAGCTGTGAAACATTATCATTAGACAGAGACTGCAACAGTCCACTTCTTGTTCCTGGTGGAAAGACATCTCTTTCTATCCCTGTTTTCTAACAAGGCACAGCAGACAGGTTGTAGATATTCCTGTTTAGTAATAAAATCTAATTGTCTTCCCAATGCTATTCTCTGCCTGTCTGATTTGAAGACTGCTTCCCTGAGATCTAAACCATAATGTGGATGGATCCTGTACCCACAACTCAATAGATGAGAATGTTGCATCATCTCTTCCCGTAAGATGCTCAATGCATTATCCCTTGGTATATTAAACCTTACAGCATAGAGCAACAATTTGCTGGTTAGCTTTCACACATTGTCTCACTTAAAGATTGCTAGAAACCCAAAGGGGCACTTTTAGCTGTTATTTCAATGGTTACCATCTGGAGTCTTTCATCCAGGTCAGGGATGGGGAACCAGAGACCCTCCAGATATTGCTGGACTCCAGCTCTAATCATTTCTGACCATTGGCCATGCTGGCATCCAATAGCATGTTGAGAGCCACAGGTTCCCCATCCTTGATCCTGGTAGTCCACAATCAGAGCTAATGATTGTAAAAGGCTGCTTTGTGCTACACACAGTCTTTTACTATTAATTTCAATTTGGACCTTCAGGAAGATTCTTTACCTGAGATACCCTATTACCTAGAAGACACTGGAAACAATTCTGTGCCTGTCACAGCACATTGTTGTTATATGCCTTCAAGTTGATAGGCCACATGAAAACCTGCATCCACAACCAGAAGGCCAAATTGATGACCACATTAAATACAGCAATGCTAACAAGCTGCCCTGTTTGCCCTGTATTTTGTTTTTCTATCAAGTGAGAGCCCTGTCCGATTGAGCCATATGCCCAGGATATGTTCTGTAATATCCTTTTACTTTTTATATCTCTAGTGGCCAATATAAACTAAGATAAAGGAAGAAGAAAAAACAGTAAGCAAGGACCAAACACAATTTGGGGTGGTGTCACTATATGAAGTTTAATAATGTAGCTGGGGATCTGTCCTGAATTAACTGTGGTAAATCAGCTTTGCAAAGGTAAGAATTATATAAAATATTATATATGAAGGAGTTAATCCAGTTCAGTATCTGTGTTTAAACTTGCATGCACAGTAACACTTCTTATTCTCAGAAGAAAACTGGTAATAGTAACAGGGACTGAGGGGCATTAATACCAGGGATGTACATGGAAACAAGGTTCAGTTCAGAAAGTAAGTCGATTGACTTGTAATGCTTCAGGATGGCCCACTTCACCTCAATTCTGAAGAGGAGCCTCATTTTGGAAAATCTGAGGCTTCATATGTCTCCCCATTCATATGTCTCCCAACATGAGGAAATTGACAAATGACTAATTTTTTTAAAAAAACTTTTTTGACAGAATTAGATAAATATGCAGGCATAGTATCCTTTGATGAGTGGATGAAGTCTGCCAAATTTCACAATCTATAGGCATGGTGTGTGTGTGTGTGCGTGCATGCGCGTGTGTGCTAGGGGAGACTTTAAAGCTTGGAAAAATGGCTTAACTTAAGCTGTCATGGCGGGGATTATATGAAAATAGCATACATTGTAGGTTTTACCTGAAAACTTTCATTAGAATAGCTGCAGGGGTGTGTGCAAGGGAGGTTTTTAAAATTTGGAGAGGGAAAAGATATTTGCTTCCCTCTTGTGTTTTTTTTTTTGGAGGGGGGAGGCAATTTGAATTAAAATAGCATACATCATAGAAGTGTCCCTAGGAAAGCAACCTCAAAAATTTCAGAAAGATAAGTGCGGGGGGGGGGTTGTGTGAGGGAAGTCTTTAAACTCTGAAGGAGGAGAGAGAATACTTTGGGGCAATTTGTATGAAAATAGTACACATAAAAGTTCAGTAACATGGATGCAGAAGTTAAGGAGATTTGTTGAATGAAAAACTGTCTGAAGGATTGGCAGAGGGGGTCTACTCACTAACAAGTTCCTTCTACATCCTTCCTAAAAGCACTGTGATTGGAAGGAAAAAAGAAAGCCCTGGAAATGTTATTTTCTGGTTGGAAGCTAGAACTCTGAGGCTCAAAACATGCTTCCTTGCTCTTTCTCCCTCCACCCCCCTGTAATTTTCCTCTTATGGAGAGCTTGGAGAAGAAATGTAACCTTTTAAATATACAGTCTGACATTGTCTGACTCTTTCCGTGTTCTCCAAATCTCTGAGGCAGACCCAAGGCTTCAGCAGGAGCATTTTCTTTGAGGAAACCCTGTTTCTCCTCAGTTAAAACCTGAATCACTCTGAAGCAGCCTGCTGTTGTTCTGGATCTGAGCTTTGTCCTAAGTAGATGCACACCCCTGCTTATCCAGCACGGTAGGACTTACAAGTAAACAAAATAAGTTTAGGATTGCATTGCACAAACAGGTTGAGCTAATACTTCAGCCAGCTTGTGATGTTCCTATATTAATGTATATATGGTAAGTGTTGTTTTAGAAGATACATGGTAAGTGGAGTGAAAGAGGGGGAGTGAATGGGCAGTAGAATGCAAGATGATTGGCTGAGTGTTTTAAAATGGCTGAATGTATAAAAGGAAGAGTGAGAGTGGAATCTGTGGGGGAAGAAGAGAAAGAGTGGATTGCTTGGTGGGGTTTGAGAGAGTTGTTTGCCAGGAGAGCGTGAAGAAGGAGGGAGGTGGAGTTCAGATTAGTATTGAGTAAAACCATATGCTTATGTGCCTTAAGAAGAAATCTTGTTAATCTTGTTAGCTTTGTTATCTTTAATAAATACTTAATTTGGTTTACCTAAGGCCTGATCCTTGGCTGGGGTTTCACAGACCAGAAGGGAGGGTAAGGTAATGACCAAGGCTGAAGGGGAACTGTAACAAATGGTGGCAGCGGTGAAGAGAATAACAATACCAGTATTCAGAGTCTCTGGGAATACTAGTATTGGGACGTTACTGGTGGTTGCCTAGCAGGGGGATCTGTTGAGATCTGTGCTAGAGCGGATAGGTAAACCATAAGAGAGTGCGGTCCGGACTGGTGGAGTCCCTGGTGGTGCCTAGAGACAGGCAGTAACCATGAGCAGGTAGGAACCTGACAGGGAGAGCCAGGGAAGGACGCATCTGAAGCAGCCTGCTGTTGTTCTGGATCTGAGCTTTGTCCTAAGTAGATGCACACCCCTGCTTATCCAGCACGGTAGGATTTACAAGTAAACAAAATAAGTTTAGGATTGCATTGCACAAACAGGTTGAGCTAATACTTCAGCCAGCTCAGTCAGAGTAGCTGGATGCAAGTAATCAGCAAAGATCCGCTCAAATATTGTCAGAACTGACTCTAAGGCTACTTCTCATCTTGCTAACTAATCTGTGCAATCTAGGATCAGCACACTGTATGAGAATATCTTCAGATTTTTCTGCATGCTTTTTTTCCTGTGAAATATATCCAAAGTATAAAATTGATTTATTCATTCAGACACGTTATCTGTCACATCTGGGTGGGTGAGCAGGGAGGAGTCAGTCTCTTCCAGCTATGTCTACTAGGGTACCTGGTCCAGCATCAGGGTAGTCCTGAGGGTCGGGGAGGGGGGGTTGCTGTGGTCTATAGGAGCTCCATCTCCCTCTGCAAGCACCCTGTCCATGTGACTACTGGTCTGGAGTGTTTGCACCTTGTGTTAGGTCAGCAGGACAGACTGGGAATTCTGTTGGTGTACCGTCCACCCCAATGCCCAACAGACTCCCTAGCTGAGCTGACGGAGGTGGTCTCGGACTTACTGTTGAGATCCACCAGACTATTGGTTCTGGAGGATGTCAACATCCATGCCGAGGCCACCTTATCCAGGGCAGCTCAGGATTTCATGGTCTCCATGACAAACATGGGACTGTCCGATGATGCCATTGGCCCAACACATGTAGCAGGGCATACTCTAGATTTGTTTTTTGCAACTGGACATGGAGATGGTGATCTGAATGTGGGGGGGCCTTACATCAGTCCCTCTGTCATGGACAGATCACTGCTTGCTGAAGTTTAGACTTACAGTGGCTTTTCTCCTCTGCAAGGGTGGGGGATCTATTAAGTTGGTCTGCCCCCAGAGACTAATGGATCCGGATGGTTTCTGGGGAGTTTTCTGGCTGATAGGGCTGGCGCTCCTGTCGAAACCCTGGTTGAACTGTGGAATACAGAAATGACCCAGGTGGTTGACATGATTGCTCCTGAGCACCCTCTCCTGTGTAGAGCTCGTATGGCTCCATGGTATACCCCAGAGCTGAGAGCAATGAAACAATATAGGAGACGGCTTGAGTGCAGATGGAGACAAACTCCTAGTGGATGCAATTATACACTGGTAAGTGCCTATGGTAAGCTGTATTTAGGGGCAGTAAGGGCAGGGGAAAAACTATTTTGTTGCCACTATCAAATCATCACTCTGCTGCCCAGTGGAGCTCTTCAGAATTGTCCGGGGGCTATTACACTCTGGCCCCAGGGACATGGTAGAACCATCTGAGGCCCACTGTAATGAATTTGCTAGGCACTTCCAGGATAAAATCTTTAGCATCCGCCAAGACTAAGACTCCAGTGTTATAGCAGGTGAATCAAGAGAGGTATCCAGAGCACAGCCTTGTCCTGACCATGGTATCCTTCTGGGACGACTGGCTGAGTTGGGAGTGGGAGTGACTGCATGGCAGTGGTTCCACTCCTACTTGGTGGGTTGGCTCCGGAAGATGGTGCTTGGGGAGCATTGCTCAGCACCCTGGATTCTCCAGTATGGGGTTCCACAGGGGTCAGTTCTGTCCCCCATGCTGTTCAACATCTACATGAAACCGTTGGGTGAGGTCATCCGGAGCTCTGGAGTGCGTTGCCATCAGTATGCCGATGACACACGGCTCTATTTCTTCTTTTCATCTTCTTCAGGTGAGGCTGTCAATGTGCTGAACCGGTGCCTGGCTGCGACAATGGACTGGATGAGGGCTAATCAACTGAGGCTCAATCCAGACAAGACTGAGATGCTGCTAGTGGGTGGTTCTTCTGACCGGATGGTGGGTCTCCAACCTATTCTGTATGGGGTTGCACTCCCCCTGAAGGAGCAGGTTCATAGCTTGGGGGTTCTCCTAGAACCATCTCTGTCAGTTGAGTCTCAGGTAGCCTCGGTGGCACGGAATGCCTTCTACCAACTTTGGTTGGTGGCCCAACGATGTCCCTATCTGGACAGGGATAACCTGGCTTCAGTTGTCCATGTTCTGGTAACCTCCAAGTTAGATTACTGCAATGCACTCTACGTGGGGCTGCCTGATGGAATGCCTCTCCCGATACGAACCCACCCATACACTACATTCAAGATCAAAGACCCTCCTCCGGGTGCCTACTCTGAGGGAAGCTGGGAGTCTGGCAACAAGGGAGAGGGCCTTCTCAGTGGTGGCCCCCAAATTATGGAATGATCTCCCTGATGAGGTGCACCTGGCGCCAACCCTGTTATCTTTTCGGCGCCAGGTCAAGACTTTCTTCTTCTCCCAGGCATTTTAGCATGTGTTTTAAATTGTTTTAAATTTTTAAATTGTGTTTTAAATTGTTTTTAAAAGATGTGTTTTTAAATTTGTATATTTGTTTTAATGTTTTAAGTTACTGTAAACCGCCCAGAGAGCTTCGGCTATGGGGCAGTATACAAGTACAATAAATAAATAAATAATTGCTCAACTCTGCCTATTTCTTGTCTGCTATTATAAAACCTATAAGCTGCCTCTAGCCTAAGTTTCTTCAAAGGATTTGCACCGAAAATCTCTAATGGGATTATTTCTGAAGATTTAAAAGCAATTTTAAAATCAAACAGTTTGTGAGAAATTCAGCTGGTTTACATCTGTCAAAATCAGATTTCAATGTCTGAGGGAAAAAATTGCCAATTTGAACATTAAAATATGCCTGCTGTGTCTACTACAATGTACTTGAGACCATTCAGCTATTTCATATTGCCATGTGAATATCCTTTAGCAAATCATGCATTGATTTAATCTTTTCACCAACTTTTTATTTTTCTTTTCTTACAAAGGAAGGAATTTCATAACTTTCTGTTATTGATTACATCATAACCAGCTTCCTGTTTTCTTGCTATTTGAATTCACACAGAATTATAAATGGGAGTCCCATTCAAGACTCTCATTCATACTATTCCTAGGAGCATGGGTAGGCAAATGGGTCTCATTCCAATGGCAGGGGAGTTGATTTCTTGGTGGCCACATTTTTTTCTTCTGAGAATATCCCAGACCTTGCAGTATTCTTGGGGGGGGGATGGCAGCCACTGGTGAAGGACCAAAGTGAATTTGGCTGCTGCCACCACTGCTACATATGGATGGAAGTCTAATGAAGAAATAATGAAACCAGTGTGATTTTTATGAATAGTTGAAACAGATGAATATTTGATAATGAAAATGAATGTTGAACTCCCCTAACCTTGCACATCTATAATATGGTGCGGCAAACATAGGTGAGGGACCTGTGGCCCTCCAGAGGTTGTTGGCTTCCAGTCCCCAAGCCAGCATGCCCAGTAGTCAGGGATGCTGGGAAGTGCAGTTTAACAACATCATTTTATTTATTTATATAGTGCTTGCTCATTCACATTTCTAAGTGGTTTACATAAAAATGAGCAATACATAAATGAAACAATAAAACAATAAAACCATCATAAAACCAACACTACCTTAAAATGTCTGCTGGAACAAGAAAGCCATAGTCATGCGCCTGAAGTTCAACAAGGAAGGTGCCTGTCTAATCTCAGTTGGCAGGGAGTTCCACAGGCTTGGGCCCGCTATAATCATGTCTTACAATAGCTTTAAGAAAAGGTCTCTGTTTGAACACATATTTAAAATATGAATTCAAGGTAACCCCTTTATCCTATTTACAACATTTATTATTGTATTTCAGTCATAATTACTATTACCCTAATGCAAAATAAATAATTCAATACTTCTATCGGCAGCTGTGATGAATTACAAGAAACCATATGAGTGAAAAGATACAGTGTCTACCATCATAGAAATTGGGAGATTGTAAAAACAACAGAAACCTTTAATTAACTCAGAAAATTAAAAGGTGACTTTAATAAAGCAACCTTAATAACAAGACACACTCAGATGAACTCACTAGCACATGTTAATCAAGAACAAGAAGTAATTTCAGGTACACAAATGATTAAGTGCTTACATGCTGCTAACATTAAACAAAAGACAAATATATTTTACATGGCTGATCAGATAAATGATGGAACTATGACATTAAGGCCTATATACACAAGCATAAATTACATGGGTCTAATTATTTTTTAAAATGAGCAGTGTTGGTTTAATCATGAACACTTATTATATTATATAACAGGCAAGCTTAAGTGGAAACTATGCATTGTTGGGAATGAGGGTTTGGTAAACTCAGCTTTCGATTTAAACAGATCAGTTGTCCATGTAGAGGCCTGATCAAATGTGTAATAGACATTACTTGCTTCATTCACTTCAAGACCCCATGAAAGCTTTTACAGATCATTATGTTCAGGCTGATAAAAACTGTTTTCTGATCATTCAACTTGAGTGATTCCTTTGAATGCACTACCAATATATTTACTGTGGATGCAAAATGTCTCCTAATTAATCCATTTGTCTGATTCACCACATAACCTCTTCCATTTTTATAACATATTTTATTTATTTATTACATTTATACCCCGCCTATCTTTTCATCATAGAAACTCAAGGCGGCTTACATATAGTTCCCAGGTGGTCCCCCATCCAGGCACTGATCAGACCTTTGCTGGCCTCATATGCCTTCAGACCATAGCTTGGGACTGGATATTTCTTAACTATTGCGATCTAAAACAATATCTAAACCTTCCATCACCATTGCATCACCATTTCTATGATCACAAGTAAGTCCCACTCAACAAAGGTCTTTCCAATGTAACTTAAAAGTTTCCTGTTTGTAGGTCCTGTCCATTTTATTGCTTCCCGTTGATCATGGCCAGATGATTAGTGATGGAAAACCTCTGAATTGTCCCTTGAATTACCCCAATGTCTGTTTCCATGCAGAGAGGCTTTAATTGCTAGTTTCCTTGTCTATTTTCCCTTTTCATTTGTTTTAGTGAAATAGGGCTATTTTGCTATAAAAGAAAAGAAATAACTAGTAATGAGAATAATTTATTTCCACCCATGGGAACAAAGAGACAGACAGAGGCTGGGTCAATTAAAATACTCATTACTGTTCCCAAGCTGTGATTAACAGGAAGCAATGGACGGTACTCTAAACCTTTATTTAAAGACACAGAACCTCTGAAAAGCCTCAATAATGCTTTGCTTGTTCATAACGGACAGGGTGGTGCTACAATTGTTTTATTGCAAAACAATTTTTGCCACAAATTAGCTTTGAAAAAACATTGGGGGGCAAAGCAGAGAATACTGAGCTGCGACAATGCTGCAGTGGAGAAGAAAATTGCTCACTACTCCACAGAGCTGCAGGCAGCACTGAGCAGGTGCTGTGTCTGCAAGCTGGAAGGGTCTGCTAGAGCTCTACTGGACCCATTCTTCTGACTTTAAAACATAGTGCCTACCTGGTGCTGCCTGCTGCTCTGTGGAGTGGTGTGCTGGAGGCAGCAGGAATATGAGGGCACAGAGGAAGAGACACTGGGCATTTTCACCCAAGCCAATGTCCTCTAATGATTGCTGTGTGCTCAGAATGCTCCAGAAACAAAAGGCTCTTGCTGAGTGCTTACTCACTTGGCTACCTAAGTAGTAGGGAATATGAAAGAAGGAGAAGGGAGGCGTAGAACCCTGCACATATAGCAAATGTGTTTTTCCATCAACAGTACAATGACCACTCAAAACTGTTAGGAGGCTGGCAGGCCAGTTCCAACACTGCTGGAACACTGCTGGTTCCCTAACCCTGCATGAAATTGTGGTTTCACATTATGTCCAAACTAGCCCAGTGCATGAAGGAACCTGGAGAAATGAACAGTACAGCCTATAAGGGAGGCAATGGAAGTTTCTTCTCCATGCTGGGTGCCCTACTAATTCTAAGTGACCAAGCACAATCAGCAGAATACATGGAAGCCAAGAGGTCCCTCCTCCCCATCACTGCCAAAACAGATTAAAACGAAACAAAGAGATTAAAAATTAATCTAACAACTGAATTTAATATCAAGTACGATCAGTGGTCTGACTTAAACTAAAGATGTGGATAGCTATACTTAGCTTGCCCATTTGGCTTCTTATAGCTAGCCGGAAGGATTAACTGGGTTAGAGAGTGGCAAATGTCTTCTGTGTTAAGGCAGTGGTGCGCCCTCTCTTTAAGTGGTACGTTTCTGGACTCAGAAGGGTGTGTGACAATTATCACCCAGTTGCAAACATCCCCTTCTTGGGAAAGCTGATGAAGAGGGTGGTGGCTGTCCAACATTAGGCATCTTTTAATGAAGCTGCTTATCTAGACCCATTACAATCTGCTTTCAGGTCTGGTTTTAGTAATGAAATGGCTTTGGTTGATGACCTGTATCAGAAGAGGGATAGGGGGAGTTGAGCCTTTTAATTCACCTTGATCTCTCATTGACCATGGTATCCTCCTGGATCAACTCTCTGCAGGTAGGGAGACGAAGGCATTGTTAAGTCTGTTCTGTTTCTACCTGCAGGATCAGTTCCAGAAAGTGGCAGAAAGGGACTGGTGTTTGGCTCCATAGCAGTTATGCTGTGAGGTCCTTCTATATGATGCATTTGGGAGTGGTCATCGTGAAGTTTGGAGTCACCAGTATGTAGATGACACCCAGCTCCATTTCTCCCTCTCATCTGAACCAGATGAGGCTATGCAGGTGCTGGAGTGATGCTTGGAAGTAGTAATGGGCTGGGCGAGGACAAATAAACTGAAGCTGAATCTTGACAAGATAGGGGTACCATGGATTGGTGATTCCAGGGTCTAAGAATTAGGTAGTTGGCCTGTTCTGGATGGAATTAGGTTCATAGTCTGTGCATGCTTCTGGATTCTACTCTGTCACTGGAGGCCTATGTGGCATCAGTGGCATGGATTTCCAGTCATGGCTGATTCAAAAGCTATCGACCTTCCTGGACAGGACCAAAGTAATCTAAAGACCCTGCCTATCACATCCAAAGGGAGGCGTCATCCTCTCAACTGAATGTCCTCCAACCTAATCTGGCAAAAGGGTCTTCTTGGTGGTGGCATCCCCTCCCCCTGACACCAACATTGGCTGGCTTTTGGTGCAAGCTGATTTTTTTTTTGAGTCAGTAGTTTGACCTGTAAAGCAGGGTAGAGTTAGGTATGTTTTGTATTAAGAGTGGTGGCTTTTGGTTTTAAATCCTTTTTAATGTATGTTATTGTTGTGACCAGCTTTGAGATTGTTTAATGATGAAGGGCGAATATAAATTTCATAAATAAATGTTTTTGCTACAAGAACGTTGCATGGTGTGTGTGTTTTTAGCATTCTATGTTTTTGACCGCAGGAAAAACTACACTTCATGTCCAGATTTAACCACAATGTTCCATGGCTCTTAACACAGCATTATAAGGTCCTGTGTGAAATGAGCTGAGTAGTTTGGCACAACAAACTTTGACAGAGAACAGCAGTTTATATAAATGCAGTTTTAATACAAGAAGACACTACAATGTTATCAAGCATTTAAAAGATTGTTTAGAAATAACATCAGTGATTGTCTTGGTCTCTTATTCCCTGAACCTACATCACTGGGTCATTACCATTCCCCTGGGGGGGAAATGTATAAATATGGTTGTCATAAAGACCGGTAACAACTATAACATCATAATGTGTGATGTTGGCTAGAACAGTGGACTGTGTTCCTCCTTTTTAGCACTTATTTTCTGGAGCAGCAAGAATCAGAGCAGGTGGTACCTAGTCAATTCTCCATACTCTCCCACTCTTCTACAATCATTTTACATAACATCGTACACAAGCTGGTAAATCTGAGCTTAGAATCTATCTAGCCATGTTTATAGTTTAGACAAATGCATTTTGGCAATTTACAGTTGTACCACATTTATTTGCAGCAGCCATTCCTCCCAGTTTACTCATTTCCTAGAGGAAATTGCAAGTTAATAGAAAAAGCAGCACTGGAACTGCCTCACATCCTATCATTATTAATTAAGCCAAGCCTGGTTCAGTAACTCTGGATACAAAAAACAAAAAGAATAGAGAGGTAAACAGAGCCTAGTGCTTCTTGAAATGAAGTTTCAACTTCAATAGTTATTGTGTAAAATGTGTATTAGAATGTATATCTTGCTTTTAAAAATGCAGAATAACAATGCAAAATATGTCAATTTCTAGGTAAAATGAATAAGTATAAGAAACTATACAGGCATCAACTCAGTTTCTTTTATTAAAAAATCTATAAACTAAAAGATTGTTCTGTTGTGCCTATATAAGGAATGTGGCTTTGTAACCAATGAAGCAAGAAACTGAATGTTTTATTAATCGCTTGCAATAACAATTGCAAGAAAACTTTAATGCACTAATGGACAAAACTTTTAAATGTTTCTGACAGCCATCAATCTTACAGGCTAATTGTACTTGTAATTGGCACAGAATGTTAAGAAATTGGACGGCATGCTGGGGAAATGTATATAATCCCAGGTTCTGACAATTCTGTTTCTTTTCTCTCTCTTAAAAAAAATCTTGAAATGTAACAGGTTATCATTACACTGACTCTTAAGATCAGCTTCAATAAAAGATACTGACACTTCTATCAAATAAGTCTATACATTCTGAAGAAGGAAAAAAGTATGAAAATGTTATGAACGTTAAGAAAATTAGAACAGAAGCTGGCATCTTCAGATGAGTCTGATACAAGCTGCAAACAAACAGAACAAAAGCATTTGTCAGATGAGCACTGGAACAACACACATCTCCTAGTTTAGATAAATTAAGACATAGGAAGAGTTGTGTGAAAAGTGTTACATTTAAAAAGAAAACAAATGGGCTCTGCATTTCACTAGGCTTCATGAAAGGCAGAGAGAAAGTCACTTTTCACTGGCTGATCAACATTCATTCAGCTTTGCTTTAACTAAGCCATTATTTCCCTTAAGCTGACTGTGGACCTCCAGCAACTCAGGTGTCTGTCCTGGCCCGCGAGGTCACCGGCCGACTGACCGAGTCAGCCTACTAACGCCTCACCAGGGTCCCTTTTCCGCGGAAGGAATGGGCGCCATGTCCTCGCCAGAAGCAGCGGCAGCAGCAGGGCGACGAGGAAGAAATTCAGAAGTTATTGGAAATCAAGATTAAGCACTGAGATGTTTTGCCATTGGAGATCTGTGAGG
Source organism: Rhineura floridana (assembly GCF_030035675.1). Classification (NCBI taxonomy): domain Eukaryota; kingdom Metazoa; phylum Chordata; class Lepidosauria; order Squamata; family Rhineuridae; genus Rhineura; species Rhineura floridana. The sequence goes on from NC_084486.1 coordinate 71,831,782, forward strand.
AGGTCATCGAAAAAGATGGCCGCTGGACAAAGGACCTGCTGATGGCTCCCCAGAGGATTTTTGTTTTTCTCTGAAAATTCCAACTTAAAGCTCTTAATGAAATCTCCATCATTTATCATCTCCTCACTTCTTGTCTCCCTCTGCTCAAATTGACTTTGAAAAGTGGCTACTGTACCTGCTTTCTGGATGACTAGAAGCGTATTTCACCTTAATTAGGGTTTTATCTTCTCTCTCCTTCGTCGGACTTGGCTGTCTCTGAGGATAATTAACAGCAAGTAAGTAAGGAACGCAAACTTTTCAACGATAGAGCTACCTTCCTTGCTCCTCAGTGGTTCCGGGGGATTTGTTTGCCTATTCAGTCAGGAAAATTAAAGAAAGCTAAAGCAAAGCCTTTTAATTTCTAGCTGCTGTACTGCATTACTACACCCTGCCTTATCCCATTTAAAGGGAAATCACCATATTATGGTCCATACCAGAATGGACTATAAAAATCTGGGTATTGCCCTCTCGGAGCCTATCTCTCCTGCCAAAAGACCAAACCAAGCAAAAATTATGCTTTTTTTTCCTCCTAAGGAGCAACAGGAGTGCTCTGAGAGCAGGGAGGATGATAAGAGGGTGGAAGCTAATTATTCCAGCAATCCTGTCGTACACGAAGAAGACAACCCTTACCAGTTAAACACTCCCTGGACTGGTCACTGGACCTTAAAGGGGCTTTACAAACAGATTCTTCCACTCTTCCCTCGCCTAATCTTGCCTGGGAGCTAGCTGCGGCAGAGAATCTGGCCCTGAAAGCGACATCTGCCTCCCCGATGGACAAATATCAAATTGAGACACAAGCTAAGACCCCAAAACTCTTAGCCAATCCAATTGGCAATGATTCACAACTCAACATGGACATAAATAGTCCTTTCATCTTGCCTAAAGGGGAGAATTCACCAAAAATGTTTGATAACTTCCCTATTGAGTCCTGGCTTTATATGTTAGATGTTAGCTAGGGATATAGATAACATCAAGGCCTTTCTGACTGAATCTAATAAGCTTTTAACAACATTGGTAGAGGCTCACAGTAAGCCCACTGTGAGGCGTCCTTCCCTGGCTCTCCCTGTCAGGTTCCTACCTGCTCGTGGTTACTGCCTGTCTCTAGGCACCACCAGGGACTCCACCAGTCCGGACCGCACTCTCTTATGGTTTACCTATCTGCTCTAGCACAGATCTCAACAGATCCCCCTGCTAGGCAACCACCAGTAACGTCCCAATACTAGTATTCCCAGAGACTCTGAATACTGGTATTGTTATTCTCTTCACTGCTGCCACCATTTGTTACAGTTCCCCTTCAGCCTTGGTCATTACCTTACCCTCCCTTCTGGTCTGTGAAACCCCAGCCAAGGATCAGGCCTTTGGTAAACCAAATTAAGTATTTATTACAGATAACAAAGCTAACAAGATTAACAAGATTTCTTCTTAAAGCACATAAGCATATGGTTTTACTCAATACTAATCCGAACTCCACCTCCCTCCTTCTCCACTCTCTCCTGTCAAACAACTCTCTAAACCCCACCAAGCAACCCACTCAGTTCTCTTCTCCCCCCAGATTCCACTCTCACTCTTCCTTTTATACATTCAGCCATTTTAAACACTCAGCCAATCATCTCGCATTCTACTGCCCATTCACTCCCACTCCTTTCACTCCACTTACCATGTATCTTCTAAAACAACAACACTTACCATATATATTTACCATCTCACCTTCACCCAGATTTACCTGTCATCCTTTCATTTATACTGTCAGCCATTTTAAACATTCAGCCAATCATCAAGCATTCTATTGCCCATTCACTCCCCCTCCTCTTTCACTACTTACCATGTATACTCTAAACAACCAGCACTTACCATATATACACTAATATATAGGAGCATCACATTTCCCCCCCCCTTAAACAACGGCAGAGTATTATTCCTGTTCCAGGATTTATACGTTGCGTTAACAAATAAAAGTCTCTATGGGGAAAATGTCTTTCTTTGTTCCTCTGTCTGGTCACGTCACTGCAGTCCCAGCCACTTGCCTGGAAAGTCCATCGGCCAGTACATTGTCCTTGCCTTTGATGAACTGGAAGTCCACTTGATAGTCCTGTAGGGCCCAGGACCACCTCTGCAGCATAGTGTTATGGTTTTTCATAGTCTGCAACCATAACAAGGCCCGATAATCCGTAGTCACTGTGAATCTTCGTCCCCACACGTATGGGCGCAACTTGTTCAGTCCCCACACGACCGCTAGGCACTCCTTCTGGACCGACGAATAGTTTTTCTCCCTCGGCGTCAGCTTGCGACTCAGGTACGCCACTGGATGTCTGGTGCCTTCTCTCTCCTGTAGCAAGACGACTCCCAGCGCCAGGTCCGACGCATCTGTAGCCACGATGAATGGTTGCTCATAGTCTGGTGCTATTAACATGGGTCCTTGGCACAAGGCTTGCTTCAGCAGATCAAAAGCCTTCTGACATTCATCCGTCCATACCACACGCTCAGAACACTTCTTCTTTGTTAATTCATGCAAGGGGGTTGCTATTTCCCCAAAATTTCTCACAAACTTCCTATAAAATCCAGCCACACCCAGAAATGCCCTTACTTGTTTTTTGGTTAAGGGGATCGGCCACGCTTGTATTGCCTCCACCTTGCTCCATAAGGGGGTGATTTTCCCACTCCCCACCTTATGTCCTAAATAGATTACTTCCTTTAGTCCAAACTGGCATTTCTTAGCTTTTATTGTGAGGCCTGCTTTTCTTAAGGCCTCCAATACTGTTGTCAGGTGTTGGACATGCTCAGGCACCGACTTGCTAAAAATGGCCACATCATCGATATAGGCCACTGCAAAATCTGACATGCCTCACAACACAGTATTGATTAGCCTCTGAAATGAACTTGGTGAGTTCCTTAGTCCCATGGGTAAGGTCACAAACTCATATAACCCATCTGGTGTACTGAAGGCAGTTTTGGCTCTGGATTGCTCGTCTAGTTCCATTTGCCAAAATCCTTTACAGAGATCTAGTGTAGAGATAATGGTTGCTGCCCCCAATAACTCTAACATTGCGTCTACCCTAGGCATAGGATACGCATCTGGGACAGTAATTTTATTGATTAGCCGATAATCAATGCAAAACCTGGTCGTTCCATCTTTTTTCGGAACCAGGACAATACTTGAGGCCCAGGGACTGATGGATTCCCTGAGCACTCCTAATTCCAGCATATCTTCCACCTCCTTTTTGATCTCATTCAAAACTTTCCCATTCACACGGTACGGAACAGATCTGATTGGGGCATGATCTCCAGTATCAATGGAATGTATAACTATACTGGTTCGGCCAGGTTTGTTGCTAAAGAGATTCCTATAGGTTTTCAAAACTCTCAGAATCTCTTCTTTTACTTCCTCCTTCACCTCCTCTGACCATTCCACTTGATCTACCCCTCCTTTGTCTTTGCTTTCCTGTACCAAATCTGGAAGTTCAGGCCCACTTCCCTCAGGGAATAAGGTAACTTGCAACACCTGTGCATCCTTGGTATGGTAAGGCTTCAACATATTTACATGAACCACTTTGCTTTTGTTTAATTGGTCTGTGGTGATTACATACGTCACTGTGTCAAGCCTTTCTCTGATGGTATATGGTCCTTCCCAGTTAGCCTGTAATTTGTCATGTTTCCTGGGTATGAATGCCATAACCATATCTCCCACATCATACACACGTTCCCTGGCTGTTCTGTCATACCAGTAACGTTGCTTCTCCTGTGCTTGGCTCAAATTCTTTTTCACCATCTCCCTCATTGATGTTAATTTATTGCGGAATTCCAATACAAAATCTACTACAGATGTTTTGTACTCTCCCAGGGTTCCTTCCCATGAATTTTTTAATAGTTCCAAAGGTCCCCTCACTTTTCTAGTGAACATGAGTTCAAAGGGTGAGAAGCCTGTTGACTCCTGAGGGACTTCTCTGTATGCAAACAAGAAGCATCCCAACCGTTCATCCCAGTCTTGTGGGTGATCTTGAACATAGCTTCTGATCATGCCCTTCAAAACGCCATTGAATCTCTCTGTTAACCCATTAGTGGCGGGATGGTAAGTAGTGGTCTTTAGATGTTTTAGACCACAACATTTCCACATACATTGCATCACTTCTCCAATGAATACACTGCCTTGATCCGTCAGCACTTCATGAGGGAAACCCAGCCTCATAAAGATTTTTAATAAAGCCTCTGCCACTACAGGGGCTTCCACGGATCTTAGTGCTTCTGCATCTGGGTACCTGGTGGCAAAATCCACCACCACCAATAGATATTTCTTGCCATGCCTTGTGGGTTTGGAAAAAGGGCCCATGTGATGTTCCTATATATTAGTGTATATATGGTAAGTGCTGGTTGTTTAGAGTATACATGGTAAGTAGTGAAAGAGGAGGGGGAGTGAATGGGCAATAGAATGCTTGATGATTGGCTGAATGTTTAAAATGGCTGACAGTATAAATGAAAGGATGACAGGTAAATCTGGGTGAAGGTGAGGTGGTAAATTGTGGAATCTGGGGGAGAAGAGAAAGAGTGGATTGCTTGGTGGGGTTTTAGAGAGTTGTTTACCGGGAGCAAGGTGGAGTTCGGATTAGTATTGAGTAAAACCATATGCTTATGTGCCTTAAGAAGAAATCTTGTTAATCTTGTTAGCTTTGTTATCTGTAATAAATACTTAATTTGGTTTACCAAAGGCCTGATCCTTGGCTGGGGTTTCACAGACCAGAAGGGAGGGTAAGGTAATGACCAAGGCTGAAGGGGAACTGTAACAAATGGTGGCAGCGGTGAAGAGAATAACAATACCAGTATTCAGAGTCTCTGGGAATACTAGTATTGGGACGTTACTGGTGGTTGCCTAGCAGGGGGATCTGTTGAGATCTGTGCTAGAGCGGGGAGAGAAATCATAAGAGAGAGCGGTCCGGACTGGTGGAGTCCCTGGTGGTGCCTAGAGACAGGCAGTAACCACGAGCAGGTAGGAACCTGACAGGGAGAGCCAGGGAAGGACGCCTCACATGTGGTGTCAGTAGCGGTGGGATACGAACAACAGAGAATCCAGATACGAACCAAAGAGAGTCCCAAAGACACGTGGTGACAAAGGAGATTACGTCACAGGTGTTGGCTGTAGCAGTGAGATACGAATACTAGACAATCCCTAATAGTTGTGTGGCAAACAGAAATAACAAAACAAGATTTCTTGTGAGAGTGACTGGCAAAGAGTGTGTGGCAAAGAGTGAGTGAACTCAAACACCATGGCTGAATACATAAAAATGAAAAGAGAGGAGCTGGTGGAGAAGTGCATAACATTCAATTTACCTCATGAGGCTAAAGGGGTAGATGAATTGAGGGTAGCACTTATAGGATTTGCAACTGCCCAGCAAAAACAACCTGTCAGAGAAGAGACCCCAGAAGGATATTTAAGCAATCCCGCTTATATAGAGTACTTGAGAGAGAAGTTGAGGATGGAAGGTGCAGAGAAGGAAAAACAGAGAGAGTTGGAAGCTGAGAGATTGAGGATGGAGACTGAGGAAAAAGATAAACAGCGGGAGTTGGAAGAGATTGAGGATGGAAGGTGCAGAGAAGGAAAAACAGAGGGAGTTGGAAATTGAGAGAATGAGATTGGGGTTTGAGGAGAGGGAGAAGCAATGAGCATTGGATGCTGAATTACAAGTAGAAAAGTTAAAATTTCATAGAGAGAAATTTCACTCTGAGGAGACAAGGAAAGAGAAAGATGGAGCAAAAATAAAAATTACTCCAAAGGACTTTGCTGTCTATGAGCCTGGTCAAGATCCTCAAATTTACCTCAGCATCTTTGAAAAAGCAGCTCAGTTGTGGGAGCTACCTGAAGATAAATACATGCAGTATTTATCAAACCTGATTAAAGGGGAATTGGCTGAGGTATACCAATATTTCCCCTCAGACAAGCCCGTCACCTATGCTGAATTCAAAGAAGCAGTGTTTAAAAGATTCAGACTGGGGCCTGATTATTTTAGAAAGCTTTTCAGAAATTGCCAGATACAGACAGGGAGGTCTTTTGTGGAACTGGGAGCAAAGTTGATGGATATATTTGGAAAGTGGATGAGTAGTGCCAAAGCTCAGTCAGTGGAAGAGGTGAAAAGCCTCATGATACTGGATCAATTATACCATCAGTTACCACCAGAAATAAGGCTCCTGGTCAAAGACCGTTCCCCTACATCGGTGCAGGAGGCCACAGAGATGGCGGATCACTTCGCCTCCAATAGAACTGGCTGGGTGGGGAAAACATCAAGAGAGTTTAAACCCAGACCATATAGTGCTGGCAGAAGGGATGTGGTACCACAGCGAGTGAGTCCTCCATTAAAATCTGAAGGGCACAGGACACCCCAGAGTGGATCTGTGTACCCTAAAAGTGAGGAGAAATTATGCTACAAATGTGGTAGACCAGGGCACCTACGTTTTCAATGTGAGGTTGCCAACCCCATTAGTAATCCTGCTCAGACAAGGGCAGTGAAAACAGAGCCCAAGGCTTTAGAAACAGCGAAAAAGGTTCAGTTTTGCCAGATAAACTGGACAGAAGTAACAGACCTTGATTCAAGTCTGAGAGAGGAAGTGAGTGTACAAGGGGCAAATTATTGGGCATTGCTTGATACTGGTGCCGCTCAGACATTACTGAGGCCAGATTTAATAAAATCTGAGGTAATATTACCTCAGGAAACTGTGACTATCCAAGGAGTGAGGGGCCAACCAGAAAGTTTGCCTGTGGCCCTGGTGGAAATGACTTGGAGAGGCCGAGAGGGCCGATATAAAGTAGGCATTAATGCCCAGCAACAAGAACCAGTAATACTGGGAAGGGATGTAATGTGTGCCCAAGGAAAGATCTATGTAGTGACCAGACAGCAAATTGGCAGAGAAAAAGAAGCCATATTAAGGGGGGCTGAAACAAACAGGGTGGAATATGTTAACCAGCCTCAGGTCACCATAGCAACCACTAGCAGGCCTGAGGAAGAAGACAAACTGTATCAAGTGGTCTCTGGGGAAGAAGCAGATCAATTCAGGGAAGAGCTGCATAAAGATATAAGTCTGAAGCAGATAAAGGAACAAGCGCTGACCCAACAGATTCCTTTCACTGACAAACTGAGGAATCAAGTTGTGTGTGAGAATGGGATTTTATATAGACTGTGGATGCCTGCTGAGAGAAAGGATGAATGTGAACCAGTGAAACAAATGATGGAAGTGGTGAGAGAGAATCTCAGTCAAGCTCAGCAGAAGCAAAGTTACTGGTATGACAGAACAGCCAGGGAACGTGTGTATGATGTGGGAGATATGGTTATGGCATTCATACCCAGGAAACATGACAAATTACAGGCTAACTGGGAAGGAACATATACCATCAGAGAAAGGCTTGACACAGTGACGTATGTAATCACCACAGACCAATTAAACAAAAGCAAAGTGGTTCATGTAAATATGTTGAAGCCTTACCATACCAAGGATGCACAGGTGTTGCAAGTTACCTTATTCCCTGAGGGAAGTGGGCCTGAACTTCCAGATTTGGTACAGGAAAGCAAAGACAAAGGAGGGGTAGATCAAGTGGAATGGTCAGAGGAGGTGAAGGAGGAAGTAAAAGAAGAGATTCTGAGAGTTTTGAAAACCTATAGGAATCTCTTTAGCAACAAACCTGGCCGAACCAGTATAGTTATACATTCCATTGATACTGGAGATCATGCCCCAATCAGATCTGTTCCGTACCGTGTGAATGGGAAAGTTTTGAATGAGATCAAAAAGGAGGTGGAAGATATGCTGGAATTAGGAGTGCTCAGGGAATCCATCAGTCCCTGGGCCTCAAGTATTGTCCTGGTTCCGAAAAAAGATGGAACGACCAGGTTTTGCATTGATTATCGGCTAATCAATAAAATTACTGTCCCAGATGCGTATCCTATGCCTAGGGTAGACGCAATGTTAGAGTTATTGGGGGCAGCAACCATTATCTCTACACTAGATCTCTGTAAAGGATTTTGGCAAATGGAACTAGACGAGCAATCCAGAGCCAAAACTGCCTTCAGTACACCAGATGGGTTATATGAGTTTGTGACCTTACCCATGGGACTAAGGAACTCACCAAGTTCATTTCAGAGGCTAATCAATACTGTGTTGCGAGGCATGTCAGATTTTGCAGTGGCCTATATTGATGACGTGGCCATTTTTAGCAAGTCGGTGCCTGAGCATGTCCAACACCTGACAACAGTATTGGAGGCCTTAAGAAAAGCAGGCCTCACAATAAAAGCTAAGAAATGCCAGTTTGGACTAAAGGAAGTAATTTATTTAGGATATAAGGTGGGGAGTGGGAAAATCACCCCCTTATGGAGCAAGGTGGAGGCAATACAAGCGTGGCCGATCCCCTTAACCAAAAAACAAGTAAGGGCATTTCTGGGTGTGGCTGGATTTTATAGGAAGTTTGTGAGAAATTTTGGGGAAATAGCAACCCCCTTGCATGAATTAACAAAGAAGAAGTGTTCTGAGCGTGTGGTATGGACGGATGAATGTCAGAAGGCTTTTGATCTACTGAAGCAAGCCTTGTGCCAAGGACCCATATTAATAGCACCAGACTATGAGAAACCATTCATCGTGGCTACAGATGCGTCGGACCTCGCGCTGGGAATCGTCTTGCTGCAGGAAGGCACCAGACATCCAGTGGCGTACCTGAGTCGCAAGCTGACGCCGAGGGAGAAAAACTATTCGTCGGTCCAGAAGGAGTGCCTAGCGGTCGTGTGGGGACTGAACAAGTTGCGCCCATACGTGTGGGGACGAAGATTCACAGTGACTACGGATCATCGGGCCTTGTTATGGTTGCAGACTATGAAAAACCATAACACTATGCTGCAGAGGTGGTCCTGGGCCCTACAGGACTATCAAGTGGACTTCCAGTTCATCAAAGGCAAGGACAATGTACTGGCCGATGGACTTTCCAGGCAAGTGGCTGGGACTGCAGTGACGTGACCAGACAGAGGAACAAAGAAAGACATTTTCCCCATAGAGACTTTTATTTGTTAACGCAACGTATAAATCCTGGAACAGGAATAATACTCTGCCGTTGTTTAAGGGGGGGGAAATGTGATGCTCCTATATATTAGTGTATATATGGTAAGTGCTGGTTGTTTAGAGTATACATGGTAAGTAGTGAAAGAGGAGGGGGAGTGAATGGGCAATAGAATGCTTGATGATTGGCTGAATGTTTAAAATGGCTGACAGTATAAATGAAAGGATGACAGGTAAATCTGGGTGAAGGTGAGATGGTAAATTGTGGAATCTGGGGGGAGAAGAGAAAGAGTGGATTGCTTGGTGGGGTTTTAGAGAGTTGTTTACCAGGAGGGAGGTGGAGTTCGGATTAGTATTGAGTAAAACCATATGCTTATGTGCCTTAAGAAGAAATCTTGTTAATTTTGTTAGCTTTTTTATCTGTAATAAATACTTAATTTGGTTTACCAAAGGCCTGATCCTTGGCTGGGGTTTCACAGACCAGAAGGGAGGGTAAGGTAATGACCAAGGCTGAAGGGGAACTGTAACAAATGGTGGCAGCGGTGAAGAGAATAACAATACCAGTATTCAGAGTCTCTGGGAATACTAGTATTGGGACGTTACTGGTGGTTGCCTAGCAGGGGGATCTGTTGAGATCTGTGCTAGAGCGGGGAGAGAAATCATAAGAGAGAGTGGTCCGGACTGGTGGAGTCCCTGGTGGTGCCTAGAGACAGGCAGTAACCACGAGCAGGTAGGAACCTGACAGGGAGAGCCAGGGAAGGACGCCTCACAGCCCACCAAATCTATTCCCACTCTATAAAAGGGTTGTCCAATTACAGGAAGGGGCTTTAAGGGTGCCTTAGTCTTTACTCCACTTTTTCCCACCTTTTGGCATATTCCACAAGATAGACAATGTTGTTTTACATCTTTGGAGATGTTTGGCCAATAATAGTGTGCCGCCAATCTCCTCTTGGTCTTTTTTATTCCCAGATGTCCTGCACATGGGACATCGTGGGCTACCTCTAGCAATCTGGTTCTGTATTTGCTAGGTACTATCAATTGCTTCACTGGTTCATATTCATCCTTTCTCTCAGCAGGCATCCACAGTCTATATAAAATCCCATTCTCACACACAACTTGATTCCTCAGTTTGTCAGTGAAAGGAATCTGTTGGGTCAGCGCTTGTTCCTTTATCTGCTTCAGACTTATATCTTTTTGCAGCTCTTCCCTGAATTGATCTGCCTCATTATTATCAGAGACCACTTGATACAGTTTGTCTCCTTCAGCAGGCCTGCTAGTGGTTGCTATGGTGACCTGAGGCTGGTTAACAGATTCCACCCTGTTTGTTTCAGCCCCCCTTAATATGGCTTCTTTTTCTCTGCCAATTTGCTGTCTGGTCACTACATAGATCTTTCCTTGGGCGCCCATTACACCTCTTCCCAGTATTACTGGTTCTTGTTGCTGGGCATTAATGCCTACTTTATATCGGCCCTCTCAGCTTCTCCAAGTCATTTCCACCAGGGCCACAGGCAAACTTTCTGGTTGGCCCCTCACTCCTTGGATAGTCACAGTTTCCTGAGGTAATATTACCTCAGATTTTATTAAATCTGGCCTCAGTAATGTCTGAGCGGCACCAGTATCAAGCAATGCCCAATAATTTGCCCCTTGTACACTCACTTCCTCTCTCAGACTTGAATCAAGGTCTGTTACTTCTGTCCAGTTTATCTGGCAGAACTGGACCTTTTTCGCTGTTTCTAAAGCCTTGGGCTCTGTTTTCACTGCCCTTGTCTGAGCAGGATTACTAATGGGGTTGGCAACCTCACATTGAAAACGTAGGTGCCCCGGTCTACCACATTTGTAGCATAATTTCTCCTCACTTTTAGGGTACACAGATCCACTCTGGGGTGTCCTGTGCCCTTCAGATTTTACTGAAGGACTCACTTTCTGTGGTACCACATCCCTTCTGCCAGTGTTATATGGACTGGGTTTAAAATCTCTTGATGTTTTCCCCACCCAGCCAGTTCTGTTGGAGGCGAAGTGATCTGCCATCTCTGCGGCCTCCTGCACCGATGTACGGGAACGGTCTTTGACCAGGAGCCTTATTTCTGGTGGTAACTGATGGTATAATTGATCCAATATCATGAGGTTTTTCACCTCCTCCACAGACTGAGCTTTTGCACTTGTCAGCCATTTCCCAAATATGTCCATCAGTTTTGCCCCCAGCTCCACGAAAGACCTCCCTGTCTGTATCTGGCAGTTTCTGAAAAGCTTTCTAAAATAATCAGGCCCCAGTCTGAATCTTTTAAACACTGCTTCTTTGAATTCAGCATAGGTGATGGGCCTGTCTGAGGGGAAATATTGGTATACCTCAGCCAATTCCCCTTTAATCAGGTTTGATAAATACTGCATGTATTTATCTTCAGGTAGCCCCCACAACTGAGCTGCTTTTTCAAAGATGCTGAGGTAAATTTGAGGATCTTGACCAGGCTCATAGACAGCAAAGTCCTTTGGAGTAATTTTTATTTTTGCTCCATCTCTGTCCTTTCTTGTTTCATCAGAATGAAACTTCTCTCTTTCAAATTTTAACTTTTCTACTTGTAATTCGGCATCCACTGCTCGTTGCTTCTCCCTCTCCTCAAACCCCATTCTCAACTTCTCAGTTTCCAACTCCCTCTGTTTGTCTTTTTCCTCAGCCTCAAAGACCCGCTGTTTGTCTTTTTCCTCAGCCTCCATCCTCATTCTCTCAGTTTCCATCCTCAACTTCTCTCTCAAGTACTCTATATAAGCGGGATTGCTTAAATATCCTTCTGGGGTCTCTTCTCTGACAGGTTGTTTTTGCTGGGCAGTTGCAAATCCTATAAGTGCTACCCTCAATTCATCTACCCCTTTACCCTCGTGAGGTAAATTGAATGTTACGCACTTCTCCACCAGCTCCTCTCTTTTCATTTTTATATATTCAGCCATGGTGTTTGAGTTCACTCACTCTTTGCCACACACTCTTTGCCAGTCACTCTCACAAGTAATCTTGTTTTGTTATTTCTGTTTGCCACACCACTGGTAGGGATTCTCTAGTATTCGTATCTCACTGCTACAGCCAACACCTGTGACGTAGTCTCCTTTGTTCGTATCTGGATTCTCTGTTGTTCGTATCCCACCGCTACTGACACCACATGTGAGGCGTCCTTCCCTGGCTCTCCCTGTCAGGTTCCTACCTGCTCGTGGTTACTGCCTGTCTCTAGGCACCACCAGGGACTCCACCAGTCCAGACCGCACTCTCTTATGGTTTACCTATCTGCTCTAGCACAGATCTCAACAGATCCCCCTGCTAGGCAACCACCAGTAATGTCCCAATACTAGTATTCCCAGAGACTCTGAATACTGGTATTGTTATTCTCTTCACCGCTGCCACCATTTGTTACAGTTCCCCTTCAGCCTTGGTCATTACCTTACCCTCCCTTCTGGTCTGTGAAACCCCAGCCAAGGATCAGGCCTTTGGTAAACCAAATTAAGTATTTATTACAGATAACAAAGCTAACAAGATTAACAAGATTTCTTCTTAAAGCACATAAGCATATGGTTTTACTCAATACTAATCCGAACTCCACCTCCCTCCTTCTCCACTCTCTCCTGTCAAACAACTCTCTAAACCCCACCAAGCAACCCACTCAGTTCTCTTCTCCCCCCAGATTCCACTCTCACTCTTCCTTTTATACATTCAGCCATTTTAAACACTCAGCCAATCATCTCGCATTCTACTGCCCATTCACTCCCCCTCCTCTTTCACTCCTTTACCATGTATCTTCTAAAACAACAACACTTACCATATATACATTAATATAGGAACATCACACCCACCTCCCAGTCCGAAAGGGTCTCTTTGGAAATTCAGACCTCCACAAGCTGTGCACAAACTACGTGGCCGGATAAGCCTAAACGGCGAAACAACAAACCACCTAAGAAATTCCCAAGGATTAGGCGAGCCAACACTATCAAGAAGAACAAGAACATCAAACACCCCAAGATCCAGCGTGGCAGAAAAATGAACTTTGCCAAACTTTTCAAACTCTTAGAGGTCACTTCCCCAGAAACCAAAAATGGCAACGCAGTCTGAACGCCTGGAGGGTGACAACATCGTTCCTACTGGTAATGCAGTAATTCCCCCTGCTTTGCCTCCGATAACTATCACCTCTTTGCAACGTCAGATTCTAGACCATCAAGATGCTTGGTCATTTATACTCCTGGGTGCCAAACCTATTCAGAGGCCGCTGACTGAGGCGAAATTGTGCTTAGTTCTCAATCGCCAAAAGCTTGTGCTATCCAATTACCCAAAACCTTTGGGTTTCACTGCACAAGCTGAACTCAAAGTCCATCTCCTGAGAATACTGGAAAGCACCCTATCAGGCCGTTTCTCCATCGAGGATATACTAAATGTGGAATACCTCTACTTTAACCAAGTCAATGCCCGAGCTGTAGTATCTTTCAAGTCGCCTGAAAAAGCCAGTATGTTTTTCAAAAATAGAGCTGTTTTTCAACCAACTGGCATAATAATAACAAGAATTTTTGATAACAAAGCGCCCCCTCAGGCCTTGATTAGCTGCCTTTCTATGTTACTTAAAGGGCCCCGGGCAAAGTTGGATCATGTGCCAGCAAATAATCTTATTGACCTGGAACCTGAGCCTGACTCACCTTTCCCTCCGAGGCTCCAGCTACGTGCCCCCCTCCCTGAGGCTGAGGCCCCTGATCATGGCCTCAATTACAATTTTGGGTCTGTTAGTGGGACAGACTCATTTAATGATGAAGAATGGAGACTATTCGACGCTTTCAATGCCCTACCTTCTCCAGCCCTAGCGGACATTGTCTCAAGACTACAGAGACTGTTAACACACTTACTGAATAGATCGTCGAATCTTAGGGCTGACAACTGCTCTCTGAAAGAAAATCGAATGACAGCAGATCCTATTTGTACTCTCGATACCATCCCTAAGCTGACTGGGATGCTAAGTCAAAGACCTTCTGGAAGTAACACAAATACCCCTCTGACAACCACAGCAGAAATCAACCTAACAGCAGCAAATGCTGAATTAGTACCCACTTGGATGAACCAGAGATCTATTCCATGTAGTGCATTAACTGTAACAAATTTAACTTCCACCTGGACAGAAATGAGACATCTGGATACAACCGAAGAAGGCTCCCCGCAAAAGGCACCTGCCCATAGGTGCTCTCCTTCCACTCACGAACGTGTTAGTGTCAAATGTCAGTCGGTTGGATCCATTTTTAGAGGCAATAGATCTTCCGCCAATGGAGAGGTCCCCCCTTAACAACAGCGCACCACGTTCTCAAAAAGCAACAGCCCTTCAACAAGGTCTAGGTGGCCAACTTGTTATGCCCTGACTAAAAATGAAGTACTCTCTATCTCGGCTGCAACTTTTATCTTGGAATATTTCAGGATGGAAGTCTAAAGCAGGGGATCCTTCCTTTCTAGATTACATCAGAAAATATGACATTATTTTTCTTCAGGAGACTTGGGCTACAGGGGATCTCGATCTGAATGTATTTGCTGCCTACTCGCTACAGGCAACCCTAAACGAGAAGGGAGGCCACCCCAAAGGTGGCCTAAGTGTGTTGGTCACAACAATCTCAAACTTACCATCACCAGACCGGATTCTCTACCCGGGCTACCTATGTCGCTAGTCCTTAAGTTTAACTGGGCCTGGCTGCTACTGATAAATGTGTACCTTCCCCCGACTCATCAAAAAAAGCTGGTGAAAACCACCTGCCAAGACCTAGAGGACTATATGGTCAAGTTGACAATGTGATTCCCGGAAGCAGTGGTACTGATTGCAGGCATTTTTAATGCCAGATTAGGTCCTAATGATGAAGCTTTATATGCCCACTTTCATTAAATTCCACCAGCCACTGACGAGGTTCAGAACCTACCTGTTCGTCGATCTAAAGACCAAGGGCTTAACTATGCTGGCTTTTGCTTGGCCCAAATGGTTCATAGACTGAATTTAGTTATAGCAAATGGGTCCGTGGATGGCGATAGAAGTGGTGAATACACATATGTTTCCGGTCTAGGAGCTTCCTCAATTGATTTTTTTATAGTCTCCTTTGATTTGATAAGTGCTGTATTCACTTGTATTGTTGACAACCGATCTGAGAGTGACCACTTTCCTCTTACTCTGTCGTTATGCTGTGGCACTCACAACATCTATGCTGAGCAGCCATCATCCTTGACAGTAGAACTGGAACTCAGAGCTACCCGTCTTAGATGGTCGGCCAAGTTGGAGAACGATTTAAAGGGGATTCTGCACTCAGCCAGCTGTCTCCGACATCGTGGAATCCTACTAGCAGTGACCCCTGGAGAAGCTATGTTTGCTGCCTACCAAGAATTGATCGCGGAGCTACAACGCTGTCTGACCCCCAAGCCCTTTGCACGGTCATCCATTTGTTTCCCCCACTCTAAATCATGGTTTGATCAGGAGTGTATTGATTTAAAAAAACGGCTACTCAAAAGATACAGGGATTACAGGACTAAAGATCTTCCTGCACTGCCATTGGAATGCCTAGAACTGAAGAAAAGCTATAAGCTACTAATTAAGAAGAAAAAAAGATCAGCAAAGGCTCAGCATTGACGGGCCTTGATTGCCGCCTCTAGGACTAAGGACTCGTCCACCTTCTGGAAGCTAGTGGCTAGGGGTTGGCCAAACAAATCTATTAACGTGGACTATAACATACTTGTGAACTCCTGGGAGCTTTATTTTCATAGCATTTATTCAAGCAATCAAAATAGGGTGCATCAGCTGGTGAGTTCCATAAATGACCTTCCTAATTGGCCGCTGGTCTCCGTCAAGGAAGTCACCTCCTTAATTGCAAGTATGAAGTCGGGTAAAGCTCCTGGGCCAGACAATATTCCCCCAGAAGTGTTTAAATCCAACTCAGAGTGGTGGGCCCCAGTCCTAGCAGCTCTATTCACGAGCATTGATCAAACTGTTTCCATCCCTGAGGACTGGGGTCTTGCCATTATTATTCCAATCTTCAAAAAAGGCAACCGCTCTGATCCGGCCAACTATAGACCGATAAGTTTGCTGAATACCATCAGTAAGCTGTATGCGAGACATTTACTTATAAAACTACAAACCTGGCTGCATCAGGAAAATGTCTTGGAGGAGGAACAAGCCGGCTTTAGAGCGAACCGTTCTACGATGGATCATGGTCTTGTTCTACAGCATCTTGTGGAAAAATATACATCCAATCCAGGGGGGGGGGCTATATGCAGCTTTTATAGACTTTAAGTCGGCATTCGATCTTATACCAAGGGACAGGCTCTGGACTAAGCTTGAATCTGTTAACATTGACAGGCGCCTGCTGGCACTCATATAAGAAAACCCAACAACGGTGGCAATTTGTCTAAGCCCATTGCTACCTTTAAGGCAGTCAAGCAGGGCTGTATTTTAGCTCCTACGCTATTTAACCTTTATATTAATTCATTGATCAAGAGTCTGACCCTTGTCCCTTCCCATCATCCTACTTTGGCAAACAGACCTATATCCACCCTCCTCTACGCAGGCTATGCAGTACTTCTATCCCTTACAAGCATTGGTCTGCGACGTCTCCTTAGAACTCTGGCCACTTATTGTGACAAAGAACAGCTGATTATTAACCATGATAAATCAAAGGTTATAGTGTTTGCTAGGAAGAGGACTAAGCACAGATGGAGGTTAAATGGAACCTCAACAGAACAAGTGTCATCATATAGGTATTTAGGGATCACCTTACATTCTTCTGAAGCATGGCATTTGCAGGCAAAGAGTGCCATCACCAATGCCCAGCGGAACACAAAGGCTTTGCTCTCCTTTTTTTACACGAAAGGCAGGCAACATGTGCCATCTGTGCTTCAGGTTTTTATTGCCAAAATTATCTCCGAACTGTTGTATGGTGCCCAGATTAGTGCCTATAGTAAAAGAACCTCCTTTGAAACCATTCAAACCAGGTTCCTAAGGAATATATTGGTCTTCCCCTCTTGTGTCTCTAATACCATCTTACGCCTTGAAGCTGGGCTTCCCCCGATTGAGACTCGCATATGGATGGCCAAGTTTAAGTACTGGCTAAAATTGATGTTCTTCCCAGTTGGGCTGGCCCCCCTTGCACTATCTGACACCTTCCAGTCCAAATGGAAGAAAACCCTGTTTGCTAAACTTTCAAGTTTAGGCTTTTCTCCCCCAGTCGTTCTTTCGTTAGGTTTTTCCCGAGCAAAGGCGGCCATTCTCCAGTGATTACCTGATGTGGAACTGCAAAATCATTTGTCTGTTGTTGGCTCTAATCCTAATTTTAATCTCCATATAGAGGCTTTCACCCCTGTACAGTACCTGGCCTCTCTTCATATCCCCAGACATAGGAAAGCGTTCCCCTTGGCTAAGCACATGTTACCATCTGCACTTTTAGAGGGCAGATACAGAAAAATTCCACTATCAGAGCGGCTCTGCCCCTGCGGTGCCAGGGTAATAGAGTCTGTGGGCCACGTTTTATTAGAGTGTTTTTATTATAGCGACCTCTGACACCTGTTTATTGTCCCTATTTTACAGAATATTCTGGGTAGGGATGCCGCTTTTTATGTTAAATACCTTTTAGCTGATCAAAAATCTTCAGTCACACTTAAGGTAGCGAGTTTTTGTGCTGTGGCCATCAAGCATCGAAAAACCCTGTTAACTCAACAACCTATGTAGAAATGAGATTTGGTTTTAAATTCTGTAATGGAATGTATGTATATGTGTATTGTAGGCTGGTCTTTGACCGTAATAAAGCAATTCAATTCAATTCAATTCCCTTAAGCTTCTTTTTCCCAGCTCCAAACAAAATACATCTGCCCTAGTACAAACAGAGGGAGATGGATGCTGAAGACCAGCTGGAAAATGAAATTTGCTATGGTGTTCTTTCACAGGCTGAATTCTTCTGACCATGTGGATTTTGTTTCTAGCACGGTGGCCAATTAAACATTGCCAAAAAAGAGGAAATACATAACCAAAAAAGATGATGAATGAGGTTTGCATAAAATGTGTATATATGCTAATGTATATGTAGAGATGCAAATTTAAAAATAATTCAAATAGAAATTATGTCTCAGCATAGTGAGGCAGACTATGACCAGATGACCTGTGTGCCCTCTTAGTCTGCAGCCCAGGTGCCAACTGTTGGGCAATCTCAAGACCCTTGCTCTCCCTTACTGTGGTTCTTCATCTTTAAACAGGAGATGGGCTAGACAGCTCTTTAAAGAGAGGAACCCTTCAAACAAAGGACTGTCCCATAGCAGTCCTTCAAAATAGGGGAGTCCTCTAAACTAGAATTCATGGCTATCCTAGCTTCAAGCACAGAAAACTTGCAAATACAAAATTGTACAAAACTTATAGTCCCAAACTCAGAAATACTTGCTTAACAACCCTCTGAGTTTTCATGGTGATACATAAAACACCAGAGAGAATATAGAACTCAAAATCTAAAACTAGAGAAAAAAATATCCAGACCCTTGTTGGACTTTTTTCTGTCAGTGGTCTCATAATTTATTGAAATTAATTAAAAATCAGCCCTTCCCTGGGGTTCTCATAGTTCCCCTCTCTTGTTTTCATCCTGAGGGGCAGATTAGGCTAAGGAATGGGGAGTAGCCCGTGGTCACCCAGTAAACTTTATAGCTCATGTCCATTTAAAAAAATTAATCAAAACGATTTACATGCGGGCAAAGTTTATTAAACAGATGCACACAATACATTTAAAGCACATCCAACTTGCATTTAAAGTGCATGACTTCCCCAAAGAATCCTGGGAAGTGTAGTTTCCCCCTCACAGTTATAGTTCCCACCACCCTTAACAAGAGCTTGGAAGTAACTCGTTAATTTTAACGAGTTACTTGTAATTCGTTACAATTTTAAATAACGAGTGGGTAATTCCATTACATTTGGCAAGTAACAGAATGACTACTAATTTCCCTACTTTTCAGCTGCAACTTTAACGTTTCCATGTTAGGTTGCACGTTACTTGGGGGTCGGAACAAGGGGAAGACAGCTCCTGGCTGTGATTGGTTAACACAAGACATGTGCCTCACACTGATTGGACCTCTGTGCAGACTCTCTCTTCCCTCATGATCTGTGTTAGGATGCACGAGGGAAGAGTTGAATAGGCAGTGCCTGCTAGCATCTGAGAGGACAAAATGGACGCCGGAGGAAAAAGCCAGGGCAAGGACAACGGAGGACAAAAGGCAGCAGCAGAATGGCGAAGAGCTGTGGAGGTGAGTGACGATGATTTGTGTGTGTGTGTGTGTGTGTGTGCCCCCCTGCGGCACCATTCTGCCCCCCCACTGCCTCTCCTTGCCTCTGCCGCCCCCTCCATCAATCACAAGGCACTTCCGAAACTTCAGCCTACTCAGAGCTTGGAAAAGTTACTTTTTTGAACTACAACTCCCATCAGCCCTAGGCAACATGGCCACTGGATTAGGCTGATGGGAGCTGTAGTTCAAAAAAGTAACTTTTCCAAGCTCTGGCCTACTTCTCTTGCTTCCCCCCCTTTTTGAACTCTCCCCCTTGTTCCCATGCATACATACCTGTGTGCTGTATTTATCCAGACAGAGCACTCCTGCCTTTTAAAATGCCGGCTAGCTTTTTATTGTATATTTATTTGAACTCCATCTTTCTTTTTATTTGTATTTTTGTCCTGTTTAATCACAAGACTGAATTGTATGTGGGACAAAAACTGTCTCAATAATAATAATAATAAAAATAAAAAATCATTAGGCGTATAATAAATGGCTTAAGGCTGATTTTTTTGTTCTTGGCAGAGATGAGGTGAGAAGTAGGGTCCTTGCAGCTCCTCCTCTCAGTCCCCCAGCTCTCAAACTCATGTTCTGTGAGAGAGAGATTCCCAGTCCCAGAGAGAGATAGACTGTTGACAATCTCTGCTAATATCTATACAAATGTACATAACATGCATCACCTGAACTCACATGATCTAGAGTTACCTTAGATCTTGCAAGATTTGCAAATGGGAAGCAATAGGGTTTTATATTAGTTCTGATTGTCTATTGGGCTATCATAGGTTATATGTTTTTTTCATTTTCTATGGCAAAAACTCGAACTTCAGTGGAATTTATGTGATGTGTTCTAATCATTTGAATTTGGCTAATGGATGCTTTATTCTTTCATCAGAACTTTAGCAGCAGTACTAAAATATTAATAAAAAAGAAAAGGGAAAGAAAAAATACTTTACATACATCATTCAGCTGTATTGCTAATTATAGATATAGATATAAAAGATAAACAGCATTTTGTCAAAAGTATTTTTGTCTACATTTTATACCTCATCCTTGGTTTTCCAAGCTTGGCATGGAATGCTTCTCATGCAGAATTAATTTGAAATGCTGCATATTTATTATCATAATCATCATATTCAAAATAAAAAATATATGTACTGCCTTCAAGTTGATTCCAACTTATGGTGACCCTATGAATAGGGTTTTCATGAGGCTGAGAGGCAGTGACTGGCCCAAGGTCACCCAGTGAGCTTCATGGCTATGTGGGGATTTGAACCCTAGTCTCATTTTGTTCTCACAACAACCCTGTGAGATAGTAGGTTAGACTGGCCCAGGCAGGGTTATTCAGTGAGCAAAAATGATGCAAATAGGATCTCTTTTAATTGTGCTATCGACCTGCTTACTTCCACTCTGACTGGGGGATCTTGCAGCATGGGGAAGAGATGGGGGCACATCACAGCTGAAGTTTACCCATATAGGAGCATTATCTCTTGTTTGTTACAGAGACGCCTGTTGCAGGTTTTGCTGCTGAGAGCAGCAGTCAGTTAGTGCGGCCACTTGAGTCACAGCTTGTTGATCCTGAGGAGGCAAAACTAGAAAGTGAGGTTCAGAAAGGAGGCCCTGTGCACGAGGAGGAGGAGGGCATGAAGCAGTGCCAGTTGCCCACAGCCACATCTGCAGAACAGCAAGTACCATGGTTTGGCTTTGAGAAAGCTTGTACATTTGTGAGCCAGAGTGGGAAAAATGTTGTTGTACGATGCAATTACTGCCTTCCAAGGATCAAAAATCTGAGATCAGCTGTTTCCTCCTCATCCAATGTGAAGAAACATTTTCAGGTAAGCCTTTGTCATGCTGGTCCTCAAAGAGTGTCCATTGTCTATTTATGTTTAAATTGTGAAGTTCCTCTTCCATTTTTTCTTGGATTCATGCTTTGTTCTTCTTCCTCAGAGGGCACACCCTGAGAAGCTGAGAGCAATTGAAGAAGCAATAAAGGCAAGGAGACGTGGCCTTCCTGAACCAATGCATGACACCCCTCCTCCCAAAATGCTGAAGCAGCAGCAGACAACCCTTGAGAGGTGGGGATCTGGCAGGGAGCCTGTCACCCAGAGCAATCTCGACAGGAGAATCATTGATTTCATTGTAGAGGAGACATTGCCACTTCAGACTGTGGACAAACCATCATTCATTAATCTGGTTCGCATTGGACTCCCCAAAGATCTCACCATCATATGTGCCAAGACTCTGAGAGACAGAATTGAGAAGAGAGCATGCCACATGAGAGAAACTCTTGCAAACCGAATGGGTGCTGTGGCATATATAGCAACCACTGCAGATTGTTGGACCAATGGCAAGAAGAGTTACTTTGGGGTAACAGCCCACTGGATCAACCCAACTACCCTGAAACGTGAGGTCGGGGCCTTGGCTTGTAAGCGTCTGAAGGGGCGCCATACATACGATGTCCTTTCAAAAGCACTGCATGATGTACATGTGCAGTACAGGATCCACAACAAAGTTATGTGCACTACTACAGACAATGGCTCCAACTTTGTGAAAGCGTTCAGAGTTTTCATGGCCAAAGAACCAGTGGAAGCTGCAGGCACCAGTGACGATGATGGTGATAACCAGGAGGAGGAGGAGGAGGAGGAGGTGGAGTTTGTGCCTATCTGTGAGATCCTGGACACAGGACCTGAGGCAGAGGAAGAAGCTGCAGACTCAGGAGAGGATTTTGTTTTACCACCACACCAGAGATGTGCTAGCCACACCCTCAACCTTGTGGCAACACAAGACATAGAGGCCATGCTTTCTGACTCCTCCAAAAGTAGTCTTCTTGGTCCTTTCAAGAAACAGTTTCGTTACTTGATGGGAAAGTGCAGCAAGTTGTGGTCCAAGCAGAACCAGTCAGCACAGATTGCTCAGTATATCCGTGCGCAATGTGGTGTGTATCTGAAGGTACCGAATAAGACCAGGTGGAATTCCACCTTTGATGCGTTGAAGCAACTACATGAGCTCCTGTCAACTGTGCCACTAAAAATGCATGCCATAATGGACCGCTGCTCCTTGTCCAGGATCACAGCTGCTGAGATTGAAGTGGTACAGGAATACAGAGATTATGGAGCCACTAGCCCAGTCCCTAGATATCCTGCAACGGGAGAACGGCATGTTCATGGGGTATTTGCTACCAACGCTCTGCAATCTGGACCGCAAGTTAGAAGGACTGGAAAACAAACCTGAGAGGTACACATACTGTTTTCAGCTGCTGAGAGGTGTGCGCGAAGCCCTAAGAAAGCGGTTTGCAGCTATCTGGGAGGACAAGAGGCTTC
The DNA here is from genome assembly GCF_030035675.1 of Rhineura floridana. Classification (NCBI taxonomy): domain Eukaryota; kingdom Metazoa; phylum Chordata; class Lepidosauria; order Squamata; family Rhineuridae; genus Rhineura; species Rhineura floridana. The sequence continues at coordinate 71,854,438 of NC_084486.1, forward strand.
TTCTGGCAGCCTGCCTACACCCTCGCTTCAAACTAGATTGGCTGGAATCGTGTCAGGCCACCACCCATACCAACAAGTAAGAACATTAGGGAAGCCCTTTGGGTGGATTACTCCAAGGGAAATGTTGTCTCAAGGGAGGCATCAGAGGGCTTAAGGTGGTAGGCAGGGGCTGGTCCTTTTCTTCCTGGGGCTCCTCATCACAACCTTGGGTTGCTGCAGGTAATCCTTAAGGGTCTGCTGTGCTGCCCCATGAGTGTGGTGACTTCGTCACCTTCCTACCTTCCATGTCATCATCCACAGGCTCAGGCTGGACCCTGAACCAGGGGACATGACAAGCATCAGGAAATGAAGAGCAGATGATGGTTTCCTAACATATATGTGTTAACATATCCTCTCTCTTTCTTAGATACACAATGGAAGCCTTGTTGAAAGCTGAAATAAAGATGGGTGTACTTAATGAGGACAGTGATCAGTCTTCAGATAAAGACCAGGAAGGAGATGACTTAGAAGATGACTTCTTTAACTTTCTGCCCCAGGGCAAGAAGTCAGCAGTGGACACTGCTGAGGAGGAACTGGTGAGGTACCTGAGGTCTCCCAGCAGGGAAGTGTCATCACTCCATGGCTTTCCACGTGTGCTGCGGTGTTTTTTGCAGCACAACACAGGCATGCCTTCAAGCACCGCAGAAGAACGCCTGTTCAGTACTGGTGGCAACGTAATGACTGTAAAAAGACATTCCTTGTCTGACATGCTCTTTGAGCATCTTGTTCTTTTGATACATAACAGAAACATATTATAAAAGCATTTCAAGTGTAAAATTTGATTTCAAGAGTTGGGGTATCATCATTGCTTGGGGGGATGTGAGATTCTGTTATGCCGTTATGTTAATCTTCAAGTGTTGGGGTATCTTCATTGCTTGTGAGATTCTGTTATGCCATTATGTTAATCTTACAGATAATTTTTTTTATTCTACTACCCCCTGTGTGTGTGTGTTTATTTTTAATATTGTTTTAGGCTTCTTAGATGTGCAGCAGCCAAGGCCAGCACCTTGTAGGAGTTTTTTTTAAAAAGTAACTGAAATGTAATTGTAGTGATTACTTTTGAGAAAAAGCAAAGTAATCAGTTGCTTTCAGAGCAATTGTAATTGTAACGGTAATTACTACTTTTTTGGGCCAAGTAATTGTAACTGTAATTTATTACTTTTTAAAAGTAATCTTCCAAGCTCTGCCCTTAACAAGCTTCAGTTCCCATGATTCTGTAGTGTGATTCATGTGCTTCAAATGTGTGTTGAATGTCCTTTAAATGAATGCTGGGGATCTGCCCTAGGTGTAATGTGCATTCATTAGTGAACGGAAAAGAACAATTTTAAAAGATAGTTCTTTAAGCAGAGGAAGGGTTGTTGGTCAGTGGTAGGGCATATGCTTTGCATGCAAATATCCTAAATTCAATTTCTGGAAAAGACTATTGCCTGGAATTCTGGAGAGCCAATGCTAGTCCATGTCATCAGTACTAAGCTAGATGGTATCAAATGGCCTGAGTCAGTATAAGGCAGATTCCTTTGTTCCTAAAAGTGGAAAGAGACCCAAGGGCCACAGTGACTCCAAAATTTATTATGTATTTTGTTCACAACATTTAAATATCACTTTATTGTAAAAAATCTCTAAGCAGTTTATAGAAGGAATTAAAACAATGAAAGTATTGGCAAAAACAGTTAAAGACAGGTATTTAAAAACATTCAAAATAATAAAACCAACAATGAGTTAAACACAGATAAAAAGTGCAATAGCTTCTACATGCCTGGGTAGGCTTGCCTAAACAAAAATGTTTTTAGCAGGTGCCAAAAAGAGTACAATGAAGGCATCTGCCTAGTGTCAATAGTCAGGGAGTTCCAAAGCGTAGGTGCTGCCACACTAAACGACTAATTTCTTACAAGAGCAGAACAAGTACCATAACGTACATCCATAAAAGCAACAACAGTGGTTCCATGTGCTCAGCCCAACCCCCTTAAACCCACTGACGATGCACCTTGTTGGTTGCATGATGGGTGTTTCTTGGCCAACAGTGGTAAAAGAAAATTCACAAACTGGGAAGTGTTTGCTGCAATTGTTGTTGTTCTCAAGCTGTTCTCTATGAAGGTAGACCAAACCACGTGTGTTTTCTCTGTCAATTATTACTCACTGGAATTGGGTTGGCTGTCAAAGTGAGTTTATAGCAGCCCACAGGATAGAAAAGAGTAGAGAATCTTTTTACTCTTACTTATTTCTCAGACCTCTTTCTGAAGTAAATGGTCAAATCTGTAAAGAAGTTTGGAGCAGCCATGTTAAAAGGTAGGGGCAGAGCATTCCAGGCAGGGGGTTGCCAACCCTGCTTGGATATGGGTATCTTTGCAGAGGATTCCTAGTCAAGTTTTACCAACAGCACAATCCAAACCATATTTACTCAAAATACATGCAACTGCAGATGTATCTGATCTATAATGGTTCTCTATGTTTTTGCTAGACTTACCTAGACTAGATAAATAATTTATTTATTTTGCCAGATTTAAGAACATTTGCATAAAATTCATGCAGGCAAACAGAGAAAATAGATGTAACTATATAAATCATTTTAAGTTTGTTACTAGATCTTTGCATTGCATTTTTATAAGGTTCTAGAAAAGTTATGTTGGTTGGTACAGAGCTGTCAGTTAAATGTGCTGGAGCCCTGGTGTGAGGCTGGCAGGATACAATGAAATCCATGGAGCTCTTTATGGGATTTCAGCTCAGCTGTAGGATGCTTTGGAGAACCTGTGGTGCAAATTTCTCTCCCTACATGTTTCTCTTTTCTTTTTTGTCTGACAGTCCTGACTATGAATTAATCAGTCAGCTTCCAGAAGCATAGCTCATAACAATAAGAAGAAAACCAGGGGAGGAGAGAATGGATTTACACCAGTAAATCTATAGAACTACTACCCAAACCTGCTGTGAATAATGATGCAACATTTGTCCTTTGTTCTGTTGATCTGAATTAAATTTTTAACAATTTATACTCTCCATCCAGATTTGATAGTCATTTAAAATAATAATAAAGGATTAAATCACTGTGCCTTCTTTTAACAGGAGTGGGCTAGAATAAGTGTTATTTGTACACACCTGTTCCTTTCCTAGGATAAGCTTGGAATAGCAGATACTTCTTCCGTCTAAGAGAAATCAATTAGCACTCTTTCTTTACAGTCAGTGGAGGCTGGTCCATTAGGGCCAATGAGGCACTGCCTCACCAACCTCAGTCTGCCCTCTGCCAGCCACCACTCACCTGTCTTCTTCCTTGCAATCAGTCTGTGAGTTGGAACTGCCTGCCAGCGTCCTTCTTCTTAAGTCTCAGTGTTGCCCCTTTAAAGCTCAGCTGGGGGGAGGATGGGGACAAAATTAGAATCAGTTGGCTCTGCCTGCCATTGGCTCTGGCTCTGCCTGCTTTGAGGCTCCCTGCCTTCTGCCCTACCAGTCCCAATGGGCACCAGCCTCCACTGTTTAGGGTCAAAGATTAAATATTACCACATCTGTGGTGCTGAGGATTGGCCTAATGCCTGACAAAGATCCTGCTAAGTGAAAAACACTAGAACAGAGGGAAAGGCAATTATCTATTGCCTTTTGCTGTGTTTGGCCTGTACACACTCAAAATCCCTCTTTTTCCTGTCCCCTCCTAAAACTACCCAATCACACTATATCCTGCTACCTGCAAAGCTACCACCACCATGATGACTATGCTCTGCCTCCACAGATGGAGGCAGTATGCTTGTGAATACCAGTTGGTAGCAACTGGAGGAGAGGAGAGTGCTGTGTTGAGGTCTGGCTTGCTGGCTTCCTACGGGCATCTGGTTATCCACCTTGGGAACAGAGGATCTAGACTAGATGGGCCATTTGCCTGATCCAGCAGGCTCTCCTTATGTTCTTAAAACCAGTGGCAGAATAGTACATTTTGAAGTGCAGGAACTCATCATGGTAGTCCCTGAGGGGTGGAGAACCTCTGGCCCAGGGGCAAAATGCAGCCCTCCAGCTGCCTCTATCTGGCCCATGGAACTCACCCCAGGCTACACACCCCTATCCCCAGGACACCTTCATCACTGGATGGTGGTTAGGGAAAGGTATGCAAGAGTGTGTACGAAGTAGCCTACAGTACAAGGTAAATTTTACATTGGTTGTTCCACCCAGTTTTGCCTCTGGCCCTGTCTACCACTAGAATATGGCTCCTAGAAGGTTGACCAAAATGGAAAGCAGCCCTCAAGCTGAAAAGACCCCCCTCCGCTATAGCCACATTCCCCAAGGAGAGTCCAGTATTACAGACATGTGTATTAATCCATGTAGGGGAGACAGAATCACAACTAGATAGATGAATACACCCCCCCCCAAAAAAAGAACAGCAGAACATAGTATAAATGACCAGTTTATTAGGATTGGTTGACAGTCATAAAATAGTGAGCTGGCAAAGAGCGGTGCAGTTACTGGCATGCTGGAATTTGACTGGGGAGACCTGCAAGTAGGTTACTATAGCTCCAGATACCCCATCACAATAGTACTGAAAAATATACAGAAATCAGTGATACATTCCTACTCTGATTTATAAAACGATATTTAATAATACTTAATTCTCTGTTTGCCTTTTCTGTGTATGATAGGGGGATCTCTTCACAAAGACTCCAAGATCAGTTTCTTGAGATCTAAGAGCTAATTCAAAAACCAATATAGTGTAAAAGTCATTGTGGCTATCTCCACCCCACTCCCAGTATCTCACTACCCTTATCAATACTCTTTCATGTTTCCCCCCCATGTATATATTAGGAATAGGGAACCTTTGCAGACTGAGGGTCATATTTGCTCATAGGCAAACATTTGGGGGCCATGTACCAGTGGTAGGAGGGACAACAGGATGGCAATGATGATGACTGAATTTATATCCTGCCCTTCGTCCCAAAGGGCCGCAGGCAGCAAACACATAAACAAATAATTAAAAAGAAAAAATGCATTCTAAAAACGGTTATGGTTAAAAACCATAATGTCATGAGTCAGAACTGAGGATCAAGTCAGGAGTCAGAACTCACCAGATCAAGGAAGACAATTCTAAACAGGAAGCCTTGTATAACTCTATCTTTTAAGGAATGCCAGCGGGTAGATTCCATGCCAGTATCTGGGAATCCTTTAATTCCAAGAAGATGCTCTGAAGTACAGTATAGTCTTGTTGTCTCAAGAACAGTTGAACTCAGACTAGAGGGTTACAGGTTCTAGCCCTGGTGGTTCCTGATAGGACATACATGGTTTCTCGTAAAAGCAGCCTAATCAAATAGCTCAGCTTGCCAAAGCTAAAAAAATATGCTGTAGTAGCTGAGGTAGCATACGCTATGCTTTGCCATTCTGGCTACAATGGTTTAGATTGTCTGTCTCCTGGATCACCACTATGCACGTGCTTGTTGATATATCAATTAAATAGACCATTTATACAATATTTAGGAAGCTACCTTACATTTGATGGATGGAGAGCAGTAATTAGGGATGGTATAACTGAGAAAATGTCAGTGGAAAAGGACAATTTTAGAAAAACACATATTTCCACCTCTAGGGTTTTTTGTTTTGTTTCTTTGCATAGCCATGGGAAAGCAGATTAGTTTTCAATGATGAAAGATTTGGCACTGTCAGTTAACAGACTAATGTGCCAAGTGCTATGTTTTTTGGCTGGTATTGGCTGACTTTTAAAGAGTTTTCATATGAGAAGCCCTCTCCAGTTTTTGATATAGTTCCATTACAAATGAATACAAACCCTTTTTAGACACAAGGCTTATTTCAACCCACTTCCAATTAACCTGGCTATTATTTAGGCGTGTGTAATCTAGCAAAGCATGATGAAGAGTAATTTTCTGAGGTGATCTGGAGAGTTCTCCATGGCACAAAGCCAAAACACAACATCCTGCTGAAGTAACACTTAATATGTCAAAGCCAAAGCAACAGCAGAAGTCCTGTATTAGATTTTAAGCTCTTTCCAATCCAGTTTGTTCAGTTAATGAGGTGAGACATAAGCCCTATTCAGGCTTCCACCTGAACACACAAGGGCTTAAAGTGGGGAGAGGGTATGTATGCAAGTCTCATCTGCAACATCCCCACATATGGAGGCACCTCTTCAGTTCTTCACGTGTACAGCACAAAGGTCTGATGGGGCCTTCTGGTGCATTCATTTAAATATGCAAAAAAGCCTTCCCACAATCAGGAACCCTGGAGAGGCAGGGGTCCCAATCACACGGAAACTTGAAACTGTCTTCAGACCTTCATTCTGAACATGTGAAAGACTGAAGACGAACCCCCCACCCTGGTCTGGAAATGTTGGGGATGGAGGTTGCATGCTGTACTTGCACTTTTTTATATAGATTTTTAGGACATTAGTGAAAGAAACCATCATTCTCATGTGCTGGCTAAACCTAGGCTGCTTGAAGTTAGGTTGCTGAGTATTTCTATTGATAGCCGCCTTACAAGTTTTCACTAAATGTCAAAAACAGCTAGATTGGCGGGAACTAGAGAGAGGGCATTCTCAGTGGCGGCCCCCACCCTTTGGAACCCCCTCCCACAAGATCTACGGCACGCCTCTTCCCTAAATGTATTTCGTAAAGCCTTAAAGACCTGGCTCTTTCAACAGGCCTTTGGGATTTCCGGGGAGGGTTAACTTTTATGACTGAAATGCCTCTTACCCTGCACTAATATTGTTGTTGCTGCTGTATTGTTTATATATTGTATTAATGTATTTTATCACATTGTGTTTTAACTGTTTACATGTACGTCGCCTAGAGTGGCCATCGGCCAGATAGGCGACACATAAATTAAATTTTATTATTATTATTATTATTTATATATTACTATGCCACTGAAAATGTTTTTGATAGCTGTTTGGGGTATTGTGGGCACAGGTTGAAATAATTACATCTGACTGTACTGAATAACAAACACACATCCATTGACTTTTGTGTGTAAATCATCTGGAATACTAATTCTGCAAGTTGGCACAAGCCCAGAGTTGTTTGAATTGGCCTTTGAGATATTTTTGAAGAGACTTTAATTGTGTGGAAATATCCAGAATTATTTTCATAATAACTTCTCATTTGGCAGCCTTATGATTTCTTGTCTAATTAGTGATGGTATTTTCTTTTAAATAAGTTGCTCATTGCTGCATCCTCCCCAATTTTCATAAGAAATGCTAAGTTTGTGACAGCATAATTTTCATTTGGTTATTATAAATACTATGTATTAAAAAAATAGATAGGAATTATAACTCGGGGCAAAACTGAAATAAAATATAACAAAGAACTTGTTCACAGACATTTTGATGGCCTTTTCATAGAATCATAGAATAGTAGAGTTGGAAGGGGCCTACAAGGCCATCGAGTCCAATTCCCTGCTCAATGCAGGAATCCAAATCAAAGCATTCATGACAGATGGCTGTCCAGCTGCCTCTTGAATGCCTCCAGTGTCAGAGAGCCCACTACCTCTCTAGGTAATTGGTTCCATTGTCGTATGGCTCTAACAGTTAGGAAGTTTTTCCTGATGTCCAGTCGAAATCTGGCTTCCTGCAACTTGAGCCCATTATTCTGTGTCCTGCACTCTGGGACGATCAAGAAGAGATCCTGGCCCCACGGCCGGATTATCCATTAGGCTTAGTAGGCTGAAGCCTAGGGGCCCGGAGCTCTTGGGGGTCCATGCATAAGCTAAAACAAATTATAATATAGATTTTTTGTTATGTACAAAAAGAAAATGTCGTGGGACAAGAGCTTCGGAACTGGCCGCCATCCCCCTGCTTCACTTACCTTTTTCTCTGCTGTTTTTTGCGGTTTGCCATTAATCAAGATGGCAGCTGAGGGTTCCCTAAGGGGCTGAAGCTTCTGCTGCCATCTTGGTTGATGGCACACATTGTAAGGGGTTTGAGAAAAATATTGCCTAAGAGGAGAAGGGCCCCCCAAACACCAATCAGCCTAGGGGCCCTCCTCAGCTTAATCAGGCCCGGCCCGGCCCTCCTCTATGTAGCAACCTTTCATTTACTTGAAGAGTGCTATCATATCTCCCCTCAGTCTTCTCTTCTCCAGGCTAAACATGCCCAGTTCTTTCAGTCTCTCCTCATAGGGATTTGTTTCCAGTCCCCTGATCATCCTTGTTGCCCTCCTCTGAACCCGTTCCAGTTTGTCTGCATCCTTCTTGAAGTGTGGAGACCAGAACTGGATGCAGTATTCAAGATGAGGCGTAACCAGTGGTGAACAGAGGGGAACATTTCCCATTAGGAAAGTTCTATAACCTCTGGTAGGTGCTCCAGAGTTTAGGAAGCTATTTTAGGTGAAGCTACCACAATTCTGATGGCATCATCCATCAGCTAATGCAGAAGCAGTAGCACAACTAGAGAAATTTTTTATTTATTTATTTATATCCTGCCCTTCCTCCCAGAAGGAGCCCAGGACGGCAAACAAAACACTAAAAACACTCTGAAACGTCTTAAAAACAGACTTTAAAATACATTAAAACAAAACATGTTTAAAAAAATATTAAAACAAAACATCTTTTAAAATATCTTTTTAAAAAACCTTTAAAAACATCTTTAAAAAGCAATTCCAACATTTGCACAGACTAGGGTTACAGACCTCCAGCTTTCAGCCAGAGACTCTGGTTTTGGGGGGGTCCTCTCTGGGTCTCTGGGTGACTAGCCTTAATCTCCGGACGTGCAGCTTTCATTTTTTAAAAAAATTATGATTCTAGGTGGTCTGATTCCCGAGATATACACTAATGTCAGCTGCCCACCCACAACTTCTGTTAGTTGCTCTAAATCAGTGGTTCTCAAACTTTTTTGGTTTGCGGTGCACTGTAAAACATATAAAAATTTTCTGGCGCACTTCATGTACAAAATTAAAAATATATTAATATATTTTAAACTATGAATAAAAATAACTTAAACTATAGAAAACTATTACTTAACCTATACAAATGGGTTTCTTCTCATTTTTAAAATATACTTTCATAATATTTGAGGCACACCTAGCCACCTCTTAGGGCGCACCAGTGTGCCTGGGCACACCGTTTGAGAATCACTGCTCTAAATTCTGCTGTAATCCCTGTCCTTTCATCTTTTTAGCCAATAAGAAGTCACGGTTGTGATTGACAATAGCAAGAGCTAACAGTTTCCTTTTCCTGTTTCCATTCACATCAGGTACTGAGTAAATATATAGCTTTTAGCAGCATAAAGAGTACTTTCTCTGTACAGGATTGGGACTTGCTTCTGAGTAAACATGCATAGGATTGCACTACAACAGAGGATCACAGCAGGATCTTGGTAGGCATAAAACTGTACATGTAAGGTTTTTTTAATTACTTGCAAAAATGGTATATTATGCTTTTTATTTCTCAAATAATTTTTGAACAGAAGTTTTAAAAAGTGTACATGCTTCAGTGTTATACTTTTCTAATTAAGGAGTCAAACAAAGTTGAAAACCTTCCCAATATGACATTTTTCTGGGAGTAAAACTTCAATGCTAATTCCACATACCTGGAAGGTAACCCCATTGAATTAAGTAGACCTTACTTTTGAGAGTATACATGGTTACGATTGTGCTGAAAATCAATGGGACTTGTGAGTGAACAAAGAAAAGGATTGTGTTGTAAATCTCTCCCCCTCCAATCCTTTTTTTTTTTTGAAGCAGTAAGGCAGGGCTTACTTAGGTGGCACTGCTTTTATTTGGCAGGAAACTAATAGTTATTTTTTCAAAAGAAAATTTCTGCAGTGGCTAACTGGTTTTGACAATAAACTATTATATGGGATGTACGCATTTTAACATCTCCAATGTGTGAGTGTATGGAATTTTTCCAACAACCCTGTGAGGTAGTTGAAAACCAAGGCAGCTCACAACAAGAAATAAAGCCATTTAAAATCCAATAACTGTAAAACAAATATAAAACAGTTGCAAAACAGCTAAAAGTGGCATGTTTCTGAATTTTGGATTGGGTGAATGAAGTTCCTTATCACTGAATTGCAGTCCCGTGCATGCTTCCCTGTCTGAGTAAGCCCCATTGAATACATTGGGACTTGCTTCTGAGTAAACATGCATAGGATTGCACTATAAATATCTTTACAGGTTGTGTAAATAATAAACATCTTTGACATTCACACATATAAATATTTCTTCATATGTCTTGATATGTGTCTGATATCACACTATGACTGTAAATTATTATTTACAAATGATTATTTCCTCTACATGGTAAGTGTGCCCTTCTTCCTTGGGGTGGACATGGTCCCCCTCTATTTCTTTTCACCCTGAGGGGCAGGTTAGGTGGAGAGATCATCATCATCATCATCATCATCATCATTTTATTTCTGAGTTGCCTATCTGGCCAAAAAACGGCCACTCTAGGCGACGTACAATCCATTAATAAAATACAATATAACAATAATTAAACACAATAATTAATAGGATAAAACCAAGAACTATAATTAACAGCAGCAGCAAAACTAACTCGCCACAGAAATCTCATAGGCCTGCCTGAAGAGCCAGGTCTTTAAGGCCCGGCGGAAAACATTCAGGGAAGGGGCATGACGAAGATCGAACGGGAGGGAGTTCCAGAGAGTGGGGGCCGCCACCGAAAATGCCCTCTCTCTAGTCCTCACCAGCCGAGCTGATTTAGCTGATGGAACTGAGAGAAGGCCCTGTGTGGCTGATCTTGTTTGGCAGCATAATTGGTGATACTGGAGGCGCTCCTTCAGATAAGCTGGGCCGAGACCGTATAGGGATTTAAAGGTCATCACCAACACCTTGAATTGGGCCCGGTAAGCAACTGGCAGCCAGTGTAGATCTACCAACACTGGGGTGATGTGATCATAGCGATGGCTGTTCTTAATTAAACGTGCCGCCGCATAGCCCATGGTCACCAAGTAAACTTTATAGCTTATTTCCATTTTAAAATTTAATTCAAATGATTTATATGTACGCAAAGTTTATGAAGTAATGGAGATCCACATAATACATTTAAAGTACATCCAACTTGCATTTAAAGTAGATGACTTCCCCAAAGAATCCTGGGAAGTGTAGTTTCCCCCTCACAGCTATAGTTCCCACCAGCCTTAACAAACTACAGTTCCCAGGATTATGTAGTGGGATTCATGTGCTTCAAATGTATGTTGAATGTGCTATAAGTGCATGGTGTGCATCTGCCCTAGTATGCTGTGCATTCATTAGTGAATTGAAAAGAACAATTTTAAAATATACATTTTTAAAAAGGGCTGTAGCTTAGTGGTAGGACACATGCTTTGCATGCAAAGGTCCAAAATTCAATCTCTGGAACAGCCTTTCCCAACCAGTGGCTCTCCAGATGTTGTTGGACCACAATTCCCATCTTTCCTGACCATTGGCAATGCTGGCTGAGGCTGATGGGAGTTGTGGTCCAACAGCATCTGGAGGCACACTGGTTGGGAAAGGCTGCTCTGTAAGATACTATTGCCTGGAATCCTGGAGAGCCAATGCTAGTCCATGTCATCAGTACTGTGCTAGATGGTACCAAATGGCCTGACTCGGTACAAAAGAGGAAAGAGACCCAAGGGCCACAGTGACTCCAACATTTATTTATTTATTTATTTTATTTACAACATTTATATACTGCTTTATTGTAAAAAAAACCCTCAAAGTGGTGTATAGCAGGAATTAAAACAATATAATTATTGGCAAAAACAGTTAAAGACAGGTATTTAAAAACATTCAAAATAATAAAACCAACAATGTTAAAAATAAATAAAAAATAATAACTTCTACATGCCTGGGTAGGCTTGCCTAAACAAAAACATTTTTAGAAGATGCCAAAAAGTACAATGAAGGCACCTGCTAATGTCAATAGGCAGGGAATTCCAAAGCGTAGGTGCTGCCACACTAAAGGATTGATTTCTTTCAAGACCAGAACAAGTACTATGTGGCACCCATAACATGGAAGGCACACCTTGAACTTGGCCTGGTAGCAAATCAGCAACCAGTACAGATTACAGAGCAGAGGTATTATGTGCTGATCAGGTCTCACTCATGTCAGCAATCGTGCCACAGCATTCTGCACTAACTGCAGCCCCTGAGTCAGGTTGTGCTGCATGGGGATTTCTAGGACCTTGGCTGACTGGCTGTCAGGATTTTTTTTGGTTTTGGTTAGGAATCTTGACTGGTTGTGAGATGCTGAGTTTTCTGCCTTACTCATAGGAATTTTGTTGTGATTGGTATTGCATTGCATTTAAGAAATCTATTTGCATTTCATTTACCTTTATCCTCACTCCCTTTCATCCATAGAAGCAAGTGGTTCCATGTGCTCCGCTCAACCTTCTTAAACCCACTGATGATGCACCTTGTTATTTGTTTCTTGCCCAATAGTAGTAAAAGAGAATTCACATACTGGGCAGTGTGGCTGCAATTGTTGTTTCCAAGCTGCTGCCTATGAAGGTAGACCAAATCATGTGTGCTTTCTCTCTGTCAATTATATTAACTGGAATTGGGTTGGCTGCCAAAGTGAGTTTATACCAGTTTACAGGGGAGACAGAAAAGGGTAGATAATCTCCTTACTCATTTCTCAGACCACTTTCTGAAGTGAAGGGTCAAATCTGTAAAGAAATTTGGATGTTAAAAGGTAGGGCAGGGCATTCCAGGCAGGGGGTTGCCAACCCTACTTGGATATGGATATCTTTGCAGAGGATCCCTAGTCAAGCTTTACCAACAACACAATCCAAACCATATCTTCTGAGAAGTAAGTCCTATTGTTTTATGTGGCTTAGTCCCTTAGTAAGTGAGTTAGAATTGCAGCCTTCAGGAGCATCCATCATTACTACTGAGTGCTCCCATCTAACATCTTCACAACACTAGGCTCCTTTCTTCCAACAATTGCCTTCTGGTTACTGGCCTGGCCTGAGGGCACTTAAACCCTTCTTGCCAGAAGCGAGTTGGCTAGATTAAATGCCCCCTACCCAGACTCGAGCTAAGATTTCTATCTTAATTTCCAATCAGAGAAATGTTTTTGTATGAATTGTATGCGGCCAAGCAACTGTGGTTGATGCTTAATGATGTTACTTGGGCCTGCCCCGTGATGTCACTTGGATGATGTCACTTGGATCCACCCCATGACATCACTCAGGCACACCCCATGACATCACTCGGGCCTGCCCCCCAAATCTCAGGGTTTGGGATGTTTCTGACCTGGCAACTCTAGCACAGACTGGGATAAGGTCTCAACCTAAAAGGCTTGTTGAACGGGGAAGGTCTTCAATAGGCACTGAAACGATAACAGAGATGGCACCTGTCTAATATTTAAGGGGAGGGAATTCAATAGGTAGGTGCCACCACACTAAAGGTCCATTTCCTATGTTGTACGGAACAGACCTCCTGATAATATGATATCTGCAGGAGGCCCGCACCTGCAGAGTGCAGTGATCAACTGGGTTTATAAGGTGTAAGATGATCCTTCAGGTAGCCTGGTCCCAAGCTGCATAGGGCTTTGTAGACCAAAACTGAACCGAAACCAGAACCTTAAACTTGGCCCCATAGCTAATGGTCAGCCAGTGGTAGTGGATAAATTCTTGATTTGATTCTGAAGATTTTGTCCACATATTTCAAACTGCTTAGAGACAACTGGAAGTGAAATTGCTGAATGGTCTGGTCCATGAATACTGTGAGCTAGATCCAGACTTGTCTTCAGCAGAACTCAACTTACTGGATGTTTCCACAGACAGAATGGTGAAGAGGTTACACAGATGGAAGTCACAGACATGCATACACCATAATAGGTATTAAATGTGTGTGTTTTTTCAACTTACTATAGTGGAGACTGTAGTATGTGCACTGATTCTAAACAATGAAATCAGGAGATAAGGGCAGTATTTTAAGTGCATAGGCAAAGGTTAAGACATAAACAATCTGTATGCAGCAGGGAAATTTGCCACAGGGATTTGCCACAGGGATGTTAGTTTTACCACCATCACCTCCAGTGATGGTGCCAAAAGCTTTGGCCCTGACTATCTGAGTTTGACTTTCTGTTGCAGGGGCCTCTTTAGCTTATGGCAAGAGTTCCAAGTCTTCTAGTGTCGATTATTGCCACACAACTGACTTGGTCCTATGTTTGATTCTACAGCTAGTCATCAACAAAATAAAGCTATGCATATCACAGATCCTGAATGCCGGTGATACTACCTGGTCATACTATAAGATGGGTATCTGACCACAGATGGCATGAAGGGAAAAAGCACCATGAAATTAACAAGCCAAGAATCCCTAGGCTGTAGCCATCAGACTAGACCAGATCTTGGGAACCTATGGCCCTACAGATGCTGTTGGACTTCAGCTTCCAGCAGTCCCAGACAACATTGCTAGTCATTACTCATGATGGTCTGTAGTCCATCAACAACTGGAAGGCCACAGGTTCCCTGTTCATTGACTAAATTTTTCCCATTAAATGCTGCAATCTCATATCTAGTTACACATATCTATGCCTGTTGGCATCCATTGTGCTACATGAACCAAAAGATTAAGCCAAAGATTTAAAAAATGCCTTATAATATGTGGAACTTACTTTTATCAAAGAGAGCCAGTATGGTGTAGTGGTTAGAGTGTTGGACTCCGACCTGGGAGACCAGGGTTCAAATCCCCACACAGCCATGAAGCTCACTGGGTTCCCTTGGGCCAGTCACTGCCTCTCAGCCTCAGAGGAAGGCAATGGTAAACCCCCTCTGAATACCGCTTACCATGAAAACCCTATTCATAGGATCACCCTAAGTCACGATCGACTTGAAGGCAGTCCATTTCCATTTCCACATTTATCAAAACAATTCTGCTAGTGAAAGAATTACAGAATAGTGACAACCTCTTTTTCTTGGGCTAAGCACAGAACTGCCTTCTATTGTACATGTATAAGTATTCCATCTTGCCCACATTTCAAGCAGCCAGAATTTTCTTAGAAGTAAATTGGTTAGCCTGTCAGGCTTTGCCCTGGTAATTAGCATCTGGTTTCCCTTCATTTAATTGCATTATGCTTAGGGTCAGACTTCTTAGTATTGACAAAGAGAAGAAGTAATGACTCCAGGTTCTTGGCACTTCCACAGCTTTTTAATGACTTCTCAAAAATAAGTGCCAGTAGTAAATGAAGTTTGCTAGCATTAAGCATGTTCCCCACTCTGTAACAAGGTCTCCTTAAACTGCCTTTTTTTTAAAAAAAATTCCAATATTCTTATGTGAAACAAATAAATCTGCAAATATAAAGAAGATAGCCAACCATAAATCCCACAAACTTTAAAAACAGCTTGTACATGTAAAAAAGGACATGTTTATACAACTACAATGTACGTTTTTTCAGTTGTCTCTCATTGGTATAGATCAGCCTTTCCGAACTAGTGGGCCACCAGATGTTGTTGGACCACAACTCCCATCAGCCTAAGCCAGCAATGCCAATGGTCAGGAAAGATGGGAATTGTGGTCCAACAACATCTGGTGGCCCACTAGTTGGGAAAGACTGGTATAGATAGAGAGAACAAACATTCATGTAGCTGAATACAGCTCTGAACTGGCGTATATGGGGCAGCGCTAATACCAATATTCAGTAACCTTACACAGCACACATGAAGTACTAAGACAGCTGAGTGAGCACTCCACAAAAGTCTAGCTAAGAAACATACATTTTGCAGGCCATATCCAGCCTGTCAAATCAGTGACTATGACACAAGTGACCCATGGATGACTCACATGATGGTGGCAGTGTGGTTGGAGAAAAGCTTAAGTCAACAGATACAGATCACAAACCTTCAGTTGCCTTCCCTTGGTTCACACATATCAACAGTTATACTCCTGTAGGTTTTGCCCCACACTACCCTTTATGTGTCCATTGAATGTGTGAGTGGACACCTCTTTGAAATCTTGGGATAATTTCATATGATATGAGTTCACTGATGTGAAAGTGACTTTAGTTTAATTTTACACCTAGGAAGCAGCCAAGATCTTCAATGTCTTTCATTTATGACATTCTTTTAATTTCTCTTCTGCATCTGCAGATGGGCTGGACACTACCATGCTTGGATCACTACATTCCAGACATCAAATTTGAAAGTTTGAATATTAACACAATTGCAGCCCATTTTCCACCTGATATTTTGCATTGCTCCTCTTCCTTTGTTCCTGCCCCTATTCCTACCACAGTCACAACTATTTAGAAAGCATCCCATCACAAACGTGTAAAAGTGGAGACAAGGAATGGAGGTCACAGTGACCAGCGCAAATGCTGTTAAAATTCATTTGCAGCTAGAGTAAAAATAAAAGAAATCCAATAGCTCACAAGATGATTCAGCTGCAGAATCTTACTACTTCTATTTTAACTTTTCCCACATAGTGTTGATGAGTGTGTTATTTTTGAGAGTCTAAACAGTGTCTTTTCATAATACAGAAAGCGGATCTACACAGCGAGGGTGTATTGATGTTTTCCTGATTAGTGGAACTCTGATATAATTCAAAGCCTGAGAAGCGATTATTGTAGACTTCTGAGTAAATACACATATCCATTTATTCTATGTACACAATAGGCTGCTAACCTTCCAACGACAGGGGCAAAGGACTGTTCCTTTGTTTATTTTTATTAGGGCTATGACACAACTGACCAATGGATGAGTCAGCATTTGGCTCCTATTCATTGTTTGTGTCAAACATGTCACGGGTTTCGGGTGATTTTTGGTACTCCCATATTCACATGGTTTTAGGTGCTATTTCTCTCCTCTGCAGTGTTGACTGACACAATTTTATTGACAATGTTGCAATGCTATGTCTGATGTAGTATGGCATGTCTGATGTGCTATGACTGATGACATCACAGAAGTCCATAAATAAAATTTCATGACAACCAACTGGATAGTAGACCAGAGACAGCAAGCACAAAGAGGATGAACAAAAATGATGTTGCGAAGCAGCAGCAGTCATGGGAACAGAAGGGTATTTTTATGATCCCAAATTGCATCCACCTTTGGCCCCATTTGCACTGAACCTGTGAAGCAGTATCATACAACTTTAAACAGTCATGGTTTCCCCCAAAGAATCCCAGGGATGCTAGTTTGTTAAGGGTGCTGAGAATTTTTAGAAATCCCTGGTCCCCTCATAGAACTATAACTCTTACAGTGGTTTAGCAACCAGTCCCTCTTCCCAGGGAACTCTGGGAATTGTAGCTCTGTAAGGGAAATAGTGGTCTCCTAACAACACTCAGTTCCCTTAACAAACTAGTTACCAGGATTCTTGGGGAAAAGCCATGACTGTTTAAAGTGGTATAATGCTGCTTGAAATGTACACTGCAGTTGGGGCCTTACTTGACTGATAATAGGGGAACCCAGAGCTTAGTCACATTACCCTTTTAGTGTGACAAGTACCGTATATTCCGGCGTATAAGATGACTTTTTAACCCTGGAAAATCTTCTCCAAAGTCGGGGGTCGTCTTATACGCCGGGTGTCGTCTTATTAGGGTTGCCATATTGCCCGGATAGCCGGGTTTTACCCAGATTCTAAGCATGCCACCCAGTGCCCGGCTAGCCCCTTAGGTGGCCCGGATTCTCAGCTTTCATTTTAAAAAAAAATTAAGTTTCTAGGTGGTGCGGTTCTCGAGATATATATAAAAACGTCAGGCACCCCCCCCCCGGTTAAATCTTTTTTTAAACTACTGTATAGCACTTCGTAGCTTTAACCCCACCCGTTCAGGATTTCAGCCAATCAGTGAAATGTTTGTTTGGTGGCAGTGTCTGCAAAACCTCATTGCGAGGCCAGAAAATGGTGGTTTCCCCTCCTGTTTATCTGAAAATCTCATAAATTGGGTAGGTATATACATTTCAGTTTTTCCCCTGTTGTGTGTAGGAGTCAGATCCTGGGCAGTGTTTTGAAAACCTTCCCAATAGTTGCTTTTGGGGGTAAAAACAGTGCTAATCCCATATGTCCAGAGTAAATCCTATTGAATTCAGTAGGAATTACTTTTGAGTAGACATGATTATGAATGTGCTGAAAATCAATGGGACTTTGGAGTGAATGTAAAAAAGAATTGTGTTTGTGTTCTCTTTCTGCCCCCCCCCCAGTCCTATTTTAAAGCAAGTAGGCAGGGCTTACTTAGGTATTGCAGTTTTTATTCTGTAGGAAACTAATACTGATTTTTAAAAAACTAATACTGATTTTTCTGCAATGACCAATTGGTTTGACAATAAACTATTATATGGGCTGTATGTATTTATACATCTGCAGTGTGTGCCTGTGTGTATGGAGTCTTTCCAATACCCCTGTGAGGTAGGGTTGGAAACCAAGGCAGCTCACAACAAGAAATAAAGCCATTTAAAATCCAATGACCATAAAACAAGTATAAACAGTTGCAAAACAGTGTAAAGTGGCATGATTCGGAATTTTGGGTTGTGTGAATGAAGTTGCTTATCACTTGAGGTTGCATTTCTGTCCCTGTTTGAGTAAGCCCCATTGATTATGCTGGGACTTGCTTCTGAATAAATAAATTTAGGATTGCACTATAAATATCTTTACAGTTTGTGTAAATAATAAATATATTTGATAGTTATGCTTATATAAATATTTCTTCATTTATCATATTTTTGGTTTTTGGTTAGGAATCCTGACTGGTTGTGAGATGCTTAGTTTTTTGCCTTATAGGAATCTTGTTGTGGTTGGTATGGTATTACATTTAGGAAAGTGTTACTGCCTTCTGTATTTTTTTTTCCTATTTGCATTTCACTTATCTTTAACCTCACTCCGTTACAGCCATAGAAGCAACAGCAGCATATGCAAGATAATTAACTCCCATTAGTGATAAGAACAAGAATTTATAATTATTATTTCAATTAAAACAAGAGGCTTATCAATACTTTGAAGAGGACCAGATATTTATTTTCTTTCTGAGCCCAGGACTGGGTCTTTCATGATGCCCGGTGTGTGTGTGTGGGGGGGGGGAGCAGGAGAGTAGTCGATAAGACAGACATCCTGGCATTGATAATCGAATTAGCAAGGTATGTGTGGGGTTGTTGTACACTTCCAGGCTCAGTTTCATTTTGAGTATGGAGGTGGAACCTGTGTAGATGTGGTTATCAAAGGGAGAAGAAATTTTGAGTTAAGCAAAGCTCTGCTTTTATAAAACCTAAGAAACATACAGTACTTTGAATGTCTGAGTGCCTGCACCAGTGGAATACTGGAGGAACTTGTAAAACTTGCTGCAACAGTATTTAGAACTGAGCATGTGGTGTGAAAGACTCCTTTTCCTAACATTTTGGCTTGTTTTTCTCTGATTGTGTATTTTTATTGTTTTTACTATATTTGTAAGCTGTGCTGAGCTCTGTTTTTAACAGCAAAAGGGCAGGATATAAATTCTCTTAATAAATCAATAAATACTCCATAGTGTTGGAAACTAGAGTCTAGGCATTTAATGTTGCTTTAAAAAAAAGATTTCTCACATCTTTCCCCAGTTTTTGGTGGTAATTCCTAGGCACAAAAACAAAACAACTGGACAATCCAAATATTAATATTTATAAGTTTATAAGTGACAGTTTTCCTGCTAAGTACCTGCATGTCATAAGCAGGGGTAGTCTTATACGGCGAGTATATCCCAAACTCTATATTTTAACTGGAAAAGTTGGGGGTCGTCTTATACGCCCAGTCGTCTTATACGCCGGAATATACGGTATGCATTGCATTTCTCCCACCCCAAAACTGAACTCAGTGATTTCTTTTTTAAATTACCAGGGAGGAGCAGTTTTATAATCAGCTAATTATAAAACAGAGAACAACATTCCATTGTTTATTTATTTATTATTTTATAGATATCCCGTCCTTCCTCGTAGCAGGAGCCCAGGGTGGCAAACAGAAGCACTGAAAACACTTGAAAACATCATAAAAACAGACCTTAAAAGACATTAAAACAAAACAACATTAAGAACATTTTTTTAAAAAAGCTTTAAAAATATCTTTTAAAAAAAGGTTAAATACATTATTAAAAAAACATATTAACAAGCAATTCTAACACAATTATCCGAACTCGGGAACCACCAACCCACAGTGCCTCTGTCTTGCTAGGATTCAGATTCAGTTTATTGGCCCTCATCCAGCCCACCACTGAGTCCAGGCAGTGGTCAAGGGCTTGCACGGCCTCTCCTGATTCAGATGTTATGGAGAAATAGAGCTGGGTATCGTCAGCATACTGCTGACCCCTTGCCCCAAAGCTCCTGATGACTGCTCCCAAGGGCTTCATATAGATGTTAAACAGCATGGGGGACAAGATGGTACCCTGTGGCACCCCACAGCACAACTGCCAGGGGGCCGAAAGACAGTCACCCAATGCTATTCTTTGAGAGCGACCCTGGAGATAGGATCGGAACCACTGTAAAACAGTTCCTCCAATACCCGTCTCACCAAGTCGGCCCAGAAGAGATATTGTGGTCAATGGTATCAAAAGCCGCTGAGAGATCAAGTTAGAATAACAGGGTTGCATTCCCCCTGTCCTTCTCCCTATAAATGTCATCCATCAGGGCGACCAAGGCCAATTCAGTCCCATAACCAGGCCTGAACCCAAACTGGGATGGGTCAAGATAATCTGTTGCATCCAAGAGTACTTGCAATTGTTCCCACCCACCAACATGAGTTCACAAGAAAACACTAGTTACAAAGAAGGAGAATGAAAATAGGAGCTGGTATAGCCATGAAAGAGGACAAACTAATATTCAAAGTGGATAAACTATTTAAGTCAATATCATACAACTGGGGTCCCCAATAGTGTGTTCATACATTCCCCTTGGCTCCCACCAAACCCTCTGCCCTTCCCTTATATTAATTTGAGGTTTTTGAGAGGGTTGCTTGTTTGGGGGGTGTTGCCTGTTTTGGGGAAGTTGTAGATGTTTTGGTTGGTTTGCGGGGGGGGTTGAGCATCACCAGATTTTCTTCTGTGAAATGAACATTTAATTGTGCCCATGACAGTTCTAACTGTGCTGCTGGGCCCAAATAGGATGGTGACCCCTGTTATAGAATATAATAGATATTAAAAATATATACAACTAGGGGTTAATATTTTAAAACTGATAAATGTAGACTTCTTTCTCAATCTACAGGGACTAATCATCTTTTTAAAATATCTATGTTATTTTATTAACAAATGTGATCTTATAGAAGTTTTTGGAGCTCATGTGTATTATATAAAGACAAAACAAATGCACCCTTTTAGTTATAATTCTGGATGCTGCAAGAGGAACTCTCAAGTACTATTATCTCTGGAGCAATCAAATACGCTATAATTTATGCTGTGTGTGGCAGTTTTGAAATGTGTCCAGATATGGAATGATTCGTGCTTTTTATTTTTCTTGACAATGGTTTTTAATACTCTCAGGTATTTATAGTGTCAACTTTCTGACAACTTGTATTATATTTTATTTTCTCGTTATCTGAAAGCTAAATTATTTGACTTGGAACAAAATAAAGCCACTTTCTTGACTACTACTTCTGTTCCCTCTTTTCTTCTCATGGAACCTTTTGCAGAGACAATACCACTTGTGATTAGGCAAGGAAGAAAAATGAAAGAGAAGAGTGAGAAGAACAGCTTGCGAAGAGAGATATCTATGTGGGTCTTCATAAATGCCTATCTCCAATATTTAAATCAAAGAAAACAGAACCTCTGTGAAAAAGAGTTTTTATTTAAAGTATTGAGGATACTTCCATTTGTCTCTTTGGTCACTGATGGTAGCATCAAACCTGAAAAGCATGTCGTAGGTCCAGTTCAGTGGAAATCATTTATTGTATGCATGAATTAGGAGTGACCTAGAATTAGGAGTGAGCAGTGAAGTGGCCAAGTTTGCTGACGACACTAAATTGTTCAGGGTTGTTAAAACAAAAAGGGATTGCGAAGAGCTCCAAAAAGACCTCTCCAAACTGAGTGAATGGGCAGAAAAATGGCAAATGCAATTCAATATAAACAAGTGTAAAATTATGCATATTGGAGCAAAAAATCTTAATTTCACATATACGCTCATGGGGTCTGAACTGGTGGTGACCTCGGGGTTGTAGTGGACAGCACGATGAAAATGTTGACCCAGTGTGCGGCAGCTGTGAAAAAGGCAAATTCCATGCTAGCGATAATTAGGAAAGGTATTGAAAATAAAACAGCCGATATCATCATGCCGTTGTATAAATCTATGGTGCAGCCACATTTGGAATACTGTGTACAGTTCTGGTCGCCTCATCTCAAAAAGGATATTATAGAGTTGGAAAAGGTTCAGAAGAGGGCAACCAGAATGATCAAGGGGATGGAGCGACTCCCTTACAAGGAAAGGTTGCAGCATTTGGGGCTTTTTAGTTTAGAGAAAAGACGGGTCAGAGGAGACATGATGGAAGTGTATAAAATTATGCATGGCATTGAGAAAGTGGAGAGAGAAAAGTTCTTCTCCCTCTCTCATAATACTAGAACTCGTGGACATTCAAAGCTGAATGTTGGAAGATTCAGGACAGACAAAAGGAAGTACTTCTTTACTCAGCGCATAGTTAAACTATGGAATTTGCTCCCACAAGATGCAGTAATGGCCACCAGCTTGGATGGCTTTAAAAGAAGATTAGACAAATTCATGGAGGACAGGGCTATCAATGGCTACTAGCCATGATGGCTGCGCTCTGCCACCCTAGTCAGAGGCAGCATGCTTCTGAAAACCAGTTGCCAGAAGCCTCAGGAGGGGAGAGTGTTCTTGCACTCGGGTCCTGCTTGCGGGCTTTCCCCAGGCACCTGGTTGGCCACTGTGAGAACAGGATGCTGGACTAGATGGGCCACTGGCCTGATCCAGCAGGCTCTTCTTATGTTCTTATGAACACACCCTTCACTATTCAGTCAAAACCGAATTTCCCCTGAGCTTCCAGGAACGCACAGTGTTTCCAGGAAAGCAGGGGCTTCTTTATAAATTTCAATGTAAAAGACAGCTTTGTAAGTGCAATTAGGGTGCCAGGTTCATGGCCTGAGACTGATCCTGTAGCTTTAGGAGAAGAGAAAGTCAGCCAGGTGCAAGTGTTCTTGCAACACTGTAAAGAGAAAAACCACAAGGTGGAATTCTCCGTCCCCCCTGCACAACTTTTAAAGATACAGAAGACCTCTTGGTTGCCAGGCCCAGCCTCTTGTAAGTTCAGGTCTGTGGCTTCCTTTATGGAATCAATCCATCTCTTGTTTGGCTATTCCTCTTTTTCTACTCTCTTTATTATCTTTTCTAGTGAATCACGACTTCTCATTATGTGTCCAAAGTATGATAACCTCAGTTTCATCATTTTAGCTTCTAGTGATAGTTCTGGTTTAATTTGTTCTAATGCCCAATTATTTGACTTCCTCATGGTCCATGGTATGCGCAAAGCTCTCCTCCAACACCACATTTCAAATGAGTTGACTTTTCTCTTATCCATTTGTTTCACTATCCAACTTTCACATCCATACATAGAGATCAGGAATACCATGGTCAGAATGATCCTGACTTTAGTATTCAGTGATACATGTTTGCATTTGAAGACTTCTATTTCTCATAGAATCATAGAGAGGGAAGATGGCCGCGAAACTGTGAAGGCAGGAAAAACGGAGCTCCCTGAAGAAAACAAACTAAGTACTTCTACATAAGACAAGCCGAACCTGCAGTAAGTTTATTCCGATCGTTAAAAACTTAATTTAACATAAGAAGCTTCCATCTTCCCAGAAAAGTCAACCTTGACTCTGGCATAACATTAACTTGTTTGCTGGAAACCTGCCAACCTTTTCTTGGCTTGGGAGATATTTACAAGCTGTAATCTCTTGATAACTTAGCCGAAGACAAATTTTTAAACAAATAAACGGACTTCTTGTAAAACTCCTTCGTTTTTAACTCTAACAGTCAGTATAATTCAAATATATGGAAATTTATCAGCTTTTAATTATTATACGACGATATCGAAGGAACGGATATTCCCAAGCCTTCGCTCTACTTTAAAATTTAAAGCAACAGCGTGAAAAATAACAAATCTCAAAAATGGTCCTTACGAGGAAAAACTATAAGGAATTAGGACTCCAACCAATCTCTGACGCTACTATCCTTTATAAAATGAAACAACTAAAAATAACAAATTACTATCAGCCAAATGAAACAACAAACCATCAGGGAGTTACCTCGATGACTGAGGAAACTCCAAAAAATGATACATCTAATATAGATGTAAATGTAAATGAATGGACAATAAATAACCAGTATATCTTTTCACCTCACAACATTAATGGATCTACTCCTAGTTTAGCGCAAGAGATGGCAGATATATTAGGAGGAGATGCAGTGATAGATTTACTCTATCCTGATCACAACCCAACTCAGCCACTCTCAAAGGACCTAAATTCAACTCCACCGCAGGAATCTGCAGAGAAATCTGAGCTGGAATTGTTTCCTTCAATCTCCCCAATAGACTCTAATTCAATGTCATCTCTGGAGTCCTCATTTTACCTGGAAGACAGCATTCAAAGAGATCAAAGCTATGCAATTGATGACCAAGGAACAAAAGCCTCGACAGCCTCTACCACAAGATCACCCCCGATGACCCAAGAATGGACATTAGCGCTGATGCAGTCTTTAAGCCAATTATTTAAAGTTGCGGAAGAATCTAACTCTTTACTGACAACATTAACAAACCTCATTGTCAATATGGATTGTCATCTTAAAACTGAATTAAACAATAAAACATCATCTACTAATAAAAAAAATCTCTCAAGGAACCCAGACAACCCATCTTCGTATGATGGGGAAAAGAAAACAAATAGACATGGTCAACAAACCTAAACAAAAAAAAAGCAAAAATCTCAAATCTTCTAAGACTCATTCAAAAAAACAGATGAATTTTAACAAACTCTTTAAGCTTATAGAATCAGCTAACTCTACTGCACCTAAGAAGAAGGCGAAAAAGAAAAAGAAAAAGGATAAAATGGGATGTAAGATAAAAGATTCTACTAATGTCACCTTAAACCAGTGCATACTACCAAAGACAGACCTTCCTCTGGCACAGATAGATGAGAACTTTCATTCACTTGACCAACCCACTAATCTCCAATTTACCGACGATACTTCAAATCAGCTACCATCGAATCAATTAGGAAATATAAACCATTCTCCTAGGAAAACAACAAAGCTATGGGAGCTGCTTCTAAATTCGAAAAAGGTGGCCATTACAAACTATCCTAAAATAAAAGGTATGCTCACTCAAAAAGAAAGAAGCTCCCATCTACTGGAAATTGTATCTAAAATAGCACCTCGAAGTATACATTCTTTGGACATTATTAACATTGAATATTTATTTTATAATTATATAAATGCCAGAGCGATAGTAACGTTTCGAAATGAAGATACGACAAAAGCATTTTTTGCACTAAAAGAACGGCTACTAACTCTTAATCTTTCGATCTCACGCGTCTTTGAAAATACAGCAGATCCCATAAAACTTGAGCTGAGCTTAAAGAATAAACTAAGCCCTACATCCCTGCAAATAATTAAATTGAATAATTCTTCCAACTTATCAATTCCTCAAAACTATCCTACAACAGATAATGTCCTTACATCTAAAACTCAACAAAAACCAATTAATACTGATGAAGCAAGAAATGAAAAAACTAGCAATGAAATCCAATTCCTGCCTGAGGAATGCATGCTCCTCAATACGTTTACTACACTTACCATAGAAGCTCAGGATGAAATTATAGCAAAATTGGATATACTAAGAGCTTCTTTAAAGGATCGAAAAACGCAAGAGGTATACTAAGAAGGACTGTGTATAATCCAATAGAGGACGCAGAAAATATGATCCACATGGCCTCCAATCCATCAACTTCTGAGAATATCGTGGAAAGCTTTTCGAAGAATGTGTGTCAGCAATCCTGTGCACTGAAGAGGGATTCAAATGCGCCCCAAACCAATCACTTGTCTAAATCTATATGCTACTCACAAAATAATTGACAAAGACCAAATGAACCTATCTATATACTAAAGTTTCTCTCCTGGAATATTGCGGGATGGAGAAACCGAGTAGCTGATCCCTCTTATGTCTCCTTTCTAAAACAACACCATATATTATTTTTACAAGAAACATGGTCAACAAATGAGTTGAGTTTAGATGGCTTTGCGGCGTACCACATTAAGGCGACACCTAGTAAATCAGGTGGTCGACCAAAAGGTGGCATTTGCACTATGATCTCTACTGAGCTATAGTTTACAATCACTCCTATCGAACCCTTAGATGACTTAGCTCTTACTGTCAGTATAAAATCAAAGCATCATCTTTTGCTGATTAATGTATACTTACCTCCAAAGAAGGATAAACAATCGAGTGGCAATAATATTATTAAATTAAATAAATATTTATCAAATTTAACACTACACTATCCAGAAGCAAAGCTTATCTTATTAGGAGATTTTAACATTAGGATGGGTCCATCAGATAAGGCCTTATATGCAAAATTCCACCAGCTCCCTCCATCCTTCAATGGACCAATTACTATAACCATCAGGCAATCAAAGGATCAAGGCATAACATATGCCGGCTTCCGTCTTGCCCAAACGATTGCAGAATTAAATCTAATTTTATTGAATGGTAGAACCATTGATGATAGAGAGGGGGAGTACACATTTTTAACATGTAGAGGGGCTTCAGTTATAGACCTAGCTATTGTATCCCAGGACTTATATCCCAAAATTAACACCTTTAAATGTCTTGATAGACCAGAAAGCGACCACTCTCCTATTATGCTATCACTGAACTGTCGCTTGTCAACCCGAACCTACCCTCATGTATTTCCTAAAGAAACATATGAGGTTAATAAAGGTAGAATTAAGTGGATTCCCAAAATTGCAGTCGAAATAAACGAAAGGCTGGCTTCTCCAGACTTACTGGCTTTAAAAGACTTAATACAAAATTCTTCTCAACCTTTAAAAGCCCTAAATTGCTTTCATCAATTAATGGCATCACTTCAAATATTAATAATATCAAATGTTAATTGTAAATCAAACAAAGTAGTATCAAACTCTAAATCATGGTTTGATAAAGAATGCGTTCAAAAAAAACAATTGATATCTAAATACAAAGCATATAAAGCGAAACAAGACCAGCACACACAATTTAAATATCTAATAAAAGCAAAAAAGAAATTGGGACTCCATCAAACCTGGCAACGTCTCCTATATGCTTCCCAATTTAAAAATTCCAATCTGTTTTGGAAATTAGTGACAAACCACTGGCCAAGATCAGGCCCTAATATGGACTGCCATATACCACCCAAGGAATGGGAGAACTATTTTGCCAAAGTGTACAAATAGGATAGTAACCACAGGGAGTTTGATGTGCCCATAGATGATATTCCGAAATGGGACCCTGTCAGCACTAATGAAATAGTAGAACTTATTAACAAACTAAAATCAAATAAAGCACCTGGTTCGGATAACATCCCAGCCGAACTATTCAAATCAAATTTAGATTGGTGGGCACCTTTGCTTGCTGCCTTATTTACACATATCGACTATTCAATACAAATACCGAATGATTGGGGTACAGCAATAATTGTTCCAATACATAAAAAAGGTTCGAGATACGATCCAATAAATTTCCGTCCCATTAGTCTTCTAAATATCATCAGTAAATTATACTCGGCACATCTTTTAGATAAACTAGTTTTATGGACAGAACAAAATGAAATACTGGCCCCTGAACAAGCTAGCTTTCGGACAGGTCATTCAACTATAGACCATGCAATAGTTCTCCAACACTTTATCAACAAATACATAAGTGAAACAAGGAGAGGGCTATATACAGCATTCATTGACTTAAAAACAGCATTTGACTTTATCTCCAGAGAGAGTCTTTGGAATAAGCTCGCCAAAACTAATATCGACATACGATTACTCTCTCTTATATGAGCTTTACACAAAAATACATCTCTGAGAGTCAGATGCAATAATAATGGCCAATTAACAAACCTCATTCCCACCTATAAAGGGGTTAAGCAGGGATGTCTCCTTGCTCCATTATTATTTAACATATACATAAACCCTATAGTTCATAGACTGTCATCAATAGCGTTGCACCCTCCAAAACTAATCGAAACTCCTAGACCTATTTTACTTTATGCTGATGACGTTGTACTAATTTCTAGAACCCTTGTTGGCCTGAGGAGACTGTTATCTGCAGTAGCCCTATTTTGTAAAGAGGAGTCTTTATCAATAAACTACGAAAAATCAAAGGTGATGATATTCTCTGATAAAAAAACTAAGCATATTTGGCGCATAAATGACCATCAAATAGAACAAGTTAAAGTATATAAATATTTAGGAATGACCTTCCAAGCCTCTGGATCGTGGGCTTCGCATGTGAAACAAGCAGTTTCTAATGCGAAAAGAACCAGCAAGGCCTTACTATCCTTTTATTATAATAAAGGAGGCCAAATTCTAACTGCTGCCATAAAAATCTTCAAAGCAAAAATAATTCCTCAATTATTATATGGCTCCCAAGTATCAATTAGTGAGAAATTCATGCCTTTAGAAATAGTTCAAAATAGATTTCTCAGATCTATACTTGCAGTGCCGTCTTGTGTCCCCAGCTTCATGTTAAGACTGGAAGTTGGTATTCCGTCCATAGAGTCTCGTATATGGACATTGAGAATAAATATATGGCTTAAATTGATGTTTAACCCAATTGGTTTAGCACCCCAGGTATTACAAGATAAATTCCAATCACAATGGAATAAGATGATTATTGATAAACTGACCCACCTGGGTTTTTCAATCCTTGAAGTCCTAAATATGGGATATATTAAAGCTAAGGACCTCATTCAACAAAGAATTAAAGATATAGATCTCCAACAGCACTGGATGCTCGTTAAGAAACATATTTACAATACTAACTCCCAGATTGCCATGCCATATCTAACCAATCTATTTTTACCGAAACTTCGTAAGGCATTTACAATGGCAAGACTAAACTGCCTTCCATCTGCAATTTTAGAAGGCAGATTTAATAAAACACCTTACTCTGCCAGAAAGTGTCCTTGTGGCAATAATGTGATTGAGACATTAACCCATGTTTTTTTCCATTGTCCGTTTTATTGTGAACCCAGGCAACAATTAATTAAACCTTTGATCTTGCTCTTACCTGGCAGAAGTGAAACCTTTTATATAAACTACTTGCTTGCCGATCAATCACCAGATATAACCGAAAAGGTTGCCAAATACTGTGCCATTGCTATAAATTTAAGAAAATCACGAATTTTAGATAACCATATTGCCTGATAATCTTTTTTAAAAAATTATATTTTTGTATGTACTGATGTATTTTATATGTCTATTTTTGGTCGATGACCGCAATAAAGACTGACTGACTGACATAGAATCATAGAGTTGGAAGGGCCTTGTAGGCCATCGAGTCCAACCCCCTGCTCACAGCAGGAAATCCACAGCTAGAGCATCTCCCGCAGATAGCTGTCCAGGCTCTGCTTGAAGACATCCAGCGAAGGGGATCCCACCACTTCCGTACGCAGTTGGTTCCATTGCCGAACTGCCCTTACTGTCAAGAAGTTCCTTCTAATGTCCAATGTGAATCTACGCTCCTGCAACTTAAAACCATAAGACCTAGTCCTACCCTCTGGGGCAGCAGTGAACAAATCTGTACCCTCCTCTATGTGACAGCCCTTCAGGTACTTAAAGAGTATAATCATGTCGCCCCTCAAGCCTTCTCTTCACCAGACTGAACATGCCAAGTTCCTTCAACCTTTCCTCATAAGACTTGTTCTCCATACCGGCTATCATCCTCGTCGCCCTCTTCTGAACCCGCTCCAACTTGTCCATATCTTTCTTAAAATGAGGCGCCCAGAACTGAACACGGTATTCCAGATGAGGCCTGACTAATGCAGAATATAGTGGGACTATTACTTCCCTCGACCTGGAAACTATAGCTCTGTTTATGCATCCCAAAACCGCGTTTGCCTTTTTTGCCGCAGCATCACACTGCTGGGTCATGTTCAACTTGCGATCCACTACAATTCCAAGATCCTTCTCACACGGACTACTGCTAAGCCGGGTATTTCCCATCCTGTACCTGTGCATTTTGTTTTTGTGGCCTAAATGCAGAATCCTGCATTTGTCTTTATTGAATGTCATTTTATTAATTTCAGCCCAATTTTCTAGTCTATCCAGGTCCCTTTGGATTTTATTCCTGTCTTCCATTGTGTTAGCTATCCCTCCCAGTTTCGTATCATCCGCAAACTTCATAAGGCTTCCCTCCACCCCATCATCTAAGTCATTGATAAAAATGTTGAAGAGTATCGGCCCCAGGACAGAACCCTGTGGCACTCCACTCGAAACCTCCTTCCAGTCCGAAGCAGAGCCACCGACGACCACTCTTTGAGTATGGTTTTCCAACCAGTTGTGAATCCACCTGACAGTATTTCCATGTAGTCCGCTGCCTTCCCCAGTTCTAGCCTTCTTCTAATTTCTTGACTATTGTCTCCATTTTGGTTAATGACTGTGCTAAAGTATTGATAATCCTTGACAAGTTCAATGTCCTCATTGACAACTTTAAAGTTGCATAAATCTTCTGTTGACACTACTTTAGTCTTCTTGACGTTCAGCTGTAGTCCTGCTTTTGTGCTTTCCTCTTTAACTTTCATCAGCATTCATTTCAAAACATTACTGGGTCCTGCTAGCAGTATGGTATTGTCTGCATATCTTAAATTATTGATACTCCGTATGATATGTTGTGCATATAGATTAAACAAATAGGGTGATAAAATACACCCCTGTCTCACACCCTTTCTGATGGGGAACCAATTGGTTTCTCCATATTCTGTCCTTACAGTAGCCCCTTGTCCAGAGTATAGGTTGAGCATCAGGACAATCAGATGCTGTGGCATCTGTTCCTAGTGATCTGTTTCTTCCAAGTTTTAAGAGCAGCTTTCACCTCACATTCTAAAATTTCTGGTTCTTCATCATACGGTTCCTCCGTGAATGAATCTGTCATCCTTGCATCTCTTTTATATAGTTCTTCAGTGTATTGCTTCCATAAAAGGAAGATGGTCAGTCAGTGTATTTCTCTGTTGATTATTCAAAGAATTTCCCTTTAATTTCTCTAATCTTTTGGAATAGGGCTCTTGTTCTACCTTTTTGTTGTCCTATTTCTATACAATAACTATTGTAATAGTTCTCTTTGTTCCTACGTACTAGTCACTGTATTATTGCATTTAGGGTTTTGATTGTGTTTCTATCTCCTCTTGCTTTTGCTTTCCTTCTTTCTTTAAACATTTAAGAGTTTTGTCAGTCATCCACTGAGGTCTTTCTTTTTAACTAGAGATATTGTCTTTTTGCATTCTGCCCTGATAATGTCTTTGACTTTGATCCATAGTTCTTCTGGTTCTCTGTCAACTAAGTTTAAAGCCTAATATCTCATCATTATTTGATCTTTATATTTTTCTGGGATGTTATTTAAATTGTATTTTGGCATTATGATTGCTTTGTTGTTCTTCTTTAGCTTTGCTCTGATTCTTGATATTACCAGTTCATGATCTGTCTGCTCCTGGTCTTGATTTTGCAGAAAGTATGGAACCTCTCCATCTTCTTCGGCTATGGGACGGTATACAAATGTAATGTAATAAATAATAATAATAATAATAATCTTCTGCTACCAATTATATAAACAATTTGATTCCTATATTGACCATCTGGTGATGTCCACGTGTACAGTCATCTTTTCAGTTGCTCAAGAAACAAATGATTGGTTTCACAGAATTCAAGTCTTTTTCCTGCTTCATTTCTGTCTCCTAAGCCCCATTTCCTCATAATTTCTAGTTCTTCTCTGTTCCCTACTTTTACATTCCAGTCCCCCATGATTATCAGAACATCTTCCTGTACCTCTGCGTAAAATCTCTCCAATTCCTCTTCTTCTGTGTTTGCCATTGGAGTGTAGACTTAGATGATGGTTATATTAATAGGTTTCCCATTTAATCTCATTGATATCACTCAGTCAGACCTTGCATTATAGCTCCTAAGTGCTTTTGCTATGTCACTTCTCACTATTAATGCAACCCTGTTTCTTCTTAATTTCTCATTTCCTGCATAAAATATTTTGTAGTTCCCTGATTGAAAATGTCCAATTCCCGTCCATTTTAATTCACTCACGCCAAGTATTGTAATGTTGATGCATTCCATTTCTTGCTTGACAATTTCTAACTTTCCCTGGTTCACGCTTCTCACATTTCATGTTCCTATTGTGTATGTCGTACAACTCCGGACTCTCCTTTCGCATCAGTATAGCATCAGCTTCTAGGCTTCCTTTCGTCTTTGATCCAACGTCATCATTAGTCACAGCGCTACTCATACTTGTCCGTTGTTCTTCCACAATAGCTCGCTGAGTGCCATCTGATGTGGGGGTCTTATCTTCCAGCACTATCTTATGTTGCATTTTGGATACTCTGTTCATAGGGTTTACATGGTAAGGGGTATTCAGAGGTGGTTTACCATTGCCTTCCTCTGAGTTTGGATGCATCTTAGTCTGGTGTTTCAGCTTTGACCATTCTGCCTTGGGTGCCCCTGCTAGGAGTCTAGCCTGTTGGTCTAGACTCCTGACGGCATTGCTCTCAGCTTCTTCGACTCTCTCAAACCCCCTCACCAAGTTAAGATGTGCATCCTAGAGGAGGAACCTACCATACAGACTTGTAATAATGATGGCAGAGATGCTTATAAAACACTCTAAAAGTACTATATAAATGTTTATTGTGATCCTGTCCATGCAATGAGATCTTCATCAGAGGTCCTGTGCTTTGGTTCCCCTTCTTCCAAAAGCTAGGAAGGTAACTGTTAGAGATAGCTTTTTTGGTTGTGGCTCCGACTCTAAAACACCCTCTGCAAGGTATTAATTTGGCCACAAACCTCTCCAACTCCCACCCTGTTAAAATTAGCAAGGTTGTTTGATATATACCATACAAGGTCAAGTTGTTTTATTCCTATAGTAGACAGACATGAACTTGCAGCAAGCAAAGTTACAGAGAAGAGCAATAAGGCATGCTTACAAGTTTCCCCCTAGTATCTTTAATAGCTTTTACTGTCACATGTGTCAGGTATAAACTATTTTATTTTCCTATTTTCTTCAAAATTAAATTAAGGGAGCAAGGTTGCTGTTTGTGAATACTTAGGTGACTACCTAGGTACACAGAAGTGTATTTACATGCTATAGTTGTCTTTTAGAAAACAGATTTGAGTAACAAAAACTCCAAAAGACCCAATAAGGCTCATTGCCTTCCAGGATCTACAGAATGTTGATAGCAGTTGAGCTGAACAGGGGGAAAGGAGGAGAATGGAGGGAAATGGCCTGTGTGATCCTGTACATAGGGATGGGGAACTGCAGGCCCACAGCCAACAGTGCCATTCGATGCAACCGGCAGCCTCGCCTCTTCACCACCACAGCAATCAAGCTTACAGGGAAAAGCGCCCATTAGTGCCAATAGGAGTTTTTTTCCTAAACTTAATTGCTGCATAGGAGTGATTTTCACAGAGGAGAGACCAAAAAGGAGGAAACAGGAAAGAAAGAAAGAAAATGCAGTGGAAGAAAGAGAAGGGGGTACAGAATCAGAGAAAATGGGGTAGCCCAACCCAACTCTGACCCTATTCACTTTTGACTTCAGCCTTGCCCACTGCCAACTTTGGTCCTGTGCACTACTGGTATGCAGCCCCTGAGGGAGTGCAGCCCTTCAGCATAAAAAAGGTTCCCCTCCAATGTCCTAACAGCACTCTTGGAGGGAGGGATTAGAATTGGGAGGATTAAATCCATGAGGTTAAAAATCTTTCTTCCCTCTGCAGTACAGGGATGCTTCATGAAGGGGGGCGGGGAGGAAAAATGACATAGAATCAGGGAATAGTAGTAGCAGTGTTGGAAGGGGCATCGAGTCCAACCCCCTGATCAATGCATCTTTACTCAAGCTCCAACCTGAGTTCTTTCATGGTATATAGCATAACAGGAGAATGTTTTAGGAGGATGGGGAAGAGGAAAGGTGTTCTTTCTTCTTCCCAACTCCTGAAATCCCTCCTCCCTGCTCCCAGGTTAACCTCTAACAGTGCTACATGTCTCCTGGAACCTTGCAGTTTTTTAATTTTCATCTGAGCAAGCTTTAACAATTGATTGGAACAATGAGATATATATGTTTAACAAAATGTTAATAATAATGTTAATGATAATTTCATAATGGTATGTGGCACAGAGCAAAATCAAGAATGTTTTAAGAAGGGGAAGATAATATTTGTATACAAAGTTAAATACAAACAGAGAGTTTTAGTCTTTAAGGAAGTCAATATTGACCTAGCAGTCATTCAGTATGTTAAAGCAACAAATCCAAGTGAACAACCAACTGTTCGTATTGGCTGACCATATCTTGAATATCAATTCACTTAATTGGTTAATGAACTCTTGGCATTTCAAAGTTGGCTAAGTCATTAAATATGACAAAAAACAACAGTTTAATATGAAACTACTTGTTCAGCTGAAGGAAATGGTATGGCATTAAGCCAATGAACCAGAAGTAATGCAGAATCTTTGCATTTACTTTAGCAAAATTCTTATCTTTATCTAAAATACACATAAGTAAATCCTAGAGGTGGTAATGTCAATGCATAACCTTTCCACTGTTCCAAAGTGAAAATACTTTCTAATCTTGCCATTTCAAGTTTTTTTTAAAAAAAAATAGTAAGGGAAGGAAATTCAAGATAATGAAAAGTGTATGATTTGGGTGAGAAGAGGAGATGAAGACAAAGACGCCTACACAGTGAAAAAGTATTCTGAGTTTCAGACATTCCAGTTCTGCTCTGCACCCTCTACAGGTTTTGCTGTGAACCTCCAGTTCGTTTATGTGTTTCAGATTTGCCATTCAGAGGATGGTTAAAAGATACAGTAAAGGCAAAATATTTCAACATGATTTCTTTGAAGTCCATTCTTCAATGTTCATGGCGAAAAGTCCAACAAGTTCTAAAAAGGCCAAAGGAGATACATTGCTTGGTTGTCATAGGCTAAATCTATTCTTTTTGGAGCACCATTCCATCTTTTCTGCTGGACATTAAAGAGGAAAGCTGCTTTTACTGTGAGAAATGAACATGTGAACAGCTCAATTCTAGAAACAACCTATTAGAAAGCTGCAGAGCATCAAAGGTACAAAACCATTTGGAAAGGTTTTTCCTACTATATGAGCACACCTTGCTATCAGTGGCAAGAGCTGACTCAGTCATAATAAAATGCTGGCGTGGAATGAATCAGATCCTCTTGCTGTCACAGAAGCAATCTTGCTGATGAACTAACAGGCCAGTGCAATCCTGCATATCCCTATTCAAAAGTAAGGCTCATGGAGTTCAGTGTGGCTTACTCCCAGATAAGAGAGTATAGGATTGCAGGCTAAGATGTTCTGGGAAAATGGTTTACCTGAGACTTTCCTACAGCACTACAGGTTGCAGGGCCATCCCAAAACATTTTGCTGCCTGAGGCAGAGCAGCAAATGTTTCCCCTCAAATCAAGGCGTGTAATACTCCTGAACATACACTGAGCTGACTTGAAAGGAACATTTTTATTTAAGATCAGTAGGCAGAGCAAACAATTCCACAGTAACATGCTGTCAGCGTCCTCTTCCCATAAGGCTGATTATGGGTCCCCAAAACTTGAAGAACTGAGGTGGGGCCAGAGATAAATATTTGCTATACGTTGCAGTATATCTTATGGTTTATGTACACTTTTTTGTTACATTATTCCATGAGACATTTGTTATGCAACCTCATCCTGTCAATGTTCAGGGTGCTCAAGAGGCATTACTGGGTGGAGTGGGAGCTGCTGCTCCTCCTCAGCATCCACTTCCTGAGGCAGCACCCTCACTTAGAACCAGCCCTGTTGGATTACAGCTTGAGCTAGGCTGCACAGGGTGTGTGCAAAAACACCATGTGAATCTACTACAGTCTGAACCATATCCCTACCAGTCATGCATAAGGAAAAAAGGCATATCAAATGAGATAGGTATCTGGTAACCTGTATCTATAATACAACATTTCTGGCTTTTCTTTTGCTGTCACTTCTGCTCATGTGGCTTAAGGTCTTTCTTATTTTAGTAAAGAAACAAGCTCATTATATTTCAGTAGCTAATGAAATGATTAACACCTACTTGTGATTTTATTGCATATGATTTTATTGTGAGCTGCCCTGAGTGCCCTTTAGTAGGGTAGAAGCGTGGGACAGAAATATATTATTATTATTATTATTATTATTATTATTATTATACTTTAATGTTTAATTCTGTCCCCTTCCACTAGAGAATTATTCATGAAATGAAAGAGGCTAAATATATAACAGTATACATGGTTCCTGAAAAGCCAAACAGTGACAGAAGATGAAAAATCATTCAACTGTAGTGGCAATTGTTGAAGCAAAACTTAGGCCGTCTCCACAACTAACACTTAACTAGTTCTCATATTTTCTGCCCTCAAAAATTCAAATGTAATACCTATTTGTCTAGAATATACATTTTATTTACAAAGTGCTCTATTTTACATACTACCACGTACAAGCAGTATACACAAATGACATACTTAAGATGAGAAGACAGATTTAGTCTATTTGGTCAACTTTAAAAACAATGGAAACATTAGTGCAAAGTGATAGCTGTGTATTTCTGCACAATGTGAATTCAGCATCTCATAGGTTTAGAGAAATCATAGACAAGCAATTCATTTCTTATAGGACACTATAAATCTTATTGTCCAAATCCATGGCTGCAGAACTAAAGCATCCATTCAGAGTCCTAAAGTCAGCATGACGAGGCACCAAAACCACAACAGGATGATCCGATTTGGTAAATAAAGCTAGTACATAATCCTCCTTAGAGAACTCTCCTTAGATACTGCTAAGTCTGTACTTTCCCCACAGCTTCTTCACAGCACAGCTATACTATGAAATGGCTATTCACTAATAGGCAAAAAACCTTGCAGTTTAAGAACATACCTATAGCCAACAGATATTTCTATCTAAAATGCAGGGAAATTGGGCAGCTATAGTGAATGCACCAGGGAAGCAGGAGACCTGACCTCCTCTCCGAGATGTTGTACTGCCCTACAAATTTGTCAAAATTCAAACACAATTTGGGTTGGTCTTTCACAATCCAATCTACTTCCTGTGTAGCTTGGAAGAATTTGGTAACATTGCCGCCCTGGGGTCCTGCTGGGAGGAAGTGTAGGATATGAATAAAATAATAAATAAATAAATGAATAAACTAGTTAAATGAGCCTTCCATGCCATATACTGTTCCAGAAAGTCTCTCAACATTCAGGAGCAGCTTGGGGGGGGGAAGGTTAGAGAAGATTGGGCACCTGATTTTTGCCAGATTTATGCAAGTGGAAGTGCTTTCTGCAGAGGCAAAGTTATTATTGGATGCAGCCGATATTCTCTGCATATACCATGAACATTAGACAGCAATTTTTTTTAATATACCTGAATTTCTTAAAGCATGTAGATATGTGTTGGAAATGGTTGTGGTCCAGTAGCTTACCTGTCTTACTAGCAGAGATTACTTCAACTCTTGGTGAGGAATAGGGGATACTCCCCCAAATATTTCCCATTACCCCATTCATGCTTCCAGGTTTTAGCCACAGAATGTTAGGATCCGACATATCATGGGTTAATTCATGTGCTCCTCACCTTTGCCACCCTTTTGCTCCCCCAAACTTATTTTTCTGGATGCCCATGCTTACTGTTTCCTGATACATATCTTCTACTTTCCTCAGCTTTGGAGGAAAAAGAATTAATTAGAAGATATTAAGGTATTTATATAAGACAGAAAAAGATAATTTCCTTAAATGTCTTATAACACCAATATCTAAATTTAAGCCAGATAAAGAACAATTTGTGGAGGACTATCTGAACATTAAAATAGCAGCTTTTGGCTTTAGCATTAGTTCTTAATGGTGTACTTTGTACTTTGGCTTCATATATGAAACTGTATTTATGAAGATTAATAAAAATAAAGAACATTAATACAAACAAAACATTACAATTTGAATTAAAGGGAAATTTAGCATACACTCACTCACACACGCACATATCAAGCACTACATGAGTACAAGGTACTGCAGATAATTTATATGAAAACAGCCTACAAGGAACCAAAATGAGGTCCAGGTTGTATAGTTCCTGTTTATCTGCAATACTTTTGAGTCCTGATCTGCCCCTTGCACATTCTTCTATGTAACTGTCTGTTCTTTCTCAGTAATTGGTCCTCCTCCAAACAAAGATCATGAACTCCACCTCCCAGCAGCAGTAATATGTGCTACAATTACTGTGAAATTGAGGAAGCTGCTCCCTACATAGCAGTTGAGAATGTATTGTGAAATGTCACAGCTCAAAGAACTTGAAATGCTACCAAAAGCTGTTCTTTTGCTACACTGTTCTCACTGCTAAAAGGTGACTATGGGCCAAAATCAGTGTTGGGATAAACCAAAGCTTTACAGCTGCTGAAATACTTAAGTCCTACCAGATTTTTAAATGATGTCATAGCGATGCAGTTATTACTTGTCTGCCATCAGATCCGCTGATGGCAGTTGTGGTTTGTATTCAAGGGGCCCGAATTGAAACAATCCATCTGCTTGCTCTTTCTCTGTCTCTTTCCAGGCCTAGTGTGATTACTAGCTGCCTTGTGATATTTGCCAGTGATGTCATACTTAATCAAGCTGCTGCTTACTCTATGGATCTCTAGAGAGACGTGTTGTATTTTAACAACAAAGTGTAGATAACTGAAGTTATCCACCTGTTCTGGGCATTTTTATTACCACCAAAACCTGATGAGACCCAATATTTGTCAGGGATTATAAATCCTGCACAAGCAATTGACAGCCTTGTGCATATTTCATGAAAGCTGATGGTGTTCTAATTCATCATGGATCCCAAATCATTGAAGTAATTGACCTATTCCAGGACTACTGCTTCAATTTCTCTTAGAAAAGCGCATTTGCCTATTGTCATGTTCACTTTAAAAGGCTGCTATGGGTATAAGCCTTAATTACTTTTCCCACAAGACAGAGTAGGCCGTAGAGGGAAAATCATATTATTTGCATAGCTCATTTTAGTGAACTCCCAGACACTAATCTGTTCTCCTTGTTCATGCCTTTCAGTTTGGGTGCCTTCTCAGCATAAATACTAGTACGTAAATGGATATAAAGAAAGAAAGAAGGAAAAAGAAATACAGTTTCCAATATCAAGCAACTTTTGGGAGTACTGCTGGGGGGGGGAAGAAGATTACAGTGTGAAGTAATTTGAGTGTCAGGGCTTGATTTTTCAAGTGCAGCTAAAGAATGGTGATTTCTTCAAAGGAGCTGTCAAATATTTTGCAGTTGGACCCTTACATTAAAATTACATGTACTGCCTTTCCAAGAGCAAGTAAGGTGCATGTTGACCATTAGAAAGATTGGGCATTAATTTAAATAACAGACTGCCTATTAACTACTTTTATGTCTTCTTTGCTATTGTGGCAATAGCAGAATAGTTTATTATTTATTCATTTATACCCTGCCATTCAAGATAAAATCTTTCCAAGGCAGCTTACAATATGATGAATAAAAAAAATAGCAAAAACAATGAAAGGGAACATCATCAACACAAACATTTTTAAACTAGAATCTAAGAGAGTCAGGTGTGAGAATAAAATCTGATCAGAAAAAGCCTTGTGAAACAAAAAAGGTCTTCACATCAATTTCTAAAGATGACAAGGGCCTTGTTGATTTTGTCTGGAGAGGGAATTCCACAACTGTAGCACCACTACTTGAAAGGCCCTGTCCCTGGTAACCATCTACCTGTTCTTAATTAATGATGAACCAGAGAGCAGGGCCTCTGAAGCTGATCTTGGCATTTGAGTAGGGTTATATGGTCATAAATGGGCCTTTAGATAACCTTGTCCTAGGCTGTTTAGAACTTCAAAAGTCTTTGCCAGCCTAGATAAAGATAAAATTGGCAAGACACTTAAAGCTGATTAAAAGCACTCCTGGCCACTGATGGCCACCTTTGGATCCAAAGATAGCACTGAGTCCAGGAGGATTAATAAAGGGAGAACTTGGTTCCTGGGGGAGGGGACTGCAACCCCATTCAGGCCATATGGACTACCCCCATCTAGATATGAAGAATTTTCAGCAGTCAGAATCTCCATCTTGTCTGAACTAAGTTTAACTCTGTTAAACTTATCCATCACCCATGAGAAATGCTTCTAGACACTGGTTCTTGGCTACAGCCAAATTACATTCGTTTCATTTGATATACATAGAAATCCTACAGGAATTTGGTCGCATTCATAATTTACTGCCTAGTACAGTATGTGACAAATGGATTTTTAAGCAACCTGTAATGTGTGGCTGATGGAAATCTAGCACACATGCAATACTTATACCATGTAATATTTGTTCCAGTAACGTCTAATGTTTCTACAGTTGAGTTTTTTCTACCATCTACAGAGTTCAATCTGCTCTGAACAAAGAACAGAATATGCTGTTGACATCTTTCCCAACTTTGAAGGACTTCTTTAAAATCTACTGTGTTCCTTAAGCATTTTCTACTGAACTTGTCTCCCCTGTTCTTCCAGATATGTAACTTTGCACATATAAGGGATTTAAAACAGAAATTATGATTTAAAGCACAAAAGAGTAAAGGAGAAATTTCAGAAAACTGCTTAGCAAGGAAGGCTAATCTAACAACATCAAATGCTACAGTTAGTCATTTAACTATTTCTTGTATTCAAGAATTCTTTATTATGGGGCATACTGTTTCAGAAAGTCAAGACAATCTTGTGGTAAAAATGACACATTTTACAACTAAATTATACCATGAAAATGAAAACAATTTTGATCAGGTAGTGTCTTTTGTTAAAATTACTTTGACAAAAAGTACTGGGATTTTTAAAAACAGTTTTTCTAGACAGAGGATTCTTCAAAATCAACTAGCAAAACTACTTCCAAATTTACTTGTGTGCCATATATCTTTTTCTAATTTTAAAAATGAGCATAGTGTACAGATCTGGCAAAAAACAATTTGCAAAACGAGATATTAAAATAGTAATAACAATGAACATTTTCTTGGATCTAATGTTAAAAGGAAATGATTTGTAGTTTTCTGTGATGACTGACCAATATACAAGGAGGGAAAGGGTAAAGAATTTACTGTTGCATCTTTGAAGGCTGCTGTGAGTAACAATGGGAAAAGGGCACCAGATTAGTAAAATAATGGCTTTATTTATGTGTTGCACTGTGTACATGAAGATGAGTGGAAGAATTAAAAAGTCAGAAGAGTGACTTTATTTTAGGATAATTGGCAGTGAATAATAACAGAAACAATACACTGTTGCATTTTGTCAGCAGTGGGATTTAATTATCCTCCATTAATTATATTCATGTGTCAACAAAAGGGCAGAAAACAGACTTTTAAAAGAAGACAAAGAAAGTCATTCTACAGACTGATGGGGTTATGATGAAAAGGAAAAGGAAAGAGAATAATACAGTTTTGTGGCTCATAGAAAGGTATTATTCTATTGTAGACAGACTAGGTGAAAATGTGAGACTGAATCAAGTGAAATGAGAGGGTGGACCTATCAGCACCCACCAGCAATTAATCTAGAGCACAGCCTAATGGGGTTTTTCTGCTCTGGTATAACAAAACAACATTAAAAGTTTAACAACTCTTCCAAAATATTAGGTCAGCAAGACTTACCAAATGGACTGAAAGAGGCTTGTTATTAAGCTCAAACAAAGTAAAATGACACTTGATATACAGAACTGTTTGGGTAATACTGGAGGAGGAAGCTTTTCTGTTTCTCCCTCTGCCCAAGCCTAGGTTTTATTTCAAAATTAGCAAAATGCCCATCATGAGATGTCTGAAGGGTGGAAAGAAAGCTTATATGTTCAACAAATAGTTGATCCAGACCCATTAAGTAAATGAGGAGAGGCTTTCTAGGTGGTATTGAGGCTCCCCAGAGTGTATGTTGAGGTACAGGCCAATTTTCTCACTGAGACGGTAAACATGTGCCTGGACTATACCATTGCAGACTGTAAGTGAAGGCTCAATGACTAAATGTTCCTCTATTTTTTTAAAAAAAAATACATATCCCTTCATATAGAAAACTAAATGTCACAGAGAAGGTTGCTGGAGCTTCTCATTAATATAATACATTGAGGATTTTAAAAAAAAATTATTTGGAACAATGCTCCATCATGTTAGCTCCTACCTGTAGTCCAATGGTAGGGGTTATTTTATTTATTTATTTATTTTATTTAATTTATATAATTTAATTTATATAAAGGTCTTTGGGGAGTCATTGTTAGTGGTCTCCCATATGCACCAGGTGCATTGCATAATAATTTACCATATGCACCAGGAACCATGCATTCAGTATTGAAACTCCCTTCCAGTTGAGGTCAGATAGGCCCTTCCCTGCTAAACTTTTGGCACTTACTGAGGACTTCTTTCCCCCAGCAGTCTTTTTAATTGAACTCTGATTTTATAGTTTTAATTCATTTTTAGTCATTGTATTATGTACACTGCTTAGAGATGACTGTAAGTAAGCGGTATTTACATTGTCAAAATAAATAATAAAGTAAATAAATACCCCAAACATAAATTTATTATCTCAATGAGAAGAACCTTAAGCAGGTGTCTAGCGGTTCTGGGATGGATGAGGTCAAACGAACTGAAACTTAATTCAGATTCCAGACAAGAAAGAAGTGCTGCTGGCTAGTAAAACTACTGGCCTGGGTTGAGATTTACAACTTGTTTTGGATAGAATTGCATTCCCCTGAAGAATCAGTTATGCAGATTGGGGGGTACTCATGAATTTATTGTCATCTATGGAGGTGCAGGTGACTTCAGTGGCTGGGAGAACCTCTGACCAACTTTGGTCAGTTTACCAGCTACAACCCTATATGGAGAAGCAGATTTGGCCTGAGTTACATACATGCTGGTTGCATCCAGACTAGAATACTCTAATGCCCTCTAAGTAAAAGATGACCTGAGCTTCCATTACACAGTTTACATTAGGTGAACCATTTTTGTTTCCAGAGTTGCACATTTCTATGTTTCCCTATCACAAGGGGTTCAAAATCCCATCTTTCCATGTGTACCCATAGATTTTGATGAAAAATATAAGCACATCTGAACATGCATACGAAAGTATACTTTGTACCTAAAGCAGCCCCGTCCTGTCCATTGCCTTGTCAGCAAATGAGTTTCCCCCCACAACTTCACTAGGACAGCTTTTTCTACTGTTGAACTATTTTTGTAGATAGGATGTTTTTGTCTCATGATTAATGTGGAGAAAAGATATGTAATAGATTTGGGCTGAATTTCTGCTTTTGATTATCAACAAATACTGATCCACTTATCATAGTGCATGGCTTTCCTTTTAAAACTATAGAGGGCCTTTTCAGTTGCAACTCCCCATCTGTGGAATACACTCCCCAATCAGGCCTGTGTAACACCTTCATTCACATCTTTTTGGTGCCAAGTTATCTTTTTTGTCAGGCATTTGATAGACTGAGATGATTATGTTATATTAGTGTGCTGCCTAAGCTTTCTGTGGCTGTAGGGGGGTAGTTAATTATTTTATATTATTTTTGTTTTATGTATATTATTTTGGCTTTTAATTATGTAAGTTGCTTGGAGATCTTCAGACATCATGCAACTAATAAATCAAATTATTATTGTTGTTGTTTGCTGCCATAGTTGAGGCTACTGGTCACTTTCAATACTGTCAGTGAGCAGTGAGTCTTGTGTGCTTGTGGACAGGGAAACATTTAAGCCTGAGGGAAGTAGATGATGGAGAAGTAGGATATTGGACAGCTAATAGAGAACAAGAACCCCGAAGGGAAGAAAAGTTCATAAAAAGGGTTTTGTAATGTGTCTTCCCTATATAAGAAAAAGTAGTTTGAGCATACTGGCATCCTGGCTTCTGCAGATGCTGTTCTTGGAGAAGCAATCTTTCTAGCGACTATGATTATTGAAATGAGAATGACTTAGGTGCCCCAGATGAACTGTGGTCCAGTTCTTCCTTGACCTGGTTTTCATTTCTCACTTTTAGAAATTACCCTTTGACCACTGAAACTTAATCACCCAAGATCATGCCTTGCTAATACATCCAGATCTTCAAATCTAAGGCCACATGCAAATATGAGCAATGGCCAGAATCCACCTATGTCTTAACTTGTGATAGATCTATGCCTCCTTTCACAAGCAGATGATAAATTATACTGTGATATTTCTCTCTCTACTATATTTTTATAAGATGAGAAGGCCTGGAGCTTGGAAGGCCTGTGCCAGAAGGCCCGGAGTTTGGCAGAGCTGGGCAAGAAGGCCCAGAGCTCAGCCTCACCAGGTGGGTGGGAGGCCGGCCTTGACAACTCCTGGGGTAATGGGGGGGGAAAGGGGAGGTGAGCTCTGGTGACCCCCAGGGTTGTGGTGGTGGGGAGAAAGGGGAAGGGAGCTCTGGCGACCTCTGGGGTGATGGTGGAAGGGGAGA
Source organism: Rhineura floridana (assembly GCF_030035675.1). Taxonomy (NCBI): domain Eukaryota; kingdom Metazoa; phylum Chordata; class Lepidosauria; order Squamata; family Rhineuridae; genus Rhineura; species Rhineura floridana. The sequence goes on from NC_084486.1 coordinate 71,899,012, forward strand.
GGAACTCTGGCAATGCCTGGGGAATGTGGGAGGAAAGCTACCATGAACTGTGGGGGGCTTTGGTGACTCACAAGAAAGGGGCTTTGGCAACAATAGGTGGGGTTGGCGAGCAAGACGAGCAGGGGCAGAGCCCCTAGTGTATATATATATTTTTTTGCTGAGGTACACTTTAAAATATCATCTGATATGTCCTGAGCCCTTTGTATAGATATGGCTATTCATAAAAGTAAATTATTATGCAATATTGTGCTTTCCAGCTGCACAGTTCTTCACACTGCATGTTCCCAATACCAGAAAATGCTGCAACTCTTGCAAACCACTAGACAGATGTCATGTCATAGACTCCCAAATTATTGGTGTGGTATACAAACAGGTTGCTTACCTGTTACTGAATGTGGAGTTAGACTCCTGGCTTCATTTGTGTGGAAGGGATTTGCAAGAAAACAAAGCACATTCAGTTGTGAACTGACCAAGTGTCATTTTATACATAGCACAGGCTTTTTACTGGGGCTGCTACAGAAGCTCAAACTTCATCTAATGACTAACATAGCTTCCCATGTGTAACTGAATTGCTAAATTGACATTTTAAGGCATGTTCAGTTGCTCATTATGCTAAGCCTACATCAGACTTCTGCTTAGGCATCTAAGACCAATCTTAGACAATGGTTAGCTTGTGCTATGGCTGGAAGATCATTAAGCTGTCTGAATCACCGTATTTATAAAAAATTGCTCTTGTTATTAACAATTTTGCAATAGAAGAAAAAGACTGAGAATAAATACACATTTCAGATAAACCTTTCAGGTCACACTGTTATAGTAAAATTGAGCATTCCAATAAAATCTTGCAACAACTGAACTGATTTGTGGCACTCATGGTTTTGTCAGGGGGGGGTAATCTCCAGAGGAATTTGGGAGAACTGCGCAGCAAGTGCTATTTCTATTAACGTCTTGTTCCAGGTTCACTTCTTCTGCTTGGTTGAGAAACGTTTGATGGTAGTATACACTGAAGGCAAGGCCACCTAGGAGGTCTTATAGTACTGGAGAAGGATTTCTTTGCTCTGCTCAGCTGTTTATTTTCCCCCTTGGATGCTTGTATATGGGTATCAAAATAGAGCAGGTGTCTGAACATCTTGACAAGCACAGATTGTGCTCCTATAGTGCACAGGGTTGGTGGAGACAACAATAGGCCCTTTCACAGTAGCATCTTCAAGGCAGAGGCAGCTCCAGAAAAATAATAATAGTAACAAAGAAGGGGCAAGGTAGATTATGGCTGAGAAGCTTTGTCTCTCATATTGCAGACTTTTCAGAAACAAGTCTGTAATTCTCATTTTGTTTTTCTAATTCAGACAGGATGAGCAGATGAGCGGGCATTTGCTTTGCCTTGTGCTTTCCCAGAGCCATCCATGTCTAAAGGGCATTAGGCAGCAGTCCACACCAAGATTCATTATGCAAGCCTGTTTTTTGTATGTGACTAATAAGGGATTTGCCAAGGAAAAAAAGTAGAGCATGCACCTATTTTTCTTGCTTATCAGACATTTAATTCTGCTTTAGTTGCAAGTCACTGTGTACATTGTTGTAGCTAAACAGAATCTGTATGAACGGGCAGTTGACCTAAATTTTTTTTGCTGCTTTCAAATCTCTAATGGTTAAGTTGAATTTTTTAATAGAAATATATTACAATAGCTTATTCATTATCACTTTTTCCATTTTGCAGAGGCAACAAGCAGCAAAATCCCAAGCATTTTAAATAATTCAGCACATATATAAGGCTCACAGCAATGAAGAGTGCAAAACAGTAATAATAGGGCCTACCTTCCTTTAAAAATGCATTACACATCCATTATCTTTTGAGGATATTTTCATTTAGCTCTAGGTTTGTTTGGGAGAAAAGATACAGGGATGGTTATTTGGATCTCCCGTGCCATTAGCAAACTGGGGGGAGGCATTATTGACATATGTATATAAGAACTGTGGATTAGTAAAGTCTTGGTTACATGTGCAAGAAGGACTAGGTACTGTAGTGTTCCCAGTGCCAATTACCTATGTCTGTAGTGCTTGGACAACTATATTACACAATATTTTTTGCATTTGGCACACAGCCACAGTAATGTGTCAGGCATCAGATTGGGGAGGGAGGAGAATGATCCTTGCTTTGCCATTGCTGCCAGTGTTGGAACAATAACAAAGGTTATGTGCAGGGTGGATGGGTAAGGGGGTTTCAGATGACATCATCAGAGACCTGACATCAAGCTCAGGATTGGATTCAAAACATGTGAGCAGTTAAAATAGCCCGAAATCATGTTAAAACTGGCATGAACATGTTTGATTATTTTACATTTTTCTAGAACTTCCTCATTATAGTCCCAGTATTATTCTGCACAGATCCAACATGAGAATGCAGAGCAGACAGATGCAAAAGGAAGTGAAAACAAAGTTACCTGTCAGCATGCAAAAATGTGTACATTAGTCACAGTAGTTTACCAAGCAGTTAATTATCAGCTCCAGAAACTAAAGATTAAAACAAATTTATTATCTGCTGAAATCCTCAGAATTATTTTCTGCATATTCCAAAATTGAATATCCATTGAATACTTGATCTCCAATGTTGGTATTTTATGTCTGAGAGAACTTAATATGTTATATTTAAAATGTGATAGTTGAAAACCAGTTTTTGGAAGTGGGCAGTACAGAGTATTTGATATATGAAACAGACCTTTCATAGCTTTTTTCATTTGACAGCTGATGCCACTGGATATTTGACTTCTGGTTATTGATAGCAGCTGACATTAGATAATATCTGACAGCAGTGATATTTAACATGCAGCATTCAACAGATTGTATTTGATAATCAGTCACATTATTTAATATTCTCTGTGACACCACACCACCTTTGTCAGAAATGTTAATATTTTATCTGCAATGGCCTTACCTATCCCCTCAAGCAGCAGGTAGAGCAGATATATTTCCAAGTAAGCATTCTAAGCGACTGTTTGACTCTTATTAGGCATGTGTTGCTGTTGTGCTGCTCATGACAGTTTTGAAACAGAGGGACAAATGAAAGACAATGGAAGACAATAAAAGCAAATGATTGGGCTGATTGTTCAGACATTCAGGAACACTTGCAGGGCTGGGACATAGTGATTAAATATTTCCTCATTCACTCTAAAGCTACAGTGTTGGCATTGCCTACTGCTCCTATCGTGGGGTGCCTCTTTTAGATATTAGATAAAACAGAGAAGCAATCAGGCACCCAGGCACTACAGCATTGCAGTGAGGTAGACAAGGGAACAGATACTGAATTAATTCATCCTAATCTAAGTTTGTATAGGAAAAGACATACCATTTGATTGCAATGATCGTTGTAGTGCAAATGAATATGTTTATTAGTTTATCTGCAACAATTTTTAAGGAATGATAAGCTTCACAAAAATGTTTAAAAAACAATTCACTTCTATGCAAGTCTGAACATTTCCCATGGGAGTATTTGCTGGTAAATGATGAAAATGTGATTTGAATTTGGTCATTGGCCAAAGTGCTTGGTTGATCTTGATATGTGCTGGTGAGGGTCAGAAATGCTTATGACATTTGGGATTGTTTGAACATTTTCCAACCCATAATAGACTGTTATCATCCCATCATTTACTGGTCACTGATGGGAATGGTGTAACATTTGGTCTTTAGTGAAAAGCATTGGTTTCCAAGGGCTTGATATTTACTAGTAGACTCCTAAAACATTAAGAATGGCTGATTAACATCAATATTCACAATACTTCTAATGTTTACCGTAACAGTCCACAACATGAAATGATCATTTGTATTTGCTGCTTGATCATCAATATTCCAGCTAAATTATATGTACAATATCTGAATAACCTCACTTTTATTAGTGCTTAAATAGATTTTTTAACGGGCACACAAGGGTTATTTTTGCCAGTAACTTGATGATGAGCCCAATGGTTCTTGAAAAACAGTAATTCCTCGCTATATTTAACCCAGGCATGATTTACAAAAACCAGAGCGTGGAAGTAATTCATTACTTTTTGAGGAACGTGTGGGTAATTCCTTTACATTTTGATTATAACAGAACTAGGAGTAATTTTATTACTTTTGTGGAGTAATTGTAATATTTCCAGCATTACTTTTGCGCATTACTTGGGGGGGGGAAGCAGGGGAAACATTCTGCTTCTCTGATTTGTGGATGAAAATCATGTGCCTCAAACTGGGCTTCTGTGCAGTGTCACTCTTCTCTCATGCTCTGTGTGTGGGTAGGAGGTGATGAGGGAGGAGGTGGAGAGTGAGACGGGGTGGAGTGGAGAAAACAACTGTATTAAAAAAAATGGATAGTGGTGGTGAAGAATGGAGTGGAGGGAAAAAGGAGCCGGAGGGCAAGAACATGGATAAAGGAGAAGGAGGCGGCAGTAAACTGGAAATAAAAAACTGTGGAGGTGAAAGATGACAACATGTGTGTGTGCATTTGTGAATACTGTGTTTGCACTTGGCACACAAAGTGGCCTCCACCACCCTCTCTGGCTACTGTGCTGCATTTGCATAAACATACAACTTTATTACGGTCATAGACCCAAACAGTTTGTAAACAAATTTACCGTGAATATATAATTATGTTCATTTAAAATAATTACAGGGATATAAACAATACCGTAGAATGAAAATACAGATAGGCCAAGCTGCAAAGATTTACATATATATGGACACCTTCATTTCTTGGCTTGTAAATAAGAATTAAAATAATTAATGAAATCAGCAATACATATTGTGAACTTGATCTTTCCGTAGTGATTGAGCTACAAAAAGAAATTCAGCAACTGATTCTGTTAAAATTTTGTCTGTATCAGATAGAAGAAAATAAACTATTCTTTCTGGAGAACTATCTGAAAGACTAGAAATAAAAGGTAAAATAAATTTGGGTCTTAGATTATTGTATATCTCACAGTTTAGTAAAACGTGTTCTAAAGTTTCTGGTATATTCAGATTACATATGCAGTGACGGCTTTCTACGGGAATACCTTGATAGCGACCTGTTAGAAGAGCAGATGGTAAACAATTAAATCTTGCTCGAGAGAACAAGAATCTATAGTGTGTAAAAGTTAGCTCTTCCAAATATTTTGCTGGGGACGGGAAGCAAAAGTTCAATTTAAAATGAAGTGGAGAGCACGATGTTTGTGCCTTGGAGATTAGATACTGGTAGTCTAAATCTTTAATTCGTTGAATTATTACCGATTTAGCCAGGGCAAAGTCCCATGATGATAGAATTTCAAGGGATAAACCCAGATAATTTTGTTTCTCGCTAAAGGACTTTGTCCAAGAGCTGACAAAAGGGTCTTTCCAAATTAGGTGTGAGAATCCTGAAGGACGTTCAGAATAGGCTGTCTTGAGCCAAAAGGTGAAAGCCTGGATCCAAGCTGTGCATTCGATTGATGAAATTCCTGCCTCTAATCGAAGGCCAGCTGGAGAGGCACATTTTGGGAGACTGAAAATGGACCGAAGGAACCCTGAGAGCACTGGTTCTATTTTTTTTATTAAAATCTATAATCCAAATTGGGATGCCATGTAATAGTTGCGGCAGAATTTTTATTTTAAAGATTTTTAAAGCTGCAGGAATCAAACTGCCACCTTTGGTAAAGAAAAATCTAATGGTTGCTCTGGTAATATTATGTGCAGCTTGCAGTGCGACCCGAATATGATGATTCCATGGAAGTGTAGAGCAAAATGTTATACCTAAATATTTATATTTATTAACCTGCTCAAACACTTTGTCTTTTATTTTCCATGATATTTGCAATCGTTTTTTTGAGAAGACCATTAGTTTGGATTTATTATAGTTGATAATGAGGAAATTTTTTTCACAGTAGGATATAAAAATTCGGAGGAGGCGTTTGAGACCGATTTCTGAAAAGGACATCAGAACCGTGTTATCAGCATAGAGCAGCAGGGGGCAGCACACTCCTGCAATATTAGGCGAGTGTAGATTTTCTTTGTGGCATTTATCATTTAAATCATTAAGGAAAAGATTAAATAAGGAGGGCGCCAAAACACAGCCTTGGCGTACCCCTATATTTACAGGAATAGAACTGGTTAAATTTCCATTTGTTCCATATCTTACTCTCATCGAGGTACACTGATAGAGTTGTCTTATCAGAAGAAGCAATCGCTTGTCTATTGAGGTCATATTCAATTTTGCCCATAAAAGGTCTCTGGGTACTGTATCGAAGGCCATTTTAAGATCCATATAAGTGACATATAAGCCTCTTTTTGTGTCACTCATATATTTTTCTGCCAAGAATTTTAATATTAGGCAGTGATCGATTGTAGATCTTTTTTTGCAAAAGCCTGCTTGCTCATTGCCTACGATATGTTCCTCTTCTAGCCAGGTTTGAAGTCTGACATTTAGGTGGTTTGCATATACCTTACCCACAACAGAGAGGAGGCTGATGGGTCTATAGTTTACTGGGTTGCCTCTGTCTCCTTTTTTGAATATTGGTATAATCACAGCTTCTAGCCAGATTGAAGGAATTTTTCCAGTCATATTAATTTGTGTGAAAAGAGATGTAAGAAGAGGTGCCCACCAATGGATATTATTTATTAGCATTTTGGGAAGAATTTCATCAACTCCTGGGGCTTTTCCTCTTTTAAGATTTTTAATCAGAGTTTCTATCTCTTCTTGCTCAACTGGGGGCCAGTCAGGTATGGAATCAAGGCTCACTATGGGCGAAGAATTATAAGGCTTATCCTTGTAATTTGAAAACTGAATAGAAAAATGGTGCTCCCAAATTTTGGGGGAGATATTACAGTGCGAATAAACATTTGATCCTAAGACATTAGTGACTAAGGCCCAGAATGCCTTAGAGTTATTATTTAAGGAAGCGTTTATTAGCGCATTCCAGCTTTTTTGTTGTGCCAACTTTTTTTTATAAGCGATTACCTTTTTATAATTCCTTTTCGCTATGTAATACTCAGGCGGAAGGGTGTTTATTTCTGCTTCTCTGTAGATGTGGTATATATTTCTTAAAGATTGTTTGGCATCCTTGCATTCTTTATCAAACCATTTTGGGTGATTCGAGGGTTTTAGGGTGCCCGGACGTTTTGGTACCTTGAAGGATTTTTTTAGATCTAGACACAAGGAAGAGAAATCTGCTAAACTTTCAGATATTATGTTTGAGTTTATTATTTGGTTCCTGAGTGTGAGAGCCAATGGGGATGTTAGAAATCTTTCAAACTTGGAAATAGTGCTAGGATTCCAGAGGGCTCTTTTGTAGAAGGGGGAAGATGTTAAATTTCTCCTTGGGGAGAATTCCTGGGTAGTATGCTCAGCATTTAGAGTAAGATTAAATAGTAGAGGGAGATGGTCGTTCTCTACCCTGTCCCCCACCATAAAGTTGGTAATATATGGGAGCAAAATAGGGGATGACAGCACATAATCTATTACACTGCTACCTCGCCCAGAGATGAAGGTGTACTCCGCAAGATTATCTACACCCTCATGGCCATTGAGAATCTCCAGGTTTAATCGAGTTGATAATTGGATCAGACATATCCCAGCGTAATTAATCTTTTGGACTTTGGAATTTCTGCTATAACGTGGTATTAGATCATCGGTATCAGTGTCTACCCATAAGGGGAATAAAGTCATGATGTCATTGTTTGGGCCTATTATGCTGCATTTGCAGTATTTTAACTTTTTTGCATCTCAGGGGAAAATGTTTGCTTGGGTGAGTGTCCCTTAGTTGGTGGCAGAGAAGGGTCTGGGAGGTGGTTAAGTCAGAGAGACTATGCTTGCTGGCTGGGGGGGGGTTGCACTTGGTTTGATGTGCAAATATCTGAGTAGTAACCTCTGCCTCTCTCCCCACCACCCTTACCAGCGGAGAGACCACCATTGCTGCCTTATAGATAAAAAGAATTATTCTACTACCTCTGTATGTGTGTGTTTATTTTTAATGTTGTTTAAGGCTACTTAGATGTGCAACAGCCAAGGCCAGCACCTTGTAGACGTTTTTTTGAAAAAGTAACTGAAATGTAATTGTAGTGATTACTTTTGAGGAAAAGTAAACTAATGTTACTTTCAGAGCAATTGTAACTGTGATTACTACTTTTTGGGCCCTGTAATTGTAACTGTAATTTATTACTTTTTAAAAGTAATCTTCCAAACTCTGACAAAAACATGGGAGGAAGAAATGAGGATTAGTAGCCCAGTTTGCACATCACAAACAGCCAAGCTATGGCTTACCATGAACAAATGTGCGTGCTGGTGCACAAGGTTCAAATCATGCCTGCCTTGCTCCTCCAGCTGGCAAGAAACAAACCAGAGCACTGGCTTAGCGTTATGTGCACACCAGAGCTCAAACAAAGCATGAGAGGAAGCCACAGGTTGTTGTCAGCTTCCTCTCATGGTTTGTTTGAAGAGAAATAAATCTGAAGTGCTGGTTTGCACATAACACTATGGCATCACTCTGACTGTTTTCCTCCCAGCTTGGGAAAGGGAGAATCAGGGCAAGCACAATTTGAGCAGAGTGCACCCTCATGGTAAGCCATAGTTTAGCAGCTTCAGCACAATACTACTGCTCTTAAGCTACTCTTTTTCTGAGACACTACACAGTAATGTCAATATTTCCACCTTTTTCTGCTGTACACATTTTATTTATTTGTTTTACAAAATTATTTTTATACCACCTATTGCAAACCATCTCAAGACAGTGTACATTAAAAAGATAAAGAAAAATCACAACAATATAAATAAAATGCAACTGATAGCCCAAAGGCACTATTAATTAATTACTGATATTAAACACCAGACGAGGCTTGAAAAGCACTTGTCAAAGTGCTGAAATATTATCAGTGTTGGCTGATGATACACAGTTGGATCCAAAAGGGCTCTTCTCTGTGTGGAAGGCATCTTCTTGTCACTGAAGGGCTGTTTCATATCTCACACTGTTACAACTAAAATCCAAAATATGTCCTTACACAAAAGCTTCTGCAACCCAACATGAATTGCTATAGAACCTATTTATTAAAACATGGTGTGAATTCTTGTGAATGCTTGCGTGCAAGCATTTATGGAACAGCATTAGTGGTTAATTTCCTGTCACTCACTTATTTGGATCAAACACATAGTCCATTAGGCAAAAGATAGAGTAGCATTTTTGCATGAGCCTAGTTAGAATGATACACAAGGCTACTGAACATCCAGAGTCTCCTTTCTGATCCATAGTAAGATAGAAAAAGCAAACCCATCCAGTTAGACAGGCTGGTTTTAACAATATGGCTAAACGGCATTTTTTTTAAAAAAAAAAAACCCTCTTGATCATGCTTTATTGCAATTACGGAAAGTACTGAAGAACAATCTGGTTTGTATAAAAATAATCAGTGGTAGACTGCTGGTTGTCCCTGATATTTACCCGAGTTTGGATTTCTCTAGAGTTCATGGAGTTTGTTAGCCTTAGGACTGTAACAAAACCCATCAATTGGGTTAAAGAGAAGAGGAGTTATTTATTTATTTATTTATTTATTGCACTTGTATACTGCCCCATAGCTGAAGCTCTCTGGGCGGTTTACAGCAATCAAAAACATTAATATACAATTTAAAACACATACTAAAATGCCTGGGAGAAGAGGAAAGTCTACTTAATTACTATGAACTACTCAAAATTCTTAAAAACCAGATTACTTGGAATAAATCTGGTTTAAATGTCAGTATGTTAGTATCACAATAACTTGTGTAGTACTACTCACTCTGTGGTCCAGTTCAACTGGCTTTTAGACGTGTAGACTGTATCCATGTTGATGTTGTGGGTGTTGATATTGTGGGTGAAGCAGTTTTGATAGTTTTTCATAAGCAAATATATATTTTTCAGTGGTAAAATTAAATCTGCATACTTCTGATGAATCAAAGCTTGGGATTTGTCATAAGTTTCATAATTTAGTATGTTTAACATTCAGTTTGCATCTAATTCAGAAAGGCTTAGTATTTATTTAATTAGATCAGACACAATAATTTATCCAATGGAATAAAAAACGGTTAAGATGCATTAATTGGTAACAATATTAAGTTAATTTTCTGCACAAAAATAAAAGTTGAATTCTACTGTGATTAATTTGCAGTTCCTTTTGAGAAATCTTGTTCGATGAAGGTATAACACAAATTATTATTAACTAACCACATTAGAAAGCACCAAGTATAGTGGGTTCACTATACACAGAGAAACTAAGTCATGAATACTGATTTTCAGGGAAGAACCAATGTAAATGGGTTTTTAGCAAAATTGGAGCTGCTCTACAATCTAGCAAGATAACCCCACTGTGTCAGGAGATGGGGAGATACCCAGCCAAGTGACAGAAAAAAGTACCCTCCATCAGCACCGAGGCTCAGTTCATATGTTACCTGAATGCCATGCTTGCCACATCACTGTAATGTATGAAATGAGAGGGGGGGGTTACAGGTGTAATTATGGGACTGTCATCATATGAGAGCTGCTGGGACCAAGGGAGGTACAGGACTAACATGCCATCAGTTCACATATCTTTGCTTCATATTTTACCAGAAACCTATGGGGCAGGTGTGGTTGTCCTTGCCAGTTCAAAGATATCAATGAAGTTTAACAGAATAATAATAATAATAATAATAATAATAATAATAATAATAATAATTTAATTTATGTGTCGCCTATCTGGCCAATGGCCACTCTAGGCGACGTACAAATCAGTTGCAGTAAATGCAGCACAATAAAATACACATAAAATACAATATAACAAGGAAACTATAAATAGGAATGATAACAGTTCAGAGTAATAGGCAGTTAGTCCTGAAAATTAACCCTCCCCGGAAGTCCCAAAGGCCTGTCTGAAAAGCCAGGTCTTCAAGGCTTTGCGGAATACATTCAGGAAAGGGGCATGCCGAAGATCGTACGGGAGGGAGTTCCAGAGAGTGGCGGCCACCACTGAAAATGCCCTCTCTCTAGTCCCCACCAACCTAGCTGTTTTAGTTGGTGGGACTGAGAGAAGGCCCTGAGTGGCTGATCTTGTCGGGCGGCATAATTGGTGACGCTGGAGGCGCTCCATCAGGTAAACTGGTCCGAAACCGTGTAGGGATTTAAAGGTTAGTACCAACACCTTGAATTGAGCCCGGAAAATAACTGGAAGCCAGTGTAGATCGAATAACACTGGAGTGATGTGTTCCCGGCGGCGACAATTTGTAAGTAGTTGAGCCGCAGCATTTTGTATAAGTTGTAATTTCCGGACCGTTTTCAAGGGTAACCCAACGTAGAGCGCATTGCAGTAGTCTAAACGAGAGGTGACCAGGGCATGTACTACCAGTGGGAGTAGAGTTGGAAGGGGCCATGTAGGCCATCGAGTCCAACCCCCTGCTCACAGCAGGAAATCCACAGCTAGAGCATCTCCCGCAGATAGCTGTCCAGCCTCTGCTTGAAGACATCTAGCGAAGGGGATCCCACCACCTCCCTAGGCAGTTGGTTCCATTGCCGAACTGCCCTTACTGTCAAGAAGTTCCTTTTAATGTCCAATCTGAATCTACGCTCCTGCAACTTAAAACCATTAGACCTAGTCCTACCCTCTGGGGCAGCAGAGAACAAATCTGTACCCTCCTCTATGTGACAGCCCTTCAGGTACTTAAAGAGTGCAATCATGTCACCCCTCAGCCTTCTCTTCACCAGACTGAACATGCCAAGTTCCTTCAACCTTTCCTCATAAAACTTGTTCTCCATACCGGCTATCATCCTTGTCGCCCTCTTCTGAACCCGCTCTAACTTGTCTATATCTTTATTAAAATGAGGCGCCCAGAACTGAACATTTAAATGTTTTTAAATAAATAAAGTAACATCTTTTTGTCCAGGCTTTTCCTGACCGGTAAGATTAGTCCCTGTTCTGCTGAATTTGTTTTTATAATACTATTTTTCTGGCCTTTATGTTGTATCTCTGTTTTTATGTTACTGTCTATTAAGGGATATTAAGTGGTTCAGAAATGCTTTTAAATACATAAATGTAATGTCTTGCATAAGTAGCAAGACTCTCTTCAACTTCCTAAAGCAAATTCCAAGTTAAATAAAGAACAGTATTAACTATTACACTGCAGCATACTGGTTCATGCGAAGTCCAGCTTCTCTAGTTCGGGGAGGGGGGACCTGTGGCTGGGCTCCAGCTGCCATTTCCCCCACCAGTTTGATGGGAGTTGTAGCCCAACATCTGGAGGGTCGCAGATTCCCCATCACTGCTCTAATCTCTCTCAGAACATGGCTATTCTAACTTGAGCAAACCTAGGTGGCATCTGCAGACGTGCTGCTCAGAAGTCTACTGGTTCAGAATAGAAAGGGGGGGGAAATCCTCTGCAAACGCAGGTTAGGGTCTGCTTCTTGGCTCCTCTCTCAATGGGATTATGTGGATGGCAAAGTGTAATATTTATTTACAGGAAGTGTTTTTCTCATATCCACATATTATTTTGCAGTTTGATGGTGCATGTTACAATGGTCATAAACGCACTTGCTTCAGAGTCAGAATCTGGAGCAAGTGACACGAAGATGGGAGAGAGTCAGCTCTAGAAAATAGGCTGTTATTTTGTAGCCACTATGTCATCATAGTGATGACAACAGAATGTGGTCACATGGGCATTCTAGGAAATGTTGCCAGCAAGGAAGCCTGTGTGCAAAGAACCCTGCACCTCTGGGAGTGTGTGCGCTGTGTTTTAAAGATGTTTCAGTTTTGCACAGTAAAAAAAGACCCCTCAAATATCCTTTCAAATTTCCCTCCCTATGAAAGAGGCAGAAAAAAACAATGCCTCTTCCTCAGAAGCGAAGAACTTTGTGAAAACGGTTCAGGGTTCAGCAAAGCACTAGTTTAAGGCAATGCGCGCACACATTCCTGTGCTGTGGGTCAATGCCATAACTCAGTGGTAGAGCATCTGCTTTGCATGCAGAAGGTCCCAGGTTCAATGTCCGGCATCTCCAGGTAGGGCTGGGAAACACCCCTTCCTGAAATCCCGGAGAACTGCTGCCAGGCGGTATATAAAATACTGAGCTAGACAGACTGACTCAGGGTAAGGCAGCTTCCTATGTTCCTAACACAATTAAAATGACATGTTACTCTAGAGTTTGGCACATGATAAAGCAGTCATGCATCTAATTTACAGTGCTCAGAAGCTTGCATTTTCTGTGAGAAGCAGAGCAAATGTACCACCATCGGGCACTGAATGACCAATTTCAGTATAGTCTCATTTCACTGTAACAAACTAATTAGCTTGGCCCCTTCAAGTTCTTGGGGCAGCTTAGTCCTTTAGTCTGAGTAGAGCAACCAAAGGACTTCTATCTTGCTGCTGTGTACATCATAAATCTTGCTTTCTCTGTTCAGCGTCATCCTGCCCCAACTCAGCTCTGGCTTGTGTGGCCCTCTTTCATCTCATCTTGCATCTAGGTTAGTTTTTCCATTTTGCCCAATCCTAGCTCCACTTCCACTGGTTTTCCCTTGCCTTTCACCTGCCTTGCCTTGCCTGGAACTGTTGCTTCTTCAGCCCCACCCTGAGCCGTACCTCTCAGTTTATTACTTTGAAACCTCCTGACCTATACGCACACAGTTTTGAGAAACACACTCTGGACTCCCCACTTTGTTTCTTTGATCCAGGTACCCCTCTTTCCTGAAATGGAGTCGGTTTCATCACATGTGCCATACTGTAAGACCCATTTCCCAAAAGTATCAATATGACATTTCATTTGTGACAACTGGCCCCAAAATGCAAGTAAAATCTACTCCAGCTCATCACTGAACCATGGTTAAACTCCTTACGGAGACATTGTGTCTGCTAGCATTGCTGTTTAAGTAAAGGCTTTGTAGGGTTTGAAATAGATTGATTTTTAAAAAGCTTGAACTGCAAAATCTTTGAAATACCATCTCAAAAATAGGTCAGACTCTAACTGCTTCGGTACTGGTATAGAGTATGAAAGCCTGGATGTGTTTTCTCATGCCTTCTGTCCTTCTGGGAGTTCTTATGGATCATTTCTCTTTTCAAAAAAAGAATCCATTGACTGAAAGTCTCTTCATACATGCAAACTGAGGGATCAGTGGGGAACATCAGCAAAGTTAGCACAGTTGCTCAATATCTGAACTAACAAACAATTGCATAAAAGTATGCTGGAAGAACTTCATTGCTGCTAGTCAATTTGCTTATTCTTTTATGAAAATGTTACTTACAATACACTCCTAAATATGTCTACACAAAAGTTCTATTTGGTTCAGTGGGGTTTACTCCCAGGTAAGCAGGGATAGGGTTGTAGTCTCAACCTACTTAAAAGATGGACAGTTTTATTGTAGACCCCAGAAGGATTTTATTTCCTTCCTTTACTTTTAACTTCCTGGTACAAACCTGTCTGCTTTATGCTTGTTTTGATCCCATTTAAAATTATTATTGTTCAGTATCTTCTTGATCCTTACACTTACATTTAACAATCAAACTAAACTGAGTGCAAATTGCTAATCTTCATTTACATTAATAGAGTTCCATGGGATATATTGCTTAGTTTTGTAGCGAAGTAATACACAATGCCTGTTAATTGGAAAGTATACAACAACACTGCTTATCCACACACCCTGACAAAGAAATGGATAATTAGAATCCAGCACCCTGATTTCTGGGCAATAGCATCTATGAACCAAGCATATATTAGGAAACTAATGTTCACTAAGTACGTATTAATAGATCTTTAGTAAATAATGCAATAGAAGGATAGTCATAGTAAGAAATTACCGTGATTTTTGAGTCACATAAACTGTAGCTTGGATAATTTACCATAACTGCAAGATTACATGAAAAGTATACTTTATCTAAATAGTGCAATGTAATGGAATCACTTTTATAAGAACAATGCAATGAAAAATAAAGTCATTCACAGGAAATACTATTATCATTTTAGGGAAAATGGGACAATGTCAGTCATGCAAACCCAGAACCCTGCGAATGGTCCAATATGCGTGCAGAACATTTATTCATATGTAAGGGATCCACTTGTTGGTTCCAGTTCAATTGCATTCTGTCGAACTGGCAGGCAGCTTTGTTCTGTGTTCATTTTTCTCCCACTATCTTCTGCTTTACCTTTTGATTTCCCCCCTTAACATTCTATATACAGAGGGTCTGTTTTTGTGTTCAAATGTAAATGAGGCAGGTAAATGTCTCTTGCCTCAGGCTTACTGTCTGTCCAAAGACAGTCAACTAAATCCTACCCCCGTTCCCCACAATCAAACAAAGCTTGTGTAGTTGAATTTATTTTCATCTTATCTATGGGGTTTAATTTTGAAAGTTGAAAACTGAACCATTTTTAGCTGTATTAGAGTGTAAACTGGTTAGACTGTAAGTCTGGGACCTGGAAGCACTGGTTTCAAATCCTCCTCACCCCTCCCAGAATGCTGTTTGTGTGAGCTAGTGTGTGGTATAGTGGACTATAGTGACTAGCAGTTAGACTGTCAGACTGGGACTTGGGAGATGTTGTTTGTGTGATCCAAGGTGCTCATGGCAATGCTGCCGATCACCTGCCTTCTTGACCCCATATCTCATGGCTGATTAAAGCTAGCCAGGGATATGTCTGGCTGGATGGGTCCAGGGCATGGTCAACACATCTTTATGAGATTTAGTGACACCCCCCCACACACACTGCCTTGTAGGAGGTGGTAGTATGACCCCTCTTAAAGAAGTCTGCCCTAGATCCGGTGGTTCTTTGCAACTCCCACCTAGTTGCTAATGACCGAAGTTGATAGAAAGGATATGGTGCTGCAACTGCAGGTACTCTTGGATAAGAGTGATTTTCTAGACCCATTTTAATCTGGGTTCAGGCCTGGTTTTTGTACAGAATCAGCTGGTCACCCTCATGGATGACCTTTATCGGGAGGGAGATGGGGAAATGCAATTCTGTTGATTCCCCTTGATCTCTCAGAGGCATTTGATACCATCGACCATGGCTTACTACCAGATTAGTTCTGTGAGTTGGGAGTAGAGGGCACTTTGTTACAGTGGTTCCATTCCCACCTACAGGGCCTATTCTAGAGAGTAGCATTTGGTGATTGTATTTTGGCCCCTGGGGAGTTTTGTTCTATTTTGTCTCCAATGCTATTCAATATTTATATAAGGCTACTGTGACCAATCATTGGGATTTGTAGTATCATCAGTATGCTGATGACCCACAGTTCTATTTCTCTGTTAAATTTGAATCAGGAGGTACTATGCAAGTGCTGAACCAATGCCTAGATTCAGTAATGGACTGGATTAGAGCCATCAATTGAATCCCAGCAAGATGGAGATGTTATAGGTGAGTGACTCACAGGTCTGGGAAATTGGTCAGTTGCCTGTTCTGGATGGGATTGCATTCCCTCTGAAAGAACAGGTTTGTAGCTTTGGGGTGCTCCTTGATCTACTGTTGTCACTGATGGCTCAGTCACCTTCAGTATCTACCATGGGATAGAGATCAGTATATACCATGGGATAGTTTTGTGACAGCATTCAACATATTGGTAACCTCTAGACTTCATTAATGTGATGTACTTTGTGTGGGGCTGCCCTTGAATTTGGTCCAGAAGCTGCAGCTAGTGCAAATGCTGTTGCACGGTTGCTCACTGGAGCAACCTATTGACAATCTGTGGCACATGTGTTAAAGGCATTGCACTGGCTGCCAATTTTCATCAGCTGATGAAAAACTCTATTTTGTAGTGTTTCACAAAAGTACACGGTGTAGCCCAAGTAGCGGCCCTACCAATGTCCAATATAGGAAAATTGCCCTGAAATGTGGCAGAAGTTGCAGCCATAAGGCCACCAGGATGTTCTTTGCCCAATGCTGAATATGCTTGGGAAATTGCTGGCTGCAGCCACCATGAACTGGAAGAGACAGAGACCTTCTTTCCCTTAGATAGCCACGAAAGGCCATGAACAAAGATTCTGAATGACAGAATTAAAAGGTGCGACCCAAATAAAATCTCAGAGCATGTTTTATGTCCAAGGATTGCCACTGTCTCTCCTGAGAGCAGGAAGGTCTTGGACAAAAAGAGGGAAGGACTACTTCTTGTGACCTGTGAAAGGCTGAGTTTACTCTGGGCAAGAAGGATGGATCCAGACGCAGCACCACCTTGTCTTAGTGGAAGACGCACACTTGTGGATTGATTGATAAAGCCCCTGGCTGCGAAACCTGCCTAGCCGAAGTAACTGCAACCAGGAAACCTGTTGTGAAGGTAAGTATGCTCAATGGGCATGTAGCCATAGGCTCAAATGGGGCCCCCGTGAGAGCTGTCATGACTCAGCAAAAGTTCCAGGTGGGAACATGATGGGCCACCTGAGAAGGAAGTGCTACACCCTTGATGAATCGTTTATAAAGAGGATGGAAAGAAGGAACATTGTCCCCCACACTTGAGAAGATACTACTCAGCGCAGTCACCTGCCTCATGACAGTACTTGCGCTCAGGTCCTTGTGTACTCTGGCCTAGAATAGGTATCTAAAATAGGCACTTCCTGCTTTGGCTTAATTTAATGTGCTAGAGACATAATGTCAAACCAAGTAAATCAGACACCTCCCGAGACAAGGGGTCGACTCGTTCCCTGTAACACCATGCCAGAAATGCTCTCCAGGTGGAACAAAACACGCTGTTCGTGGATGCCCACCTGGAGGAGAGTATTGTTTTCGGAACCTTACTAGAGAACCCCAACTGGGTTAGCCATAGCCTTTCAGCAACCAGGCTATCAACCAGAAGGGCTTTGGCTTCAGATGCACGACTGGGCCCTGAATCAAGAGATATGGGCAAACTGGCAGATGCCACAGTTCTCTCTCTGACAAATGGAGAAGATCAGGGAACCACAGCCTCCGAGGCCAATTTGGAGCCAGCAGAACCACCCTCACCCCATTCTGAGTGACCCTCTGCAGGGTTCGTTGAATCAGTCTGAAGGGAGAAAAAGCATAAAGGTGGCCTGGAGGCCAAGCTGTCTCCAGGGCAGCCATTCCCTAGGCAGCTGGACAGGGAAGACAGGACTAGAACACTGGTAACTGTACATTGACTGGTGAGGCAAACAGAATGATCATTGACAACCTTACCCTCCAGAGCTGTTAGGTCAGCCCCAGAAGAGAAAACACCTCCAGGCAGAGCTGGACACCCCACTGCTTGAGGCCTGCTTTGAAGCAAGTAGTGCATCTAAAAACTTGGATCAACAGATGGGCACCTTGAACATCCAAAGTTGAGGACTTTAGGTCCAGACAAATGATCTGAAACCATAGGCCACCATCCCTAGGATGACTACCTGGATGCAAAGAGCACCCCAACTGAACAGACTGGCATCTGTGGCCAGGATCAGTTTCCATAGCTGCTCCCACTCACTCACTCCATTAATTGGAGAGAAAACAACCACCATTGTAGCTCCCTCTACACCAGGTCTTGAATGGACACTGGAATTCTCACCTTTGCTGGAATGGGATCTTGGAATGGAAGCAGAATCTGCTGAAAAGACCAGGAGAGAAACCATCAGACCAGTTTATAGCCCAACACCATGATGAGATGCCAGGTCACATCCTGCAATCAGATGAGAAAGAACATGCCTAATGGACACCAATAAAGAGAGCTAACTATACTGCAGAATGGTTTGGTGTTTAGCCAAAACTCCAAGAAAGAAGCTTCCCCAGTTAGATAAAGCTTCTCACATTTATGTGTGCTAGCAGAAACTTGTCATTCCATGGGAACCTGTGCAGCGCCAGCCATCCCCACAATCAAACTGTGTTTAAAGGGATATAAAAGACAAGAAGGATTGGCTGCTTTTCCTCTTAGTTAGGCAATATAGAATTAAGCATTTCCTTCTGCTTGATTCTATTAAAATTATCCTCAGAAAGGGATTATGTGTAAATGAAAGTAATAAAGAAAATTTATTTAATTCCAAACTGTCAAGGTTCAGGCAGAAAAGAACAACAAAATAGCAACTGAGGTTATATGCACCATTACGTGCAAGCCAAGTTACACCAATGTATGGAAAACTGAGCTCTACTGAAGGTGTGTATACCTTCAGCCAATGTATTGAAACCCTGATAAATAGAGGCAACTGTGTCTTTTCCAGGGCCGGCTCCAGGACATCAGCTTGCCTTGGCTCCCCGGTGAGTGGGTGTGCGTGTACGCATGCGTGCACCCCCACGCCCCCTATCTGTCTAGTCTTTACCATTGCCCTTAATGAAGATGGCAGCCGTGCTTTCCCTAAGAGGAATGAAGCCTCCGCCGCCATCTTTGTTGATGGCACATGTGCGTGCTATGCACACACATCTCTGCCTTCAACTAAGATGGCAGCAGCGGCTTCAGTACCTTAGGGAAGCTGTGGCTGCCATCTTCATTAAGGGCAATGCTAAAAAGCCAGCTGACATGTAAGTGGGGGGTGGGGGGGCGCAGATTGTGGAAGGGGAGCGGAGGGCCCCTCAGGGGCTCCTGTAGCTCCGGGGCCCTCGGGCCAGTGCCCAACCTGGCCAGCCTTTAGAACCGGCCCTGGTCTTTTCTATAGCTAAGGGTAGAGTTTCATTAAACTAGAAAAAAAGACAAGCCCACATTTCAGCTTCATCCCTCAGGATAACTAACCACCATCCTCTAGGGACACACTTAAACTCCTTATGGATTCATGAGGTAAGCATCTGAATTTATTCCAAACTGTAGCTATTGAGAAGAGCTAACTGCTCTTATTAATACCTCCACATATAAGTATTGCAAGACCTTGATGGATTTCCAATTATATTCACTAATAGGCAAAAAACCTTGCAGTTTAAGAATGTACCTATAGCCCACAGATATTTCTATCAAACTTTAAAAAGCAGGGAAATTGGGCAGCTATAGTGAATGCAGCAGGGGAGCAGGAGACCTGACCTCCTCTCTGAGATATTGGACTGTCCTACAAATTTGTCAAAATGCAAATACAATTTGGGTTGGTCTTTCACAGTCCAATCCACTTGCTGTGTAGCTTGGAATAATTTGGTAACATGTGCCTCTGGACTGGAATGCAAAAATAGGGAACAGAGAGCTAGGAATTGTTGGGAAATGGGGCTTAGGAGACAGAAATGAAGCAGGAGAAAGTGAATTCTGTGAAGCCAATCATTTGTTCCTTGCAAATACATTTTCTGAGCAACTGAAAAAACAACTGTACATGTGGACATCACCAGATCGTCAATATAGGAATCAAATTGATTATATAATTGGTAGCAGAAGATGGAGCAGTTCCATACATTCTGTGAAAACAAGACAAGAAGCAGACTGAGGTACAGATCATGAACTGGTTGTATTGAAAATCAGAGTAAAGCTAAAGAAGAAAAACAAAGCAATCATAATGCCAAAACACAATTTAAATAACATCCCAGAAGAATATAAAGATCAAATAAGGAACAGGTTTGAGGCTTTAAACTTAGTTGACAGAGAACCAGAAGAACTATGAAGTCAGATATATTACCAGGGAAGAATGCAAAAGAGTTAAAAGAGAGAAAGACCTCGATGGATGACTGAAGAAACTCTTAAAATGGTTAAAGAGAGAAGGAAAGCAAAAGCAAGAGGAGATAGAAACAAGGTCAGAACCCTAAATGCAACAATACAGTGACTAGTACGTAAGGACAAAGAGAACTATTATAATAGTTATTGTATAGAAATAGAAGAGGACAACGAAAAGGTAAGAACAAGAGCCCTATTCCAAAAGATCAGAGAAATTAAAGGGAAATTTAAACCAAGAGTAGGGATGTTGAATGATCAACAGGGAAACACACTGACTGACTGAGATGAAAGAAAAGGAAGATGGAAGCAATACACTGAAGAACTATATAAAAGAGATGCAAGGATGACAGATTCATTCATGGAGGAACCGTATGATGAACCAGAAATTTTAGAATGAGAGGTCAAAGCTGCTCTTAAAATACTTGGAAGAAACAAATCACCAGGAACAGATGGCATACCAAATAGAGTTGCTACAAACTACTGAGACTGAATCTGTCCAAATTTTGACAAAATTTGTCAACAAATATGGAAAACTAAACAATGGCCCACAGACTGGAAGCATTCAATATATATCCCAATTCCAAAGAAAGGGAATCCTAGTGTTGAGCCCCAGTTCCCCCAGGTGGATCAGGGAGAGGTGTTGGAGGAAGACAAGGCTTTTGAGGACACTGAGGGAGAGGGAGATGCTGAAGCCCACAAGTTCCCACGGACATGGCTCCCACTCTGACTGCAAGCACTCCACCAGAGCCATTGGCAAGCAATCTCACGCATGCGCCAACTCCACCCCCCGGGATTCCCCACCTGCCACTTTAACACTTTCCCTGCCAACCTGCTCCCCACCCCCCAAGGTTGAGCTGGCACCAATGAGCCTTTGCTGTCAGATGAGCAGCCAGAGGCTCACCTCCTCTCACCCCGTGCAAGACGACGTGAGAAGCAGCACGGTCAGAAGGTGGTACTTCACGGGAGTCAGAGATTATGCGCAAAGACCTTCCCTATTTAAGGTGGTGCCCCCCTGACTGGGGTGCTGAGTCAGCTTACTGCATACGCTGCAGATAATGTCTAGTTAGCTTAGTTAGGGTCATTAGTGAGTCAGCATAGTTAGGTCTATGAAGCGCACTGCTTTTGATGTAACTGTTACTTTAATAAAACAAGAATTAATTCCAGCCTTGCCTCCGTCTTGTGTCTCGCACTCTGGGCAGGACACCTAGGGAATGCAATAATTATCGAACTATTGCCTTACTATCCCATGCAAGTAGAGTAATGCTCAAGATTCTACAACAAAGGCTCTTACCATATATGGAGCGAGAAATGTCAGACGTCCAATCTGGATTTAGAAAGGGAAGAGGCACCAGAGATCATATCGCAAACATACGTTGGATAATGGGACAGACCAAGGAATTTCAGAAGAAAATCACCCTGTGCTGTATAGATTACAGCAAAGCGTTTGACTGTGTAGATCATGAAAAACTATGGAATGCTTTAAAAAAAATGGGGGTGCCACATCATCTGATTGTCCTGATGCACAACCTATTCTCTGGACAAGAGGCTACTGTAAGGACAGAATATGGAGAAACCGATTGGTTCCCCATCGGAAAGGGTGTGAGGCAGGGGTGTATTTTATCCCCCTACTTGTTTAATCTATATGCAGAACATATCATATGGAGAGCGGGTTAGACTAAGATGAAGGAGGTGTGAAAATTGGAAGGAGAAATATCAGTAATTTAAGATATGCAGACAATACCATACTACTAGCACAAATCAGTAATGATTTGAAACCAATGCTGATAAAAGTTAAAGAGGAAAGCACAAAAGCAGGACTACAGCTGAATGTCAAAAATACTAAAGTAATGACAACAGAAGATTTATGTAACCTTAAAGTTCACAATGAGGACATTGAACTTGTCAAGGATTATCAATACCTCGGCAGTCATTAACCAAAATGGAGACAATAGTCAAGAAATCAGAAGAAGGCTAGGACTGGGGAGGGCAGCTGTGAGAGAACTAGAAAAGGTCCTCAAATGCAAAGATGTGTCACTGAACACTAACATCAGGATCATTCAGACCAAGGTATTCCCCATCTCTATGTATGGATGTGAAAGCCGGACAGTGAAAAAAGCAGGCATGAGAAAAATCAACTCATTTGAAATGTGGTGTTGGAGGAGAATGTTGTGTATACCATGGTCTGCAAAAAAGACAAATAATTGGGTGAGAACAAATTAAACCAGAACTGTCACTAGAAGCTAAAATGATGAAACTGATGTTATCATACTTTGGACACATGATGAGAAGACATGATTTACTAGAAAAGACAATAATGCTGGGAAAAACGTATATAGTGTTTTGCTAGAGTTCGATGTGGGTGCAATGGAGGGTTTAAAGAATATATCAGGGGCTGACGGTGACACAGCAATTGCTGATGAAGACTGGACTTCATTGTGGATATGGCCAGTTCTGAAATCAATTTGAACTAATATTAAATAAACTATGTTAAAAATCACATGTTGGTGGTATGTTACCTCATTGAAGCTTTCAAAAATAAACCAAGAACTTTCTCCAAATTGTTGGTGTGGTTGTATGGTGAGAGGGACATATCTTATGTGATGGGAAGGTTTGAAGGTGTAGTATTTCTGGAATTTAGTCTTTCATGAAATTGAGAATATAAGTAATCAACATATAAATCAGGATTATTATTTAGGTCTAGCAAATATTTTCTCAAACAGCAATAAGAACTTGAGAAGTAAAGCAGTGATAAATAATCTTTTAATGGCAGCAAAACTAATTGCCTTTTTGGAATGATTTTGGAAGGAGCTATGAAAGTATTGCTATAAAAGGTTTGGGATATAGCTTTCGTTGAAAAGTTAACAAAATAAAATAGCCTAGGGGGACTAAAAAACAGGGATAGTTTTGGATCAGACTGGTTTGATTTTGTATTGTATGTGAATAAGAAAACAAATGTTATCTGCCATCTGAGTATGCTATCTGTGGAACTCAGTAATTAATTTTGACTGTAGCAACACTGGGCAATATTCAACGAAATACTTGAGCTATTGCATCAGGATTTCCCTTCCCCTATTCCTAAATATGTTCCAGAGAGTTGGGGAATTCCCTGATAAGACTTGGGGGACATGTGAAGGGAGGAGAGGGGGGAAAACTTAGCACTACAGTGAATGCAACCCATTAAGAATAATGGTGACATTTGTTACCTTTCTACTGTACTTTGTCAAGAGCAGTTCTTGTGTGTGTTTGCTGTGCCTATTAGTCTCTGGAACTTAGTTTTATTTATCTTTTAAGTTATGTTCTTTGTATGTTTCTATAGAATATACATATAACCCTAGTTAATAGACTGTACAGTTGTATTATATTGTACTATAAACAATAACGCTTGTCAAATAAATCTAATTTAATATATGATTATGTTTGAATCTATTAAACTCAGATATCTTAGTAGTGAAGAGCCTTCCAAGTGTAGAAAGTTTAAGTTATTTCACTATAGTTTTAATGTTTTTAAAAAGAAGAGCTTTAAGAAATCTACTGTGGCTTTCCAATATATCTTCTTTCTCCACTCCCCTTTAAAGAAATGTGATTTGCATGTAGTTTTGCATGTGATTTTATTGCATTTTATGCAATACAAAGCACCTTAGGCATCATGGAGGCACCAAAAAGAAACCCAGTATGCTATAGTTACAGTAACCCAAATTATGATATGCAAGGTTAATTTCTAATTTCTACAGCCCACCAAACTTTCCTTTCTTTTCCCTGGAATGCTCAGTTATTTGTGATCCACCCAAGTGGCAGCAAGAGGACTTCAGAAGTTGGGGATAAACGTTTCTGTAGATATTCTGTGAGGCAACAGCTGAGTCTAGATCAGGGATAGGGAACCTGTGGCCCTCCAGATGTTGTTGTTGGAAGTCCAGGCCCCATCAACCCCAGCCAGCATAGGCAATGATTAGGGATGACAGGAGGTTCACCCAACAACATCTGGAGGGCAACAGGTCCCCCATACCAGGTCTAGATAAGAGCTACTTGGAATATAAATTATGGCTTTATCAGTAGAATCACAGGGAAAATGACAGATGTTGGAGGTGGTGAATAATTGGCAAGATCAGATGGTAGACGAAAAGTATGTGCCAAAACAACTTGTAGACTACATGTTCCATAGATAAGGAAGATACAGGTATCTCTCACAGTGACTAAAGTAGGAACAAGGAGAAAGGTAAGGAACTCTGTCTTTTCTATAACAATCCATATCTAAACTACAAGGGCTGAACACCTCGAACACTGCATCTACTAAAACACCTGCATTAGATCTGTTCCTTTTTCTTCTTATCCCTGCTTTTTCCTTTCTTTTTCTAAGGATCTCTCCACTATGCAGTGTCTGCTCCAGCAATATTTCTCTGAGACACATATTATGGTTTCCTTCAGATCTATTTTTCCCCCTTTAGTGACCTTACTTTTCTACAGTCATATCCAGTTCCCTAATCCATCACTGGAGGCTAATTTCTCAGGGCTGGTCCAGACATCCATACTCATAGAGTAGTGAGATGCAGTATCAGATAGAGATTGATTAATAAAGGGAAGGCAGACTGGGTCCTATCTTGTGTAACTTCCTCTTGACTGAGATTAGAAAGGCTCCCTCCCTGCTGAACCTCAGGCACTTAACAAATATTTCAGCAGGCATTTTAAGGTAGTTTTCTGTTTCTATGATGAATTTTAATTGTTCTTATTCTTTGTATGTTTTTTAAACACTTTATGCACATCACTCTATTAAATAGTATTTAAATACATGAAATAAAAATAAGTGGAATTTCGTTTAATTACAAACCTGCTTTGAAATTATCCCTTTAATTACATATACTAACCTTGAATAGATATGCATACACTCCAGCAGCCCCACTACTTAGCAATATGCCAGTGATTATAGCGACTTGACTAAACCTACAGGATTATGTCCAAGTCTGACCCAGGCTTTCAAATCAAGTGTTCCAGATCTAAATTTTGGTCTTTTCCTGCTATATCACATTAACAGCCTCTTTAATGGTAGTCAGTCAGGCATTTTAACTAAGTTTTTGTGCCAGAACTCAAGAGGACATCAGAGGCTGGAAAATGAAGAGACAGAGCCTCACTTTCTGCAATGTATACAATCAACTGATGGGTGATGGTAGTTCCTAACATTAGCAGAGTAAACTTTTTATAAAATTACTCTTAATGTTTTATTTATTTATAAAGGAAAACAAAAGTCAAAATCTTGAGATGATTATTGGTCTGAGTAAGTATATTTGAAAGTCCTTTTCTGTTGTCAGCTGTTGCCAACATGGCACAATGGAAAATGAGCTCATGTCACTCTTTTTGGTTTGCCTTCATATCTATAACTCTGATCTTTATCAAAGTAAATGCTAACTCCTACTGCTCATTAAAACTGTCAGTTTCTCCCCCCCTCAGCTTCATCTGGCTCATAATTGAAATTCTTATTTTAAGAGTGCCATTTTAATGGTATTGCTAGCTATGGAATGTCTTGTGAAGATTGCAACATTAGAGTTAATTTGGCTCTACATCTCTGTTAATGGATACTGTCTGAAATATAATAAACTGTGGGTACCAAGACCTCAGCCAAAATATGTCAAGGTTACTTTCCCAATTACTACAGTTTGTTAGACAGCAGCAAAAAATTGGGTATCATTCCTCTTGTCTCTCAGATTTCAGATTGTTTATAAGGTCTTTGCTATGTTGGCAAAATTGAATTTTCTAACACCTAATATTAGTTCTTTATTTCTATTTGTGAAAAATCTTTTTTATCTATTTATACAATACAGATTATTTCAGTTATATCCTCACACTTCCAGTTGTAAACTAGACCAGTCTTGAGTCAGATGGGAATGCGATCCTTAGCCTTACAATGCAATGCAATTAAACATGCTTATTTATTTATTTATTTATTTATTATTTATATATTACATTTATATACTGCCCCATAGCCGAAGCTCTCTGGGCGGTTTACAGCAGTTAAAAACATTAAAAACAAATATACAAATTTTAAAACACCAAAACAATTTAAAAACACAATTTAAATTTTTTAAAAAACAATTTAAAAACACATGCTAAAATGCCTGGGAGAAGAGGAAAGTCTTGACCTGGCGCCGAAAAGATAACAGTGTTGGTGCCGGGCGCACCTCGTCAAAATGATCATTCCATAATTTACATCTGGATATAACTCCGAGATATTTCAGTGCAGTTACTTTTTACTTTGCTCTGCAGCCTCCAAGTGGCACAGAGGATGAATTATTCAAGGATACCTCTAGCAGGGCTCTACCCAAATGGATTAACTATTCTGTTGTGCAGAATTACAACTTGAACATTACATTTTCTATCAGGTTGTGACAATGTAGTGGTGGTCAAAATGGCTTTTGAACTGCTGCTGTCCTTTACCTCCTATGTCGTCAACATATCCTCTTTTCTACCCATTCATATGCTGTACAACACTTTTGTATTATACTAACATGCTACATGTGAGACACAGTGTGGTGTAGTGGTTAAGGTGTTGGACTACAACCTGGGAGACCACGGTTGAAATCCCCACACAGCCATGAAGCGCACTGGGTGACCTTGGGACAGTCACTGCCTCTCAGCCTCATGAAAACCCTCTTCATAGGGTCGCCATAAGTAGGAATCGACTTGAAGGCAGTACATTTACATTTTTAACATACTACATCAGGCAATGGTGGCTGCTCTTTGCATAATTGCACCAATCCACACTGCTGCATTGGGTCAGTTCACAACCCAATGAATTGTGATAGTATGCCAATGCTATAGCCAATTTCTTTATCCTACCAACTTATTTGCAAGTGCAGGTGTTTATAGAATTGGGATGTGAGCGTGGGCACACTATGAATTGCAGGTATCATGTATGTATGATGATGCTGTTTTCATAATTAATTCATATGATTTTAAATGCTTTCTCCTTTTCCTCCCTTACTGAAATAAGAGCTTGAGAAGGAGAATGTGCTTTCTTTTCCAATTCATAGTAGAAGAAATTATATTAACAGAATATGCACATAGGCAGCTGAAGATCCAAAATTATACTCTCATTGTCAAGTGTGTTTTAAGCCAACAATATATGAATGCATTGTGGCAATATTTTTCTGTTAAAGGCACTCCTTTTTCTGTTGTGGCAATTCACAGGAGAATTGTAATTCCTGATCTGATGGTCCTGTCTTCTGAGCTTAAAGAAAGCCACAAGGGGAAAAGAGGATTCAAGTTGGTTGTCTCTGGTATAAACAGTCTCTGTAGCAAGGGTGGAATAAATCACAGAATACAAACATTGCTCTAGGACAGAATTTTTTTTTCACACATCAGAGACACTGTAGATTTTCTGTAAATCAGTACCTTACACATTAACATGCAAAAGTGCTCTTTGAGAACACTTGTGAAGTAAGATAATTTCAATGTTTAACACAGGAAGCACAACAAAGGCAGTACAGGTACAGGTAAATGAAAAGAAATGCCTGCCTTTGTAAAGGGCATAAAACAAAAACAAGGTGTGCAACAATATTATGTGTCATTATCTAGGCTGTTTTCATGTATTCATGTTTTACAAAAACTGGTATTGTGGTGTAATTATCTCAGCAACTTATGTGTGCCTGTACCTTAGCTGAAATATGTCAAGGTTACTCACCCAATTACTACTGCTGTTTTCATTTATTCACAGATTATTTTTCTTTAGAGTTTACAAAAGAAATGCTGAAATGCTGTTTCTCAGGAACTAATAGAGAAAATGAAGTTACACTTCAGTTTGACCTTATTTTAACCTCACTTGAACAAGTGCATGGAATTAAACTGAGTTAAAAGGTTTTGGGCCCTACTTACTGGCTCTGAAGAATGCAAACCAATAATTTAAAGAGAAAATCCTTCTAAAATTTAGGTTTAAGTCTTGACTCACACTTCTGAAGATCAGTTTTTTAGTTTTAGCAACACATTAGAACTAGGGTTTTGCATGCTGCTTTCAAACTGGGGGTCAGGAATATCACAGCAAAAATATGATTTTATTTTAAGGCTTTCAGCTTTTCTAAACCAAAACCATATATTATTGTATTCAAAGCAATTAACAAAACAGAATTTAGAATTAGGACTGCTCCAGGAGTGAGGAACCTGTGGACCTCCAGATGTTGCTGCACTACAACTTCCATCATCCATGCTGACTAGGACTGATGGAAGTTGGAATCCAACATTTGGAGGGCCACTCTTTCCCCATTCCTGGAGTACACTCTGCCTTTACCAATACAGTTGGACATGACTCTTCCTGGTTTGGTGCTTGACCTCTCTTATTAACCCCTGTAAATGTGGCTGCCCTGGGCTCCTTTCAGGAGGAAGGGTAGGATATACATTTAATAAATAAAATTAAATAATAATGCAGGGCTGCACTGGATTCAAGAAGACTGCCTCATAAAAAAAGACATAAAAGTGCCTTGAGTTCAATGATGGAAGAAAGGTGGGATATAAATGCAAGAAATTTTTTTTAACAGCAATACTAATAAGGAAGAAGTTCATGAGGCTGAGTTTTTCCATCATAGCGCTCTAATTAATGAAGGTTAAACTCCCCCAAGCTCTTCTTATCATGGAACTGGCAATTCTCCAAACATTAGAGAATGCTCAGAAAATGTCTCAAAAGTTCTAAATTTGCTCATAACCGCTGACTCCAGTTAGAGTTGCTTGAGGAATTAGATTTCTGTGATTTCTGATGGAAAGGGCTTGCATGGCCTAATTATGCCTGCCTGACCTCAAAAGTTGGCCTATCAAGCTGTTTTTGACAAGCCACACCCAACTTTCCCAAGCCTTAAGTCATATATGACATCAGACACAGGAAAGTTCAAGCTGTGGATGCTGCAAAGGAAGAATTGGTGGCACACCTAAGATTTTTCCTTTGCAGTTGTGGATAGAAGTTACAATACATGATGTCAGGTGATTGACAGATAAGCAGCTCTGCCCATCTATCAGAGGCTCATGGAGAACTGGCCATTTCTGAATCTGGCCCTCTGGCGAGATGTAATCACCACTCTGGTCTACTTCCTTCACACAATGTGCTTACAGTGTCTCTTGTTACTAGGCTGTATGTGAGAGCTTGCCTCAACCCAAGCGCCTTCTTGGCCCTCCTTTCTTTACATCAAGGCTCCTCTGCCTACTCAGCCTTTTGCTTCACCACCCCACAACCCCATTGGCAGATCCCTCCCCCCAACCGCCTGTTTCCTCCGTCCTTTTCCTCAGGACATATAATCTAACCTCCCTTCAGTTTCTCATTTTTTCAGTCCATTACCTGCATGGGCATTTCCTCTAGCCTGAAGCTATTCCCACTCTAATCCTCAGCATTCCTCCTACATGAGGAACTTTTCCCACCGACCTTTGCTTTACTCCTTACAAGAGGCAGTGATGGCCAACAGCTTGGATGGCTTTAAAAGAGGATTAGGTAAATTCATGGAGACTAAGGCTATCACCGGCTACTAGGCACGATGGCTATGCTCTGCCTCCTCAGTCAGAGGCAATATGCTTCGAAATGCCAGTTGTGGGAAACCACAGGTAGGGAGAATGCTCTTGTGCTCAGGTCCTGTCCGTGGGCTTCCCATGGGCATCTGGTTGGCTACTGTGAGAACAGGATGTTGGACTAGATGGTCCATTGGCTCTTCTTATGTTTCTTTTTCCAACCCACAGCTGCCTAACCTGTCTTAATGAGCCACAGGCTGGGTATCCTTTTTTATTAATAGATCACTCATGGGCCTGCTTTTCATCACTTCTTTTCTTTCTCATCCCAATGGGAATGGCATTACCGCATGAGTAAGATCGCTGCTCACTCTGAAAATTAGAGACAAAAGAGGGAGAGTAAAGGGTGGAGCCCTCGTTCCTTTGCTCCCTGACCATCATAGGAGAAGCACCTTCCCTAATGTCTCAGACTTTTATGGGCACAGATCCTCAGGAACCAAGAAACATTTATGATGGCAGGCAGGGCAACCAGCCCCTATCAAATCCATTCTCTGTCCAAGGTGGCTGCTCCTGGCCATCACTGTCAAGCCACAATAGGCTCATCATACTGCATCAAGCCATGCCTTGTGCTGTGGTGAACATTGCGTTTAGTCATTGTGTAAAATATGGAGCAAATGAAAAGTTTTATGTGGCATATTCCCTTCGTAAATATGTTAAGAACAGCAGCCTTCAGGGGCATCCATCTTTACTCCTGAGCGCTCCCATCTAACATCTCCACAACAGTAGGCTTTCTTCCTACAATGGCCTTCCAGTGACTGGCCTGACCTGAGGACACTTAAACCCTTCTTGCCAGAAGCAAGTAGGCTACATTAAATGTTTCCTACCCAGGCTCCCTACGCAGGTGAGAAGAAATGATCCCATCACTTCAGCTAGGCCTGGGAACACCCTCATTTAGCTAAGATTTCTATCTTAATTTCCAATCAGAGAATTTTTTTTGTTTGAGTGGTATGCTCCAAGCAACTGTGGCTGATGCTTAATGTATCATGTTTAATGACATCCCTAGGGCCCACCCCTGTTACATTACTAGGGCCTGCCCCTGAAATCTCAGTGTTTGGGATGCTTCTGACCAGGCAACCCTACATACCACATGACAACTCTTTGAATTCATGTATCGAATTCATATCTACTGCCTCAAAAACAAGCATGCAAAAACCTTTAAAATGTGAGAACACTTTTTTCCAGTTGCATGCAGTTTTTCTTCCTGCAAAAATCAATTTCAGTTATTATCCAAAACATTTCTTTCTGAATTAAAAATATTCCAACCGATGCACAAAAAAAGGATTGATTCATTTGAGCCATGCCACATCAGGGCAAAGCAGAACACATTTGCAATGCATGGCTCAGTCAAAATGTGAAGTAATAATCTCTGCTCATGTGCAGAGCATGTGACACCAGACTAATCAGAATCATCCTCTTATGTCTGAGATTCGGGAGAATATCTTCCAGGCCTGGGGAAGACTGTGGAGTAAATTAGTGTCACATCCAGACAGACAAAGAAGCCAAACTTTTCAGTTTAGAAATTCACTAACAAACTCACCAAAACAAACCAACAAAAAAATACAAGCAAGCAACAAAAGCAGCAGTATTTTCTTCCATTCTGAATTCAAGATATTCTGAACATAAGCTAGAGGAGGGGTTTGTTACAAGCAGATTCACATACCTTTTCTGGAAATACTATGAAAAATACTCTGTAATTGCACATGGTTCAGATCAACCTCCCCTGGTACATCTAGTTGCTGCTGCAGCTTTTAATGAGTGAATGAAAGGTAATGATTAATACAGAGTTTGTTGCAACACATACACAAGCCATCCACCATTTCTCCTCCCATTCCGCCACCTCACAAATATAAATGCAATATGGTTAGGTTAAAAAAAAAGGATATTTATTAGAAAGAGAAAGAGACTCACTGTGTCCCCTGTTGCTTGCTTGCAAATAGTAAACAAAACAAAAGCTCTGCAAAATTGAAAACGCTTCCTGTTCCTTCTTTGGTTGCCAGAACATGCTAAAAGCTGTGAGGAGATTTGGCCCTCAAGGAAATAGCCCTGATCATAGAACAGATGTATGATTATCCTAGATGGTGCAAGGTTGTTTTTCAAACAGTCCTCCCTAGTTTGATACTGTGGCTGCTGGACAGCTCTCATAACAGCAGAGGGAGTGGGAACCTGCACAGCAGGGGCTGAAAAGCCTGGAATCTTCCTAATATTTTTCTGCTCGAAGACACATGGGAGGGACCTCTTTACCAAAGCTATAATTTTGGATTAGGATTGGCTGAGTGGTGCAGAGAGCTGATTGGCCAGAGAACAGGAGATTGACAGAAATCTTTCCCGAAGCCTAAGTTCACAGAAGTAGAAAATGTGTGTTGGATAGGAAAGAGTGTGTGTGGCTTTAAGATTCTGGGAGACCCTAGTGGCAGAGTCTTCACTGTTCAAATTTCTCACAGGGAAATATGTGCAGAGCTTGGAAAAGTTACTTTTTTGGACTACAACTCCCATCAGCCCACTCCAGTGGCCATGCTGGCAGGGGCTGATGGGAGTTGTAGTTTAAAAAAGTAACTTTTCCAAGCTCTGAATATGTGAAATGGGTCTAGAGCTCAAATACTCCTTTATCCACTCCTTTCCTGCTCACACAGGCCCTGTTCAAACATTACATTCAACCAGTGTACAGTCTGTTTATATATGAAAACATTTTGAGGATGAGGGGCTGCAACAAAAACAAGCTGCTTAAAAGAGTACGAACTGAAAGGATCCTTCCAACATGGTACATCTGATTCTTGAGGATATGTGTTTTAACACACAGAATTTCACTCTAAATATAAATGTAGGAACTGCTCCTACTGTAACATACTCTGTCCCCTGGAAAGCCTTTCCTTGTATTTAGGAAACAGGAAAGCTCTGGGCTGTGGTTTTCATGTTTTTCCAGTGGAAATCTTTGCAGGTCAGTATCAAAACCCCGAAGTCTAACCATCCTGATCTAGAGTATTACAACCCTACAAGGCAAATTTGTGTTTCTATAAAACCATGTGATGCAGCTGCTTCTAGCAGCAGTTTCTAATGGAGGCAGCCATTATCAAGTGTTTGACTATCAGGTGTGTCTAATTTTGATGCATGACACTTGACGCAGAAGGTGAGAGCTTCACAGAGATGAGCAAATCCACAATTGTTTTCTTCTCTGTTTCTGGGTACACAGTAGAAAGGTGACATTGGTTTTTTGGGGGGAATGCCTTCTTTGGCAATGTTTTAAAGTCTTACCTCTGCCATTGTAGTTTCATTCTTGCAAGCACTCCTTTGAACCATGCTACAACAACCCTGTAAGGCAGGCCTGTGTCCATACAAATGATTTAGTGCAGGGATGGCCAGAAGGTAGACTGTAATCTATTGGTAGATCCCTGAGAGATTTGTAATCAGTTGGCAAAAACCTCTGGCTTCCAGTTGTTTAACAACAGCAACAAAAGGTCACACACCCATTTGGAAATTTGACAACTGAAATTAAGAGTACTTGTGGAAACTAGGAATAGATCTAAGTGTGGAAAGACTGTGAAGTCATCTCAGTTCTGATAACCCTGTGCTCAGCAACTTCTCAGAGAAACCATGTTCTTTAATACTAGATGTATGTCTTTTGCAACTGGCTGCAGTTGGTGGCTCTTGGGGTTCTAGTAAAACACAGGGTAGATCCCAGACTCTGCAACAGCAGTGATCTTCTGGTGATGTCAGCACTGACACTCCCTGGATGGGGCAAGGTGCCTGCAAGTTCAGGGTTTGTGGTACTGACATCCTGCAGCAGGTGTGCACACACCTGCAGGCTGCTGCTGCCTTCTACCAAAGTACCCTCAATATTGCCATCTCAGTGCCACAGTCATTCTGCCCCCCCCATGTGTCACTGCTGACTTATGCCATCAAATTATTGGAAGAGTACTGGCTATATTTCTCTCTCTTGACCTTTAGGAGGAAATATAAAGCACACAACACATTTTACATTACATTGATTTCAACAGGTTTTAAAAGACCAAGGAAGAAAAGTATAGCAGATAATTTATATTGTGATTTATAGAGGTACTGTAGTGTGCAGGTTCTACAAATGCCAGTGCAGTGATAAGACTGTTGGAGTAGGGCCTGGGAGACCTGGGCTCAAATCCTCATTCAGTCATGAAACTCACTGAGTGACTTTTGGG
Source organism: Rhineura floridana (assembly GCF_030035675.1). NCBI lineage: Eukaryota > Metazoa > Chordata > Lepidosauria > Squamata > Rhineuridae > Rhineura > Rhineura floridana. The sequence goes on from NC_084486.1 coordinate 71,933,190, forward strand.
CTAGTCATCTTCTCATATGGTTTTTCTGTGGATGTATTGAGGAGGTGCAGGACTATGTATGCCACAATGAGCTCTTTGCAGGAAAACTTATAAAGGAAATAAGGCATTAAATTAAGGCTGCAATCCTATGCACATTTACTTGAGAGTAAGCACCACTGAACAGTGAAAGTTACTTTTGAGTAAACCTGCTTGGGATTATGTTAAGACACAAGGGGTAACTATTACCCAATGTTTCTATTTATTGATAATGATAATTTCTGAGCAATGTGTTACCTAGCCATTAAGTTATTTTATTATTGCAGTTATGACTGCAGCTATTATTCATTACATGCCTCAAGACTTTTGAGCAAGTTTAAAGCAAGACTCTCTGGAGTCTATTTTTGTGGAACAATACTGAAGAGTAGCTGTGCTACTATGTAGCAAGCAACAAGAGTTGCATGACGACACATTTTACAGACGTATTATAAATTTCATAATATTTATTGATAAATCACCAATTATTTAAAGGAAAGAATTGAATTTAGATGTTACAGGCTGCAATTCTATATTCACTTTCACTTCAGGAGTACGCCCCATTAAACTCAGTGGAACTTAATTCTGAATAAGCATGGTTAGGATTGCATTGTGACTTCAGATTCCTAGTCTTTTTCCCCATCCCCTTTACTAGATTACTGGTACATCCATCCACCTTCTCTCAAGATAGCAATTTTCACTTGTCTGAGCCCACAAGGGCCACACAAGATCCGCTTCAGAGTCTTAGCCCCCCCCAGGCTTTTCTCTCTTCATTTCCTTTTGGCTGTCCTTTCACTTCTTCCTACATTCCCCTCAAAGTGATGCTGCAATCCTATCCCAACCACACTTACCTAGGAGTAAGTCCCATTGAGCTCAGTGGGACTTACTTCTGAGTAAACATGACTAGGATTGTACTGTAAGCAGACACATAGGCTGTCCCCCTAAACGGTTTCTTTTATGAGGCTAGAATCCTAACCCTTCTTACCTGGGGGTAAATCCCATTGAACCAAATGGGATTTACTTTAAAGTAGGCATGATTAGGATTGCACTGTGAATGTAAACCAAACTATTTTTTTTTTAAAAAATGAACAATTTAGACAGTCTATGCCCAGCTCTAGCTTCCCTGACAAGGATAATTCTTATTTTAGGCAATCCTAACTCCATTTACCTGGGAGTAAGCCCCATTGAAGGAAGTTGGACCACTTCTGAGTAGACATTTTTAGAACTACAGTGTGAGCCCTGAGAAGCTCCCCCCCCCCATTTCTGCTTCCCTGCCTCCTTTTGCCTTCTCTCAGGACAGTAATTTTCACTTGTCTGAGACCACAAGAGGCTTGAACTCTAAGTTGCAGAAAAAACTTAATTTTTTTAGAATTAACAATTTAAACAGTCCATTCCTAGCTCTAAGTTCCCTGACACTCTCACATGTTTTTAGGCACTCCTAACTCCATTTACCTGAGAATAAGCCCCACTGAACTCAATGGGATTTACATCTGAGTAGACTTTTTTTTTTAAAAAAAATTGTAGTGTAAGTCCTTCAAACCTTCCCTCTCCCCACTGTGTTTTTTGCCTCTTTCCTTCCCTCAAGCTCATTTGTTGCCAGCATGCAGAAGCTCTGTTTCAGGCTTGTCTCTCCTTCTTTCTTGCACTTGCCTCCATTTTATGTTTCCTGCTCTGCGGCTCCAGCAATTGATGTTTCCTTAAGCTCATTTCTGATTGGTAGCACCAGCCACTACTAGAACAAAACCTCAGGCTCTCCTAGGGGAGGAAAACTAATTGCTAATGATCAACTCCAGATGGACAGCATAGCTGAACCCAGGTACAGGGGGCTTGTACCCGGGTACAGAGTAATATGTGAACACCCATACAGAGTGTATGCTTCAAAGCCCATTTCAAAGTGCTGGCTTTGACCTATAAAACTCTTTATGGCTCAGGACTCCAGTATCTTCTGGAACACCTCTCCTGATATAAACCTACCCCAACCCTTAGATCTTCTTTGGAGATCCTTCTCCAGGACCCCCCTCTAAGGGAGGCTCGGGAGGTGGTGACTGTCATGAAATTGTAACATGGTTCAAAATGGTTATTGTAACATGGCTCAGATGCAGAGAATTGTGGGGATTTCATCTTGAGAGGAGATGGGCCTCTGAGCGAGTGGAAAACTTTTAAGTTTTGTTTTAGCTGCTGTTAATTAAGAGCTGGAGAAGCAGCACTTGGTTATCTGTTATCTCCGAAGAGAGCCTGGTACTCAAAGTTAAGCAGGCCTGAGAGAGCTGAGAGCAGGGGGGAAGGAGGGGGCCTGTTAGGCGTGAAAAGTGAAGAAGCTTTGGGAATATTACTTCATTAGAAAGCCCCGATTGGCTGAATTACTGTGAATTGTTGCTAGGGTTTTTCTTTAAGTATAGGGAGTGAAACCTATAGCCTTTGTTCCCCTGGGTTCCATCTAGATGGGTGGTTACTTGAGTGGGGTTCCACTGCCTTCACTACCCAACTTATGCCTCTCTGAGGAGAGGTGAGACTTACAACAACTACCTCTTCAAGTAAGTAGGATAGGATAGCTAGTTTTGTTATTTTCTGGTTGTGTCTGAACTCTCTTATGTCTTACCTGAACCCCTGGTTGGGTGTAGGTTTTAAGGAATTGTTTTGCTGCCATTAATTGTGCACTTATATTTTATTCAATAAAGCTACTTCTTATTTACCTATGTGTGTTCATTATTGGAGGACACTTTTGGTTCTGAACCGGGTACCTTGGCCACTGACCATGAACTACTGTGTTTTGGCTTTGCCTAGGGCTCCTGGATGAGGAGTGCCTGTCTGGCTCTTGTCTTTAGAAATCCCTGGTGGAATTGTACCTGGGCTCTGGGTTTCCTTTGACTCAGAGTGGTTATTCAGGTTAAGGGGTGGTGGCAGTCTTCCTCCTACCTTGCAGGGTTGGTGTTGGATTGCACAGCCTTGGCAAGGGGGATTGGTGACACAGGATCAATTGCCCAGGGTGGGAAATTGGGTCCTAAGCATGCACCTGGCACTGGTGGGATGGCGCAGGGCATGATAGTGACAAGGGAGAGGGCCCCCACTGATGGAATACACTCCACGGTGAGATCCGCCTGATGCCTTCATTGACTTTTTTTGTTACTTTTTTCCCAGGCATTTGATAGACGGAGATGATGTTGTTGTTATTAGTCTGCTGCCAAAGCTATTTGTTGTGTTATTATTTTATGGATCTTCCTGGTTTAAATATTTACCTTTCCTTTCAAGGAAGATATGGAAGAGCATATATAAACTAGCATAAGGCTAACTCCCAAGATGACGGGGGGGGGAGGAGAGAGATTAATCTGGGAGCTGAAATTATTTCTAAAATGCTAGACAATCCATGTTTGATTTTTTGATTTTTTTAAAAAATATATAAATTTAGTTTAAGGTTTGATTCTTTTTTTGGTTTGCTTTGTTTTATGTAGACTGAGCCAATGGTTCTACCCAGAGTATGACTGACATTGGATATTACCCTTAGTTTATACTGTGTAGTACACTTCAGTGTAACGGAAAATATAGATTTGAGCACTTTGGAAATAAAAGTGTAGACAGAGCAAAATAGAAAATATTGAGAAGTTAACAGACTTATATGTCCAGGCTACAGGAATACATAGAACATTTCTCAGGCTGGAAAAAGAATCTAAACAAAAAATGTATTCTCTTATGTGAGAAAGTTGTGGGTAGCCAAAGGTATGTATAGAGGCAACTCTTCCTAGACATGGCTATTAACAGATCTCCTGCTGTTGAAGAAGCAAAACAATGGTTGAAAATCTGAAACATTTCTCACTTGACTCAAGGGTATGGCTTTCATTTTTTATATATTGTGTAAAGAACAGAAAAGCTAAAAAAAATTACATGACATGTAACTTTATGACAAATGTGTACTGTATCTAGATTATGTTCAAGTTCAGCCTGCATAGTATGTTTTTTGTTATAAAATCAGGGAATTGAGTAAAAATATAGATTTGGCCTGAATATCATTAGAGAGATATTACAGGGCAAATTAATCTGAAAAATCAATAAAGCTTCCAAATATACATGCAGCAAGATTTGTAGGATTTTTTTTTTGTACAGAAGGAACCACTCCTGAGGGTTAGCCAAAGTTCTGTTTTCCTTTGAGGCGAGTACTATGCCTCAATATAAAAACTACAGAATATCTTTTTCTGAAAATAACATCCTTCATCGAGGTATCACAAAATGTGTTTCAGAAAGAACCTAGCATTAGCTAAAGAAAAAAGAAAGGTCTTGAAGCAATATCTCAGATGAAGAGATTCAATAGCCTGAGATACAAAACGTTTTCCAGATAAATGAGGCAGCATGAGTGGAAGGGCAATTTCTAGCTACACAGAGTTATGACAAGTTAGAGAAAAACACACTGGATGAAGAGATTGGGGTGGTGTGGTGTAGGGAGTGAGAGGTTGATATTGTATGTTTTGAGATGCCAACGTGTGGAGCAAATCAGTAGAGATGCAGAAAGGTAGAAAAGCAATTTGGAATTGGATTTGGAGAACGAAGAAAGCTAGAAAAGTGACAGAAAATGGGCTGATACAATCTTCCATTTCCTGGGGCAAGAATGGTAAAGGCTGCACAATTATGGTGACTTTAGTATAGACTGAGTAGTCAAACGAATAAATAGAACTACAAAAAAATAATTCAAGAAAATAAGGGAAGAATAGGATTCAATGGCTAAACCATGAGAAGTAAACGTAATTGCAGAACTGACATTAGAAACTATGATGAGATAGAGACAATGAAAGGAAGAGATGATGGGACTGTATAACCATGTGAAGATTGCTTGAACCAGGTGATAGAAACAACAGTCCCATGGGTTGGCAGTTCACCACTCTTGTTGTCATGGCCCCTTCAGAGGACTCGGAGGAAGAGGCAGAGTTGGCAGACCTAGGAGAACTAGTGGAACCCCTGAGGACACAACTCTGGCTCCTCCCCAGCTGGAGAATGTCCAGGACCTGGCTGAAGCCCCTCAATTGGATTCTGGGTATGAACAGGAGGCTCCCCTCCCCCCTGCAGAAAGAAGACGCCAGCGAGTAGCACAGCAACGAAGGAAGAGGTTGGGTCGTTTAAGCACAAGCAGCTCTGAGCAGCTGGGAGACTAATCACCGGCACCTGGCTTAGGGAGTCTGTTCTAAAAGGCAGTTCATGGCTGCAGCAGACTGCTGACCAGAGCTTGGAAAAGTTACTTTTTTGAACTCCAACTCCCATCAGCCCAATCCAGTGGCCATGCTGGCTGGAGCTGATGGGAGTTGTAGTTTAAAAAAGTAACTTTTCCAAGCTCTGCTGCTGACTACAATGTCGGTTGTGACTCCTCGTGTGTAATGCCGTTGCTAGCCTCTAGACCTTCAGACTGGACCCTTGGCTTTCTGAACTCTGCTTCCCTACCTAGACAACACTCTTGGGCACTGCTACTAGTTAGTTTGTCAAGCCTTTCTTCTGCCAGCCGGCCTCCGTTATCTGCCTGGCCTTGACTGATTTATTGCCCAGCTAACTGCCAGCTGCTTCGTTACTGCTCAGCTCCCAGCCCTGAAGCTGACACTTGTATTATAGGTCAAACAGCATGCTGAAGCCAATAAGTTTGCAAACATTTCCACACTAATATTTTATTTCTCAGTGACCTACTCATATTCAGGCATTCAAAGAATTGTGAGGACTCAAACTGAGTAGGGGGCGCAAAGGCATATGCACTGGCACCACCCCAACATCCCCAAACACACTGGGCACATCCTGTCCTCTACTGATTTTCATATACGTTTAGCACCAAGGCTTGCACATCGATTATAACCATGTTGAGCTTGACAGGGATAGAATTCTCCCTTCAGTTGGGAATCCTGTTTCTAACCACAATAACTTGGTGAGGAGCACAGTACATAGGTGGGTCCCAATTGCTCGGGGTTTGGTTTGACACACACCCACCCTCAGCATGTTAAAAGAATCTGGGAAAAGCAGAAAAGCTCAGAAATTCTTATTTATAAATATGCACCGCTTCATATAATAAAAAACTCTAAGTGGTTTACACAAGGACAATAAAAACAAAACAAAATTCAAGAAAATTTATTGGAAATTAAAGAAAAATGAGATTAAAACAAAACAGCAAATAAAACTATTCATATGTAGTAGATTTTTAGTTTTTGTTTGCAGAAGCTGTGGAGAGCTGGGACATAAATGAATAAAACAAAATAATAAATAGGGGAAATTGTCCTACCTTATTTTGCCTTCCTTATGCTGCTGTGTGGGCCCTCTCCTCATCACAATATGGTATTTATTCAGTTGAGAGCCAGTGTGGTGTAGTGGTTAAGGTGTTGGACTACGACCTGGGAGACCAGGGTTCAAATCCCCACACAATCATGAAGCTCACTGGGTGACCTTGGGCCAGTCACTGCCTCTCAGCCTCGGAGGAAGGCAATGGTAAACCACCTCTGAATACCACTTATCATGAAAACCCAATTTGTAGGGTCGCCATAAGTCAGGATCAACTTGAAGGCAGTCCATTTCCATTTTCCATGTATTCAGTCACCTTCTGAGATTAAAATTTTGGAATAACTTATTCACATCCAGTGAACATAGTTTGTTTGTGGTCAACAGATCAGGACGTTTGATGGCACTATCCCCTTTGCAAATCCCATTGAACTTTCATAGTTAGCAATATCAATTATGAGGAATTTCTACTGTGCAACATCTGTTTCAATGAGAACTGCAAAAGAGCAATACTCAATGGTTTATACCCTCTTTTTGTTATGTAAGAAGATAGAAACATAAGCTGAGACCCTATTGGATGAGGCCAAAGACTTCTCTTGTCTAGTATTCTACTCTCTTAATGTATCTAATCCCCTTTTAAAGCTATCTAGGTTGGTGGCTGTCACTACAACTTATGCAAGCAAATTCTATAGTTTAACTATATCCTATGTTAAATACCTCCATTTGTTTGTTCTAGATCTCCCAATTTTCAGCTCCTTATGATGATACCTGATTTCACTATCAGAAAGCCTTTTTATCTGCGTTCTCCACATCATGCATAAACTTATACACGTCTGTCATGTTCCCCTTTACTCACCCTTCTTCCAAATTGAAAAGCCCCATATGGTGTAACCTTTCCTCGGAGGCAAATTGCTCCAGCTCCTTAATTTGATTGCCCCTTTCTGCACCTTTGTCAGTTCTACAATACCCTTTTGAGATAGTGACCACAACTGCACACAGTATTCCAAGTGTGATTGCACCATATATTTGTATAATGGCATTATGATATTGCAATCATGTGATGTGATTGCATCTTCACAGCAAAAGTTGATATGTTTTTCAATTAAGTTACAAATGTAGCCTTCTATAAAGGAGAGAAACTGGGGTAAAAGGGTTCTGTGACACAAACTGATGAGACGACCTATGAAGAAGAGGTTGAAATAATGCACTTCCAGTTTCTTTTGCTACCAGAAGGGTAAAACAAGTGTACTGCTGATCAAGCACATATACAACTCTCATTTTTCACAAAATAACAAAGTATGCTTGGGTTGCAGATTTTAAAATTGCTCATTAAATTATTTAAATTAAACAGGAAAATAAGCCAAGCAAAAACTGGGATTGTTCGCAAAACAAGTTTAAAAGTCCTGCCACTTTATCGGCAAGGGAAAAGAGAAAACTAGCTTGTTAGTATAAACTTCAATTACCTGAATACACAAAACTAAAGTACTGGGTCTTATTGCACTTTAAATAAATAAACTTCTGGCACAATGACAGCCAGTAGAACAAAAGCTTGGGCACAAGCTTCCTCAAAATAAAAACACTTGATCTTTGCCTTATGCTAGACTTCTAAAATTGATAACTACTTTTATTAACAGGAAAAATAAATGGATTTATTTCTATGGCTTTGAAAAATGACCTCAAGTCTCACTGGGACTTAGATAAGATATATAAGCATACTGTAAATATATACAAGGATATATTTCACACATGTAAGGTCCCAGAATGGACTGATTGCACAAACGCACACACACACATTTTGAAAGTGGGAAGAATATAAATGCTTCTGTGGCACAATAAGAACAAACACATGTAGGGAAATAGTACCACCATCAGCTGGAGAAATATCCTCAAACTGAGGTATGCGCTGCCATTTTAACCCCCAAGTTGTCTGAGGCCTGTGTTTCTGAAGACTATTTAAACCCATAGATATCTCAGCCTACCCAAACTTGCTGTATATGTGTAAGGCTTCACTGAAAAGATTTTGACTTCATAATTGGCAATCAAAAGAAGAGGCACTAGAGACTAAAGTGGTCAGGTGTTCTGCTCCACAGTTGATAGGCTTCTGTTTGAAGAACTGTCAGAACAGGCGTCAATGTGAAAGCATCATGTATTAGAAGGGCTGTCTGGGCCAGCTCTAGTTTAAGACAAGAATAATAATAAGAGACAACAGGGGTCTAGAAGTTGCCCATCAACAGCTAATATCTGGAAAGAATGAGCAGGCACACAGGTCACCAGGTCACAGTCTTCCCCACTATGGTGAAATATATTTCAGTCATGATGTGTGAGGTAGACTACAACTACTGTGCCACCCTCTCAGCTGTGCCAGTGCTACTGCTTGCTGAGACTGGGAGGGGATGGAGTAGGGCAGCAGCAGCTGCAGATCACGTGCGTGTAACTGCACCTGCCACCGCTGCCAACCTGATGCCCCCACTGCTTTTGCCATTGCCCTGTTCTGCCCAGACCCATCCTGGTCCTAGTGAACAACGGTGTCACTACTCCATCTTACACACCATGACGGATTGCTTCCAAATAGGCATCTATATGTACTGTAAATTAACATGTACAAATTTAAGCAAACCTTTGCTCTTTTTCATTGATGTATTTCTTCTTTTTTGGTGATGCGTAAGTGGCCATCCTAAGATATGATATTCTAAGAAGACATGGTTCCATCTCCATTAATTTTTCCTTATGGATTGAGTAGTGTTGTGGCAAATTCAGACGTGCAGGGTCCCTTCATTATAGTCACACAATGCCCCCTCATAGCCATGTCCCCCCACACTTTCTCTCCCCCCCAAACATATTTGTTCTTTCTTTCCCTCCTCCTCCCCTACTACTCCTGGCTTTGGGCTGGAACCAAACCACACATCCTCCCCCTTCCTCCTTTCTTGCTGCTGGGTTGAGGCTTCAGACTATTTCACTACTGATCTTTGTAAGCTGCTCTGAGAGACTTTTTTGGTGAAAGAGGGATATAAATAAATAGCAAATATTTGACCAGAATATGCTGAATGCTTTGAAGTACATACTTGAGTCTAACTTATCTGACCAACGATGGCCTTATTTGCCTCCTCAGACCTTTAGATCCAAAGTATAAAACCTCACAATTCCTGTTCACCAGTCTTCCCACCCCTCCATCCCACTACATTATGGTACCTCCTCCCCATATCTTCCGCCTCTCCTTCTTTCAACTTCTCTCCTTTTAATGAATAATCTACCAAGGCTTTGCAAATATACCAAATCATGAATGTTGCTACAATATCACATGGAGGAACCCTATGCACATAGAGACAATACTGAATTTGTGAATGCCTAGGAAGCATTGTCCATTGGTGTGGAGTGGGCATGACCATGGGCACAATCCCACTTTTTGTTCCTTTGCACAGCAAGCCACTCCTGCAGTTAAACAGAGGTGGTGGTGAAATCTGCCTTGTTTCAAACTACTTAAAATATTCTTCCTCTCACATCTTGTTTGAAGCTTGCCGTCGAAGAACTGCTGCTGTCCGTGTTAGTGCTGAATAGGAATGGGTGAGTAAAAGCATTTTCTCCAGAAATGAATCTGGTCACATTGAGTTGCCCAATTAAACCCCTTGAGGAAGAGGTATGAAAAAACAGTACATGGAGTCCAGTCCCTCCACTACAAGTGCCAACAACCACAATCTTCAAAGCCTTCCCTTTCTAGGCTTAAAAGGTGTGTGCACAAGCAGAATCAGGATGGGAAGCCTGCTCAAGTTGGGACTAAGCTACTCCATCAGTTCTCCTTGCAGAAATGGAGCAGGAGCATTTGACTTGTCAAGTGACTACTCACTTTCGTTTAACACCTCTGTGATGAACTGAGCAGGCCTGAATTCACATACAATTGTATGCATGGGCAAAGGGTCTTGTACGGAGGCCCTCGATTCTTGTGCACATATAAGCAGTAGTGTAGTGGCAAATTCAGAAGTGTAGGGTCCCTTCATGATAGTCACACCATGCCCCCTCACAGCCACGGTCCCTCATTTGCTCTCTATTGTCATCTCCACACTTCTCAGTCCTTCCTACGCACACCTCCCACAATAGCAGATGTCCCTAGGAGCCAATCAGCATGAAAAGGGAGTGTGTCTGACTCACCTCCTTTCACTCTGATTGGCTCCAAGTAGCAGGAAAGTTGTCACCCTGGGCTCCTGCTGGGAGGAAGGGCGGGATATAAATCAATAAATAAATGAAGGAAGGAAGCATGTTAGAAGACTCTTATCAGTGGCCAGCACACTCCCCTTTCATGCTGATTGGCTTGTAGGATGCTCAAGACATAGGGACCTGGCTCGGACCCTGCTCCCCAAAAAATGAGGGGACTAACCCCTCCAAGACACCAGACTCCAGAAGAGTACACCCTTGCATATGAGAATGATCACACTGAAGTCGATGAGCTGCACACACACCATACATTTAAAGCACATTCCCCTCCCCCAAGAATCCTAGGAATTGTGGTTAACCCCTTACAAAACAATAATTCCCAGCACCCTTAAGAAACTACAGTTCCCTTGGGGAAAGCCATGTACTTTAAATGTCCTTTAAATGTATGGTGTGTATGCCGACACCATGATTTTATTTCCCTGCTATAACACTGCCTGTCACCTGACCCTCCCTGCACTGGTTTCATCATGAAATATGCTAACAATTCCCTGTTACCTTGTTCCTATTCCCTCTTGCTTCTCCATAGGTATCTCTGAAAAGTTACCAGAATCCTCCCAGCTACTGGTGTACAGACAGGAGAAGGGGCACTGGGGGCAGCAGATCCTTGTGCATTACTGAAAGGCAAGGACATCCCATGCGGTAAGTTGTCTACTAAGCTGGGTTATCACTTACTGCCAGTCATGAAGGAGAAGGGATATAGATGGGAGAGTTTGTAGATGTCTTGTCTTTACTGTTTTGGGAAGTGGAGCCGGTGGAGAAGGAGAAGGCTGAGGACAGGGAGAAGGAGAGGTACAGAAGGAAGGTTGATTGGAATTGGTCTAATTGATTGGTGGGGTTTCTCACTTATGCAGGAGTGATGTTGGAAAGGCAGCCTACTATGGGGCATCTCTAACTAAATATATTGATATAATCCATCGAGCATATACAGAGTTCACAGGAGGAGCATGGTTAGAATATGAGGAGGCATTCAGAATGCATGTGGCTTTTGATTCCTCTTTGAGGTGGGATTGGCAAGAGCCTGAGATTTGGCTTCAGGTCATGTCAGGGGCCTGAGAGGTGGTGGGAGATAGGACTGATAGTGGTCATCTGGTGTCTAGGCAGCAAGTACTCCAATTCACCTGTGGTAGCACAGGCCAGGCGGTTCAACCCCACCTGTTGGGAATATACTGTTGGAAATATACTATAGTTCCAGGGGTTGATGTGGAAGGAACCCTTGCTGTTTTTGGCACAAATGTTCCATTTGCAGGAGGCACCCATTTTCAGGCTGCCTCAGGGTCTGGTCCTTCTGAGCACCCAGGGGAGGGCAAGGAGGAAAACAAGGGGCTCCAGGACCAGCTCAGGACAAGGGGCCCAACACCCATTAAACTCTTGGTATTACAAGAGTTGCTGGCTGAGTGCCCTTACAGGTTAGGTGTTCACTATCTCCTTGAAGGTTTCAGAGATGGTTTTAGGATTCTATTCGAAGGACATTCAACAGTTCAGTAGGAAGTTGAAGTCTGTTGAGGGCATGGAGGAGGTAATTAGGGAAAAGATAGCTGAGGAGGTAAAGGAAAGTAGGATGCTTGGCCCTTCTCTTCCATTCCACTGCCAACTTTGTGGACGTCCCCACTATTTTTTCTGCATAAGAAGGAGCCAGGACATTTCCTATCCAAGATGGGATTCTGTCAATGGCCACATCCCCGAGGTCTTGTGTTTGGTACATTATACATCTTTTGACTCTGCGGCGGGACTGGTGCACAGATGTGGTAGAAGGGCTCTGGTGGGGAAGAGTGATACTAAGTCAGCTTTTCATCTCCTCCCTGTTCTCCTAGGGGATTTTGATTTGTTGGGGTTTTGTTATGAAGAAAAATACTATGTGGATAGAACTCTACCAATGGGATGTTCCATTTCTTGTGCAGCTTTCGAACGTTTCAGCTCATTTTTGGAGTGGGCAATTAAGGGGAGAACAGGTTTGAAGGAGGTTGTCCATTTTCTGGATGATTTTCTTTTTGTAGGTCCACAGGGATCAGCGTGCCTGGCTGATGTGGAAATTTGATGCATTGGTGGATGAGTAGGGGTCCCATTGGTGCAGAAGAAGACAGAGGGTCCAGTGCAGTTTTGACTTTCTTGGGTGTTGAGCTTGACTCGATTACTCAGTGTTCAAGATTGCCAGGAGATAGGTTAACGGGGTTGCGGGATAAGATTCAGAGTGTCTTGGTAGCTAGGAAGGAGACCTTCCATGGGTTACAGGAACTGGTAGGTAGTCCGTGAGTTTCCTTCCCAGAGCTTGACATGATTTCTTCGTAGCTCCACTTGGCAATATCATTCCCACTTGGATGAAAAGAAAGGGATATCTGTCAGTGGGCTTTATGGGTGATGGCAACCCTTCCATTACATCTCTAATCCGTCCTCCTGGTAGACAGCATACCTGGCGAGTCCATGGTTCTTCTCAGCATACTTGGGTTTCAATCCCATGCAGTAGGGAGTCTCCTCCTCCTCCTCTTCTCTTCTTCTTGTTGTGGGGCATGGATTCATTGCCTCTGCTTGACTGAACTTCAGTCTCTCGCTCATTGTTGCATGGCGTCTCCTGTAATTCTTCCCCTGCAGATTGTCCTCCAGTCTCATCCTCAAGTGTCTGGAAGCTGTTCCATAGTTCCACCAGTGAAAGGTGTCTTCTAACCCTTCTACTCATAGTTGTCACATTTTTCCACGGAGTTTCCTCCACTTCATTGTTGCTCTCCACCACAGTCCCCTCTTCTTTTTCAACTTGCTGTTGTTCTTCCACTTCCTGTACTTCTCTTTGCTGTTGTTGTTCCAGTGTTTTAACTAAGAACTCTTTGTCTTCTCTTATACTGTTCAGTGTGGCCACCTGCAGTTCCAGGTACCTTACTTCCAACAGTGCCACCAGCTTGCACTTGTTGCACTTGTACACCATGTTGTTTCTACTTGTATTGGATGACTTCTGCTTTATCCTGTCCTCCTTCATGATAAATAGGAGAGTCCCACTGGTGTGTGGTATTCTGTACAAGAAAAAAAAATTTAGGGACCTCCCCTGACAAATTCCTCTGCCACACTTCTGTTAGCTCTCCCTGTTTGATTGTTCTGTTTGCTCACTCTCTGAGAGCTGGCTTGCTGGCATATCCTCTGGAACAGCTGACACAGCTCCCTCTGCTTCGCTCGGTTAGGAGTCAGAAAACAGAATGCAGCCCCACCTGGAGCATATTACAGTAATCCAGCCTGGACATTACCAGTGCATGGACAACAGTGGTCAAGCTATCCCAATTCAGAAATGGCTGCACTGGTAAAAGGCTCTCCTAGCCACTAAGGTCATTTGGGCCTCTAGCAACAAAGATGGATCCAGGAGCACCCCCAGACTGTGAATCTGCTCTTTCAGAGGGAGTACGACCCCATCCAAAGCAGGCAATCTACCAATAATTTGAACTCAGGAACCACCAATGCTCAGCGCCTCCATTTTGCTAGGATTCAGTTTATTGGCTCTCATCCAGCCCACCACCGAGTCCAGGCACTGGTCCAGGGCTTGCATGACCTCTCCCGATCCAGGTATCCTCATTATACTGCTGACACCTCACCCCAAATCTCCTCATGACTGCTCCCAAGAGCTCCATATATATGTTAAAAAGCAATGGGGCCAAATGGTACCCTGAGGCACCCCACAGAATCATTTATCTATTTTATCATTTAACTCTCTCATCTTCAGCTATAAAAGAACCTTCAGAGCAGCTCACAAACATATAAAAACATCAAATATTTAAACAAAATACAATTCTAAAAAATCCTACTCTACTCTTTATATATGGAATAACATTAATTTGTCACTGGTGTTCTCCAATATCCAAAGTAATAATCTGTTGCTATAACCATGTGTTTCAAATGACCAGGATCTCCAGGTTTTTGTTTTTTTAAAGGAAGTTGTATTCATTTTCTCTAGGTCCATATATTAACAGTGTGATTGATTTTAACAGTTTTCATCTCATCAAAATAATTCTGTGCACTTGCACAGATTGTATGATATTCACAGATGCTGTTAGTAATAAAAATGAGCACTGAAATCAAGGAAGAAATCAAGAAATCATGCAAAGGAATGGGGAAGAATGGTTTGGTAGGTTGTTCCCAATAAATTGCCACCTTGGGCTCCTACTGGGAGGAAGGGCCGGATATAAATTTAATAAATAGTAAACAAATCACACCCTCACTGTAGGAAAAAGGCAGCATAGAAATACCTTACTTTTATTGTAGCCTTTTCAGTAAAATAAACACAATGCAACTACAGGGCTAAAGAGAACTTTGACTATTTAGAGCAAATGTAATTTTTATTACTTTCCTTTTATAAGTTCAAAACAGTAACAAGATAAAAGTGTGAAGCATTCACTGGAAGCAGAAATAGGAGGTCAAAGACCAGAATGCTGAAGAGATGTAGCTTTATTCTTTAAGTTCAAAACAGACCTGTAATTTAATTTTATAAGACAAAGCTCTTCCTTTGTATCGAACTCTATGCAGTAAACATCATACACCAATCAATACATTGCACCATATTACTTTAATATTCAGAGCAATGCACCTTATGGCAGCAGATTGCAATCCTCCAGTGGAAAAAACAGAATAGTATCCAGACTATGTATATGTTAATCAGCCTAGCCAGAACATATCCAAGGAGTGAGTGCTAACACAATTATCAGAATATACTTACAGTAGAAAGAAAGAGGGAAAACCCTAATAAAAACTCTAAATATTTAATTAAAATATTTCAGCTTGTACATCCATTACTTTCTAAATAAAACATGTCATAGAAAATGGCAGCAATTAACTTTTGATGTTTACTTCTACAGTTTAATTAAATAAGCAGTAAGTAAACAATGCTGCTCCCACTCTGTCCCTTCCCACCCAAATAGAGCATAAAAGAATTGCTCTCCAGATAAATTACACAAACTTTAGTTTTGTATGCAGCAGTTGAGTCATCAGCCTGAATAGCTTGGAGCTTCACTTTGTTTCTCCAAAAGGGACATTCACAAGACAGCTGAGGATGGGGGTGTTGACAGCTGCACTCCCTTGGTCACAGTCTAACACAGCTTCTTTGCCAAGAGAGATTGAGTATTTTCAAAGCAAAGTGCATTAAAACAAATTATATCAACAATAGAGATTGTCATTAGCCTCTATTTATTAAAAGGACTGAAAACAACTCAGTAAGAGCTTAGTCTGTGGGCTTATAATAAACCTGGTATACTGTGGCAGTACCTGTAACGGCATTTCCAGGAGATTCTGTTGTGGTGCAATAAATGTGCTGTTGGAACTCATTGGCTGCAGGAAATTTATGTTTATTTTCTATAGAGGTAACACCCTCTGTTTTGGAATTCACAATTATTCAGGACTCAAACTAAAACATTTTTCTGGTGAAACAATGCAAGCCCACTCCCTGGCTAGCATCTGAGTTGCAATTGTGCAAGTGTTGTAGTGAAAGCCAGGAGGCCAAACCCCACCCGCTACCACCATGTAGTGAAAGCGGGGAGCCTTCCCCGTCTGCTCTCACTGTCCCAGGAGTCAATTCCCAGCCTTGGGCAATTGATCCCAGCAAATCCTGCTTTGCCAAGGTTGTGCACGCTCACACCAATCCTGCAAGGTAGTAACTGCCACCACCCTTCCAACTGGATAACTACTCTGGGGCGAAGGGAATCCCAGAGACCAGTTAAACACCAGAGCTTCTCAGGACAAGAGTATTTATACACTCCTTGCCCCTTCTGAAGTCTCAGGTAAAACGTTACTTGTTACACGGTAGTTGTAGTCGAATGGCAAGGACTGAATTTAGGAACTGACCCCTCTCTCTGAAATGAACGCACGTTGGTTAAAGTAATTAAAGTTTATTAAAAAGAAAAATAAGAAAAGCATAAAAGTATTACAAATAACAAAGAGGTGCACAAAGTAAGTTTTAGCAGCAAATTGAATTCTGTTACCATACACCCCAAACAGAGCAAGGTTTGGTAAGAAAAACAAGTAAGATAGTTTTGGGCACAAGAAAAACAAGTAAGATAGGTTTTGGCACAAATAACAAAGCGTTCTTGCCTAAGCTATACTCACATACCATAGGATCCACAGATGGATAGCCTTCTCCCCTCAGGGATTTGCGAGTCAGGATGGAAATGGAGCCACAACAGAACATCACCTAAGAGACAAGGTGGTGCTCCGAAGTGGGACACAAAAACTCAAAGTTCTGAGCTCCTTCTTATGGAAAAAATCTTCCGCCCAGCCGGAGACAATTAACCAATTAGGATTTTATCAAAAGGATGAAAAAACTATGTTCCCACAACACCAGGCTTCCCAAGGCAGTTCCTTGAATTTTATGGCCTTGACGGAACCAGGCCCCTTCTACTGATAACAAGGTATGAAGCTAGCTTGTAATCTCATGCAGCTGGGGTTGTAAATTGCCAAGTCACAGCGATGAGGCAAAACTAAACATTTAACTGCCTGCTGGCAAGTTACAGAAAAAGATGTCAAGAGGAAAAATCCCCACAAGGCTTTGGTGTACAGCCATTTTAAATACAGGCCAAGGCAAGGCTGGCAGGCTGGCATTACAGGTGTAACGGGTAACAGCCCTATAGTAGGGTCAAATGTTACACTTAACACATAGTATACAGTTTTGTTTTTTCTTAAGTGCAGTAATGGGGGGCAGACATTTTTGGGCTTACTCCATCCCTTGCCAGCTGTGACTCCAAAGGGAACTTTTTTAAAAAACACTAACCTTTGCAACCATAGTGGGACCAATGGTGGTGGGGTGGGGAATTCAGGTGGGGAGAGAAAGGATAAACCTCCCCTCCCCATGTTTTGCAGTCCGGACAGCAATTGGCCAGACACATCTAATTAAGTGAAGAAAACAGCATGTGTGTTAAGTATGTGTAATTTGACTCTTAGTGTTTGTGGCATTGTTTGTGATGAGCATAGGGTTGCCATATTGCCCGGTTAGCCGGGTTTTACCCGGATTCTATGCATGCCACCCGGTGCCCGGCTAGCCCCTTAGGTGGCCCGGATTCTCAGCTTTAATTTTTTAAAAAATTAAGTTTCTAGGTGGTCCGGTTCTCGAGATATACATAAAAACATCAGCCGCCCCCCCGACTGTTAAATCTTTCTTTAAACAGTACTGTATACAGTACTATAGCACTTCATAGCTTTAACCCCGCCCATTCAGCATTGCAGCCAATCAGGGATTGTGTTTCAGTTTCATTCACCTGAGGCAGCGTCTAGAAAACAAAATGGTGGTTTCTCCCCCGTTTATCTGAAAATCTCATAAATTGGGTAAGTATATACATTTCAGTGTTTTTTCCTCTTGTGTGCAGTAGTCAGATCTTGGGCAGTGTTTTGAAAACCTTCCCAATACTTGCTTTTGTGGGGGTAAAAGCATGCTAATCCCATATGCCCAGAGTAAATCCCATTGAATTCAATTGGACTTACTTTTGAGTAGACATGGTTATGAATGTGCTGAAAATCAATGGGACTTTGGAGTGAATGTAAAAAAGAATTGTGTTTGTGCCCTCCAGTCCTATTTTAAAGCAAGTAGGCAGGGCTTACTTAGGTATTACAGTTTTTATTCTGTAGGAAAGTAATACTGATTTTTTAAAAAACTAATACTGATTTTTCTGCAATGACCAGCTGGTTTGACAATAAACTATTATATGGGTTGTATGTATTTATACATCTGCAGTGTGTGCGTGTGCGTGTATGGAGTCTTTCCAACACCCTTGTGAGGTAGGGTTGGAAACCAAGGCAGCTCACAACAAGAAATAAAGCCATTTAAAATCCAATAACCATAAAAACAAGTATAAACAGTTGCAAAACAGCGTAAAGTGGCATGATTTGGAATTTTGGGTTGTGTGAATGAAGTTGCTTATCACTTGAGGTTGCATTACTGTCCCTGTTTGAGTAAGCCCCACTGAATACACTGGGACTTGCTTCTGAATAAATAAGCCTAGGATTGCACTATAAATATCTTTACAGTTTGTGTAAATAATAAATATATTTGATAGTCATGCTTATATAAATATTTCTTCATTTATCATATTTTTGGTTTTTGGTTAGGAATCCTGACTGGTTGTGAGATGCTTAGTTTTCTGCCTTACTCATAGGAATCTTGTTGTGGTTGGTATGGTATTACATTTAGGAAAGTGTTACTGCCTTCTGTATTTTTTTTTCCTATTTGCATTTCACTTATCTTTAACCTCACTCCGTTACAGCCATAGAAGCAACAGCAGCATATGCAAGATAATTAACTCCCATTAGTGATAAGAACAAGAATTTATAATTATTATTTCAATTAAAACAAGAGGCTTATCAATACTTTGAAGAGGACCAGATATTTATTTTCTTTCTGAGCCCAGGACTGGGTCTTTCATGAGAAAGGGGGGGGGGGAGCAGGAGAGTAGTCGATAAGACAGACATCTTGGCATTGGTAATCTAATGAGCAAGGTATGTGTGGGGTTGTTGCACACTTCCAGGCCGTTTCATTTTGAGTATGGAGGTGGAACCTGTGTAGATGTGGTTGATCAAAGGGAGAAGAAATTTTGAGTTAAGCAAAGCTCTGCTTTTATAAAACCTAAGAAACATACAGATACTTTGAATGTCTGAGTGCCTGCACCAGTGGAATACTGGAGGAACTGGTAAAACTTGCTGCAGCAGTATTTAGAACTGAGCATGTGGTGTGAAAGACTCCTTTTCCTAACATTTTGGCTTCTTGTTTTTCTCCACCCCCCACATCTTTGAAATATATCGTATATGGTTAACCGTACTGCTGCCCTGACTTACTTTATGTTTGTTGCTATTTTGTGTTTTTATTATGTTTTTATATTGATTGTGTATTTTTATTGTTTTTATTATATTTGTAAGCTGTGCTGAGCTCTGTTTTTAACAGCAGAAGAGCAGGATATAAATCCTCATAATCAATCAATCAGTATTCCATAGTGTTGGAAACTAGAGTCTAGCCATTTAAGGCTGAAAATGTTGCTTTTTAAAAAAAGATTTCTCATATCTTTCCCCAGTTTTTGGTGGTAATTCCTAGGCACAAAAACAAAACAACTGGACAATCCAAATTTTAATATGCAAATAATATGCACAATATGTAAATAATATGTAAATACTTTACATAATATGCAAATACTTTACATAATATGCAAATTAACCTGCCCGGATTTGTGGAACTGGAATATGGCAACCCTAGATGAGCAGAACTCTCCAACTCATGCCTGCATCACTCTGTCACCTTTAAGTTGCATTTATTTGTTTATTTAAAATCTTTTGAGACTAAATTCAAGTGCAGAACTACTTTTCAAGAAAAAAGGAAAGGAATACAGACAAAACTACCTCTACTTGCCTATAGCTTACATTATGTGGGACTAAAAATAAAATCTTGGGTTACAAACTATTGTGGTATGAGCGCACCATCTGCCTGCAGAGGAATTATCATAGGATTCCATTGAACCCTGTTTTCCACCTCCATCTCCTTGGTATATGCACATAGGTAGTGTTGTGGGGCATTTCTGGAATGAATGAATGTGTGCAGTACCTCTCATATCTCCATCTAGCCCTCCTCATGCCCCGGCACAAGTTAGTCTAACTCTGAACTCAAATAATTTGCACCAATCCAGAAGGGATGGGTGGATAGCTATATAGGAAATGTTCATAGATCTCCTATATCCACAATGGCCTAGTGCGTTATTTGCATTTATTAAAGTGGAAGAGGAGGAAACAGGTCTCTGTTGAGCTCTATGGCAATTCACCCATGCATTATCTGGAATTATCTGGAAAAAACATAGGTTCCTTTTTCTCTCTCATGGAATGAGGGTACTGAGTCAAAACTTTGATATAAGAAAAACTGGAAATAGTAAAAGCTAATTAATAATTTGGAAGAAATCCAGAGCTATCTTTTTGGTCATAGAAAAGATATATTAAGGATTATAAACAAAATATTGTAAATAAAGATACAGAAATACATGAACAAAAAGCCAGTCCTAGTTGTCTTGAGTCATTATCATGATCAACTTGTAGTTCTCTTTTTTATTTTTAGGCGATTCTTCCGGAATCTATTTCATGCGTTATTACACTATTCCAATACAGCATTCCATTGCTTAGTATATTAAAATTTCTCTTTTAGAAGTACTGCCTTTACAATAAAAATGTTGTAATGTAGCCATTAGTCACAAACGACAACACACTCTGTAGACAGTACTCTCCAAGCCTCCCAAATAACACCAGAATAATGAAATGTAACACGAAGCTCATTTTAAAGAGCAATTTCAGTTAATTAAGATAGATGTGAACCATTAACTAGGGGGCACTATGTTCTCAAAGGACTAAATTTGAGACTTGTTTAATATGTGCATCTTAAACCCTTTCGGCTCTTATCCACCAAGAAAGGGCTGCTAGGTGAGCAGATTGTCACTCCAGCCTAAGCTAATAGATTCTCCAGTGGCTTTTGTTACTGCTCATGTTGTACTCTGAAACGATGAGCCTCGAAAACAGCACAACATATGTATGTATGACTTGTCAGCTCCAGGTAATCATACTCATCTCGGTTTCAGAAACAGATGCAGATGAGACTAGCAATATAAATATGCAAATTGCAACGGTCCCTCGGCAGCCCCACAGTTCCTACCTCTAATGGCCCTCGAAGAAAGTCTGTTTGCTCAGCTCCTACTTCAAGTGCTACGTCCACAGAAGCAAAGGGACGGCTGGCCATCTGCTGTCGCTCCCGCATAAGTTGCTGATGGAAGGGAAAAGAGGTGAAATTTCAACATATGATAGTCGATAGCGGATTTCACTTAACATTTATCCAATGACAAAAACTGACATTTCCAGACAATATATACCAAAGGAGTTTTATATCAAAGTGACACTCTTTGGTACTTTATGTGGAGTAATATGGTCTCCAGCCCTGGGAAACAGGCAATAAAACCAGAGGAGTTTGCAGATTGTTCTTATGCTCATGACTGAGCATGCAGGACACCACAGGTTTTCCCGGGTTTAACTGGTTTATGGTGATGGCAATCCCATTTCTACTAGTTCCTTTACTTTGCAAAGCTGATGAAGTTCCAGGGCAACCTAAACTGGGCTTCAGTGAGTATTGTGAATGATTGCTTGAATAAAATTCACAATCCACCTTAACAAAAGATGCCACTTTCTCTCAGTCATCCAACTATGCTAAAATTGCACTATCAACACCTGCCTATATGGCATCTCTTAAATGCCAGTATGAGAAAGCCAAGTGACTTCCACATTACACCCTCCATGTTAATGTTTCAGAGTAAACCCTCCCCCCCCATGCACAGGCTTTTATCCCATGCAGACTTTTATTTATAAAGTTAGCAACAAACCAATGTACCTTGTTATTACCATTTATTTATTTTCACATAAGTTGGAACAAAGGTACAAAAATGGTGCTTTCCCTTCATACTCCAAAGAACTGTCACACAGCCCCGTTCACAGTTCTCTTTAAGCCTGTGACAAGTGATTCTCCTCTGATAGTACTGATAAAGGGACAAACTCAAAGAACCTATGCCAAAAACCAACTCTATCAGACTTCTGATTCCCTATGTACTTGCACAGAAGCCAGATGGAGTTAATAGTGACAGTGTCTGCAGTTACATGCAGTCCCTTCTTAAATCCTACTTAAACATGAAGACTACTGCATGTGCATTAGAGAGATGGTGCCAATGTAACTGAGGAACCTGAAGACCTACATTATGTTCAAGTTCCTTAGAAAGTCCACTGACATAATACCAGTGTTTAGTGAGCTACAACCACATTCTCCTAAGCTAATTTATATTTCCCCCCTCAATCTTTAACAATAATACTAATTAAACAAGAACAAATAAAAATGACGATCAGCATTAAATCATACAAATCTAACTTCTCTGAATCTGTGAAATGAATAAAAGCAATATTACATATTTTAAATCAAATTAATTGCCAAGTAAGTTTGGTTACTTGCTAGCTTTTTTAAATGAACAGGATCTCATGGTATCTATGAGGAACATTTCAGGAGTTGCCAGGGCTAGAACCAAGAACCCATGGTTCTGTGCACAGCTGCCCAGTGTACTGAGCCACAGAGGTTTAGGCTTATGTAACTGGAGTGACTCTGTTCATTGGCACTACTCAACAGGAGGGGTTATAAAGGCTTCCTGTTTAGGTTGTTACTTTGCCTGGGCAACAATAATGTTTCCTGGCTTTGATTCCTGGCTTGACTGTCTCCAACGTGATAGCTCTTTACAGCTCAGCTCTTAAAATCATTTAATGTAGTTCCTTTTAAGGTAAAATAGATTTGTTTTCATACATTTCTACATCCTAGAATTTTTCATCAATGCTTCTGAAGGCCCTTTCAGTGTAAATGCAGCTAGTATTCTAACATTCTCTACATAAAATTCCCTTTGAGATAATAAGGGATATGCAAACAAATTCCTCAAGACAGCTTATTACTTAAGGCTTTTGATTTAAGTGCTTTGACAATGTATCAAGTGCATCTGGTAACACTTCTCAATCATCTTTCTTTCACATTTGTATTTCAGAAGTGGGGTTTCCTTTGTGAACAAGAGAACATAGCTCCAATATGAAAATAAAAAGCCATGCAATCAAATTATAGGGGTGGGGGGAACGATAACCAGAACAAAATCCAATTTCTATAATGATAAATCACATTGGCTGGTACATACTTTTTCATGAGCTTTGCCCATACATACAAGATATGCAAAGGTAGAATACCACTTGCGAGTTGCATTGGCAAGACAATGCTTTTATCCAAAAGCGTGTCAGAAATCCTTGATTTCTTGCTGGTTTTTAATGTCATAGTCTCCTCCTGGAGTAGGTCTGGGGGCTAGGAGTTGGAGGCACGGGGGTTCCTGCATGCAGAGCTGCTCTCAGAGAGTAGCATGGGGGCTTCTGCTCAACCCTGTGTGCTGTGGGATTCCAGAGGGTTCAAACCTTTCCCCCATGCAGTTTAACTTCTGTAGAAAGCTACTGGAAGATGTCATTGGGGGCATGAATTGTACTGTCATCAATATCTCAGCAATAGCATTCTGTGGAACCCTAGAGGCTTTCCTGGTGCCAATGTTGCCAGCCCTGTAGCCAGCCTTCTTTGTTACGTGGGGCTGCCATATTTCTAAGTGGGGCAGCCACATTTCTAGGTGGGGCTTTTTGCAGTGGGAGAGGTGCATAGTGCCAGACAATGCGCACGCACGCACACACACACACTCAGAGAGAGAGGGGGGAGAGAGAGAGGGAGAGGGAGGGAGGGAGGATATGAGGGCCCCACCAGGACAACAGACAGTGACCTTGCCGCTCACTCCTTTTCCATCCAGAGAGTATGTTAACTTACATGAATGAAGTTTAATCTATTGAATTGCCTCACCCCTTTTTGTGAGATCCCCAAAAATACCAGACTCAAAAGCTTGATTTTGTCTATAGTCTTCTTTCCCCTGATTCTTTGTGAACCGAACTACTTTGGTAATAAAAGTGAGCTCCTGGGCTTGGCTTTGATGCTCCATTAGGTATCTCAGTTTTACATTCCACCCAGAAAACAAACTTGTCCATACTACAAAGTTAGGGCATGGTAGACAGAAAATAATACTTCAGGGTGTGTTTGTTAACTCCTCCTTGAGAGTCCCTCCTTCCAGACCTCAGATATTGGGGAAATCAAAAATTAGGCCTGAGTAACAGCCTAGGTAGCCAGCCAGCCAGCTAACTGCAGAGTACACATCAATATTTCTATGCCTCTAGGACTGTTTTCATCCTTTGCCATCAAGTACTCAAGAAAAAGAAGAAAAAATGGCCACTATGATTGTGAGTATATTGAGTGCTTTAAAAGAGTAAAGGGTAGGTAACATTTAGCCATTTTTTTCAAATCACTTTAAGTTATCTCTTTATGTCACCCTTGAGCAATAAGCACCTAATCCTGCTCATTTTGAGTAGAGCACTATAATAACGGCAGAATAAACAAACTCTTGCTGCAGGTAACCAAACATGTTCCTTTATTGCTGGTTGGGTAGAGAACACAACTGGAACTGGAACTGAAAAGCAAAGCAAAGCAAAGTCCAAGAGATAGAGTCTAACTCTAGCCCACAATACAAAGTTCTAATATTTAACTCTTCAAAGGTCATGTTACAATACTGGCTATTTTTCCCCAGGATCACTTAAGTAATTATAAGATGATTGTGATCATGAAAAATCTAACCTCAGACAGGGAAAGTGAGCAGACTTTGGAGGTCTGTTCCAGAAGAAGCACTTGTTGTGCACCCTTCCTCACTTATTCACTGAATTTTTCAGATGTTCCTATTCTTGCTCCTGTTCTTGAAACAAGCTATTATTCCTTAAATGGAGGTTGTCATCTCTGTCATGTCACAAATTAAAAAGAAGACAAGTTCCCCCAAAATATAGGAGGGGGGAGAAGCACATATCCTAGGGGGCAGTGCCCCCACCTCCAGGCCCAGCTACAAGATTGAATGCTGCCTAAAAGGCACCATCTGAAGACTTGCCTTTTTCTTCAGCACATCTGAATGCTGATGAATTAGTCTATGCAGTGCAAATATCAAATTGATAGACTCCTTGTATTTTCTTTAATTTTATGGATTCTTACTGTGTTTAAATGTTTATTGGTTATTTTAATGTGTTCTGTTGTTGCAGTCTTATGACAAAGAGGAGGATATAAGTCTTCAAAACCAATCAGTCAATAAACTGTTGCAACAGCACCTGCGTACCATCACCAAGATAAGGAAAGGCTTATGCTCTGCCCAATACCAAGGGTTTCCATCCAGATTATCCTGCTGCCGTCTGCTGGACAGTTGTTCCAGGAGAAAATGTAATTAAAGCTGCTTTAGGTGACAAAACATGGTGGGTCAGAAATGGTCAGGACCAAGGGAATGATATTAAGGGCCCTACCAAACATGGCACCAACCTTAGGTAGCTAGTAGATTTCTTGTGAACTGCTCCCTGACATGTTATAATGGACAATCTTGCCTTTCCCTTTGCTCTCTATTTAATAGAATAAAGGTTATGAGGCTTGCTGCCAAAAAGGAAATGCATGCTTGTTAAAGAGCTGAAAATATGTCGGCCACTGTCCTGGAAAAGCAACAGAGACTTTATGGTAAACTCTAAAACCAGACTACAGAGATAGTTAAACCAAGAGAAGGCCAGCCCTACCATTAAACAGAGTAAGACAATTTTCTCAGACAGCCCCAGCAACCCCACACCACCCCCACTCCTACCAATACCACCCCGATGTCCATTCCCATGTTGGAGATTAGAACTGTGTGCCACTGGGCTGTCACCCCCTCAAAACTAACCTTCTTCCCTCAAGTGCACAGAAGGATTCTATCTCATTCTAAGTATCAAAGTAAGGATGGAGAAGAAATGGAGAGGGGGAGGGGCATATTATCATACTTTGCCTCAGATGGCTTCATGTATTGGGTCAGCCTTGGCCCAAGACTTTAAGCTGACATTAGTTTGGATTGTAAAGAGCACTATAAATTGTAGGAGCCCTGTGAGTGCATTAATTGGACTAGATCAGCTGTATGCAATATTAGACATGCTGGCCATGTCTAACCCACCATGTTTTCTCACCTAAAGCAGCTTTGATTACATTTTCCCCTAGAACAACTGGCCAGCAGACAGTAGCAGGATAATCTGGATGGAAAGCTTTGATGAGCCAGAAACGGTTCCTAGAATTTTGTTACCTTCCTCTAAACTAGCTAAATAAATCCTGAATTACCTTCTATGTTTAATAGGCTCATCAGACATCGTTCATTGGTTTTGAATGTACAGCCTCACTAATTTGACACACAAAACTTAAGTATTCCAGGATTTGAGTTCCAGAACTCTTTTGAATGTTTGGATTATAGTGTACCTGATCAAGAAAGACATTGCCAAGATTTTTTAAGCCCATCTATTTTCAGTAAATCCTTAGGCCCCGTACCAAGAATTTTATTTTTAACTTGGATAAAGTAGAAAACACAACATCATTCTCTTTGAGGTTATTGAATTAGGTATATGTTACATTTCTTTCTTATCCTCAGTTGTCCACATTTACCTTCAGACAAGTGAAGAATAAAAAAGCAAATTCTGAATTTACTATAATAGGATGTTATTGTCATACAATGACCCATTGCATTGCTAGAGGCACTCAAAGCAGTTGCATGAGTTCATTCAAAATGTCTTTGAAATCACAGATCACTCAAACTAAAGTTTTACTGGACGTGTTTTACATTTATTCCCAAATATGACAATGGGCATAATTATTCAAATTAAGTGATATGATTTCCTGAGAAATAGTCAGACTCTTCCTTCTCTCAATTATTAACTCAAATAACCCACATTTAGAAATTATGCATAATTATACAGTTATAATTGATTATGTATTTTTTGCACACTTATACCCCAACCCCAGTGTTCCCAGTAATTTCAGTAATTTGAAGATCATGGCCTGTCTCCTCCAAAAATAAAAACAATTATTTAATAAAATATTCTGATTCAACAAATAAAACTTCCTCTACTTCTTTCTCAGCCGCGTGTGTGTTTCCACAAGGAGTCTGAACAGGGCAATGAACTCTCAGGTGACACTGATAAACCGGATATTTTTCTACATGGATTCTCAGCTAGAACAGGGAGAGTGAAAAAGTTGTAGTTCAGTGGCAGAATACCTGCTTTGTATGCAAAAGATCCCAGGTTCAGTAAGTGGCATCTCCAAGTAGCTCTGGGAAAGACCCCTGTCTAAATTAAAGCAGGTTCCAGCACCATTAACCATAGCCTCTTTCAGAAATGGTTGTTCAGGACACCATATTCAGTAATTCCATTTCTACCTGGCAGATTGGTTCCAGAAGGTGATTCTTGAGAACCTTTGCTCTATACAATGTCTCTTGCACTATAGAGTTCCACAGGGCTCTGTTAGGCCCCATGCTGTTTAGCGTGAAACTACTGGGGAAGGACATTTGTAGATTTGGGATGAGGTACTATAGCCACCAGCTCTACTCTCCCTTTCTTCTGATTCATGTCAGGCATAACGACTTCTCTTTTCCCCAAATAGTTTTTATTGAGTTTATAGGATTACCATCATAACAAAAGGAAAAGGAAAAGCCAGCTAGTCCGCCCTCGCTTGGGCTTCGTGCCTCGCCTCACGTATCCGGGCCGGGCTCTTTCCCCAGAGCGCGGGCGGCGCTGCTCGGCCATGGCCCCGGGCGAGGAGGTCGACAGCGCCCAGGCCGTCCCGCCGCCGCCTCCTCTTCGCCCCGTTCCTCACCCGCTGCGCAACAGCGACGACGGAGAGCCTCTGGTGGGGCTGTGGCTGGGCTTGCTGGTGGCGTTGGTAGCCACCTTCATCGCCTGGCTCTGGTACGGCAGCAACGACGAAGGCAACAAGGAGGAGGCGGCGGCCGGGGGGGTCTCCTCCGGTGCAGGAGCGGGGGGCGCCCGGAGCCGAAGGTACTGCCTGCTTTCCTTCCTTCCTTCCCGAGGGGGGAGCCTAGTGGCCCTTACCCCCAAATGAGGGCCCCCCAAGTTCGTACCTGCGCCCCTAATTAACCCAAACCTTTCCTGGGGCTTGATTGGCAAACCCCTGAGGCGAGCTTGTGGGAGGGAGTCGCCTTACTGCCCCCGATAGATAACTAGGCGATGGCGTGTCCCCGCCTGAGGATTTCCATTTCCTCCTCCCCGTATTTTGACCCTGTGCTCGCTCACACTCTCTATCCACGCCCCCTGCGCCTTCACGTGTCTCGGGTGTTCGTGAGAAGGGCGAAAGATTGCGAGGTCTGAACACAGACATTAGGAGGAATATATTTTGTATCTTGATGTCTAGTGAAGACTTTTTGGATGCCTTTGAAAAACTTTTAAAGCTTAGACTTAAAGATCAGCAGGAGAGAGAGATTGTCCATGTCCTCATAGACTGTTGCCTGCAAGAGAAGACTTATAACCCCTTCTATGCATATTTGTCTGCCAAGTTCTGTGAATATGAAAGACGATTCCAGATGACATTCCAGTTCAGTATATGGGACAAAATCAGAGATCTGGGAAACCTGTCCACTACGGCTTTCTCCAACTTAGTTCATCTCTTGGCTCATCTGTTGAAGACCAAGTCTCTCTTCCTTACTGTTTTCAAAGTGAGCAGATCTCAATTTAAAAAAAAAAACACATCTTGTTAGGCTCATGCATAATGCATTTGTGCTCTGATATGTAACTTCACCTAACAACCAAGGGCAAAGTAAATGGCTATTTATTTATTTGTTCTGTTGAGTTTGCTATTTATTTCTATGTTTTTGTATTTTATGTTGCTGTTTTACTCTTATGTACACCGCCCAGAGAGCCTTTTGGCTTTGGGCGGTATAGAAATTAAATTTAAAAAAAAATTAAAAAAAAAAAAAGCAATAATGTATAATGAATCTAATAACAAAATCCATTCAATATGTCTTGATAAGCAGTGTGTGAAAAAGGCTACTAATTGTGAAAAACTCATTGTGGTGTAAAGTACCCTCTCCATAAAATAACTTCAGAAATCGGAGGGAAAACATTCCGTCTATTATTCACAAAATTAAGAAAAGGAAGCCAAACCATCCTCTGACCACACTCACATGTTGAGCAAGGCATTCTCAGCAAAAGTGCTACCACCTCTCTGGAGTGTACTATCGAATTGATATCACTGTTCAGCAATAGGACAGCAAGACATGGATTGGGCTGGACAGATTGACCGGTAATTTTGAAGAGACTGGAGAAGACTTGAGCCCAGAAACATTTGACAAGGATGCATTCCCACCTTAGATGTATGAGTGATCCCATCTCCAAAGTCTCTCCAACTCAGTGAGAAGGAGGCAGGTTTGATTCTGTGGGATTCAATGTGACCAATGACTTCTAAAAAGAGTTTTTAGCATTGCCTCCTGAATTTTGGCTGATATTGTTTTTAGGGGAGGATCGGAAGCCACTTCTGCTATTCATCCTCCCAGACATGGCTGGCATCAGGCATGACTGAGCCCTTGGGCACAAACCTGCCCTGGGCCCACAGCACTGTAGCCCAACATCCTCCAATACAGGCGGCCCAGGGATAATAAGCCCTCCCACATGCCCCACCTACCTCTTGTGTCATGTGAATGATGTGCATGCATAGTGTGCATGCCTGTCATCAACCAAGATGTTTTTAATGGTTGTGTTTTAATATATTTTGAAGTCTGTTTTCTGATATTTTAAAATGTTTTTGGTGCTTTTGTTTGCTGCCCTGGGCTCCTACTGGGAGAAAGGACAGGATATAAAATAAATAATAAATAAAGAGATTGTTTTTGAAGTAGGTCTTCCCAGCCATATAGTAT
Organism: Rhineura floridana; assembly: GCF_030035675.1. Lineage (NCBI taxonomy): Eukaryota > Metazoa > Chordata > Lepidosauria > Squamata > Rhineuridae > Rhineura > Rhineura floridana. Next base: position 71,962,952 of record NC_084486.1, read on the forward strand.
ACAGAGATCCAGCATTCTGTAATGTAACAAGTTCAGGTAATCAGCCAGGCATTTTTTTTTAACTTTTAAACTGCAGAAGGGGAAGGTCACAGTATGGAGCAAGGTCAGTAACAGGAATTCAGGCACTCTGTGCACAAGGCTGATTTTTAATTAATTTCTACAAATTATGAGATCACTGACAGAAAAAAGCCCAACAGGGGTCTAGATTTTTTCTCTCCGATTGTTTTGTGTATCGCCATGAAAACTTAGAGGTTGTAAAGCAAGTGTTTCTGAGTTCAGGACTATATGTTTTATACGTTTTTTTTTGAAATAAGCTTATGGGAAGCATCAGAATGGCATGGGGAGTATTTTCAATTTAACATTGTGGAATGCAAAAAATCCATGCTGGCAATAGTATACAGTCACTCTTGTGGCTGTATAATAAAGATCCTCTTCACATGCTCTTCACCGGGTTCCTCTGACTTAATTTGTTAGGTTGATGGAGATCAAGGATGCAAGATTTTCTTTGGCAATACCTGATTATGGAACTACATGTCCAGACTAGCTCCATGTTTTAGGCGCCAGAAACAGCTCTCTTTGCCCATGCTTTCACTGAATTGCATTATTTGCTGTGGCTGCTTTTCTGGAAGTTTACTGCTCTGTTGTTTATTGTAATCTGATTTTGGACTGCTTTTTCTGTATTTTTTTCCTGGAAATTTGCTTTCTTTTTAATAAATTTGATCATTGTTTTTATGATTATTTAAATTTTGTTTTAATTTGAAAACTCTTGAGAGTCTTCTCTAAGATCAAAATACTTAAATAAATAATTTATTTCCAAATAATAGATCCCTTAACATCTATTTATTTCTATCTATTTCCAGTACTGATGACTGGAAACGTCTACTTAATCTAACTGTATATACATCTTGAATGCCCCAAACAGATGGTTAAATCCAATCCCTTTCATTTTGTTTTTATTCCACTTTCTGAATTAACCATATGAAGTAGACCAGGAGCTCATTTTGCTTGAATAGTAAACACAGTAAATATGTGGCAAGACAGAAGCAAGATAATTTAGGAATGTGAGTGATCATTCCAGATTTGAGAATTTGACAGAAGCAAGTCTTGTTGAAAACAAACAGATTTTAGCTGAGAAGTCATTTGGTACACCAGTTGGATGTCACATACCACAATACTATCAAAATTACCAAATTAGTATATAGCTATTCCTATATGAATTACATGTGAAATATAGCAGAAATCATTAATAGCCTCTCTCATAAGTGGTCTTGCATGCGCAAGATTAGAGATTTCAGCTGCATCTGTGCAGCTGCTGTAAAACAGTAGTTTATATATATATAGCAAGCACCAAAAAGGCAACATATGAAAAGACCATTTTCAGATTCTACAGAGGTTTCCAAAAGGCACATTAATATAAATTCCAAAGGATAATCTATATTAAGTCTTACTCTAGAAAAGGTATTGCCCACAGTGAAATTCTGGTCACCTGTTCAACAAATTAACTCTCTCATTCACACGGTTATTTAGTACTTTGGATTCTCCATTATCCTAAACAACTTTGCTTGTGCATCTACACAATGCACTCTACTTATAGTAGGCTTTAAAAACTGAAATTACATTTTTTTAAAAAAAAAGATTTAACCACCAGTGAACTCTGTGATGACCACACACACAGAAGAAAGACACCTTGTTCTTTTTGTCTGCTATTCAGTATTGAATCTTTGGAGAAAAGAGGGTTTTTAGAGAGAAAAACAGAAAAAGAGACTTCAGTGCTTTCTAAGAAACTTTCAATGTGAGGAAATGATTACTACTTGAATGCAACAGTTTGTGGGATTTAGGAAAGAGCAAAGTTGAACAATGAATAACTTCAGTCATTTTCTAATGGCACCCTATGTACACATCAAGAAACTAATGAAGCATACAATGAGTGGGAGAACAAAAACAGGGGAGATAAAATATCGAAGACACAAAATTAAGACTCATGGGGTTCAACTGAAATGCAGTGACAACAGGTACTCCTGGCAAATATGGAGCCATTGTGTTATGAAGTGTGGGTGATGACTCTAAAAATGTTAGGAAAAAACACTCTCACAATCTGTCCCGTATTTACCATGATAGAAACAATACTGCATGTCAAAAAAACAACTTTGAAAACCCCACAATATATGACTTCCGGGAAGGGTGACTTAGCCTGTGCCTGCTTTTGAGACGGGCTCCTGCCTCAAAAGAAGCTTATTCAGATATATCAGTCAGATTTTTTCTTTTTTTGACTGATTAAACTTCTCCCAGGTAGGGAGAAACGAAGAGATTAACCTCAAAGCCTATTTTTGTTGGGACGACCAGATCTCATTAATTTATGGGACGAGGTCCAGCCGACGAAGGTGGGACGGATTTTTAACAACAAGCTCTATCTGGAAAAGCGAACGTTCATCTTATCTTCTAAGAGAGAACGCACTAACAGGCAAGCACCCTTCTTTCTATATTTTTCTTTTACTTGACTTAAATTGTTGCTGTTTAAAAGAGATTTGCCAGATTGATCGGTTTTTGACATCTCACTGGGGAGCCATAACTTCTCTCTGCTACTCACTAACTAATAGCTTATCTCTGTTTTTGTTGCAAAAAGCTGTCCTGGATTTGCATTCTAAAGATACACACAGAAGAGGGATTTCTATTCCAGATTTTTATTTTGAAGAATATTATATTGTCTGAGACTACTCTTTTTTTGGTCTATTTTATTTTGACGAATCTGTTTTCTGACGACCGCCATTAATTGTTTCGATCCTGGGAACTGCATTTTGTTTATTTAAGCATGGAGAGATAAGGCTGTCTGCTCTGTTTATACTGTGATGTCACCAAGTTTGGAGTATTAACCCAATTGTTGCTGAAATAAGAAGTGGTTTTCCTATATTTTTTTTTTAAAATGGCAATTAAGAATGTGGCTGAGAAGCTGGAAATAACTATGTTTCAGAAAATAATGGATGAGATTGAGATAACGAAACAAAACCTGCGACAGGGTTGTAAGGAGCTGAAAATTGAATTGAGTAAAATGAAGCAGGAGATTAAAGATATAGGGGTCCCTGTGAGAGAGGTGACCCTGGAAGGGGTCCCTGTGAGAGAGGAGACCCCGGAGATTGGAACAAACGTGGAACAGGAAAAAGATTTGGAGTCTATGGACTTTAGAAACAAAATCTATTGTTTGGAGACACAGGAGATTAAAGACATAGGGGTCCTTGTGAGAGAGGAGACCCTGGAGACTGGAACAGGGGTCCCTGTGAGAGAGGAGACCCTGGAGACTGGAACAGGGGTCCCTGTGAGAGAGGAGATCCCGGAGATTGGAACAAACGTGGAACAGGAACAAGATTTGGAGTCTATGGACTTTAGAAATAAAATCTATTGTTTGGAACTCAATGTTATCTCTGAAGAAATTAATGAAGATTCTAGAGATAAAGTTATCAATGGCATGGATAATCTTCTGGACTGGAATGATGTGATGGAGCCCAATATAGAGAAAATCTATGGAATTAACTGCAGCCATGTGACAATGGAAAAACTTTCAAGAGATGACCCAGTGTATTTTGAAAAAAAGAACAGAGATATGATTTTACAGCAGTATTTCAGCAACCTATTCAGAATGGATGGCAAGAAAATATTTGGGATAGAGGTAATTCCCATCAGACTCTTACTATATGACTATGGCTTTGACAGCAAGATTATTATGGAATACTGATAATGGAAGATTGGATACTGAAATTACTGGACTTAACAAGACTACTGAAGATGGAAGATGGAAAATGGAACTAATAGGGATAATAGAACAATGGCTACTGAAATTACTGAACCTAACAGATTCTGATGTGATGGATTAATTGAAATGTTTATTTTGACTATGGTTATGACAATAAGATTATCATAATTAGTAATGAGATGGATTAATCGATATGCTTATCTGGAAAAAAAAATTGATAGATATATTTCTTAAAGAATTGAAACCTCTCTTTGACTTTTTGTGGAAAGAATAAAGTAATGTTTATGAGATTTGATGATTAAGTAAGATAACTACTGGAGGAAAGTGATTTTATAATATGACTTAAGAGACAGGATTGTTATATATTATAGACTTATAACTGATTTGATCTTTGACAAATGGGAAGTCAATATTTTACTCTTTATTTTTTATTTTTGTTTTTTTTTTCTTTTTTTCTTTTTGTTTAACTATTTTTGATTTTGTTTTTTGTCTTTGAATGTTTTATGATTTTGTCTTGTATGTTTTATGAAAATCTGAATAAAAATTATTGGAAAAAAAAAAAAAAGAAAACCCCACAATATATGTGAAAAAAGAGTGAAAGTTGTCCATACAGATATTTCACACATGTTATCAAAATGTGTAATACCACCAAAGTCATGCCCTTTGGGGTCATAAAAACAGCTTGAAATAGATATTTGCATTATCCTCTGATCTCCTCTACATTACCCTATGCAATTGCCCGTCCTGAATCTTTTCTTCAAAAGGAAGAGAAAGTGCGGAAATGCACTTCTCTTTGAATATGCACATGCACACACGCACGCACACCCTAGAAATAATTATATACAATACTTCTTACCACAATGGTTAAGCCTGTGACCAGGTGACCTATGTAAATGCTCAGATTGCTTTCTGGGTGCTAACTGCTGATGGGCAATTTCAAGGCTACCGTTCTCTATGCTTGTGATTCTTAATCTTTAAACTGGAATTAGATCAGATAGCCTTTCAAACAGTACTATAAAGTGGAACATATGGCTATCATAGCTGAGAGTTGTGCCTCAGCATCAGCTAGCTGTGACAATTTAAGCTAGGATCTTTGGTCAACTCTCAGACTGTGTAGTACAAGCTGCTTGGGTGGCAAAATGTCTTGGGCCAGCCCTGACTGCGCTTGTAGAAAATTATTCATACAGCTCATTTGTCACAGTACAGGATTGCCTAAATCCAGGCATGGGAAAAATTAATCAGGTCCAAGTAGAACAGTTGTGTAATTCAACTCATATAGTCAGACAATGTAACAGTCTTAAATGCTCCCTTAAAATACAGATGAGTTCTGATCTAGATGAATAATTATGGGCTGTTATTTGTTTTTACAGGCATTTTGTTTAACACTCACACTGAACTTTCATTGTAAATCCCAGTAAATCCTAGTGTTGGATTTATACGAATTTAACTTAATTACATATTTTAATTGTTTGCAGAAACTACACCCTGCCTCTGCTGGATAGTAATTAACACACATTACTATTGTCACTGTATATCTTCAAAATTATATTCACTAGTAGGCAAAAAACCTTGCGGTTCAAGAGCATACCTATAGCCAACAGATATTTCTATCAAACTTTAAAAAGGAGGGAAATTGGGCAGCTATAGTGAATGCACCAGGGGAATAGGAGACTTGACCTCCTCTCTGAGATATTGTACTGCCCTACAAAGTTGTGAAAATACAAACACAATTTGGGTTGGTCTTTCACAGTCCAATCCACTTCCTCTGTAGCTTGCAAGAATTTGGTAACATGCCTCTGAGCATATGGGGAGTGGTGGCAATACCTGCAATCAGCCCAAAGAACAGAAACAAGACATGTACTGTGCTGGTCTAGTTTTAGCAGGGAGGAAGCAACAATATTAAAACAGTTGATATAGTTCAGATAGTCACTTTAAATATGTTTAATTTATTTTGCAATTTTAATGAAATTTCCTATAGTAAATCATTCTCTTTTGCTTCTGTTTCTGGGAATGTGTGAAGTACAACACTTTGCAACCCTAAAAAAAAGCTCAAAAAATAATTGTGGAATAATGGCACTGACTATTCTGCAGAATAGTTTCCAATGGACATGAGGAGTGTCTCAGTTTGCATGAGATAAAAGAGTGGGAGGTGAAATATATTGTAGCAAAATTATAGGTGTGCTCTATGTTTTTCATTGACCACGCCCACCTTTTCTTAAGTGGAGTAATTTAAGAAGCATAGCAGGCTGAAAACATGCACCTTTGGCAGGCCATGTTTGTTTTTTCCCAACAGCTAGTCATTGCTTAAGTAGCAATGTATTTTAATCACACTGATTTTACATCAAACTGCAGTTTCAGATTCCACAGTTAATGCACCCAAAACAGAAATAGAACATAACCTCCAATTGAATCACAAAAGGCTGTCTTCACCATCATATGACACTGACCAATAAAAAGGCTTTGAAATCAATATAAATAAATTTGACACAGGTTTCTAGGAGGAATAATGAGGGAAATAAGATTTTCTAGGTTAGATTCTCTGTAGAAACAATACTAACACAGGAAAGAAGCAAAGTAAGAAGAACATCAATAAACATACAAAAATGTAATTCTCCATCATTGGAGAGGGCAGGTGTTGCCACCACTCACCATATGCTCAGAGGCACATGTTACCAAATTCTTCCAAGCTACACAGCAAGTAGATTGGACTGTGAAAGACGAACCCAAATGGTGTTTACATTTTGACAAATTTGTAGGGCAGTACAATATCTCAGAGAGGAGGTCAGGTCTCCTGCTCCCCTGGTGCATTCACTGGAGCTATCCAATTTCCCTGCTTTTAAAAGTTTGATAGAAATATCTGTTGGTACATTCTTAAACCGCAAGGTTTTTTTTGCCTATTAGCTTTTTAATCCAGGAGCAAGTTTGCTGAGAATGGATTGATCATTTGCATGCTTATTGAGTTCAGTGAGATTTACTCCCCCGCAATCATGCTTAGGATAGGTGAAACTGACCACAGGGGATGGGAGGGGAGGAGGGGAGCAGGAAGGAGGGGTGCAGGTGTGATCATTTGCATGTTTATTGAGTTCAGTGGGATCTACTCCTGTGCAATCATGGCTAGGATAGGTAAAACTGACCATGGGGGAGGAGGAGGGGAAAGTAGAGGGAAGGAGGAAGGGGGAGAGGGAAGCAGAAGGGGGAGAGGGAAGCAGAAGGAGGGGAGGGGGAAGGAGGGAATTGGAAGGGGAACGGGAGGCATGAAGGAAGGGGGAGGAAAGGGGCAAAAGGGAGGTGGTGAGGGAGGAAGAGGGGAGGATAATTTGCATGCTTATTGAGTTCAATGGGATTTACTCCCATGCAATCATGCTTAGGATAGGTAAAACTGACCATGGGGGTGGGGGGAGGGCAAAGGGCAAAGGGGAGGGCAAGGAGGAGGAGGGGAAGGATTGGAAGGTGATGGAGAAGGGGAAGGGAGGGGTGAAAAGAGGGGAGGAAAAGGGCAAAAATGAGGTGATGGGAGGGAGGAGGGGAGGGCAGGTTTTATCATTTGCATGCATTTTGAGTTCAGTGGGATTTACTCCTGTGCAATCATGCTCAGGATAGGTGAAACTGACCTGGGGGAGGAGCAGGGAGGGGAGGAGGAGGGCAAGAATGGGTGGGGGAGGGAGGGAGGGGAGGCGATTGGATGGGTGGGCACTAGGCAGAGAGGTAGCCCATTTCCTTTCCAAACCAGATGGATGGGTTGTGGCCCACTCTACATTTGGTTATACTCCCTCTGAAGGAGCAGGTACATAGCTTGGGGGTAATCACAGAATCATAGAATAGTAGAGTAGGAAGGGGCCTATAAGGCTATCAGGAATATAACTTAAAGCATACCCGACAGGTGGCTGTCCAGCTGCTTCTTCAATGCCTCCAGTGTTGGAGTGCCCACCACCTCACAAGGTAATTGGTTTCACTGTTGTACTGCTCTAATAGTTAGGAAGTTTTTCCTGATGTTCAGTCAAAATCTGGATTCCTGTAACGTGAGGTCCTGGATCCATTACTATTGCTTGAGGCTCAAGTGGCCTCAGTGACACAGAATGTCTTACATCAGCTTCAACTGGTGGCCCAGCTGTGCCCCATCTGGACAGGGATAGCCTAACTTCAGTTGTCTACTCTCTGGTAACCTCTAGGTTAGACTACTGCAATGTGTTATATGTGGGGCTACCTGTGAAGATGGTCCAGAAATTCCATCTAATGCAGAATTTGGTGGCCAGATTGATGACCGGGATAATTTGGTTGGTATGTATAACACCAATTCTGGCATGGCTGCACAAGGTACAAATTAGTTTCTGGGCTCAATTCAAAGTGCTGGTTTTGACCTAGAAAGCCTTATGTGGCTCAGAACTTCAGTACATCAAGGACCACCTCTCCCCATATGAACTGACCTGAACCCTGTGTGCTGACCATCAGAGGCCCTTCTTCGTGTGCCCCCTCCATGGGAGGCTCAGAGGGTGACAACACAAGAATAGGCCTTTTCAGTGGTGCCCCCCCACCTGAGGAATACTCTCCCAAGGAAGGCACACCTGGTGTCTTCTTTAGCCATCTTTAGGTGCTAGGCAAAGACTTTCTTTTTTACTCAGGCATTTGGCCCTTGAGGTGTGCTGTCTTAGTTTCTTTTGTTTGGGTTTTTAAGTTTTTGTATTGTATGTTTTTAAATTTTTGTTACACTGTATGTTTTTAAATCTGTTGTAAGTTGTCTGAAGACCATTGGATATGAGGCGACCAACAAATGTCATAACAACAATAAAAATAAAAATATCAAAGAAGGGGAGTGTTTCAGGCTCTTTTTGTGAGGGTCAGTGGGAGCTATTTCCCCAGACCTCACACACAAAAGAGGCGACATCAGTAGTATTGTTTCATTAGTTAAAATGTTCAAATGTTTTTCCTTCAATTCAGTAACAGTAAAAATGTAACTTCAATGAGGGTCTCCAAAATTATGCCACCACGTTTGCAGATGGCAAAAATGAGGTAAACATATCAGCTATTTGGGGAGTTGGGTGAGAAGGTAGCCTTACTGGTGGCAATAGTGGATCTCTTACTGAAGGTCACTGGCTGGTGGATGCGATTTTTGCTTCCCTGAAACCACCCAGTAACAATACTATATGATAATGATTAATTAGACTTGTTAGTCACTTGCTACCTGAAAGTCTCCAAATTGCTTACAACACATTAAGAATATAGACATAAAACCATAAAACAGAACGCTCAATCCCCGTATCAGCCCCAGGAAGATCCACAGTACATTATCAAACATCATAATCTCAATCTATCAAATGTCTGAGAAAAAAGATAAGTCTTTACCTTACACTAAAAATAAGTCAACGAAAGCCCCAGGTGTACCTTGCTGGGGAGAGCATTCTACAAACAGAGAGCAACAACTGAAAAGGCCCATGTCACCACCCTCTGAGCCGCCCTCAGAGGAGAAACCTGGAGAAAGGCCTCAGGAGATTTGCATAGGTTCATTTTGGGAGAGGGCCAAGCCCCAGATCTGGTCCCAAATAAATTTTTGGCAGGGCTTAAACCCTAATTAATTAGGGTTTAAACCCTAATTAAACATATAGTTGGGAGAGGGGTGGGGGAATTAGATATGGCATCTCTTTCTCCCAACTGAGACGGGAGTAAATTCTGCAGCGTGCTGTGATGCCTCAACCCCATCAATGCCTCAGTGGAGGCATTGATGCGGGGAGGCATCGCAACACCCTGCAGAATCATTCTCTCTGCTGAACAGCTGATCACCAGAGGGGGCCATCCTGCATGAGTGATGTTCCGCAAACTGCTTTCCCAAAAGAAAGCCACTTACAGAGCATCACTGGCACCATGCAGAACCAACCTCTCCTCTATTGAGCCGAGTGAGGGGACAGTAGAGTGGATACATTAATGAGGGGAAGGCATCACAGCACCATGCAGAATCACCCAATCCGCTGAATAGCTGATCAGCGGAAGAAGTGATCCTGTGCTAGGGATGCTCCACAAATGGCTTTCCTAAAGCAAAGTTGCTTGAGGATCATTGTTCACACTGTGCAGAATCAACCTTCAATTCTGCATGGGGTGATGCCCAGCAAGCAACTTTCTTTAAGGACAGCCGTTTGCATAGCATCACCCACGTTGTGCAGAACCATGAAGTTATCAATCCTGGAAGTGGGACAGGGAGGCAACAGGCAGGTACGGAGCTGGGCCTATCTTCTCCTGGTTTGGTCCTTTTCACAGGGTTTTCCTTCTCTGCAGGCTGTTCTTGCCTGATGTCCCCCCCCCGACAGCCGTGTATAGCTCTGGGTCATTAACCCATAGCAATCCGTGGCTGATTGAACCTGATTCATCTGAGGCACAAGTAGCTCCAAATAGGCCCAATTTGGCTTGGTACTCAGACCTCAGCCGAATCTGGTGCACAGCCCTAATGTGCACCCATCTTCCCTAGCACTGGTATGTGCCATACCTGGAAGTCTGTCAACCATCCAGTGTTACCAGTTCTCCTCATGTCCCTAATTGCATATGTCACTCTTCATCCTGTAGAGTTGAAGAGACTGCTGCTGGTAACCTAAAGATCACTGATGAAATAACCTTTAAGCTGTGTTTTGGAATATTTTTAACTGTGTTTTACTATGTGTTGGAATTGCTTTTTAAAATATTTTTAAAGCTTTTTCAAAAAAGATGTTTTGTTTTAACATGTTTCTAAAGATGTTTTGTTTTAATAAATTTAAAGTCTGTTTTTAAGATGCTTTTAGTGTTTTGTTTGCTGCCCTGGGCTCCTTCTGAGAGGAAATTTAATAAACGAATAATATTTTTAGCTGTGTTTTAGAATGATTTTAATTGTAATTTGGAATGTTTTAAACTGTTTTTAGCATGTTTTTCTTTTTCTTTTTAATTTTTTTTGGTTGCCGCCCTGGGCTCCTTCGGGAGGAAGGGCAGGATATAAATTCTAATAATAATAATAATGATGATGACGTGTGTAATACATTTTACCATAAAGTTGTGTGCTTTGAGCCAGAGTCATGGTGTGCCACAGGGAAGCTGCAGAGTTAGGCACTAGCGTACATCTGAAGCTCTAGCCCCTCTCAGATCCTGATGGCAAGTTTGTTTCATATTAATGAGGATAACTAGTGTACGCCAGATTTGTTTGCTGTGCCTGAAAGATCCTGCACTCCTTGCACAGTTATCTGTAGAGTGTAACCAAGGGGCATGCTGGAAGTGCCAGCATCTAGGTAACAATAGGTTTATAATTACCAGGATAAAGTTTGCTAAGAACAAAGATATCAATGAAGCCTACAACTTTTATATTCTTAACAGCTCACACAGTACAGTACTCTGACTAGAGTATAGTCACAATGTGACAATTGTCTTACATTTCCATGGAGGAGACATTGTGTAAATCATGAATATACTATTGGATGTGATGGATGAATGTGTCGTCATTTCACTGTCCACAGATGATCATACATGTGTGTATTTTTACATGCAGTTGTGCACACAAAATATATACTATTTTTTTCCTACACCAAGATTATACTCATAGAGGAAAGCCATCATGTGGTAAGCAGTTGCAGATCTCCACAGATTACTGCATTTATTCCATATCTGTAAATTAGACAGTTACCCATTTATACACCTAAACTTTTATTTAAGGGTATAAATTAATTCTTTTACATATGTTAAATGTTCAAACTCAGAATTAAGTGAACTATAGGTGCTCAATTCCTACTTTGACTGAGTCTTCTCCCAAAAGAGGGTCTATGACCCTTCTGGGAAACGTGAAGTTGAAAGGGCAGGATTGCAGATTGAGACTGATACGACAAATGGTCAAGGAATACCTAATCACTTTGAACAAGTTCAAATCTCCAGGGCCTAATGAACTACATCTTAGAGCAGTGGTTCCCAAGCTTTATGAGTATGGTACCTCCTCAGTAACCTCAAAAAATGTTTTGACCTCCCACCTGTTAATTGTTCCTCCTCCTGCTTCTGCTACTCTGGCAAACACCACAATTTGCATGCAGGTGCAGAAACAGGCAGAAGAAAGAGAGAAATCAGCCTGACAGGAAATTAAAGCCCAATAAATATGTAATAAATTTAAAAACACAGTTCAGACAAGCCTATAGGCAAAATAAAAACAGGAGCAAACTTGTGCACTGGGGGCAGGAGTAGGAGAATGCGAGCGGCCAGAGAAATAAAAGAGAGATAGAAGTAATGTGAAGGGAGGGGGCAAGGTTAGAGGAGTAAAGGCATGTCAAGTTGTGGGTGGGGGAGAGGTTTGGTGGGTCAAAAGAAGGCAGCAAGTAAGAGGCGGTAGCAGCTGGAAGAGTGAAGGGGAGCAGCCATGTGGGAGGCAGGGCACTCGGGACATGAGGGCAGGGAGGAAGGGAGGGTCGGAGTAAAGTGGGCTGCATGTCCATTCTAGATGCTTCCTTTCTTGGAGTGACCTGTTGTGGCAGTGAGACCTCAACACAAATGCACATGGTCCAACTCCTCTTCTTTCCCTCACTCCCCACTCCTGTCCCTTTACACCAGAGGGAGGGTGTCCAGCGGGAGGGAGAAGAGGGAAGTAGACAGTGAGTGAGATGGTGGGATCCTCCTCAACCACCACCTCTTTCTCTCCCTCTCTTTCTGAGGCAAAGGGGTGAGGAGTGACCTCCCCTCCTTTTTTCTCTCTCACCCCACATCACCACCCCTTTCTTTTCGCATGGTAATGAACTGTGTGGGGCTACAGGAAAATTCATGGAGTGGGGAGAATGTACTGCTGCTGCTGCATGCCTCTTTCTGTGTCGTTCACATTGCAGGAGTCTGGTGGGGTATGGGAAGGGGTTGCGAAAAGGCCAGAGAACCCCCCTTCCCCCCACACACACAGACCTCCCACTCAGTGCATAGTTGCTGCCATGCCTGCACTTTCCTTCTGTTATTGTTACTGCTGCCATCAGTAGGAAAGGCTGGGGCTACCCTTCTCCACAAGAAGTTAAGGAGCTGGGAGCTCAGGAAGAGCAATCAGCAGCTGGTGTCCTTGAGGGGCAGGGCAAGAAGCCGGGAAGGGAAGTCACTCACACTTGCTCAATTTGTTTCAGCTGTCTTGAAGACTTTCTAAAAAAAAGAAAGAAATTCCTCTCCTGGCTCTTCATGCCCCCCCGGATGACTTCCTGGTTCCTCTGGGGCTCATGAACCCCAGGTTGGGAACCACTATCCTAGAGTATTGAAGGAACTGGCTGAAGAATTCTCAGAACCTCTGACTATTATCTTTGTGAAATCATGGAGGATGGGTGAAGTGCCGGATGACTGGAGGAGGGCTAATGCTGTCCCCATCTTCAAAAAGGGCAAAAAGGAGGAACCTGGAAACTACAGCCCTGTCAGCCTGACATCGATCCCTGGAAAAATTCTGGAGCAAATTATAAAGCGGTCAATCTATAAGCACCTTGAAAACAATGCAGTGATTACTAGAAACCAACATGGATTTATCAAGAACAAATCCTGCCAGACTAATCTTATCTCATTTTTTGATCAAGTAACCTCCCTGGTAGACTGTGGGAATGCTGTGGACATAATGCATTTCAATTTCAGCAAAGCTTTTGACAAAGTGCCCCATGGTATTCTGATTAGCAAGCTAGCTGAATGTGGGCTGAATGGAACAATATCAGATGGATCCACAGTCGGTTACAGAATCATACTCAAAGAGTGCTTATCAATGATTCCTTCTCAAACTGGTAGGAGGTAACTAGTGGGTACCCGCAGGACTTGGTCCTGGGCCCAGTGCTCTTCAACTTTTTTATTAATGACTTGGATGAGGAGGTGCAGGGAATGCTTATCAAACTTGCAGATGATACAAAATTGATAGCTGATACCTTGGAAGACAGAAACAAAATTCAATGTGATCTTGATAGGCTGGAGCACTGGACTGAAAACAAAAGAATGAAATTTAACAGGGATAAGTGCAAAGTTCTACACCTAGAAAAAAGAAACCAAATGCACAGTTATAAGATGGGGGATACTTGGCTCAGCAATACTACATGCAAGAAGGATCTTGGGATTGTTGTTGAACACATGTTGAATATGAGCCAACAGTGTGATGTGGCAGCAAAAAAAGCAAATGCTATTTTAGGCTGCATTAACAGATATATAGGTTCCAAATCATGTGAAGTATTGGTTCCCCTCTATTTGGCACTAGTTAGGCCTCATCTTGAGTACTGCGCCCAGCTCTGGACACCGTACTTTAAGAAGGATGTAGACAAACTAGAATGGTTCAGAGGAGGGCAACAAGGATGATCAGAGGACTGGAAACAAAGCCCTATGAGAAGAGACTGAAAGAACTAGGCATGTTTAGCCTTGAGAAAAGAAGACTGAGGGGAAATATGATAGCACTCTTCAAGTACCTGAAAGGTTGTCACACAGAGGAGGGCCAGGATATCTTCTTGATCATCCCAGAGTGCAGGACATGGAATAATGGGCTCAAGTTACAGGAAGCCAGATTTCAACTGAACATCAGAAAAAACGTCCTAACAGTTAGAGCAGTACAACAATAGAACCAATTACCTAGGGAGGTGGTGGGCTCTCCAACACTGGAGGCCTTAAAGGGGCAGCTGGACAGCCACCTGTCAGGCATGCTTTAATTTGGATTCCTGCGTTGAGCAGGGGGTTGGATTTGATGGCCTTATAGGCCCCTTCCAACTCTATGATTCTATACCTAGCACTGACTATTTCCTTCATTAGTTCTAATTTGAACAAATCTTCTATTGCCTTCTCTTTCAGGTCTGCCACTGAAATTATTGGTATTACAAATATCTTTAAAATGAAGAGGAGCAGTTTCTCAGTTACACAGAAAATATGACACAGTGTGGTGGCACTCAGATATAACGCTAAACCTTGATTTGCTTTTAAAAGAATGAGTCTTGGGCTCATGCAATTTCCCTCTCATCTGTTCTAGTAGAGCTATGAGGAGGAGGTTGGAAGCTTCTGCTTCTATTTTTTATTAACCACAATTTCATTCATACCCTAAATTGTAGCTAATTTGAAGCTGACTTGTTTTTAATAACCATAATCAAGAGTGAACATGATTTGCCTGGGTTTGGACAACACAGAAAACTACAGTTCATCTAAACCAAAGTGAAAGCTTTTGACCTCCTCATGGCTGCACCAACAGATAGGGGAGTATATGCGCCAAAGGCTCACTGCAGCTCATTCTTATTACCATAACATCCACATGAGGTCTGTGTGTAAAGCTTCCAGAACTATGACTTCAAAATTATCCCAGCAGACAGAAACAAACTGATTGATCTCTGGTGCCAGTTTTAAAGCAAGGTATTTTTTTTTTTTTGCCAGCGTATTGGAAAGGTACCATACAAATGTTTAAAAATTATATGAGGCTGTACCAACTCTACAGCATGACCCTTTCTTTGTGCCTTTCAAGAATGTCTGACAAGGAGTTGGGGTGAAGCAAGCATTATCTGAGGATTGTGCTATAGTTTGCCACAGGGGAGACGTATGAAGAGCTTCATGTACTTTTGTGTCCTGGCTTAGACAAAATGATATAAAGGGTTATTTAAACAAGGCATAATCCAACAGGCAGCAGCTAAGATGTACTTAAACAAAGTGTACACTTGTCCTTCACCCACTTTTGTACTCCCACCCCAACCCATTCCAAATGGTACCAAAAGGTCAATTTGATGTGTATTCTTTTTGGAAGCCAAATAACAGGTGCTTGTAATTTCCCCAGAACAAATCAAAAAGAGTAAAAGGATGATCACTTAAAAGGTCAATTCGTAGCTGGATCCAGGAAACATTTAGTGTACTATATGTTGCTGCTCAAAGAACAAAATGTGAACCCACCACCTGTTCTTCTGTCTTAGTGCTAACATAAGGCTCCAGAATAAAATTGTGATTTATCCAAAAAAATTCCGTTCAAGTGGAAAGAACCATAACTATGCTGTCTTTTATCAAAAAAGAAAGTGTGCCCTGTGTGCTTATAATGCAAAGAAAAGTGAGCTGGAGGCCTTAATACTGAAGGAACACATATAAGAAATCCAAAATAATAAAAGAAACCTAGAGATTATCTGAATGTACAAAATTGAAATTCAGCTTCAAATATCACATGCCTGGTCTTCTTGTCTCTCTGTTAGCTTATACCAGGTATTATCAAGACAGAGGCAAGAGGACATGAACACTACCATCTTGGAATACATTACCATATCTAACGTAGGCAGGCCAGTTTTGTATTAACAGACAGCACACAAATCACTAGGGATGGAATCCTCTCTTTTTTACCTTTCATTTTTACGTGCGGCCCCCTGGTGGTCATTAATGATCCACTTTCTTTTTCCTCTGATATCTTTTCATTTATAGAATTATCCATATTATAATAGCTATTTATTCATGAGTCTCCACTGGTATCAATCTTTATTCTGAACTCTGTAATTATTGCCTGTTTACATTCCTTTTAAAGTACATTGCAGAGCAGATTAAGGCAAATAATCAAGTGTCTTCCTCCCTGTTGCTTACAATCAACACCTCATTTCCCCCTGCTACTTTCTGTCTGTCAGTTACAATCAACACTTCATTGACATCAGTGAAATGGAATATACTTTTGAAGAGCTCACATAGAAAGTAGATTGATAAAAGTATCACTCACACTATCCATGATTTCAAAGTGATTTAAAAAAAATGAATTGGGAAAAAAAGAATGAATCAGAAACCAGGTGTGGAGAGTTGCTACTTCAAAATTCTCTCTGCAAAGATAGAGAATATCAGAAATAATAATTAATCCGATGGAAAATCTGATTATTGCAGAAACGGAGCCCATTGCTACAAATCACAACATTTCATGCGACGCTCATGCCTTCAGTCAGGGCCAAGTTCAGTAAGAAATGTATATACATGACAGCTACCAACAAGGCAACCAAGAACTTGACCTGTTTCAGAGGACGTTAGAAACTAGCTAAAATTTTGCCAAATTTCTGAAGATTGCTCTCATTTTCAGCACAAATCCACATGCAACACAAGCAGGGCCGCATTATGACTTTCATGGGCCCTAGGCACCTTTGTCTTCATGGGCCCCTCCCACCATAATAATATCAATATTAAAAATTATTTTTGATATAACTTTAAATACTTCAACATTTTTTTCTGTTTTAGGCAAAATTTAATAGATTTTCGTGGGCCCTAAAAGTTTCATTTTTTTCTGATGTGAGAAAAAAATTAAAACATTTTCTTCAACCCTAAAAATTCATTTTTTCTTCTGATTTTAAAAGAAATTAAAACATTTTCGTGGGCCCCTAAAAGTATCATGGGCCTAGGCACTGTGACTACTGTGCCTAATGGATAAGCTGGCCCTGAACACAAGCTGAACAGGGCTTAACACATGGGGAGGAAAAAACCTCCACAAGCACTAGCCCTGCCCCCCCCATTCCTATCCCCATTGCTCTCTGCACATTGAAGGGCAGCTGTCTGCAGAGGAAAAGCCTCCTTTATTCTTCCCTGCATCTTCTGAACCTTTATTTTTTTAGTTCAGAAATGCATGGGAGCCTCCACAAGCAGAGAAGTCTTCCCCACTGCAGACAATCACCATTGAAGATGTAGCAGGCAATGGGAACAGGGGGCAGGGCTAGAATGCTCTCCCTTCTTGTGTGTTTGGTTAAACTGTAT
The DNA here is from genome assembly GCF_030035675.1 of Rhineura floridana. NCBI lineage: Eukaryota > Metazoa > Chordata > Lepidosauria > Squamata > Rhineuridae > Rhineura > Rhineura floridana. Next base: position 71,980,347 of record NC_084486.1, read on the forward strand.
TCAGAATGCCTGCATAGGGCTAGAGAAGCTCTGAAGTTGGATCTCCTGGCATTAAAAAACAAATCAATCAATCCATCAATCAAACCAGCATCTTAAAACTAGCTGCAGGGCCCCTGAACTGGATCATAGCAGCAGTGCTTGGGGAAGATCAATTCTTTCTTTGCAGTATTTTTTTTTCATTTAAAATTCCACCCCCACTGGTCTTAGGTCAATTGAATGGTCCCTACATTGTACCGCCTTGGCTTTAGAAACTCTGGGTGCAAGAGTTGGGGGAGAAGGACATTTTTATTGGAGAATAAATGTTGCTGCCTTGATCCAATGCCCCCCCTGCAAAAAACTGGCTTTGTATTAAAAATTATGGGGAGCATTCTCATGGAATCTCTTGAGTGGCATGATGTTATCTTCTAAATTTGGCAGGTCATTCAGAAAAAGAAGACATAATTACAACAGAAATGACACATCAACTGCTGATTGTGATATTATTTTACCTTAAGAATCCATCTCCCAAAGAAAGAAACAGGAATCAATATAAAGCGCAAGGTTCTGTTCTGTGCCACAGTGTTCTGACTTCTTCTTACTTAAGTGTAGGGCTAAATGAGTCTTAATCTGATTCTCTTTTTCACTTTAGCAGACTAGGAGTTTATGCTGAGCATTTATGTAGTCCTATGATAATCATGTTACAGGTTTCTCAAGAGGTACTTAAATCTTCCAGTAGCCCCATCTGACTCCTGCACTTATTTCTTCTTCATCATCATGGGCATTTAAAAATCTATTCAGCAAAATTTGATTATTTTGCTATTAGCTACTGAAGCTACTTTCTGTTTCGGACAGAAGGGCCATAAAAACACTTACACTGTAAAATTCCCATATGTGTAAAGAATGTGAGACAGGTGTTAAGGGAACACAACTCTCAATATCTAACCTAAATATATTGCTGCACTGTATGTTCTAATATTATACTCAGGTTCAATTATATATGTATAAGAATGTTTAAATATTTGTTTGTATGACTTTGAAAAACAGAAGACAAATCTGAATCACCAACATTAAATAAAAAAATACTTAACAGTCTAGTCCTATGTCCTACGCATGCTGCCTATGGTTTAGCATTGGACTCCAGAACCCCAAGGGGACTTTCTCAGGAGCTGGCCATGCCTTCTCCAAAGTAGCAGCAGATGTGCCTGTGTAGAATAAACACATGCTGGGGGGTGAGGTCAGGATGATGCCTGTTGGGCCTACCCCAATGTGCATAGACTCTTACCATGTGATGCCTACTCAGCATCTACAGATGGTGTAGATAGCTTGTGCACATAGATCTACTACAGACATCAAGGACAGAATCATAAGCATGACCCCATTCTCACCACCATAGTCATTCCATATGCATACCACGTTGCACATAATGTATGATCAATCCTGCTTTAGCAGGAAGGAGCAGCAGTATTGTAAGTGGAGCTTTTTCAAGTCAAGATGGGGCTGGAGCTGGAGTTAATGCTGGCATCTTGCCCCTCATCCAAAAATCTACAAAGCATACCCATGCCCTTCTAGCATTGATATTGCTACCCCTCTGGCATTGATATCCTCATTCTGGTTATGGAATTATAGCAATAGGATCCTAACGCCTTTTGAAATGGAACATGGAAATCCTAATCTTTTCTATCACAATATATATTGAGAGTAATAGTAACTCTAAGATAATTCATAACAGCTTAAGCAATAACCACTCTTACAAGCTAGGTTGATGTTATTATGTAACTGTCTCATGGACTAAAAGGCAACAACATACAATTGCAGGGACGGAGTGCTCATCCTAAACCGGTGCCTGGAGGCTGTGAAGGGCTGGATGTGGGCTAACAAACCGAAACTTAATCCACACAAGACAGAAGTACTGTTGGTCAAGGGAAAAACTGCACCAGGGACGGAGTTCCAACCTATTCTGGATGGGGCTGCACTCCCCTTGAAGGAGTAGGTCCGCAGTTTGGGAGTCCTCCTGGATCCTGCCCTGATGCTTGAATATCAGGTGGCTGCGGTAGCCAGGAGTGCTTTTGGCCAACTCAAACTAGTCTACCAACTGCATTCGTTCTGGAGGCAGTTGACTCGGCCACAGTGAAACATGCATTGGTGACATCAAGGCTTGATGACTGTAACACACTCTATGTGGGGCTGCCTTTGAAAATGGTTCAGAAATTGCAGTTGGTTCAAAATGCAGCAGCCAGAATGTTAACTGGAGCATGGCACAGGGAGCATATCACCCATGTGCTTTATCGATTCCAGTGGCTCCCAATTTGTTTCCGGGCCCAATTCAAAGTGCTGGTTCTGACCTTTAAAGCCCTAAATGGCCTTGGACCGATATACCTGAGGGACCACTTACGCCCATACGTACCTGCCCGGGATGTAAGATCATCTGCCTCTGTCTCCTCTGAGTGCCTGGAATAGAAGATGTTAGACTGACAGGCACGCGGGAGAGAGCTTTTTCAGCTATGGCCTCCCAAGCTTTGGAATACCCTACCCCAAGAAGCCCACTCTGCTCCCTCCCTGTTGGTTTTCCAGAGACTTCTGAAAATGATCTTGTTCCGGAGAGCCATTGGGAGGGACTGAAGGTAGAGCCTGACACTGATTTTATGCCTTCTACGTTAATTTTACCTTTGTAGTCCCTTTAATACCACCCCCTATATGTGTGTGTGTGTGTGTGTGTGTGTGTGTGTGTGTGTGTGTGTGTGTGTGTGTGTGTGTGTGTAGTATTTTATGTATTTTAATTGTATGGTATGTATTTTAATTTATTTTAATGGGATTTTACTGTTTACAATTTTATTATGTACGTTTGATTTTATTTTTGTAAGCCACCATGAGGGAAGAAGGGCAGGACAGAAATATTTTAAATAAATAAAATAAGTATTGATCACAGTAAAATTAATAATAAAATTCCACTTATTCTGGTTATCAGGAAATGATGATAATTATGGAAGTAACATAGCACACAAATGCTTCCAGAGTTGTTCTGCAGTATGAAATTTAATCCAGAGGAACAGGGTGAGGTGGAGTGAACCCTCTACTGGCTAAACAGTTACATTATACAATTTAAAAATAGTTCTTGTTTATTTAAATATTGCCTCAATTGGATCAGAAACAAACTGGCTGCCAAAAATTTTAACCTGCAAACATGGTCCACAAATAATAAAAGATTTTTTTTAATGCCTAACTTTAATTGGATGCTCACTATCATTGTGGTGGTGTAAATCAAACTGGCTTTTTGAGTTTCAGTCAGACTGTTCCAAGAGGAAGAAGTGGAACAATTTAGAGTTCATCAATTATATCACATCAAATTAGGCTCCATCATGGACTCAACTCGACAGCTTTCATCTATTCTAATTTACAACAGAAAGGACAGCCAAGTACAGAATGGCAGAAATGATAGTGTCAAAGAGAAGCTCTGAGCTTTACTTAGCAAGAATGATGGTCCTTTTCAGCTTCTTTTTGGATCAAAATCTCCAGCCATAATCAGTTCCTTAAGTTCTGTTTCATCAGATAGCCTCTATCCTCATTTAAGGTACTGGGACGATTAACATCTTTTTACCAGTCCTGTAGTTTCTGTCCTTTTACAAATGATGTTTTATATATAGTCTATATCAGTCAGGGAACCTGTTGTTGCAGTTGAAGTCCTTAAAGTAAGCTCTTATCAGGCACAGCAGTTTTATGCCACATGTTATCTATTTTGCTAGAAATCATTTATACTTTTACTTATCAGTATATAATGAAATGCTGTCATTGTAACTCAATTGACTTTTATAATTTGTTATTCAATGTGAGCATTTCAATACACTGCAACAGCTGCTATTTAAATCATTGTGAAAGGGTGCATCATATTTTGAACAATACGTAGATTTCATCATTATTCAATTGTCTAAATCATCAAAACCCATTTCTTTCTGAAAGATTATTTGCACAAACCTGTGTATAACCTCTATACAACATTCTGCAACTGAATCCCAACAAAAAACAAAATTAATGCTGATCCTTAACATTTATACGTTAGGCTTGGTTGCATGGGATTTAAAAGCTGTCACCATTTTACCTTGTTTTAAAACAAAGTCAAGTTATTAGATGACCTAGTGACTTGATAGAGTATTTATGTTTTTGATTAAATATTTTCAAAATTATTACCATAATCTCAGAAACGTTAAAAGATTTCAAATCTTGCCTGGGAGTCAGGAACCTTTGCTTTATTGTTAAATATTTCATTTCTCTGTGCAACTTTATGTAACTACCTTGGATAATGTTAAGCATAATTAGATTAAACAAAGAGTTCCCATGATCCCCAGTAATTTGGGAAACACATCTGGAATGTTTGGGAAATGAATTACTGTATACTTCTCATTCTTCTACCTTGCAGAAAATTGCTGGCTCTTTTGACTTAGGGGTGGTGGTAGTGGGGAGGATAATTTAATTTGTTTCCTTGTAATGGCACAGAATCTGCCGTGTGTTGATTTTGTACGAATGTTTGTGAAACATTTTCACAGCTGGTAACTATTTTATTAATTGAAATGAATTTATCAAGAAAAAAGATATTGTTTAAGGAAGAGGCAAAACAAAATACTGATATAAGATCCAGGATACAGAGGAATTGTATGTTCAAATAGATTTCTTCCAAGAAAATTGCATTTAAGGCAACAGTGGGAGACCCAGGAAGAAATCTGTGATACCCAATTGTTTGCTTAATGATTGCTTCCTACCTCTGAGGTTTCAAGGAGCTTCAATGTCTCATAGTAAGGGATGAGCACATATTGAACATGGCACACATGTGGGGCTCAGGGTGAGTGACAGCAATTGTCTGTATGTCTCTTCCCCACGAGGGCTCAACTTTATCATGCAGAATATGACACTCAAGCAATTTACTGAGCTTAGGTAGATGAAACAGCAGTGCTGCAGGCATGGGGTTTTTTTTTCCCAGTTGAAAGAAAATATCCAGGCAGCATTAATTAAGGTTAGATCTGGCTGAGGAAAATGAAAGTACTGAAAGAAGTCATGCTGTGGAATCAAGGTCAATGGATACAATCCAGAGAAACAAGAGCTTGCTAGAAACCGGGCACTTCTCCAAGAGTTGCGTATGCCAATACTGTGCTAAAATATAGTGAGCACAATGCTATTTGATGAAACTTATGGGTGACAGCTTCAACTTTTAGCTTATTTATATTCACTCTTCTTTTGAGTAAATTGTACATGGTAACAGAGTTAATTTGGAATTGGGCTGTAAACTGGTTGGAGGAAGAGGTATCAGACATATATCAGCTAGAAAGATAGCACGCAAAAAGCTTGAATTCTCTTACCAGAGCATAAACAAAATGAATCTCATGTGAGTGTAGTATAACAGTAGCAGAAGAAGCTGGCCCAACTCCATTATTCCTTATGTGATAAATGATTAGATATGTCCCTTGGCAAATCATTGCCCTCTGAAAGGTCAGATCAAAAAGTTGATCTTTAGACTTTCAGGGACTAATACAAGTCTAAGTGAACTCAATATGAAACCTTGATAAAGAAAACTGATCATGCTGGATGACCTATTTTAGAAGTGATTTACTATGCAGTTTAATTTCATTTGATATCAGAAACTTTTTATAGAAATATGTATAACTGAAAATTTCACTCTGAAGTCTAGAATGCAGGTTTCTTCATACCAAGGGATGGTCATATTAGTCTGTTGCAGGTAAACCAACAAAGAGTCTTGTGGCACATTAATGATTAAGAAACTTATGGCATATACTCTCATAGACTAAATTCCACTTCCTCAGATACATGAAGTTATAGGAATATACACATGATTGTGTGTGTCTGTGTGTATGATGTAAACAGTGAGGTCAGAGGGAAATGAAAAGTAGGAAGTTCAGACATAAATATACTAACAAAACTATCACCACCTGAACTTTATGTATTTCATTGCCCTCTGACTCACAGTCACCTATCCCTAACTATGTGTATATATACACCTGTAAATCAGAATAATATAGCTGATGATGTGGACTCTAGTCCATGAAAGATTATGCTGTAATAAATGTATTATTATTCTTTCAGATGTCACAAGACTCTTTGTTGCTCTTGCTACAATGCCTCCACCCATCTAAGTTGAGGGGGAGAACTTCCAGGTGGCAGGGTGTGGCAGTCAGCTGAGCTCAAGTCTTTAACTATTATCTGTGTGAATTACAGAAACTCATTTTTGAGTTATTGTATTTATGGTTATAAATCCAAAATGCATTACCACAAGTATTCTGAAATGTTTATGCTGCTTGGGAAAATGCTCCTGTGGGGAAATTCACATGCTGCATATATGAAAGCTTCAGAAAAAGCTGTTTGCAATTTGTGCAAAGACTCACACATCAGCATGCAAACAGTCACATGGTTGGCACTTGGTTTTTAAATAATACAATAAACCAATATGGAAGGAAAAAAGCTGATTATTTGGCCCACTCTGTAAACTGCTTTTTAAGCTCCACAAATTATTATAATTTCAAATTATTCCCATTTCAATTCCTGTGATTTAGTCAGCACAACTGGAATAGTCAGTTGCTGTCAAGAAGAGTATTTCAGTGGCCTGTAAAAAATAACATGCAATTATTCCTATCCTGTAGACAACAATAATTTCTGAATTTTTTTCTTTATCTTGGACAGAAGGAATTTTTAGCTCACTAAATGTTTAAAGGAACAAAATATCAGTGATTTCTCAAAGTACGTTTTAAAGCTGAAGGACAAGAGGTTTATCTCAGCAAAAGAAGAATCGGATCAGAGTTATGGCATCTCCCTACAATATTGTGCAGTTTCTTCACCCAGTGCTAGGTTAATTCTCTGCCATTATTGCTCTATTCAGGACTCCAGAGTACAAAACTGAATACTATAATTTAAACTTTCTGGTAGATGTATGCGTACATTTGCAGACAGCACAGATTTATTTATCAGGGTACAATATAATATCAATAAAATATCACATACAATACAATATCAGGGTTATAAAAGGCACAAAAGTAGGAGAGAAACTCCACATACTTTCCCTCTTTGTCCTGCATTGTTTCCAAACCCTGTGTCCCAATTGGCCAAAGCAGGTGGAAGGAATAAGATTATTTTGTTTTTTCTAGTCCTATAGACACACTTAGCTGTAATGGCATATGGAAAAATTTGAACTAAAGTTGCTGCGGCAGACTTCTGTGCAAGGCAAATGGTGTCCTGTCTGTTTTTCACTGCTGTGCTAACTTAGGGTGTTGTTGCTGGCTTGAAGTGATAGTGAAGTTTTGACTACTCTTTCTATTTTACTTTGAATTTTTATTTTATTTTTTAAAAACATGTTTATGTACCTTGTATACCACCTTGAAAAAATATTTATATTTTGAAAAGCTGCCTAAAAGTCCATTAAATATAAATAAACAGAGATAAATGGTGCAACATTTCCTCTTTTTGTTTTGTCATCAGCTGCAAGTTCCATTCATATCAGACATGTATGGTTCTGCCACTGTTGCTAATAGACCTCTCGGATGGAACATATATATAAACCCTTTATAGCCCCATTGTATGCCATTTGAAACACTGACTACACAGAAAGTTATTTTATACTAGATCAGGCTATTTGTCCATCTAACCGGTATTATATACTGTGATGGTGGCTCTCCAGAATCTCAGAAAGATATATTTCACATCACCTACTACTTGATCCATTTAGGTAAGATGCTGGGACTGAACATGGGATTTTCTTCATGCAAAGCACATGCTCCACCACTGTGCTATAGTCCTTCCCTATTGCAACCAGTGTTGCACCCTCCATCCATTTCTGTAGCACATTATGGTATTTGTGCCAAATAAAGACTGATGGCAATTTTGACAGTGATAACTGCTGGTTCATATCTATTAGAAGGAATCAACTTCTGTAAGGGCAAGACGAATGCATAATGGACAGGTCTATCAACTGATGTGAACTAAATCATATGTAACGTTCATGTCAGAGCCAGTAAAATCCTGAGTACTAGAAGTGGTTGGCTATAACCTTCATGCCTTGCTTGTGAGTTTCCAGAGGTACCTGGTTAGTCATTGTTAGAAACAGATTGCTGTATTGATATTTATTCATTTTTTATTTATTATTAAATTATATCCCACCCTTCTTCCCAAATTTCGTATGTTTCCATATTCAGTGACACCAGTGTTGGTAGATCAGTAAACCATCAACTTCACTAAATGCATATTTAATAGGACAGGAAATCAGTTATTGTGAAAGAACCCCTGATCAAATAGGTTCAGTTCATCACTTTTTGCATGCCTTTTTGCAAATTCAAATTTGCTTCTTGATGATGTAAATATATCCAAGACTAGAATTAAGGTGTTATCTCAGGGTGATTGTATAATTCCAGTGTGTGACATGCATAACTTATATTCCAGTGTGTTCTAGTATCTGAATGAATGGTACAGAGAGGAAGTGGGTTCTGTGGAAACAGCAGAAATAATACTGCTCATTGATCTTTCTTACAAAATCTATGTAGATTTATCATTATGATGTAACCTTTTCCATGAAGATTTCTCCTTATGTCAGGCAAGAATCGTGGTTTCCATTAATAAGCCAGTAAGCAGGGAGAAAAAAACCTCAAATATTTGTCAATACTTATCTACAGCATATACTGTATTTCACAAGCCTTTGTTTACTCAATTGAATTATTTTAATATTTTTTCATTAAAGTCCTGCAACAGACATGTAAGAGAACTATTAAAAAAAACTTTAAAAAGGAAATAATCACTCCCCTGTCTTATTATATTAACATAACTTGTGTGGTTACAGATATGATTTTATAATGTTAGACAGCTTCACCTGCAGCATAATGCAGTATTCATGCAGTCTACGGTTCCCGGGGGAGGGGGGGAACATTTATATTGGAGGGGAAAGGGAGGGGGACAAGGGCATAAAGCCAGACCATTGTTTGCCCATACTTTCTTCTGTATATCTTGTTTAAAATGTGCATTAGAGCATATATGCTTTTTTGCTACTTAAGATTTTTACCATGTGGGCTGATGCTTTTTTTAAAATGCTGTTGCATATACTGCAGCCACACGACGTGAAAAAGGTATTTTGCACCTATTTCAACTTCAGCAAAGGCTTGGAACATCCACCTATGCAATCATGTGAATGGATAGATTCCTTTTCCTTCCAATATGATTATTCATTTGTTTAAATGTATATTTGGTCTTCTCTTCCATTGTCAGGACCACCTGATCCAGACTTTGGGGAAACTTCTCTCTGAGGAAGTGTCATAGGACCTGGCTGAGAAACCCAGCACAATTCAGGACCTGGAAAAACTCACAAAATTCCCAAGGCATCCTGAATCGTCTCAGCTCATGGATATCTAACCTGAGCTCTTAATAACCATTCCAGCCATAGCTTGATCACAGATTCTCCCCATCACCTGGGCCTCACGAGTGAAGGCAACAGCAGACTGTTGGGAAGCCAGAGTTGGCAGAGGAATGTATGTTTGGCTACCAGAAGACTTTATTGTCCGGGATACCTCTTGGGAGCAAAGGTCTAGTTAGGGGGAGGGGAAGACTGAGATGTGAGCAATGACTCAGAAGACAATCAACAAGAGGAAGAGCTGGCAGCGACAATTTCAGAGTCTCCTTTGGACCCTTGCTGGATTAACAGTTCCCTATTGGGCTCCTTACAGTCCAGCAAACCTACTCAGCTCCAGAACTCCCTGGTTCAGCTTCTGCTCTGACTCCAGCTCCCACGTTCGGTGGAGATGTATGTTCTGTCTTCGCTTATCTTGGGGGTGGCTTACATTTAAAAGCAAACATTTCCTATAGTAGAATACATAATTAAGGGGTTGGAGATGGCATAAAAAATGATGAAAACATATTTAAATTTTTGAGACTTGGGTGTAGATACAAATGCACACTTTCAGCCCATATATTGGGATGGGGAATCCTTTTCAGCCTGAGGGCCAGATTCCCTCATAGGTATCTTTCCAAGGCTGCATGTCAGTCATGGGTGAAGCCAAAGCCAAAGTGGATAGAACCAAGCCCCCAAAGTGAGCGGGGTCATAGTCACATACAAACTCCATTCATTCTCTCACATGCACCCCAAATTCCAGATTCCCAGTCCCACAAAACTATTCATATTATACCTAGAGATCTCCCCAAATTAATATTTCCCTTCTCAAAATAAGTATACATCAGATTATTATTGGTGAATTCTATTTCAGAAAAAGGACTGATCAGTCACTTTTTGTGGTGGGTGTCCTTTCTACGCAAGAGATTTCGGTAGGCTCAACCTTGTTTAATCAAGTTCAGCTCCTACCAGGAAAAGAGACCGATCCATATTTTATCAAATCCTTTTTTCTAAGAAATTGATTCCCCTTCTCCAAAACATTAAATACCAGCAAACAAGTGGCTCTCTATTCTCAAAAGTCTCTCCACGACATCACCCTTGCAAACTTGTCATGCAAATACAGCCCATGACCTCAGCAGAAGGGGGAAGAAGCTGGTGGTGCTATTTGCAAAAAGCACTTTCCAAGTGCCTCTGAAAATGCTTCCAAGGCAGCAAAGTGCTTGAAATGCCAACTGTAGTGAAGCGCTTGCAGAAATGCCTGAGAAATCCTTCTCAAGTGACCAGGGAGGATGCAGGGCTTCAGAAGACAGTCTGGTGGCTAGGCAAAGAGGCTGCAGAGGCCAGATCCGGCACTTCTTTTTTTATCCTGCCTTAAAAAGACAAAATGACTCCTGCTGGATAAGCCCCAAAGGTCCATATAGTCCAGCATAGTTTCCAGCACTGGCTAGCTGGATGTTTCTATGAAGCCGAACAGCCAGGAACCAAGGCAACAGTTTTCTGCTGATATTTATTTTGCAGCATACTGCTTTTGAACCTGGAGGTTCCATTTAACCATCATGAGTAATAGCCAGTTCTCGATCTATTCTCCCTGAAATGCTCTAGTCCCTTTTAAAAGCAGTTGCTAATAGCTGTTGACAGACCTGTCTTCTTGGCCTTTTTGCCTATTTGTCTAATCCCCTTCAGAGACCATCTAAGTGACCATCCCATCACACATCTTCCAGCAGTGAATCTGAGCAGTTTTGTGAAAAGGTGTTGTCTTTTATCTGTGTGGAACTACTATTAATCACTGGCAGACCCTGAGTTCTAGAAATGCGAGAATAGAAGGAAATGTCTTGTCTTTCCTCATCAGAAAGGTGCTACATCCTCGAACATTTTGGCTGCCAATCTCTATACTTTTTCCAGTTCTAAAATATCCTTTTTGACAGGTACTCCAAATATTGGGCATTTTATTTTCAAACTCTTTCCAAAGCATCACTAATGCAGAATTTACCTTTTTCTTTGTTGCCACATTCTGAGCTAACATTTCCATTGAGATTTTCATAATGACCTCAGTATCTTTTTTCCTGATTAGGCACTGTCACTTCAGACCTCATCACTGTATCTAAAAGGTTAGAATTTTTGCCCCAACATGCATCACTGACACAGAGCTTCATTTGTCATTTTGTTCCTCATTCACCCAATTTAAGAGGTTTTTGTGGAGTTCTTTATAGTCTTGTGAGCCTAGTAGGCACAGATGCACATTGGCACTGCACTACCATACTGCAGAATGGAAGCCACTTTGGCATGGTGTGATTTTCCCATGGTATCAGGGATTTCTTTTCATATTTTACTTTAGGCACAATTTTGGTAGCAATTCTAGGTCATATAGACCAAATCACCTCCTTGAAGTTTTTCCATAAAACAGGCACAGTGATAGAGATCTGAATATTCATGAATAAAACACATCTATATAACCAGTGCACTTACTCCTTGTTACCCACTCACAATTCTTCTGTTTGGTGATAGCTACAGTGATCACAACCATACGAACATTAAAACATTAAAATATATCTGAATATTTATGAAGGCCTTCTCTGGATGCAAAGTGCTCTCAACCACTTCTCAATTCTAACCTACAAGTAGGCAACTCAAGCAACTGAAAATGATGATGCCTGCAGCACTCAGCAAAGGAAACAGAATGTACTGGTACCATACAAGTGAAATGGTCAGTCAAAAATAGGTAAAGATGACTTTTTTGTTGTAGGAAAAATGGAAATAAATATTTAAAAGTGAAATAATTTGTTATTTGTTGTTTAGAAATGCATGTTAGTAACTGACCTTATTGACTTGATGGCTTGAATTTTATAGCAGTCATATCCCGCAACACAATCATATGTATTCATTCGCACAAAGCAAACCCAAGCTTGTGATATATTTGCCCTGCTCTTACTTATATGAAGCTAAAAGTGTGAAGTTTAGTACAAAAATATTGAAGGAGAGTTGTTAAACATGCTCTCTCAAAGCAGAAAGTTTGGATAAACATAAAGATTCGATAAAATCACATCAGCTCATACAAGGTAAAACCAAAGGTGACAGACAGAGGAAAGAGAAACTGGGACCAAATTTGAGGCGTTGAATGAGTGAATGAATGAGTCTTTATTTTTACCCCGCCCTTTTTCCAAAACTGGAACTCAGGGCGGCTTACAAATAAAAACTACACATAGGTAAAAAAACATACAAAAATATACAATTAAAATAGAATTAAACTATTGATTCATCAAGAGATGCAATTCTATAGTTAATGACATGAAACATATGGTGACTTCATACAAAATATGTACCAATCAAGCAGAATGCATTTTCCCTGGGGTTGCCCAGTAATAGGCACAAGTGCAATGGCAATGCATTAAAAAAACTCTGCCAGATATATCCATATTGACTCATCATAAACAAAGCATACAACACATTTATGATCTAGTTTTGACAGCATAGAGAAACTTATTGGGGCAAATATTTGAAACATACAAATATTTTGACTGTTGACTGTGATATAAACTTGTTAAAATTTTATTCAGGGTTCATAGCACCTGATGACAAACCAGCACACAGATGGGGCTGGTTCTGTTTATTTAGAAAGTGGCTGTTCTGTTGTGTTTCCTGATTATTTCTGTGCTCCTGATTCATAATTCTGGATTCTCCCCCGTCATGGTGGTCACAGAAATAATGAATTCCATACTAGACATGCCTCAAAATCACTCTTTCTAGGAGCTCTCCCAAACAAAATGAATACTGATTTGAAACAGTATTTTAGTGGATGGGCACACTGGTGATTTCCAGATAATTTCCTATTGTCCTAATGTTTGTTAAGCAGTGCTTTCATAAATATTGACCATGGATTGGAAGCATCGGCTTGAGATTAGAACTATCTGCGGATACATTATAAGAATAAGAATTAGTTATTATTTAGACCTCTTTGATCTAGAATTTGTCAGAGTGAAGGAAGTGAATAGTGTTTGTAGCTCCTGATGAACAAGAGTTCTCCAAAACGCATTGAGATGATGATGATGATGATGACAACGAAGACAACTATTTACTAGTCACTTTTTAAAAATTGAAAACTTAAAAACAAACATAAAAGCATCCTAAAATACTTAAAACTACATAAAAACAAAATACAACTTCACCCCACCTTACTAAAAACAAACAGAAAATAAAACTACAAAGCCCTGGCTGAATAAAAATATTTTTACTGGGCAAAGACAGACAGTGATGGAGACAGGCATGCTCCGTAGCCAATAGCCCTGGAGTGTGTCTCCTTTTTGTTTCCCTATTGAGCAAGGATGTTTGGATGTAGGTTGTGGCTAAGTTAGAAGACAGCACCAAATGGTAGGAACCATTTAACACAAGAACTAGTTATAATAGAAGCACATTGAAGGGATGGCTGTAAATCCAGAGGCTCCTTGTCATGTTCTTGTCAATTGCTCACCCACCTGTCTAGGTAGGCAAGCAAGAAAGTGATGGAGTGAGAAGTAGTGGCAAAAAGAGGCCAACAGCCACTGACTCCTCTCTGCCTTCAGGAGGAAGAGCTGCCAGTGTCCAAAGCAGCAGATCCTGGGAATTGGACCCAGCAAGCCCAAACCCCATTGCCATCCAGAGAGAGAGAGAGAGAGGGGGAGAGGACAAAGAAACAAGCAGGTGACTACTGCTGCTCCTTGCTGCTGTCACTGCCCACCAACTCAGGAGAGCAGTGGCAAGAAGGACCAGCATCAGCCACTAAAGTATCTGCTTCCACTAGGAGATGGTGAGAATGGTCTTTTTTGTTACTTCCTGCTGCTTCTGCTTGAATGGCTGAGCAAGGAGAGATAAGCAGCAGCACTAGTCATCACCACCTCAGAGATCCCTCTGAGAAGAGAATCTGCCAGTGCCAAAGGTGGCAGCACTTGAGATGAGCACTGGAAAGCAGAAGGTCATATAAGAGCATCTGGCTGAGGGTTCCCCCCAAACCCTGACAATAGTCACTACATCAGTGGTGCTGAAACTGCACATCCAAGCCAAAAAGTGTTTCATTTGTAGTTTGTGCATTAATGACAGTTTTTGAGTTTTATAGCATCCTGTACAAAGTTTTATAGTATTTGTTTTTTGTAAACTACCGTAGCAGTATAATTGGAAGGTAGTATATAGAGATGTGAAGGCCTGGAAAAAAAAAGATTTTTTTTGCGGGGGGGGGGGGGAGACCCACAGTTTTCCCAAAGTCTTTTTTGTTTTTGTTTTTCCAAAAAGTTTTTTCCTGGGCCTTCACATCTCTAGTAATATAAAAATATAATACACAGACAAATTATAAATACATGAAAGAAACAAATGACAGAACCAAATAAATAAATAAATAAATAGGTGATATTTAAATATAAAATTAAAATAATTAATTTAACACGCATCTCATAGGCAGTGTTGTTTCTGGGCACAGAAGCAATGAAACAATAAATTAATCAATGAAAGGATTTCACGACAGATAGTCAATATAATCATTATTTCTTCTCATTAACAACGGACCCACAGCTCTTCTTAGGTGACACCAATAAATCAATGCTGCAAATCATAGCTTGACCTTTAGAAACATTTCTTCACCATTAGATGATTATCTATCTACATCTCCAATTTAAAGACATTTAAAATATACTCACATCAATAATTTCCTGATTTCCTGAAAACATAATCAGCTAACGTTTTAATGCTCTATATCCTGACATTTGAAGTCTATTTTATCTTCCAGAAATATTGATTGCAACCACACAGGGAAATAAATAAACAAAACAGATCTGAATGGAGAAACAAGAGGCAGGATCTAACTAATAACCAAACTGTGGGTGAGCAAACTTTGCCAAGAGCCAGGGGTGGCCCTACCTCCACTCCTTCCCCTTAGCAACAGCTCTTTTAAGGTGAGGAGGGAGGCCTTCTCTGCCCCATCTTGGGGCTGCACACCATCAGGCTGGTGTTACAGGTTAGCCCCAAAGGTGCTCCCTAACCATGCCAGTGAGCCCTGAAGCCCTGAAGACAGGTTGTGGAACTACCCTCCTTCCCTTTAAAGGTTCCTAAGGTGCTCTCCACACCTTAGCCTCATACTAGGGTTGCCAGGTCAGAAACATCCCAAAACCTGAGATTTCAGTGGTGGGCCCTAGTGATGGCAGGGGGATGGGCTTGAGTGATGTCACAGGGGCGGGCCCGAGTAAAGTCATGGGGGGGTAGTGAAATCATTAAGCATGATTCATTAAGCATCAATCACAGTTGTTTGGAGCATACAATTTTTTAAAAAATTCTCTGATTGGAAATTAAGATAGAAATCTTGGCTCAAAGATGGAGCCTGGGTAGGGGACATTTAATCCTGCCAACTTGCTTGGGTCTGACTCTTGCACACAAGAGAAAAAAACACTGAATGCCATATACTTACTCAAATTGAATATCTCATAACCACAATTTTCTGATGTTGCAATGAGGTTTAGGCACTGCCTGGGTCAACAAAGCAGAACCCTGGCTTCACTTATTGGCTACAATCCTGAAAGGGCAGGGTTAGAGTTACGAGCTGCTATAACAGATCTGTTAAACAGATTTAACAGTTGTGCAGGAGAGGTGGCTGATGTAGAAACCTTTTTTTTTAAAAAAATGAAGCGGAGAGTCTGGAGATTAAGCTGAGTCACCCGGAGAAGACCCCCAAAGGCCAAAGTATCCAGCCAAAAAGACACTTGGTAACCCTACCTCATACCTTCCCACACCCACTTGCCAATGTGGCCAATTAACCTATATAATGACAACCACCACCACCCCTGCATATACACCACATCAGTACAGAGTAGGTCAAAAACCCTGCCAGTAGAGCTAATCAGCTGACAAGCAAAAAATTCCTACGCAGCTTCCCCAAAGGCAACCAGCCACTGCCTGCTCTGCTTGTAGGGTGGGAGGATGAGAAGCCCGCCAAATGAATAGACCAGGAGAGAGGTGAATAACCCATACATCAGCCCTGTCCTCTCTCCAGCATTAGCATAGTGTTCATCTGCATGTTGGAGCCCCTTGCCAAACCCCACCATTCCCCCAGTGGCTGAAAAAGCCATTTGCTGCTGCAGCCGCTTCAGGCAAACAATATAAGAGAGACATTAATGTAAATGTACTGCCTTCAAGTCGATTCCGATTTATGGCGACCCTATTAACAGGGTTTTCATGAGGCTGAGAGGCAGCGACTGGCCCAAGCTCACCCAGTGAGCTTCATGGCTATGTGGGGATTCGAACCCTGGTCTCCCAGGTTGTAGTCCAATACCTTAACCACTACACCACACTGGCTCTCAAGAGAGACATTAGTTGAGGTTAAAACCTCGGTATTCAACAAAGGCCACAGATAAATTATATTTATTGTAATAGAATGGGCAGGATATTTTAAACAAAGTCATAAGAGTGTGCTTGAATTGTATTATATGGCAGCAATTCAACTCTCAAACACAGACTGAGAAGTAGTACTACAAAGTACTTAATAACAGCATTTTTTTGTCTTTGGTGTTAAAGTAAATTACATCACACTTATAGGGGTCCCCCCACCAAGTTTACTATATTGCAGGGGTAGGGAAAGTTGTTCAGCATGAGGGCTGCATTTTCTCATGAACAACGCTCCAGTGGCTGAATACTGGCAGTGAATGGGGCCACAGACAAAAGTGGATGGAGCAACAGATATGATTCTTACTTTGTACAGTAGGCCATACAAAAAATCACCGATTTCTATATGCACACACACATACACCATGTCTCAATCTGGCATTATCACAGTTCAAGGACACATTCCAGCTGAGAAAAAGCACTTGAGGAGGCTGGAGAGGGGCAAGGCCTGGGGAGAGTCCCAAAAGATACTTTTTTAAATAGAGCTGTAGTTTAGTAGTAGGGCACATGTTTTTCATGCAAAGGTCCAAAATTCAATCTCTGGAAGAGACCATTGCCTGGAATCCTGGAGAGCCAATGCTAGTCCATGTCATCAGTACTGAGCTAGATGGTACCAAATAGCCTGACTCAGTATAATAGAGGAAAGAGACCCAAGGGCCACATTGACTCCGAAATTTATTTATGTATTTTATTTACAACATTTATATACCACTTTATTGTAAAAAACCTCAAAGCGGTTTATAGAAGCAATTCAAACAATAATATTATTGGCAAAAACAGTTAAAGACAGGTAGACCATAGTGTGAAATCAGACATATCAAAATATAGCATGAAGAAATATTTGTATAAGCATGAATGTCAAAGATGTTTATTATTTATACCCTACATCACTGGGTTGTTGGACATATTCCATATACACACACCCTGAAGATGTTAAAATACATACACCCCATATAAGTTTATTGTCAAAACCACTTGGTCATTGCAGAACTTTTTTTTTTTTTTTAATGGGTATTCCTTTCCTGCCAAATAAAAGCACTGACACTTAAGTAAGCCCTGTCTAACTGCTTAAAAAAAAGGATCGGAGGGGGAGAGAAACATTTATAACTGAATCCTTTTCTATGTTCACTCAAAAGTCTCTGTGATTTTCAGCACAATCCTAACCATGTCTACGCAAAAGTAAGTCCTACTGAATTCAATGGGGTTAACTCCCAGGTATTTAGAATTAGCATTGCTGCTTTACTCCCAGAAACACTTCATATTGGGAAGGTTTTCAAAACAGGTTATGAATAAGACAAACTGCCCTCTTTAACAGTCCAGTAAAAATTAAACTTGTTTGAGTCCTTAATTAGAAAAGTATAACACTGCAGCATGTGCACTTTTTAAAACTTTTGTTCAAAAATTATTTGAAACATAAAAAGTATAATATGCCACTTTTGCAAGTAATTAAAAGAACTTGCATGTACACTTTTATGCCTACCAAGAACCTGCTGTGATCTTCTGTTGTAGTGCAATCCTATGCATGTTTATTCAGAAGCAAGTCCCAATCCTGTACAGAGAAAGTACTCTTCATGCTGTTGAAAGCTCTATATTTACTGAATTCCTGATGTAAGACAAGCAGGAAAAGGAAACTGTTCTCAAAAACTGAAATGGGGTTTAGCTATTGCTATTGTCAGTCACAACCCTGACTTCACTTACTGGCTAAAAACCTGAAAGGGCAGGAATTAGAGCAGCTGGTGTTAACAGAAGGGGAGCAGCTGACGTTTCAGTTTATATCTTTTGAACCAGACCACCTAGAAGCTTCGTTTTTTTTTTTAAAAAAATGAAAGTTAAGAGTCCGGAGATTAAGGTGACTCACCCTGAGACCTGGAGAGGACCCCCAAAAACCAGAGTCTCCGAGCAAATGCAGGACACCTGGCAACCCTAAGTCTAACAACCATCAGCCCCACTCAGCATGGCCAATAGTCAGGGGTGATAGGCACTGTAGACCAACAACATCTGATGGGTCACAAGCTAGCCACTCCTGGGTTTTGACAAGAAACCTAAGAGTGCAACAGTATACAATACTTATTTGGGAGTAAGCTCTGGTTTAGGGGAACTCCATGGTGCTTATTAGCAAACATTCATAGGATTAGCCTGTAAAATCAGAATGCAGATACAGTAAAGTCTTTTTTGCAGTTTCACTAAATTCAGCTCAATAGACAGAAAAGCATGCCTTTCTTTGTGAGAATGTATCAATTTGTGAAAGTATATAATATTTTTGGAACATTTTATACTTAAATTGGGCTACCAGTGTGGTGCCTTCCAAATATTGGACTACAGCTCCCATCAGCCCTGCATGGCCAATGGGAGACATGATGGGAGCTATAGTCTAAGAACATCTGGAGGACACCACACTGACTACCCTCAGTGTAAATGAAGTAATTACTATTGTTGCTCCTCAGAAAATACATATGAAGTTGTTTCTTGTAGAAGAATGAAGGGGGAGGTATCTTCTGCCAGTACTAATGATTTATGTTGGCAGGAAAACATGACAAAACAATTGGAGACAGCATCAAATTAGCATTTGGTGTTAACCACTGGGGGGAAAAGAGCAGTGCTTATTAGTCTCCAATTGGAAAATTCATCTTTGGGACTGGACTGCATTATTTATTTGCTTAAGCCAAACAAGCCCTTCATCAGCTTCTGTCTTTCCTTATGTTCTCATTTCCCTGCAAATATATAGCAATCAAGGTCCTCTTGACAGATGTTCCTCCAGACTCATTAACTTCTGTGCTTTGTTGTTTATGTTATCCAGCAAAAGCTAGTTTATAATAGAAAACAAACAAAAAATAATAATCAAAAAGCACAAAGGGCTACTACCAACACTGAATTCCAGCTATATACATTACATGGAGATGCAGGCAATCAGATTTCAATATGCTTGCATGCTTTCTTAGGTGAAAAGAAAAAAAAATCTTAATATCTCCAACAAGAAGCATTGTTTGTTGCTATGTGAGATTTCAGGCAACTGAGTGTGAATTAGAGCACTGCAAGTGATCTACATTTTAACCCTGGGTATTGACAATGTCTGAACATTAATGCACAAAGCACTCTTGTATCACAGTTGCCATAGGAGGAGTTCCTTAAATTAGCTTTTTTGGGGGGGAGGGGGAGGGAAGGAATACTGTGCATACAGACATCTTTGGAAATACACTCCTCAGAGAGAGAGGGTACACAATTAGACAAATATGCTTCCTACAGTTCTTAGCAACCCAATATCTTTTATAAAAACCTGGACAAAAGCAAGAATCCATCTGACTCAGTGGTTGGCCAGATTCTTCTGGGAAGCCCCCAAGCCCTTGTTATTTGTGGCCCTGGCCACTGGCATTCAGAAATATAGTGCTTCTGTCCGTGAATGTGGGTTAACAGAGGTTATAAAGCAGGCATATATATATATATATATATATATATATATATATATATATATATATATATATATATATAAAAGCAGACATTTCCCTATTCAATCTTCATACCATGCATACTTTTATAAATCTCTATAATGTCCTTCCCTCTTATTTATAAGTTAAAACCCACAAATTCTTTAGTCTCTCTTTATAGGGGTCCTCCATCTCCTTGGTCATTTTCTTTGCCCTTTTCCATACCTTTACAATTAGATTACTGCAAGGAGCTCTTCATGGGGCTGCCCTTGAAGATGATCTGGAAATTGAAGCTAGTATAAAATGCAGCCACCAGGTTTCTGAGTGGCCCTCAATAGCTGTGTTGGTTGCCTGTTCACTACTGGGCTCAATTTAAGGTTTTGATTGTCTAAACCCTTTCTAAGGCCATCCAAGTTGATGGTCAACATGTGGCAGAAATGGAGAATTTGTGGCCTTCCAGATATTGTTGGACCACAACTTCCATAATCCCTGGCCAATGAACATGCTGGTTGGAACTAATGGAAGATGGAGTCCAGCAATCTCTAGACAACCATGGGTCCCCAATCCAGGTTCTTAACTTGTGGTCCAAGGGGTCCATGGATGGGCTTCAGGGCGTTTGTGAACCAGATTTTTTTTAAAAGCAATTTCCAATGCAAGAAAAACAATTGTGTTTATTTATTTATGGGAGTCTATAGTTTTCATCAGATTCTCAAAGTGGTCTGTGACCCAAAAAGATTAAGGACCACTGCCTTATGAGATTTCATCAGCATTAAAAATATCACTTAAAGGACATAAGGCTGCTTACAAAATTCTCTCCATCCCCATTTTTACTTGGATTTTAGAGATCAAAGTTACTTGATCTTGTTTGGTAACACATTGGTGCTATTACAAAATCACTCAGTCTTCCATTTTGGATTTCCAGCCTTTGTTCAGACATGTAGGAACATAGGAAGCTGCCTTATATTGAGTGAAACCATTGGTTCATTTAGCTCAGTATTGCTAAAGACTGAACCTGGGACCATCTGCATACAAAGCAGATGCTCTAAGCTATGTCCCTTCCTGTTACATAGTTACAAATGCTAAAGTTTGTCATAAACTGGCAACCTTCACATGTACATCCTATCCTGAATTTAATTCTAGAAATTTTCCAAGTTAAATGAAACGATGGGTGAAGCAGAAGGTGGGCCAAAGCCAGACCATGCAATCATCATCATTGTCATCATCACCAACAACAACAATAAAAAGATGATGATGATGGAGGGGTGAATGGGTGTGAAATCCACTCATCCCTGTATACCTTATAGAGATATAGCAGGAAATAACTCTACAATAGCAATAGTAAATTATCTATGCATCAATGAATATGTACTTAAACTTAGATACATGTTACTCCAAAGAATACAGAGGAATTTATTGGAACTAAAACACTATTTTTTGTAGCTGCATCGGAGTAAACCAATAGCGATTATGTTAGCAACCCTATGTTTTACATTCCCAAATTAAATCATCATGCCTTGATAGAGATCCTGCTGACCAATAAATATCACCCACTATGGATTATGAAATACAGATACCATATTTTCATAAAAATTAATTATGAAGTAAAGGCTGCTGCTTTTGTTAGTTCCAAGGGAGTATTCTATTCATTGTTCCTAAAGTGAGTTAATCATTCCAATCAAAGAAATAATTCAGCATTGAATTTTATTTTATTGCTCAATCTGTTAAAAATGAATCAAATTCAGCAGTAGTCAGACTTTGATGATAAGAAATAAATAAATGATCAAGTGATTCTTGAAGCATGTAAACAACGCCCACAGGAAAAGGAGTCTTATGCCTTAAGTAGGCTTGAGATGATGAGGTTGGGTTTTGGGAGGTATTCTCTTGCCCCTAGTACTACATCATTTTTTACCCCAGACACAATGATGCCTCTAAGCTGGTTAAGGAGTACAGCTTCTGACCTCTTAAGAGATCAAATGTAGGTCATGGAATTGGGTGGCCCCTTCTATAATACAGTTCCTTCCCAGGTTCTGTGACAACAGCTGTCCAAGTTGAGCACTGGTTGAGGGCCCCAACTGCTGAGAACAGTCCCCCACAGATGGTCTGACCCATCTCTGCAGCCACTCATAGCTGGAAAGCTCCAGACTATCTTTCATAGATTTGAAAGTTGGGGCATTGCATTTTAGATAAATTAAGATGATGGACTACCATTAAAAATAGGAGCCAAGTTTAGCTCCCATTAAAAAGTGGCACTACCATCACTCACCACTAAAATAGCCACCATGGGCCTGGCGGGGATGGCAGTAAGTTGTGTTGTTGTTGCACAGTGGCAAAAGAAAAATAATAATATTGCCAGACACATTAGGGGAGTGGGATATGTGAGTTGGAGGGCCCATTGGTGGCACCATTCCAAGGCCCCCATGAAGTCTGGCACCAATTCTGTTCCTTCTGTTCCATTGCCCTGTCCTCCATTGGTCTTAATCATAGTAAAGTGCTACACTGGGACTGACATCTAACAATGATTTTATATATATATAAATTCTAGGAATCCAGTCCTAGAAACCTTTCTCTTATCAATAAACAGAGTCATCAACAACCACACACCAACTCCTACTCATGACAACCTTTCAAAAGAAGAAAGAATAGCCCTAAGGAACCTTCAGATGAGAAGGGATGTTGTCATCAAGCCTGCAGATAAGGGTGGTGCTGTTGTGGTACTTAACACTACGGACTATATAGCAGAAGGTCAAAGACAATTAAAGGATGAAACAACATATAGATTTTTTGACAAAGACATCACCACAGATCTCAATACTCGTATCATTACATCTATATAAAACCTTACAAGTAGGAAACTTCTTAAAGAGGAAACTGCTGATCTCCTTGTTAATCTAAATCCCACCCCTGGAAGGTTTTACATGCTGCCTAAAATCCACAAAGCCAACAATTCCGGTTGCCCAATTGTCTCAGGTAACAACACAGCTACTGAAAGGATTTCTCTGTACATTGACTTAAATTTACAAAACATGGTGCAAAACCTCCCATCATATATCAAAGACACCAAGGACTTCTTGCTTAAAATTGAGTCTTTAAACAAGCAGTATCAATTCCACAACAATACTATACTAGCTACTTTAGATGCCACATCTCTTTACACCAATATACCACATAATGATGGGATTCAGGCTTTAAATGAGTTCCTTAACACCAGAGATATGAACAATCCTCCAACAGAGGTTCTCACAACTTTAGCTATGCTAGTCCTGGCTTGTAACAACTTTACATTCAATGGAGAACACTACCTGCAACTACAAGGCACAGCTATGGGGACTCGCATGGTTCCATCATATGCGAATCTCTTTATGGGTAAACTGGAACAGGAGATCCTCAAAAAGGCCATCAACAAACCACTTATATGGTGGCGATACACTGACAACATCTTTATGGTCTGGACGAACGGTAAAGAGAGTTTGGAACAATTTAAAAATTACATCAACTCTATCCATCCCTCTATTAAGTTTACATTTAATAGTACAAATGACAATCCGCACATCCCTTTTCTGCATGTCCTTCTCACCATTGAAAACAACAAAATAGCAACTGATCTCTACAGCAAACTCACTGTTGCCCACACCTATATAAACTGGAAATCCTGCCATCCTAGGCATATAAAGAAAAACATTGTGTATAGCTTATTTGCAACACTGAAGATAAATACCAGAGAAGGATCAGTGAACTTAAAGAACACCTTCTTCTAAGAGGATATTCTCCACATATTATCAATTGCAACATCCACCGAACCTCCATTCTGTCCAGAGAAAACCTCCTCCATCATACTGAGGTGTCAAAGAGCAGAGAGCAATGGATTCCATTTGTGGTAGATTTCCATCCAGCACCTCCTAACTATCACCAAGCAATCAGGGAGGGCTACCCATTGCTGGCAAACTCTGAACATCTTACTAGAGCCATCAGCAGGCCTCCTGTTATAGCATTTCGCCAACCTCCTAATTTGTGCAGACTGTTGGTGAGAGCTGTGCTTAAACCACCTATCACCAATCCAGGGTCTCATCCTTGTCACTCCAAATGCTGTATCACCTGTGTGTACCTCAGGGAGACAGCCACTTTTACAAGCACTAGGACAGGCAGGACATATTACATCAAACAGAACATCACCTGCAGGTCCTGCAATGCAGTTTACATCATCAAGTGCAAAAGACCAGGATGCCATATCCAATACTTAAGGAAGACCACAAATGACCTACGCATGTGCTTCAGGAACCACAAGTCAGCAATCTTGACCAAAAAAGTGGAGCAACCAGTTGCAAAGCATTTTAACATCAAGGGTCACAGCCTGTTGGACTTTTCCATTACAGCGATAGAGATGCCAGCAGATCCAGCAGCATTGACTAAAAGGGAGAATTTTTGGATTTACTCTCTGGACACATTGGCACCACATGGCCTGAACCTGGAGGACAGTACCACCACTACTTACTTAGCTTCTGCAAATGAAGCCCCTCCGAGTATTCCATCCTCAAAGCTCTATAACTGCCACCTTGGTAACAGCATTTGTATGTTAGCGGCTGATGAAGGCGGAAGCTGAAACGTTTTGTTAATACAATAAAAACCTCTGTTTGGTTAATCACAATTACGTTCATATATATCAACCACAAATTTGATACAAGATGGAGACAATAGCTGTGTTCAAGTTTTTTTTCCCCACCCAAGCAACATTGCATGGAGAGGTAGTAGGGCCCTGCTCACTAGCTTCACTCCAGTGCTGTCCAAATGTGCAGAGATTACCTCTTTGATTTGCAACCCTACTCATGGGTGCAGCAGGCTCCACCTCCAGACCTTCCCTCAATGCATAGACAGTGTGGAGATGGAGCCAGCAGAGGATGCAATGGTGGGGGCAGGGCTAGTGTATGCAGCCCCTCTGTCTCTCTATGAAATGCTACTCAAGTGGAAGAAACATGTCTAAATAGGGCTAATGACAAAGACTTCCAGAAGATTCTGGGACTCTTTGTTTTCTTATTCAACTGAAATCCAAGTTGGAACTCCTACCTTTGGAGAGAGTGGATGGAATTCTGCCACATCCAGCAAGTTCTGGGTTCATTCTGGAAGCAGTGTGCAGCCTGTAGGCATCATTCTGGAAGTCTAGTGCAACCTGGTGGCATCTCTGCCATGCTATGATCTCCTTGTGTTCCCATATTACACAGATGCAGTGAAAGGATCATATTATTAGCTCTGGATCATATCAGAGGTATCTGTGGCAAGTATGAGCCTGGAACTGCCTCTCCACTGAAATGAACAAGGAAGATCTTGAGGACTGGAGAATTGTATGTGCATATTGATTCTCCTATGTGCATAACATGCTGCTAGACTAGAAGTAGTACACTTAAGACTGGGCAACTAGTTCATAAAGATGCTTTCAAAAATTTTCCTTGCTGAACTTCTTCCTCAATTTTCAGTTGTGAAATTATCAGAACTTTTTACTTGACCAGCACTTATAAAGTTGAATTCTGTGGTTCTTCCAAAATGGTATTTCTAAAATGCTAGAATTTGTGCTGTACATAATGATGAATGGACTCGAGAAGGAAGGAAGACATTCTATTAAATTAAGCTAAAGGGTCATGCGGAAAAGGAAAAGAGAAGGCTTTTATTTTTATTTTAGAAATGCCATAATCTCCCCCTCCCTACTCCACACTGGTATGCTGTTGAAGATAGGCAAAATAAAATAAAAATACAGGAAGAACATTTTTTGTCTTCAAGTAAGAAGCAGTTGCTTAATGTTTAATGTTTTCTTACTGCTAGAGCGTGTGTCTCTCGAAGAAAGTAAAACTAAAACAATATATGCGTTTATTTTATTTATTTTTTATTCCATGCTAAGACTTTGTGAAGAAAGTAATTAAAAAATATCAGAGAGAAAATGTGTGACATGCAAAACATTCTAAACCTATTTTCTCTTGCCAGACAACTGACACAGAACTAAAGATACAAAGAACACACAGAATAATAATGGAACTGATTAATTTGCTCATCTCACATGTTTAATTTTATGCCTATAATCATTCACTGGTTGGGGAAAGTATCTGAATATTTAAAAAACCCTAAACCTATTATTTGTCTTACATATACTTTCTCCTGTAAAAATATGTACCTTATGTCCCCCTCCCCTTCTTCAAAGCCTTTATTATTTTATTTTATAGGCTGTGGTGTATTAACAGCCAAGTTTTGGCATCTTGTTATATCCAAGATGCCACTTAGATGTCCTCTAAAAAGCAAAAACATTTTCAGATACTGGCTGATTACAAATGTCAATTGGAAAAGTTTGCTTAGTGAAGAAACAGAGGTGAAGGATTGCATATTAGTCTTATTTCCCTCTCTGCCTTTTTTATACCAACAAGTCCTATTCTATTTGTTGGTACTCCAGATAATCAACATTTCTCTTGTATACCTTCTGCAGTTCACCTATTTATGAATTATTTCAAAGAACAAAATGTGACTGGCATACAAAAGAGCCCAAAGTGTTTTTTTGTAAAAAGAATTCATTAAGCCAAAACATCAGAGCATTATTTTTCCTCCCCAGCAGGTATATTTTAAAATGTACTGATCTGAATGCTAGAAATAGCCTTGTTTAATAAGAACACAGTAACTTGGATTCTGAGTTATTTTTGCTGTTGTGTAACTACTAAGAAGCCTGTAATCAGGTTTGAAAAAGCAAGAGACAAATGATTTTGGACTGCAACCATTTTAGATATATTAATATATTTCTCTCTCTCTCTTGAAGATCAAAAGTTTTCTATCATGCTGTTATTTTTCTGCCTTACAGGCTTTTAGCCTCCTTGGGTCAACAGGTACTTTTAAAACCCTTGGAGTCCTGCTGTAACAACTTTGCAAATGCTTTAGGGAAAAAAATGCTCAGATTCAGACAGAGTTGGATGCCACAGTTAGAACAAGTCCAATGGAGGCATCCAGAGCACTGTCTATTCCATTTGTACTAGATCAGTTTCAATCACTGCGGCCTAAGAATGTGGTCAAGCTGTTTGAAGAAGTGTGGCTGGCTACCTGTCCCATTGACTCTTGCCCATCTTGGCTTCTTAGAGCCAGCTGTAGGGGTTGACTGGGTGGGTCCAGGGAGTGATTAATGCTTCAGGTACCATCAGCCTTGAAGGAGGCAGTGGTGTGTCCCCTCTTGAAGAAGACCTTGCTGGATCCAGAAGTGTTAAACAACTATGACTCAGTGGCAAAAAAAATCCCCTAGCAATTGAGGTGCTAGACTGGTGCATGAAGGTAGTGATGGGTTGGATGTGGGCCAATACATTGAGACTAAATTCTGAAAAGACAGAGGTGTTATGTGTCCAGAGTTCTCATGTCTGGGAGGTGGAGAGATGGCCTGTTCTGGATGGGGTTCCACTCCCTTGAAGGAACTGGTCCGCAGCTTGGAGGTACTCCTGAATCCAACATTGTTACTGGAAGTTCAGATGGTCTCAGTGGCTAGGAGTGCCTTTTTCCAGGTCCTGGTAGTTTGTCAGCTTCGGCCTCTTCTGAACAGAGATGAGTTAGCCACAGCACTCCATGCTCTGGTAACTTCCAGATGGGATTACTGGAATGTGGTCTACTTGACTGCCCTTGAGGACAACTTGGACATTTCAGCTGGTCCAAAATGCAGCAAGCCAGATTACTGGCTGGGGTTCCCTTTAGATCTCATATAACCACTGTTATAAAACAGCTGCATTGGTTGCCAGTTTGTTTCCAAGCCCAATTCAAGGTGCTCACTTTAGTGTTTAAAGTGCGCAGAGAGAGAGAGAGGCAGTCCCAATACAAGCACCTGTCTTTTTTCTCCAGTGCAGCTAATATTTATTTATTTATTTGATTTATATCCTGCCCTTCCTCCCAGCAGGAGCCCAGGGCGGCAATAATAGAATCATAGAGTTGGAAGGGGCCTTGTAGGCCATCGAGTCCAACTCTCTGCTCGCAGCAGGAAATCCACAGCTAGATCATCTCCTGCAGATAGCTGTCTAGCCTCTGCTTGAAGACATCTAGCGAAGGGGATCCCACCACCTCCCTAGGCAGTCGGTTCCATTGCCGAACTGCCCTTACTGTCAAGAAGTTCCTTCTAATGTCCAATCTGAATCTACGCTCCTGCAACTTAAAACCATTAGACCTAGTCCTACCCTCTGGGGCAGCAGAGAACAAATCTGTACCCTCCTCTATGTGACAGCCCTTCAGGTACTTAAAGAGTACAATCATGTCACCCCTCAGCCTTCTCTTCACCAGACTGAACATGCCAAGTTCCTTCAACCTTTCTTCATAAGACTTGTTCTCCATACCGGCTATCATCCTCGTCGCCCTCTTCTGAACCCGCTCTAACTTGTCTTTATCTTTCTTAAAATGAAGCGCCCAGAACTGAACACGGTATTCCAGATGAGGCCTGACTAATGCAGAATATAGTGGGACTATTACTTCCCTCGACCTGGAAACTATAGCTCTGTTTATGCAGCCCAAAACCGTGTTTGCCTTTTTTGCCGCAGCATCACACTGCTGGGTCATGTTCAACTTGCGATCCACTACAATTCCAAGGTCCTTCTCACACGGACTACTGCTAAGCCGGGTATTTCCCATCCTGTACCCGTGCATTTTGTTTTTGTGGCCTAAATGCAGAATCTTGCATTTGTCTTTATTGAATTTCATTTTATTAATTTCAGCCCAATTTTCTAGTCTATCCAGGTCCCTTTGGATTTTATTCCTGTCTTCCATTGTGTTAGCTATCCCTCCCAGTTTCGTATCATCCGCAAACTTCATAAGGCTTCCCTTCACCCCATCATCTAAGTCATTGATAAAAATGTTGAAGAGTATCGGCCCCAGGACAGAACCCTGTGGCACTCCACTCGAAACCTCCTTCCAGTCCGAAGCAGAGCCACCGACGACCACTTTTTGAGTATGGTTTTCCAACCAGTTGTGAATCCACCTGACACTATTTCCATCTAGTCCGCATTTGACCAGTTTGCTAATCAAAAGGTCATGGGAGACTTTGTCAAACGCTTTGCTGAAATCTAGATATCTACAGCATTTCCACCATCTACTAAGCTAGTGACCCGATCAAAAAAAGAGATGAGATTAGTTTGACAGGATTTTTTCTTGACAAACCCATGCTGGCTCCTACTAATCACAGCATTGTCATCTAGATAGTTGCCAATGGACTCTTTTATTATCTGTTCTAATATCTTTCCTGGTATTGAAGTCAGACTGATCGGCCTGTAATTCCCCAGAACTTCTTTTTTACCCTTTTTAAAGAGCGGGACAACGTTTGCCCGTCTCCAATCCTCCGGCACCTCTCCCGTTCTCCAGGATTTCTCAAAGATGATGGCAAGAGGTTCCGAGAGTACATCAGCAAGTTCCTTCAATACTCTGGGATGCAGTTCATCAGGCCCTGGAGATTTGAACTCATTTAGGTTAACTAGGTATTTCCTGACTATCTCCTTATCAATCTTGAACTGCAATCCTGACCCCTTACTGAGATTGCTACCGATGCAAGGTTGCACACTGTTCCCTTTTTGGGAGAAAATGGAGGCAAAATAGGCGTTGAGCAGTTCTGCCTTTTCCTTGTTATCTGTCAACATTTTGCCATCCTCATTGAGCAGCAGTCCCACCGTTTCCTTGGTCTTTCTCTTGCTTCGAACATATCTGAAAAACCCCTTTTTGTTGTTCTTTGCTTCCCTCGCCAGCCTCAGCTCATTCTGGGTTTTAGCTTTCCTTACGCTATTCCTGCAAGCCCCAGCCGCTCGTCGGTACTCTTCCTTGGTGATGCGTCTTTCCTTCCATTCTTTATACATGCTCTTTTTTATTTTGACCTCCACCAGTCTTCTGTGTAGCCACATTGGCTTTTTCCGATGTCTTCCGTTTTTCTTCCTCTTTGGAATTGTTTGCGATTGTGCTTTTTGTAATACCTTCTTCATGAACTCCCACACTTCTTGGGCTCCTTTTTTCTTTAGTCTATCTAGCCACGGGATCCTACCCATCATTTCCCTGAGCTTGCTAAAATCGGCTTTCCTGAAATCCAAGGTCCATATTTGACTATATTCTTCTTTGGCTTTCCCCAGAATCACAAATTCCAGCATTACGTGGTCACTTTTCCCGAAGGTACCGACTGCTTTAATTCCCGTGACCAATTCATCCCTGTTAGTTAAGATCAGTTCCAGGATTGCTGATCCCCTTGTTCCTTCTTCTACTTTTTGAAAGAGGAAATTATCAGCAAGGCCTATCAGGAATTTGTTGGAGGCTTTGTGCTTCGCAGAGTTTGTCTCCCAGCAGATATCCGGGTAGTTGAAGTGCCCCATCACTAGTACTTCTTGCCTCCTTGAGATTTCAGAGATTTGTTTGAGAAAGGCCTCGTCTACCACCTCTTCTTGGCCAGGGGGAAGCTATGTGTGGAATGTGTGGGTGGGGAATTCAATTCAGAGAAGAGCACAGGGAAAGGATTATACCTGCCATTCTGCAGCAATTCTGTCCCAATCAAGTCTGCTCCCACATCTCCACTACTGTATTTAGTCTTAAAATGTGGAAGATCCAATTGCAGACATCCTATGTAACTTCTTGTCTTCTATTTGTTCCCTTCTGTAATTCAAAATGTTGCTAACTATAACTCACACCTAATAAAGCTCTAAATGAATGTGGCCAGATAACTGAACGAGTGTCTTCTCCCCTATGAACCTGTCCAGGTACTGAGATCATCAGTGGAAGCCCATCAAAAGTGGCTCCCATCTTCAGAGAAAGGACAGGGGAGACCTTGGTTATGGGTTTTTCTGTGGAGGCTATGTGACACCCTCCCTGGACACATCTAGTTGGCACCATCTCTACTGTCCTATTCTGTCTCAAATTATGTCCTGTTTTGGTATGTATGATGAAATTATGTTGTTACTATCTTCAATTGTCTGTATTTTAGTTTATTGTTTTTGTATTTTATTATTTTCTCTCTTGTATGCCTTCTTGGGACATTTGAAACTGAAGGTGAGATATACATTTGAAACTGAAAAGTGGTGGTGGTGATTTGTGTGTGTGTGTGTGTGAAGAAAACAGAAAACACACCATCAGTGTCCAGTTAGCCCCAAGCTCTGTCAGCAGAAGGGCTATAGCTGTTGGATATGTGTGTGCCTCACATGAGTAGATGAGCAAAACTGTAATTATGGGGTTAATCCAGCCAGGGTGAGCACCAAGGACGTTGGCAGGCAGCTGTGCCCAGCGAGGCCATCCTTATCTACAAAAGGCTGGAGAAAAACCGAAAGAGGCTCTGTGGGGGGAGAAGTTTTTGTACGAATGTTTTGTAGCTGTGAAGAGAAAAGTCTTGTGAGCTCTGTGTTTTTGCTGTCCCTAATGTCCATAGTAAAGGACTCTTATTCAAGTTATCTGCTTGTGCTTGGATCTCTTACTCTTCTCGCTGCTCACCTGTAAAGAGCCGGACACGCAATTCCTACACACGCTAACAGGGTTATGGGCCCAGATCCGGCGCACTTTACAGCGTAGTGAAGACAGTTCTGATCCAGGCAGCAGCTTGATTGTGCCTCAGAGAGGTGAGCGGAAATGGCAGTGAATATGTCTGTGGGCATGCCAGTGGAACGGCTTATGGAGACCAACTATGCCAGCTGGAAGCTACGGATGAGAGCGTTCCTAATTAAAGAAGACTTGTTTGAAGTTATCGACACCACCCCACCGGCGGTTCCTCAAGCGGCCTGGACGCGTAAGGATGAGAGGGCACAGGCTTTTATTACTTTGGCACTCTCTGACTCTCAATTGCTCTATGTGAGAGACGAACCCACAGCGAAACGGATGTGGGATGTGTTGCAAACTGTACATGTGCAACAGACAGCGGGGAGCAAACTTTGTTTGGCAAGAAGGCTGTACCAGATGCGTCTCATGGAGGAAAGCACCAAGCTCGAGCATCTAACAGAGTTCAGACGTTTGTTTGCAGAATTGGAGGACAGAGGAATTGAGCATAGCAATATACAAAAGGTGTATATAGTTTTGTCTTCGCTTGACGAAACCTGGAATAACCTCGTGATGTCAATGGAAGCTATGCCAGATGGAGGCCTGAACCTGGACTTTGTGGAGGAAAAACTGAATCAAGAATGGCAAAGAAGACAGGAGACAAAAAGAACCGAGCCGAAGGAAGCTGTCAAAAGCAAGCAATCCAACTTCAAGGAGCAGTAGGGGCTGAAATCCTGCTATTTTTGTGGAGCATGGGGGCATATACAAAGGAACTGTGCAGCCAAGCGGAAAAGCAGAGACATGTCATGGCCCCGTCAAAGGACTCCTCAGATGAGGACGACTCAGGAGTAACAGCAGCAGACCCAGGTGCAGCAGACTCAGAAGGAGACACGGAGGAGCCTCCTGAGAATCCAGCTCCTTCTCCCCCTCAGCTGCAGAGCACCCCAGATACAGCAGAGGCCCTGCAGCCAGACACAGACAGTGAACAAGATACTCCCCCCTCACCTGCAGAACGTAGACAGCAGAAGGTCAGGCAGAAGAGAGGCAGGCCTGTCTCCTTAAGGCCCAAACGCTGAGGGCTCACACCTGCTGTCCATTCTGCTCTTTATAAGGCACACCTTGGCTGCAGCTTGTTGCTGACTGCAACATCAGGCATGGCTTGGTGTAGACCTAGTTTCCCTGCAGCATCTCTTTGACTGACCCCTTGGCAATTGATCCCGGACCTCCACTGACCTCGCTTCTGGACTTCTGACTCGGCAAGTACGCTTCGGATAGGCCTGGCAGATTTACAACCCGACTGCCGGCTAAGGACTTTCCTTCCCTGCCAAAGACCCAGGAATTTCCAGCCCCCCCCCCGGCACTGCTGAAGCAGTGTAGAGCTGACAAGACGGAGGCTGGAAGCAGTCAAGTGTGAACTTTGTCAGCGCAGAGAAGCCTCAAACCATCAATGCTCACTAGGTGTGTGACAGTGGTGCTTCTCATTGTCTTTTAAAGGACCTAAGCCTGTTTCACACGTCAAGAGCAGTAAACGACTCTGTTTTGTTGGCTGACGGATCCAGGAGGGCGTTCTGGCGCGAGGCACGGTGAAAATAAGTAAGCTGGGAATTCTGACAGACGTTTTGTATGTGCCGCAGTTAGCTAGCAATATTCTGTCTGTAAAGAAGTTAGTTGATATTGGGTGTACTGTAATCTTTGACAAAGAGAAATATATTATACAAAAGGGGGGTGAGGTCTGCATGCAAGGGTGCCTAACAGATTCACATTTCATCATACAGAGCAATCCTGCAGGGTGTGCTGTGTTGCATGCTGAGAAACAGACACATAACAACTGTGTGCATGATTGGCACAGGAGGTTGGGGCATGCCAACTATGAGACCATTAAGAAAACCCCTACACATAGCGAAAACATGAAACTGACAGAGTGTGGGCAACTGATGGATTGTGATGCATGTTGTAAAGCTAAGGCTACAGTTGCACCCATAAATAAAGAGGCAGAATGCACCACAACCGCTCCCTATCAACTGATCCATGTTGATCTGTCAGGACCGATACAAAGTTCATGAGGGGGTGCTAAATACTTTATGGTCGTGGTTGATGACTTTACGAGATACTGTCATATTTACTTACTGAAAAGAAAAGATGAGGCAGAACAGAAGCTACGCCTGTTTATCAGGAGAATTGAAACACAACATGGGGTTACAGTGAAACGCATACGCTCAGATCAGGGGGGGAATTCACGGGCAAAGCATTGCATGAATTCCTGGAAAACAAAGGAATAGAACAAAACTTCACTGCTCCCTTTTCCCCGTTTTCTAACGGAATTGCCGAGAGGAAAAATAGATCTCTTCAGGAAGCGATGAGAGCCATGTTGGGGGATTCCAGCCTAGCAGGCTCATTTTGGAGAAAGTGCGTCTTGTATGCAACATACATACACAATAGGGTGTTACACAGTGCCATTGGGATGTCACCCTATGAGAAACTCACGGGAAGAAAGCCAAGGTTGCAGCACATCGAGCGGTTTGGGGCTAGGTGCTGGGTACATATTGCAAAGGGAAAAAGGCACGGAAAACTGGCTCCCAGAGCACAAGAGGGTTTTTTGCTGGGATTTCAACATGCTGTTTACAGGGTTTGGGTTCCTAAGACACAGCAAGTCGTGCTGAGTAGGAGCATAAAGATCTCAGACAAGCCTTGGGACCAAAACCAGACAGTTGTTCTAAATGGGTCAAACAATGCACCAACGAAAGAGGTGAAAGCAGAAGAAATTCAAATACCATTGAAAGATGCTCTAAATGAATAAATATGGGGCAAACGTAAAACAAGAAAAAGAAAAGCTGATGATCTGACATCACCTGAACAAGCCATGCCAGGTACAAGTACAGATGATAGTAGTACAGGTGGAGCCGAAGCTCCAGTTCCCTTGAGGCGCTCCGAGAGGGCTAACATAGGGAAGCCGCCAGACAGATTTACAGTAGGAATAGTCAGCGGCCCAGGTGCATACAATGAATATGTGAATAAAACCCAAAGGAACCAATGACCAATGTAAACCAGAATGTAAAGCTGTACTGAAGAATGTAATGTTGTAATGTGGCAAAGGACTGTAGAGCTGCACTAATGAATGTATTGATAATGTGCATGTGAGACACAGGTGGGGGCTGTTGGATATGTGTGTGTGGGCCTCACATGAGTAGATGAGCAAAACTGTAATTATGGGGTTAATCCAGCCAGGGTGAGCACCAAGGACGTTGGCAGGCAGCTGTGCCCAGCGAGGCCATCCTTATCTACAAAAGGCTGGAGAGAAACCGAAAGAGGCTCTGTGGGGGGAGAAGTTCTTGTACGAATGTTTTGTAGCTGTGAAGAGAAAAGTCTTGTGAGCTCTGTGTTTTTGCTGTCCCTAATGTCCATAGTAAAGGACTCTTATTCAAGTTATCTGCTTGTGCTTGTATCTCTTACTCCTCTCGCTGCTCACCTGTAAAGAGCCGGACACGCAATTCCTACACACGCTAACAATAGCTCAGTGGTAGAGTACATATTTCATATGCTGAAGGCCCCAGATTGAGTTCCGGTATCTCCAAATAGGATTGTTAAAGGCTCCTGCCTCAAACCCTGGAGAGCTACTGACAGTCAGTGTAGATGACACTGAGCTAGATGGACCAATAGTCTGACTTGGTATTAGGCAGCTTCCTCTGCTCCTGTGCAATATCATCCATAGTATTTCATGCATTTTAAAATGTTGTTTACATTCGGATAAGTTACACACTTATCAAAAAGTTCCATGTAAAAAGTATTCACTGTGCTTTCAGAAACAATTTAAGTTGCACTGAAATCATTCTGTCTAAAACACTTAATAGGATTTGCCCTGTTCCCCTTTAGATGAAGCCGGAGTTCATGTATTATAACTGGAAAAGAAGCTCATATTTCAAGATTTAGATCTTGGAGGAACTTTGGACACTAGGGAATAGACTCACACCAGAAGAGCCATATGTAAAACCTCCCTATTTTCTCTACATGCTGACAGGATGTGAAGACCAAAGAGAAAAAGTTTAAATCTCTCCACACTCAAAGCATATGGAACTTGTCAAGCCAGGGGCAATCAAGCCTAGCTACTTTATGCAGGTGAAAGGAAGAGGAAATCTGGGATTATAAAATCCAATGCACAGAGTGAGAAATGAGTCTGTAAAAGGAAAGGAACTCTGTTTCTAGAACTGTGTCTTTCATTCAATAAGAAAGCTGTGTCATGCTGAACTTGTACATTCAGCTCATTCATGAAAGCATGTCTGAAAATGCAACACAAAAGTAATATTTAAAATTTGATACAACTGCAGTATTGCATTGGATTACTCTATAGCATAAGGCTGATATATCGCACAGAAACCAAACTGACTGCCCTCTCGGCACAGCACAGCAGAACAGTGCTATCCCTTTAATGAAAAGGTTGCTTTTTAAAAAAAACATTGAAATGTTATGGGCTTTTAGATAAACAATGCTTAGTGTGTTTATATTGCTTTGTGTCTCCCTGATTGTATCCCATTCTGCTAACCACCTGTCCAACTTAACTTTGATTGGCTATGTATTGTCTGCAAATAATTCAATAGGAAACAAACAGGTTACTGTTGTATTAAAAACAGAACACGTTTTGGGACCTATGATTATTGGTCAGTGTAGGAATTTTCCAGGCATCTGGTTTTCAGTACACACTGAATGCAGTAAATTATATCTCTGTAATTGAGAATGATGAATGTTCTGACCCTTTTAAAAAAGCATAATGAGGCCCAGCACAGAAAACCCCCACAAAGTTAGGGTAAATATAATTCAAGAGTGTGTGTGTGTGTGTGTGTGTGTGTGTGTGTGTGTGTGTGTGTGTGTGTGTGTGTGTGTGTGTGTGTGTGTGTGTGTGTGTGTGTGTGTGTGTGTGTGTGTGACAGAACCTAGCTACAAGTTGACAGCATCTAGAATCCCAGTGGGTGATATTGGTTGGATCAGTTGCAGAACTTGAGTAATATATCGGAAAGAACAACATACCATTTTGTAAGCCATGAAAAAGATGTATAATGTCAAACAAGTTAAAGGACCTAATGACTACGATTTTAAAAGTGACAACACTTAAACTTTTGTTTGGAGACTCCCTTACATCTATGACAACAATTTCTAGATTTACTGTAAAATGCTAGGCTGGTTTGCTAGTTGGATCACAGAAGGAACCTAAATTACTCTGACATATATTAATGTCACCTTAGCAAGGGTAATATCCATGTTTGCACACACCAACTCATTACTACAGTGATTTTATCAATATATCAGCTGAGAGGGCATGCTTATGCCTAACTTAATCAGCTTGATAAATTAGCACTTTCACACTGGCATTTCACACTTGGATGCCATGCTGTGGAAATGGACTGTCTGTAGACCAACCTTCCACTCTTCTAGGATATTAAAGTCAGAGGTCAGTTCATTTTCCTTATTGCCTTTCTTCTGTTTGCAGCTGGTCATCTGCTCTCAGCAGCACATTGAATGGGAGGGGAAATGCCAGATGGAGCCTCTCTTGTCAGATACTGAAAAAGGAACGAGGCACTGATGGGCAGGGCAGTGAGGGAAGGGAGAAAAGGAACAAGAGGAAATCTCTCAGTCAACAACAGACATAGATGAGAAGCTGGACAAAAGGGAAGAATCAGTTTCCATGCTGTTCTCTCTTTGCATCAGAAAGCACCAAACCACATGCTCACAATGAAGTACTGGGTGTGAGGAAAGAGCAGGGACCTTTCAAAATTAGGTAGTCCCTGTTCCTACCAATGTGCTTTTTTTAAAAAAATTAACACAATAACGAAGCAGGGGGACCAGCAAGATGGGGGGCGGAGAGTGCAAAGGCACCATATTTGAAGCATCTCTTTGTTTTGTTCAGTGTTCCTTACTCTTCCCATTCTTCATCTAGCAATCCAGTCAGTGGCTCAATGATGCAAACAAGATGGAAATTTGGGATCAGCATTGCTTGTTGCATGAATTTCTCCTTCACCACAAGAATTTAAATATGAATGAAGAAGTCTAGCAGCTGGTGTAGGGAATCAATTGTATAGGTCCCCACTGCCATTGTGGCAGAAATCCAGCACCCACTTTGCAAAGAGAAATTCAGATAATGCCTCAATACAGAGTGAGCTAAAAACACAAACAAAGAAATGCTCCCTTTTGTGCACTGTTTCACAGAATCATCATTCAGTGATTTTTTAAAAACAACCCAACAACCTTTTTTTAGAAAAAGAGGGCTAGAAACTTATCCCTTTAACAGCAAACTATGTACAAAATTCAAGCTATATATGCACATTTCCCAAGGCTTGTTGGAGAGTATCTATATTGACCAGGAAATGTGCACAATTCCCTCTTCATGGAAGGATTATGTGCACATTCTCCATGAGGCCAGGTGAATGTGCACAATGGCTGGTTATTATGCACATTATTTGCTCAACTTACATTCCCCTTAACATATACATAAATTTCATCCAATAAGGATACTGGTTTTAAGCTATCGTATACTTAAATCACCCTCTGCAAGGTACCCAAGAAACATGTTGATTATGAGGAATAACAACAAACAGGTATGACTTAAGAGTATCCATATTTAGTGGCGATGTCAAGTGATATACCCTTATTTGTCTAGAATAACTAACAAAGATATTGAGCAGTGTCCAAGTAACCAGTATTTATGTTTGTGCAACATAACTTTCCCCCTCTTGTTCTTCTGTGCACCCTAAACCTGTTCTGGGGTTTTCCCCCAATCCTCTTGAGCAGATTTGGGGAGGATATGGGGAGCATGCAAGGAGATGAGGGGTTCCATTGTGCAAGTGGAAATCCTTGTGCTGCAGAAACAAGTTACTTGGATACCATCCATTACTAATAGGTTATCCAAAAAGCTGCCTTCTGAAAATTATGATTATTATAATTAATTTGGTAAAGAATTGAAAGAAAGCTCAAATAATGGAATGAATAGATTAAAATAACAGCATTTTCAGGCACATATTTTTAAGTAGCATGGCATCATTGGGAGAAGGGGTAACAGTATGCAGAATGTGAAGTTCAGTTGAACCTGTTTCCATATTATGATTTTACTAGGCATTTTTTAAAAAAATGTAATAGAAAAATGTTTTTTAAATCATCTAGTTTTTGTACTTTCTTACTGTGAATTTGCACTGCATGATTCTGTACATCACCACAGATGCTGCATGAGATGCCAAAACACTTTGTTAACAAACTTATTTCCCAGATGTGGCTAAAGCAGGGACAGAAGGCTCAAATGTGTCTAACATACCTAACAATTCAATTACAATTATCTTACGGGGCCATCGCATATTTTTCTGCAACAATCAAACAGCCTCAGCTGGAAACTCTAAGCAATAACATAAATAAAGCACCATCTGGCAAGAATAATTAAGGAAGGCTGGAAATAAAACATTAATTAGCACAGTATTTCAAACGACCTTCAAAGACCTGATTATGAAATTATCTCCAAAACAGGTAATCACTTATTTCATGTTGCAGTTAAATTTAACTAAGCATGAATAAATAATTTCACACTCTGTACCTACTACTGTATGTTATTGACACAAACCAATGATCAAAATTGTTTTATTTTGGTATAACAACAGCCGCGAAATATACAACAAATAAATGATAAGTCAGAACGAGCTGCACTGTGTCGCTGTCTCAAGTAGCCAAGGTAGTATATATATAATTGTTAACCCCATTTCTGGTAACTAAGGTCTTTTAAGATTTTATGTGGATTTCAGTGTACTGTTTATTGAAGTAAAATATGAACTTTGCCTTTTTAAAAGTTGCATTATGTTATTCCTTAAACTACTTTTTCCACTTACACAGAAGCATGCGAGCCTTTCAACTTAAATACAATTACTTAGTTTTCTAAACCCCGTAGCAAGATTATACAACTAGAATATCTTTTGTCCTGTTAGCTACAGGAATCAGTCAGCTGTCATTAGGAAAAACTGCCACTACTGCCCCTTATCCCATTTCAGTCACAAACTCAAGATAGATAATCTAAGATAAATTGAAGGCCTAATCTATTGTGCCTAACTTTAGAACAGTGGTTCCCAACCTGAGGGCCGTGATCCCCAGGGGGGCCACAAAGTAATCCAGAGGGGGCCATGAACAGTAAAGAAATGAATTATTTATTATTATTATTTTTAAAAGTCTTCACTCCCTGGACACTGTCTGCTGCCCACTGCTGCTGCAGATGACACCTCCCCCTTGCTCCAAAGGAGAGGGGAGGACTTTTGCTGAAGCGTCAGAGTGTCTTTCAGGCATATTGACGGCAGGCATCTGCTTATAAGACAAGTGGCAGACACCAAAGGAGGCTGAAGGTGGAGCTACCAGGAAGAAGAGGGGATTAATATCACTGACTCCCATCTCCTCACATTGCCACTGCTGATGACACCCTTACTCAGAACGAGATGAGACGACTTTTTGTGAAGCAAAAGAGCAAGGCTACTTTCCCCCTTCCTTCCTGGCAGCCAGCCTGCCTGCCTTTTAAAAATTATTCTTATTTGTGAGGCCACCCAGATCTCACCTTCGGCCCAAATGGAGCCAAGGAGGAGTGAGGAAGCTCAGGGCTTGCTCGCCCCCCATCTCTGAGGCTAAGTGTGTGTGCCAGCATCCCTCCTTTCTTCCACCTACACTCTGCCCCCCCAATTTCTCTCCAAGATGCTGTTGCAGTTGAGGGCTTCCCTCCTCCCATGTGCCCAAATGCATGCATGCATGCTTGCAGATACTTGCAGGAGGGGCAGGTGTGTTTGTATGTGTGTATGCACTGATCTGTCTTCTGATCCGCTCTCATTCCTCAACTGCACACTAACCAAATAATCAGTTCTGATGATCATCCCAAGGCCTAAAAATACTAACTCCCTCCTGAATCTATCAACCCTTTTGTCTTCACCATCTAGCATCCCTATCACTACCACATTGGTGCTTCTTTATTATTGTTGTTGTTGTTGTTGTTAAAAAGCTCAGCAGGTTGGCTGAGACTGGGGTCCACATACTGCAGCTGAAATGCATTTATTTAATTACTTCATTTATATCCCACCTTTCCTCCAAGATGCTCAAAGTGGTGCAAATGGTCCCCCCACTTTCCATTTTATTCTTACACCAACCCAGTGAGATAGGTCGGGCTGAAAGACTATGTCTGGTCCAAGGTCACCCAGTGGGTTTCATGGCTGGGTGGGGATTTGAACCTGGATCTGAGTCCAATACTGTAACTCATTGGTGTTGGGAGATAAGACTGTACATCTTCAGACTGTGTGTGTGTGGGGGGGAGGCGGATGCCAATTTGATTGGACCTTTGCATTAAGAAAATAAAGCAACAGCTCCAGGGATCTTTTTATGGAAGGGTATATTTGGAGATGTGATTTTGCCACACAGCATTTTTTCAATTAACAGAGATTAAAATTACCATTACCGGTGTGTGTGTGTCATGATATTTGTTGAGCTTACAAAAGGGGTCCTGTACTCATAAAGTTTGGGAACCACTGCTCTAGAACCTTTAAAATCTAGTGAGACATTTCTGAACTCCAACTACCTAGGGAAAGTAGAGCAATTTCAGTTCTGTTTTACCTCTACAGGTACAGTAAGAATATCAGGAATTGTTACAGTACTGATCCAGCCCAAGAATCCATGCCTTATGGTGGCTAAAGAAATTAGCATGAGTTTTCTAAAACCTCAAGAACTGAGAAGTACAGGAATCAATCAGCGCTGATTTCCTGGAGTCAATAGAAGCATGCACCAAAACAATAGCTAGACTCAGATCAGGGAGACGACCTGTGTTCTTACATGGCCTTATTGTGTGGCCCCAGGTGAATCAGCAGCTATCAGCCCTGATTCACTATCTACAAAATGGGAGCACTCATGGCCTTCTTTGCAGGGTTGTTGCAAGGACAAACAAGTAGGCTGTAAAACACTGGATAGATTAAAGGTGCTATATATTAAGAGTAGTAGGCAGAGGAAATCCACTGATCCTGCTCCCCTCAGTCATTGGGGGGTTGATATCAATACCACTAGTCTCCAAGGATTTAACATCTCAGAGCACTAGAAAGAGATATTTAACTTCAAATAGTTGGGCTCATTAACAAGTGCCTGCCACTTTAAAAGGCAAACAAATCCACTAACTCTTCGTTAATTAATGCAGATTTAAATGTCAGCATCACCAAGGAATGCTGCAAACAATCAATCCATTCTCAGCAAACTTTCACAGGATCCCATTTCCCATCTCCCAGATTAAAAAGCAGAGAAATTCACTAACAGGCAAAAAACCTTGCGGTTTAAGAATGTACCTATAGCCCACAGATATTTCTATCAAACTTTAAAAGCCCAAATAACAGAAACAAGACATGTGCTATGCTGATCTTGTTTTAGCAGGGAGGAAGCAAGTATATTAAAACAGTTGATATTGTTCAGATAGTCACTTTAAATATGTCTGATTTACT
Source organism: Rhineura floridana (assembly GCF_030035675.1). Classification (NCBI taxonomy): domain Eukaryota; kingdom Metazoa; phylum Chordata; class Lepidosauria; order Squamata; family Rhineuridae; genus Rhineura; species Rhineura floridana. The sequence goes on from NC_084486.1 coordinate 72,022,460, forward strand.
TTGCTATTTTAGTGAAGTTTCCTATGGTAAATCATTTTCTTTTGCTTCTGTTTTTGTGAATATGTGAAGTACAGCAACACTTTGCAAAATTTACACTAAAAAAACTCCAAAAATAACTGTGGAGTAATGGCACTGACTATTCTGCAGAATAGTCTCCAGTGGATATCAGGAGTGTCTCAGTTTGCACAAGATAAAATAGTGGGAGGTGAAATATATTCTAGCAAAATTCTAGGTGCGCTCTGTGTTTTTCATTGACCGTGTCCACCTATCCTTAAATGAAGTGGTTTAAACATAGTAGGCTGAAAGCATGCATCTTGGGCATGTCACATTTTTTCCAACAGCTAGAGTCATTGCTTAATGCAGGGGTTCTCAAACTTTTTTGGTTCGCGGCACACTGTAAAACATATAAAAAATTTCTGGCGCACTTCATGTACAAAATTAAAAAAATAATATCTTTTAAACTATGAATAAAAATAACAAACTATAGAAAACTATTACTTACCCTATACAAATGGGTTTCTTCTCATTTTTAAAATATACTTTCATAATATTTGAGGCACACCTAGCCACCTCTTAGGGCGCACCAGTGTGCCTGGGCGCACCATTTGAGAATCACTGGCTTAATGTAATGAAGTCTGATTTTACGTCAAACTGCAGTTTCAGATTCAATTGTTAATGCACCCAAAATAGAAATAGAACATAACCTCCAATTTGAATCACAAAAGGCTGTCTTCACCATCATATGGGATTGACCAATAAAAAGGCTTTAAAATCAATAAAAATAAATTTGACACAGGTTTCTAGGAGGAATAATGAGGGAAATAAAATTTTCTAAGTTAGATTCCCTGTAGAAACAATAGTAACACAGGAAAGAAGCAAAGTAAGAAGAACATCAATAAACATACAAACATGTAATTCTCCATCGTTGGAGAGGGCAGGGTGTTGCCACCACTCACCATATGCTCATGTTACCAAATTCTTCCAAGCTACACAGCAAGTGGATTGGACTGTGAAAGACTAACCCAAATTGTGTTTGCATTTTGACAAATTTGTAGGGCAGTCCAATATCTCAGAGAGGAGGTCAGGTCTCCTGCTCCCCTGGTGCATTCACTATAGCTGCCCAATTTCCCTGCTTTTTAAAGTTTGATAGAAATGTCTGTTGGCTATAGGTACGTTCTTAAACCGCAAGGTTTTTTGTCTATTAGTGAATACTTAATTAAGCAATGTAGAAGTAAAGCTTGCTACTGATCCAGTCAATGACTAACATGAAACAAGCACGCAGGGGTGAGTGGGAGAGGTTTAATACCAATGCCTGTTTTATGGCTTTCAGTGGATATTCTGCCCCTATTATTATTTTTTTGAAGAAACTGTGGGCAAAATCTGTCAAATACAAAATATTGATGGAAGGAGATAATGCTAATAAAGCTATTTCATTTTTCTTAGTGTAAATTACCAGCAATAAAGTTGATAAAAACACAATTCGTATTCTGAAAAATTGACATCTCCCAGAAGCATATGCAATGTATTGTATGTTCCAGAATCTATAAAATTCTTTCTTACATGTTGCATTTTATATAATCTAAAATAAGATATATTTCATCATAATACACCATCAGTGGATATATTTGGTCACTTTCTTTTCTAGAAAAATATGCATTTTGCAAATTTGAAAAGACTTCAGTTCTTCTGTTAATGGGCAAGTCTTTTGCAGCATTTTCTATTCCTTTTGTCTTCAGACTATCTTGTTTTATAAAGGAGGAAAATCCTCTACCAGAAAGAAAGTGGGCTGACAATGAAGACCACAAAAATTACTCTACAAGTAATTAAATTATCTTCCTTATATGCTGGTCTTGTGTAAACCTTATGGATTTTTATATACAAACACAATTTATTTGTTCTACAACACCAGGCATAGTAGAAAGTATTACTAGAAAGTAGAATTTCTATCCAAGGGCTAATTAACAAAAGTTAATTACTGTATTTTGTTATAATGCATAATACCATGCAGGCAATGAGCCCTGGGTTTTCATTAAGTGAATGAGTCACCTTCTCTTTATCCCTAGGCTGTGGGATGTCAAATGACTTGGGCAAACTTCTTTTGGAATGAGGCCAAGAAAGCATCTTTTATTCAATATCCAGACTGTGATCAAACTCCTGAACGTGCCAGACACCATCTGGAAAACCAGACACATGGGTCAAAAAACTTCCTTGGGGAATCTGAAAGCCAGCCCCTCTGTACACAGATTCCCCTCTATCTTTAGAGATCCTCCTATTAGGTCTGAAGAAGATAGTTATATTGAATGCAGAAGGAAATTCAGCTATTTTGGAGAATCTGGGCTGGTGTAGTTCTGCCTCAACTCACAGGTACATGTGCAATCCTATGCATGTTTACGTCCAAGCATGTCCCTCAAGTTAATTGGGACTTGCTGAAAAGCAAGAGTGGGAACTTAGAACCTGGGAACACAGGGAGAGATTTTAGCATTCACACAAGTTACACAATTTACAAAGGACTTCCAAGCTCCACCTACCATGACAGGTTATATTCAAGAACAGTTCCATTAAATACTGCACAATCCCTGCCAGTTTTGGCATAGTCATCATCATTTCTCTTCATGTCTGAAGGGAATCTAGTAGTAAGATTCTCAATAGGTGAATAAGAGCCTTGTCTCTGTGACAGTCAGAGGTGACCCTACCATACGGCAAGGCAAGGTGAAGAAAACTGTTTGGTGTAGTTGACTGGAGTTCAGTTAAAATGTGGGTTTCAGTTATTTTTCAAGTGATAAGTAGCATCTAGATTCCTTCTGCATGATCATTAGGCAAAGGAAATATATATAACAACAAACAAGGACAGTAATGAGCTACCACAGAGATGTCTTGAGTCACAAGCATCCTTTTCTGAGATCAAGAAGGGCTCCAATCTTTCCATCACAGGGGAGTGAGCAAACAAAGGCACAGTCCTCAGCCCTCTTGCAAACAGAATCAAATTCCAGAGTGAGGACACAACCACCCACAATGCCCTTTTGTTTGCATCTAGGAAAAGAACGGGCAAAAGTGTGTTCTCTGCACATTAATGGTGTGCATGGATTGAAAATACAAAATGAAAGAGAAGGTGGTCCCAAAATATCTTCAGCCAAATCTGTTTATGACCATATAGGTTAAATGCAACTGGCTGCCCATCTATAAGAAACGATTGTGTTTCATCATATTTACGGAAGTAAGTGGCAGTGTAGTAATGGTACATACCAGAAAAAAAAGAAAAGAAAATCCATACACACTGCAAAATCTATAAACAGCATTTTTAAGAGCTCCTACAACATAAAGTAGGATCTCTATTCTGTTGGTATTAAATGGATGCTGATGGGCAAATCTTTGACAGAGGCAAAGGTATAGAAATCAGACACACAGCCTGATCTTTTCATAAAGAGAGAAGGAAAAGCAAGATAGGCATCAGAGCAGCACAACACCAAAGGATGTGCTTCAGCAGCAAAAGGAATAAAAATCCCTAATGCAAGAAAATAAGCTACTATTGTGTTGGAAAGGTTTGACAGAAGAAAGAATAGAAGCAAAAGAAAGACAATACTGTAGAATAATGATAGTAATCAGAAGCCAGCAGCCAGGGAACCGGCTGTTTACTTCAGATCACTGTGAATTCCAGCCCTGTCTCCCCTTACCTTTGGTACCTGCCATTTCCTTAAGGGTGCTGGATCACGATGCTGCAGTGACCATAGAACCCATAACTGGCCAAATTCTCTATCAGAGACTCCTTGGCTCCCAGCCCCTGAACCTCCTTGTCTGCCCACTTACTTTCTGCCAAAAATGTACACCCCCCGTTATAATGTCCAGGTTTGCTTCAGTCCTATATTCGCCACAATCCTTATAGAAGAAACCTTGTCCTGAAGACCTGCCCTGAAGATATTGCTGGACTATATGATGATGTTGATGAGTTGCCTATACAAAAAGCCTCTAGGCAACTTACAAGTTAAAACAAATAAACAACATACAATATAATATTTTCAAACATACACACACAAAAACACCTATTTTATTATTTTTTTGCAACAGCAAAAATAAATTCATTTCAGCAAAGTGCTAGCATAAGCCTCTGATGTGAATATGAGGTGAATATGAGCTACTAAAAACCAAGATGATAGTTAGATTTAATATATGATAAGGCTAACGATTCCTGAGTAGGCGGAAAGTGGCTCCATTAGACTTAATAGACGTATAAGTATATGGATTTTCTTCATACTGTTTGCTTACTAACCAGTGCCCAATTAAATTCATTGTTCCAGTTTAAATTTTAGCTGCCATAAAACAATGAGTGTAGATTTCAGAATGGTACAAGTCCATCTCAGCCCAAAGATGGGTATCTCAGAACTTCTGAACCGTACTGTAAACAGGTCACTACTTAATATGGTTGATCAAATCCAAGTGTCATTAGAAGCACTAATTAATTGCTTTTTTGTGTAGCATGAAATGGAAAATCTGTCTAGCTGAAATCAGTCAGAGAACACCAAGCATAATTTGGCAAAGATAATACAAGTTCACGATAATTATGATATACTACATTTCAGAAATATGGATTTTTTCTATATGGCTTAAGGTGTTAAATAATACAAAAGAAAAGAAGGTCGAGGTTTTATCTAAATATTTTTCATTACACCTCCCCTCTTAAACCTTTAAAGGGGCATGCTTCAAGGATATTGGTATAGTTCCATTTATTTCCATAGAACTGCAGTAGTGTCACATCACTTAGTGACATCCCCTTCCAACACCATATTTTTTCTCTGAGAGTGCTCTACTGATCAAATATTATCACTCACAGATGGTATTAAGATAGGTAGAGGAAGTAATCAGTTTGCCAGAGAAAATAATCAATTCAATTCCCAGTTTATCTGTTAGGTGCACCATACATTCTTGTTAAAATCACTTCACGTTCCTGTGCCTGTAAAGTGTGCTCTATAGACTAAGAACATGCTAGAAATAACACTCTGTAAACAGAAGTGCAACACCTTTGTCTTTTTAACTTAAATATAGGCAGAGCTTGGTTGAGAGTGGGTCACTCTAATTTTTGGCCTCTATATCACCTAGTGAGGTTGTATCCCTTCTGTATCCCTCTTTATATGAGATGGAAGACAAGACACAAATAACAGAAGCCTACACTAAGTCTTCATAGTACTAAGGCCAAGTGGGGGCTCAATTACTCTCTCCCAGGGAAAACAGCCTGAAAATCAGCTTATTGGGAGGTTATGAAAAGGAAAGAGCAATCAAAATAGCAATTGCAAAGAACAATCTGGTCCTAATGGTGTGTATCCTTTATGGCCTAGTTCCCACCTTCTAGGAGAAATTGGAAGGGCACAAGGGGGGAGAGGAACTGTGAAGGGGGACCAATGACCTCCAATGGCAACCTTTTATCTCAGCACCTTTCTCCATCTTCTGGGGAAAGCAGGGAGGAGGAGATGTGAAAAGGGGAGATGTCTAGGGGAGCTAAGGTGGAACTGGACAGTTGAGAGGTGAGACACTATCCCTTTTTTTAAAAAAAATAGTATTTTTTTTCATTTATTGCAAGAAAGGAAAGTAGATTTTCAACTATTTCCTGAAAATGCAACCCTACACTCAGTAAAATTAGCCAGCAGAGATTAAGTGGTACTATAAATTCTTGACATAAGTGAGTTGAATGTGTCAGTATCAAAAACCTGAAATTTGTTATTGTCCTTTACTTAGATTCTCTTATTGTTTGTTTCCTTAGTTCTTCAAAGGCTTTTAAGTATATAGCTGGCTGGCCATGCACAGGACTCACAAGGCAGATAGATGCTGCTCCAGCATTGGTCTGGCTGAGATTGAGAGATTATATAGGAGCTGGAGACTTTATCCCTTCCTGGCTCTCAGCCAAGCCATGATCCAGGCAGGTGTTTATATATGACTTGTTCGGTATTATAAAAAATACACACAGAAACAGGAACTGATTTGGTTGGTCCTATTTCTTAGCAGAGTTGTAAAAATACAAGCAGCAGAATGAGAATATAAACCAGCCCCACCTTTCTGTATATAAATAACAGACACAATCCTTTAGGTAAAAGAAAAAAATGTTTACTCACGAATTCTGCATATGTTCAGAAACATAGGTTCTAGCTTAGATGAAAGAAAATAGTCTCAAACCATCTTGGTCTTTAGTAATGGATGCTCTCAGAGAGAGCATCTGTGCCATATGGCCTCTCTCAATGGTGGATAGATCAGCAATGGAGAATATTCAAAAATCCCCCAGGACAAAGGAGGAGGAAGTCAGGTAACTAAACCCCACCCATTAGGAAGTTACATCATGGTAAACAGGTACATGGGATATTCCCCAAATATCCCTTAAAGTGACCATGCAATATTTGTTTACTCCAACATGACTTCCCCTCCTCCTGAGTAGTCTTACATGAAGGGTAGCTTCATGAGACTACCAAGGCACTTTTGCTGGTGGCCCTGCCTGGGTCACTTTCTCTTCTACTCAGAGCTTGGAAAAGTTACTTTTTAAAACTACAACTCCCATCAGCCCCAGCCAGCATGGCCACTGGATTGGGCTGATGGGAGCTATAGCACAAAAAAGTAACTTTTCCAAGCTCTGCTTCTATTTCTGCAGCCATGGGGTTGACAAGGGGAAGGCATAACTGTGCCAGGGTTTGCTGGGGCAGGGGTCCACCATCCTACTCCTCCTTCAAGGAGACCCAGATTACAGGTCTGGGCAAGACTGAACACTGACACCCTCATGGAATACTCTCAGGCTGAATTTGGCAAATATCAAGGAAATTGATCAGAAGTAGTTTATTGCAATGTGATTCAGATAGGAAAAGAAAATGTCTGACAAATACAGACTTTTGTTTGAATGGTACATGTAGCTGTTCTGTGTTTTTTTTTAAAAAAACAAACTACTCTTCAAGAAATACTCTTTTTTTTTGAAAGTAGAGATCAATCTACATCACAATATAACAACGTTTTGCTCTTTGGGTCATTGACTGTTTTTAAAGGGTGCTTTATTTCCCATAATATTATTAAGGTGAAATGAATTGTGTATCACAGACAATGACTGACAGAAAATTCAACATAATTCTTAATCATTCCTAATTGAAAATTATTAATTATTCCTGGAATTCAGAAACAAAAAAGATAATGTCAAATATTAACCTCCTCTTTAAGAGAAAATATCCATTTTTAGGTCCAACCCACAAGCCAAAAAAATATTCAATTTTTTTGAGTCACAATAGGTAAAACTATTCCAGTAAAACACTGATTTTCATTCACAAGTGGTCTGAAAACAAACAAACAAACAAAAAGCCAAAAACAAGATGGAAACTGTAAAACAAAGGAATCTAATTCAAGGACACATGCCTAAACTGTAGTCCAAATACAAAATCATTTGGGCCAGAACCCTGTTAACTGTAAACATCCTAATTACTTGGACAGCTGATGTTTCAAATGAACATAAACCATCTTGGCTACTGTACAAGTTAGGCATACTTCACTGAGTTGTTTTGTCCTTAGACTTCAAAATCATACAGTGATGAAAAGGGATATATCAATTATCTACAAAGAAATGTTTCTATACAACAGCCAACTATATTTTAATGTTGAGTGCACATTTTGCATGTGACTGGTGAAATATGCAATAGAGTGGATTTAAATGCTACCTTTTCCATGAAATGCCACTTAGGAAAGGCTTTTTTGGCAACAGAAACATCCAAATCAGCCTTGAAATATCGTCAATGAATACCTGCTAGAGTGTAGATTAAACTGACACTTGAAGCCTCTGCTTTACTTCTTCAAAAAACAAATGGCCAAAAAGATACAAATTGGAAAACTTCAAGTAGATATAAATAGGGCTAATTTTGAGGTTTTGGAATAATAATGCAAAATGGGAAGGCAGGCAGGAAGGTTCAATGTTAGAAATATATGCATTGGATCTTGAATAATGGCTTGAATAGCTTGAGAAAAGGGTTCATCAGGTAAGACACTGGCTTGATTCAGAAATCACAATCCTGGTCTGATAAACCATGGTTTATCGGACTAGGAATAAGCCTTGTGCCTGTGTGCTCCCTCCTCTTCTTTCTCCACCTCTTGCACGGCTGGCTTTGGTGCCTATATCCTGGCTTGTTAAATCACAGTTTCCCATCATATCCAAATCAGGAAATTGATTTACTATCCAGGATATCAAACCAGAATCATATAAATTTGGCTGAGATAGCAGGAACAGAACTCCAGCCTCCTGCTCCACAGAGCAACATCCCTTGAGAAAGAATCATAGCTTACTGATCCCAGGATTTTTAGATACACAGATTTCAGGCTGGAAGAGACTTCTGCTTGAACCACAAATGCCAGTTATTTAAACCAATGGTCTGAACAAGTATAAGGCAAATGTATTCACCTTCCCAAACATCACTGGACCTGACAATCTAGGTCCGCAGCCTTGACATGTCCCCTTTTCCTCCCTTCCTAGTCCCATGAATCTTATCCAGAGATTCCAGCCATATAGCCTACATGGAGCTGTAGCACAGTGGAAAACTACAGACCTACCATACAAGTGATACCAGGTTCAACACTTGCTATGGACTTTAAGGAGAAAGCGTATGGAACATGTACACACAGTCCTCTTTGCAATATAAGACAATCACAGTGATTAATGCATGGACCAATGGTCTCTCTCAGGTAAATGCCTCATCATTTGTCCAGGCAACTTCAGCCCATCAATTCTACTTCCCCCATCTTTATTTGGTTGATTGTTAGAATCTTCTAGTTATTTACCCAATACAGCTTATTATCAATTTCCCCTTCTTCCACCTCTTGATGGTAGCAGCAACACCAAGTTGCTGATACTTCCCTACAGATCCCAGCTGATGCACCAGTAATAGAAATCCACCAGTTGTCAACATTGGTTAGTTTTCAGCACCAGCTGAAAACTTAACTCTTTAGCCAGGGCTTTTAATGATGTTGGTTCCCGATGTATTAGGCCACTGACTTTTGTAGTGAGGAGTTGCTGTTTTACTGTTTTTAAATTGTTTTTGTTTTACTGGAATGGTTATATTATTTGTTTGATTTTATATTTGATGTATGCCACTGTGGCATTACTTGTTTATTCAGGGTGGGTTAAAAATGAAATAAATAATTAAAAAAGGAAGTTTTTCTTACCGTAAACTTCTGTTTGATGTTGGCAGTGGAGTATATTCTCTTGTAGGGATGATGCCTCCCACTGGACTGACAGGCAAGGTCCAGAATCCTTTGTTTCCTTTTCCTGTTGAGCCCCAACTCTCCCAAGTGCATCAGGGAGAGTGGGCAGAGGAGGACAAGACTTTTGAGAGTCTTGAGGGAGGGGAGAGCGCTAGGAGCCCTCCAGTTTCTCTAGACAATCCCCCAGGTGATCTAGACCCTGCTCCACCTGAAGGCGCCTTGCCACCTGCAAGCGCTCCGCCAGAGCTGTTGGAGAGCGATCTCGCATGTGCACTGACTCCACCCCCCAGGACTCCCCGCCTGGAACTTCAAACATTTCCCCGCCAACTTGCTCCCCACCTCCTGAAGTCAAGCCAACACCTAGCAAACCTTTACTGTCTGATGAGCAGTCGGATGCTCGCCCTGTCTCGCCTCCACCCAGCGAAGGAGACTGTCGGCCTCGGACCCCACATGTATCGCCCTCACCTCTAGAATGTTAATGCTGAGTCAAGACTCGTCCCTTGACCAAGTGTCTGGCGCCACACTGCAACCCACATGAGCTCTCCAGCCATAAAGGATAGCATCCGTGGTGACCACCAGACATCGAGGCTCTTCCAATCTCACCCCCTCTATTAGTCTCTGAAGTGCCAGCCACCGCTTCAACTCCTGTTTCAGAAGGCTGGGAACCGAAATGACTACCTGTTGATGGGTCACTATCTGATCCTGAAAGGGCAGTAAAAGATGCAAGAGGCTGTGTGAATGGAATTGCGCCCATGAACAAGATCGAAGGCTGACACAAGGAGACCCTGGAGTCTCGCTAACAACATCAGCTCCATTTGAACTGATGACCTTGTTTGAATCACCGCCGTAGTGATCTTCTCCACTCTCTCTGGAGTAAGAGAGCTCCTGAAGAGATTGGTGTTGATCTAGACCCCAGGTGGGTAATAGTTTGAGACGGTTAACAGGGAGCTTTTCTCCCTGTTCACAATGAACCCCAAATGCTGAGGACAAGACACAGTTGTCTCAGTATCCATTTCACAAGGAACCCTTGATGGACTTCACACCAGAATGTTGTCTAGGTAAGAATGAACATGAACCCCTCCTTTCCAAAGAAAGGCCACCAGGGCCACCAGTACCTTGGTGAAAACTCTTGGCGCAGAGGAGAGGCTGAAGGATAAGGCCCGCTACTGATAGTGCCCCTTGTCATAGCTGAATCTGAGAAATTGATAATGGGCCCTAAAGATGGGGATGTGAAGGTAGGCCTCAGAGAGATTGATTGAAGACATCCAATCACCCCTTCTCAGCACTGCCACAATTTACCTGAGGGTCTCCATCCTGAACCTTCTTTTGGGTACCCAGGAGTTTAGCCATTTGAGGTTGAGAGGTTGAGAATGGCCCTGATGCCATTCTTTTTGACACTAAGAAAAAGATGGAATAAACTCCATATCTCCTTTTTAAGAGAGAAACCTCCTCTATGGCCTGTGTTTTATAGCCTGTGGATAGTTCTTGTGCTTCCTGGAAACGTGAGACCGAGAAGTAGGAACAAAGAGATTGTGTGGTTTGCATGCAAACTCTATAGAATAGCCGTGGGCGACCATCTCCAATACCCACCTGTCTGGGGTCACCTACCTCCACAGGTGGGAGAACTGCGAAAGCCGAACCCTTACAGGTCCCACAAGGGAATTCAGTGAGTCATGCCGATGCAACCTTCTTGAAAACTTTGGAGAATCTTGGGTGAAAAGAAGTGGATCCCCCCCACTGGAGGAGGGGCAACCACCTCCCCTTCCATGTTGGCCCAAACGTGGCCTGTGAGAGGAAAATCCCCTAGGATGGGAAAATTGCCTATAGGGATGAAAAAAACTGAGACTGATGACCGTTGCGCTCTTCCTTCTTAGTGGATGGCAGAGCCTTCCTCGTATCCCTTGTGTCAATGAAATGCACCTGCAAGGGCTCGCCAAACAGCTTGTCCCCCAAGAAAGGCATATCCTCAAGTTTCCATTGAGAGGCTGCATCTACCTTCCACTGGCGAAGCCAAATACTGCACCTATCCACTGTGGTAGCAGCCATGGAGCAGGCATCATGTTGGATGGTATCACGTGCCGCATCTGCTGACAGATGGGAGGCATGAGAAATCTTTTTAAGTATGTCCTTAAGGGGCTTGGGAATGTCCTCACGTGATCCCAACTCCTCTGTCCACTTGAATGCAGCCTTGGAAAACAAAGATGCAGTAACGGAGGCACTAAACGCCACCGCATCTGCTTCAAAGCTGTGCTTCAAGGAAGTCTCCACTCTTTTGTCACAAGCACCCTGGGGTCCCCCCTTCCCCTCAGAAGAGAAGACCACCGAAGATACACGAGTTGCAACAGGAGGGTCCACAGCAGGGACCTGTAACTGCTGCATCACCCTATCACCAAAGGTATAATGCCTCTTCACAACCTTAGAAATCATTTTCTCCCTATTAGAACGTACCCACTCTGCTTTCCACGATGTATCAAAGGAATGTGGAAAGGGAATCAAAATGGGCTTAGATTGAGATGAAGGGAAAGCATTCTTAGTGTCAATAGAATTTGTATCCACAGACGACTGTGGAGAGGCCTCCTCAGCCGAGAGTTGTAAAATACTACAAGTCTTAATCAACAGTGGCTGGAAAACGTCTGAATTAAACATTCTAGGCTGATTAGAGACCATCTCCAATTCTTCACCTGATAGCATTCCCTCCTCTTGAAGAGTTGAGGGGTTATCAATCTCAGGATCAGAAGTCCCCTGATATTGATCCAAATGAGGTCCTCCCTCTGCAGTCCTTGTCTGTTGTACAGGAGGAACGTCTGGCCCACCCTCTTGAGAAGGAGCTGCTACCACTGCCTCCCTGTCTGAAGGGGAAGCCTGCATATTATGATTAACCTGGGAAGAGGTCTGTGTCCCCCCCTTATGTCTGGACCTTTCAGGGACAGGATCCCTAGGGGATGAATGGAATAAGGGAGAAGGGGATCTCACAAAGCTATCTGATGCAGATCTCTGAGATCTCTTCCTCCTGTGGTGCTTGGAGTGCATTTTGTGCCTGCACTTGGACCTATGGCTCCTTTTGTGTGCAAACCTCTGGGGTTTCGAAATGCCAGCTGCCAGCAACAAACCCTGAATCTCTGAAGAGATGCAGGAATGCATCCATGACAGGAACCTAGGAAACTCCCCCTCAGAAGGAAAGGAAAGATGTGGCAAATGTTCACAAATAGGGCTGGCCCACTCACCGTGTTCATCTAGTAAGAGAGAAACCGCACTATGCTGACCAGCAACACTGGGGAGGGAGGGACTGGAATCCGAAACTTCCTCTTCTCTGTGACCACCATGCTGGTGTGCAGAGGTACTGGCTGGAGAAGTCATAATCAAAACCAGTGCTTGCAACAATCAAGAGGAGAAGGTGCGCTCTACTCAAGAACAATGAGGGAGTCTGTCCTTTTTTTGCCCCAAAGAGAAGGGGGAATAATAAGCGTGCTCCACTCAAGAACAATGAGGGACTGTTCTTTATTTTATTTGTTTATTTACCCCCTGGGCACAGAGCCAAGTAAACAGGGGGAAAACTGGGTAAACAGATGAATCTGCTGGGTTCCCAGAGGCTGCGGAAAACCTGCCCCAGCACTGGCCAGTCTAGGAGAAAAAATGGCAGCAGCCGCTAGAGGGTGTTCAGGCTGCTAAATGCAAAATGGCTCTCCCGCCTTTTTCTGTGGGGACTAATAGTGATCCGCTCAACAGTAAACAGACCAACTGAAGGAAAAAACATTCTGAACACTACCTAGAAGCAGCTGGAATCACCAGAGGAAGTGCTCTCTGCAAAACAGAGCCTGATCTTTTTACCCCTCTTGCCAGTGTTGCAATAACTTCATGCGCCAGCAAATGTAAAGCTTGACAGGCCAGCCACCGCTCTAGCACAGGGCGCACCCTGGTGGGTGGCACATCAGGCAGATGATTCTGCCTCAGGGAAAAATATTTGGTGGTTCTGCAGCCACGAAAACCGCCCAGGGAAACAGTAAAATTGAGTGAGAAAAGCTCAGGGAGAATCCCAGCAACCACTCACTTCTCCTTTCACAACACTCTGTTAGGTAATATAAAGAAAATAAAAATGAAAAGACAGGTACACATAATAGGGAGAGACACATGTACCCAGAAAAAAGGGAAGAGGAAAACAAACTCACGAAAAGGAGAATGGCAAAGAGGGATCTAAGAGTAATTTAGAAGAATAAAGGACCCTACTGTCCACGACCACAGGCAGGGTTGAAATTGGAGGGTGGGATGACTCCTCCCCCTGGAAGAGGAGGCAGAGGATTCTGGGCCCTGCCTGTCAGTCCAGTGGGAGGCATCATCCCTACAAGAGAATGTCCTCCACTGCCAACAGGTAAATAAGATACAAACTCAGAGCCCTGATGTGGTGATATACAGTTCACCCTACCCTTCCATTATGACTTTCCCTAACATGAAGACAGCTGTGGTGAATATTGTGGGATGAAGGGGGCATCTCCTAACTATTATGAGAACAGCTACACAGCTGAAATAGCCACAGTTTTTATTGGATAGCATGATTTGTAGAGTCTGACAATATTCCAGAAGAACGGTGGTTGTTACTAGGGGTGGAAAGATCTGTCAATTTCGGTTCTCTCTGTTTCTCATTTTTCTAATCTTAAATTCAGTTCTCCACATTTCTGCAGCAATTTGCAATTTTTTTAAAAAAAATATTCTATGAAAATTGTCCATCATTTTAGTGAGAATTTCTCCTAATGAACACCTCTTTGTATGGAGTTTTGACTAATGTCTACATTTTTGCAAGCAATTTCTCATCATATAATGCATTTTTGCATGTTATTTTCACTCATATATTCATTCCCATATCACATGCATTTTTGTAAATATTGGCTGGTGAACTGCGTTGCAAAATTTGAATAAGTGTGAATTTCAAGAATGGCTATGTTTCAGTTCTCATATTGTTTTGGAAAGTGCAGATTTGATAAATTGAGCTTGAAATGTGAACTGAACCAAAGTCTCACCCACCCCATAGCTAATGACATGTGTGGCATCAATAGAAGTAAGCAAGCTAATGTTATTATGTCCAGCAGAAGTATTATTAAAGTAGATGAAGGCAGAGAGCTAGCACTGAAGTTTGGATGAGAGAAAACATAATTTAACTCTGATTCATTTCAAATACCCCCGCCGTAAAGCGGAAATCGCCGCAAAGCGGAACCCCATTGACTTTAATGGGGCGTGTCGCACGAAAATGCCCCAAAATGCCGCAAAAGCAGCAAAATCGGCTTTAAAAGAGGTGAGGAAAGCCGCCGCATTAGCGGAATGCCGGGAAGCAGAGCACCGGGAAGCGGGGCCCTACCGTATGGCTAAAACTGCAAATACTCTTTTTAAATAATAAGAAATGAATGACCAGTATATATTGAGGCAAACTATCATTTGGTGTCTCTACATATAATGCCAGATATTTGTCAACATGGATATCTCTGGATGGTATTTTGCCTCATGTAGCTTGAAGGAACCCCTTATAATAAGGACAGGACACTGATTTTTATAAATCATAAGTAAAAGTGGAGTTCTTCTAAGCAAGTATGTCTCAGAATTACTTTAACAGAGAAGAGCTTGAATTTCCATTACAGTCTAATTCTCTTCACACTCTGTTCAGAGATTTTATGACAGTTTATACTACAATCAAACCCTTCATTATGACCAGTAGATTGAGGGTGCAATCCTACAGGGAGATACGCCGGGCTGAGGGAAGTTAGGATAAGGCGGATCTCCGGTTGACCCACAGCTCAGCTGGGCTACACCTGCATAAGTCCTTCAACCTGGCACAGCCACGGCTCAGCCAGAAAAATCCTGCAACTTCCTCCCCAGCTGGGGCTCATACAACCTAAAGTGAATAAAATACTGAATATATTTAGCTTAGTAAACGTATATTATGTTGTATTTTTTGCTTGATATTTGGTTGTCCTTGATATCTACTAGCTACTAGATATTTAGCTGTTAATTCACCGGCATTGCTACCATTCTTTATGTGACTGACAACATAAACTGTGAAATGTCAGATGTCCAACTTCCATTATTACTTTAAATGTATGTCTTACGTATTTGCCACAAAACAGTTTAACATCAAAAATCTAATCAACACAGTTATGTAGAAACTTGTAGTCTCTAAAATTTATTTGACAGAGGCCCTGGGGGCATGGCTTTTATTCTCACACTTTACCTCATTGCAAGATAATTATTTTTTATGCCAGCCTCAATTCACTACCCAGTGAAGAACTAAAAATGATATACATATTTTATGCAGCATTTCTGTGTCAGTTACTGCCTGCCCTCCCCCCACAATAAATGACCATGAGCTCCTACTGCAGCTCAAATGAGATGAAGCTAATCATAATTTAAATTATATCACAGAGTTACTGTTCAAGAATGTGTTTACATAAAGAGGAGGTGAACTGAGGGAAGTATACTATATTTAATAAAATTGGCTTTGGTATCTGTTGCCTCAAAAGCTAATGACAATTATCTCTTAGTAGTTTCACACTTCTAAAATATGTACTAGGTTAGGGATCAGCAAAAGACACTTACAGGCTAAATCTGATCCCCCTGACTTGACACTGGTGTGAGTTTGGGGGTTGGAATAGATTATTCCTGTGGGTCCCCTTGCAGGCTCTGATTTGGAATCCTGTGCCTTGGGGTGAGGTGCTGACTCTGCTGGAGTTTCTTTTGTTAAGCTAATAGAGTGGCCAGGTTGTTAATGGGTCTATTAGGTGCCCAGCAACTGGTGAATGGGCCAGGAAGATCCTTTTGTCATGGAAACTCTTCAGGAGAGCCTTCCCCCCCACTCCTGGCGGCTAGTAGAGGTTTGGGCTTTGAGTGTGTTTAGAGTTGTCAGAGAATGCCTGGGAACTACAGGCAGGCAGAGAGGCTGTCTCTCTGCACCATGGCTTTAGGATGCCTCCTGTAACCCCGATGGAAAAGCTGTATATTGCTGATGCCTTGAACCCCTCCATCCTAAGCTCAGGTTGGAGTGTGTAAATAAATAAACCATATTTCATAAAGACACCACAGTCTCCGCTGACCTTCTTCCCAAAGAAAACCAAGTCCAGGACAAGCGCAGAGACCCCTGAAATCTCACCGCTTGGAGATTGGGGAGGCGCACAACAATACCATTGCTCCTTCTCTTCAGTAGGAAGGAGAGCTATGGGATCTCTCTTCTCACATTAACCCATTTCTCTTCTTTTCACATTCTACAAAGAAAGGAGATCAAGACCCTGTGCGGGTGTGTGTGGGGGTTACTAGAGGGTCCAGTTTCATTGCTAAATGGTGAGAAAGAGGCACTCTATTTTATGATTAGTTCCATGCTCTGGATGGAAAATAAAATGGTCAATGGGAAACTAATGTAAAGTTGGAAAAAATGTAAAAGAGTAAGAACAATGCAAAATGGCTATGCCCTGAGGTTAAGCCTACCCAAATACCATGTTCTTTCTCATCATTAGAAGTGCATGGCTATGTACCAGAAGTGTGTTAGCTATATAGTGGTTACTAATTAGTGAGGAACGTCACTCCATCAAAGATAAGGCAGTATTTGTTTTTTCAAGTTCTAGGCATGAGATGGTAAACTAGAAATTAATGAGGATTTTTCTCTTCCTTTCTATACATCCTTATGGGAGAAGTGGGCATAACAATGAGTACAGCAGTGGTTCCCAACCTTTATGACTATGGGACCCCCTTTGTAAGGTCAAAAAAGTTTGTGACCCCACCATGCTAATTGTAATTTTAGTCTCTGTTAATTGAAAAAAAATGGTGTGTGGCAAAATCATATCTCCAAATATCCCTTTCCATAAAAAGCTCCCTGCAGACAAGGAGGTGTTGCTTTCTTTTCTTAATGCAAAGGTTCATCCAATTGATATCCCCCCCCAATAGGGTAAAGATGTACAGTCCTGTCTCCCAACACCAGTGGGTTACAGTGTTAGACTAAGAACCAGGTTCAAATCCCCACCCAGCCATGAAGCCCACCTTGGGCCAGACACAGTCTCTCAGCCTGACCTATCTCACAGGGTTGGTGTAAGGATAACATGGAAAGTGGGGGGGACTATATGCACCACCATGAGCAACTTAAAGGAAAACTGGGATATAAATGCAATAATTAAATAAATAAATACATTTCAGCTGCAGTATGTGGTCCCCACCTTCAGTCAACCTGCTGAGCTTTTTAAAAATCATCATAATCAAGAAGCAGCAATGTGGTAGTGGTGGGGATGCTAGATTGTGAAGACAAAAAGGTGGATAGATTGAGGAGGGGAGTTACTGCTTTTAGGCCTTTGGATGATCATCACAATTGATGTCTTGGTTAGCATGAACTTGGGGAATGAGAGTGGAGCAGAAGATAGATCAGCGTGTGCACACACACAAACACACCTGCCCCTCCTGCAAGCATCTGCAGGCAGGCATGCCTTAGGGCAAGTGGGAGGGGGAAAACCCTCAACTGCCCCAGCATCTTGGAAAAAGAGTTTGGGCAGGTGGAGTGTAGGTGGAAGAAGGGGGTGCACTAGCACACACACTTAGCCTCACAGATGGGGGGGCGAGCAAGTCCTGAGCTTCCTCTCTTTGGCTCTGTCTAGGCCAAATATCTGGGCAGCCTTGTAAATAAGAATAATTTTTAAAAGGAGGTGGCAGCGAAGCAGGAACCAAGAAAGGCAGGCAGGCTGGCTGTCACGAAGGAAGAGGGAAAGCAGCCTTTCCTTGCGGCCTTGTGTCTTTTTGCTTTACTAAAAGCCCTCTCCTCTCATTCTCAGTAAGGGTGTCATCAGCAGCGACAGTGCGAGGAGACAGGGGTCAGCAACAGTAATCCCCTCTTCTTCCTGGTAGGTCCACCCTCAGCCTCCTTTGGTGTCTGCCATGTGTTTTATAGGCAGATGCCTGTCCTCAGCGCCTCTGAAAGATGCTCTGGTGCATCAGCAAATGTCCTCCCCTCTCGTTTGTAGCAAGGGGAAGTGTTGTCTGCAGTGGCAGTGAGGAACAGACAGCATCCAGGGAGTGAAGACTTTTAAATAAATAAATAATTCATTTCTTTACTGTTCGTGGCCCCCTCTGGATTACTTCATGCCCCCCCTGGGGATCATGGCCCCCAGGTTGGGAACCACTGGAATACAGTATAAAGCGTGAATATTTGTAAGGAATGATACATACATTGCAATCCTATGAACTTGGGAGTGAGCCCTTTGAACTTAATGATACTTACTTCTGAGTAAACATTTATAGGAGTGTAATAAACTTTCTGTCTCTTATACAGATATACATGTGCTCACTCCACTCCCTAACTCTTAGGTACATTAATCTACAAGATATATCAACAGACTGCACAAGACTGCAGGTTATTTTCTTATGTACAGTAACTCCTTTCACTTATAAAAAAAAAGTCAAGGAGAAGGTTCTACCTTAGTCTTCTTCCTGATGCTAGGGAGATTTGTTTATTTTTTAACCCAAGGAAGCATTCAAACATTTTATCCCATAGGTGAGGGCCTCCTGCAGATACCATCTTATCAGGAGGTTCATTCTGCACAATATAGGAAACAGACCTTTAGTGTGGCAGCACCTACCCTGTGGAATTCCCTCCCTTTGAATATTAGGCAGGCGCCATCTCTGCTGTCTTTTTGGTGCCTTTTGAAGACTTTTCTCTTTCAAAAAGCCTTTTAGGTTGAGACCTATCCCAGTCTGCGTCTGTGTTAGAATTGCTTCATATGTTTTTTAATAATGTTTAACCCCTTTTAAATTTTTTTTAATGTTTTTAACGCTGTTTTGTTTTAATGTATTTTAAGATTTGGTTTTATGATGTTTTAAAGTGTTTTTAGCGGTTTGTTTGCCGCCCTGGGCTCCTGCTGGGAGGAAGGGCGGGATACAAATTAAATAATAAATAAATAAATAAAATATCCAGCAGTCTGGCAACAGATGCATCACATAGCGCTGCTGATCACACATATTGTTTCTTACACACACACACACACAATCTGTATGCACTATAATTCACTAATATGCAAAAAACCCTTGTGGTTTAAGAACGTACCTATAGCCAACAGATATTTCTATCAACCTTTAAAAAGCAGGGAAATTGGGCAGCTATAGTGAATGCACCAGGGGAGCAGGAGACCTGACCTCCTCTCTGACATATTGTACTGCCCTACAAATTTGTCAAAATGCAAACACAATTTGGGTTGGTCTTCCACAGTCCAATCCACATCCTGTGTAGCTTGGAAGAATTTGGTAACATGTGCCTCTGAGCATATGGTGAGTGGTGGCAACACCTGCTATCTCCAAAGATGGAGAATTACATTTTTGTATGTTTGTTGGTGTTCTTACTTTGCTTCTTTCCTGTGTTGCTACTGTTTCTACAGAAAATCTAACCTAGAAAATTATATATCTCTCAGTATTCATCCAAGAAACCTGCGTCAAATGTATTTTTATTAATTTCAAAGCCTTTTCATTGGTCAGCGTCATATGATGGTGAAGATGGCCTTTTGTGTTTCAAACTGGAGGTTATATTCTATTTCTATTTTGGGTGCATTAACAGGTGAATCTGAAACTGCAGTTTGATGTAAAATTAGACTGATTACAATATGCTGCTACTTAAGCAATGAATCTAGCTATTAGAAAAAAACAAACTTGGTCTGCCCAAGATGCACATGTTCAGCCTGCTATGTTTAAACCACTCCACTTAAGGAAAGGTGGGCATGGTCAATTAAAAACATAGAGCACACCTAGAACTTATTTCACCTTTTACTGTTTTATCTTGTACAAACTGAGATACTCCTCATGTCCATTGGAAAATATTCTGCAGAACAGTCAGTGTCATTATTCCACAATGTTTTTTTGGAGAGGGGAAGGAGGGGAAAGGCAGGTCTGATCATTTGCATGCTTATTGAGTTCAATGGGATTTACTCCCATGCAATCATGGTTAGGATAGGTAAAACTGACCAAGGTGGAGGAAGAGGGGAGAGGGGAGCAGGAGTGGTAAGGAGGGGACTGGAAGGGGAGAGGGGATGGGGGAGGGAGGGAGGGAGGGGAAAGGAAGGGGGAGGGAAGGGGCAAGAGGGAGGGGTAGGAGGGAGGAGGAGGGGAGGGCAGGTTTGATCATTTGTATGCTTTTTGAGTTCAGTGGGATTTATTCCTGTGCAATCATGCTTAGGATAGGTGAAACTGACCTGGGGGAGGGGAGGGGGAAGGGGGAGGGGGAGTAGAAGAGATTGCGAAGGAAAACATTGCGAACAGTATCATTCTTTTTCAGGGTTTCCCCCACCTTTTTATTCTACAGCCCGCACATGTAGCCTCACATCCAAATTTAAACCAAAGCTGTCCCTGGCCCCATCCACACCAGACCTTTATTTCACTTTAGACAGTCATGGCTTCTCACAAACAATCCTGGGAAGTGTAGTTAGTGAAGGGTGCTGAGAGTTGCTAGGCGAGGCCCTATTCTCCTCACAAAGCTACAATTCCCAGAACAGGGGCTGAATGTTAAACCACTCTGGCCACTGAAACTCTGTGAGGGGAACAGGAGTCTCCTCACAGCTCTCAGCACTCTTCACAAACTACACGTCCCAGGATTCTTTGGAGGAAGCCATGACTGTCTAAAGTGAAATAAAGGTCTGGCATGGGTGTCGCCACCTGATTAGCCAAGCCAAACAGCTGTCAGTCTGGCTTTTGAAACACTGACAGTTGCTTCTTACTGAGCATGCCCGATGTTACAATAGACCTGAATGTTAAATTTCTTAAATTAATTAAAAAATCCGCCATGTATTTTTTTTAACTTTTAAACTGCAGAAGAGGAAGGTCAGAGTATGGGGCAAGGTCAGTAATAGGATTACAGGTACTCAGTGAACACGGCTGATTTTTAATTAATTTCAACAAATTATGAGAACTCAACAGAAAAATGTCCAACAGGGGTCTGGATTCCCCCCCTCTTGTTTTACACTTTGAACTCTCAATTCTCTCTGAGTGTTTTGGGTATCACCATGAAAATTTAGAGGCTTGTTAAACAAGCATTTCTGAGTTCAGGACTATAAGTTTTGTAAGGTTTTGTTTTGAAATGAGCTTATGGGAAGCAGCAAAATGCCAGGGGGGTATTTTCAATTTAACATTGCGGAATACAAAAAATCCATGCTGGCTATAGTATTATTATAACATATTATAGTAGGGATCTGTTCTGTCTGGCTTAAAATGGCAAGAATAGATTGTTCATGTCATTTCAAACATCCCAATAAAGTTCACTCTTGTTTACTGTCTTGGTGATGAAAATTGTTATCTACTGACAAATCAACTGACTTAACAGCTTGATTGTACAGGAGCTGCAGTGCAAAGCATTCCCTCACTTGTGGATCAGTCAAGACAGATAAAAGCTGAAAAGGGTATAAATGAAAAGGCTAAGGTAAAGGTTCATCAGGCTGAAAACAATGTAAGAGACATGGACAGAAGTTTTTCAGAATAGCCATGCCAGTATGTCATATCAAAGAGAGTCCTGTGGCAAGAGAGTTGGAGGGCAGATAGAGTGTGAGCCTGCTGAGAAGGAGAGTTCCTTGACAGAACTGACACTGCAGCTCTCAGCCTGAACAGAGATTAGTATTGGCTTACTCATTATAAAGAAATGGATTAATCATTAGAAACAGTAGCTATCTCACGTCATGTTAAGTTCTTTCACAGAGACCCTGTTTTGGATCCCTTCACCTGTTGAAGTGAGGAGGATATCCTCTGACAGAGCCTTTTCAGTCATGGGGCCCCAACTCTGGAATACTATCCCCAGGGAAGCTCACTTGGTGCACAGCCTGCTGTGTTTCCCCAGCCTTTTAGAGAGGGAAGTGATATATTGTGTGTCAGGTTTCGGTTGTGTGCTGCTGATACTTTTATTCTGCCCTAGTGAAAACCCTATTCACAGGGTCGACATAAGTCGGGATCGACTTGAAGGCAGTCCATTTCCATTTCCATATTGTTTTATGCATTTTCCTATGTTTTAGTGAATTGTTCCTATCAGTAACTACATGTCACCCTGGACAGCACGTATGCCAAAGGTATGCGATAGTAACATAATAGAATAAACAAACAAACATTTATTTGCTCCAAGGAATGGAATTATGTTGACTTTAATTGACCGTTTCATGTATGGTATTATTTGTACTACTTCTGGAATATCTTTTAAAATCTTCTCATAAAACATTCCCTCCATTTAGAGTGTTCCTTGTGTGTTTATATTTCCAAGACTATTCTATTAATCTTATGAACTAGGCTGCTTCCTGTCAAATTTCATGCACTATACAGTCTTTAAAGTGTCCACAGGTTTCTCCATTGCTATAATCAGACAGAATACACTAGAAGATTTTCCAGAAAATTCTGACAAAATACCATAACTTGGCCCATGTCCAGTAAATAATACTTTGTGTTTTTTTTCCCCTGCTTGATGTCTGGTGGTGAGAAAAATTGGAATGACTTGTCCTCTGGAATTGAAATCTACAAGAGATTTATGGTCTGGAATACTGAGCCAAAATTATTTTGCAACCTCATAAGAGACTATAAAAAACACTCAGACATCAGAGGCCTGAGAGTGAGTGGAATTTCACTAACACAATTCTGCCTTACTTGATCAAGAGATCCTGGGGATTCCTAAATGCCTGTATTTTCTGCAGCTTGACTAACAGATCTTAACTCTCTTTTATCACCTCATCCACTTTTCTTTCAGCTCCTCTCCACCTACATCAGACTTCCCCAATGCTGCACCCTCCAGATGTTTTGGACTGCAAGTCCCATCAGCCCCAGCCAACAAGGTTGTACAGACTGGGGTGATGGGAGGTGTAGTCCAAAACATATGGAGGGCACCAGATTGGGGAAGGCTGACATAGATTCAGCATTGCTGGAAATGTACCATGATTTTCCCAGTTCTGATCATATAATCATTGCATTGGAAAGGACCTAGTAGTCCAACTTTCTGCTCAGTGCAGGAAATCCAGGGCTAGAGTATCCCCATCACATAGCTGCCAAGCCTCTGCTAGCAGAGCTCCAGGGAGGGAGAATAGACCCAGACCTAGGAAATTGGTTTCAAGCTGCTCATACTATTACTATTTCCTAATGTTCAATTGAAATCTACTGTCTGTAATGTAAGCCCATTTGATCTAATCCTGCCATCTAGAGCAAAAGAGAGCAAGCATTTCCCCTTTTCTATGAGAATAGAATTATGCATGTTGCTTAGCCTGCTTCATGATGGGACAAACAGAATGAAGCTCTGCTTCTCCCCTCCTTTTTCAGGGATAAAAATAATGATGATTCTTAGACATTTGTATAGTGCTTTCCAAGTGTTCAAAGAATTTTACATGTGTAATCTAATTGTACACCAACCCTGTAGATCGGGGGAGGGGGGAGCAAGATCCAGCCAGTGGGCAGGTCACCCACCTGTCAATCACATAATGTCATCATGATGTCAGGCGACCCATTTTTCCTTTGCAACCTGTCTTGAACTCAAACCATGCTGCAAACATAGGTTCCTTTGCAAGTGTGATTGAATTCAAACAGTGCCTGGAAACAAACTCAGTGGGGCTTTTATTTACCACTGATCAGCTGAAGAACAATGACTTCAATCACTGCTGAGATTGGCAGGAATCAGCTTCCTGTAGCTGATTCCCCGGGGGGAGGGGGGTTGCATCTGGCACCAAGTTAAAAAGGTGGTGAATGACAGTCCCACTTGCAAGGGAAAAACTGGGAACACACTTTGCAGCTCTGAATTGCTCCTCTGCAGCCATATTTACCTGTCCCATACCTGATGTCATATATGATTCAGATGTGGGGCAAGTGTGCATTGCTTAGGGAAAATAGCCTTGTTGGTCAAGGTAAGACCCCTTCCAGGCCTAATTTGGTCCATGGGCCGAAGATTTCCCATGCCTGCTCTAAAGTACATTATTACTATATTTCTCCATATTAGAGATGAGGCTGAGACACTGAGGAACAGTGATTGAGGTTGAGGCTGGGAGTGGGGGCTGAGGCTGAGATTGTGTGGCTTGCTTAATGCCCCCTAGTGAATTTATGACAAAGGCAAGATTTGAACCGGGGATTTCCTGATTCATAGCTCAGTCTCTTAGTCACTATGCCAGCTCATAATGAAAACACATTGAATCTGTAACAATGTGGTTTTGAATATCTTCACCAAGCAATATACACCAATTCCACAGCGACAGCATTGTTGGAAGAACCGGATGCAGTAATTCTAGATGAGAAAGCCAAGAGAAAACTAATCAGACAAATTCATGATAGTTCTAGGGTGATGTGTGGGAAGCACACAAAGCCTTGACTATATAAAAATAAGATATGCAAATTGTGCCTGAGAATTGCTAATGATTCTGTGAAGAAAGCTATTTTTCAAGATTTGCTGCACGCTCATAGCCACAAAGATTTTCAGCCTCACAGCCAATTATCAACAGGCAGTTCTAAAATAAAACACAAAGTATCCATTGATAAAAGGTTCTATGCTCTACCATCTTCAGCCCCCAGAGTTATTAAATCTATATGCCGGTAGAAATCTTTTCCAGGCTTTACATAAGTTGCTCAACCACCACCATCAAAGGGTTCTAGTCAGTCATGTTTATCTTGAGATTACTGCTCTGTAGCATTTAATGAGAACGACTTTTATTTACTCACAAACCAGATTTAGTATGATACAGCCATTCTCTTCATCATCCCAACTATATTTATATTTAACAAACAAAACAAAATCCCTTCTTTATTTCTGAAAATTTACAATGATAATTCAGTGTACATAGTGCTGCATTCAACATTCTGACTTCCCCCTTTAACAACAATGCACTCATACCTATTGGCTTATTTCAGATTGACAAAATTACTGGGTGTAGCTATGGCAATAAAAGGATAGGGTTTCAGAAAAGAGGGAAATATGGAAAGAAACACAGCTACCTTCAAGGAAGAAAGTGCTGGACACAAGCTAAGGCATACAAAGTGCCTTCCCTGGCATTATATTAGCAGCATGTATAGTTCTTTCTTCTGGGGAAATATAATATCCCCCTGTTTTGAAGTCGTCATTACTAATGAAGAACAAAAAACTTTGGTGGAGTGAATTGGCTCTAAATGGCATTGTGGTGCTTTGAGTAACTTTCTCCAATCTGCCATACTCAATCTAAGTGTGAAATCAAGAAGCATAATGTTGAAATGTGTCCTATGAGTACAACACACTACAAGGTTGAGAGGAAGCAGACCAAAAAAACCAGGCCAACAACTGACTGCTTAGTACTTTTTATTTATTAAATTTCTATCCCACCCTGCCTCCAAAGGAACCCAACCTGACAAACAACAAAGTACCCAAATACCAAAATAACTGATGCCATATACTTGCCTCCTCACTTTCTCCTGCTCAAAAGAAAGGCAGAGACTGCATTCAGAAGATGTCACATTCCCAATCCTTCAAACTAGAAGATCTGGAACAAACTATGTGTTACTGCACTTCCTCTCCCTCCATTAATACCATAACTCCTGGTATGATCAAACTATTTCCAAACGAACAAATTGTGGTTTGATCAAGCCTTCCAAACCAGGATCAAACTATGGTTTGCAATTCTGGCTTGGAGGCCCACTCAAACTACAGTTTTTCTGCTTTGGGCATAATGACAAACTTTGGTTTTATCACATCAGGAAGTGTTATATTATGGGAAGAATATGAGAAGACAACAGAGAAGGACTGTGTTATCATAGACATGGCCAGTGCCAGACTTCAGTGGGCCCTTGGTATGGTGCTGCTTATGGGATTCTGGTCAACACCAATATGGGTCCCCACCAAGACTGCAGCTGTCCCCACTGCTACCATCAGGCCTCCTTAGTGCTGTATCTTAAATTGCCAAAAATGCAATGCCCATGTTGGGTTTTGGACAATCTAAGGTGGTGACTAGGCACAAAAGATCAGAGCCTAACACTGCATTGGCTATCACTTCAAAGTCCTACCACTGCCAGCCAGGGATACGTCCAGGTAAAGTGAGTGACTGGTGGTAGCAGAGTGCACAAGCACTGTGCAGAGATGCCCAATATGATGGCATGAGCAGCAGTGATAGTGATGGGCTCTTCTGAGCCTTGCAATCATTGGCAGGTGTCTGGCCATGTCAATCCAACACCAGCCCTGATCATTATTTTTTTCTCAGTTCTCCAAACCATAGTGTGGAGGATCAGGAATCTGATACAGTCAGAGATAACAAGTAATGAATAAGAAAGAAAGAAAGATACAATTTTGTTACATCAAGAACTAAAGGTCTCTGTTTCTTCAATTCTCCTACCATACTATTTAAGGCCAGTTCCAATGTGACATTTTTTCATATCCAATTGTGATTTGCTTTTTAGCACAAGAACAACCAACATGGAAGACATTATCTCTGAATGGAATATTATGTCCCAATTATCTTTTCTGTACTATCTAGCTGGGTTTTGCATTCCAAGGTACAATCCTCCCATATGACTCATTCCAAGAACCAGTAGTAATTTATTTGAAGGAAATAGCCATTTGTTTGTTAGTTGGAGTTTGGACAAGGAAATTTGGGCATATGGGGCAAAGAAAATATCACTTCTGAAGCATCCTCAGTGATAGAATATGTGGTGTCTTGAATGAATGAATGAATGAGCAAGTAACCCGTAGCCACTGAGGTGAGTGAGCTGTGGGGTAAAGCAGGAATAGCTCAACTTTGAATATTCAGTGCTTTTCTCTTTTTCTTTGTAAAAGTAAACTATCGCTTTTACAGTTATATAAGGGGATATATATACAGGTAGTAGAGACCCAGTGTGGTGCAGTGGCTAAGGTGTTGGACTAGGACCTAGGAGACCAAGGTTCAAATCCCCACATAGCCATGAAGCTCACTGGGTGACCTTGGGCCAGTCACTGCTTCTCAGCCTCACAGGGAGGCAATGGTAAAACCCCATGAATACCACTTACCATGAAAACCACTGAACCATGAAATAAGATTGCCATAAGTCAGGATCGACTTGAAGGCAATCCATTTCCATTTTCATACAGGTAGTATTTTTCTTGATGTTCTTTTTTTACTGAAAAGTAAACCTGCTCTCAGTTTCCAGTGATCCAGGTAATAACTGGCAACACATGTGTCAATAATTGACAATACATTTTACCATTCTTTCCTTGTTTTGGGTAACAAAAGAAACTAGGCACATGTTTAAAAGCTCAGTGTAGGTTGCATTCTCCACATTGGAAGAATCCTCATAATGGAAACTGTCAAGGAATTTACTCTGCAAACATAGAAAAATACACCTTATGGCCTTGAGCTATTCTTCAAACCCCACCAATCAGACACTCATTGTTTCTGGCAAATAGTGTGTCTCATTACTACTGTTACTCCAAACAATGCATGTGGCAGTGACGGGGCAGGGGGAACACTGTGCTGGAAGCATCCCCTATTTATCACTCACCCTCACTGATCCAGATCCCATGCTTTATTTCTTTATGTTAAGTTTTAAATTCTACAAGGCAACAACTCTGCCCTTCCCCCATCAAGTTATCAGATTGTACACTAGCAGTTATTACAGAAGGGATGATTCCAGGACTGCTGTGTTTGGGTGGAGTTCACAACTAAATTGATCAGTTCCTGGGTCTACACAACACAATCTGTGCAATACATAGTTCCAACCATGTGTTCAACATATGAAATTAATATATTGGGTGCACAGAGTAGAGTACACTCCAAAGTATTAGAGACCCAAGAGGCAAATACTGGACATTCAGATATTACATTTGACTGTATCCAAACACAGAAACTCTTCCTATAAATAAACACTCATTCACACCTAAATACAACACTACCTTTCTACTTCCTACAATTGATTGGTATTCACAGTGCAAAGCCTCCCTTGGCTACCATCAAAGGACAGCTATAATTATTAAAAGGGTCAGTTTTATACCAGCCCAAGGTAATGAGAGAACCTCCCCTGAAGACCTATAGGCAATGATGTCTATAAGCAAGGACAAGGACATTCCATCAAGGTAAAATCATCACCAAGCCATGATGGGCAATGGCTTTTGCTTTCGTTTATTTTGTTATTTGTATTGTTCTTTTAATAAATCATTTGGGTGCCTTCATTTTGGAGGGAGAAAAGCAGGATATACATTTTTGTACAAACAAATTGTGTTGCAGAGCACAGACATAATGCCAAGAACTGACAGTTAAATATACTGTTACTAATTAAGCATTTTATTTAGATACTGTATAACTGATACATTTTTGCTTTTGAAACAGACTATGAATTAAAACTACCACAGAGACCCCTGAAATAGTGGTGTTGGTAAACAAGACTTATTGGGCTTTCCTGCAAAATATAAATGAAATGAAGGCTTTCAAGTACTGTTTTCTAAAGCACAGTGTAATTAAGAGTTAAACACTAGAAACCATTTTTTTTCAGTCTCTTACTACTTTGCTTTTTATGTTATTCGGTTTATATCAGTCTGCTTTTTTAACAACTCAATCTCATGGACAATTAAACAATACCCACAGAGGTATACAAATGTCCGACCCAATCAGTTCCACTTTATTAAACCTCTTTCATTGTTTTGTTGCATCTGGAAAAATACAACAGTAAAACAGTCCTGTGGTTGCAGCTGCCTTTCTGAATTCATCTAATGGAGTGAAAACTTCAGTAGCAGGTTTCATTAAAAGGTGTAATACATAAATATGCAAGGCTATGATATTTAGTATTTTTTTTATTTAAAAAATCCCATCTCTATTACAACTCAGAGCTAAAAAGCATTTCCAGGGAATGCTTTTTAGGGAAGGGAAGGGATTAATGAAAAACTATGGAATGCTTGAAAAGAAATGGAGGTGCCACAGCATCCGATTGTCCTGATGCGCAACCTATTCTCTGGACAAGAGGCTACTGTAAGGACAGAATATGGAGAAACTGATCGGTTCTCCATCGGAAAGGGTGTAAGACGGGTGTATTTTATCACTCTATTTGTCTAATCTATAAACAGAACATATATGGAAAGCGGGATTGGACCAAGATGAAGGAGGTATGAAAATTGGAGGGAGAAATATCAATAATTTAAGATATGCAGACGATACCATACAACTAGCAGAAACCAGTAATGATTTGAAACGAATGCTGATAAAAGTTAAAGAAGAAAGCACAAAAGCAAGACTACAGCTGAACGTCAAAAAGACAAAAGTAATGACAACAGAAGATTTATGTAACTTTAAAGCTGACAATGAGGACATTGAACTTGTCAAGGATTATCAATACCTTGGCACAGTCATTAACCAAAATGGAGCCAATAGTCAAGAAATCAGAAGAAGGCTAGGACTGGGGAGGGCAGCTATGAGAGAACTAGAGAAGGTCCTCAAATGCAAAGATGTATCACTGAACAGCAAAGTCAGGATAATTCAGACCATGGTATTCCCGATCTCTATGTATGGATGTGAAAGTTGGACAGTGAAAAAAGTGGATAAGAGAAGAATCAACTCATTTGAAATGTGATGTTGGAGGAGAGCTTTGCGCATACCATGGACTGCGAAAAAGAACAATAATTGGGTGTTAGAACAAATAAAACCAGAGCTATCACTAGAAGCTAAAATGATGAAACTGAAGTTATCATACTTTGGACACATAACGAGAAGATGTGATTCACTAGAAAAGACAATAATGCTGGAAAAACAGAAGAGAGTAGAAAAAGATGAAGACCAAACAAGAGATGGATTGATTCCACAAAGGAAGCCACAGACCTGAATTTACGAGATCTGAACAGGGTGGTTTATAACAGATGCTACTGGAGGTCGCTGATTCATAGGGTTGCCATGAGTTGTAATCGACTTGAAGGCACATAACAACAATGAATTCAATGTGGGAATGGTAGAGGTCTAGGGTGGGTACAGTTAAATAAGTTAATTTGGTTACATAATAATGTTGGTCTCATTGTTTGTCAGAAAGATGTGGGAAAGGTTGATGGCAAGTAAGGGAACAGGTGAGCACCCTAGACACCTTTGAAGATGAAGGATATTTATGGACTCTGGCTGGTCTGGGTTGTGAGGACTTAGCTTGGATATTAAGTGTTCTTGAGGTTCACCTGCCAAACCTGCACTGAGTTGTGGGGAGCCAGGAGTAGGTGGGGGAGGAAGGCCTCCCTACTCACCATAAGGTGGGGCACAGGATTTGGGGCTATGCCTTGTCATGTTCCCTGGATTGGGAACAATTTGGTTTGCTCAAGGTTGAAGTTAAAGTTATCTTCCTGTACTTCTCATTCTCCTGCAGATGTTTTTAATAAAATGGGGCTCTAGTTGAACCCATCACTTGTGTCTCACTTTATTCCTGGGTCCAGTCATAATTGCCACATAATGGTTTGTACAACAGATTGGTCTCCAGGATAATTCCCTTGTTTTGTGATAGAATATACAACTTTGACAGATCGTGTTTCCTTGCACTACAGACCTTTAAGTAACAGTAAATGAAACTATTATATACAAATCATTTTTAAAGTGACTGCCAACATTAATGCATTGTTTCAATAATAGTCATGAATTGCCTATGACATATTAGCTCTACTTGAATGTACAATAATAATAAACTTTTGTTCAAGAGCATTATAGGCCATCACTTTTGTAACCTTTGTTCTCTGACCAAAACAGCAAAATTCTGATATAGAAGTTTAGTCTCTTCTCATACTTTCCCTTGATACTACAATGTCAATACATGTACTGGTTCCAGGCTTTAACTGACAGTCACATTTAGGTCTCCTGACTATCTTTTGAGCAGGGAGAGCAGATGTAAGTAAGGCCACATAAATTGATGTCTATAAACCAAATAAATGCTTTAAAGGATTAGCAACTATTGATTATCTTTAAGAGATCTATTACAATTTCAGCTATAATCTGCATGCACTCAAAGAAACAGGCTGCTGCTAAGGCTAAAAATAGGAAGTATATTTTAGTGACACATACCTTTAATTTTCACTGCATGGCAGGCTTTTATGGCAGACCTTCAGTGAAACTAAAATAGTTAGATTCATACCCTAACAGCCATGTTAGGGTCAACTCAACCATGCAACCTATCACTAATTTTTATATAACGTCTTCATTACCTGCCGATTAAAGAAATTTCCTACATCTAAAATCTGAGTAGATTTGTGAAGGGCATAATAAGGTAAAGCAAAGTAAATTAATTGCTACAATTGTGTCAAAAGTTATAAAAGAAAAAGCCCTTTTCATTAAATGGTAGTGTGAAAAATAATTTGCCCGAGTAGTTGAAATTCCAAATTATTTCTAAATAATGAAGAAACATTTATTATATAGTTTTATTTACTCAATAAAAAAACTGGAGAATTGTTCAAAATCAGTTTCAGTTGAGAGAAATTTATATCAGCTTCAACAAATGTTATACAAATATGGTGAAACATGTGGCCTTATCCCCATGGGAGCAAAACATCTATTAAAGATGCTGCTTTTACCTCCATTTTCTGTTTGCACAGTCCACATATGGGACTCAAAGCCAGCTGCAAACCCGGTGCTTTTCATTCACACTGAAGGGAAAGGATTAATCACACAACTTCCTAATGACCACACCCTCTTAAGGTCAAAATTTCACTTCCTCTGGTTACCTTGGCAAGTGAGCATGCTCAGTTTGTTCCAGAGCTTCATAAAGTGTGATTATTTGTATTTTCATTTCTACAATCCAGCTGGAATGCAAATATTTTCTTGAACAGTGTTATGCTTTTGTACACAAATTAGGGGAGAAAGAAAAATAAAGCACAGTTTGAAGCAGGCTTGCAGAACGGGAGCCAGCACCCAAACAGGAAATGAAATGAAAGAAGGGAGGAGGAGGAAGTGGGCATAGAGAGGGGAACGATTTACACACCCACCTAAAGCATCTGAGTAAAGTGTCTACAAGCACTCAGAGATACTAACTGAAGTCATTTTTACCTTCCCTTTTTGGATTAAAAGAGCATTGATATACTATGGATTCAAAGGGGGAAATGCAATCTAGCTGCTGATTGCGTGCAATGTCATATGATCCATGCAAATTAAAAGGGGCTGTGAGTAGCACCAGACCCGCATTAAAGCTCTGTGTGAACCAGCCCTTATCTGCAAAGGGCAAGGACACCATACAAATTACAGTACAGTACAAAAGGAGACAGGCTGATACACCTCTGTCTGAACTTTACCAATCTTTACCAATCCTTGTTCCTAAAGTCTGGTTTTCTATACGAGGTAACATTCTATCATGAGAGCTCCCTACCCAATCTGTCAAATGTACACGGTTGTATCCAATGCTGTTGTTCCCATCTTGCAACAGACTTCTGCATGTGCAGTGGAACTTCCCCCTCCTATCCCTTGCTTGAGAGATGGGGGACCCTCTGGAAAAAATGTTGAGGATACACAGGGATAGGAGAGGAAGGGGAAGTCCCGTCTGCCAAATATATATAGTGTTGAATCCAACACAACTTTTATTATTTGTTTATTATTTATTTATTAGATTTATATCTCGTCCTTCCTCTCAAGCAGGAGCCCAGGGTGGCAAACAAAAGCAGTAAAACAGTCTAAAATAAAACAAACTTCAAAATATATTACAACAAAACATCCTTAAAAACATATTAAAACAAAACATCATTAACAACATCTTTTAAAAAAAGAAAAAGCTTTAAAAACACATTAAAAAGCAATTCCAACACAGACACAGACTGGGATAAGATCTCTACTTAAAAGGCTTGTTGAAAGAGGAAGGTCTTCAGTAGGTGCCGAAAAGATAACAGAGATAGAGCTTGTCTAATATTTAAGGGGAGGGAATTCCAAGGGGTAGGTGTCACTTTTACAATGGAACTTCCCCCTCCTCTTCCTTGCAGTCCTCCATGCAACCTCAAAATCTGTTTGATAGGGTTAGGAGACGCTCTGGTGCAGTTTTTGGGGGTGCACAGGGAAAGGAAGGAGAAGTCCTGTTGTGTGGGTGGAGCACCTACAACCCATAGAAAACTACTAACTACTGAATTTGGACTTTTAAACAGTATTTTATTTATGTACTTCTGAAGAAACATGTATACAGAGGGAATTAATATCAGTAAGTTTCATTATATATCTGAAGATATTTTCATGACATCTGAATTTCATTGCAAAGTCATGTCCACAATGATTTGTGTGTTTCAAAAGAACAAACTATAACAAACTCCCAGCCTTATATGTCAATACTTGCATTTCAGCTCTTACTGGCATTGCCTTAAAATGAAACAATATCCCTGGGCACTAAGACATTATTTGCTCCACAGAAATTTGCTGGCAGTATGTGCCATTTGACAAACTAAGCATTAAAGCACATTCACCCAATTGTCAAGTGGGTTGATGGAGCTGGGAAGTGTGATGTGGGTATACCAAAAAATCTTTGCAAGTAAAATGCAGCAATTGCTAATGTCATCCACAAAAACAGACCTGCTCATAGGTCTACTGAAATAAGAAATATTGCAGAACAAAAACAACAATAGCAACAAAAAACATAAATCAATATAGCTAGGGCAGAGTTACTCTTCTAAAATACTCCTGTCAGATCCAAATTCAAGACAGAGAAGCACTACAGTTTGTCCCTTCAATTTCTAGCACATTTTCTTTCCTTCATTAATGCTTCCAATTTGTTATTGCAGTGGGAGAATAATTTTTGTCATGTATAATTTCTTGCTCCCCTCTACGTTTACCTTCTCCTTTTGTCAAAAGATAAAAGTGAGAACTTTAATACATGACACTGTACAGATCTGTTTTTTTTTCTTTTTTCTTGTTGTGGTATTTCAACTATATGTTATTTTAAAAAAAGTAGTGAGATCCAAAGGCAGCACCTGTTGCATTTTCACAAAATATGGCAACATTTCTAGAAATATAAATATAAAGCTTATTATTTAAGTTGTATGGTATGTTTATACTCTGTTAGCTATTGGGGTAGCGGTGGGGCTGCTCTCCTTGCAATGCATGGCTGGACATGAGGTATTCTCAAGCTGTTTCCTGCGGTAGAACCTTCCAGAAGGGTAGCTTCTCTTAGCTTGTGGTACACTGCAATCTGGACTGCATCAGGTGATCCCCCCCACCTCCCCAGCCATCTCCCTTCATATTAGGGTGCTATGCTAGTTGGCCCTTTGGTTCCTTCAGATGTATTGTTCGTGAAGTTTTAATTTTTAGTTGTTAAAAAACTAAACTATATATTAGTCTCATCAATTTATATCAGATCTCATACATTTCAGGTAAACATCCAAGACATTGTGTTATGGTAATTCACAGCATACATCTCTCCCCAACCCTGTTTTAGATGGCTAAATCAATGTTTGGGAATGGGTCAATTAGCTGATGAACTGGTAAGTACCACAGACGAAGTCCTTTATGCTGACCTTGAACAAGAGGCAGTTGTGGAGTATCATCACTGCATTTTTACTGTTAGCTGTATGGAAGCCTGTGTGTCCCTCACACTTCACCATGCATCACTGAACTGCAACAAATACTGACAGGTATACTGTGCATCTCTACACATTGTGACACTCTTCTTCTGGTAGCTGGAAATAAATAGCTGGATACTATCACAATTCTCACATTTACTTGGAGGAGATGTTTTGCCCTTGCCCCACATGTTGCTGAGAAAAAAGTAGGAAAGAATGACATACATTTAAAGCAACCCATTAAACATCTCAATTCTCCACAATCATCAAGAGCAACAACAGACATTTGCGGCTGTTCAGAACTTGGACAATTTGTATACTGGTTCTGTGTGTAACACTGCCACAGGAACCTCTCTCTCTCTGTGTTGTGCTGCCATGTTCTGCAGCCTTGCTCTGTTCTAAAAGAATTCATGACAAAGGTCATTGCTGTAGCAATAATATTTGCAAAGTAATTTCATGTGAGGACTGACGCTTGGAACATCACAACAGCACTCCAAGAGACTCTCTCATAAATTACATTTTCTCTCACTAAATGCCCATAAAAACCTGAACATTATTATTTAAAAGAACAGAATGTTCCTTTAGAGCATTTTAAAACTGTGCCATGGAAATGAGAAAGGGATAAGAGAATTAGTTAATGAACACTTTTGACAGGAGGCTCAGGATGTGGGTAAATTTTCGGAGACATGCTAATTAAAGTCACCGCCTCCTATTACTAGTTTTGGCAGCTATGCAATTAATTTAATGGAGATGGCAGCACCTACTTACCCATTTGATTCAAATATGCAGATTCTGGGTTTTGCTCTTGATCCACAATTTTTTCCTTTTAAAAAAATTCTTAAACTGGCACATCATTAATCAGTCATTGCTGGAACACTGCATAATAGCTTATCTATGTGTCACTATATTTTCCAATAGCCCAGCACAATACTTATAGAAAGACTAGGGAGAGACACTAGGTTTCTCACAGGGGTTGGAAACAAAACACTGGGACAACCAGGACTAAGAACAAGAGAGAAAAGGTTGTAATAAAGATAACATTTTCTGGAAAATTCATTTGGTGAACGTTTTGAGAAAGACTAAATGAATATACTTTTTTTGATGTAGCATTTCCTAACTTTCTGAAGTGATTCCATGAAAATATATGGATCCAACATAACTTCAGGTTTTTTAAAGATCATTATTTGAACTGAACGACACAATGACAGATTTTTGGATAATCAATTCCTAAACACATTGTTCAAATAAATGCACTTTTACTGCTAAATGTTGCCTCAGAATCTATCTTCAAATGAACTAGATTCATTTTTTTAACAATTGCTTTATCTAGACAGACTACATAATATAGAAATGCTCAATGAACTTGAACTCTGAGCAGATCCATAGTTGCAGCTCTCATATTTGAATTTCTAGGAAACCATGCCTCTGGCCATTGAAGCAGTTCTGAAGGGTCTATTGTTGCAATGATGTAGCTATTACATTAACTTAAATTGCTCCCATTAAACAGCAAATAGCCAAGGTGATGGTAGTGTTCTCACACTGTTCATGGTGGAGTGTAATCTACCTATTAACTTTGTGGAGCGAAGGGTAGAGCAGTGGCTCCCAAACCTTTCCCCCTATGGACCACTTAAAAATTTGTTGCCAATTAGCTACCAGGCTACGTTCAAAATGCTGGTTTTGGTGTAAAAAGCCCTATATAGCTTGGGACCAGAATACCTGAAAGATCATTTAACCCCTTATATACCCAGCTGATCACTGCACTCTGCAGGTAAGAGCCTCCTACAGATACCATCTCATCAGGAGGCCCATTCTGCACAACATAGGAAGCAGACAGTTAGTGTTGTGGCACCTACCCTTTGGAATTCCCTCCCCTTAAGTATTAGAAAGGCACCGTCCTTGTCTTTTTGGCACCTACTGAAGACTTTTCTCTTTCAACATACCTTTTAAATAGTTACCTTTATCCCAGTCTGCATCTGTATTGGAGTTATTTTTAACATGTTTTGTTTTTAAGTTGTCTTTATTGTTTTATCACTTATTGTTTGCCACCCTGGTCTCCTGTTGGAAGGAAGGATGGGATATAAATTTAATAAATCAAGGATCACCTCTTCCCATATGAATCAGCCTGGATCATGTGTTCCTCACTGCAGGCCCTTCTCTGTATGTACCACACAAGGAAGGTGCGGAGGGTAGCCACACAAGAATGGGCCTTTTCAGTGGTAGCCCACCATCTGTGGAAAGCTCTCTCTTTGCTTTGTCACTAAGCAACCACTGTAAAGCAGGCTTCCAACAATGCTATAACATAAGACCTCACGGCACAGAATTCATATACTATTTCTTTAAACACATACACATATAGCATTTCTACACAGCCTGGCACCTAAACATTTCCCGAGGATGATTGCTTGGTGACAGGTTCTGAGAGGGGAGAGACATGATCGCTTTAAAATTCTATTAGACGGGGCCTGGAAAAGGTTCCAGGCAGTAGTTAACTGTCTGTTAGGTAGTTAACTGTCAGTCAGGATTAGCAGATTGGGAGAGCAATTGGAGTAAATGATAGTTTGAGTGAGGACTTGGTTGGTGAGAATAGATGAGGGAAGAACTGAGGCATATATATTAATACCCAGGGTGTCATTAATAGTGATCTGGTGAAGATCAGAAGGGAGCAGTGATTGAGGTGGTCAGAAAGACTGCCTTGGGAAAAAAATCTTGTTAGAGGGAAGTGACACAAGTGGGATTATAAGAACATAAGAAGAGCCTGCTGGATCAGGCCAGTGGCCCATCTAGTCCAGCATCCTGTTCTCACAGTGGCCAACCAGGTGCCTGGGGGAAGCCCGCAAGCAGGACCCGAGTGCAAGAACACTCTCCCCTCCTGAGGCTTCCGGCAACTGGTTTTCAGAAGCATGCTGCCTCTGACTAGGGTGGCAGAGCACAGCCATCATGGCTAGTAGCCATTGATAGCCCTGTCCTCCATGAATTTGTCTAATCTTCTTTTAAAGCCATCCAAGCTGGTGGCCATTACTGCATCTTGTGGGAGCAAATTCCATAGTTTAACTGCACTGAGTAAAGAAGTACTTCCTTTTGTCTGTCCTGAATCTTCCAACATTCAGCTTCTTTGAATGTCCACAAGTTCTAGTATTATGAGAGAGGGAGAAGAACTTTTCTCTATCCGCTTTCTCAATGCCATGCATAATTTTATACACGTCTATCATGTCTCCTCTGACCCGCCTTTTCTCTAAACTAAAAAGCCCCAAATGCTGCAACCTTTCCTCGTAAGGGAGTCGCTCCATCCCCTTGATCATTCTGGTTGCCCTCTTCTGAACCTTTTCCAACTCTATAATATCTTTTTTGAGATGAGGCGACCAGAACTGCACACAGTATTCCAAATGCGGCCGCACCATAGATTTATACAACTGCATTATGGTATTGGCTGTTTTATTTTCAATGCCTTTCCTAATTATCCCTAGCATGGAATTTGCCTTTTTCACAGCTGCCACACACTGGGTTGACATTTTCATCGTGCTGTCCACTACAACCCCGAGGTCTCTCTCCTGGTCGGTCACCGCCAGTTCAGACCCCATGAGCGTATATGTGAAATTCAGATTTTTTGCTCCAATATGCATAATTTTACACTTGTTTATATTGAATTGCATTTGCCTTTTTTCCGCCCATTCATTCAGTCTGGAGAGGTCTTTTTGGAGCTCTTCGCAATCCCTTTTTGTTTTAACAACTCTGAACAATTTAGTGTCATCAGCAAACTTGGCCACTTCACTGCTCACTCCTAATTCTAGGTCATTAATGAACGAGTTGAAAAGTACAGGTCCCAATACTGATCCTTGAGGGACTCCACTTTCTACAGCCCTCCATTGGGAGAACTGTCCGTTTATTCCTACTCTGCTTTCTGCTTTTTAACCAATTCCTTATCCACAAGAGGACCTCTCCTCTTATTCCATGACTGCTAAGCTTCCTCAGAAGTCTTTGGTGAGGTACCTTGTCAAACGCTTTTTGAAAGTCTAAGTACACTATGTCCACTGGATCACCTCTATCTATATGCTTGTTGACACTCTCAAAGAATTCTAATAGGTTACTGAGACAGGACTTTCCCTTCCAGAAGCCATGCTGGCTCTGCTTCAGCAAGGCTTGTTCTTCTATGTGCTTAGTTAATCTAGCTTTAATCATACTTTCTACCAGTTTTCCAGGGACAGAAGTTAAGCTAACTGGCCTGTAATTTCCAGGATCCCCTCTGGATCCCTTTTTGAAGATTGGCGTTACATTTGCCACTTTCTAGTCCTCAGGCACGGAGGAGGACCTGAGGGACAAGTTACATATTTTAGTTAGCAGATCAGCAATTTCACATCTGAGTTCTTTATTTATTTATTTATTTATTTATTTATTAAATTTATACCCCGCCTTATGGCCCAAAGGCCCTCAAGGCGGCTTACAAAAAAAACACGAACATAATACATCAATAAAACATAATACATCAATAAAATAATACAGTTCTCAAAATTAAATAACAAATAACATTTGCAGTAACTAACTATAAAATAAGGTGATTCCCGCATCATAACGTAACAGTCAGCAAAACAAAATACAAAAAAAACAGAACAAAGCAGTAAAAACAAAGATTGTATGGTAATTCAGGAGACACTCATTTCTGTATATGATCAAGGCTGTGTATATTCAGCAACTCTATGGGAGCACAGAGCAGAATGAGTGAATTCAGCTCCTTGAAATCTCAGCTTAATTTTTTTTTAAAGTTAAAGTTCATAGTCCTTGTGGTTATGAAAAAAATAGCTGAAAGGGCACTAGCAACACCTGCTGAAACATCTGAATCGAGATTTTCCATGCCAAAGGAGTTGTAGAGTAAGACTTCCATTAGTTGGAGGCAGAGTTTCACTGTCCTGCATAGGTCTTACACCCTTCGCAAGATTAGAAAAGGAGTACAGTATGTAACATAGCTCTCAAAATGCAGAATAATTCAGAGGTTACAAAAGCATGCTCCTTGATGGTAGCTAGGACATCAGAAAACTTGATTTTGGTAGTTAATGTGTGCCCATGATAAATCACTGGCAGAGAACTCTCGGGTGGATGCCATCCGGGCCCGGTGATTTGTCAGTTTTTATGTTGTCCATTAAGCCTAGAACTTCCTCTCTCGTTACCACTATGTGTCTCAGTTCCTCAGAATCCCTTCCTGCAAATGATAGTTCAGGTTCAGGGATCTGACCTATATAATGCTGGCAAAACTGCCCAAACAACGAGGAGCACAACCAGAGGAGCTTTGGGGTACAGAGGCAGATTGGCCCCAGTACAGAGCTTGGAAAAGTTACTTTTTTGAACTACAACTTCCATCAGCCCCAGACAGCATGGCCACTGGATTGGGTTGATAGGAGTTGTAATTCAAAAAAGTAACTTTTCCAAGCTCTGCCCCAGTAGCTGGACTGGGTTGTGGAAGTAACTGGCTGGGATGGAGATGTAGGGAAATTGACCTGAAGGGAGAGCCACTCAAAGGCTGGTATCAGCAACGGTGTTTCTGGAGTCTTTAGAACCCATCAGCAAACACCTTTAAAGTCCCCAAATAAGTAACAGTATTCCCTTTTGTAAATAATATCCCTTTAATAAACCTACATAGTTTTAGATTTATACTTCTCTCAGTGGTGGTGTCATCTCACACCTAAAGCCTTCCATATACACTACTTGTTTAAAAAAATATTCTGTGTGAACTCGTGGCAGCAAAGAGTTAAAGAAGCCTGTCTTTACGTGAAGGCAGGCTGAGAGACCAGAGGAATTCCTGACACAGGCTAAGACCTTTCTATTCAACCAAGCCTATGATGAATGTTGCCTCCTACGTTGTTGCTCATCTTTTAGTGGGGTAGGAAGGACCTAGTCCTTATTAACATATTGCTGGATGAGCATTTTATGGATTTTGTATTGTGATTTTTTATGGTTTTAATTGTTTTTATGTATTGTATTTTATTTATGTCAAGTCGCTTTGAGACTTTCTAAATGAAAATGACTGATAAATGATGATGATGATGATATTGCTGAAGATATTGGAGGGCAACTTAATTGTTCTGCCTCGCAGCAATTGTTATATGCTATGCTAGACACTGTATGATTTTAATTATATTTTTATTGCTTCTTTTAATAAATATTTTATTGTATTAATACAATAAAATACCATATAAGAAATAAAAGAAGCAATTAAAATATAATTACCATCAATATAAATATTTAATGTGGACATGCCATGGTCCACCTGAATAAAGCTCATGGACCACTGGTGGTCCATGGAGCACAGCTTGGGAACCTCTGGGTTCGAGAGCTGTCATTAATACAATGACTATCAAAAGTCCACATTGAAAATGCAGTGTAACAAACAGTACATGAGTCAATACATTTTTTTTAAAAAAAATAACATTTCTGAAACTATTTTCTGATTAACCACATTTCTGTCCCACCTCATTGAACAAATACTATACTGTAGATTGCTTACAGCAGAAAAATTAATGAAAGCTTGTTCAACCTAAGATAGCTAAAAATATCAAATGCTATAGAAAACCACAGAAAATCACTAAAATCAAATAAAATTATTAAGCAGTCCTTGCAAAGACAGGATAAATAGTTCTTAATTAGCATGTAACAAAATTAACTCAACATACCAAGTTACCAGCAATTACTTATCAGGCAAGTTCTATTCTAATAGGCAAAACATTACTATACCATCACTGCTGCTTCTACTCCTGCTCCTAGAAAGACTCCCAAATTCACATATTTCCATCACATAGTACCAGAAGGCTAGAATTAAAGTAATCCAGGCCAAGCTAAAACTAAAGATTTCATACTCAGACATGCAGCATATCATTCCACAGGCGGCTTCAGTCAACAATCAAATGCTGATGTCACATCAGTGTCATCCACCTAGTATTTGACGAGGAAGTCTGAATAGGGAAAACAGATGAAAAGGACTTTCCGGGGATTGTTAAAAATTAGCTTCTAAGCATTTTGTGTGACCCAGCTCTAGAAGTCCATCAGGAAAAATTGCCTGAAGGACATGATTCACATTCCTTACACTCATAATACAATATATAAAACTACTATTATGCATTATATACAATTACAGCTACGCTTGGTAGTACCACCAAAGTTAATGGTTTGTTAGATATTTTATTTCCTTTGATTTAGGTATATAAGTTATGACATAAAAATATTTTGCTGTCTTAAACTTGCAGACAGATCCTGAGTAATACCTGTCAATGGGTACCAAGGTGGCAATGTACTAATCCCTGAGCAACAGAAAAATCATTTATCGTCTATGTTGATTTATGATAGTCAAAACAATCTATGCCACAGGTCAGACATCCATTTGTACATAAAATTAAAATAAAGATTCTCCATTGTTTAAATTTTAGGTGCCATTAAGAAATATGACCTAATTCATTCCTCCTACATGTGGATCCATTCATCTCCTCCTATCCTCTGCAACCATCCCATCTATTGCTCTCAACAGGAGGCTTTTCTGTGCCTTGCATGGAGGTATTCAGTGGTCTGGTCCAGTGACCCGACATGCTGGCTATTGTCCCAAATAGTAGAAGGTAGCTCTGTTCTAGGAATTGGGAAAAGAACAGGTTGATAGGTGCCTCTGTGTTAGGTAGCAAAAGGCTTCTAATTCATGCTAATGGTCAAGAGTACTGCAACTAGGGACACTTGGAAGTTCTCAATCTTTGTGGATTGGAACATAGCTATACACTGGATTTTGCAATTCTCCAGTGTTCTGAAGCAGTTTGTAGTTCAAAACAAACAAACAAAAACAAACAAAAATCCCTGATCAAAATATGTTTAAAATGAGTATTTATAAAATATGTTTAAAGTGAGTATAAAGAAATACATATTTATAAATTCATACTTTGACAGAAAAATAACATATTTAAATTCACATTTAAAAAACAAATATTTAAGATTAATGGAAAAACAGGTTGGAACAGATTTATGAGAGAACAGATGTGAAAGTGACCCAGCATGGAAACAGAGTGATTTATCTATCCCAAGTTGCAATCAGGGCCAGACCAAGACATTTTGCTGCCTGAGGTGAAGGACAAGATTATGCCACCACCATTCTAATTTAATAATAATAATTCCATGTGCAGAAGCAGTCTGGATTGGAAGCTGAATTTTATTTTGATATTGGCAATGAGATAAATATCCACCATGACCCCTAGGAGCAGCAAGCTATTACAATCAGGGCTGTCCCTACCATTAGGCAGATTGATGTGACCTCCTCAGGAGACAGATGTGGTGGGGAGGAACAGCAGCAGTAGCTTCTTGGTTGCTCCTCCTGAACCTTTTGGCTCCCCTCTTTTGTTGGGAGGCACACACAGCTGTAAGTTATTTCAGGTAGGATAATTACTACATACATCTCTACTTTTGATGTGAACTATGTAAAGGACTCTCGCTGGGGGGTCAATTCCTAATCCCAGGCCAATTGCTCCCAGCTAGGCACAACCCATGACTCCCTTACCAGAACTGAGTTAAACCAATGCCAACCCTGTATGGTAGGTAGAGTGTCACCACCCCTTAAATCTGGTCACCCACTCTGGGTCAATGGAAAACCCAATGTACCAAAAATAGACCTGCCAAGGATTCAAAAAGACAACAGCCAAAAAAGCACTCCTTGCTTGGAGCCTTAAGGCAAAATAGCTCATTATATGATAGTCTGTGGCTAAATGGCCAAAGTGCTGGATTCAGAGCCAAAATTCCCCTGCAATGGACACACACTGGTAAATAAGAGGTAGTCTTTATTAAAATAAAAGTATAAGAGCAAAAATATAGCAGCAAACTAGTTCCTTAAACCAAACACCCCAAGGGTTAGGTAAAATACAAAAATACAGAGAGTTCAATCACAGGACAAAAATAACAAATCTGTCTAGCCTATTCTATGTTGTTATGTGCCTTCAAGTCGATTACGACTTATCACGACCCTATGAATCAGTGACCTCCAATAGCATCTGTCATGAACCACCCTGTTCAGATCTTGTAAGTTCAGGTCTGTGGCTTCATTTATGGAATCAATCCATCTCTTGTTTGGCCGTCCTCTTTTTCTACTTCCTTCTTTTTTTCCCAGCATTATTGTCTTTTCTAGTGAATCATGTCTTCTCATTATGTGTCCTGTTCTATACTCATACATAATCGGAAGACAGGAAGAATAACTTCATGGTTCCACATCTCCCCCAGAGATGCATGACCTGGATAGTCATAGGAAGATGGGAGTCCCAACATCAGATAACACCAAGGAACACTGGGGAACAAAGACCCCAAATCTTAGCTCTACTTTTATTGGAAAAAAGTCCAGCAACAGCCAGGAATTAATTAGCCAATCAGAGGGCTTTCTGATGATGAAATCTTCCAGAGCTTTTGCGCCTAACGGTCGAGCAGTTTCTCCAACCTTCCCAGTCCTATGACCTTGAAGTACCATTCTCAAGCTGATAAGCAGTTGTTCTCACGCATTGCCTAATTAATTGAGTTCAGCTATGGAAACAGTCTCATGGCCTTCTAGAGGCCCTAATGCAGGCAAGATGTTTTCCCCACAATTCCTTACCACAGAACCATCTTTATTAGCAAACCTTAACAAACCAGGTGTTCTTAACAAATTAAGCATCTGACTTTGAAACATCCCTACCATTTATTATTCTTATTATTACCTGCCCTGAACCATCATGTGGGTTACAACAGTTTAAACTCAACCTTGTATTTGTCTCAGGAGAGGAGGGGAGTGATCTGAAAACTTATGAAGGGACAAAGGTTAGCCACAGCTCTTCTACTGTATCTGAAGTTATTGGTGAGTAAGGCTCATGATAAACTACACACAGATCTATACTTACAAAAGGTTAGCAGTATTATGGGTTGTTGTGTCACTTC
Source organism: Rhineura floridana (assembly GCF_030035675.1). Lineage (NCBI taxonomy): Eukaryota > Metazoa > Chordata > Lepidosauria > Squamata > Rhineuridae > Rhineura > Rhineura floridana. The sequence goes on from NC_084486.1 coordinate 72,066,990, forward strand.
GGCTATTGTCTTTACTCAGCTTTCAATTTCTGTGTTCAACATCCAAGGCAATTCATTTCTTCAGACAGCTCTAAGCAACCTAATGAACTTTCTTTTCTATGTGTACGCGTTATGTCAATGAGAAAACTATCACTAAAGTGTTTTGATTCATGTTCTAAAAATGAATAATTAAATTGAATGTCTGAATCATAAATACTACCTTTCTGGGGGAAAAAACATTGAACAATGTCTGGAAAGTTCCTGTTTAGCATTGGAATTTTGTGATTCATTTTGCAGAATGAATTGTTCTTTTAAAATATGGACATATTTGGAAATACCTTAAATGCATTTTACTTTACAACGCAAATAAGTATAAATGAATTCCAAAGTCACAAGGCTAGGATGCAGCATAAGTCACTGTCTCATTTTTAAATAAGCTTGTCCTTGCACTAGCAAGAGATCAAAATAGACACCAAAAGCATAAAAAGGCATAATAGGGCAAGTATAAAGTGTCACCCTTAAGATACAAAAAACTTGCTCCAACAAGAATGCCAATGAAATGTATGAAAGCTACATCATAATCATGCTTAGAAAACTGCATCTTATAATTTACAAATGTTTTTCTGTATGCGGGAGAGATTCATAAATATTTCCACTGCTGCAATGTCCATGTTTCTTCAATTTGTATCAGTCCTCAATACATAGAAAATCCATGCCTTAAGGAATTATTTCTTTAAGTGAAAGACAGTTTATCAAACAGCAACCCTGTGGATTTCACTGGAAAATATATAACACATGGCCATATGACTCTGGAAATCTAAAAGGTGTGGGAAAAGTGTTAGATGCAAGCCTCATAAGAAAAATAAAGAAGAGTGTTCCACTGTGGACTAGATACACGGTGGCAAGCATATAGTCTAGTTGCCAAACACCTGCAAAATGCTGTGTGAGAATTGAAGCGCCAAAGCTATGAGGATAGAGGGAAGATTGACCCTTCCTGTGCCCTCAACTTTTCTGCTGAAACTCCCTATCAGTCACCTTTCCTTACAAATATGGCCAACAATTGTCTTGAAACTAGCTGGGGGAAAGCAGGTGATGCGCTAAGTACTCCCATCCCTGCCTGCCACTTCTCTGCTGCATATCATAACCTGCTTTACAGCTATCCAGGGCGACAGGGATTCCCAGCTCAATGCGCAGTTCAGTTCCATTTAGATGGTGCTATTCTTAGATGGGATTTTATTTTTAATGATTACACAAACATCTTGGACATTTATTTTATTTCTCTCTACATAATAAACTACTAGATTGTCATCACACTGTAGTTCATATGGCTACCAACAGATGGAGCTAGCCCTGTAAACAATAGTATAATGACAATTAGGAGGAGAAGGCCAGACCAGGTGGGAACTGAATGAGAGTTTGCTGAGGCAGAGGAAGAGGGGTGGGTGGGTGGGTAAGGAGGATGAAGCTGAGGGGGAGACCAAGAGGAGGGAAGGAGGACTGTTGTGGTTGCTCTCCACCACCTTGTTTCACCCCATGGAGGAGCTTCCTTGATTGTCAAAGGGAGAAGTTCACTCAGTATGATTGATTGATTGATTGATTGATTGATTGATTGATTGATTGATTGATTGATTGTGTGTGTGTGTGTGTGTGTGTGTGTGTGTGTGTGTGTGTGAGAGAGAGAGAGAGAGAGAGAGAGAGAGAGAGAGAGAGATGTGGGCTGTGCGTGTTTTTGAAAGTGTGATACAAATGAGGGGGAGGGATGTGTGTTCTCTGTGTGTGTGTATTTGTGTGTGAGAAATAGAAACTTAAGGTGAGGGAGTGTACCAAAAGGAGGTTCCTTTGGGAGGGAAGAGGAATGTACCAAGCTAGACCAGAAAAATGTAAAAGGAGGATTCATGATAGGGGTGGATGGGTGGGTGGGAAATAGGGCATGCCAGAAAGGGAGGAGGAAGGAGGGAGAAAAAGGAAAGTGGTGTGTACCAAAAATATAAAATCATGGGTGAGGGGGAGCTAGTGGGCGTGTACCAAAGGGGAGAGAAATGCCCCAAATAGCAGGGAAACAGTTGGAGAAAGTGTACCAATGGAGGAATTGCAGAGCAGTGAGAAAAGGAAAAAGGAAAATGAAATGTACTAAGGTGTTCAGTTATGAGGTGGTGGAAAAAAACAGTGGAGGAGGAAAGGGTGCTCTGCACATGTTCAGAGAAGCCTTGCAAGGAATCTTCATGGGGTTGTGAGTGGAGCAGACAGGGGCTCTACATTCAGTCTCATATACAAATACTGTTGTCTCAAAATCAATTTCTCATTTGTTTATGTGAGTAGTAGTTTAGTGTCCCTCCAGATGTTGTTGCACTACATCTCCCAACACTGGTCATGATGGCTGGGGCTGATGGGAGCTGGAGTCCAATAATATCTGGAGGGCACTGTCATGAACTTGTATATTTTTATGAAATGTTAAAATTATATGTAACATCATGGCTCAGTGCAAAGAACTCTGGGAGTTCCATCTTGTTAGAAAACAGGCCTCTGAAAGGGTAAAAATGTTAAGTTTCGGTTTCCAGCTGAAGACAGTTAAGGGAGGCCTAAACAGAAGCACCTGGTTATCTGTGCTAATCAGTAAGAGCCTGGCACTCAAGGCCATCCTAGCCTGTGAAGGTTGAAACACCGTTGGAAGGGGGGCCTGGAAGGTGCGCAAAAGTGGAGAAACATCTAGAAAAGGATTACATCAGAAAACTCCTGATTGGTTAATTAATCTTGGACCGTTGGGTTTCTTTTCCTTAAGTATAGGGCTTGAGACCCATAGCCTTTGTTCCCTCAGGAGGTTCTGAAAGGTTCCTTCCGACTGGTGCCTATGGGAGGTTATCTAAGCAGGGTTCCATTGCTTTGTAACTGATGCTATTCTCTCTGAGGAGAGACGAGACTTCAACCAACTACCTCCTATGTAAGTAGATAGGTTAGTTAGGTTATTATTTTCTTGTTGTGTGAATGCTCTTATGTGTACCTAAACCCCTGTTTGGGTGTATGGTTTTGAAAAATTGTTTGCTGCTATATTTTAATGTGCACTTATATTTTTGAATAAAGCTACTTCTATTTAACCTGGTGTGTTCATTGAGGGTAAGGGTGGTTCTGAATCCAGCACCTTGACCATTCAGCTACACAACTACCAAAAGGGAAAAGGAGTTAAGCCTAATTCTAATTTGTGGGGTTTTACCAGAGGTTTCTTGACAAGGAGTGTAAATTTGGCTCTTGTCTTATAGGACCTTGGTTTACCTATTTTCTGGGCTCAGAGTTCCCCTAGCTCTGAGTTGAACCAGTGACAGGGGTGGTGGCAGCCTACTTTCTACCTTGCAGGGTTGGTGTTAGTTTGCACAGCCTTGGCAAGGGGGAATTTGGTATTTGGGTTCCAGAACAATTGCCCTAAGGGTGGGAATTGGGTCTGAAGCATGGTCCTCGCGCCTTGAGGGGCGGGTGGTCGCATGACAGGCACTATCTTGGTTACCTCTCTGGCTTATATACTGTTACTATATTAACATTTCAGCACTGCCTAACAGATAAGGACTTTTGCAAGTGAACTGTCTGGGGCTAAAATGGAAATACTGAGAGTCAGTGTGGGATAGTGGTTAGAATGTAAGAGTAGGTAGCATGGGGCCAATTTCCAATCCCTACTCAGCCAGTAATTTCTATTTAGCCAGAAATCTCTCAGCCTAACCTTCCTCACAGGGTTGTTATGAGGATAAAATGGTGATAGTGGTGGGAGATTTATGTATGTCTCGCTGAGCTCCATGTAAGAAGGGTGAGACATAAATAAATAAATTTGCAGAGATTATGGTATGCAGAAGAAGGACGCAACTGAAGTATTTTATGGAATTAATGTTGGATCTGATCATTTTTTAAAAGAAGGGTGATCCTGAGTCCTTATATTCCCAAATTCCTGATACCTGGGGAAGAAGAAGCTCTGATAAACACAGTACTAAGTTACCTAAAATATGTGCATGTTTTCATTTTCCGTTCAAAAAGAAATCTTGCTCCCTATTAATGTTTTTCCCAGCTCCTGGATGAAATACAGCAGTACATCAAAAAGAGTCCCCATCCCCCAGACAATTTATTGGCTGCACATTATGTAGGGCACTTTGCATTTATAACATAAATAACAGACAAGAGCATTTTAAAAATAACTCTTCAAGTTCTGTTGGTAATAACATCATAATTATAATCCATGCACACCCTGGGCTTTTCCACAACTCCTTTGTAATTTTTGTAGTTACTTATTGTGTCAGTATATTATTGAGACTAAAATATCTTCAGACTAAGCATCATGTTCCATAAAAGACTCGGTACTTTGACACTTTGACACTACAAAAGTAGTACAAATAAAATCACTCCTGTTTTTCATAAAATCCTTCCACCGTCCCCACATGATGGCACGGTGTGAAACCTAGAGAAAATGTGTGTGCGTTAAGGAGTTCCACGACATCAAATTCTCAACAGGGAAATAGGAATGTAGCAGGTAAGGTCCCTTGGTTGTTTGTGACTTCTAGACTCAGCAACCTGATGTCTCATTCGATCCCTGGAGCTTTGCATTTGACAGCCATTGCGGACAAGCAGTGTGATGCCAGGAACACAGTAAAAACAGAATGTGCCACAGTGAATAGTGTCAACTATGCATTTGACTATAAACAGTATTTGTATTTTTAGTTCCTCATTTGACTTCTTTCTTATGCTCTACAAGTCTCTCTTTGCCTCTTTTCAAACTATTTTGCTCCCATCCCTAAGAGAAAAGATCAGAGGTCTTTCAAGTTCTCCATCTTTATTCTCACTCTTATCATAATTACTCCTCTAAGTAACATGATTGGGGGAAAAACACTAAACTTAATACAGAGAAGAAATACTGTAAGGGGACTTCATAACAAACGTTTTGAACAGTGGCAAATGATTCACTATAATATATAATATTCATCTATAATATATATTTCTGAATAATACAAGCAGGTAAAATTAAATTATTGTAATAATTAAATAATTGTAGTAATTGTAAGCTACTGTGTGTGTGGAGGGGTTAATTTTCAAATGAGATGACTCACATATTGCCTAACGTTACAATAAAGTTTTTGGAAGTATTGGAAGGCATTGACTCCACTTTTGTGCCACACCATTATCTTTTTACTTGAGAAACATTGTCTTCTACTGGATGTTGAACTGAGAACACTAGGATTCAAATCAATGATCAGACATGAAGCATGTTGAGCAGATTGAGGCACATCCCACTAGGCACTTTCAGGCAAACCCTCCAAGTGTGTATGAGAGCGGGGCATGCATGCAAGTCCCATCTCAAGGTCCTCTCATAAGCCATGCTCCTCCCAGTCCTTGAGTTTCCTGTGTTGCACAGATAAGGTCTGCATGGGGCTTCTACGTGAGTGGACTCTTCAATCAACTGATTACCCTGCTTTATCACGGTCCACAATCACATGGAGGATTCTACTCATTTTCAAATGAATGCAAGTAGGAGATGCATGCAGATGCAACATGGGGAAGGCCAGGAACTGGGAGTGTGCAACAGATGTGAGGACATTTGGGGTGCAGCTTTTGTACAACCCTTTGCCCTCAACTACAATTTGAGTGTGTGTATTTATTATTTATTTATTATTATTTATTTATTGCACTTGTATACCGCCCCATAGCCGAAGCTCTCTGGGCAGTTTACAGCAATCAAAAACATTAAAACAAATATACAATTTAAAACACATTTTAAAAACAATTTAAAACACATGCTAAAATGCCTGGGAGAAGAGGAAAGTCTTGACCTGACATGGAAAAAATTACAGTGATGGCACCAGGCGCACCTCGTCACCAAACTCATTCCACAATTTGGGGGCCACCACTGAGAAGGCCCTCTCCCTTGTTGCCACCCTCCGAGCTTCCCTTGGAGTAGGCACCCGGATGCCTACATGCCTTGTGTCTCAGCCTAATCTACTTCAAAGAGTTCCCAAGAGTTTAAAATGGGATAATGTCAAGGGCAGGAAAGAGGATGAAAGCTTGAAACAAACATTTCAGTATTTTTCTTGGAAAACTATAGGAAATTAAAATCTCTTATCTCATCCCCTCACACATGAGACATATACCTAACATCCCTGCTCAATCAAACTAAAGGCCTAACTAGTCCAGCATCCTCATTCCCACAATGGCCCATCAGATGCTTCATCAGATACCACAAGCAGGTCATGAGGGAAATCGCCTTCTTCCGCTGTTCCCCAGTGACCAATACTCATAAGCCCGCTGCCTCTGATCTGGATGTAGCATATAGCCATGACTAGTTGTCATTAATAGCCTTATCCTCCATGAATTTCTTTAAAGTCAACTAGGATAGTGGCCATCACCACATCTTCTGGCAATTAATTCCACACATCTCTGAAGAAGTACTTCCTTTTGTCCCCCCACATTCAACTTCCTTGGATAACTGTGATCTACTCTTATGAGACAAGAAGAAAGACTTCTCTCTATCTACATTCTCTACAGCATGCACAATTTTATATACCTAACTCATGTCCCCCCTTACTTCCATTTTTTTCTGAACTAAATGGCCCTAACTGTTTCCTCATCAGCCCCCTGATCAGTTTGGTGGCCTTTTCTGAACCTTTCCCAGCTCTACAAAATGCTTTTAGAGATACAGCAATCAGAACTGTACACAGTGTTTCAATTGTATTGCATTATAGATTTTTATATAAAGGCATTACAATACTGGAAGTTTTATTTTCAGTGTCATTCCTAAAATTCCACAGCATGGAATTTTACCACTCAAATAATTGAATGCCATCCACAAACTGTCCACCTCACTATTAACTCCAACTCATTTTGAACCATTGAACAAATAAAAAAGCAACATTCCTTCCAATACAGATCCTTGGAGGAACCCATGTCTTCATTCCCTACATTGTGAGAACTGTCCATCAGGGCTGGCTCCAGGAATGCTGGGGCCCTTGGGCATCAGCTTGCCCTGGGCCGTGGCATGTGTGTGCATGCACGTGTGCATTTGCGTTCGCCCGTGCATGCACCCCACCCCCCACCTACCTGTCTCCTGTCTTTTACTATTGCCATTAACCAAGATGGCAGCTGCCGTTTCCCTAAGGGAATGAAGCCTCTGCCACCATCTTTGTTGATGGCAAGCATGCGTGCTATGCGCACGCATCTCTGCCATCAGCTAAGATGGCAGCAGGGGCTTCAGTACCTTAGGGAAACCGTGGCTGGCATCTTTGTTAAGGGCAACGGTAAAAGACAGCAGACAGGTAAGTGGGGAGACGTGGGGGAAGTGGGGCCCCCGCAGATCACAGAAGGGGAGCGGAGGGGCAGCTGAGGGCCCCCCTGTAGCTCCAGGGGCCGTGAGGCCAGTGCCCAACCTGGCTGCCCTTTAGAACCGGCCCTGCTGTCCATTGATTTTTACTCTCTGATCCCTCATCTTTCTTTTTACCAATCCATAAAATGACATCCTTTTATCCCATGACTGCTAGTTTACTCAAGAGCCTTTTGTGATAAACATTGTCAAAAAACTTTTGAAAGTCCAAGTGCACAATGCCTACTGGATCACTCAGCATTTCTTATGTAAAGAGTCCAAGCAGGTCTATCTTTAGGTACAGCAGAGCCTAAACCTTGGTGACTATAATACGCAGAACTGTAACCAAATATAAATATATCTGTTAAATCCTACTTAGAGTAGACCCATTAAAATTAATAAATCTTAGTCATAAATTCAGTATTCTACTCTGAGTAAAACTAGCATCGAATGCCATCCCTTACTGCATTATTCAAAATAGAATTTAAGACAAAAATGCCAAGTACATCTAAAATTTAAGGGTCCTCACTTTATTATTTTAAAAATAAAAATCAACTATTTTCCATTCCACTGACTGTAGTATTTAACACGCAACAAATGAGAGCCATACCAAAAAGTTGCAGAGTGGAGTGCTGCTGTTCAGGATTCCAGTCGCTCCATGCCTTTCCTTCCTACCCAGTCAGTCAGCATTCTATGGCCACTGAGCACACTCCTACAGACTTTTTGTACTTCTGCAAACCTTGTGTTCCCCAAGCCTGCTGATACCTCCCTCTTGTGTGTGGGGTGGTTGCAACATAAACAATGACATAGCCTGAACATTGGAAATAGAAAGGAATTATGAATATTGAGCTTAGTCTGAACTTTAATTTTAAAAAAAAGAAATTGAAAATTTTTACAGTGGGAGCATCGATACACTGGTAGCAACAAAAGCGCAGCTGCAGTTTAAAAAGAAACCTATTTGCAAGGTTGGCATTTTCAAACAAATTGCCTGATGCATGGGGTGTGTGAGTGTGGTTGCTGCATTTAAACATCCTCCTATGTCCCAGTTGTTGCCATTGTACATTACATAGTCAGAAAAATCAGTAGCTGGTAGCCAGCAAGGGCATCAAAGGGGCTACATTTATTCCCTTGCGCTTTAGTCTTGTTCCTGATCAACACTTGATTGCTGGTTTTCTGACAGGGCTGTGCACATGCACAGTTTGATCAGGATCAATAACTGAAGTTTAGCAACATCTCTTAGGGCTTCACTGCTGTAGGTTATTGAAAGGGAGATAATCCTATGCACTCACTTGGCAGTGTGTGCCATAGCCAAAGAGAGCTTTATGTTCACACATCGTGTGGATCATAGCCATTGTTTATGAACACTTATTTCAGAAAATTCTGCTAAGCTTCTCAAAGCTTCTCTTGTTGCAACATATATCAAAATACTTGCAACTATCTAATGACAAAGGCATTAATTCGTATAATTCCTTCACATCACTGATTTATACAAACAAACAAAAAGTCTTTGATCCTAGAACAATCTCCTATGCCTATGCAACAATCTCATCATTTTCTAGTGTTCACCATCACCACCAACACAATAAACAGAATAGCTATCATATGAGCCTTGATCCTTAATATCACGATTGATAAATAACTCTTTGTTGAAAACTGCTTATGGATAGAAACTCTTCTAATGGCTACACTAAATTGGTTGGTATCCAGGAGAACAGGAGTAAAGTATGTAAACAGTAGTGTAAAGTATGTATTACTGAAATGTTATAACAACAAAACACCTGTGAAATGAAAGGTTACTATGCTTTGTCACTGTGCTACTGGCTGAAAAATAAAATATCACACACGACTATGATCTTGACTTTAGTGACTTACACATTTATGGTGAGTCAGACTGAACCATATAAGATAAAACCTAGAAGGGGAGTACAGAACACCAGACATCTAAAAACAAATCCAATGGACAAAGTTAAGAGTCCAACTCTTTTTTTTTAAGTGACCCAGAGAGAGAATATACTGGATCCGTGAGATCCTTGACTGAAATCAGGACAATCATAGAATAAGTATACAAGCTTGTTCAACAGGAAAAACAAAAGTGCAATTCACATGCCTGAATAAGCCAGCTAATCTTGTTAGGATATGCATTTATGTAAAATTAGTCTTTACATCTCTGTCAGAAAGCAGTACTTAGACCCTTTTAATTTTTATGGCCTATGGCAATAAAGGATTTTTATCATTTAACTATCAGACTCTTTACTATTCAGATTGGTTTTCTAAGAGCTGCCACAGCCAATAGCTCTCCAATTTAACAATGGTGAAACGGAACTCATTTTTTCTAACTCACCGCATTCTGGGTTGTGCATTTTGCATTAATGAAGTAAGTTTCTGGGCTGAAGCTTCCTGACCAAGCACTAATACATCCACTGTGTCAACTATAATTTTTTTTTTTTTTTACAATAATTTTTATTCAAATTTTCATAAAACATACAAAACAAAATCATAAAACATTCAAAGACAAAAAACAAAACAAAAATGATTAAACAAAAAAATAAAATGTTGACTTCCCATTTGTCACAGATCAAATCAGTTGTAGGTCTACAATATATAACAATCCTGTCTCTTAAATTATATTATAAAATCACTTTCCTCCAGTACCTGGAGTTATCTTAATTAATCATCAAATCTCATAAACATTACTTTATTCTTTCCACAAAAAGTCAAAGAGAGGTTTCAATTCTTTAAGAAATATATCTATCAATTTTTCTCCAAATAAACATGTCGATTAATCCATCTCTTTAATAATAATAATAATCTTATTGTCATAACCATAGTCCAAATAAACATATCGATTAATCCATCTCATCAAAATCTGTTAGGTCCAATAATTTCAATAGCCATTATTCCATTATCCCTATTAATTCCATCTTGCATCTTCAATAGTCCTGTTAAGTCCAGTAATTTCAGTGTCCAATCTTCCATTATCAGTATTCCATAATAATCTTGCTGTCATAGCCATAGTCATATAATAAGAGTCTGATGGGAATTTCCTCTATCCCAAATATTTTCTTGCCATCGATTCTGAATAAGTTGCTGAAATATTGTTGTAAAGTCATATCTCTGTTCTTCTTTTTTACAAAATGCACTGGCTCATCTCTTGAGAGTTTTTCCATTGTCACATGGCTGCAGTTAATTCCATAGATTTTCTCTATATCAAGCTCCATCACGTCATTCCAGTCCAGAAGATTATCCAAGCCATTGATAACTTTATCTCTAATATCTTCATTAATTTCTTCAGAGATAACATTAAATTCCAAACAGTAGATTTTATTTCTAATATCCATAAACTCCAGATCTTTTTCCAATTCCACATTTGTTCCAATCTCCAGGGCTTGTATCTTCCCTTTATTTTTTCTTTTCTCATCTCTGATCTCATTCTCCTCTCTCACAGGATCCCCTATTTCTTTAAGCTCCTGCGTCATTTTGCTCAGTTCAATTTTCAGCTCCTTACTGCCCTGTCGCAGGGTTTGTTTCGTTATCTCAATCTCATCCATTATTTTCTGAAACATAATTACTTCCAGATTCTCAGCCACTTTCTTGATTGCCATTTTTAAAACCACCAAAACAAAACAAAACAAAAATAAAGAAGAACCACTTCTTATTTCAGCAACAATTGGGTTAATATTCCAGGCTTGATGACATCACAGTATAAACAGAGCAGCCTGCCTTATCTCTCTATGTTCAAGAACACAAAACAAATTTAGTTCCCAGCATCAAAACAGTTAGTGGCGTCGTGAAGAAGCAGATTCGTCAAAATAAAATAGACCAAAAAGAGAATAGTCCCAGACAATATAATGTTCCTCGGAATAGAAATCCCTCTTCTGTTTATATCTTTGGAATGCACTTCCAGGACAGCTTTTTGCAATAGAAACAGAGATAAGCTGTTAATTTCGTGAATAACAAAGAAGAGTTATAGCTCACCCAGAAGTTCTTTAAAGCTGATTCATTTGACAAATCTCTTTTTGCTGCAACAATTTAAACCAAGTAAAAAAAATAATAGAAAGAAGGGTGCTTGCCTGTTAGTCCATTTTCTCTTTGAAGAAAAGATAAACGTATCGCATTAATCAGATAGAGCTTGTTCGGAAGTCCGTCCGGCATTGCTGGCTGGACCTTTTCTCATAAATTAATGAAATCCAGTCCTCCCAACAAAAACAGGCTTTTGAGGTTGATCTCTACGTTTCTCCCTGCCCGGGAGAAATTTCATCAGTCAAAAAAAAAAATGTTCTGACTGATTTATATCTGAATAAGCTTCTTTTGAGGCGGGAGCCCGTCTCAAAAGCAGGCACAAGCAAAGTCACCCTTCCCGGAAGTCCTGTGTCAACTATAATTCTATCCATCTCATACTGCCGGCTGATAAACAATGGCAACACAAAGGGCACACTGCCTCACGTCCCAGCATGATCCTGCTGTTATTGACCACTTTCCCCTGACCTTTCTTCTTGGTGGTTCAAGGCTCTGTCTTTTATCAGGCATCCTTACAAATGAATCTATTACAAGAGGCTTCCATATAAATTACACGTGTTAAATAAACACACTTATTCAAAAACAGGGCATGTCAAAAGAGTTTAAAATAAAACCATCTGTGGATTCTATATGTTTGTTATAGTAGTTCAGCTGATGTGCTTTTGTAAATGCTTTGGCCCTAAAGATTTCAAGGGAGGAAACTAAAAAAGGGGGGGAAGGTAGAAGCTAAGTTAGCAAATGCCGTCTTAAGAATTTAGGAAAGCTTAAAATAGCGACTGAGGACCATAAATATATTAAACTAGGTCACACTGGTAATTGCTGTTAATTGTTAAGCAGTTAGAAAATAAATTATGTTAAAACAGAAAATGTCTTGAAGAAAATACTAAATTTAGATGTTAAAAGGCAATGTGCCACTGGTTACACCACTGGTAACAATTCCACCAACGGCCCATCATTGCTGGCCTTAAATATTTTCATGCCTGAAGTGAAAAAACAAAATGGCACCTCTAAACCATCTCATTATGAACATATCATAAATCAAAGGATGATTCACATTAATGACTACTGTCCTTAGCTGTCCTTTGCCAAATTCCTGTTGGAAGTGGGGCAAGAGCAATTCCTGTTTTGTTCTGTTGTTTATGTTCCAGAAGGGAGATAGAGTTAGGGTCCTCCAGATGGCTAGGCTTGACTACCTCTACCTGTGATGCTCTGATTGACTTCCTTCCATCGTTAGACTGATAGGTCTGAGGGAAGCTTATCTGCCCTTCTTCCGCCCTTCCTCTCTTCTTCAACTGTCCAAGAGAGCGGAGACACCTTTGTCTCTGCTCTCTCTCTCTCCTGAGCCATGAGAGCAATTCCCAAACCTGGGCATTGCACCTCTAACTTAGTTAGTTAGTTAGAATTAGGTATGCCTTTCTATCTACTATGTATTTCTATAAATAAAATAGCTTTTCTTATTTTACTAAGTCGTAAGTCTCAGTGATCTTAATATAGGGTAAAAGTCTGCTTTCTTACGTAAACGCACACACTGGCACACACACATTTCAGACTGTTGACGTTCTCTGCTATTATCTATACAAATTTACACAACAATTCCAAGAACATTTTGACAGAGCTTGGAAAAGTTACTTTTTTGAACTACAACTCCCATCAGCCCCAGCCAGCATGGCCACTGGATTGGCCTGATGGGAGTTGTAGTTCAAAAAAGTAACTTTTCCAAGCTCTGCATTTTGAGTAGCCAATTCCCTCACAAACCCCTCTTTGAAATGAACCAGTAAACTAACTTCCCTTGTCCCTCTATGCTCACGTCTTTATAAAATGGAAACGCATTACAGGTACCAGAAAGTTCAGGAGCTTGCTTAGTTTCATGCTACTAGAATGTCCAGATGCTCAGGAGACCCACCCTAAGATTTTTCTGCCATCTCTTTGGAGCAAGGTGTTATCTATATGCTGATGATATGCAGCTCTATTTCTCCATAACATCTGAAATCAGGAGAGGCTGTGAATACGCTGGATCAGGGACTGAATGCTATAGTGAACTGGAAGAGGGCCAATAAACTGTGCTTGAATCCTGGGAAGATGGAGGCTTTTGGAGTAGGTGGTTCCCATGTCTGGGAGATAGGCAAGTAACCTGTTCTGGATGGGGTCGCACTGCCTGTAAAGGAGCAGGTCTGAGGCTTAGGAGTACTCGTGGAATCATTTTTGTTACTAGAGACCTAAGTATCCTCTGTGGCTAAGAGTGCTTTTTACCAGCTTTGTCTGGTTCATCAGCTACGGATTGTTCCTAGACAGGGATAGCCTGACCAATGTAGTTCATGCGTTGTTACCTTGAGGCTGGATTACTGCAATGTACTCTATGTGGGGCTGCTCTTGGCCCTGGTTTGGAACCTCCAGCTGGTGCAAAATGTGATGGCCAGTGTGCTGATGAGGGCACATGGCCAACACATGTGACACCACCTTAAAACATCCACACTTGCCGTCCATCCACTACAGAGCCAGGTTCGAGGTATTAATTTACAAAGCCCTTAGCAACTTAGGTCCAGGTTATCTTAGGGATTCCCTGAACCCTTATATCCCAGCATGATCACTGAGATCATCGGCAGGAGTGACATTGATCATCCCCTGAGTTGGTGAGCCTCATTTAATATCAATATGAAATTGAGCCTTCAGCGTCATTGGCCCAGTTCTCTGGAATGCTCTGCCACAAGAGATTCAGCAGGTGCCTTCTGTTTTAACCTTTATATGCCTGTTGGAAACCTTTCTATTCTGCCAGGTATATGCATGCAATTAAGATGTTGTTTTACAATAGCTGACCTTTGTTTTTACTATATTTTTAATGGCTTTTATGGCATAGTCTTTTTTGTTGTTATAAACTGATTTGATGTTTTAGTGGAACACAAATATATTTATAAAATGAATAAATAAATGTAGATGGAGCATATCTTCCCTGTTTCCATATGTAGCTTGTGGGTGATTGCTGGACTCATGAGCTCATGACCACTTTGCCTGTTATAGCCATGAAGATCTTGATCTTCTTGTTGACCTGTACTGTTTCAGGTGCAGACACATCTTTCAAGAAGCTCAAGCTTAATTAGTCTTTATTTTATTTTATTATTATATTTACATCCCAACCTTCATCCCAGAAGGAGCCCAGAGCAGCAAACAAATTAAAAAAACACTAAAAACATCTGTAGAACATTGTAAAAATAAAGCATCTTTAAAAAGTTATTTAAAACAAAATATATTTAAACAAATCTTTTTTTAAAAAAAAAAACTTTAAAAGCGTATTTTAATACATCTTTAAAACTTCCAGAATCCAGTTTTATGTGTTTACCACGGTCACAGAAATCCCCATGCAGCACAACCTGACCCAGGGGTTGCAGTTAGTGCAGAATGCTGTGGCATGATTGTTGACATGAGTGGGACCCTATCAGCACATAATACCTCTGCTCTGAAATCTGCACTGGTTGCCAATCTGCTACCAGGCCAAGTTCAAAGTGTGCTTTCCATGTTACAGGTTCTACATAGTGCTTGTGCTGCTCTTGTAAGAAATCGATCCTTTAGTGTGGCAGTACCTACGCTTTGGAACTTCCTGCCTATTGACATTGGGCAGGCACGTCATTGTACTCATTTTGGCACCTGCTAAAAACATTTTTTTAGGCAAGCCTAGCCAGGCATGTAGAAGCTAATATGTTTTTTATCTGTGTTTGTTGGTTTTATTATTTTGAATGTTTTAAATACCTGTGTTTAACTGTTGCTGCCAATAATTTCATTGTTTTAATTCCTTCTGTAAATTGCTTTGAGGGTTATTTTTTTTACAATAAAGTGGTATATAAATATTGTAAAAAATACATAAATAAATTTCTGAGTCACTGTGGCCCTTGGGTCTCTTTCCTCTTTTAGGCACAAAGGAAACTGCCTTATACCGACTCGAGCCATTTGGTACCATCTAGCTCAGTACTGATGACATGGACTAGCATTGGCTCTCCAGGATTCCAGGCAATAATCTCTTCCAGAGAAGGAATTTTGGACCTTTCCATGCATGTGCCCTACAACTGAGCTACAGCCCTGTTTTAAAAAGTATCTTTTTAAATTGTTCTTTTCAATTCACTAATGAATGCACAGCATGAGATAAGATTAGTTTGGCAGGATTTGTTCTTCATAAATCCATGTTGGCTCCTAGTAATCACTGCATTGTTTTCAAGGTGCTTACGGATTGACTGCTTTATAATCTGCTCCAGAATTTTTCCAGGGATTGATGTTAGGCTGACTGGTCTGTAGTTCCCCGGTTCCTCCTTTTTCCCCATTTTGAAGATAGGGACAACATTAGCTCTCCTCCAGTCATCCGGCACTTCACCAGTCCTCCACGATTTTGCAAAGATAATAGACAGCCAGTTCCTTCAATACTCTAGGATGCAGTTTATTGGGCCCCACCGATTTGAACTCATTCAAAGTGATTAGGTATTCCTTGACCTTTTGTCTCTCAAGCTCAAGGTCCAATCCTGCCCCTTCTACTTTGAGTTTCCCAGGAGGGTCATAGACCCTTTTTTGGGAGAAGACTGAGCCAAAGTAGGAATTGAGCACTTCTGCCTTTTCTTTGTCATCTGTTATCATTTTGCCATCCTCATTGAGTAGATGTGCCACCATTTCTTTTCTCTGTCTTTTACTATGGACGTACCTGAAGAAAGCTTTTTTGTTGCTTTTAGCATCCCTCGCTAACCTCAGCTCATTCTCAGCTTTAGCCTTCCTGACACCATCCCTGCAATTCCGTGATACCTGCCTGTACTCTTCCTTTGTGGCCTGGCCTTCTTTCCACTTCCTGTATGTGTCCTTTTTTGTTTTCAGGTCAGCTCTAAGGTTTTTGTGAAGCCACATTGGCTTCTTCTGCTGTTCCCCCCCTTTTTTCCTTGTTGGAATTGCTTGCCATTGCACTTTTAGAATTTCCTTTTTTAGAAACTCCCACCCATCTTGGACTCCTTTTCTCATTAGGGTCACTTGCCATGGAACTGTACTTACAATTGTTCTGAGTTTATTGAAATCAGCTTTCCTGAAGTCCAGGGTGCTGGTATGGCTACTCTCAGCTTTTGCTTCTGTTAAAATCACAAATTCAAGTATGGGGTGTTCACTTTCCCCCAGAGTTCCTGTAACTGCCTCTTCATCCACCAAATCATCTCTATTGGTTAGAATCAAATCGAGGATAACTGATCCTCTAGTTGCTTCCTCCACTTTCTGTAAGAGAAAGTTATCTCCAACACAAGTCAGAAATTTCTTGGAGGGGCCATGTTTGGCAGAATTTGTCTCCCAACAGATGTTGGGACAATTGAAGTCCCCCATTACTACTACATCATGACTCCTCGAAACATTGGGAATTTGCTTTTCAAAAGTTACATTCTCGTCTTCTCCTTGATTGGGTGGTCGGTAGTAGACTCCAAGCACCACATTCCTTTTATTACTTGCCCCATTAATTTTAATCCAGATACTCTTGGTGGAGCTACCAAGCTCATCTTCCTGAATTTCTGTGCAGGGATATGTACTTTTAACATATAGCGCGACTCCACCTCCCTTTTTATTCCTTCTGTTCTTTTTGAACAAGTTATATCCTTCAATTGCTGTATTCCAGTCATGGGAGTCATCCCACCAAGTTTCAGTTATACCTATCAAGTCGTAATTGCCCTCCTGTATTAAGAGTTGAAGTTCGTCCTGCTTGTTTCCCATGCTCTGTGCATTAGTAGAAAAGGGGAGGGGAGGAGGAAGGGAGAGGAGAGGGGAAGGAGGGGAAAATCAGGTCATTTCCCCGCTTATTGAGTTCAATGGGATTTACTCCTATGCAATCATAGTTAGGATAGGAAAAACTGACCATGGAGGAGCAGAGGGGAGGGGGAAGGGGAAGCAGCATAATGGAGGGGGGGAAGGGAAGGGGAGGGCAGGTTTGATCATTTGCATGCTTATAGATTCAATGGTATTTACTTCTGTGTAATCATGCTTAAGATAGGTAAAACTGACCATATGAGGAGAGGGGGAAGGGGAGGAGGGGAAGGGAAAGGAGGGGATTAGAAGGGGATGGGGCAAAGGAAGAGGGAGGGAAGGGGCAAGAGGGAGGGGATAGGAGGGAGGAAAAGGAATGGTGGGTTTGATCATTTGCATACTTTTTGAGTTCAATGGGATTTATTTCTGTGCAATCATGTTTGAAAATGGAAATGGACTACATTCAAGTCGAACGCACTTAAGGAGACCCTTTGAGTAGGGTTTTCATTGTAAATGGTATTCAGATGTGGTTTTACCATTGCCTTCCTCTGAGGCTGAGAGGCAGTGACTGGCCCAAGGTCACCCAGTCAGCTGCATGGCTGTGTGGGGATTTGAACCCTGGTCTCCCAAGCTGTAGTCCAACACTGACCTGGGGGAGGGGCAGGGAGTGGAGGGGGAGAATATTGTGTGAGTGGGCAGAGGGGAAGCCCCTTTCCTTTCCAAAAGGAAAACATTGTGAATGGTATCATTGCTTTTTAGTGTTTCCCTCACCTTTTTATACTACAGCAGGCAGATGTAGCCTCCCACCCAAATTTAAACCAAAGCTGTCCCTGGCCACATCCACACCAGGCCTTTATTTCACTTTGGACAGTCTTGGTTTCTCTCAAAGAATCCTGGGAAGTGTAGTTAGTGAAGGGTGCTGAGAGTTGCTAGGAGGCGCCCTGTTCCCCTCATAGTCCTTCAATCAGAGTGACTGACTGTTAAACCAGTCTGGCCACTGGAGCTCTCTCGGTGGAACAGGAGTCTCCTCTCAGCACCCTTCACAAACTACACTTCCCAGGATTCTCTGGGGAAAGCCATGACTGTCTCAAGTGAAATCAAAGTCTGGTGTGGGTGTGGCCCCCTGATTAGGCAAGCCCAGCAGCTGTGAGTCTGGCTTTTAGAACGCTGACAGTTGGTTCTTACTGAGCATGCCCAACACTATCATTCAGTTCAATGCAAAATTTATTAAATTAATTAAAATTCAGCGAGGCATTTTTTTAACTTTTAAAATGCAGAAGATGAAAGTCAGAGTATGGGACAAGGTCAGTAATAGGATTACAGGTACTCTGTGACCATGGCTGATTTTTAATGAATTTCAACAGATCATGAGAACTCTCAGAGAAAAAAGTAGAAAAGGGCTCTGGGGTTTTTCTCTCTCTCTTTTTAGACTTTGAACTCTTTGACTGTTTTGTGTATCACCATGAAAATTTATAGGGCTGTTAAGCAAGCATTTCTGAATTCAGGACTATAGCTTTTGTAAGGTTTTGTTTTGAAATGAGCTTATGGGAAGCATCAGAATGACATGGGGGTATTTTCAATTTAACGTGTAATGTGAAAATCCACGCTGGCTATAGTATACAGCCACTCTTGTGGCTGTATAATAAAGTGTTCTTTAAATTTTGGAAAAAATATAATAATATAATTACAAATGTGAAAGAGGGCACATGGCATAAAGCAGGTCCACTGCTGAACAACATGTATTCGCATACATTCAATCTTTACCAAAATGACCTGCCTAGAAATGCCATTCCAGAAATTTTGAAGGCATGAATAAATGCTGTTCTTTCCTCTTCTTTTTTTCCCCTAAAAAAAAGAAACCAAAATTTTTGGGAAAGATTGAAAAATATGCTTTAGCTATTTTTTAGCATCCTTTGCAGTTCAACGGTCACTTTGTTACTTAGGGACATAACATGTACTATGCATAACTTGGTTTGCCCATAAAATTATCATGTTTGTATATTAAAAGTACAGACAATATTTACAAACTTTATTCAGACAATATTTACAACTGAATTTATTTCTTTAAAGTTTTAGTTACAAATTGAATTACAAGCTGCTGTAAGGAACCTAGACTCAGTGAATACTACATGAAATTTAATCAGTCTCATTTACTCTATCTCTATCTGTTTCTGCTTTTTTGTGTTCTGTACTTTCTCCCATTCCCAGTCCTTTGAGAACTAGTCAAGAGGACAGAAACTGCTTCATCAGCTATGCCTTCCAGAGGAAGCCCACAAGCAAAGAAGGCACTGAATCCTTCTTCTCCTGTGACAATGGCGATGTCTCCCAGAGGCAGAAATGCCTCTTGCTCTTGCATTTGAGAGTTGTACTCCCAGTGTATAACACAGGACTTGCTTGTTCTCAGTGCAGAGGAATTGTAATGATCTGATACTATACATAGTCATACTTAAAAGTCTTCCTGTCACTTGGTTTTTGAAATAATGTTTGGGAAGTTAAATGCATGAACACCTTCTCTTATATATTTTAGTCATCATTCTAAAAGAAAATATTTCATAATCTATTTTTTTTATTTTCCCCCAATTTTTCAGAAATCAACCAAACAAGCAAACAAGCAAACAAAAAAGGCTCTGGGAAAGTCGGAAAAGCATGTTTCTTTAAAAAAACCCTGGGGTATTTTTTTGGGGGGGGGCTTCACATCTCTAGGCATGCCCTCCCCAAAAATCTCAAATGGCTTAACAAAAAGTCTTAAGTGTCTGCAGGATCATCCCCAGACGCATAACAGAGGAATAACAATTAGCAAGGCAATGAGGCATAGGAGATGAGTAAAAGCCAGCAGACAAAAGGAGACTGGCAGTATTACTCCAAAAGGAAGCACAATTTAAAAAATGGTTTACAAAGCATGGATGAAAGCAGAAGCTAGCATTATATGAATTAAATATTTTTATTGCTGTTGTTTCTGCTCATATCTGATCTTATATCTTATCCCTTCCACTGAACTTTTAAATCAAAGATGTACAAGTGAAGAATTTGATCCTGTACTTAACTGTGTGCAGTATATAGTTGTTGCCAAATGGGGATAATTTTCAAATTTGATTGCAAGCAATCATGCCCGTCTCTTATGCTTCCTGTGAGGCCAAAATGTTCAGACTGGTACAACTAGAATTCTATTTATTCTGCAGGTGTGGATCAGAGGTCTCCACTCACTACACCTGGTTACCTAGCCCAATCATCTCCAGATTGGTCAAAACCTGTTCCCCTTTGTTAGCCCCAGTACAAAGATGTGCCCCCTCCCAAAAGCAGAGAAATCAGCTGCGTCCCTAACTGTGAATTCATCTTGATCCATCTAGTGAGGCACTTTTATGTTGGCATGCAAGACTTTTTACTGCTCAAAAATACTGTGACAATATTCCACCATAAGTCTGTCTGTCTCATAAACATTCACTTGAAGTGCACAAGAAATAAATAAAACACTTTATTTTTACTGAAGCATTAAATAAAATATTTAAATGAGAACATTGTTTATGGTCTTATGAAATCAAGGTTATACAGTGGTGAACTTTTATGTGATTACAAGCAAAAACCATGAAAGATTCAATGCTAGCCAAACATTCATGCAACACTTTACCAATGTGGTGATGAGAAGTAGGAGTGCTGACTTCCGGGAAGGGTGACTTCGCTTGTGCCTGCTTTTGAGACGGGCTCCCGCCTCAGAAGAAGCTTATTCAGATATAAATCAGTCAGAACATTTTTTTTTTTGACTGATGAAATTTTTCCCGGGCAGGGAGAAACGTAGAGATCAACCTCAAAAGCCTGTTTTTGTTGGGAGGACTGGATTTCATTAATTTATGAGAAAAGGTCCAGCCAGCAATGCCGGACAGACTTCCGAACAAGCTCTATCTGATTAATGCGACACGTTTATCTTTTCTTCAAAGAGAAAATGGACTAACAGGCAAGCACCCTTCTTTCTATTCTTTTTTTTACTTGGTTTAAATTGTTGCAGCAAAAAGAGATTTGTCAAATGAATCAGCTTTAAAGAACTTCTGGGTGAGCTATAACTCTTCTCTGTTATTCACGAAATTAACAGCTTATCTCTGTTTCTATTGCAAAAAGCTGTCCTGGAAGTGCATTCTAAAGATATAAACAGAAGAGGGATTTCTATTCCGAGGAGAAAAAAATAAAAAATATGAACTTTGGAACATTATATTGTCTGGGACTATTCTCTTTTTGGTCTATTTTATTTTGACGAATCTGCTTCTTCACGACGCCACTAACTGTTTTGATGCTGGGAACTAAATTTGTTTTGTATTCTTGAACATAGAGAGATAAGGCAGGCTGCTCTGTTTATACTGTGATGTCATCAAGCCTGGAATATTAACCCAATTGTTGATGAAATAAGAAGTGGTTCTTCTTTATTTTTGTTTTGTTTTGTTTTCGTGGTTTTAAAAATGGCAATCAAGAAAGTGGCTGAGAATCTGGAAGTAATTATGTTTCAGAAAATAATGGATGAGATTGAGATAACGAAACAAACCCTGCGACAGGGCAGTAAGGAGCTGAAAATTGAACTGAGCAAAATGACGCAGGAGCTTAAAGAAATAGGGGATCCTGTGAGAGAGGAGAATGAGATCAGAGATGAGAAAAGAAAAAATAAAGGGAAGATACAAGTCCTGGAGATTGGAACAAATGTGGAATTGGAAAAAGATCTGGAGTTTATGGATATTAGAAATAAAATCTACTGTTTGGAATTTAACGTTATCTCTGAAGAAATTAATGAAGATATTAGAGATAAAGTTATCAATGGCTTGGATAATTTTCTGGACTGGAATGACGTGATGGAGCTTGATATAGAGAAAATCTATGGAATTAACTGCAGCCATGTGACAATGGAAAAACTCTCAAGAGATGAGCCAGTGCATTTTGTAAAAAAGAAGAACAGAGATATGACTTTACAACAATATTTCAGCAACTTATTCAGAATCGATGGCAAGAAAATATTTGGGATAGAGGAAATTCCCATCAGACTCTTATTATATGACTATGGCTATGACAGCAAGATTATTATGGAATACTGATAATGGAAGATTGGACACTGAAATTACTGGACTTAACAGGACTATTGAAGATGGAAGATGGAATTAATAGGGATAATGGAATAATGGCTATTGAAATTATTGGACCTAACAGATTTTGATGAGATGGATTAATCGATATGTTTATTTGGACTATGGTTATGACAATAAGATTATTATTATTATTAAAGAGATGGATTAATCGACATGTTTATTTGGAGAAAAATTGATAGATATATTTCTTAAAGAATTGAAACCTCTCTTTGACTTTTTGTGGAAAGAATAAAGTAATGTTTACGAGATTTGATGATTAATTAAGATAACTACTGGAGGAAAGTGATTTTATAATATAATTTAAGAGATAGGATTGTTATATATTGTAGACCTACAACTGATCTGCGACAAATGGGAAGTCAACATTTTATTTTTTTGTTTAATCATTTTTGTTTTGTTTTTTGTCTTTGAATGTTTTATGATTTTGTTTTGTTTGTTTTATGAAAATTTGAATAAAAATTATTGTAAAAAAAAAAAGTAGGAGAGTTAAAACTAGTACAAGATCTTCATTGCCGGCTTATACTATCTGGTTTATGGAAAGATAAAACCGCTTAAAGCTTGGCCCATACAGTATTGGCATTAGGGGAAAATAGCTTTAATGGGCAAGGCTCTTAACCACGCAGAAAACAAGCACATTCATTTGTATTGTAAATAGTTGCTCCATGCAAAATCTATTTTTCCACTCTTTGTGAGGAATTAAACCAATGCAAATTTAGTGAGGTGAAAACACACTTGAGCAGATACTCCAGCTCAACTAGAGCCAAGCGAGGTGTCTTTGTATAAGGGAATAAACATGCATATCAAGTCTAAAAACAGTCAGAGCAACATCCTTCCCAGATAATAACAAGCATTTTAGCGAACAGATGGCCAGGTGGCAATATAATGCTTTGTTAACTTTGTAGCAAGGGCATAAAATGGATTTCCCCCCTCACTTTATTATTATCAAAAATAAAAGGGGAAGTAGGGGAGAGAAAGATTACCCTTAGAGCTGTTTATAATTCAGAGTTCATCTGCTGGGTAAAATTGTTCCTTTTGCACAAATGCCTGATAAACTTCAAAAACTTTATGAGACTCTACTTATACGAGCACATTTTTTCATTTCCCTCTTGTTGGAGGCACTAGCAGCTCTGTATAACATAAAATGGCAAGACTGAAATACAAATAATCATTTAGATCATATTTCTAGTGTCATTCTTCCCAAATGTCATACAATATATTGTTTTATTGCAATGCTTTCTTGCTGAGTTAAGGGCTTTTGTGGCAATATAATGGAAAGAATGGTCTTGGTCCAGTTAGAGAGTCTCTGAGTTCTCTCTCTTTCTGAAGTTATGGGAGTATTTATTGCAATAGACTTTGGATGAGAAGCTCTTATTGTTTGTGGGAAGGACCTTCTCTATGGTAGCATCCTTCTCTTTGAAGTATGTGTCTGGTGCCAACCTTTTGGCACCTCTTGACACCAATTAAAGATGCATCTCTTTGCTCAGGATTATGGAGGGGGTTGAGGTAATGCAATCAATTGTTATTTGAGTTTGTCACCTGTTGAATTATTGTGCATTATTTTGTTATTTGTATCTGAGATTTTGATAATATGTCATGGTAGTGGTTAATGTGATTGTATTACCTTGTTCTGTTTTATGCAGCTTTTATGTTTTAACCTACCCTGGGATCATTCCTCAATTATAAATTGAGCAAATATATAAAATAAATAAGCTTAATGTGCATAAAAAGCTATATTAAATTATTTATTATAGATAACTACATTGCAGATATAGAACAGACATTATGATAGGTAGCCAGACAGGCCCTGAGGTGGCATATGATTAAAGTATTCTCTGTAGTATGCTCTTAAGTGTTTAGAATGAGCACATGTACTTGGACTGGGAACACAGGTAGGCATTGCCACCAAAATATGCAGTCCCTACCTGCATATAAAAATGCCTAGGAAGCTGATATAGGTCTGGGACAGGGCTTGACATCTTGATCCACTCTTCCCCTTCCCACATGTTTCTGCGCTATACAACCATCTGCATAGTACTTCAGGGTTAAACCTTCAGGCTGGATTACTGTAATGAGCGCTATGTGGGGCTAAGCTTGAGGTTGGTCCGGAAGTTGCAGCTGGTACAAACTGCGATGGCAAGACTGCTCACTGGGGCAGGGTATCACCAACATGCCACCTCACTGCTGAAAGAATTGCACTGGCTACCTATTAGCTATCAGGCGAAGTTCAAGGTTCTAGTTTTGGTGTACAAAGCCCTATACAGCTTGGAAAGAGGATACCTGAAAGACCGTCTTACCCCTTATATACCCAATCAATCACTGCGCTCTGGAGGTGAGGGCCTCCTGCAGATACCATCTTATCGGGAGGTCCCTTCTGCACAACATAGGAAATGGACCTTTAGTGTAGTGTCACTTACCATTTGGAATTTCCTGCCTTTAAATATTAGACAGGCACCATCTCTGTTATCTTTTTGGCGCCCACTGAAGACCTTCCTCTTTCAACAAGCCCTTTAAGCTGAGACCTTATCTCAGTTTGTGTCTGTGTTGGAATTGCTTTTTAACATGTTTTTAATTCTTTTTTTAAAAAACATGTTTTTAAACTTTTTAAAAAACATGTTTTTAAAGCTTTAAAAAATGTTTTTAAAGCTTTAAAAAATGTTTTTAAAGATGTTTGGTTTTAATATATTTTAAAGTCTGTTTTTATGATGTTTTAAAGTGTTTTTAGTGCTACTGTTTGCCGCCCTGGGCTCCTACTTGCAGGAAGGACAGGATATAAATCAATCAATCAATAAAATACCATTTTTCCTCTGGTTTAGCTGAAGTCTGACAGTCAGACCATTATTTATTTAGATTTTTTCTCACTTTCATTCCATAGGTTTAAGTTAGCATGAGTAATGCTAATAAAAGGATCAAAACAATTCCAGATAAAATGGGAAGTCAAAAGACTAAAAAATCCTCATGGTGACTTAACTGGTCATGAAAAGCCAGGACAGACAAAAACATTGTACAGTAGGGCCCCACACATACGGAGGGTTACGTTCTGGACCCCCGCTGTAAAGCGAAAACCGCTATAAAGCAGAACTCATTGAATAGAATGGCGCACAATGCCCGAAAGCTGCCGTAAAAGCGGAACACGCGCCGTATGAGTGGGGCTTTAGTCTAATTGTGTCTAATTGAGACTGCTGTATTAGCAAATCGCTGTATACTCAAGCTTAGTGTACAGCAAGCTTTCAGAGAAAATGAAGCATATTATTTTGGGGGAACCACAAAGAACACTTCTCTGTGTAATGTCATCAGGTGAATGTTGCATAGATGATAGAAGCAATTGGGTGCACTTGGTCCATCACAGGAATTAATTATGATGGGATATGGTGGTCCCCTAGATAAGCAAGTTTAAACTAATTTAGTGCTTTATAGGTCAAACATTCCACTGCCACTAACAGAAGCCTCCAAACAGTCTTCAACGGCATCTGAACTCCCACAGCCCAACCTGGAGGTTCTATCAACAGATAAGTTCCAGCGTTTTCTCTTGATAAGTTCTCTATTCTTAAGAGTAAATAAGAATTGTATACTATTTACCAAGTAGCTTTCAAGTTTAAAATGACACAAGCCCCTAATTTCTTTCTAGCACAGGCTAATCAGAGTTTGGAAAAGTTACTTTTTTGAACTACAACTCCCATCAGCCCCAGCCAGCGCTGGCTGGGGCTGATGGGAGTTGTAGTTCAAAAAAGTAACTTTTCCAAGCTCTGGCTAATCCTGTGTTTCTTGTCATCAAATGAAAAAAGGGGAAATATTGTTAAAAGCTGAAAGTATAGCATTTAGTGTCACAAAATGTTTCAAACAAGTAAATACACATATGTCAAATGCACATAAATACCAGAGTTTAGAATTGGAATACATGAAAAAAATCATAAAAAGCACCCTAACTCACTGCTAAATCCCTACAAATTCTTTCAAATTGCTGTGCAAGGAATCAGCTACAAGAGGTCCCTAGGATTCACCAGAAACATTTTTTTTAGAATCTTTGCATCATACTGTATCCTGTCAATCAGAAATAATATGGCATTAAATTAAAGAAGAGTACAGGGATTTCTTTGCCTTTTAAAAAGGGCTGTTTTGCTTTCTTTTTTTAAATAAAACAACCACACCTATGTTCTGCCATACAAAATTTGATATAAGCAATATGCAACTTCCATTTATTACAATACAAAAATCACATTAGGTCTATGGTATTAACAGTGTAATGAATTTGCAGATATTGCTTGTGATTGTGAGTTATATTGCTAGCAACAGTATTATACTTTTTACATGGTTGCATTACCCTCACCCACACTGCATTTAGGAAATTGCACAGGGGAGATCCAGGAATCCGCTACTGTACTGCATGATAAACACTTACCATTCCATCTTATTTCTCCAACTTCTTTTCCACCATAACACATTTCTTATTTCCCTCACTACTGTGTTTGCAAAAACAAAAAACAAAAAAGGCTTCAAGGACAAAAATTGAAAGCAAAGGTATACTTTAACAGAGTTTGAAACAAGAGCTCTGTGAGTTATCCTCAATAGCCTTGTCTTCTGAATTACTGTATACGGCCTCAACGAGACATGATACAGGAGATCCAGCACAGCAGCTCTCCCATGTTTTGTTTAGAATGTTAACAGTCATTGGGAGAAGGGTTTACATTGAGACCAGGATGCTAGGGAAGGGGGAAGACTAACTCTTCGCTGTCAGATCTTGTCTCTGTCTAAGTTGATGCTTGTCCCACAGAAGCAAAACACACAGGAGAGGGCCAATAGCAAATGGGGGGGGGTTAATAACTGTGCAAGGACATAGGTTAAAACATCCTTCTCCCAGTGTTGTGATACCCAATGTCCTTCCCACCCTTCACCAGCTGCTATTAACATTTATGTTTATATGCAGGAGTTGCTGTTCATACATCTTCTGTGTCATCTACCTTGATTCTTATGCTATCCTAATTTGCTCACCTCAAGATGATAACCCTGCTCTGCTGTGGCTTCTG
The DNA here is from genome assembly GCF_030035675.1 of Rhineura floridana. NCBI lineage: Eukaryota > Metazoa > Chordata > Lepidosauria > Squamata > Rhineuridae > Rhineura > Rhineura floridana. The sequence continues at coordinate 72,094,193 of NC_084486.1, forward strand.
TTTATTTAAAAGAAAGTATTAATAGGCATGTGGTAATTTGTTTGTGAATCTGAACATTTCTTTCTTAGGAATTTTTTTATAAGGGTTCATGAAGAAAGAACAATATGGTAAAGATGGCAAGGAACCTCACCAAAAGCATCTGAGTAGTTAGTAACCGGTAGGTATAAACACAGAATTCTTCTACTGAAAAGAAGCAAGCAGTGGGGTTCCCCAAGGAGCTGTGTAGGACCTGAATTAACCTTTTTAATAAATGATCTAGAATCAGAGATAAGCAGTAAGATGCCAAGTTTGCAGATGACATCAAATTATTCAGATGGTAAAAACCCAAGCAGACTGCAAAGAGCTCCAATGTGTCTCAAGATTGCCACAAAATGACAAATAAAATTTAATGCAAGGTGATGCACCTTCAGCAGCCCCCACTCCCAGGAACTTCACCTATAAACTGATGGGGTCTGAACTGACACTGACTAATAAGCAAAGGACATTAGAGTTGTAGCAGACAATTTAAGACCAGCCTCAATTTTGAAGGGCTTCTGAGCAAAGTACAATCTGGTGGGCCTCCTCCTCTATCAGTGGGCCCTGGTGGGTTGCTAGAATGCTAGTCTATAAAGAATAAATACAGGGAACTGGGGATTTGGAAGGGTGCTATTGCCCTAGAAGCCAGCCAAGGATGCCAGGTGCTGACACCAGCTCTAGGATAGTTAAAAGAAAGGTTACTAATAGGTTATTCAACTCAGAGTGCAGTGGTGATGAAAAGGGCAAGAATTCATTCCAGAGATTGGTAGGAAAGGGACTGAAAACTGTCATAACAAGTTCATAATATCAATATAAAGTGTAGCCACTTTTTGAATACGGTGTACTGCTCTGGTAGCCCCTTCTCAAAAAGTGCAACAAAACTGGAAAATGTATAGAAAGTTGGAACAGCTTTTCCCTGTGAGGAAAGGCTAAAGTACTTTAGAAAAAGATGATAAATGAGAGGCATGATAAAGGTTTATAAATTATCCATGGTGGAGAGAAAATGAAGAGAGAACTTTGTTGTCCTATAATTCTAGAACCAAGAACATAAGAACATAAGAAGAGCCTGCTGGATCAGGCCAGTGGCCCATCTAGTCCAGCATCCTGTTCTCACAGTGGCCAACCAGGTGCCTGGGGGAAGCCCGCAAGCAGGACCCGAGTGCAAGAACACTCTCCCCTCCTGAGGCTTCCGGCAACTGGTTTTCAGAAGCATGCTGCCTCTGACTAGGGTGGCAGAGCACAGCCATCATGGCTAGTAGCCATTGATAGCCCTGTCCTCCATGAATTTGTCTAATCTTCTTTTAAAGCCGTCCAAGCTGGTGGTCATTACTGCATCTTGTGGGAGCAAATTCCATAGTTTAACTATGCGCTGAGTAAAGAAGTACTTCCTTTTGTCTGTCCTGAATCTTCCAACATTCAGCTTCTTTGAATGACCACGAGTTCTAGTATTATGAGAGAGGGAGAAGAACTTTTCTCTATCCACTTTCTCAATGCCATGCATAATTTTATACACTTCTATCATGTCTCCTCTGACCCGCCTTTTCTCTAAACTAAAAAGCCCCAAATGCTGCAACCTTTCCTCGTAAGGGAGTCGCTCCATCCCCTTGATCATTCTGGTTGCCCTCTTCTGAACCTTTTCCAACTCTATAATATCCTTTTTGAGATGAGGCGACCAGAACTGTACACAGTATTCCAAATGCGGCCGCACCATAGATTTATACAACGGCATTATGATATCGGCTGTTTTATTTTCAATACCTTTCCTAATTATCGCTAGCATGGAATTTGCCTTTTTCACAGCTGCCGCACACTGGGTCGACATTTTCATCGTGCTGTCCACTACAACCCCGAGGTCTCTCTCCTGGTCGGTCACCGCCAGTTCAGACCCCATGAGCGTATATGTGAAATTCAGATTTTTTGCTCCAATATGCATAATTTTACACTTGTTTATATTGAATTGCATTTGCCATTTTTCTGCCCATCCACTCCATTCACTTGTGGCTGTCCAATGAAATTGATTAGAAATAAATCCAGGACAGCCGAACCAAAAGAAATAATTTTTCACTTGGCACATAATGTATAGAATTCCTTGCCATAAGATGTGGTGATGGCTTTAAAATGGGATTGGCCAAATTTGAGGATAGGTCAAATCAGTGGCTATTGTACATTGTTTAGAGATTTATTGCTCAATTATGTTACTTAAAATGTGGATTATTGTTCTTATGATTAGCAACTGTATTGAATGTAGAATTTATACTGATTTTTGTTGAAATGCAAACCACTTTGAGATTTTTTGAAATATAAAGTGGTATACAAATTAAATACATACAAAAATACATATTGGCTAGGAAAAATAGGAGCCTCAGGTTCAGAGGCGCTATCCCACTGAATACCAGCTGCTGGGGAGTAACAGGGAGGAATGGGTTTCCCAGAAGCACAGTGGTTTGTTGAACCAGATGGACCAATGCTCTAAACCTGCAGACGTGCTTTTTTTTCTGATAGGAGCTTTGAGAAGCACTGGTGGGCAGTATGAGGAATACTCAAGAAGAGAGAAAGAATCCAGCAGTTGCCCTTTATCTTTATTACAAAAGCAAAAGGTTGAAGGCTGATCTTCAGTGGCTCATCTTGATGGAAGGTGGCATTTCTGTGACAATGTCAGCACTGTAGGAGGCCTTGCAAATGCCCAACACTGGATAGGCAAGTGTAAAATTAACTCACAGTTCAGTTACTGGGTAATAGAACTAGGACTGCAGTTCTAGGACTTGTAGGGCTATACCCAGGGCCGGTTCCAAAGGGCAGCCAGGTGGGGCACTGACCAAGGGCCCCTGGGGCTACAGGGGCCCCTCTGCTCCCCTTCTATGATTCGCAGCAGAATCACTGCTGCATATCGCACGGCAAGAGCTTCGGGGATCTGCCATTCCCTTGCTTAACCTACCTTGTTCTGCAGTTGCGCACGCAGCAGTGCCCTTAACAAAGATGGTGGCTGAGGTTTCCCTAAGGGGCTGAAGCCTCTGCCGCCATCTCTGCTGATGGCACGCATGTGTGCTGCACGCGCGCATCCCTGCCATGAGCCAAGATGGTAGCAGAGGCTTTAGCCCCTTAGGGAAACCTCGGCTGCCATCTTTGTTAAGGGCACTCCTCTGTGTGCAACCGCAGAACAGCTGAGAAAGGTAGGTTAAGCAAGGGAATGGCAGAGTGTGCGATCCGCAGTAGCGATCCTGCCATGAATCATGGAAGGGGAGCACCAGGGCCTGGGGCAGGCTTGTGCCCAAGGGCCCCGGCATGTCTGGGGCTGGCCGTGGCTATACCTGTTTTTTTTAAAAAAAAGAAACACCAAATGGAGACTAATTTCTGTTGTATATTTGCATTTTGACTGCACACAGTCAAAAAAAATCAGGACCCTTATTCTCTGGATCCTCAACAATACACTGGCAATTTCTCCAATCTGCCAAGAGTAAAAGGACCAGAGTAAAAGAGAGGCTTAACTATTTACTCCCCATCAAATTATTGTTTTCCTTTGCTCAGGTCACTACAATGAAGCCTGTGAGGTTGGAGCCCATAAAAGGGGGGGGCTTCAAAGGCAGAGAAGGAGACTGTGTGAGGAAATGAGACCTTTGCTGACCTTGCTCAGAGTTTAGTCACTCTGAACTGACCCTAATCTTCCATTTTCAAAATGGGATTGTTTTGTATAAAGTTACTGGCTTTACCCTTTTATAAATCAACAAATTATCTCTTTTAGTTGTGCAGGATATACCTAATTCATGTTTACAACAGAACTGTGAAATATTTTCTGAAGAATGGCTGAATGCGTATAGTAGTAAGATTTACAGCTTAGTCCAAAACTATTGGACAACACTTGCTGGCTTGATACATGCAATGATTTGCTTCAATCATCATTTTCTGTGTTGTTTCTTATCTGTTGTATATTTCTTCAGTTGGCCTAGGAAACTCTGGAGGCAGTAAAATCCAGTAAGATACATCCAGAGTAAGTCATGCTTATTAAAGTGAACCCACTGAAATAAATGGGACATGTTAGTAACAAACTTAGATCTTCTTGATTTCACCAGGTAAAATCGATACTCCAAGCATAACTTAGTCTGGAAACAAGCCAGTATTTTTAATATCTAAATAGTTTATACTTCAGGTTTTTAAATTGTTGAACAACAATGGACAGTTTTTATATTGAGTCCAAAGGCAGGCAGAACAATCCAACTCAGCAGAAGCCAGCAGAAGGGGTGCCGGCAGCGGAGGAGCCAGAGGGAAGCTCTGTGGCATCCATTTGCCATTCAGTAGCCACCAGGCTGGCGGAAATATCCTTACCGGCAAGTAAGTGCTCCCCATTGACTTACATTATAATTATTTTCTTAGACCAATCTTTTTCTCGGTGTAACTTTTGCCCTGATTAGGACCGACAGGAGCGCTCTGAATGGGAGTTGGATGTTGCATAAGATCCCCCCCTTGCCCCCTCATACAATATGTCCCTTTGGGGCCTTCTGCCAGGCTGGGCTTCTCTGGAGGAAACCTGACTGAGCCGGCGGGGTCCTGACTCCACCACGGCCGAGCCAGAGTGAGGGGTTTCTTCAGTGCAGCCGGCACCTGCCAGCTCTGCCGGGGGTCTGCCACATCCAACTCCCTTCAGCCCAGCGTAAATACAAGTTGGAATAAATAAATGAATCAAGTTAGCTCGTTTCACTCTTAGTACCCCCAAAATGTCTCAGCTTGAAGGAAGGTTGCTGGCTGAACTTGAAATCTTAATCCATTACATTTGTTTTCCTTATTTCAGCCATATATTCCAGAATGCTTTTTCTATTTCTGCGCTGCTTCACCATTATGCCAACTATACCAATAATGACAAAACAGCTTCCTAAATTAAAAACATTAATAAAAACATGGCATGTAGAAATTGTAAAATTAATGTTGTATATAAATAACAACCCCAAGATCTGATTAGCTATGCCTTTTTGCTCTCCCTTAGTTCAGAATACTATTGCAGCACACTAAATTTCCCCAGAGAAATAAAAAGTGTTGGTGTGCAGACGAATCATAATGTTTCATGGCACTATCTATGTTTCAGTTATCTATTTTTAAATAAATGCAGAATTCTTTGAATACTTCATATTTCTCAAAAGTTTTAAGGATGGTTCCACACTAACCTCTTTCTATGGAGCTTCAATCCGTTGTTCACTGCCATGGTGCTGTTGGATGCATGCATGCATGTACTACCTTTAAGTCGATTCCGACTTATGGAGACCCTATGAATAGCGTTTTCATGAGGCTGAGGCAGTGACTGGCCCAAGGTCACCCAGTGAGCTTCATGGCTATGTGGGGATTCGAACCCTGGTCTCGCAGGTCGTAGTCCAACACCTTAACCACTACACCACACTGGCTCTTATGGTGCTGTTAGTCCACTGCATCTGGTGATTTCTGAGTTATCCTGTGTTTTTTCCAGGCCTGATTTCTGGCAATTTTCCTTTGCATCATAAAATGAAATTGCAACACCAGGCGGTTGAGTGTGGACAGACAAAGCGCCCAGAAGGCTCTTCACTGTTGTCACTGGAGAAGGCCTTGCAATATGTCCCACCACCATCAGTTGACAGTGATATGGGGCAGTACCTTTTCAGTAAAAGCCTCCAGATTATGGAACTTTGTCTCCCCAAAGGTTCAAATGACTTCCATACCACAGGTCTTCCAACTATCTATAAAGACTATCTTACTTTGCCAGGCTCTCCTTGGCATTTTAGTATTATATTTTATTAGCCATAATGCTCTTACTTCTCAGATTTTGTTGTTTTTATCTGTCATTTTTATTGATGTTCTGGATTTTATTTCTTTTTATTCTGTAAGCAGCTTGGAGATCCTGGGGCAGAAAAACAACCCAGAAATATTAATATACATAAATAAATAACACTTTTCCAGGGCTCCTGTACTTTTTTTTTAAAAAAATGAACTCTTCCTCTTTGCAAGCTGAGTCCATTGCATTGATTCCTACTAGGGTTGCCAGGTGAGAAGCATCCCAAACCCTGAGATTCTGGGGGCGGGTGTGACATCCTTTCCTGGTTGTCCCTGTCAGGTTCCCACCTGCTTGTGGCTACTGCCTTTCACTAGGCACCACCAGGGACACCACCAGTCAGGACCGTCCTTTATATGGTTTCTCACTCCGCTTTAGCACAGATCTCACTAGATCCCACTGCTAGGCAGCACCACCCGACACTCTGTAACTCTTTTAGCCAATAGACTGTGCCTAGTCTCTGCCTGGCTATTCCGATACCTTGTGTCAATGGATGCAGGTAATTTGTAAACCCCCCTGCAGCCCCTTGACTCTGAAGCATACAGCCCTGGGTTTCTCTGTGGGACTGGATACACTTTCCTCAAATCTGCCGCTGCCACCATTCGATAAAAACTGTTCAGCCTTGGTTACTTTGCTATACTGGTATGTGTATCCCAGCTGAAGGAATCAGGCTTTTATTTAACCAAGAAATATTTATTAAGAATTAGAAATAACAAGATTACTTAAGGAATGTTCCACAAGCGTATGGTTTCATCCATATTCTGTTATGTACTTGACTTCTTACTAATTGCCTCAGAACTCTGACTCACTCTCAACAACAACCTCCAAACACCACCTCACAGCCACCACCTCAATTCACCACCAAACCTCCACCCAGATTCAGCTGTCATTCTCACATTTATACTCCCAGCCATTCAAACACTCAGCCAATCATTCAACATTCTACTGCTCATGTACTCCCCCTCCTCTTTCACTCCACTTTCCATATATCTTCTATATAACCAGTACTTACCATATTTACAATATAAGCAGGAACATCACAGCGGGCCCTAGTGATGTCATAGGGGCATGTTTGAGTGATGTCATGGGGCAGGCCCAAGTGATGTCATTAAGCATGATACATTAAGCATCAATCACAGTTGCTTGGTGCATACAATTCAAACAAAAACATTACTCTGATTGGAAATTAAGATAGAAATCTTAGCTAAAAGATGGAGCCTGGGTAGGGAACATTTAATCTAGTCAACTTGCTTCTAGCAAAAAGGGTTTAAGTACCCTCAGGCCAGGCCAGTCACCAGAAGGCCATTGTAGGAAGAAAGGAGCCGGTGTTGTGGAGATGTTAGATGGGAGCATTCAGGAATACAGATGGATGACCCCGAAGGCTGCAATTCTAAACGCACTTACTAAGGGACTAAGCCCCATAAAACTCAATAGGACTTACTTCTCAGTAGATATGTTTTGGATTGTGTTGTTGGTAAAGTTTGACTAGGGATCCTCTGCAAAGATATCCATATCCAAGTAGGGTTCGCAACCCCCTGCATGGAATGCCCTGGCACATCCTTTTAATATGGCTCCTCCAAGTTCCTTTACAGATTGACCCTTCACTTCAGAAAGACATCTGAGAAATGAGTAAGAGTAAGAAGATTCTCTATTCTTTTCTGTCTCCCCTGTGGGCTGCTATAAACTCAAATTACCGAACCAATTCCAGGGAATAATAATTGACAGAGAGAAAACACACATGGTTTGGTCTACCTTCATAGGCAGCAGCATGGGAACAATAACAAGTGCAGCCACGCTGCCCAGTATGTGAATTTTCTTTTACCACTACTGGGCAATAAACAAACCCTCATGCAAACAACAAGGTTCATCATCAGAGGGTTTAAGGGGGTTGAGCGGACTTCATGGAACCACTGTTGTTGCTTCTATGGATGAAAGAGAGTGAGGATAAAGGTAAATGAAACGCAAACAGAAAAATAAAAATAAAAGGCAGTAAATGCTTTCCTAAATGCAATACCATAGCAACCGCAAGAAGATTCCTATGAGTAAGGCAGAAAACTCAGCATCCCACAACCACTCAGGATTCTTAACCAAAAACCCAAGCTAATAAAATCCTGGCAGCCAGTTAGCCAAGGTCACAGACAGGGCTCGCACTAAAGGATGATGAAGTTGGGCCCTGGCAAAGGGGCCCCTCTTTAGGGTGGGGGAGTAGCACTTCCATTCTGCGACCCATGGCAGATCAGCTGGGCCACCAACCAAAGTTGGTAGAAGGCAGTCTGTGCTACCGAGGCTACCTGAGCCTCAAGTGACAGAGATGGTTCTTGGAGAACCCCCAAGCTACGAACCAGCTCCTTCAGGGGGAGTGCAACCCCATCCAGGACAGGTTGGACATCCACCATCCGGTCAGAAGAACCACCCACTAGCAGCATCTCAGTCTTGTCTGGATTGAGCCTCATTTTATTAGCCCTCATCCAGTCCATTGTCGCAGCCAGGCACCGGTTCAGCACATTGACAGCCTCATCTGAAGAAGATGAAAAGGAGAAATAGAGCTGTGTGTCATCAGCATACTGATGGCAACGCATTCCAAATCTTCAGATGACCGCACCCAACAGTTTCATGTAGATGTTGAACAGCATAGGGGACAGAACTGACCGCTGCAGAACCCCATACTGGAGAATCCAGGGTGCTGAGCAATGTTCCCCAAGCACCACCTTCTGGAGCCGACCTGCCAAGTAGACTGCAAGTAGACATGCCATGCAGTCCCTCCCACTCCCAACTCAGCCAGTCTCCCCAGAAGGATACCCTGGTCGATGGTATCGAAAGCCACTGAGAGATCAAGGAGAAAAAACAGAGTCACACTCCCACTGTCTCTCTCCCGACAGAGATCATCATACAGGGTGACCAAGGCTGTTTCTGTGCCAGAACCAGGCCTGAAACCTGACTGAAATGGATCCAGATAATCAGTCTCATCCAAGAGCGTCTGGAGCTGGCCTGCCACCACTCATTCAAGGACCTTGCCCAGGAATGGAACATTTGCTACCGGCCTATAGTTACGCAGAGAGGCATTAATCCCTTCTCTGGCCCAGCTGGCTGTTCCATCCCTGCCAGCTTTTATTAGCCAAGAAGGGCAAGGATCCAGCACAGAAGTGGTTGCACAAACCTGTCCAATCACCTTGTCAATGTCCTCAAGCTGTACCAACTGAAACTCATCCAAGAAAATGGGACAAGGCTGTGCTCTGGAAACCTCGCTTGATTCACCTGCTATAACACCGGAGTCTAAGTCCTGGAGGATGCTAAAGATTTTATCCTGGAAGTGCCTAGCAAATTCATTACAGCGGGCCTCAGATGGTTCTACTATGTCCTTGGGGCCAGCGTGTAATAGCCTACAGACAATTCTGAAGAGCTCCGCTGGGTGGCAGATTGATGATTTGATAGTGGCAGTAAAATATTGGTTTTTTTGCTGCCCTCACTGCCCCTAAATACAGCTTACCATAGGCACTTACCAATGTATAATTGCATCCACCAGGAGTTCGTTTCCATCTGCACTCAAGCCGTCTCCTATATTGTTTCATCGCTCTCAGCTCTGGGGTATACCATGGAGCCGTATGAGCTCTACACAGGAGAGGATTTATTTCTTATTGTAAACTGCCTTGGTTTCCAGTCTGCAACCCTACCTCACAAGGTTGTTGGAAAGACTCCATATACACAAACACACTGAAGAAGTAAAAATACACACACCCCATATAATAGTTTATTGCCGGTTGATCATTGCAGAACATTTTTTAAAAAATCAGTATTAGTTTCCTACATAATAAAAGCAGTGACACCTATGTAAGAATTGCTTTAAAAATAGGATTGGAGGGAGACAGAAAGATTTACAACAGAAACACAATTCTTTGCTATGTTCGCTCAAAAGTCACATCAATTTACAGCACAATCCTAACCATGTCTACTCAAAAGTAAGTCCTATTGAATTCAATGGGGTTTACTCTGGGTATGTGGGATTAGCATTGCAGCTTTACTCCCAGAAAAGCAAGTACTAGATTAAACGTTCATATTGGGAAGGTTTTCAAAACAGTGCCCTCTTCAACAGGCTAGGAAAATTTAATCTTTAACTCCTGCACACAAGAGAGAAAAAGACTAAAAGCTACATACTTACTCAATTTATGAGATTTTCAGAAAAGCAGGAAAAAACAAGTTTTCTGACTTGCAAAGGGCTCTAGTTAATGCCTTGCCAATCACAACCCTGACTTCACTTATTGGCTACAAACCTGAAAGGGTGGGATTAGAGCAGCCAGCTACCAGGTCATTTAACTGAATTTGCGGGGTGTGTGACATTTTGATGTATATCTCGTGAACCAGACCACCTAGAAACTTAATTTTTAAAAAAATGAAAGCTGAGAGTCTGGAGATTAAGGTGACTGACCTGGAGACCCAAAGACCACCCCCAAAATCCAGGCAAAAAACGGACCCCTGGCAACCCTAATTCCTACTGAACTGGGCTAGAGGGTTAATGATGAATACTATAACTCTTATTTGCCCCTTGAATACCTTCTCTAAATTGCCCTGCTGCCATCATCTCTTCCCACACCGAGGCTTTAATTTTTTGTTTCTTTTTAAAAGACTGATATAGTGTTATTAATAGCACCCCCTCATCCTGCCAGAAGAGAAACTGATATTGGGACAATTTAGAGAGGATATTGGGGGGGGAGGGAATGAGAGGATATTTATCACTAATTCCCCAGTCCAGAACAGCAGCAAGGCACACAGTCTGCAAACAGGTGGCTTTCAAATTAGAAATGACCTTTGCTGAGTGGAATTTTCTTGGATCTTGAAAATGAGCAAAAGGCATTGTTAGAGAATATACCAGTTTATTCAGTGCTCTGTGGGGCCACTGTTTTAATTCCACTTCCACCTTTAACTGTACTGAAGGAGCCTAGTATAAAAGCATCCAAAATCCACACTGGGGCATTGGGTCAATCTTTCCTTCTCAGAAAAATTTAAAACTGGTATCTGGCAGCTGCAAGCAAGCCCAACAGGTGGATTTTGAGGTTCAGAAGTCTGAACAATAGTTTAACAAAGAATATCTTTATTTCAATTATTATTGTGCAAGTTAAGTGTATGTGATACATTATACTCATTGTATAGCTCTATCTGGGTAGTATAGAGAGGAGAGAGTAAAAATTTGGAGAGCAAGAACTTCCCCCTGTTTATTATATGCAAACTAATCATCACTGTCACTGCTGGACACACATATTTCTGGCATATTTATTTATTTTATTTATTTATTTATTAAATTTCTATACCGCCCCATAGCCAAAGCTCTCTGGGCGGTTCACAACTAGCAAGACAGCAAAAATACAATTAAAACCATTTATAGAACAATTTAAACATAATAAAATACAAATATACTAGCATCCTAAGATGCTAAAAATAAGTTGAGATGTTAAAATGTTAAAATTAAAATTATTAAATTATTAAATTTATTAAAATGCCTGGGAGAAAAGGAATGTTTTCAGAACAATGGGTCTCATTATTTGCCAGTGATATTGTATGAAAACAGAAACTCCAGTCATATTCTCAGAACCAAGCTTGACTTTGCAGGGCTGGCATTATAACTTTGGTTATTTATTATTTAGATAAAGCTACCGATTCCTTTAGCAGACTATAAAATAATGCCAATTCTTTATTCCAAAGATCTTACTGTGTACTATTTAATATTTAACATTCATAGGAAATAGAAAGACAAAGTCAGGGACACTCCTAACATTAGTGCCTTTTTTCACAGAAGACCTATGCATTAACCTTGCTAAAAAAAATACTGAAGCATTTTTTCCTTCTTTATATAGTGATTTTTCCCTCAGCAAATCTTTAAGTTGCATGAAAAACACAATTTCCTTATCTTACTGTTAGTTCCACATAACCACAATCATATTATCTTCTCAGAAATTTGTATTAAATATGCAGGACACACACTACATATAACAATAACTGCTGCCAGCCATGATGTGTACCCGCATTTATACAAGTTACTTTATTGTTATCATAAATGCCAGCCATTCAACATCAAAGGCACCTTCAGTAGAGATTTAACAAACATCTATCCTAGAAAAAGAACTGCAATTGCAGTAATGGAGCATATTAAATATGTTCAACGGAGTAAATGGAAATGAGACCAAATGGAAAACCTTGAGAAATGACCAGTGGCATCAAAAAGAACCAAAGCCTGTATAGGAACTGCTATCCAAAAGGTCATAATTTCCACTGTATTTTTTTTCAGGGGGAGGATGGACAAATGCCCGCCCCACAAACTGCCTTTTTCTCCTTTACCACTATCCCCAGCTGATAGAAGATCATGGGAAAGTGCCAAGTTCCAACCATGCCATCTTGGTCACTAACTGGAAATAAGTTCTCAGACAAAAATTATTAAATGTTTCATGAGTGAGTTCATCCCTTTTATTTATTTATTTATTTATTTATTTATTTTTAAAACTTATATACCGCCCGACTAGCAATAGCTCTCTGGGCGGTGAACCTTTTGTTGATAAACCATTGAATATCTCCATTCCAGCAAGTTATTTAATTATTAAATTCACGAGTCACCTATGGAAAAGAATCTAGGCAATTTACAATAAAACAACTGGAAACACACAATATAACCCAATACAACCTATCAAATAAATAAAACATAACCAGTCTTAACAAATCAGCAAACTAACAAAAGAGTTGCCTCCTCAAACACAGACTGAATGTTAAAAACGCTAACTAATAAAAGATGTTACATATTGTTTAAAAGTCTGGGAGAAACTAAAGATTTTCACCTGGCACTAAAGGGATTGTAAAGTGGGTACAAGGTGAGCCTCTTGGAGAAAGCATTCCACAGGCAGGGGGTCAACACCAAAAAAAGCACTTTCTCTTGGTTCCACTCTTTGAACTTCAGCAGTTGGAACATTCAAAGGAGGGCCTCCATAAAGTACCTTTGGGTCTTATATAAGAAGAGGTGCACCTTCAAATCCCAAGCCATGCAAGACTTTATGGGTTAAATCCAGAAACATAAATTGGGACTGGAAATGGCCCAGGTTACCTTCCTCAAGCCACTGCCAGGATTTAAGCAGAATACACTAAGAGGTATATCAGCAAAAGGTTCACACCATTTCCTCATAATTCAGGGTTTCCAAAGAACTACAGATGAAACTAAGGTTCAGCTACAGATGAAGCTGAAGTTCAGAACTGGAAAGTCTGTACATCAAATTTTTCCTGTTTGGAAATTATGAATTGAATCCAAATTGAATTCATAATTATGAATTGAATCCAAATCACAACCCTGTGTTACTTGGAATTGTAGCTTACAGAGAGCATGGATCCATAGTAACTACACAGGCTGTCTGTGAAAACAAAAATCCCATGAATTATCCTGCCTAGGAAGCTGTTCATGCATCAAGGGCACAATCAAGGCCACAGCAAGTATCTTTCTCCCTGCTGTTGCTGCCAGATAAACAAGCTGCCACATAAAGACAAAGCCAATTATGAAGGTAAAAAGTTAGAAGGGGTGTAGAAACTATGCAGTGTGTTAATTAGAGTGTCACATACAGTAGGTGAGTATCAGCCTGCATGGTAGAAGTTGTTGCTGTGTGCTTTAGTAAAGTCTCATTGCATTCCAAAAAGGATATGAATTTATATTCTCTCATGCTGAGCAGACAGTTCTAGGGGTAATTGGTTAGGAATATAGAGAGATTGGTTAGTGAAGGTGTCATTCCCCCAGGGAAAGTTCTAAAGAGACTAAACCTTCTCTTGAATCTGAATACCTTTATTTAAACCTCTACCAGTTACAGCACTGTGGAGTCTCCTAACAGCTCTCTTCTAGGCTTAGCTCAAAGAGCAGTGCTGCAGAGGGCTGATCTTAAGGGCTCCCTGGCAGGAAGCTGCTTGAAGATCCAAGAGGAGTCTTGCAGAGCTGACTGACACCTGCAGCTTCCAGATGACCTGTTTACTGAGTTTTCATACTAATTTGTTTGCAATGAGATTAGATGGTGTTGGCTATTTAATTAGCATTCACTCCAATATTTTTTTGGGGGGGGAGAGAGATTTGACAATGTGCATCAAAGTATTATCCCACACTTTCCACTGCATTTTTCTGTCTGTCCTTGTCACAAGGTCTGATCTTTTGCAGAAGTGGATTTATTGCACAAGAACTGCAGATCAGTTTAATTGCACAACCTGAATTTGCTGGTGTGATTGAATCCCACTTGAAAATATGGACAGTCTGGAAGCAGTCTTACTCTCTTGGGGACCAGAGATATTCACCAGCTTTCTGGGAATGGGCTCTGTGACTGAGATTTAAAGGACTCCTGCTTCTATCTACTTTCTACTCACTCCAGACAGTTAAGTATATTTGGAATGTAATTCCTTTAAGAGCCTTTGCTCTGCCTGTCCTTGCTAGTTGGCTTGCCACTTGAACTCTTTCTGGGCTCTTTACCTAAACCAATCTAATCTCTGGGGCTTTCCTTCCACTGTCCTCCCACTGTATAGCAAGGTGCCCAGGTAAGGCTGCGGGCAGCATCCTGGGTACCTCCCTTTAGAGGGCTGGAATAGTGCCCTGCTTGTTCTTCCCTTGTTATTCTCCACTCGTGAGGATTCTATTCCTCTAACTCAGGCAGTAGTTCTCCTCCTCTCTTCCTGGTGCTGTGGAAACCCTCTTGGTGTCCCTTCAACCTTGCTGCCCCAATCAAACTTTAAACCTCTCTGGCTGACAACCTCGTCCCCTACCTCATTAGCTGCAATATGAAGAAAGCTAGTGCTAGCCATAACTCATAGGAAGCAACCAAGAAAGAGAGTAGAGACTGCCAGCTCAATCCCACTCATCATGGATATGATGGAATTCACCAGCAGCAACAGAAATCACTAGTTGTGCCATTGTAACTGAGGAGTCTATAACATTGAACCTCCCATGTGATGCCAAATCAAATTAACAATTTCATTCTAAATATATATACCAAAACAAAAATAAAATTATAGAAATGGTTTCATTCTGTTGATTACTTGTGTTTCAACTGATCACCCCTCTTGTTCACTATACTCAAACCAAAAGTACCAGCTCATTTTTCACAACTGGCTGGTGTACAAATTGAATAGCACAGATAAAAAATAATGGTCTATTCAAATATTTATGATATTCCATATAGCATCTTACAATGGTCCTAAAATAGCACTGCATCCATTTTAATTAGATTTTGCACTTCAAAGCAATCTTTCTACACACAGACTGATTTTATATATCTTATATCAATACTTGAAGATAAAAGGCAAAGGTTATATGTAAATTATTAATTATAAATAGAAATATGGTTTATTTATCTTGGCATCCATGTTATGCTAACAAGTAGCTGTTCAGAATAATGACATAATAAATTTCAGTCTATGGTGAATATTTTAGTTTATGGTGAAGATAAATAACTTTCTACAGGACACTGTGTTTTTAAGATTTTCCACTCTTACCATTCACTCTGTCATCATGTTCTATACAAAAAAGAAGTCTACTTCACAGATGGCTTGCATTGGGATTGCTGGTTCAGAGCATAGCTTGCCAGGTAGGAGTGATTTGCAGGGGCAGAGGAGCGGACCCCTTCTAGGGGCACAGTATTAGTGTAGACTGTGCATCCTCGTGTGACTGGTTGGTAAAAAGGCAAGAGACCAGATTATTTAAGTCAGCCCAACCCCAGAAAATACATGATAGAAAAGCACAAGACCAAGAAAAGGCAAATACTTGAGAGAGAACAAGAGGATCCAACCATCACCGGTGAGATGGATGAGTCCTCCCCCTGGAGAGGAGGCAAAAGGTTTTAGTGGGCCCTGCCTTTTCCTTCCAGTAGGAAGTCATCCCAACAAGGAATGTCATCCATCATTCTCAGGTAAACTTGCTATTTTTTTCCTCACAGCAAGCCACACACCCTACCCACCCATCTTGGTTGTTGTATCTATTGTCCCAAGTGTATCTGGTTAATGCATTGGGTCACAAAGGAATTTTTGCATGCCTGTCTAGATTGGCTGGCACATTTTTCGCCTTCCCTGGGGCACGGGATCAAGGGTGGGATACCGTTACGAGTTTCAGACTTCGCTCATTTGTTGAATGAATTTTGAAACAACTTGGCAGGTGGACCAGCAGCTGAGGAAGAACCTTTTAGCAGGTAAGACAGAAGAAAGGTGACACTGTGAGAGAGGATAGGAGAGATCAGAACAGCTTAAGGATTATCGTTGCTTTAAGAAAGCACAGGGTAGCAGCTGGATAGCAATGTCTGGATAGCTGCTCTCGCGCCCTCTCCTCCCCCCTATCCAGGGAGAGGGCTGGCTCGCTTATTAGGGGCAGTTCAGTGCTGAGCTGGTTCCTGGAGTCAATTACCAGGGCAGCCGTGCCAGGTTTCACAGGCACAAAGACAGTTCTGGCTCTTCTCATCTCCAATTATCTAACAGTTTGTATGTTTAGATGCTTGCTGTTATTTAATAAAAAATGTGGCCCATTTAAATTAATTTAATTTATTGCCTCTACATTGCTACCCACAAAAAGAGAAAATGCAAGAAAGTGAAAATCTTTTCAAATTGCAGTTTTAGGGTTGTATCCAACTAAGTTCTACTCAGAACAGACCTACTGAAATTAATGGACGTAAGTTAGCCATGTCAATTAACTGTAACAGGTTGTATTCAACATAGCATAAAGCTGAAAATTCTGTCAGCACAATAAAATGGTCTCTCCTTCCCCTGACACCCTCAAATCTGTTCTGGGTTTGTCCCCAACCCTTTGGAGCATATTTGGGGATGGTGTGGGGAGGAGAAAGGATGAAAATCCGCTTGTGCTAGTTGAAGTTATTCCACTAGTGCAAGGATTTAGTTGAATACCTCCCAATGGGTCTACTCCAAATATGACTAATGTTGGTTACAACCCTTAGATTTTTCTTTCTGTTTTGCCCATATGATGTTTCTCTATTGTGAACATAATAGCACTCTTTAGACCACTATCATACACACAGTGACCATGCATTCAAAGGAGCAAGTATCACAATAGCAAGCTCCACCCTCTAACCTACACACATTTACTATAGACCATCTGTATTGTCCCTGTGTATGTACAATTGTACAAAATTGGCCTTGTATGGACAGTTGGGGAATGTATTTTGCAGGGTCCCCCATTGCACACATAGTTTGCTGCTTGTAATGATGTTACGTATTGGTTAGTGACTGTGCATAGGTGCTGATTAATGGAAGGAGAGCTAATATGAGTAATTACTCACACTTTGGATCCAAATAATGATTTTGAAACAACGTTTTGCTGCTCAAAGAATTAAAATACAATATACAAAAAAGAGTGATCATTTAAAAGAACAAAGAGGGTATTGGCTGGGATCCAATGAGTACTTTAGGTAGGGCTTGGGTAAACCCACTGAGATTTAAAAAAAATGTCTTTGATGAGTAAATAATCACCAAGCCATGTCATAATAAGTCCTCAGTATTAAAAGCAGTTTCCTATGCAGAGTAATGGCTTACAAGCCCAAAGCCACCCTGAACATGCAGAAGCGTCAGCAGTTATTTGGATCCTAGCTCCTGTCAGTGCAAATCGAAGTCCACTGAATGTTTTGACTAATATCCATGAGACTAAAAAAAACTCCAATTATAATATAATCAATAACATCAAATGTTACATTTATGCATAAGAGACCTATAAAGAAGAAAGCAATCACTTATAATACCACCACTTAAACGTCTCTTCATGAAAAAGCTGCTGAACTTCTGTCTAATTATTTGCCTCAGCTTTTGCAATGGGTGTGTAAATGCTCAATTCCAGCAGACTGTAAAGCTGTCATTAATGAGGAAGCACAGGCCTTTGCATTTCAAAGAAGCTCCATTTCAACTACTGATGAGGTGGATTAGTTATGCAGATCTTGAATAAAATAATTCATAAACTAGAGACTATTCTCCTTTGAAGGTAGACAGAATTTGGTAGACCAACTCCAAACATTACCTTGAATGGACAGCAGAACACCAGGGACAATGCTGGAATTCATTCAACAGACAGTATGTAGCTGCCACCTCCCCCTTACATCTTCTCATCACTTTTTTTTTGTATATTACAAATCAAGAGGCTACAAAATATTTTATTAATAACATATCCAGAAGATTAAACTTTTAATTGCTGTTTAATTATGTGAACAGAGGTGAGGAACCTTAGAATCATAGAGTTGGAAGGGGCCTTGTAGGCCATCGAGTCCAACCCCCTGCTCACAGCAGGAAATCCACAGCTAGAGCATCTCCCGCAGATAGCTGTCCGGCCTCTGCCTGAAGACATCCAGCGAAGGGGATCCCACCACCTCCCTAGGCAGTCGGTTCCATTGCCGAACTGCCCTTACTGTCAAGAAGTTCATTCTAATGTCCAATCTGAATCTACGCTCCTGCAACTTAAAACCATTAGACCTAGTCCTACCCTCTGGGGCAGCAGAGAACAAATCTGTACCCTCCTCTATGTGACAGCCCTTCAGGTACTTAAAGAGTGCAATCTTGTCACCCCTCAGCCTTCTCTTCACCAGACTGAACATGCCAAGTTCCTTCAACCTTTCCTCATAAGACTTGTTCTCCATACCGGCTATCATCCTCGTCGCCCTCTTCTGAACCCGCTCTAACTTGTTTATATCTTTCTTAAAATGAGGCACCCAGAACTGAACGCAGTATTCCAGATGAGGCCTGACTAATGCAGAATATAGTGGGACTATTACTTCCCTCGACCTGGAAACTATAGCTCTGTTTATGCAGCCCAAAACCGTGTTTGCCTTTTTTGCCGCAGCATCACACTGCTGGGTCATGTTCAACTTGCGATCCACTACAATTCCAAGATCCTTCTCACACGCACTACTGCTAAGCCGGGTATTTCCCATCCTGTACCCGTGCATTTTGTTTTTGTGGCCTAAATGCAGAATCCTGCATTTGTCTTTATTGAATGTCATTTTATTAATTTCAGCCCAATTTCCTAGTCTATCCAGGTCCCTTTGGATTTTATTCCTGTCTTCCATTGTGTTAGCTATCCCTCCCAGTTCTGTATCATCCGCAAACTTCATAAGGCTTCCCTCCACCCCATCATCTTGGTCCTGGGACCTATTGATTTAACCCTGGAGACTCTCTCCAGGTCACAGCTCTCACCTGCCCAGCTCCACCCCCTCCTTGAGTGCTTTGATAATGCCTCCTGTACCAGTCAGCCCAAGAGCCTGCCCAGCATTCTGCAAAGGTCTGAAGAGAATGAGCTTGGAGCACACAGCAAACGGAAGCAGGATGCCGTAGTGACTACAGTGTTTTTCAGGCATTGTGGCTGAACAGGAAATGCAATTGCGTTATGTGGGTCCCTGATTATTGGCAAGCTTCCAAGCATGTTCATCTGTGAACATCCTACCATTGACAGGAGGCAATCATAAGCTGACCAGGACTTCTAGTTTGGCCTGTGTGATCTTACATCTGCACACAGGGCCTAAGCCAGGCACAACTGATCCTTCACATGAAGTTGAAAGGAATTACTCTGGTTCAGAGACAGACGCAGTTTGAGCGTTTTCATTTCCTAAAATTGAAGAGATGTCTGTAAATGACATGGCACAAATCATGTTAGGGAGTTAGGATATGGCAGATCTCCAGCTGAGCCAGCTGGGTCCCAGTTCAGCTGGGCTATGCTGGCCTAAGACGCTCAGCTCAGCTCAGCCATGGCTCAACCAGTATAATCCCACCATTCCCAGCTCAGCTTGGGCTCAGCTGGCTCAGCCAAGATGGGGTAAATTAAACTAGGGTAAGTCCCCACAAGGGACATTTCAGGGGAGTGGTGGAGGTGTGACCAAGGAGAGGGTGACTTACATTGTATCCTACATCCGTTCAGCTTAGTTATGTGACCTCCATTCCCAACTAGGAAAAGGGTGGTCTAAGTAAAAACACAGATCTGTTTTTTTGCTGCTTTTATTTTCTTTCCACTGGGCTCTGCCAGCTGAGCTGCCATTCTCACTTTCAAGGGCTTCTGAATGGAGTTAGGATCTGGTGTACTTTAAGCTGGCGTTAACTTCTGCCTGCTTGTGTTACTCGAAGCAGGATTGCTCTGCCCGAAACCTTGGGTTTCTCTTCCAAGTCCACAAACATTAATCAATAATATAGATGAATTTATAACATGAAGAAAATACCTTGGGTTGGATCCAAACTAAGACTTAAATACACTTACTAAAGTGTAAGCGCCTCTGAACACAATAGGACTAACTTCCAAGAAAACACACATAGGAAAAGATGTTGTATGTTTGTTGAACTTAGGCCCCTTTAAAATCAAATAGGAACTGAAATCAACCCTTTAAGGTTAGTAAATACTCAAGTCTCTGACATATATTTAGCCACAAATTTCAATATTGAATGACATCAACAAAGTTTACAAGCACTTGTTTGTGGTAACCATCCAATATTTCTATTGACAGATTTATTTCTATTGACAGTTTAGAATACTTAACAGAGGTTGCAGTTTAGCTGTCTGTCATATGAATTTCAACCAAAAATATCAAGTCATGTATCATGAGTAATTTGTGTGTAAGCATAATGGTCTCTTCAAATATTCAGAATATTATCTGTGGTATTTTTTGTGGATACACCAGTGTCTTAAAATAAGTTTACATTAATTTTAATTAGGTTTTGCATTTCAAAGCATTCTCCTAACACATAGCGTGATGTTATGTGACTTATGTCAATACTAGAAGATGAAAGGAAAGCCAAAGGTTATATGTTAATTATTAATTACTTGTTGAAAATAAATGTAACAGGCTCACATTACCTAGGCATAAATGTAGGTTAAAAACAAATACCCACTGTAGAACAAAGACTACAACACCAACAAAGACAGATGTTACTATCTCTTCAAAAAGTTCTCCTGCCTTAAGAGATGATGTCATAGGCAAGGAGAGTTTTACACAGTTATATACATATATCATACTGAAATGCAAAACCCCTTGCATCAGACCATTTCTATTGCCCTTCAGAATAATGCTATAAAACATTCCAATACATTTAACTATTTTCTTTGAAGACTGTTTTTAATGGTTCCAACATTAGTGTACAGTATTATGTTTACTTTATTGTAAAGGTAATTCAAGTAACTGGATTATATTTGAATATTGCAAACCTTTATGATTCAAATGAAGGAATCAGGCCATAATTTTTAAATAAATAACACATAATAAATATTGTTGTGTTTTTCTGGGATTGTTTAACATTTAAGATTTACCAAAAATAAATAAAGATAGTGTTTAACCAAGCTTCAGCTGATAACTAAATAAGATTTAATCTAAAGTTATCTCAAAAGCTTCACAAAGTTCATGTTTAGTTGTTTAGAACTATGCTCTCACCTTTTTAGTGGGCCAGCTTTGACGGATGGGTCAGCCCACCTGTCAATCACATGACATGGTTATGGGATGATTGGCAGGTGGGCTGTCCTGCCTATCTGTCAAATCTCTTGAACATGGTTTCCAAACTTGAGAACCACAATGCAAGAGGTGTTGCCAGCCCTCTGCTTTGCAAGTCTCCCTGTGGTGCTCCTTTCCACTTCCTGTGTCAGAGGTGGAAAGGAGCCATACAAAGCGGCTTCAACTAACTGGAAACAGCTTCCCCCTCCTTGAGAAAGGCACACTCCTTCTGCCCATCTGATGGGTGGTTGGAAGCATGCCTTGCTCCAGTAAAGGAACAATTGAGAGCCCACTATAAACTTGTGATTGTTCCTTTGAAGCCCCCCCCCTTACCTGCTTCATACCTGACGATGATGTCAGATGTAGGGTGGGTGGGCATGGTTTTCCCCCAAATGGCTTCGCAAGCCAAATGAGGAGGCCTCATGGGCCACATTTAGCCCATGGCCAAGAAGTTCCACATCCATCCTCTAAACAATGCAAGAGTGTCGTGCTAGTGCCAAAGCCGAAGTTCTAGAAACATATCCTAAAGGTTTTAGGAGCATCACCCCTTCCTGCAGCACTTCTGCTTACATTCTCCAGAAAATCTGCAGCAACAATTTTTCAGGACTGTTAGCTAAGTAGGACAGGACACCATGGGAGTCAATATCAGACCAACTACAACAGGGGTAGTACCTGCAACGTGAATACACGCTCTGTTCAGGAATGCACATGAATTTGTGTGGGACAAAAGTGGAAAGAGGGCAGGAGGGCACATGCCAGCCCCATTTTCAACACTGTTCTGCAAGGGTGAATGCAGTTAGAAACCTCCATTCACTTGGTAATTCTGATAAGGCAAGGTTCTCAATCTAACCCTTCCATCTCAACATAAAGAGGTCTGAAGTACAACCAGTGCATGTAGGAATATTGATTATGGGGCTTGTGGGCATCCACTTCCCCCTCCACAATTTTGTTCCTTTTCACACAATACTCACCTGTAGTACATAAGCATGGAAATGAAATTGAACTGCCTTCAAGTTGATTCCGACTTATGGCAACCCTATGAATAGGGTTTTCATGGTCAGCGGTACTCAGAGGTGGTTTACCATTGCCGAGAGGCAGTGACTGGCCCAAGGTCACCCAGTGAGCTTCATGGCTATGTGGGGATTCGAACCTGGGTCTCCCAGGTCATAGTCCAACACTCTAACCACTACGCCACAAGGGCATAAGCATGGAGTATCTGAAATGGAGCTATGTGTTTAGCCCAGCTTCTGTATTTTCAGTGCCTTCTTTCAACAACTGCATGCTGTCCACAGTTATATGCAAAGAAAGCCCAATGCAGGAGGTCTTCATTGTGCAGACCCTCTGCTCACGAGTGGGAGCTCACTTGCTAGACTTTCTCTTCATACAGCTGTGCATGACACAGTTGTTGAAAGAAGATAATGCAATGTCATGGGGAGGAGCAAAAGGCACAGCCCCACTCTACATGCTTATGTCCTACACATGAGTAACATACAAATAGGACTTAGGATGACAATTTTCAGTCCACAGGTATAAAATGATGCCTTTTTCATGCAAAAGGTTGATACATACCTGTCTTAAACATTCTGCCTTGCTTTTAAGCACAACAGGGATGTATGCAAGAGATTGTTTTCAAAGCATGCCTTACACCTAATCTTTGGGTTTTTTGGGGGGGGTACTGTACTATGATTTGAGCTATGTTTAATGTGCAACAGAACAATGAAGACCTCAACTTTACACAGTTACATCACCGTTAAATCAACTTTCTTGCAATTAAATAACTTCCCTATGACTCTGTAATACTATTCATTTCCCTCCAATTAAAACAAAGATATAAATTGATACAATTAAAGTTATTAAGATAATGGACAGATTACATCATTATCATTCTCCAGTCAATAATGAGCTAATGGAGGATTTCATAAAATTACAAAATATATCAAGCTAATTTCAGAAGAAGAAAGCTAGCTAAGTAATAAATTGGGGTACGTTGAAGTACCTCTTTAGTCTCTTAAATTATTTGCACCATTTTATCCCAAGTATATGTACTCAAGGGGGAATATTATTAAATATACAGCAGTTGAAGCCACACTTCCCAGTATGTGAATTCTCTTTTGCCAGTATTGGGCAAGAAACAAACCCTCATGCAAACAACAAGGTGTGTCATCAGTGGGTTTAAGGGGGTTGAGCTGAGTGCATGGAACCACTGTTGTTGCTTCTATGGATCTAACAGAGTGAGGTCAGAGGTAAATGAAATGCAAATAGAGATACAAAAACAAGACAGTGATGATTTCCAAACTGCAATATCATACCAACCTCAACAAGATTCCTATGAGTAAGACAGGAAACAGCATCCCGCAACCAGTCAGGGTTCCTAACCAAAAACCAAACTAAAAAACCTAGCAGCCAGTCATCCAAGGTCATCCTGGGAGCTGCAGTTAGTGCAGAATGCTGCAGCACAACTGCTGACATGAGTGAGATCCTATCAGCCTCTTTTCTAAATATGCACTGGTTGTCGACTTGGTACCAGGACAAGTTTAAGGTGTGATTTCCATGTTAGGGGTGCCACATAGTACTTGTTCTCCTCTGGAAAGAAATCCATCCTTTATTTATTTATTTATTGCATTTATATACTGTCTTGTCGCCAAAGCTCTCTGGGCGGTTTACAACATTTAAAAACATTAAAAACAAGTATACAAATTTAAAACCATACCAAATTAAAACCCATAAAAACTGATAAAAACGATAGGCAAGTTAAAAATGTGCTATTTAAATGCTGTTAAAAATGCCTGGGAGAAAAGGAAATGTGGCAGCACCTACACTTTGGAACTCCCTGCTTATTGGCATTAGGCAGACACCTTCATTGTACTCTTTTTGGCATCTGCTAAAAAGGTTTTTGTTTAGGCAGGCCTACCCAGGCATGTAGAAGCTATTATGCTTTTTGTCTGTTTTTAAATCATTGTTGGTTTTATTATTTTAAACGTTTTTAAAATAAAGATATTTATTTATTTATTTATTTATTTTATTCAGCTTATATCCCGCCTGACTAGCAAACAGCTCTCTGGGCGGCAAACATAGAAACATATACAATAATAAAATACCAGATCAATATAACAAATATAAAAATACATCATCTAATATAAAAATTACAACATTTACATAAATAACTTAGATTAAAATGCCTCAGAGAAGAGAAAGGTTTTAACCTGGCGCCGAAAAGATAATAGTGTCGGTGCCAGGTGTACCTCCTCGGGGAGACTATTCCACAATTCGGGGGCCACCACTGAGAAGGCCCTAGATCTTACTACCCTCCGGGCCTCCCTATGGGTCGGGACCCGGAGGAGGGCCTTCGTAGTAGACCGTAGTGTACGAGCCGGTTCATAACGGGAGAGGCGTTCCTGCAGGTATCGTGGTCCCGCGCAGTATAAGGCTTTATAGGTTAGTACCAACACTTTGAATCTTGCCTGGTAGCATATTGGAAGCCAGTGCAAGCGAGCCAGAACAGGTGTTATATGCTCAGACCGCTTAGTTCTTGTTAGCAGTCTGGCCGCCATATTTTGCACTAGCTGTAGCTTCCGAACCGTCTTCAAAGGTAGCCCTACGTAGAGCACGTTGCAGTAGTCCAAACGTGAGGTTACCAGAGCATGAACCACTGATGTGAGGTCCTCCTTATTCAGATAGGGACGTAGCTGGGCTACCAACCGAAGTTGGTAGAACGCATTCCGTGCCACCGAGGCTACATGGGCCTCAAGTGATAGGGAAGAGTCTAAAACGACTCCCAAACTACAAACCTGATCCTTTAGGGGGAGTGTAACCCCGTCCAGGACAGGGTATGTATCCACCATCTGACCAGAGAAACCATCCACCAGCAGCATCTCAGTCTTATCAGGATTGAGTCTCAGTTTGTTAGTTCTCATCCAGTCCATTGTCGCGTCCAGACAACGGTTCAGCACTTCGACCGCCTCACCTGAAGGAGATGAAAAGGAGAAGCAGAGCTGCCTGTCATCAGCGTACTGATGACAACACACTCCAAAACTCAGGATGACCGCACCCAGCGGCTTCATATAGATATTAGAAAGCATGGGAGACAAGACCGAACCCTGCGGAACCCCATATTGGAGAACCCACGGGGTCGAGCAATGTTCCCCAAGTATTATCTTCTGGAGACGGCCCGCCAAGTAGGAGCGGAACCACTGCCAAGCAGTGCCTCCAACACCCAACTCCGCGAGTCTCTCCAGAAGGATACCATGGTCAGTGGTATCAAAAGCCGCTGAGAGATCAAGGAGAATCAACAGAGTTACACTCCCTCTGTCTCTCTCTATGCATGTTTACTCAGAAGAAAGTCACAATGTATTTAGTGGGACTTACTCAAACAGAGAAGTGTGTGCAGGACTGTAACCTCAAGTGATAAGGGACTTCACTCACCCAACCCAAATTCAGAATCATGCCACTTTCATACTATTTTAAGGTTTTGCAACTTTTGTACTTGTTTTTATGGTTACTGGATTTTAAAGGGATTTATTTCTTGCTGTGAGCTGCCTTGGTTTCTAATCGACAACCCTACCTCATGGGATTGTTGGAAAGACTACAGAGAGAGAGAGAGAGAGAGAGAGAGAGAGAGAGAGAGAGAGAGACGATGCCAAAAATACATATACTCCATATAATAGGGGGTTGGTCATTGCAGAACATTTTTTTAAAAAAATCAATATTAGTTTCCTCAAATAAAAGCAGTGACACCTAAGTAAGTGCTGCCTAATTGCATAAAGAAGGAGAAGGGGAGAGAAAGATTTACAACACAATCATTTGCTATGTTCACTCAAAAGTCCCATTGATTTTCAGCACTATCCTAACCACATCTACTCAAAAGTAAGTGCTACTAAATTCAACGGGATTTACTCTCAGGTATGTGGGATTAGCACTGCAGTTTTACTCCCAGAAAAGCAAGTGCAGAATTAAAGCTTCATATAGGGAAGGTTTTCAAAACAGGCTATGAATTAGACAAATAAACTGCCCTCTTCAATAGCCCAGGAAAATGTAAACTTATTTGATTCCTTATAATTAGAAAAGTATAACATATTGTAATGGCATAATAAGCTGCATGTATACTTTTTTATTTCTGTTCAAAAATTTGAAAGATAAAATATATTATATGCTATTTTGCAAGTAATTAAAAAACCTGCATGTATATTTTATTATAATAATAATAATAGAAATTATTTACTGTGCATGCCTACCAAGATCTTGCTGTGATCTTTTGTTCTAGATCTCCTGCACACACAGAGAAAGGCACTGTTGCTGAAAGCTAGTTTATGAGATTTGCGGCAGGCAGGGAAAGGAAACTATTTTCAGGCTTGTAATGGGTTCTAGCTATTGCCTAGAGGTCAACAAATCCCTCTTCAATTACAATCCTGACTTCACTTATTGGCTAAAAACCTGAAAGGTGGGGATCAAAGCAGCTGACTATTAAAAGAAGATGCAGGGGCCTGACTTTTTGGTGTATGTCTCTTGAACAAGACCACCTAGAAGCTTATGTTTTTTTAAAAAAAATCAAAGCCAAGACTCTGGAGATTGGGGTGACTTACCTGGAGACCCGGAGAGGACCTCACAAACCAGAGTCTCCAGGCGAAAACCGGAGACCTGGGAACCCTACTCAGAACAGAATGGGAGATGAGACCAGGGGCTGCAGAGAGAAGGGGAAAATTAGCAAAAGTCATCTCCACCCAACCCATGAGATGACTCAACAGGATCAACGGCCTTCCATGGATGGAAGGAGCTGGTCTCTCTGCAGAAGGCAAAGTCTGGATCCAGCTCACCATCACTGAAAGTTTCAGAAAAATTGGATAAGATATTGTCTACTGAAAATAGCAGACAAATAATGAGAAAATTAAAAAAGCAGGCAGAAAGCTACATATGGAAAGAAAGGATATAAAGGAGAGCTAAAGCCAGGTTCTGAAAGGAATCCAAAAATCAAGATGGACTATCCTCAGCCTAAAAGAAATTTTGCTAAGAGAGTGAGGTGATCTACATCAGTTGGGAATTCTTCCTTCATCCCCTATTCACAGATTTTAAGCTCTTGGAGAGAGCACTATGATTTCCATTTTAGTAAAACTAACATGCTAACTACCAAATGGCTTTGGACAAGTGCTAAAAAGTCCTGCTGATTTTTATGACATAGCACTAAGGTGCTTATTCAGATAGAATGTGTTAATTAATGGAATATGTTAATTACAATTAAATATTACAAATAATGAGTAATTTAGCATTATAATTAAACTATCTACATAGTAAGAAGATATCTTCATGCAATTATTTCTATGGTTGCAAAATACAAAAAGAAAAAAGAATCACATTACTTTAAATTATGATCTGGTATATAAACTATATTGTGATTAACACAGAGAGAGATTTATTGCAGTGGTGTGGAAGCTACAGAATAGATTCATTCTGTGGAAGAATGCAGAACAGTAATTTATAAATATTAAAATAAAATGTTTCCTAATATTATAAACTCTTCACTAAATTTATCAGCTATCAGTATACTTTATATTTCTGCAGTTTTCTAGATAAGTTTACTACAAGGGAACAGTGAAATAAAAAATACATATACAGGGTTACATGCACATACTGTATGCACACCCCATATTTCCTCCCTCCTCCCCTTCTCCCAAAGCAAAGTATTCATGGCAGTTTTGGAACGGACAGTGAGAAAGCAATGCTATTTCTGCTTTCAGTTCCTGAATTTCTCTAGTCAGAAGCCAGCATTGCCAGTTGCCAGCAGAACACACCTTCTGTCAGAAGGTGTGGACAAATTTTGAGGAAACAGTGGTGGCTCAGGAGAAGCAAGAAGAAGTTGGAAAGTAGTATCTTCATAGCAGAGGCAGCAACGCAATTTCACTAACATCTGTGGCTTCAGTCACAAGAACAATGTAAAGATGGCAAGTTACTGATTCCTTATTTCTCTTATATAAGAGAACACAGTACAGAACGCGGCGGCACGCTTGATTACGCATAGCCGTCGCTGGGATCATATCACCCCAGTGTTATTAGATCTTCACTGGCTACCAGTTGTCTACCAGGCCCAATTCAAGGTGTTGGTGTTGACCTTTAAAACCCTCTACGGTTTCGGCCCAGTATATCTGAAGGAACGCCTCCTGAATCACCGATTGTGCCGCCTGACGAGATCAGCCTCGCAAGACCTTCTCTCGGTCCCACTGGTGAGAACAGCTAGGCTGGTATGGACCAGAGAGAGGGCATTCTCTGTTGTGGCCCCCACCCTCTGGAACTCTCTCCCTTTCAATCTCAGACATGCTCCCTCCCTGTCCAGCTATCGCCGAGCCTTGAAGACCTGGCTGTTCAGGCAGGCCTACAAGATTGGGACAGATTAATTTATGTTCTGAATTAATGAATGGTTTTTTAGCTTAAAATTTGATTATGTTGATCTATATGTCTTGTTGTTCGTCGCCTAGAGTGTCCCTAACCCGGACAGATAGGCGGCTGAAAAATAAAATTTATTATTATTATTTATTATTATATCAGTGAATTGCTCAAGTCTGCATACTTTTCTATGGAAATGAGCAGTTATGTGCCAGTTACTACAGAAACCTACAAAGATTGCAGTTTAATTGTGTATTTACAATATTATCCAGCACAGTCCAGCCATAACTTGTAATGTTATAATAATGTAATAATGTTATAATATTATAAAGAGATACAATAGTTCTTTCTCTTCTACAATTACAATTCTACAATTATCTTACTTTGATAATAGGAATAACAGATTCCGTCACTCCATGACTTGCATCAAAACTAGGCAGAGGGAGAGGGGGAGGGTATGCTTGGTTTTTCAAATCAGAGGACCCTGCCCCCGCCCACCTCCAACAAGCCTAGAAAAAAGCCCAAAATTTCCAGGTGGATATGTAGAACTTAAAAAGGGAAACATCAGTTATGGATAGGGCAGACAACAGATATGAACACTGAAAATAGATTAGACCAAATATCAAACTGGGGATAATAACAGCTGGTTTGACCATGTATAAATTTTAAAAATTGCAGCTAATCCTTAACAGCAATGTTTATTTTAAAAAATGTTGTATTTAATTTACAGTTTACCAAAGGAGAACGTAAAATTAGCAGCATAATTTTTCCACAGGTCTAACTAGAGGTAAACTAACAGTTTTTCTCCAAGTAAAGAAAGTAGATCATCCTGTTCTGCTTTAATATAAAAGAATGGCCAAAATAAAATGATGTATGTGAAAAGAGTTAATTTAATTTCCCAAGTGTGAAAGGCAGGTTGCATGTTCACCTGCAGCTCTGAGACAAAAAACCATCTTAGTAATCCCAGTGTTACTGATACCTCTCTTCGTCGAGAAGCCCAGCAGGTTTGTTTGATTTTCCAGACCACAGCAGCCACCAACAACAACGACAAGAAACAACTGCAAGAGCAAAACATGAAAAATGAATTAGAGACCACTGTGTTTTACACAACCCTTTCTGAAAAGCATTGACATTTGATGGCATGAAAGCAATATGAATGGAGAGCATGTTCCAACAAAGAGGAACTAACAGAACACAAATGAGGAGCACTGATCCCTCTCTCTCCTGTGTTTGATAAACAGATGTCACTTATCCAATATACATATACAGAAGCTATGATTTTCTCAAATATGGTGGTCAACAATAAAAAATAATAATTATTTAAAGATTTTCTATACTGCTTTTCCATCACTAGAAATGCCCAAGGCAGTTTACAACAATAATAAATTACAATCATTTTACATTGAAGCCAAAGTTGAGAAAAAGTGTCTTCTACAACACACTCCTGACAACTAAATTTTATCCCCACTGAAACATTCAGGGAATATTCAAGGACCCTTTTTATTATTACTACTTAAGGCATTTTATTGACACCCTTTTATAATATTTATCCGAAGGCATTTTGCAATATAAGTGAAAACAAAACCATTTTTTCAGACAAAGCTCAGAAATACTAGATTGATATGAGGCAAGCCACACTAACCAATTCAAGTGTGACTCTTTGTTACTGTTGTTATATGCCTTCAAGTCTGTTACGACTTATGGAAACCCTATGAATCATTTGTTATATTTTTAATATATATATTCATAGGGCTTTCATGGTAAGAGGTATTCAGAGGTGGTTTACCATTGCCTTCCTCTAAGCCAGAGCTTGGAAAAGTTACTTTTTTGAACTACAACTCCCATCAGCCCCAGGCAGCATGGCCACTGGATTGGGCTGATGGGAGTTGTAGTTCAAAAAAAGTAACTTTTCCAAGCTCTGCTCTAAGCATATGGCACCAGGCAGTCTCCCATCCACATACTAACTAGGCCTGACCCTGCTTAGCTTCTGAGATCAGATGAGATTGGGTGTGTTCAGGGTAGTATAGACGTAGGCAGTGTGACTCTTATACAATTGTTATTACAGGAGATCACAGAATTCTCTTAGAGAGATGAAAAGTCAGATTTTCATATGTAGTACACTTTTAGGCTATTACTGTCTAACTTGTGGAAAGAAATTATTGGATTCCCCACCACTAAAATACTATTAAAAGTACAGTAGATAAACATCAAAGGTAAAATTAAGTTGTTATTAACTATTCTTAAGTCTCCCTATGCTTTTTTGCTTTTCAGTTCCTAAGGTTTCAGGAACTGGGGTTTTAAGTTTAGGGGTTTTAGATGGTCAAGATATCCATTTCCTAGATTGCTTGGGTTGGTAATTCAGGCAATACCAGTTTTTTCAGTATGCTGTGTGAAATGCTGTGAACAGCATTTAAAATAAAATGATTCTATTATACTACTGCGGAGAACAGCACTTCAGCAAAACCAGTTTTCATAGAACTTCAATTACTGAGAGAGGAAAAGAAGGCGTACAAGTCCAGATATATAAAAATTATAAGGAGTTTTTTTTCTATTTATGTTAGTTATGTGCATTTTGCATCCAGGGAATGAGGAGCACCTAGGGAAAAGTTGTTTTTTACCCACATTTTCATCTCTGCAAGCCACTCAGCAGCTTGCAACAGCGTACTCACTGTCCTTCCTCTAATGTATTACCATGTGGACTCAGGTCTCTAACAATTCAAGTATGTCATTTAGGTGCACAGCATTCTATCTTCTCCTGAGCTGCCTGAACAGAGGGTATGATTCTTAATACATATTTGTGACTGCAGTGTTGCACCAGTATAAATGAGTATAGGAGAAGAATCCCCAGTTTTGACCATTTGAACAAAATGGCTGTTCCCCACCACACACACACACAACATACACCCTTTGTATATGCTTGCTGTCCATCTACAACAGTGTTTCCCAACATTTATGAGTACGGGACCCCCTCTGTAAGTTCAAAAAAATTCATGACCCCCCCATGCTAATTGTAATTTTAGTCTCTGTTAATTGAAAAAAAATGGTGCATGGCAAAATCACATCTCCAAATATCCCTTTCCATTTATAGCTCCCTGCAGACAAGGAGGTGTTGCTTTCTTTTCTTAATGCAAAGGTCCAACCAAATTGGTATACCCCTCCCCCCCACTACAGTCTGAAGATGTACAGTCCTGTCTCTCAAAACTAGTTGGTTACAGTGTTAGACTAAGATCCAGGTTCAAATCCCCACCCAGCCATGAAGCCCACTGGGTGACTTTGGACTAGACACAGTCTCTCAGCCTGACCTATCTCACAGGGTCTGTGTAAGCATAAAATGGAAAGGGGGAGAACCATGTGCACCACCTTGAGCAACTTGGAGGAAAGGTGGGATATAAATGCAATAATAATTAAATAAATAATTTCGGCTGCAATATGCGGACCCCAGCCTCAGCCAACCTGTTGAGCTTTAAAATAATAATGATGATGATGATGATGATGATGATAAAAAAGGAGCAATGTGGTCACAGTGGGGATGCTACATTGTGAAGAAACGGATGGAAAGATTGAGGAGGGGGGTTAGTGCTTTTAGGCCTTGGGATGAACATCAGAACTGATTACTTGGTTAGTGTGCACTTGGGAATGAGAGCAGAGCAGAAGACAGATCAGTGCACACACAAACACACCTGCCTCTAAGAGGGAGGCTTCAAACACAAACATAATTTTGAAACACTTTGTGAAATTCCATTTGAAAGTTATTCCCCACATGAGTGACTGTAGCCAGTACCAAGGACATGAACATGTCAAACACTGGAGATCAATTTCTAATTTAGATATTGTAGAGTAAATTTACAAGTAATTTAATTTGCTTAAAATATGGATGCCAAGATTCTGCTAGGGGAGATGAATCCTAATGACTCGCATCTTAATAATAACATGCCAACTTGTAATTAATGCAATTTCCTTAATACCATTTGTATATGATTACTTCTATTAATGCAGTTTCCTTAATACCATTTGTATGTGATAACATACAATTTCTAACATACAAGTTCTAACATACCACAGGAATGTATTCCCTAACAGTAGGATGTTTGATGTGATTGAAAAATCCTTTCTTAATCATTTGTGTGTGTGTGGTTAAAATCATATCTTATAAATCCAACCTATATCTATAAATGCAAGCTGTCAGAATTATATAAACTGTAGCTGAAATTTGTAAATATGGCCTCATCTATATTTATCTTAGGAAATTTGGATTTCATAACTACTAACCTTTCAGTTGGTCTGGAAATCACTTGTGTTTTTGTGTGAAATGTAAATAACCTATTTATCCTTCCCTTATCTTGATAGCCTATCCTACTTTTGAGGTGGTAAACTATGGAAGCCTAGATTCTTTAATATAAGGAACATGAGTTGGACCCATCTTTTGGACATGTTATTAGAATATTAAATGAATTCTGGCTTCAGGAGGAGTGTTCAGTTCCATCTGACCATGAAAACCTTGCTAACAGTAGCTGGTCCTTATTTATTTATTTATTTATTTGATTTCTTACCTGCCCTTCAGCTTCAGGTTCCACAGTGGGTTACAGCAATATAAAGTTACCTATTTTTTTTTTAAAAAAAATACAATTTACAAAAACAATAGGGTGGGTCTTAAAAATATACACCTCAGTTCTCAAGCACCATGTATAAGAGAGGTACATCTTCAGCATCTTTTATTAGTTCATCTTCCAAGAAACTGATGGGCAAGGTACCATGACAGCTATTTGTATCATTACTTAGTTGCTGTTGAAAAAGGAGTGGATTTCCTGAGAAAAATGTTGGACTGTCATTTCTCTAGGAAACTGCTATCCAATATGTTACTGAAAGTTCAATTGCCTACTAGCTTAGTATCACTTACAGCCAACACCAATGATAAGGTACTTAAAAATGTAAAAATATTTTCCCTTTTGGCTTTCATTATGAGTTTTCTGTTCTTATTAATGTTTTCCTCTCTTTATGTATTATCAATGAAAATGTATATAAGTTCTCTGAACAGGCGTGATACTGTAGGGCCCTGCTTCTCGGCACCCTGCTTTTCTGCTTTCCACTAATACTGTGCCAGCGGGGTGATCAGCTGGAGGGGGGGGCTAGAGCTCCCCGCACTCCAGCTGATCATGCTGGAGGAGGGGAAGGTCAGCTGTAGCACGCTACAGCTGATCTTCTCCTACTCGGGGGTGGTCAGACTCCCGCACTCAAGCTGATCGTGCCAGAGAAGGGGAAGATCAGCTGTAGTGTGCTACAGCTGATCTCTTCTGGCACGATCAAACTCCCACTCGAGCTGATCGCACCAGAGGAGGAGAAGATCAGATCGGGTTAGGTTCCAGACCCCCGCACTACAGCAGATCTGCTTTTTGGCTGTTTTCACTTTTCGGTGGGGGTCTGGAACCTAACCTGCCATATGAGTTGGGCCCTACTGTACTGTAAGTTCAAACTCATTCCTTGTCTCTAACTATTCTGAAAGATTATTGATCAAGAAGAGCAAGCACAGGAAACACCATCTGTATATTGACATAGTTGCAATTGCTGTAAGAAAAGAAAAAAGTTCATGCCTGTATGGAATGAAGACCAGATCATGCACTCTGAAGTGATAAGCTGTTTTATCTGCTACTAATGAAAATGAATATTAAAGTTTCAGCCTACCATCCATTGAAATCAGAGCTTGGAAGATTACTTTGAAAAAGTAAAAAATTACTATTACTGTTACATGGCCCCAAAATGGAATAAATTACCATTACAATTACAGTTCTCAAAGGAATTAATTACTTTACCATTATTCAAATGTAATCACTACAATTACACTTAAGTCACTTAAAAAGAAACCTAGAGTGCCAACAAGTTACTACCCTTGGTTGCTGTAAACCTAAGTAGCTTCAAACAACATTAAAAATAAACACACACGCAGAAGGTAGAATTTTTTTTTATCCATAAGATTAACAGAATGACATAACAGTATCTCACACCCACCCTCCACCTCCACCCCAGCAAAGGTGACACCCCAACACATGCATACTTTTTCATTAGAAATCAAATTTTACACTTGAAATGCTGCTTTTACAATACATTTCATGTCTCATCTTTGCTCAAAGAGCACGTCAGACAAGGAATATGTTCTTACAGTCATTACATTGCCCCTGGTAGTGAACAGACATTCTACTGAGGCTCTTGAAGGCATGCCTGTGTTGTGTTGCAAAAAACACCACAGCACCCCTTTCAATTAAAACATATTTTGGTCAAGATGACAATCCCCTATCATCAAAGAAAAATGCAAACTTTAGTACTTTACTAGTTGCCTTTATAATTTTTTGTGTCAACAGTATAACTTAGAGGTAACTTAATCCTGTACATACTTACCTGGGAGTAAGTCCCATTGAACTCATTGGGTAGATACACATGCATGACTGAATTGTGAGGCAGAACTTTAGAGACATAATGTAGGTTATCAGAAAATGCACATATCAGAAGTAATTCACCAGAATAAGTATTATCCCTTCTCCTGCAATTAAAAATGTAGTCTTGCACAGCATTTATTTATTTATTTATTTATTTATTTATTTATTTATTCAGCTTATATCCTGCCCGACTAGCAAACAGCTCTCTGGGCGGCAAACATAGCAACATATACAATAATAAAATTACAAAGTCAGTATAACAAATATAAAAATACACCATCTAAAATAGAAATTACAGCATTTACATAAATAACTTAAATTAAAATGCCTCAGAGAAGAGAAAGGTTTTAACCTGGCGCTGAAAGGATAATAGTGTCAGTGCCAGGTGTACCTCCTCGGGGAGACTATTCCACAATTCGGGGGCCACCACTAAGAAGGCCCTAGATCTTGTTACTACCCTCCGGGCCTCCTTATGGGTCGGGACCCGGAGGAGGGCCTTCGTAGTAGACCGTAGTGTACGAGCCGGTTCGTAACGGGAGAGGCGTTCCTGCAGGTATCGCGGTCCCGCGCCGTATAAGGCTTTATAGGTTAAAAGCAACACTTTGAATCTGGCCCGGTAGCATATTGGAAGCCAGTGCAAGCGAGCCAGAACAGGTGTTATATGCTCAGACCGCTTAGTTCTTGTTAGCAGTCTGGCCGCCATATTTTGCACTAGCTGTAGCTTCTGAACCGTCTTCAAAGGTAGCCCTACGTAGAGCGTGTTGCAGTAGTCCAAACGTGAGGTTACCAGAGCATGAACCACTGATGTAAGGTCCTCCTTACTCAGATAGGGACGTAGCTGGGCTACCAACCAAAGTTGGTAGAACGCATTCCGTGCCACCGAGGCTACATGGGCCTCAAGTGACAGGGAAGAGTCTAAAACGACTCCCAAACTACGAACCTGATCCTTTAGTGGGAGTGTAACCCCGTCCAGGACAGGGTATGTATCCACCATCTGACCAGAGAAACCATCTACCAGCAGCATCTCAGTCTTATCAGGATTGAGTTTCAGTTTGTTAGTTCTCATCCAGTCCATTGTCGCATCCAGACAACGGTTCAGCACATCAACCGCCTCACCTGAAGAAGATGAAAAGGAGAAGTAGAGCTGCGTGTCATCAGCGTACTGATGACAACGCACTCCAAAACACCGGATGACCGCACCTAACGGCTTCATATAGATGTTAAAAAGCATGGGAGACAAGACCGAACCCTGCGGTACCCCATATTGGAGAACCCACGGGGTCGAGCAATGTTCCCCAAGTATTATCTTCTGGAGACGGCCCGCCAAGTAGGAGCGGAACCACTGCCAAGCAGTGCCTCCAACATCCAACTCCGCAAGCCTCTCCAGAAGGATATCATGGTCGATGGTATCAAAAGCCGCTGAGAGATCAAGGAGAATCAACAGAGTTACACTCCCTCTGTCTCTCTCCCGACATAGGTCATCACACAGGGCGACCAAGGCCGTCTCAGTGCTGAAACCGGGTCTGAAACCTGACTGAAATGGATCTAGATAATTGGTTTCATCCAATAGCGCCTGGAGCTGGTCAGCAACCACTCGTTCCAGGACCTATGGAACTATGGGATTTGCTATCACAAGAAGCAGTGATGGCCACCAACTTGGATGGGTTTAAAAGAGGATTAGACAAATTCATGGAGGATAAAGCTATCAGCGGCACCTAGCCACGATAGCTATGTTCTACTTCCACTGTCGGAGACAGCATGCTTCTGAATATCAGTTGCTGGGAATACAAGTGGGGAGAGTGCTGCTTGTGCACTCAGATCCTGCTTGTAGGCTTCCCTTTAGGACATCTGGTTGGCCACTGTGACAACAGGATGCTGGACTAGATGAGCCACTGGCTTGATCCAGCATGCTCTTCTTGTGTTCTTGTATGTATTGGAACAAACAAGTTACTTGTGGGGCCTTACTGACCAGGGATACTCAACACGGTGCCCTCCAGATGTTGTTGGACTACAGTGGGGAACAGCTGCATCACTGGGAGACTGGAGAACACCTGGCCTGGGAGTGAGTACTTCAGCATTTGGATGCTTGCTTGCTCACTCCTCTAGGTTGCTGTCTCTCAAGACCCTCACAGGGTTGTTGCAAAGATGAACAGGGGGAGGAAATGGCAATGGTCATGGCATTCACAAATCAAAAGTAAATCTGGGGAAGGGGGCACACACAAGTAATAAGATGTCTCACTGTTCTATCCGAAGCTGAAGGACTCAGCCATACTCAGTTCTGTGAGTTTTTCTCTTTTTATTAAAGTAATAGTTATATCAAAAGCTTTACGACTCATCAACTTAACTATTCTTTCTAGGAACTTTTGCCCTGACTAACACTGACTAAGCATATCTTCACAGGTCTCAGACGTTGACTCAGCAACAAACCCCTCCCCTGAGTCCACTTAAGTAGGCTTGATTTTCATGTGTAAACAACAGCTCCTCCTCAACACAGTCCATTGAACTTCGCACCCCTGGAGCCTCTGAGCACGGGGCGATGGGGCTGGACCTCAGCTTCTCCCTCTGACTGGTGGAGGCTATCTGTCTGCTCGAATGTGGGAAGCTGCAGGGCACTTGGCACGGGAAGGTCAGCTTGACAAGGCGGTGCCTCTGGCACAGGTGAGGGGGCTTGTGTAATGGAGCAGTCTCTGACAGAGCAGTCTCTGACAGGGCAGTCTCTGACAGTTAAGGTTGTGCTCCAGCAGGGGATCCAGGATTGGAGGGGTTGAATTGACAGGGCCAGGGGTCTGGGTACGCTGTGAACTCTCCTCGCTGCTCAACCCCTCACTCAGCTCATTGCCCCAGTCCTCAAAGTTGGTATCAACCTCATCAATGCCTCCCCTCCCAACCTGGGTCACAACATCATCCCCCCTCCCATGCCGAATTTCCCTCCACCCCAGCGGTTTGGGTGTGTGTGGGTAAGTTTCATTCTCTCGCCAAATCTGGTGTGTGTACGTCAGTTGCCACCCCCCATGATCTTTCTTCTGGACCGAACCCCATCCAATGGATCAGGTACTGCAAATTTCCCTGGCGCCAATGGGAGTCCAGGATCTGCTCCACTTTGAACTCCTCCTACCTATCGATTAGTACAGGTGGGGGCATTGCCTGGGTGCTCGATGGGGCTCTGGCGACTTCTCTGAGGTTAACAGGGAGTGATGGAAGTTGGGATTGATCTTTAAAGAAGCAGGGAGACATAGACAAAATGCCACTGGGTTGATCTGAACCTCCTCTTTGAAGGGTCCCAGCCTCTGAACCTCTAGTTTTTGCTGAGAACTCATGTGGGCAGACATCATGTTGAAAGCCACATTTTGTCACCAACCTGTATCTCTGGGCCAGGCTGGCAGTGTTGGTCCACCACTCATTTGTAGTCAGCTTTTCACCCGTGAGAATTGCTCTTGCACCAACTGCTGCATCGCCTGCAATTCTTGCACAAACTCTGCTGCCGCTGGGACAGCCGGATTAGAGCTAGGGGGTGGCAAAAGTGTGTGGGTGGTATTCAAAGCTAGCAAAGAATGGTGTCTGCTGAGTCAAGGCATGCACAGAATTATTATAGGCAAACTCAGCCAGTTGTTTTGCTGGTAGTTTGCACAGCAGCAGAGATATTGTTCCAAGGTAAAGTTCACTTTCTCTGTCTGTCCATCTGTCTGGGGGTGGTGTGCAACCTTAGCTCATTCTGCAGCAACTGCCATAATGTGCGCCAGAACTGAGCTGTGAACTGGGTTCCCTGGCCCAAAATCAAACTGGTGGGGAGTCTGTGTAGCTGAAAAATATGCTCTACAAATAGTTGGGGGGTCTCTTGGGTGGTTGGCAGCCCAGCACAGGGGATGAAATGAGCCATTTGACTGGAAGCGTCTATCACTACCAAAACAGTTGTCTTCCCTTGGGATGCAGGTAGGTCTGTGATGAAGTCCAGAGTCACCATTCACCAGGGTCCCTCAGAAATGGGGAATGGGAAGAGGCTCCAGCAAACCTGCAGGTCGCCCCAAGGCGTGTTTTGCTCTCATGAACATTGGGCAGGATTGAACATACCTTTTTCTGTCATGTTTAATCCTTGGCCACCAAAAGTCTTGCACAACCACCTGCAAAGTTTTGAAAAACACCCAAATGCCCTGCAATGGGGGTATCATGACACTGGTGGATGACTTTGGTTCACAACTCTCACAACTCTCCTGGAGGCATGTACAGGGTCCTATAGTGATAGAGCATCCCTCTTCTTCGAGAGAATCCTGGTGCACAGTCTTGCACTGATTGTTCCAGTTCTTGCACCTGCTCCTGAGTGTATGGATCTTGCTCTTGGGCTCTGTGCAGGTCCTCATACCAAGAATCAGGGCAACTGGCAACAACCATCTTTTCTAAAGCAATGATGTGACATAGTTGCCTTGTAGGTTGGTTTTCCTTGTACTCTGGCTTGCGGGACAAGGCTTCAGCCCAGAGGTTTTGTGCCTGGGGAATGTAATGATTGCAGAAGTGGAATCTGGCAAAGAACTGTGCCCAATGCCCTTGCCACTGATTCAATTTCCGGGCCATCTGAAGGCTCTCCAGATTTCAGTGGTCAGTGCGAACTTCCACTTCATGTCGTGCACCCTCCAAAAGATGATGCCAGGTCTTGAATGCATCACGAATGGCCAGTACTTTCTTCCAAACCATGTAATTGCGTTCAGCATTTGTCAGATTTCTGGAGAAGTACACACAAAGTCGTAAGCCCCCTCCTTTTGGGGCTGGCTGCAATAACGCTGCTCTGATGGCTACATCTGATGCACCACTTTCCACAATGGAAGGTTGTTGGGGCTCTGTGTGCTGGAGTATGGGCTCTGAGGAAAACAGCTGTTTCAGCTCCTCAAATGCTTGTTGCACTGATTCAGTTCAATGAAAGGGCCCTGATCCTTTCAGACAGTCAGAAAGGGGGGCTGTCTTGTTGGAGAAGGCTGTAATGAAGCACTGGTAGTAATTAGCAAACCTCAGAAAACGCTGGAGGTCCTTCTTGGGTTTTGGGGGGGAGATGCCAAGAGAGCACATAGCACACCTTCTCTGGGTCCATCTCAACTCCTATGGGAGAGATGCGGTAGCCCAGGAAATCCAGGGTGGTTGAACCCACATTTGTCCAGCTTGGTGTATAGGTGGTTCTCTCTCAGTGTCTGCAGCACTGCTTTCACCTGTGCCTCATGCTGTTCAGAGGAGTCAGAGTAAATAAGGATATCATCCAAACAGACTACCACAAAGCAGTCCAAATACTGCCCTTTACCAGGAAGATGAATGCTTTTGGTTTTTAGCTCTTGTTGCTTTTTAGAAATGCTAGGATTTTGTTGGCTTGAATTTTTGTAAATTGTATTGTTTTTATTTGTATTTGTGTTCTTCTGTTTGTTTGTAAGCTGCCTTGGGGGCCTTTTTGGCCAAAAGGCGGCCTAGAAATAAACCATAACATAACATAACATAACAAATAGTCCCAAAAAATATCAGTCATGAAATTTTGGAAGATAGCTGGGGCATTTGACAAGCCAAAAGGCATGACTAGGTATTCAAAGTGTCCATAACATGTCTTGGAGGCAGTTTTCCACTCATCCCCCTCCCTAATTCTGACTAGGTTGTAGACCCCATGTAAATCCAGCTTGGTGTAGATTTTAGCAGAGCGTAAGTGCTCCAACATCTGGTTGATGAGGGGCAGGGGGTAGCTGTTGAGGATGGTAATCTTGTTTAGTTCCCTGTAATATTGGCAAGGGTGCAATTCCCCATTTTTCTTCTTAACAAACAGCAACAAGGCTCCAGTGGGGGACTTGGATGGCCATATGAATCCTTGCTGTATGTTAGTGGCCAGGAACTCCCTCGGCGCCGCCAGCTTTTGCTCTGGCTGTCCCGTCCAGAGCCAGAACCACGAGACTGAGATGCAGGTACAATTAAATCTCGTTTTATTAAAGTAATGGATACATCAAAAGCATTGCGCTTCATAAGAAACACCTATACTGGCTCACTTGAATCCCTAATTACACTCTACACATGCTCTGCGACATGTGAAAAAAGTTGACTCAGCAACCCCCCTGTGCACTGCCAGCCTAAGTAGGGAACGTTTTTGAGCGTAATCTCTGACTCCTTCACAAGTCCTGTCTCTGCCCTGTCCGCTTCTCATGGGGGCGGGAGTGAGGCGACAGGGGGCGTGTTTCCAACGGTTCATTGGAAGACACCTGCTCCAGAGTAGGCTCGAGGTCAGGAGGCTGCGTCACGTTGGCAGCATCCTGAGAACTGCTTGGCGAGGGAGGAGTTGGCACATTCTCCTGAGCTTTCCCCAACAGCTCCTCTGCGACAACTGGGGGCGGTGCGCTCTCCTCTTCTGAGAGTGCGCTGTCAGTGGGAATTGGCTCAAATTCAGGCTCACTTCCACTCCCAAGGTCCTGCTCAGACTCAGTAATTCCTGGGTCTTCCGCGCCCTCTGACAGCTGAGGCACCTGCAACTCGTACCTCCCCCCTTCCTGCCCCTGAAGGGAGAGCCAAGGCTCAACACTGGCTCAATACACACTTACCTGGGAGTAAGTCCCATTAAACCCAATAGAGCTTACTTCTGAGTAGACATGTATTGGATTGCAGGTTAGTCCTTGTCTTATAGGCATCACATTTTATTTGCCTTAACCAGAGTGATGCATTTTTGTACTATAAAGTGTCATATTTTTCTCCTCCCCTGCAAATTAGTACAGCTTCAAGGCTTCAAACAACCCTTATGTGCCTAATTAGTGTAATCCTATACCCAATTTGATTTACCTCCATTATACATAAAGAGACTTACCTTTGAGTAGACATGTATATATTGTACTGTAAGTTAACTATACAATGATTTTTAACAAGTGCCTGGACAAGTGCCTGTTTGCAACTATTTGCATTTGCCATGGGGAGGGGATATTTTTTATTTGCACAAAAGAACTTCCAGGGAACACCATCCTCAGAAGATGAAGATTCATCCTGGCTATTAGGAAGAAAGGAAGAGCAGGAAAGAAAACTGAAAGCAGCAGTTCTTTAGGTCCCTGGCTACTTGCTGCTCCAACTTCTGGCTGCCTCTCTCTCACCCCAAAGCCATTGCTGTGAGATGGCTTTTGGCTCTGCTCCTTGCTCTCTCAGCAGCCCTGCTACCTCTGGGTGGTTAGTGGCAGCTAGCTAGCAGTGGTGGTTTCTCTCTGCCGGTAAGAGAGGGGAGGAGAGGAAGGAGGCAGAGGCCACCGCTCAGAGCTTGGCATGACAATCCACATGCAATCCCCCCACACCCACACTCTTTCTCAGCCTGCAAGCAGAGTCTCTCTCATTCAACAATCTCCTGGACCCGGCCTTACCCCAAAGCAAACATTTTCCCCTGGGGTGCAAAAAAGTTAAAACACTGCAAATGCAGCAAAGTAGCCAAGGGGGGCTACTCCCTTGCACCAAGTGTAAACACAGTATTCTCTCTCTCTCTCTGTCTCTCCCTCTCTCTCTCTCTCTCTCTCTCTCTCTCACACACACACACACTCACTCACTCACACACATGTCATCTCTCACCTCCACAGTTGTTCATGTCCATTCTGCTGCTGCCTCCTTGCCTTCCATCTCCTTCCTTCCTCCCCTCCATTCTTCTCCACCACAGTCCATTTTTATAACAATTGTTTTTTTCCACTCCACCCGTCTCACTCTGCACCTCCTCCCTCATTGCCTCCTAAACACCCGCAAAGCACAAGGGAAGATTGACACTGCACATGATCTTCATCCACAAATCCAGAATGCCTCCCCTGCTCTCCCCCCCAGTAACATCCCAAAGTAACACTGGAAACATTACAATTACAGCTCAAAAGCAATAAAATCACTCCTCGTTTTATTACAATCAAAATGTAAAGAAATTACGCACTCGTTCCTAAAAAAAGTAATAAATTACAAGTAATTCGTTTTTCCTAATGAATTTCTTCCAAGCTCTGATCGAAATAAATGTTGAAACTCCCATTGATAGTCTGTATTTCTCACTGGGAAATATTGACATCAGTACATGTACCATTCAGTGCACAAAACTGCAACAAACCATCAGAATATCCTAATAATAAGTACATTAGTTAACAGTTTGATGCCGTTATTTCCTGATCAAAAGCAACACTATTCAATTATTGCTTTCCCTTTTTAGTTTACTCTATATGCATTGAAAGCATTTCATAATATACTGTAATGACAGCATGTTCTGCTCTGGTATGCTAATGAGGAAAAACCAAGATATATGCTATTACTCTGTTCATTATTATATTTCCTCAGCAGACAACATAGAAGCTGCATTGTTACTCAAGACTGTAATGAATTCCAGCTGTTATAAATCACTTGCTCATTGTAACTGAATTAGTATTCATGTTTAATTATGCCAATTTAAAATATTTCTTTGCTTCTACAGACATAGACACACTTCACAGCATTTATTTTTTAAAACATACTTGAGGAATGGACATTACAAATTCAGGAAAGTTCAGATAAAACCCTAACAGAATCTCAAATCTCTTAATATTTTCTAAATATAAAGGATTATAAGTTAACTTTGATCATTTATGAATGGTTACATATGGGAATTTTTCACACAAATTATTTTACATGCTTCAAAGATTTTTTTATATATACTCATTTGATCATTATGTAAGGGTATTTCCAAATTGGGAAAAATCAACTTTCTGTTTTATTTATATATGAATATTGACATGAGTGCAACTCACAGAGGACCTTACGTTGAAGGCATGGTGCTAATACAAGCTGCAGTAAAACTGAGTGGCACAGACACCACTAATATCTCAATTTATCTGTGGGAAATATTAGAGATCCTAAAGTTGCTAAATGGTCTTGAATATGTTACTCCTCAGTTGCGCATTGTTGTGAATAGTAGCCTGGATCATTATTATAAAATACTTAATACATGAAAAGCACTCTAGTGCAATAAATATCATAATCTGGTTTATCCTTGCTGTGAAAACAACAGCAGCAACCTGAACTTCTTAGCCTATTTGTAACTTGCATGCATGCAAAAGGATAGATGTAACATAAGAATGGCTATTTTGCCTCATAAAGGTAAAGGTGTCCCCGCACTTATAGTGCGAGTCGTTTCCGACTCTTAGGGTGACGTCTTGCGACGTTTACTAGGCACACCGTATATATGGGGTGGGATTGCCAGTTCCGACCCCAGCCTTTCTTTACCCCCCAGCATATGCCAGGTACTCATTTTACCGACCACGGATGGATGGAAGGCTGAGTGGACCTCGACCCCTTTTACCGGAGATTCGACTTCCTCCTTCCGTTGGAATTGAACTCCAGCCGTGAGCAGAGCTTTGGCTGCATTACCGCCGCTTACCACTCTGCGCCACGGAGGATCTTATTTTTTGGCTCATAAACAACCTTAATTGATTTCCTTTTTTTTAAAGCTTGTATGTTCTGGAGTTGGGTACGTGAATAATCTTTGAGGAACTGGTTGATGACAGGAA
The DNA here is from genome assembly GCF_030035675.1 of Rhineura floridana. Lineage (NCBI taxonomy): Eukaryota > Metazoa > Chordata > Lepidosauria > Squamata > Rhineuridae > Rhineura > Rhineura floridana. Next base: position 72,138,735 of record NC_084486.1, read on the forward strand.
CAATGAATCATAGCTACTAGTGGTAGCTTGGAAGGGGATTATGTCATGACTGATGTGTAAAGTACTGGAAGACAAAATACCAGGCACCGAACATTGTTATTTCATTGCTGGCTGAAGAAAGATGCTTCTGCTGCAATAGCCAAGGGAATGAACTATTTTTAAAATAATTTTCAGCTGCTTAAAAGGTCTCCTCCTCTTATTGGTGGATCAGATTCCATGCACCTGCTCTCCATAACTCAGTATCTCATTCAAGTACAAACACCTGGTCAACACTTCTCCTTTCAACATAGCTGAGCTGTTACGGTAAAGAAACACTCACTTTAAATCCAGAAAAATGAAATTTGGGTCAAATGTTGTGTTGGCCATGCAGATTAAAATAAAGCATAAAGCCAACTCATATCTGGGCTCATTTGGCAGTGGGAAATGGCTGTTTGGGTAATGGGTCGATATATGGTGATATCTAAGCTATTTCATCCTCTGTCAATCCTATATTGGGGTCAAATGTACTCCCTTCCAAACAACCATACAAATAAAATACCTGCTAAAATTATTAAACATGACAAAAGTTGCTTTTTTTAAAAAAAGTGTCTTTATTTAAATTTCCCTTTTCCAGTAAACAATTTAGTTAGATCTAAGGCATCAAGGCCAACAATACCCCACAATGTAATGAATGTTTAGTGGGATTTTAATACTTTTTGTGTGTGCTATTAAACATTCATATAACACAATTATAACAGTTGTACAGGTATGACTGCTCAATACATATGAATTGTGAATTACCAGTAACAACAACAAAATATCATAGATCCTGCAACCTGTGCTACCTGAGGACAGGCTACCTGAGCAACCTATGCACAATATTCCATTTCATAACTGCATGAGTAGGACGGACAATGCGGTTAAGTGAAGCACATAGTCACTGTGACTTTCCTATATTGTGCCAACCACAGAGACAATACCTTCTCTTTTTCCTGAAGTCAGTAGTGGCAGGTTTTACCCGTTCTGAGGCTGTCTTTCTTGACATCCCAGGCAATCTGGCAATGTGTCTGGAATCAACCCAGAGCTTGTTCAATTCTAGACCTAGATCTACCAGGAAGAGACATCTATTGAGATGTTCACATAGTTCACAAATCTTGAAAAAAAAAAGTTGCTGTAGACACTTCTAGATTTGTAGGGAAGGAACTCTTGGGGAATTTCAGGTTCATGTTTTCATCAGTAGATTGATGATACTCAGCTCTACATCTCCTTGCCAACATATACTGGTAAAGGTTTTGAACTGGTGTTTACTGAAGGGCTGAATGAGGGGAAAAACTCAAATTAAATCAAGATTAAACAGAGGTGCTGTTGATCAGGAGGCCTGCTGATCCAGGGATAGTCGGTCAGCCGGTTCTGGAAGGGTTGCACTTGTTTTAGAATACCAGGTTTGTAGTTTGGTAGTACTCCTACACCTGGCTTTGTTATTTGATAGTCAGATATTGGCTGAATCCAAGAGTGCTTTTGCCCTGCTTCAGCTGGTGCACCAGTATGTCCATTCTTGGCACAGTCACATTTGGGCATGGTCTTACATGCATTAGTTGCACCTTAATTGGTACTACTATAACACACTCTACATGGGGCGACCCTTGAAAACCACTCAGAAACTTCAACTGGTGGTTAGGAGTGTCATTCTAAACCCCGTGCAACCTGAATGCTAAAAGAACAGTTCTCTCAAGTTTTAATTTTTCGTACATTGCGCCATAAATATTAGATACTTGTTTGGCTGAGTGAAATAACTTCATAAACAAAACTGACCACTGTGCATTTCCAAGTCAGTTGACAAGGGTTTTGGAAATAGCATTTTAAGTGCCCACCTTGTGCATATCAAGGATGGAGGTTAATTTGGTATCGGTGCTCCATTTGCCTCAATGTAGTGTTCTGTCTGGTGATAACTTATTTACATAGGGCCAACTTTAATTTTCAACAGCTTTGGTGGTAGCATTTATTACATACTATAATAATAAATCATAAATTATACATTCCAAAGTGCTTGGTTTACAAGCTTTTGTTTATTAATTTCACTAATTTCTCCACAGTTTCCAGTTTGCAATTAATTGCTTATGAGCGGGAAGTACAGGGGGACTGACTTCACCTCGACAGGAGAAGCTCAAGATTTTATGACCACTGTGACAATCATGGGTCTTTCCCAGCATGTTATTGACGCAAAACACTGTGCTGAAGTGGTTCCATTTATATCTCGCTGGCTGTTCCAAAAGATGGTGCTGGGGGACTACTACTCTCTGCCCCATGGCAGTTATGCTGTGAGGTTTCTCAGGACTCTATAGAGTTCCCAATGCTGATCAACATCTACATGAAACCACTGAATCAATAGGCTGATTACACCCAACTCAACAACTCCTTTTCATCAAATTCAGGTGATGCTAGTAAAGTGCTGAATTGAAGTCTGGGATTGGTAATGGATCGGATGAGGGTCAATAAAATGAAGCTCAGTTCTTATAAAAGAATCAATTATACCGCCTACTAGATGTGACACTGGCAGCCTTCCCGCTTTCAACTAGAGACAGCAAGCACAACTTGTGTCAACAACAGCCACACCATATAAGGAGCTTCCTCTTACCTCATGTTGACATTGTGGCAGACATTGTGGCAGAAATCTTTATCTCTATATATGTACCAGCTGCTTTCATAGGAAAATTACAGCTTTAGTCAGGAGACAGAGGCGAAAAGGGGGGTAGTTTTAAACTACTCCTTTTCTTACTATTTGACTCTTATACATGAAACAGACTTTATAAGCTATTTCAGAAAATTGTAAGCATATTCTAAGCTATATACGCAAATATAAGTAGATGTAAATGATTTCAGCACATTTTATGTATATTTCAAGCCAATATCTGGGCTGGCCCATTCCCCTTGCCAAACCACTTGCCTCACCTGCTCCTTCACTGCCATCCCGGCACCACCTCCTCTTCTGGACAATTGTTGCCATGCACTGGCCAGCTGGTTATCCCCCCAGCCAGGCAGCCACTGCCACCTTTCCTGCTTGCCAAGGTGGACAGTGGTAGATGGTATGTGCAGGTGGGGGGAAGCTTTCATGATACAGTTTGCAGTACCATGTGTCTGTTTCTTTTAGGTAGATTGATAAACAGCCTTCTAGGATCAGACCCTGTCAAAGAGGTTCCCAATATATAAATTACAATAATTAATTAAATATCAATTTAAAACACAATAACAAATAAAAAGAAAAGAAATAAGCAAAAATACTAATCTCCAGCAATATTCAGCCCAGTAAGAACAATAACATCAAATAATCAAAACCTAGGAAGCACTACCTCATATATAATCTAATAAAATCCTTATTTAAGGCAAAGTGATTTTAAACAACTAATGTATCTGGTACAATATAAGTGTCTCATGCTCCAGTTGCTTGGCTCCAACTAATACCCTGGAAGTTGCCTTTTGAAATTTGGAGACTGTCTTCAAAGGCAGCCCTATGTAGAGTGCATGACAGTAGTCTAATCTACATTATTGAGGCAAGGTCTATGCTTTCCAGATAGGGTCACAGTTGGCATGCCAACCTACGCTGGTAAAAAAACACTTAGTCCCCACCATTACCTGCGTTTCCCCAGATAACAGCAAATCCAAGTGACCGCCAAAGAAAGTTTTTCAGCCAGTTCATCCAATACTCTAGGATGCAGTTCATTGGGCCCTGCAGATTTGAACTCATTCAAAGTGATTAGATATTCCTTGACCTGCAATCCTGCCCCTTTAACTTCACGTTTCTCAGGAGGGTCATAGACCCCCTTTTGGAAGAACACTGAGCCAAAGTAGGAATTGAGCACTTCTGCCTTTTCTTTGTCATCTGTTATCATTTTGCTATCTTCATTGAGTAGCTGTACCAGAATTTCTTTTCTCTGTCTTGTGCTATGGATGTACCTGAAGAAAGCTTTTTTGTTGCTTTTGGCATCTCTCGCTAACCTCAGCTCATTCTCAGCTTTAGCCTTCCTGACACCATCCCTGCAATTCCATTCTACCTGTCTGTACTCTTCTTTTGTGTTCTGGCCTTCCCTCCACTTCCTGTGTCCTTTTTTGTTTTCAGGTCATCTCTAACATCTAAGTGAAGCCACATTGGCTTCTCCTGCTGTCTTCCCCCTTTTTTCCATGATGGAATTGTTTGCCATTGTGCCTTTAGAATTTCCCCTTTTAGAAACTCCCACCCATTTTGGACTTCTTTTCTGTTTAGGGTTGCTTGCCATGGAACCGTACTTACCATTGTTCTGAGTTTATTAAAATTGGCTTTCTTGAAGTCCAGGGTACATGTATGGCTATGCTCAGCTTTTGCTTCCTTTAAAATCAAGAACTCTAGTATAGCTTGGTCACTTTCCCCCAGAGTTACCATAACTACCACTTCATCCACCAAGGCATCTCTATTGGTTAGAATCAAATCATGAATAGCTGATCCTCTAGTTGCTTCCTCTACTTTCTTGTGGAGAAAGTTATCTCCAATACAAGTCAGGAATTTCTCGGAGGGGCTGTGTTTGGCAGAATTTGTCCCCCAACAGATACCGGGGTAATCCGAAGTCCCCTATTACTACTACACCATGCTTCCTCAAAACATTTCCAATTTTCTTTGCAAAAGTTTCATCCTCATCTTCTCCTTGTTTGGGTGGTCGGTAGCAGACTCCAGCCACCATGTTCTTTTTATTCCTTGCTCCATTAATTTTAATCCAGATACTCTCGGTGGAGCTACCAAGCTCATCCTCTTGTATTTCTGCTCAGGGATATATATTTTTAACATATAGTGTAATTCCACCTCCCTTTCTATTCCTTCTGTTCTTTTTGAACAAGTTATATCATTCAATTGCTGTATTCCAGTCATGCGAATCATCCCACCAAATTTCAGTTATAACTATCAAGTCATAATTACCCTCCTATATTAAGAGTTCAAGTTTGTCCTGTTTGTTTCCCATACTCTGGGCATTAGTATACAGTCATCAAAGACCATGTGCTTTATGGCCTGGCTTCCTTCCTACATTTTTATGAAGACTATTACTGGGCCCCATTAGAGCCGTTCTCAGTTCCTCTTACTGTGCACAAGCCTTTGTTAGTTGTTACCGCCAAGTTTACATCTGCCTCCCCCTCAGGATTCAGTTTAAAGCCTTCCTTATGAATTTCTCCATGCTGTGGCCGAACACATTCTACCCAGTCCTTGTGAGGTGCAACCCATCACTTGCCAGCAGTCCATCTTCCAGGAAGCATAGCCCATGGTCCCAGAATCTAAATCTCTTGCCTCGGCACCACCTTTGTAACCAGTCATTCACCTGGAGTAGTTTCCTTTCCTTTCCACTCCTCTTCTAAGTACTGGAAAGATGGACAAGAAAACTATCTGGGCCCCAAAGTCCTTGAGTTTCCTTCCCAGAGCTTCAAAGTCTGACATGATTTCTTCATAGCTCTGCTTGGCAGTATTATTTGTTCCCACATGGATGAGAAGAAAGGGATATCTGTCAGTGGGCTTTATGTGTGATGGCAACCTTTCCGTCACATCTCTAATCCATCCTCCAGGGAGGCAGTATATCTGGTGAATCCATGGATCTTTTCAGCATACTTGGGTTTCAATCCCACACAGTAGGGAGTCTCCCTCCACTACTACTCGTCTCTTCTCCTTGTCATGGGGCATGGTTTCATTGCCTCTGTTTGACTGAGCTTCAGCCTCTCGCCTGCTGTCGCATGGGGTCCCCTGTAATTCTTCCCCACAGACTGTCCTTTAGTCTCATGCTCAAGTGTCTTGATGTGGTTCCTTAGTTCTACTGGTGATGGATGTCTTCTCGCTCTTCTGCTCCTGTCTCCCTTTTCTACAGTTTCCTCCATTTCGTTGTTGCTCTCCACAACAGTCTCCTCTTCTGCTTCAACATGCTGTTGTTCTTCCATCTCCTGTATTCTCTTTGCTGTTGTTCCAGTGTTCTATCTAAGAACTCATCTTCTCTCATACGCTTCAATGTGGCCAACCGCCATTCCAGGGCCCTCACTTTTTCTTCCAACAGTACCACCAGCTTGCACTTGTTGCATGTGTACATCATGTTGTTCTCAAGCAAGAAAACAAACATTGCACACACCTTGCAGGTCACCACCACTGGAATGTCCTTCCCATCCATAGTCTCTATGCCTTTTGTTTCTTTCTTTCTACTTGTATTGGAATGGCCTGTGCCTTGTCCAGTCCTCCTGCAGGGTAAATAGGAAAGTCCCACTAGTATGTGGTGCACCGTACAAGGGGGGGAATGTAGGGACCTCCCCTACCAAACTCCTGTTAGCTCACTCTATTTCCTCTGTCTCTGAGAGCTGGCTTGCTTGTATCTCCTCTGGACTAGCTGACACAGCTCCCTCTGCTCTGCTCAGTGAGGAATCAGGAAACAGAATGAAAACTTGCAGCACACACAGCTGCTCCTAGTTGCACTCAGCAGCTATCAGGCCACGCCCCTTCAGCCAGCAGCTATTGGCCCACACCCCTGCCAATCAAGTTGCTATGGAGCCCTTAGGAGCACATGGCTTCAGAGTCCTCTTTTTCTTTGTCTGCCACTTCCTCTCTACACCTCCTCTGCCAAACTCCTGTTAGCTCTCTTTGTTCACTCACTTTGTTCACTCTCTCTCTGAGAGCTAGCTCACTTGCATCTCCTCTGGACCAGTTGACACAGCTCCCTCTACCCTGCTCACTGAGGAGGCAGGAAACAGATAACCTAGAAAAGGCAGCTCTTTTCAGTACTTGCAAGGGTTTCTAGACAAATCCCTTGTCAATCACAGCTCTGACATTACTCATTCACTAAAAACCTGAAAGGGTGGGGAATTGAACAGCTGGCCAGGTCATTTCACAAAAATAGTGGGAGGGGGCAGCTCACATTTTGATGTATAACATTTTTTCTAGTGCAATTAGTTTTCATAAAAAAAAGTCTAAGAGTTTCGCCCCCCTCCAGGCACTGGCCTTGGCAGAAATTGACCCTTTCTACATATTTGTCGGTGGCCCTGCTCTCCATATCTATTCCATGGTGTAAGGAATCCACCAGGGTGACCATGGTTGTTTCCATCCCAGACCTGGGCCTTAAACTGGATTGGAACCATCATAATCCAAAATTCACTGAAGTTGAGTAGCCACTACATGCTCTAGCACAAAGAATGGAAGGTTTGAAACTGGGTGATAATTATGTGTCCCTGACCACTGGATCTAAACTTGGTATCTTTAGCAAAAATCTCAGACCATTACTATGATGTTAGCCAATCTTGTCAAATATAACACAAGCTACACTATTATACTCTATTTTGATATTTTAAATATCTCTATCAGTCAGGACAAATATTCTCATCCATAACAGTCAAGATAATGGTTGTAAGGTTCTTGTTACGATTTTTCATCGTCTCAGCATATAATTATTATGCTACTACAATCATTCTCATGTGGATAATCTATAAAGAATTTGCTCACTTGCAACTGCTTCATTATTGGCAACAGAGCACCACTTTTTAGCCAGGAGTGTAAGCAAGGTTCAAATATGGGTTATATAATCTAAAATAAACTATTAAAATGCAAGTGCAATCAAAAGTCATTTAAATGTTAATGTGCAGTTTTCCTTCTAAAGTGGAATTCTCAAATTAAGTAACATCACCCAAGTTCATTTCAAATTTACCATGCAGAGAACAGTGCTGTTTTGCATAGAACATATAAGTCTATTTATATCAGTTGCTAATACTTCTGTGAACAGTGCCACTCACTCACTTAGCCACTTTTCTCCCTATAAATTGTGCCTGGCAATTACACTTGTTTATATTCACTCTGCTGTAACATTATACAAGGTTACTACTGACCAATGTTGACAGTTGACAAGAATTAGTAACTATCATTCAAAGACAGTAATTCATCCACTAGCAAACAATAACTTGTGCCAACCAACTAAATGTCATTGGAAACTTGGGAAGTTGGACAAAACTACCCACTCCAAAGACAGAGATGCCCACAGGATTTTATGGGCCCAGTGCACGGTATGTGGATTGGGCTCCCCGACCACCCACAAAAGAGAACACAGATTTGCACAACGTTTGCATATGTTTTGTTTCCTCTTTTGCAGACCCCTGGAAGGGTGGGGCCCTGTCTCTCTCCAGCTACAAAAGCAGCAACTGCTGAAGGGGCCAGAGACCATCTACCTGTGTGAGTTTCTGCAAGACCTGCTCCCTGCATTTCTGGCTGATTTCCACCTGGCCTGGAAGGGCGGGGCCCTGTCTCTCTCCAGCTACAAAAGCAGCAACTGCTGAAGGGGCCAGAGACCGTGTGTGTGTATGTGTGCGTGAACCTGCTGCTCGGGATGTCTATAGACTACTGGGGTTTTGTTTAGTATTATATGTTATATTTTACTCTATGTTATATTTTAGTCTATGTACGCCGCCTAGAGTGGCCGTTAATTCGGCCAGATAGGCGGCCTAGAAATAAAATTTTATTATTATTTTATTATTATAAAGGGCCCCAAAATAAACCATTAGCCACACACATAATAAAATGTCTGATATACAGAATGTGAACAGGTGAAGCTTTCCTTGTAATTGATTAACCTGTTGAATTTCTGCCTGCCATGTAGCTGTTAAAGGCACAAGTCTCTTGCTTTGTCCCGATAACAATGCTAAACTAAAGTCTATGTTGTAATCCTGTACTCACTTACCTGGGAATGAGCAAGCCCAATTAAACACAAAATAATTTCTAGAGAATCCCTGATCTCAGACAAATGCATTACAGAAAAGGTGGAGTGAAAAAGACATCCCACAGAGGTCTACAAAATGATTCAGAAGCAGAAAAAGTGCACTCAACAGGAAGGGGAAACAGAAGATCTTTAGGACCCCACAGATTCCTATCACCTAGTTCAATCACAGCTCTGACTTCAGTCATTGGCTAGAAACACTGAAAGGTGGGAACAGCCAGGTTGACTCATCTCACAGAAAGAGCTTAGAAGGTCACCTGCATATTTTCCTTCATGACTTTTTTTTCTAGGAGGTCTAGAGACTTACCCTTTAAATAACAAATGAAGCTGGAATCTGGGGGCCCAGTTGGCTGTGGGCCCCAGTACATCAATATGCCCTTGTCAGCAGCCCTCACCACAGAAAGCCCATTGACCCTTAGTTTCAGGAAAGCAGGGCACAAGATTGTGCTCCATATCTTCACCTGCAATCAGTGGTGTGCTGGTAAATATTTAACAACCAGCTCTCCAGGGGAAAAAAATCCAAGCTGGATTTAGAAAGGGAAGAGGCACCAGAGATCATATTGCAAGCATACGCTGGATAATGGAATCGACCAAGGTATTTCAGAACAAAATCACCCTGTGCTTTACAGATTACAGCAAAGTCTTTGATTGTGTAGATAACAAAAAAATATGGAACAGTTTTAAAAGAAATGGGGGTACCACAGTATCTGACTGTTCTGATGCACAACCTATACTCTGGACAAGAGGCTAGTGTAAGGACAGAATATGGAGAAAACAATTGGTTCCCCATCGGAAAGGATGTGAGACAGGCGTGTATTTTGTCATCCTATTTGTTTCATCTATATGCAGAACACATCATATGAAAAGCGAGATTGGCCCAAGATGAAGGTGTGAAAATTGAGGGAGAAATATCAGTAATTTAAGATATGTAGATGATACCATACTCTTAGCTGAAGCCAGTAATGATCTGAAACGAATCCTGATGAAAGTTAAAGAGGAAAGCACAAAAGCAAGACTACAGCTGAATGTCAAGAAGACTAAAGTAATGATAACAGAAGATTTATGTACTTCAAAGTTGATAATGAGGACATTGAACTTGTCAAGGATTATCAATACCTTGGCACAGTCATTAACCAAAATGGAGACAACAGTCAAGAAATCAGAAGAAGGCTAGGACTGGGGAGGGCAATTATGAGAGAACTAGAAAAGGTCCTCAAATGCAAAGATGTATCACTGAACACTAAAGTCAGGATAATTCAGACCATGGTTATTGCCAATTTCTATGTGTGGATGTGAAAGTTGGACAGTGAAAAAAGCAAATAAGAGAAAAATCAACTCCTTTGAAATGTGGTGTTCGAGGAGTGCTTTGTGCATATCATGGACTGCAAAAAAGACAAATAATTGCGTGTTAGAACAAATGTAACCAGAACTGTCACTAGAAGCTAAAATGATGAAACTGAGGTTGTCATACTTTGGACACATAATGAGAAGACATGATTCACTAGAAAAGACCATAATGCTGGGAAAAACAGAAGGGAGTAGAAAAAGAGGAAGACCAAACAAGAGATGGATTGATTCCATAAAGGAAGCCGCAGACCTGAACTTACAAGATCTGAACAGGGTGGTACATGACAGATGCTCTTGGAGGTCGCTGATTCATAGGGTCGCCATAAGTCATAGTTGACTTGGAGGCACATAACAACAACAACTTCTTCAAAGTACTGATAAGCCTCTTGTTTTAATTAAAATAATAATTATAAATTCTTGCTCTTATCACTAATGGGAGTTAATTATCTTGCATATGCCCATAGTAATTTTTCAGATACTTTCAGACCCTCAGCAATTTTCAAGTGGTCCATGTAGAAGAAAAGTTTGGGAACCCCTGGTATAAGACATCTGCTTATGTCCCTATGCTGCTCTCACCCCTCATTTAGGTGCCCGGGATGCTTGCGTGTGGACATACCTCCTTACAATTATGGAAAGTGATTCTTAATAATAAGTCTCCAGACACAAAGTTACATAGGTATTTATCAGTTGTTTAGTAGAAAATTCAGAAGTGCAGAGTCCCTTCATGATAGTTGCAGCCACATACACCCTTTTTTGCTCCTGGATTAAGAATGAGATCTTTGTTAATGCATTCTCTCACAACAAACATCTCTAGGAGCCAATCAGCAAGTAAGTGGAGAGCGTTAGCAACTGAGAAGAGTCTTCTCAGTGGCTGACTCACCTCCTTTCACTCTGATTGGCTCCAATCAGCAGGAAAGGCAAGGAAGCATATTAGAAGACTCTTCTCAGTGACTAACACACTCCTTTTTCATGCTGATAGTAGGATGCTTGGAGACATAGGGACCCTGCTCCCAAAAAAGCAGAGGGACTAAGACCCCCTGGGCGGCTACCCTCCTGGTGCTTATAGACATGACCGTAAAATATTTTGTGACATGCAAGTTCGATATGACATTATTTATTAAGTGTGCTTAGGATTACAGTGATGGCATTCCCAAATATGTACTTTCACACAGACTTTGGTTTTCCATAACACAATGTTTGTCCAAGCCTCCACACTTGGGGGGGCACTACTTGCACACCCCTTCCATAAGCACATCAAAGTTGGATACACACCTGAACCAAGACCCAGACGACAGGGCACTCAAAACAAAAAGGTAATTACAGTGGCTGAGTAGATCTTGTACAGTGGTTATACTGACTGGGCGCCACTGTCCTTCATATTTTACAAAATACTTTTTCCTATACAAAGATTAAATTTCTGTGTATGAAAAAGTAATATATGAAGTGGTCTCAATAGTGAGAAAAGTAAACAAGTGAATGGTGATCCAAATGTTTTTCATTCTCACGTTATGATGCTAGCTGCCATACGCATGCAGCGTAGACTGAAAAACAGCACCCAAGCCACCATTCAATACGTGCATGTGTTCTTTCCAACATGAATCTACAGGTCTCAAAAAGTAACATGTGACAAAGTCCTCAAACACCTTATAACATGCCTCAAACATGGTCTCTTGTTGTCCCGCCCAGAGCTGAAAGAATGAGGCTGGAGCGTGTGTGCAAGTAAATCTTGTTTTATTAGAGTAATGGATACATCAAAAGCATTGCGCTTCATAGAAAACCCTATGCTAACTCACTAGAGTCCCTAACTATACTCTAGACATGCTCTGCAGCGTGTGAAGGAAGTTGACTCAGCGACACCCCTCCCCCTGGGAGCAGCAGGCTTATATAGGAAATGTTTTCGAACGTAATCTCTGACTCCTTCGTAACTCCTGTCTTTGCCCTGTCCGTTTCTCGCGGCGGCGGGAACGAGGAGACAGGGGCCGCGCCTCCACCTGCTCATCCGAAGACACCTGCTCCCGAACAACAGGCTCGAGGTCAAGAGGCGGTGCCTCATTGGAATCCTCCTGGGAACTGCTTGGGAAAGGAGGAGCTGGCACTGCTTCTGAAACTTCCTCCCACAAGTTCTCTGCATCAACTGGGGGCGGTGTGCTCGGCTCCTCGGAAAGGGCGTTACTCGTGGGAAATGGCTGCAGGTTGCCCCCCTCCCGCATGCTCCTGCTCAGACACAACAATCCCCAACTCTGCTTCTTCTGACTGCGGAGGCGCCTCAAATTCATGCCTCCCACCTTCCTGTCCCTTCTGAGTTGGCTGCAGCGTAACACTTGTTCTACCAGCATGCCTTCACACCATCACTTTGCCAAAACATAAGGATAGGTTCACAATTATGATTTCCTATTTATTTAATCTAAAAATATTTAAATACATAAAAACAGCCAGGGGAAGATATTGGAGAAATATAAAATAATACAAATAAAAAAGGGGAGGGAGGTGAAGAGACCTTAAATGTGCTACTCACCATCTCTCAGCCTATCCTCCCCTCAGGATGAAAACAACGAACCATGACCACCCCCAGGAAGAAGGGCACACTTAAAATGTAGAGGAAAAAATCATCTACAATCATAGTGTGAAATCAAATACTTATTAGGACACAGTATGAGGAAATATTTATATAAACATGACTCTCAAATATGTTTATGAATTACACAATCTGTAAATATATTTATAGTGCAATCCGATGTTTGTTTACTCAGAAGCAAGTCCCAGTGTATTCAATGGGGCTTACTCAAACTGGCAAGTGTGCAGAGAACTACAGCCTCAAGTGATAAGGAACTTGTTCTTTCAACTTGTTCTTTTAAGTTGAGACCTTATCCCAGTCTGAGTCTGTGTTGGAATTGTTTTTTAATATGTTTTTAAGCCTTTTCTTTTTTTAAAAAAGATGTTTTTTTAAAGCTTTTAAAAAATATTTTCAAAGATGTTTTAATATATCTTAAAGTCTGTTTTTTATGATGTTTTAAAGTGCTTTTAGTGCTTTTGTTTGCCGCCCTGGCCACCTACTGGGAGGAAGGGGGGGATATAAATCAAATAATAAATAAATAAACTTCATTCACCCAACCCAAAATTTGGAATCATGCCTCGTTAGGCTGTTTTCCAACTGTTTATTCTTGCTTTATGGTTATTGGATTTTAAAGGGATTTATTTCTTATTGAGAGTTGCTTTGGTTTCCCAACCCTACCTCACAGGGTTATTGGAAAGACTCCATACACACACTGCAGATGTATAAATACATACATCCCATATACAGACCATCAGATCTTCCAACTCAAAGTGGAAAGGTAACACTATGTCACTTCTCTGTGCCGAGAACCCTGCAATCTTTCAGCCCATGACAAATCATAGTTCTTTTTTCTCTCTCATGTCAGCTGCAATATTTTTTTTCTCATTCTGGCACCATGTGCTGCATATAATTCATTTTTATGATGCAAGCAGATTAAAAAAAATACTTTGGTAACCTTCTCTCTCCACAGTTTCTGATGACATTCCCACAAAAATCACGAACCTTTTAATAATTAATCATACCTTTAATAATTATTTAAATAACAAACAGGATAATGTCATATGCTGCTTAAATTAGTGTCCAGAATAACAACTTGTGGTTAGATTCAGGGGAAAGTGCAATGAATAAAGAGAGACTGATGCATTAAAAGGCATCACTATTCAAAAATCAACATTTACTAAGAAGACTACATGAGGTTCCTGAATCATATTGTAGATTCTGAAAAGGTCAAAACCAAGGATATGTGCTCAGCTTTGGATTGGTGACAGAATTCTGGATTAATTCAGTAATAAAGCCCACCAGGACCAGTGGCTTACACCCAGCTGCGTGCCCAGCATCCTATATCAGAGGTGAAAAAATGGTGGAGTGGGGCGGGTGAGGCAGTGATTGGAACAGCGGCAGCGGCAGCACCGTTGTCATTAGCAGCAGCCTGAAAAAGAACATTACCCTCCTGCCGGACAAGATCTTTCGCAATCTGGAGAACGCCAAGCGGTTCGCCATCGATATCAAGTTTCTCAATGTTTGGAGGTGGTTTAATTCCCAGGTCTTCCGGGTGGCCCCTCCCTTCATCAGAACCTATCTCGTTTATTCCTGGGGGACCGAAGAATTTGAACGTCTGAAAAGGAAGAACCCAGCTGATTGTGAAAATAATGAGTAATTTGACTGATAACGAAGAACACAGTTGCCAGCATTATTCTTGTTCTTGGCTTGTGGACATGTATATACATGTATTTAAAGTAACACTTGCTCAATAATTTGTTTTTAATATTGTTATTTGTTATTTAATTTTGAGAATTGTTATTCAATTTTGAGAATTGTTATTTAATTTTGAGAATTGTATTATTTTATTGATGTATTATGTTATATTGATGTATTGTTATGTTCATTTTTTTTTGTAAGCCGCCTTGAGCGCCTTTTGGCCATAAGGCGGGGTATAAATTTAATAAATAATAATAATAATATAATAGTTTATTGTCAAACCAGTTGGTCATTGCAGAAAAATTAGTATTAGTTTTTAAAAAATCAGTATTAGTTTCCTACAGAATAAAAACTGTAATACCTGCCTACTTGCTTTAAAATAGGACTGGAGGGGGGACAGAAATAGTTACAACACAAGCACAATTCTTTTTTACATTCACTCAAAAGTCTCATTAATTTACAGCACATTCATAACCATGTCTACTCAAAAGTAAGTCCTATTGAATTCAGTGGGATTTACTCTGGGCATATGGGATTAGTATTGCGTTTACCCCCACAAAAGCAAGTATTGGGAAGGTTTTGAAAACACTGCCCAGGATCTGACTCCTGCACACAAGAGGAAAAAAACCTGAAATGTATATACTTACCCAATTTATGAGATTTTCAGATAAACGGGGGGGGGACCACCATTTTCTGGCATTGCAATGAGATTTTCTAGACACTGCCCAGGTCAACCAAACTGGCTTCACACTGATTGGCTGCAATCCTAAACGGGCGGGGTTAGACTGAGCTACGAAGTGCTATAAAGGACAGATTTGTTTTTAAAAAAGATTTAACAGTGGAGGGGTGGCTGACGTTTTTATGTATATCTCGAGAACCGGACCACCTAGAAACTTAATTTTTTTTTAATTAAAGCTAAGAATCCAGGCCACCTAAGGGGCTAAATGGGTGCCAGGTGGCATACAAAGAATCTGGGTAAAACCCAGCTAACCGGGCAATATGGCAACCCTAACTACAAGTCCCATCAGCCCCAGCCAGCATGGCCACTGGATTGGGCTGATGGGAGTTGCAGTTCAAACAAGTAACTTTTCTAAGCTCTGCCCAGAAGCCCATGCTTCTGGAACATGTCTTTTGTCCACCAATCAGAAGAGCAGAAGACTTCCCCTGCTCCCTCTGTTAACAAACAGCTCGCAAAATTCTCAAAACTTTAACAATCAGCTCTCGTGAACCGGTGCGAGCCGGCTCCAGCACACCACTGCCTGTAATGGTCATTTCAGTACCTGGATGATCCATAGTGAGGCCTTCTAAGGTGTTCTTGCATTTATAGCAAGTTATTAGAAAAGTTGCATATATTGTTTATACTGCTAAAAGTCCAATTAAATATACAATATATACAACTTTTCTAATAACTTGTTATATATGCAAACATGTCTGTTCATCTAAGATTTTAAGTTGTTTGATGTTGCATGTGTTTAGCAGGCCACAGGCATGTCCACTCACACATAACACCAGGTCACTACATGTTATTACTCTTATTATTTATTACATTTGTTGATCACTTTTCTCAGCAAGGTGACTCAAAGCGACTTACATTGCACAGCACATGTTTTGTTCCTGTTATTTAGGCTGAGTGCAGGTGTTGCCACCACTCCCCATATCCTCAGAGGCACATGTTACCAAATCCTTCCAAGCTACACAGGAAGTGAATTGGACTGTGAAAGACCAACCCAAATTGTGTTTGCATTTTTACAAATTTGTAGGGCAATACAATATCTCAGAGAGGAGGTGCTCCTGCTCCCCTGGTGCATTACTATAGCTGCCCAATTTCCCTGCTTTTTAAAGTTTGATAGAAATATCTGTTGGCTATATGTTGTTACGAGTGCTCAGCTAACAAACTCCATTTTGGTTCAAGTGGAATCAAGGAGGTGCAAGGCCCTGGAGCATTCTGGACTATAATTCCCACCCCACACCCCGTTGTCTTACTGGTTATGCATTCCTGAGGTACTGTGTGAAGGACAGCAAGGGCATCCTGTGAGCAACAAAAATAACCAAGAGAGACTGAAATAAATGTTATCTTCTTCCTTGGCAGACTTCCCTCAATCCTAGCAGAACTATCCCATTGTTCAAAGCAAGCATTAGAAAGTAGCCTGCGTTTCTCAGGGTCAGCAAGAAACATGCAAGCACACATACATACACATGAAATCACCTCATACCCAGACCCCTCCTTTTTCAGGGGAGTTGGAAGAGAAAAATTGTCTTTAAAAAGCAAGGCTTGAGATCCAAAGAGGGGGGTAATGGTGATCTGAGCTCCAACATGGGGAACTACACTCTCAAAGAACTCAAAGAAGGACTGCAGGGACAGAACAGGCAGGGATTCTGTTCTGTTCTCAGCACAAGCCTTGAGGCAAACAGATTCCTCCCTGCTTTTGGGTCAGAGCTCCTTCACATCACTTCAGCTATATTCCACTGCCCCTAGGATAGGTAATCTCTCCTACCTGTCACTCTTTATAGTAATAGCGTCCTTTGATCTCTTTAGTTTAAAGTTATGAATGGGTTAGGATATTAATGATTAATGCTGCCATGCACCCAGTAATTTTGTAATGTTATTCTCTTTTCTCTCAATAAAAGAAAGCTTTGCTTTAGTCTGGGTTGGACCTGCATTTCTTGGGTTATACACGCACCATTTAGGCACATTTCAGGGCAAAGCGCTTGTTTTATCCCTAGCAAAAGATCCTCCTCCTCTCAAGGAGGTGTGTTTCATGGGACACGTGGGTGGCAGGTTCACACACTCATGTTCCCAAGGACATGTGTCATACCAATGTATATTCTTAAACTGCAAGGGTTTTTTTTGCATATTAGTGAATTTTTCTGCTTTTTAATCTGGGAGGTAAGAAATGGGAACGTGTGCAAGTTTGCTGAGAATGGATTGATCATTTGCATGCTTATTGAGTTCAATGGGATTTACTCCTCTCCAATCATGCTTAGGATAGGTGAAACAGACCACAGGGGATGGGGGGAGGAGAAGGAAGGGCATGGGTAAAGGAGGAGGAAGGAGGGGAGGAAGAAGGGCAGAGGGGTGGAGCGGGAGAGGAGCAGGCAGGAGGGAAGGAGGGCAAGGTTTGATCATTTGCATGCTTATTGAGTTCAATGGGATTTACTCCTGTACAATCATGCTTAGGATAGGTGAATGACTTCATGGAAGGGCAGGGAGTGGGAAGGGGGAGAGAAGAGGACGAAGGGTAGGGGTAGGGAGGAAGGGGAGGGGAGGGGAAGGGGAGGAGATTGGATGGGTGGGCACTGGACAGAGGGAAAAACCCTTTCCTTTCCAAAAACATTGTGAACAGTATCATTGTTTTTCAGGGTTGCCCTCACATTCTGCTCATGTAACCATTCCACAGCTGATTTCACTGTGTTGGAAATCACATCCAGCACTGGCAACACCACGACACTGCTTACTCTATCAATAATTGTATCAATCCTTCTCATAGCATAATGGTATGTAAGTGATTGTGCCATAATACTGGGAGCAGAGGGAATCCACAGACATACCCATACACAACAGACATCTTAGACATTTCAGACCTCTCAGAACTATAGATGCTAATGCAATTTTGTATAGGCTCTGGTGAATAGTAAAGGGTTTTCCTAGCAGGAATCAGCTCCAGAAGTCTCTGCTTCCAGAAGCAGGATACAATGGTAGGTTCAACTGCCAAGGGTTCTTATTCTGTATCACTTATCATAATCAAAAAATTAAGACTATCCAGTTATAGTTCACAGTCCACTTTACCCAGCGAAGCCTCACTGTATTTATACTGAAATCTATGAGACTACACCATGACTGCGAGTAGGTAATATGAGGACTGCAGCCTTGGATTCTTTTTTTCTTTTCCATTTTGTTACCTGTTGTTCTTTCCAAGCTGTCCTTTAGCATCTGATTGTAGGGTGTTTTCACTTAAACTGATTTATGAATATAAAATGTAACCAGAAAGTCGTGCAGTCATACCACTGTAAACTATGGCTTTACATGGACATTAAAGTCATGCCTGAGCTGCAGTGAGAACATGAGAAGACTGAACCTAAATTCAGTCCAGGAAAATGAAAGCTACATATCAATTCATGAGAAAGATAAAGAAATCCAAGATCCTTTAGTATTTTAGTTTTCGAAAATGGTGGGCCACATTTTGACCTTTACTGCTTTTTCTATGGTACTAATTCATACATATTAAACTGCTCACATTGCCATTTAATACAATGCATGCACAGAATATATCAAATTATTTTACACCAATGCTTTTATCATAAAATCAACATGTTCACACTGTCTAATAGATTTTTATTAGATGGTGTGAGCATATTGGTTTTATAATAAAACGATTTTAAACTAAAGGGATATACTTTAAACTTTTCCCATCATCTATTTTAAAGTGAAAGTATAAGCCCATCTTCCATGATATTCATGGCGCAAATCTACCACTACCACTACTACCATGGCTCAGAACTACCACCCTTCCACCTTTCCATAGACTGCAAAGGACATGGAATTCAGGCTCTTTCCATCACCATTCCAACACCTGACCGCTGTTGTCCACGCACTGGTAACCTCCAGACTGCATTACTGTAATGTGCTCTATGTGGGGCTGCCCTTGAGGTTGATTCGGAAGCTGCAGCTGGTGCAAAAATGCAGCGGCGAGACTGCTCACTGGGGCAGGGTATCACCAACATGTCACCCTGCTGCTGAAAGAATTGCACTGGCTGCCCATTTGCTACCGGGCCAAGTTCAAGGTTCTAGTTTTGGTGTACAAAGCCCTATACAGCTCAGGTCCAGGATACTTGAAAGACGGTCTTACTCCTTATATACCCAGTCGATCACTGCCCTCTGCAGGTGAGGGCCTCCTGCAGATACCATCTTATCATGAGGTTTGTTCTGCACAATATAGGAAATGGACCTTTAGTGTGACAGCACCTACCCTGTGGAATTCCCTCCCCTTAAATATTAGGCAGGCGCCATCTCTGCTGTCTTTTCAGTGCCTTTTGAAGACTTTCCTCTTCCAACAAGCCTTTTAAGTTGAGACCTATCCCATTCTGCGTCTGTGTTAGAATTGCTTTTAATGTAACTTTTACCCTTTTTTAAAAAGATGTTTTTAAAGTTTTTTTAAATGTTTTTAACATTGTTTTGTTTTAATGTATTTTAAGGTCTTTTTATGATGTTTTAAAGTGTTTTTAGTGTTTCTGTTTGCTGCTCTGGGCTCCTGCTGGAAGGAAGGGCGGGGTATAAATAAAATAAATAAAAAATGTCATGCTCATGTCTTCCATACATGTTTTTCAGTGGTTTGCCTTTATGAGAGCTGTACAATTAAGAGAAGGGGCTTTTAGAATTGCAATGCCCCAAACTATAAAATTATCAGTCCCTCTGGACACATCTGATTATGAAGACCACTCTATGGCAGGAGAAAAACATCTGTTACCGTCTAAAGCATGATGAAGAACCTGTAGTCCTCTTGATGTTGTTGGACTCCAACTCCCATCAGCCCCAGCAAGCATAACCAATGGTCAGGTATGATGAGAATTGTAGTCCAACAGCATCTGGTGGGCCAGAGGTTCTCCACCCCTGGTCTTAAGTCAAGGATGATGGGAATTCAAATCCAGCAGCCCCTGGTGGGCCATAGCTCCCCACCCCTAGACTAAAGTTAATTCCCAGATAGGATAGAAATTGCACTTTGATCCCAGTTAAAATAATGAATACACAATTAAATAGGCCCAGAAATATGACACCCAAAGCTACCAGAAGCCAGACTTATGGGAAGCAGATTTTGAGTTCAAAAAAAGTAATAGAGTGGTAGTGTAAACCAGGAAGGATCAATGGAAGTGTTTATTTAGCACTGTATATGTATAAACAAAGTACATTCTAACCATCTACCACACAATATAAGAAAATTGGACAAAGTACTTTAATCATTTATCCAGAGGTAGCAATGCAATAGAAATCTAGAACTCCCAATTTTGAGGGAGCATCCAACTTCTCAGATTTTAGGACGCTGTTGTTCTTTTTGAGAGGGTCTCACCAAGCTTCACATGTGTTGGATGTTCATTTTCACAAACCAGAACCTGAGAAAATATTTTGCATTTTCCCAAACTAATGGATATGCTGTCCACTTTTTCTTTTAATTTTAAATTCACTTCAGTTCTCATTACATATTTTCAATACCACTAGAGAAATCTGCAAGAATATTTGTAAATTTCCCCAACTCCAGAACAATTAAACTGGGAACATACCAAACTTTTTTTTTTAAAAAAAAACACTTGTCTCCCAAGAAGGGGAACAAGATTACTAGTTCAAAATGAAATAAATTATTTGGTTAAATGCTTTACTTACTACAACACCATTTTAGTGAGCTACCTGATTAACATTCTTGTAATGAATTTGGCGATGGAGTTTCATTTGATTCTGTACTAATTGATAAACTATAATATAATCACATATACAGAATCCAAAATTAGAGACCAAGCTTTGTTCTCTTCCTTTCTTCTTACTATTAGGTTTATTATAAGGCAGATTAAGATCCTGCAATACTTCTTCACAGCTGTAAACAGGTTGCTCATTTCTTTGATGTCACTCATTTCACACAGTTCCATACCAACCGAATCTGAAAGGAAGGCAGACAGGCAGCTTGAGAAAGCAGCTTGTCTTTTGCCATAATGTAGATGTCATTACTGCCTACAGCAAAGTTTTACTGTCCTTTTTTAAACAAAAAAAAATTCGCTAACCATTTCCCCAACAGTGCATGCCCACATTTTGTCACAATTTGCCACAAGTTTACTTTCTGCATCACAGGACAGAAGAGTTCTATTTAAAGCATTTATCACAAATGAAACCCTAGTTTAGCTAGTTGAATGTTTTATCTTAACTTCAGAGGAGAAGAGTGCATTACATTATAAGAAATAAACTAGAAAGAAGAGCCTATGCAGGGCTTGCCCACCCATTAGGAGAGTGAGGTAGCAGCCGCAGGCGACAGATGCTGGGGGCAGGGGAAAGGGAGTAGGAAAGAAGTATTGAAAGACAGCTGTGTGTGCCAAATGGTCTGTCTTGCATCCCCTAAGTTTGTCTGTTGCCCTCAGGTACACTGAAGGATGCTAGCACGTAACAGTGTTGAAGTAAGATTCAACTGCCAGTCTAGCCACCTTCTTTACATGGAATGGTGGCACAATCCAAAGGAAAAAAGAAATAAGCAGCTTCCAATTCTAGTACTTCTTTAAGCATAATTTACTAAAAATAGTAAAGAATACGGAAAATATACACAAGATTTAGAACACTGTAAGATCCCTGTTGTAAGTAATAAAAAAACACAGACTAAAAAGGTGCTGAATTGATAGGAAGCCATTAATGCACATTTGTAGAGAAACTGCACCTCAAAAGGAGCTCCAGGAGATATTGTGCGTGAGGGACGCAAACTATCTTGGCATTCCAAGCTAAGAAATATTAATTGCTGATTTCCCAAGTAAGATTGCTATTAGAAAAAGAGCACAAACAACAGGATTTCAGTCTCTATGCATAAAGCCCTTCCCCCAATAAAACATATATGAACAAGCGAATATATACATGTGTTTCTGTTTTGTTTTAAGGAAACAGGAAGCAGATTTATTCACTGCTCACATTAAGCCAACTTATTACCTGTCAAAACACTTATTTCCATCAAGCTCGCAGATACATTAATAACAAATATCTGTCCCAGAGGCTCATAAATGGTGGAACATAAATCTGTAAAGCCATTGCCATGAATCAGTCTAGGAAGAATTACAGAATCCCATTTTTGCTCCACCATTTTATTAATTGGGATAGGGAAGGAGGGAGTCAAAACGGGATTAAGCATTTAATGAAAGGACTTTCCATGTGGAATAAAATGACAAGGATGTTTGCGCAACTGATGCTATAAAGTCCACTTAGTCTGGACAAGTGACATGTATAATTGTTGTTAACCTAAAACAGAAATGAAACTTTAAAAAATCAAATGCATATTGGAGTTACTGTAGATTTTTCACTCATTTACAAATACAGGAAATGCAAAACAAAACATTATTTGTGAAAACTTAACAGCCAAGAATTTATACTTGGCATGCAATTCTTGAAGCTAAATGGTAATATCCAGTGCTAATGGACTGCCTTCAAGTTGATTCCGACTTATGGCGACCCTATGAATAGGGTTTTCATGGTAAGTGGTATTCAGAGGGGTTTTTACCATTGCCTTCCTCTGAGGCTGAGAGGCAGTGACTCGCCCATGGTCAGCCAGTGAGCTTCATGGCTGTGTGGGGATTCGAACCCTGGTCTCCCAGGTTGTAGTCCAACACCTTAACCACTATACCACACTGACTCTCTATATCTGATGTCATATGCAAAGCTAACATACTGGAAGCAATAGAGCAAGTAACCTAAGTACTCATAGCTGGATATCATCCACTATTTGCAAGTCTCTTCTTTATTCCCAAAATGAACTGTGAAATTTCTTTAAAGAAATGTAACCCAGATGTAACATCTAGATCTTAGTTAAAATATTACTTGAAATTTATCTAGTTTTAAGTCACATGCTCTAGGAATGCAAAATCCATGAATTTTAACTATGTAGACTGAGAATCTAACTTTAACTTTTTTATTTTATTATTAAAATCAAGATATTTGGAAACATTATATAGGATGTATGTTTACCAAAAAAAAAAGTCATTAAAAAGGCTCATTGGACGGGTGCTGACATAACAATCTATAGTTCAGCAATCTGGAGTAAGGAGATGCTTTAAGTATTTCCCTGCTCTTTCACACAAATTTCCCCAATCTCAGTATTACTAATCATGGCTTCAAACAAAACAGAAAGAAAATGGGATAAATGATTTGGGGGAGTGGAGGGAGCTTACAATTGCCGTGGGAGCAGGGAAGCCGAAGAGGAATGGCAGTGGCAGCTGTTAGAGCCCTGCTGCTGCTCTGCTGCTACAAAAGCTGCCAGCAAAAATACAGTAAGCAGCTCCCTGCCGCAGCTGTATCCCCTACCCTGCAACTGGTTTGTTTCCTCAGAATAGCACTGGAACAGCCAGCTTGAGTTTACCACTTCCAAGTAGGATGACAAATTTAGAGTGTCCATTTTGGTTCACCCCTAGTATAAATCTGTGCACTGAAGAGTCTCACCCCTGCTGGAAAACATCTTTAGGATAAAGCTTGTAAGCAAAACCAAATAATAGTGCAACAAACAAAGAAAAGACAATATAAAATTTGCTACTGCCATAAATACTGAAATAAATAAAGAGGCAAGCCATGTAATACATACATGTCATGCTTCCATTTTCACATGTTGGAAAAATCCTTAACCTTACATATGAGGAGATAACCTTCAGCATGCAAGTGTGACTACTGACAAGACAAATCATCAAAAGAATAAAATAAAACAGTGTTATTTCAGTACCTGTAGATTGTATAATATAAGATGAGCAGCCTATGAATAGGAAGGAATATCCAAATTTTGACATCACATAACTTAATGTATATTAATTATAGAATTATTGAGAGCTGAAAATTTACCTGAAGAAGGTGACAAAAAACTGTACCAGGTCCATGATGGTATTGTGTTGTGAAAAAGCAATCTGAAAATAGAAAGGGAATAAAAGTAATTGTCAACTTTTCCTGAGGCTGCTTAAAACTTTCTCTATAGTCAGTTAAATAAAAGCAGAATGGCCAAAGTCAACCTTCAGAGTTAAGTCAACCTGTTGTGAACTATGCACATCGGTTTTAAGGCCTATACTATGTAAGTGAATTATGTTACTAGTACATCAAGTCTTGCCAGTGTCTTAACTCAGATTAACAGCTACGCAGACTGGAAATATGAATGTATTCAGTATGAACATATATCCAATTCAATATATTTGACTTGGGAAACAGAGAACACAGTTTTAACAGCTATGTTATCATATTAAGTGCACAATCTTATCCACATTTACTTGGGAATAAAACTAAAGCTGGTCTTTTGCTTTTGCCTAAATTTGGAAGGGCATTTGAGGAAATTATTAAGGGTGAAGGTAGGAATTTACAATTGTGGCAGGAGAATGGAGAATGCTGGCTACAGAACACCTTTTAGATTGGTTAATTAAGACTGTTAAGCCAATCAGTTCCAAAGCAAATAAAACAATTCAACAGCAGATATATGAAGTGTAATTTAATGTCACTACATTTTTAAAATGGCAATAAGAAGCTTGCAAAATATTTAAAATCTAACCCAATGAAAGAAAGCTTATCTGCACATTTTTCTTGCTAGATGAGGAGCCCTAACCACATGTGCAAACAGGAACAAAGGCAAGTTCCCTTCCCAGGTTCATCTGCATGCAGAGAGCCATGTAGAACAGCATGAACTGAGCCATCTTCAAGAAAGAGTCATCTGCTATTGTTGTGGTGCAGTTGATTAAACAGATGATGGGCAATTTCAGCTTTCCAAAACAGGAAGATAGTTGAAGGAGGGGGTAGGTCTTCAGGAAAGTTCGAAATAACTTACACTAGACTTCTCTTTGCAGTGCATTCTCATTGTTGTTTTTTTTTAAATACTTTCAAAACATATTTATATTTTAAAAAACAAAACACAAAACTGCACCAGCTAATGATATCCCTAGAGTCAGCCTTGTTCAGTGTTTGTAGCATATATGCAACGTTTTCAATAATTCTGTTTTCAAATACCTTGCAAAGGAGTGCTCCAGAAGTTGCGTACAGCAGCACATTTCCACTTAGAGGTGATGGTCTTAGAAGAATTTACTTGAGCTAAGCTCGCTTCTTGCACCACAGCCATACATTCTAATCCTAAATATTTATTTACATCCCTTTCTCTTCCTGCATTGCTACCATATTTCCTTGAACACCTACTTAACATTATGTTTTGTGGCAGTTCACCACAGCAACTTTTAGGATCATGAAATATTGCATCTGTTTGCACACTCTTTTTCATTTGTGGAAGTGGCCTGATTTACTGATTTGAAGCCTTCTTTCCCTGCTCTTCAGTCAAAAAAGACTCCCAGAGTGGCTTATAAAGATTAATAAAACAGTCCCTACCTTCAGACTTGCAAACTGAAAGACACAACAGTAAAGAAAAAGGGATTTATTTATTTATTTATTTAATTACATTTCTAAACCGCCCTATAGCAACAAGCTCTCAGGGCGGTGTACAACAAGATAAAACCACAATTAAAATACAAGCAAGTGTAGATTATAAAACATATTAAAAACAAAATTAAAATACAACTTAAAAATAAAAATACAATAAAATTAAATTTAAAATTAACATTAAATTAAGGTTAATTTGGAAGGGATTGGAAGGGAAGATGAAAACCGAGTGGATGGGGCCCAAAGTCTCATCTCCTGTTTCCCAACTCTTGTGCCCCATGGGGTGAACCAGAGGAGGTTGCTGTTCATTCAAGTGCTAAATACATTTAATTCTTCATAATTTCATTTTCCACAGTGAATAGTACAATATGACATTAGATGTTGCAGCAGAATCTTAAACCATCATATAGCAAGTCAGGTCTTTGGCTGTTCACACAACAAGTCAGGCAGAAAAAAAAATTATGAATGGAATTAAGCCCATGAAAACTTTGCCTGAAGCACTAATAACTGAAAGCCACTGTTCATGGCAATCCTGAGGTCACTGGTTTTTAGCTAATGTTATTGAAATGCTTTTTAGAGTTGTTTTATAATGGATATGTTTGCTGCCCTGGCCTCCTTCAGGAGGAAGGATGGGATATAATATTTGTTTGTTTGTTTGTTTGTTTATAACAACAATAATAATAATGAGCAATAAACATGTAAGTTTAAACAAAAAATAATACACAAAAATTAGAAGTTAATTGTAGGGGTTTTGTTCTGATGTGTAGGTCAAAGTGGATATGTTCATACAACATGGTTAGCCATAAACCATGATTTATCATGCACAAATGAACAGATCCTGCTTCACTACTCCCCACTAGTGGAAACAAACCATGAACATGGTTTAGCGTTATATTTGAACTGTGGGTTGTAATTGTTTCACTCAAACTGGTAAGCCAAGAACAAACCATAGTTTATCATTGTACTGTATTTCAAGCAAAGCAAACCATGAACCCTGGTTGAGACATAATGCTAAACTAGGTCTGAGTATTTGTTTCCTCTAGAGCAGCCTTTCCCAACCAGTGTGCCTCCAGATGCTGTTGGACCACAACTTCCATCTTTCCTGACCATTGGCAATGCTGGCTGAGGCTGATGGGAGTTGTGGTCCAAAAACATCTGGAGGCACACTGGTTGAAAAAGGCTGCTCTAGAGGGAAGGAGGAAACAGAGTGTGATTTGCTTGTGCATGACAAGCCATAGTTTATAGCTTACCATGACATGAGAACACAAACACTGAAAACAAAACACATTAATAATGTAGTTTTTCAGTGTTGTTTACAGAACTCTATACTCAGAGCACATGATTTGCAGCAATAAGTTCATCTCCAGTTAAAAATTGAACTCAGACAGTAGGACTTGAAAAGACCTCTGTCTAAGACTTTGGGGAACTGTTACCAGGTAGGAGGGATTATTTTGGGCTACATGAACCAATGTCATAAGACATAGGGTGGTATTCAATGCTAGTTATACTCAGACTAGACTCATTGATGGACATGATTAACTTAGATTTACAGTATTAACTTTAGTGGGTTGCTCTGAGTAGGACTTGGCTGAATACAATTCATTTGTTCCAATGTTTATGATTTAAAGAAACCACTTGCTTCTTCAGAGCACTTGTTTTACAGGGGAAAAAATCTAAAATATAAACAATTTCCAACAGAGTTCTCTTTCAGTGGCATTATTAAAAATGAATTTAATGAAGGAGACTTTACATTCTGGCAATTATTTTCACATACGGTATCAGCATTCATTTTAACCATTCATTACACACACACAAATATTCTCAAGGAAAATAACTGCAATCAATAACCATAGTGCAGCTGATTATACATGATAGCCATATAAAATATGTATTTAACCTCAATTAGTTCCTAATCAGGTAAGTACCTGAATTTCTCATAATATCAAAATGCAACCAAATTTACAAACGAATTAAATGCTGGGGTTGTATCTTATTAGATCATAGAGTAGACCCATTGAAACCAATGGATATGATAGTCAAATTATGGTCTATGCATCATATGTTTCCTTTAAATGTATATGGAGATAGTTTACACATTTGTAAACATGGCTTGTTGTTTGCCTCAAGTTTATAAAAACTTCCACTGTCATATTTACACCTGTAAGATCGCCACTCAGAAAACCACATCATTACATTCACTGGCAATAAACTGGAACTGGAACTGGTACTGAAGGTTGTATGTGCAACTAACAACTCTGGGGCCTCTCCTATTGAGCAGCCTGCATACTTATTGGCAAGAGTGACTTAGTATCAGCACAGGCAGGAGTAGCTGCCATTGTATGCTGCAGATGTGTAGTGGTAAATTGTCAGCAACATCTGACCAATACTGGGCCTGCTGCTACTGCTCATTAAGCTTCCGTGCAGCTTCTATGAGGAGAGACTGAAAGAACTGGGCATGTTTAGCCTGGAGAAGAGAAGACTGAGGGGAGATATGATAGCACCCTTCAAGTACATGAAAGGTTGTCACACAGAGGAGGGCTGGGATCTCTTCTCGATCATCCCAGAGTGCGGGACATGGAATAATGGGCTCAAGTTGAAGGAAGCCAGATTTCGACTGGACATCAGGAAAAACTTCCTAACTGTTAGAGCCATACAACATTGGAACCAATTACCTAGAGAGGTAATGGGCTCTCCGACACTAGAGGCATTCAAGTGGCAGCTGGACAGCCATCTGTCAGGAATGCTTTGATTTGGATTCCTGCATTGAGCAGGGGGTTGGACTTGATGGCCTTATAGGCCCCTTCCAACTCTACTATTCTATGATTCCCACACACTTTATGTATCTTTGAAGTGATATATGCTTTCTAAGGACATAGTGCTGCCAAGAAGGGGGCACTGCTATAAGGAGCCCAGAGTGATCAAGGGTCTCAAATTCTGTGCTTTTATTTAAACAAAAAGTAAGTGTCTAGCCCCCATAGAACAAAGGTTATGAAACAAAATGTGCAGGTACCATGCAATTACTTGAGAGATATGAGCTTCCTCCTACCTTTCAGTGGTTTTAGTCAATGAGTGAATCCAAACTGTGATTGACAGCTACTAGAAAGTTTTTTAGAGCCATACAAGTCCAAGAGAAGAACAAAAATGGTTTCAGAATGATTCAGGAAGTTCTTCCTCTGTACACCAGAGAAGAGGCTTCCTGGTTCATTTTGAAGCCTGTCCACCCAAAAGCAGCAAAGGTAGCAGCAAAGACAAGAATTCATGATCTTTCTAACTCAGACTTAATTTCATGCAATTAAGTTTATGTTACAATTAAGTAAACATTTAAACAATTAACCTGCTAATGCAAATGCAAATAAAATTAATATATCTGTATTGTGGGGAGGGGGGTTGTGGTTGAGAAACTGTGAGTTACATCAGCTCTGCAAAGCAACCCAGTGGCTATACTAGTATTGCAAGGGGCCGGTGGAGACTTAAAGAGAGTAGTGTATGACAACTCTGCAATGTAATCCAGTGCTGTTACCCAATATCTTGTTGTGTGGGTTTTTTTTTAAAAAAAGGGAAATGCACTTGAAAAGGTTGCTGATTGTAGCAGCAACATGAGTGGTGGGGTGACAAATTGCTTTTGCACTCATGGGGGTGGATAAGGAGATTCTGGGACATGGATCGTTGCTGGTATAAACACTTAAATGGGTATATTTATGACATGTCACAGGCTCAAATCCATTTTGCTAGAAAAAAGAAAACAAAGAGGGGGCTATTTGACTTGTGCTGATAACATTGCTGTAGTTTTTATGAGGTACAAAAAATATCAACAAATGCTCTTAGAACACTCTGCTTGCTTTTTAACAATTTAATGTTGAATTTATTCCAGCATGGGCATCTGAACCTTGGCTGCTGTAAATCTTAAATCTGTTCTGATGCCTCCCCTTCCAGCCCCCTCTGAAATACCACACACAGACTTGAACAAAATGTAGCATTGCCAGCCTAATATCATTTTGATTGAAGACCTACAATGTAAGTAATTTAAACTCATGAAACCGGAGTTCTTTGCATGGCTTAGAGTTGGCATTGAGGGAGAGTAGGGCTCTTTGACTTATTGCTCATGTAACACAAAAACTGTCTCTAGGCAACTTACAAACATAATAAAATACAGAGACAAAAACATAGCAATCATCAATATGCTAACAAAATAAGAACCTCAAGTATAACATCAGCAACAGCAATAGTAACAGTAAAAATATTAGCAGTATGTAGGCCATAATAACCCGTCACAATCCAGTGAATGCTTGGGAAGAGAATAAGAAAACTACAATTTTGGGAAAAGATTTACCTGTTGACATTCTATCTGTCAGATATCTCATTACATATTTTGGCCCATAAGCTACTTTGGGCCTTTCATGACACCCACATGATACAAATTTATATATCACACAAAGCATATGCAAATTCTATGCAAACCTATGTCTTCTCTCTGGATGTGGGGCAGAAAGCCCGATTCATACAGTGTACTGGTCCCAGAAAAAAACTTGTTGGGATCTCTGTAAGGACATGGGCTCCCCCAGTCTTTTATTTTTGATCTGCAATGACAGCTATGGATTGCTTTCACCCTCCCCATCAGTGATTAAATATAAATGAATGAGAAATGAATATATCATTTGAACAGAGTTTGTCCTTTCACACATATAAAACAGAGTGAGTAATTGCTGACAGCTAATATTTTCTGGCAAAAAAGTTATTAGTCAAATCTATAATCTATATTTCAAACACAGATTCTCCATGATGTCAGTTACTGTGTATTTACAGTTCTGCCAAAAAGAAACAGTTCTCTAAGCAGACTAGACGTTCCACCTCTTCAATGCCTTTGGGGTGAAACCTCTCTCCTCAGACTGGAGAGGGAAGACTTGTCACAAATAAGGTGGGTAGGTAAAGGAGTATGTTGTCAGGCAGACTAAAAGCTTCAGCAAGACCTACTTTGCCATGTGAGTGGTTTCATTTTCTAACTGCTCTTGCCTTGCATCTCAGTCGCCAGACAGGCAAGAAACAAACTAAGATAAAGCCAGGATAGGGTCAAATGTAATGACCTGCCTTTGGAGTCAGAAAACCTACTGGCTGCGAAATCTTTAGAAAGATGGTCTGCGTTAACAATGAACTGTATTTGGAGGATGTGATTCAAGTAGTAGATGAGAGGAAAGTGATTCAAGGTTTCCATAACTGGGGTTCCCCAGGACCTTGGTCTTTGGATTCCTTTCATATTCATATTTTTGCCTTCGAACTCCAAGAACTGGAATACTACTGCTACTGAAAATATTTCTCTAGCACAATAGTCCAGGCCATGATACATGCCAAGAGCAGATTCATGCCTGTGTACACTGGCATGTCTAACAAAGCAATGACTTGGCCATCTTTTGTACTTCTTACCTGGCTGAAAAACTGGCAGTGGGTACTTTCTTCTCAGGACACCCCTCCAAACCCTTTTGTAAACTTATTGCTTTCATGTGTTTTTCTCCTTGTTAACCAGTAATGTTTCCTAGTGAGCCAAAACTTGTGTCTCTGTTAGATGAATGGGTACAGATGATGATGGAAGGGACTGAGAGGGGTGGGAGTCAGGGACTGGTCTTCAAGAAGTTGAGAGCTAACTCCAGTTGTGCTCAAGTAGGTGTCAGAGGCTCAGGTTGGTGTTTATAAATGCAAACGTGTGGAAAGAGTGCCTTTTACATGGCTTACAGCTTGGGAGCTGGGTGCTCTTCACAGACCAGAAATTATCTCCTGAGGTAGAAATGAGGTAAGAACCATCTGGGTTTGCTAGGTGTCTGATCAATGGTGAAAATCAATTTATGCTTGGCTGGAGGCTGGGAGGCAGTGACCACAAGGGTTACAGGAATTTCTCTTAAACCTGGTGCTGAGGTGTTGAATGACAAAAGGAGATGGATCACCTTGTTTGGCTGCTAGCAAGTTTAATAAAAAGCCCATAAGGCTGCAGGTAGAGGTTTTGCAACAAGAAATTCATTTGCTTAGGAGGGTTTGCAGAGAAAGGTTAAGAAATAATGGCAACAAGTCTCTGATTGGCATGTCTAGGGCTAGAGGAAATGAGAGAAGCAGGGTAATGTTTTGCTTCAGTCCTCTGAGAACAGGCAAATTTGTTACACAAAATATTTGTGCCATTTGTGCTTTGGGAAGAGTGCAAAAGAAATAAAGCAAGCCAGAAACAAAGGATCCAGTGTCTGAAATGTATCACCCTCTGTACTGGATTTAATGCAACTTTCAAGAATAATACTAGGCCACGTTATGTAGTAGCTTGATTAAAATGTGCATTAACAGTGGGAAATCACCTGGATCAATTGGTTGTATCCAATGCTGTGCCAGTTGGGTTCTTCTGGTGCAGTGGGACTTCTATTATCTCTAGTCCATGTACTCCCAAATCTGTTCTGGAGTGTCCCCCAACCCTCTGGATCTGATTTTGAGGGTGTGTAGGCAGCTGGAAGAACAGGAGCTGAAGAGGAAGTTCCATTGCATGCACAGAAGTCCCTTGAGCCAGAGGAGCTGCAGCACTGGTTATTGTCCTACGGCTCCTACAAACTAATTGTAATAACTATGAAAACGTATTGTGTTCCTTCCTAGTTATTATGGAAACCCAATGAAGCAATACATCCAAGTTTCATTATTTTTCAAAATTACTCTCTTGTAAGAAAAAAAAGCATGAAAATACTTTTTGAAAGTAATATATAAGGACTGTCAATTGACTAAAGAGTTTTAGGTAATGAATCATCCAACTTTAAATTAATCACATTTAGATCAATTTGTATACTACCAAACCTTCCATAAAGGAGTCATAGTATGTGGGAGTAGGTGTTAAGAATATCTAACTGCAAACCAGACAGGTTTGGGGAAATTAAACAAGTAAAAAAATATACAATGTTCGAACTCCAGATTTGTTATTAATATGACTGCAATCCACAAAACATCCAGGGCTATCCTCTGTAAGAAGTCTAAACCTTCCACTACTCCCAAACACCCAGGTTTTAATTTATTTTTCCCCCTTCTAAAATACATTTCTGCCAGCACCAGTTATGTGAGTGGATAAATGTTTTTCACAGTCATTAATTGTATTCTTTCATTGCTAATAAATTAAGAAATTATAAATAGGAAAAACAAAAAAGGCAGTAAAACTTTAGCAGAAGGTCTAATAATGAGCTCTGATGACACACGTAATATGATAAGGTCAGGCACAATGCAAAGTAAACTGCCTGGAGAGTGCTGATATGGATACTTAAACTCTATAAAATTATTACTTCTTACAGTATCATCAAAAATTGTAATTGAATTTCTTCCTAAATAAAATTATTACATATTTCCACAGAGCCAAAATGCATGTTCTAAAGTAAAAGGGGTTGGTACTGACAAACCTTAAAGATTAACTTATTTCAGTGTCAATCCTCTGCTACATTTTCTCAAGGAAAATAAGTAATACCCTATTTGAGTGAGATAAAGTTTTGACTCTAGAAGTACAAGAGACAACAATGAGGTACAAGAGGCAGAAAATATATTGTGCAGTTCCACTTTAACATTTTCATTTGGAGGAATAGGAAAAGAACAAATGGCAACTTCTTCTCCCTCTTTTCACCAAAAATAAAATGCACCATATGCAAAATATACAATAATAATAATACACCCATTGTTTAAAAGTGAATTAACTATTGGCATAAAAAGAACAGGTGACACTAATATAGGCTAATATTAAAGCACCCCTAGACTACAGACCTGCCATGTCGTAGGTTGTGAAGCTTCTTTTCCCTCAATATTTGATCTCCAACTGCAGTCGGTATATATATTTGTTGTGAAATAGGATGGATTGGAGACCACACAGAGAGCAGTGGACGAGCTGCTGGTGTTTTATTTCAAGAACCCACTTGGGCAGCAGACCTGTGCAGAGCTACCAGCAGAGGGGCAGCTGTGCCATCCTTACTTTTGAAAGTCCCAAAGCCACCATGTGGCCTGCCTCTGCTTCTTCCTCATCTTCTGCTTCTTCCTTGTCTCCACTCTCCCTGCTGTGCCTCCTGTCGTCTAGTCTGTCTGTGACGGCGGATCCACACCGGCTCTTCGACAACACAAGCTTCACCATCCGGGCCTTCCCCGCACACTGGGGCCTTCCCTCCACCTTTGTAGCAGCCTACGGGAGCAGCCTGACCAGCTAAGGCAAGGAGACTGTGGGCCAGAACATCGATTGCTTCATCCTCGTGACCAAGCTGAAGTACTATTTTGCCGTGGACACCGTCTATGTTGGCAAAAAGCTGGGGTTGCTCCTGTTCCCTTTCCTGCACCAGGACTGGCAGGTGCTGTACCAGCAGGACACCCCAGTGGCACCACGCTTTGATGTCAATGCATTGATGTAAGAGCTAGTAGACATTGTCAAAACATTAGGAAAGTACTGATTGTTATTGTATTGTTACTGAAAGATGTTGCTGTTGCTTTTTTAACAATGTTAATATTTTGTTATTTAAATTTTTGTAAACTGTGTGTTTTTTCTGATGTGTATTTTGTGTTTGTGTTTATTTTTGTGAGCCACCTTGAGGGCCTTTTTTGCCAAAAGGCAGCATAGAAATAAACCGTAACATAACACTTTGTGGTGATCCGTGACTCAGACATAAAACCCCACACACTGCATTAAGTACATACAATATAATGTTTTCCAAAGAAAACGCTATGTAACATTCTCTAACCATAAGGTTCTGGATGGGGTTGCTCTTTCCTTGAAGGAGCAGGTCTACAGCTTGTGGGTACTCCTGGGTCCAACACTGTCACTGGCTAGGAGTGCCTTTTTCCAGCTCCAGCTGTTTTGCCAGCTTCAGCCACTTATGGACAGAGAAGACTTGGCCACAGTGCTCCATGCTCTGGTAACTTCCAGACTGGATCATTGCAATGTGCTCTATGTGGGGCTGCCCTTGAAGATTACTCAGAAATTTCAGCTGGTCCAAAGAGAAGACTTGGCCACAGTGCTCCATGCTCTGGTAACTTCCAGACTGGATCATTGCAATGTGCTCTATGTGGGGCTGCCCTTGAAGATTACTCGGAAATTTCAACTGGTCCAAAATACAGCAGCCAGATTACTGGCTGGAATTCCCTTTAGAACTCATATAACCCGTTTTAAAACAGCTGTATGAGTTTTCAGTTTGTTTCCAGGCCCAGCTGAAGGTGCTCACATTAGTGTTTAAAACCCTAAACCTCTTAGGTCCCAAATATCTGAAAGACCACCTCTTTCTCTACAGACCCTCTCATGTGTTGAGATCAGCAAAGGGAGCCCTTTTGATAGTTCACCACCCTCAAAAGTTTGGGGTGGGGTGGGTGGCCCAGGAGAGGGCATTTTCTGTGGCAGCCCCTAAGCTGTGGAACTCCCTCCTCACTGAAGTTCATCTGACAACTTCACTGTACAACTTTCAGCAGATGCTGAAGACACACCTCTTTACCCTGGCCTTCGACACCTGAGATGTATATTTTCAGGACCCTCCCTATTTTCTGTGATGTTGTTTAGGTTGTTTTTAACTGTTTTTAATTCTGTTTTGAAAGTGTTGTAGCCCACCCTGGGATCTTTGGTGAAGGGCAGATAACAAATTCTAATTCTCATAATAGTAACAACAACAGGGTTGAATGGCAGAAAGGTGGATGTTTCCACTAGAAGTGAAATTTGCAATGCATAAGGGAAACGTGAGGAGGGGAGATGAGAAAAGTGCTTTGTGATTAACACATCTCACTTTCAAGATGGTTTCAGTTACAATGGTTTGGGGGATGGGTAAATAAATATAATAACCAAATCTCATGGAGCAAAGTGAATTCTTTTATTTCCCCCTCAATCAAATCTAAAGATATATAGCACAAAAGCCCAAGTACCTATTTGCCTGAACATTTACCATTTTGTTGCCGAAAGACATCTCTCTTGCATCTGAAATTTTCAGAACAAGTGCCCACAAAAGATTAAGGGTGCAATCCTATCGGCATTTATGCCGGCTTGAGGGGAGTTAGGATATCATGCATCTCTGACTCAGTCATAAGTCCCTCATCCTGACTCTGCTGCAGCTCAGTCAGCAACCCCCTTGTCCCCCCTCCAGCTTAGCCAGGGCTCAGCTTGCAAACCCCCATCCCTCCAGGTTCAGCCAGGGCTCAGCTGAGTTAGGCATAAATTAAGCCTGTGTAGGTCCCAAAAAGGGGTGTTCTCAGGGTGCGGCGAGGGCAGGACTGAGGGGACTTATGCCATATCCTACATCTGTTTAGTCTGGTCATGTGGCCTCCAGTGTAAGTTGAGCCAGAAAAAGGGTGGTATAAGTAAAAACACACAATAACTTAATCTCTCTCTGTGCTGGTTTTTGTTTTTGCAGCTTTTATTTTCTTTCCATTGGCCTCTGCCACCTGCATTCTCCCTCCCAAGGGCTCCTGAATGGAGTTAGGATTTGACATACTTGAAGCCAGCGTAACTTCAGCTAGCTTAAGTTATGCTGGCTTTGTCGATGTAAGCTTGCTTTGTAAGTGTGGCTAAGTGATTCCTTTTTTTATATGCCCCAGATTGCAACAGCTGCCCTTGCAGAAAAAAAAAACACTTTAAAACATCTTAAAAACAAAAGACTTTAAAAACATATTAAAACAAAACATCTGAAAAACATCTTTACAAGACAACTTTTAAAACATGTTGAAAAAACAGTTCCAGCACTGACACAGACTGAGATAAGGTCTCTACTTAAAGACTTGTTGAAAGAGGAAGGTCTTCAATAGGCACTGAAAGGATAACAGAGATGGCGGCTGTCTAATATTTAAGGGGAGGAAATTCTAACATGTTGGCGCCACAAAACTAAAAGGTCCACTTCCTAGGTTATGCAGAACGGACCTCGTGATAAGATGTTATCTGCAGAAGGCCCTCACCTGCAGAGCACAGTGATTAACTGGATATATAAGGGGTAAGACGATATGTTAGGTATCCTGGTCCCAAGCTGCATAGGGCTTTGTTCTCCAAAACCAGAATCTTGACCTTGGCCCAGTAGCTAATGAGCAGGATCAACCTCAAGGTCAGTCCCACATAGAGTGCATTAAAGTAACCCAGCCTGGAGGTTACCAGTGCGTGGACAACAGTGGTCAGGCTATCCCAGTCCAGAAATGGCCTCAGCTGTCTCACCAGCCAAAACTGGTAAAAGGCACTCCTAGCTAATGAGGTCACCTGGGCCTCTAATGACAAAGATGGATCCAGAAGCACCCCTAGACTACAGACCTGCACTTTCAGAGGGAGTATGACCCCATCTAAAGCAGGCAATTTACCAATTAGTTGAACTGGGGAACCACCAACCCACAGCACCTCTGTCTTGCTACGATTCAGACTCAGTTTACTGGCCCTCATCCAGCCCACCATCGAGTCCAGGCGCTGGTACAGGGCTTGCACGGCCTCTCCCATTTCAGATGTTACCGAGAAATAGAGCTGGGTATCATCAGCATACTGCTGACACCTTGCCTCAAATCTCCTGATGACCACTACCTATATAGATGTTAAACAGCATGGGGGACAAGATGGTACCCTGCGGCACCCCACAACACAACTGCGAGGAGGTGAAAAGACAATCACCCAATGCTATTATCTGAAAATGACCCTGCAGATAGGATCAGAACCACTGTAAAACAGTACAACTGATACCCATTTCACAAAGTCAGCTGAGAAGGATACCATGGTCAATGGTATTAAAAGCCGCCAAGAGATCAAGTAAGAATAACAGGGTTGCACTCCCCTGTCCTTCTCCTGATAAAGGTCATCCATCAGGGCAACCAAGGCTGATTTAGTCCCATAACCAGGCCTGAACCCAGATTGGGATGGGTCAAGATAATTATGATGAAGTAGTTACAGTATATAACACTTAATGGAGTATATAATAGTTTACTAAGCAGATTCCAAAGAAAAAAAATCAGTTACACACAAATATAAACATCCATAATTAAAACACAGAATAAAACAAACCTATTAAAAACAACACAGCACTTAGGGAATGCTTACATAAACAGGTGTATCTTCAAAAGCCAGTGGAATTCTGATACAGAAGGAGCGCCTCAAGGATTTTAGCTGGGAATGCATTCCATAACACCATTTTCACCAATGAAAAAGCCTACCTTCATGTCACCATAAGCTGATAATCATCAGGTTGTGGCAAGACTAGCTGGGTTCCATTTGCTAATCTTTATACCCTTACCAGGCAATGGAACAGAAATCAGTCTTTTAGGTATTCTGGTCTAGACTTAGCTATAGGAGCATACTAGCAGAATATAGCAACATAAGAAGCTGCCTTATGCTGAGTCAGACTACTGGTCCATCCAGCTAAGTGCTGCCTGCACTGACTTGTGGTGGCTCTCCAAGGTTTCAGACAGGTGATCTTTCCCAGCCCTATTGACTCTGGGACCTCCTGCATGTACAGCAGATGATCTACACCTGAGCTACAGACTTTACCTAGCCCTAGCTAGCCCTAACA
The DNA here is from genome assembly GCF_030035675.1 of Rhineura floridana. Lineage (NCBI taxonomy): Eukaryota > Metazoa > Chordata > Lepidosauria > Squamata > Rhineuridae > Rhineura > Rhineura floridana. The sequence continues at coordinate 72,176,670 of NC_084486.1, forward strand.
TCAGCACCGTTGCTGTAGTGTGGGCAATCGCACCACACTGCTAGTAATGGAAAAGAAGCAGAGCTGTAGAGGGATCTACAGCCTTTCAGGACCATCAGAACCTTAAAGGACAGTGCAACCCTATAGCAGCCTAAATGAAGTCAGAATACTAACAGTGGTTTCCTTGAAAGAAGTACAGAAACACTTCCTGGGACTGGATGTTGTGGTATAGTTAATCATCTACTCCATCAACAAATAAATACTTGTTTGTTCAGTCCCAAATTACCAGATGCTGGATTTATAGATACAAAAACATACAGCATGTAGACAATATCATATCTAGTCTACTGAAGTGTATATAAATGATTCCTTGCAGTGAAATACAGCCATTGCTCGGCATTCTATTAAAAAAATAGAAACATAGCAACATTGTACAAAATGGAGCCTAACATGAGCACAATCCAGCTAATGAACAATAATGATGTTACATAATGAAAAAATTAAAACATCTACTCACAGCCAATGATAGATAGAAAAATAAATTAACATAGCCAATGGAGAAAATATGTGTTTATGAATGATATTTACAAGAAAGAGAGATGGAAAGATAATGAGGCAGACATGCACAGTAAAACAAGGCACTTCAGATAATGGCTTTTATGAAGCAAAGATGGCAGCAGAATCCAGGTGTCTTGTATTTTGGTGCTGGATTTACATACTTGCTGCCTTTTAAATTTAACCCTCCTCCTTCACTCTTATCCACTGACAATGTCACCATCCATTTTGTTGAACAGGCACATATCCTTCATCTTATATTTGACCTCTCTCCTTTATTTCCCATATTAAGCCTGCCATCACATGTCACTCATCCCATTGCAACATAAAAAAAAAGTTCTTCTCTGTCCCTTCAGAAAAATCTCTGGTTCACATCCTAGTCACCTCTCACCTTGATTACTGCAACCTTCTCCTCTCTGGTATCTTGTTGCCTCTCCATAAATCCCTACACTAGCTTCTTCTCTGCTCCTGGATCCAACATGAACCTTTCATTCTTACCTTTGAAACCCTCCACAGCATCATCCCTTCTCATTGCTCTGCTCTGTTTCCTAGTACTTCTCTAGCCATGATAGTCACTCCGCCAGTGCTCCCATCCTCTGCCATCTAAAGGTCTCCTGATTCCTCAGACAAGTCTGTCCTTTCTCCCTCACTTCCCCTTTTGCTTGAACAGTCTTCCAGAACACCTGCATAATACTATGCCTCCTTCAAAGCCCACCCAAAAAGTCACTTTTTAATGAAAACTTTGACACAACCCTTTTGTCCCTATGCCCTACTCTAAATAAACGTAAGCACATGCAACGGAAATGATGCATTTTTCCCAGATTACTCCTACTTGTCCTTCTTCCATTGTCTCCCTATGTCAAGTTATAGGGTAGAACCTGTCTCTTTGTTAACTGTAAAGTACCATGCACATTGTTTGTGCTATAGAACAAGGGGAGCCTGTAACAAAATGTTGCAGTGTCTTCATTAATACTGAACTGAGTTTTGCCTCTCCCTGGAACCAATGGCTGTGTGTTTGCATCAACATCCTCAGATTTGTGATTACCAAGGAGAGGGAGAGGAACACATTCTTAATTTATATGCAGATGACAGGAACTTAATGCTGGGCAACCCAGAGGCATCCATGCAGATATTACAAAAGGCACTGAACCTATTTGAAGCAGTAGCAGGTCTAAAGACCAATTTTGATAAGTCTACCATCATGTTCTTTAACACACACCCCAATACCAAGTTAAGGATATATAAGTTCCTATCACTTTGATTATGCTGAACATCATTTCAGTATTTGTGAATTCAGATCCCCAGACATCTCACCAAGTTATTTAAATTGAATTATGGTCCCTTACTTGGCAAACTGCAGAAAGTTATACAAAGGTGGAGTAAACTGAATTTCTCTATTCTGGGCAGAATCACAATTCTCAATTTGTATCTGTATATCCTCTTCCCATATCCTCTTACAGGTTTGTAACAGTCCCATTTGAATGTCTAGCATTAACTTATGCATCTGTGCCACTAATCCCTTACCATGTACACCACTGTCCAGTATATTTTTTTCAAATCCTGTAAGGGGTCTTGTGGCCTGTAACTTAGTAAGTGCATCATTTAATAGCTGTTGTAATTGTAATTCTTGCAGCCAACCAAGATTCCAGTTGGATGTATCTATTCTAAATTATTGTAGCATAACAGGGACACCCCCTGTAAAAAATCTTGAAGGCGAAAATATCCATGTGCTTCCCATGTTCTAATCCTGCTTTTTAGAGTATTATCCAGCAAGCATAGGTATGCACATAGTGGAGTTAGTGGAGAATATATTGGGGACAATTTAGTGCACCACTTCTGCCATACTAGAATTGTCCTAGTAAATGGATTGTCAGTTTGTGGACTAAGCAATATCCTTCCTGGCAGAAATGGGATTGGCTATAACGGGACCATTGCCAACATTTTTTCCTCTAGTGAAATCCAAGATTTATTTACTTTTGAAATCATAAGAGCCAATTGGTGCAGGTAAAATGCTTCATAATAAATTTGTAGGTAAGGTAGTCCCCATCCTTCTCCATCCCACTTTCTATATGTCTTCATTGCCATACATGAATTTTTGTTTTGGAATACAAAACAGTTCAACATTTGTTGCCACCTTTTCATAGTTCTAGGATGGAAGGAAATGGGGAGCATCTGAAACAAATACAAAAAGTGAGGGATTACTTGCATTTGAATAGAGGCTATTCAAAAAAAATATGGACAGCAAAGCCCATTCAGTTAGTATCTGCAACTTTACAAGAGACATATTTGATACTATGCCACCGGAGATACCATACACCAGCTCAAATATCCCATATAGTGACCACATCTAGCCCTTGTTGCTGGAGCAATTGTCAACTCAAAGGAATCTATTTCCATCTTTGGTGGACATGCCCACACATTGAACATTTTGGTCAGTGGCTCACAGGGAACTAATTAAAATAACTGGAGAAACTATCAAGATGATGGCAGAACTATTTTTATTGTCGATATACAGAGGACAAAACAAAGATGTAAAATTTACAGACTTTGTTTCTTATGTATTGCTGGTGGCCAGACAAACAGTGGTGCAATAATGGAAGACTCTGGCAAGCCTGGATATTGCCAGATGGATGAGGAATGTCTGGAATATTGCACTGTTAGAAAAAAATCACCCATGAACTCTATTGTCTAGAAGGAAAAGCCAAGATAGAATCCTTTAGTGTCATTGGCTGAAAATTTGTTACATATGCGACTGAACATAACTTGCATGATCACCTGCCAGCCACAGCTAGACATATATGGTTATCTTTAATAGGTATATCCATCCAATTATGTTCTTATCCTGTTAAATAAAAATCACTAACCACAGATTTTTTGGGGGAGAGGGGTTTTTCATCTTAGTTTTGTTATAGACCAGGATCTGTTTGTGGTATGATGGGAATATGGCATGGAATTTAATGGTCTTTGTATAAAACTTTGAACATTTTTTAAAAATAAAAAATAATCCTAAACTGAATATCCTTCCCTCTCCACTTTTGTCAGTCACTGAGCATGCCCTGTTCTCACTGAACTGCTTTGCTCTTATGGGGTTATTAGTGGGAGTGATAATAGCAGTATCTATTTCAGATCCTATCTTGCTAGAAAAAAAATCTAACATAGAATTGAGACCTAGCACAGATTTATATATTTAAAAATCCCTAGATTAACAATTCCATAATCTGAGATGAGGTTTCCTGGTTATTTTTGCTGCCACTTTAAGTCTCTTGTGGGGCAAAAGCAATAGCCTGCTATTTATTTATTAATTAAATTATTTATTATTAAATTTATATCCTACTCTTCATCCCAAAAGCAGCCCATTGGGAAACAATGGATTAATCTAGTATTTTAGCATAGCTGGGACTGGGCAGCATTGCTCACTCATCTCTAATAAATGGTAGAAGCAAAGCCAAATGTTAATACTCAGGTCCTATTTTGTATTCAAAACATGTAAAAGATTTTTGAGATAGTTGCATGTGTAACTAGCATCTTGGAGGGACAGCCTAGGAGATCCCAGAGTGCTATTTTGTTATACACCCTTCTCTCCCTACAGGAAAATATATTTGTGGAAGAGCCTGATAGCAGGATGGTGGTCTGGCACAGTCCAAACCAGTCCTTCTTTGAAAGGATCATTATGTGGATAGTTGAGCTCATTCTCCTCTGCAGTGGCTTCAGTTATAATACTTATGTTTTTGCTCCACAAAACTCATAGGAATTTTACTTCTAGCTTATTTACTTGCATCTTTTCTTGCAATGCATGGAAAACTGCTCCTTTCCTTTTCTTGTTGTCCCATGGTAAATAAACACTGTGCTTAAATAAGGGTGAATGTAAGAACAAGTACTTTAAATTCATTTACACATGTGCCTGAATGTTATTATCTTTTATTTGAAAACCCTGGCATTTTCTTATGCTTCTGAATTCATAAAGAGGTGAGAACATCTTAAGCCGCCCCTGAGGGGAAATGTCAAATACATTAATCCAAGAGTCTGGAAACCTGAGATGCTCTTTTTAACATAACATCTGATTGAAAGATGCCAGAACATCACCACAGCAATTCAAATGGTAATATAGCACTCCATTGTGTTTCACACACACATATATATAACAGTCCCACTGAAATTTCAGAAGTGTATTTTCAGTACTTCTACAAGACCTGAAGTTCTCTGTTTGTAACTAAGAGGTATTTGTATTCATTCTTAATAGTTCCTTCATGATATTGCTTTTTTATCACATGGATTTATTCTGTCTGCATGCTACTATTCACTGCAAAACCCTTGGGCTGAGCAAACATATAAAGAGCTTGATGATGAGGACATCTTATTGAGGGGAAAGGGGATCCTTCTAATGTCCAGGGGACTGCAGGCTTGCCAGTTGCAAAACTTCTCAAGTCAGGAATGGAGAAGCACCAGTCATTGGTCTGCTATTGTAGATTCTGGCTTCCAAGTATACCTTCAGTTTCCTTGGGATCATCTGCCTGTGCTAGCACCATGAGAATCGGGTGTGGAACAGTGAAACACATGGTGTGAGGGAGTCATGACTTCACTCCAAGAGGCATGGGCTCAGCTTCACAGTTGTAAAGAAGCATGTAGCACTGATCATGGTATTTGATTATAGCACAAAACCAAATGGCTGCCCATACTTTCAAATCCAAATTGCAACACGTATAATCAGAAAATGTGAGGACAATTTCCATATTTGGGGAGGAATGTGGGGTTCTAATTTATTTTCCCATAAGTTTAATAAAATACATTTTTCTTCCCATTTATAAGTTTTGAGCAAAGTCATCCCATTAGCACATGGATTTCTGCCTGCGCAATGGGACTGCCTTTCTCTGTGCATCCCCTGCATCCCACAAATTTGTTCTATGGGCACCCTCAAGCCTCTGGAGAAGATTTGGAGGGATGCAGGGAGCATGGAAGGATAGTGTCCTCATCAGGCTCCTAGAGAGGCTAGATACTTCCCAGAAGAAACACAAGTGAGGGCAGCACAAAGGCAGTATCCAGGGGCAGTCAGAGACCAGCGTTTACCACAACAACAAAGGGGTCAGGCACAAAGTGAGGTCAGGCACAAAGTAGATTCAGAATAGTCAAGGGTCAGGAGCCAACACTGCATAAGCAACACAGGTCAGGGGCAGGGCAAAGCCAGGGGCAGATCCAGAGTAGTTCAAGGTTGAATCTGGCATCAATAGTTAACCCACAGACAGGTCAGGTACAGAGTTGGTGTATAGATGTTCCAGCAGCTCTTCCAGTGTAACACTAGAGTTCTTATGCTGGAGCTGCTGAACCATACCCTAAACCTCAGCTGACTCCCATTAATCCCCTGCAGGCAGATCTTTACTCCCGAGGAGATCTCTACTCCTGAGAAATCTGGGCTTGTAGTTGGGCACTCCTCTGGATAGGCTAAGTTTACATCTGGCATTTGAGGCGATGCTTCTCTTTTGGGCTTGCAGGCCATTTAACCCTAATGTCAGAGATCGAAGTTGTTCCTTGTGCTGATGTCCCATCCTGGGCCTCTTCAAATGACCCTGGTTCTTCACCCTCAGATGGAGCCTGAGCAAGGACTGCGTTCAAGACCGGGGCCTCCTGGTTTTCCTCCAGTGAGGACTTCTCTGATGAGGAATCCCCTGGCTGGGACTTGACAAAGAGGAAGAGGAAGTCGAACTGCTCAGGTGGAAGCCCTTGCACTAACAGGATGACTTTATTCAATGGAACCCTATATTTCAAATATATTCTTTCTTGGTTGTACAGTCTGTTTAAATTCATTTGTACTAGCTTTTCAATTCTTGTGTTTCGTACTCTCAGAATAAACACCTACATTTTATTTATGTATGTATTTATCTTTTTTATTTATTTATAAAAATATATATCTACACAGCCCTCTCACAACACATCGGCGCAGTTTATAGCAACTTAAAAGCTTTAAAAGCAATAACATTTTTGCCAAAGCATCTTGTGCATTGCAGGCATTCTCCCTATGTAATTTGAACCTTCCAGAATCCCATGATATGTAAATAGCACTAACTTTCATTGCTTTCAATATTGAAAGCACACATTTCCCACTTGTCCCAGAAACACACTTTGGCGACAGCAGGCCTTTGTGGCCACACCTTTAAACAGGGCTGTGGAGTCAGAGTCGGAGAGTTGGAGTTGGAGTCGGGAGCAATTTTGGGTGGAGTCGGAGTCGGAGTTGGTAGAAATGTACCAACTCCGACTCCGACTCCTTCATAAATGGCAAATGTATATTAACTAGTAATAACAAATTTACTGTAGTAAAATGGTAGCACAAGGAATTTCATCACCACCACGTGAATCCAGAGCTTGGAAAAGTTACTTTTTTGAACTACAAATCCCTGGGGCTGATGGGAGTTGTAGTTTAAAAAAGTAACTTTTCCAAGCTCTGGATTCACGTGGTGGTGATGAAATGCCTTGTGCTACCATTTTACTACAGTAAATTTGTTATTACTAGTTAATATACATTTGCCATTTATGAAGGAGTCGGAGTCGGACAGTAGAAAAATAGAGGAGCCGGAGTCGAAGTGGAAGGTCTGGCATACCGACTCCACAGCCCTGCCTTAAAAAGAGATGTGAACATAGCCATGCTGCGTGCAGATGCACAAAACACTGGTGTCAAGGGCGGGGCTCACCATGTGCTGAACCAGGTTCAGAGGAGGGCAACGAGGATGATCAGGGAACTGGAAAAAAAGCTTGGTGAGTAGAGACTGAAATAACTGGCCATGTTTAGCCTTGAGAAGACAAGCCTGAGGGGAGCTATGATAGCACTCTCCAAGTACTGGAAATGTTGTCACACAGAGGAGGGCCAGGATCTCTTCTTGATCATCCCAGAGGGCAAGATGTAGAATAACAGGCACAAGTTACAGGAAGCCACATTTTGACTGAACACCAGGAAAAACTTCCTAACTGTTCGAGAGGTACAACAATGGAACCAATTACCTATGGAGATGGTGGGCTCTCCAACACTGGAGGCATTCCAGAGGCAGCTGGACAGCCACCTGTTGGATATGCTTCAAGTTGGATTCCTGCACTGAGCAGAGGGTTGGACCTGATGGCCTTACGGTCCCTTCTAACTCTACTATACTATTATTCTAAGTACTTGAATCAAATTATCCAAATAACAGATTCATCTTTACTTTCAAATCCTTTTTGTTCCTATACATGTGTAATTCACAGCACATGTTTAAGTGGTTATAATGCCTCACATTCAAAATACAGTGCCTTGCAAAAGTAGTCAGACCCCTGACCAATGCTCTAATATTATTGAATTATAAATGGTACATTGTAATTGCATTCTATATATTTTATTTTGAAACACTGAAACTTAAAATAAATTATTGTAAGGCGACATTGGTTTTATGTTGGGAAATGTTTGTAAGAAACATAAAAAAACTGAAACCTGTTGCTTGCATAAGTATTCAATCCCTGTGCTGTGGAAGCTCCCAGTTTACACAGATGAAAGAAATTGCCCTATCGAGGACACAGTTACCTTACCATTGGCCTCCACCTGTGAACCATTAAAGTTGCTGTCACATTGTCAGGATAAAACCCCCACTGTTGAAGGATCATTGGTCAGGCTGTGGATCTGAAAGAAAATGAAGACCAAACAGCATTCTACAGAAGTGAGAGAGAATGTAATACAAATGTATAGATTAGGGAAAGGGTACAAAATAATATCCAAGTGTCTGGATATCCCAGTGAGCACAGTTGGATCAATAATCAGAAAGTGGAAGCTTCACTGCCAAGAAAAGGCCATTCCTCAAAACTCAGCACTCGAACAAGAAGGAGACTTGTGAGAGAAGCCACAGAGAGGCCAACAATCACTTTGAAGAAGCTACAGAGTTCAGTGGCTGCGAGTGGAGTAATGGTGCACCAGTCAATCCTATCAAGAGCTTTGCATAACACTAGCCTGTATGGGAAGGTGGCAAAAAAGAAGCCCTTACTCAAAAAGTACCATCTGAAAGCACGTCTGGAGTTTGCCAGAAAGCATGAGAGTGCCCCACCTGTGATGTGGGAAAAGGTTTTGTGGTCAGATGAGACCAAGATAGAGCTTTTTGGCCAAAACTCAAAGTGCTATGTGTGGTAAAACCTAACACTGCCCATGTCTCAAGACACACCATCCCTACAGTGAAGTATGGTGGTGGCAGCATCATGCTGTGGGGATGCTTCTCATCAGCAGGGACTGGGCATCTTGTTAAAATTGAAGGAAGAACGGATGGAGCAAAATATAGGGAAATAATGCAAGAGAACCTGTTTCAGTCCACTAAAAAACTGAAGCTTGGGAAGAAATTCACTTTTCAGTAGAACAATGATCCCAAGCACAAGACCAAAGCAACACTGGAGCGGCTCAAGAACAAAAAGGTGAATGTCCTATAGTGGCACAGTCAAAGTCCTGATCTCAATCCCATTGAGAATCTGTGGAGCTATTTGAAAATTGTGGTCCATAAGCAACATCCAATCAACCTGAATGACCTGGACCGAATTTGCTAAGAAGAATGGGCCAAAATCCCTCTGACACTGTGTGCAAAGCTGGTACAAACCTACCCCAAAAGACTTAAAGCTGTAATTGCAGCAAAAGGTGGCTGTACCAAATGTTAATGTGTGGGAGTTGAATACTTATGCAAGCAACATGTTTCAATTTTTTACGTTTCTTACAAACATTTCCCAGCATAAAACCAATGTCACCTTACAATAATTGATTTTGAGTTCCAGTGTTTTGAAATAAAATATTATATGGAATGATATTACAATGTAGGTCAGGGGTCTGAATACTTTTGCAAAGCACTGTATCTGTGGAAACAGTGATAAGACTAAGGACATGATCATCACAACAGATGTGATCAATGAAGTTGTTGTTGAGAATCAGCACATAGCCTTTGGGTCTTTTAGCTATGTAAGCCCCCAAGATTTTTGCCCAAGGGAACTTCAACACAGACCTTGGACTGGTGAGGTGCTGCATACTGGCCATCAGCTGGGATCTCTCTGTTGTAGCTCTCTTGGAGTTCCCAAAAACTGAACTGAGAAAGTAAGATCAGTAGATTTTGCTGTTTGTATCCTTTTGCCTGCTACTTAATAAAATCTTAGACTTCAGCTTGCCTGTGTGTTTATTGCCTCTGAATCCACAAGAACCCTTGTCAGTTGGCAAGACAGCTGATCGGTTGTTTTGCCTACTCTGTACTGTTTTCTCCCAATTTGGTTTTATTTGCTTATCTGGCTGTTAAATAGGTTGTCTCATTTTGATGGGTATATGTGAGAATTGGTCAGGTTTGGGCTTGGGTTTTGGTGAGCACCCTTTGGCACCTTTAACGTGATTGGTGAGACCCGAGACCAGCCTTCAGGGGAGTGGCCTGTTGGTAGGGTATGGCTCACCTTTGGGGCTAACCTGTGACACCCACCTGGAGTTGCGGGGGCCTGGAAGGGGGGTGGAGCTGGAAGGCCTCCCAAACCACCCTTAAAGGGGTGGGACTGGGGAGGGCAGATTTGCTGGGCAGAGTGGTCCTCGTCCATGTTGTTAGGACCCCTTTTCTGCATATATGAAACACTGCAGATAATTGGCTTTAATCTAAAATAAACATGGCCCAGTTTTCACCCAAATGTCATCTGTGTCAGGCCTTGTTATTTCATGGCTGTGGTTGCAAATAAGAATACTTGTGGACAAGCCATGCACATTCTTGAAAATCAATTCTACCTAAAGCCTTTACAGAAAATGCATCCTATGAAAACCAAACCATTTGTACATTGCAGTGTTACAAATCAACAGATCAATTATTTCTGCATATTTGTTTATACTTTCCAATGCATCAGAACCCTTATAAAGGAAAAACTATTTATTTTCACTTCTACTCATATTCAATAATTATTGATCATTTTTCTCATTTCACATTTTGTGTTTTCCGGGAAAAGCAAATACGCAAATGTCAAAAAAGAAAATGGAACTTTAGGTATGAATCTTATTAATATATATTCAATAAAAAAACCTTAAATGCCCTTTCTTTTTATGATATGAAGGACCCAGAGGAAAACGTGTATTTTTCTCCCTTACATTGTATTTTCATATGCTTGCATCTCCCTTCCTTCATATGGGCTTAGGTGACCCTGAAAAGTCTTTGAACATTCATTACTTTGCAATCAAAGATATACAAGTACATTCTGAGGTCAGTCATTTCATTATTGAACACTGATAGGTTCTGGGGTGTTTCCAAAAATGTTTCATTTAACATCAAACCAAATCACAACACATACACTGTAATGTTTTTGAACAATTGAATTTAACCATGATTTTGCAGTAAAACATCCAAGCGCCTGTTGTTTTTTAAACTATTAAGAAATACGGACACTACAACAACAGTTCCCAAATACAGATAGTGTAAGATAAATTACTATTAAACAGTATACTAACAGACATTGTTTCACATACTGCTCATAGTAATAATAGAATATGTTGTACTGGTTATCACACAAGTCCAGTATAACTATTTAGTAATAATTTCTTTCCAAAGCAATGCATGTACCAGAAACAAAACAAATTCTAGTTTTAACATAAAATGGATAAAAACTTAACACCAAAATAAGGTGCTTTACATACCTTTATTTTGCATGTCCCAAGGAGCCATAGCTGCATGTAACTATCTGATAAAATAACATGACTGATCAGCTGTTACCTTAGAAGAGAGTAGTGGGAGGAAATGAATCCATTTTCCTTCTCCCTTTCCTAATAGCTGAACAGTGGGATTCCAGCGTTGTTTAAGGGCCAGCTTTATGCAGTCCGAATGGTACATTTGATTCTTATAACTAGGAAGATGCACACAGAAGCCTACGTCTATGTGCCGACAGCCCCTATCTAGACTGGGGCAAATTGAAAGCAGCAAGACATTATTTTTATGTATAGACATTTGACACAAGTATTTCTATACCCTGGCCCCCAAAATGAGTTCCTAGTGATATGGACTGAATTTTACAGGTTAAGTAACACTACTGATCTCATTTACAACAGTTAAAATTTGGGAAACCAAATTTCACTGGGTTGGATCCAGAGTGTGTTTAGTAGATTTCCACTCATGCTTCAACAAAGGGGCAGGGAAACAATCTTCATTGGTTTCTCCTTCTCCCTGCAGCCCCCTGTACCTCCAGGAAAGCTGCTCTGGAAGGTTGAGGGACCCTCCAGAACAGTATGAGAGATGGTGTGAGTATTGCAGGTGGAAGGAGGAATCAGCAAATAGAGCCTCCCCTCTTCCTCCAGGGGAGAGCTTCCAGATCACCTTAGTGCCTGTCATGAGCGAATGGAGGCCTTCCAATCATGGAACAGCCACTCTGGCTCCAACCCATGGTTTTCTGCATTCTGATGCCATAAAAATCACCTTGCAGTAAATTATTCACAAATAATCCTCCAAAATACTGTCATCTGAATTATCTTCTATTGGCACACATAATGCTAAACCATGGTTTACCTAGCCCAGATTTGTAAAGTGAATAATTCCAAGTAAGATTAACACATATATAAAAAAATTAATTATGACATCAGTTGTCTATCGACTTAATAGTGGACTACCAAATCTAATTTACTTAGAACCTTATAATTTAGATTAAATTTAATTGAATTGAATTTAAACTGTAATTTATAAATGTTGATGAGTTCTGCTGCCACAGAAGAATACAAACTACTGTAGCTCAATGTAGTCTTTCAGTTGTTGAAGTTTTTAGTTCTTGAACTACTCAGGGTTAATGTGCTTTGTTTCAAGATGCCATAACAAGTGCTAGTGCTCCATATTAAAAGGGATAGGAAAATTATATTACACCAGTAGGAATCATAGCCCCAAATCAAATATCACATAACTGAACCTGTGGATCTGCGGAGTATGTGTCCAGGTAACACCTACCTGTATCTGCAAAACTGTTTTGGTTATTAGTCAATGTACTAATAATTAGTAGGCATTAGTTAATGTACTAATAATTAAGCATGGGTTCATAACATATTACTTAAAAAGATGTTAATGCTCACAATAAGAGGTAGCAGTTCTTTCCAAAGAGAATATTTTAACACGTATTTCCCACTTTCAACATTACCTTACTCTAAGTTAAATGATTTAGCCCAGGAGCACTTAAAAATTATCACGGTGACTTTCTTGAAGCTGCTATCACATCACAACTTCAGTGTGATGCCCATGAGTCGTCATGTTAGTGTTTTCATATAGGCCTATCTTGCACTACATAAAAGGATTAAAAGGTACAACTGCTAGTTCCTTCTACAGTTAGGCCTTGTTGGGGAGTCAGCGCCCCATGCATTATTGCCTCGTACCTTGTAATAGACTTCCATAGGAAATCCATGCCACAGGGCAATTCCACCTTTATGAGATGGAAGTTGTGGTTTGGAATGAGAAAAATGTGGGTAGACATCATTGGCAGGTTGGTGTAAATATGCTGATGTCATTTTTGAAAACGGCTACTCGTCATTCTTCAATAATACCTACAACTATAGCAACCTTCCCTAACCTGGGGCTCTCCAGATATTTTGGACTACAAGTCCCCTAGGCCCCAGCCAGCATGGCCAATGGCCAACGATGATGAGTTATAGTTCAACAACATCTAGAGGGAGGGAATACCTGATCTGTATTTCATTTTAGTCTTCAACACTAACAAAAGCTCAGAGAGAGCTATGAATAAAGCCTCTAAAGGCTACTTTTCAAGGTTAAGCACATAAGAACATAAGAGGAACCTGCTGGATTAGGCTGGTGGCCCGATGTCAGGCCCAGGATGCGACTCAGGAACCAGACCAGAGGTTGTAGTTAATTCGTGTTTTATTAGAGTAATGTCCAACAAAGACTGCTCTTTCTCATGAAGCAATACAGGGATACAGGTCCTGCGGCATTGGGAGAAAGTTGACAGAGCAAGGGGCTGCTTCCCGTCTGTTCTTTAAGAAGGGGCTAAACGGGCGCGCAACCTTTCGCTCCTCCTTAACTCCCCCTCAGGTACTGCCCGCCTTCCCCCCCTTCTCTCCTGTCTTTTCAACCGTCTGCGTGTGCGTGGTGAGGGGGGAGGCATCACCTCCTCCTCTTCTGAAGTGTCCGATTCCCCTATGGGTGATAAAGGAGGAGCTGAGGGTAAACCATCTCTCCGCCTTTCTGCTGTGATCAGCCCTCCCTCTTGCTCTGAGCTGCGGAGAAGGGAGGGCCTGGGAATGTCTGGGGGGATTCTAAAACTTCAAGGCTCTCAGGCTCCCCGTTGCTAGGCGACCCTATCTCTGGCATGTCCTCTGTTTCGGCTTCGCTCCACAGAGGGTAAGTTCCTCCCTCCTCCCTCTGCCAGCCATTTGAATCCTCTTCTGACAACTCCCCAGGAGCCCAGCTCATCCTCCCGACACCATCCCCCTTCTCAAGCTGTGCCCCCCTCCCCCTGTCTGGCTTGGGGCGGTGAGGAAAACATTGATGGAAAAGTTTTACTAACTCTGGAGCATGCACATCATCTGCATTTTCCCATGATCTGTCAGCCACTCCATAGCCCTTCCAGTGAATCAAATACTGCAGCTTGTGGCGTCTGATCCTGGAATCCAAGATTTCCTCAACTTCAAACTCAAGCTGCTCATTTATCAGGAGTGGGGACCCAGGAGGCTCCTCCGGCCGCAGCTCACTGGGAGGGGCAGCTTTCGTCAAGAGGGATCGATGAAACACAGGATGTATTTTAAACGTGTCAGGTAGCTTCAGCCGGTACGCCATGGGATTAATTTGAGTTTCTATTTCAAAAGGACCCACCCTCTTGTCTTGTAATTTTCTACATTTGCCCGGCATCTGGAGGAAACGGGTGGACAGCCATACCTGGTCTCCTGGTTGAAGGGGGGGCCCTCCTTCCTGTGCAGGTCAGCAACTCGCTTGTACTCTGTTTTGGCTTCGTTTAACTGCTGTTTCAGTGTTTGTTGCGCCGCTTGCAATTCTTTTAGGAAGTCCTCAGCTGCCGGTACCAGCATTCCTTCTGAGCTGCTTGGAAAGACTTTAGGATGGAATCCATAATTCGCGAAGAATGGGGTTTGTTGAGTGCTGGAGTGTAGAGAATTGTTGTAGGCAAACTCTGCAAAATGCAAATATGATACCCAGTCAGTCTGTTGATAGGACACATAACTTCTTAAATATCTTTCCAAAACGGCGTTCAAGCGTTCCGTTTGCCCATCTGTCTGGGGGTGATGGGCGGAGGAGAGTTTTAATTCCGTCTGCAACTGTTTCCACATTGCTCTCCAAAATTTGGCTGTGAACTGAGTTCCTCGGTCTGAGACTACACTGTTTGGCAACCCATGCAGTCGGTAGACTTCTTTGATGAATAACTTGGCCGTTTCCTTAGCCTCTAAGGCCCCTGCACAAGGGAGGAAATGCGCCATTTTGGTGAGTAGATCTACCACGACTAAACGGCTGTCATTCCTTGGGATTTGGGTAGATCAGTTATAAAATCCATGGAGAGATCCTTCCAGGGTTCATGTGGGACAGGTAGCGGTTGTAACAGTCCTGCTGGTTTTCCTGTTTGTGTTTTTGTCCGCAGACAGACAGAACAGGACTTTACATAGCTTTCAATATCCCTACGCATTTTAGGCCACCAGAAGTCCTTGGCCACGTTCTGAATGGTCTTGTAAATCCCAAAGTGTCCCGCTGTGATGGAATCATGGCACTGGCATAGGATTCTGAGCCTTAATTCTCCTTCTGGCACATATCTGGCTGTTTTGAACCATAATAGTCCATTCCTCCAGTGAAAGGTTACTTCTGAGTCTTGACTTTGTCCCGTCTCCTGCCCATATTTTAGTACGTCTGCATCTTCTTGTTGTGCCTTTTTGAGTTCCTCTTCCCATGAAGACTGGCATGATCCCAACATTAATTTCTCTGGCGGGATCACGTACTGAGGCTGGTCCTCGGATTCACTTTCTTTGTGCTGTGGCTGTCTGGATAAGGCATCAGCTCTCTGGTTTTTGGCTTGGGTTTGGTAAGTGATCTTGAAGTTAAACCTGGTGAAGAACTGGGACCATCTTATTTGTCTCTGGTTCAGCTTTCTGGCAGTTTGGAGGCTTTCCAGGTTCTTGTGGTCAGAGCGCACTTCGATCTGATGAGGGGCCCCCTCTAGGTATTGTCTCCAGTTTTCAAAAGAGTCCTTGATGGCCAGCAGCTCCTTCTCCCAAACTGTGTAATTCTTCTCTGCAGGCTTTAACTTCCGAGAGAAGTACGCACAGGGGTGCAGCTCCTTTCCTTCTTGGTCTAATTGCAGAAGGACCCCCCCGATAGCAAAATCTGAAGCATCTGCTTCCACGATGAAAGGGCGGATCGGGTCAGCAAAGTGCAGAATGGGCTCGGAAGCGAACCTTCTCTTCAGCTCCTCAAAGGCCTGGGTGGCATTCTCTGTCCATTGAAACTTCTTCTTTCCCCTTAAACAGTCAGTCAGAGGAGCTGTCAATTTGGAAAACCCTGGAATGAACTTTCTGTAATAATTGGCAAACCCCAAAAACCGTTGTACATCCTTTTTGGTGACAGGTTGGCCCCAGTCCAATATACAGCTTACTTTCCCTGGGTCCATCTCCACGCCTTCCGCTGAGATTCGATATCCAAGGAAGTCTAGAGACTTGAGGTCAAATCCACATTTCTCTAATTTAGCATACAGGTGATTTTCTCTCAGTCTCTGCAACACCGTCTTCACATGCTGGTCGTGGTCTTCCTGGTTCTTTGAGAACACCAGGATATCATCTAAGTAACAGATTACATACGTGTCCAACAAGTCTCTAAACACGTCGTTCATGAATTTTTGAAAAATTCCTGGACTTCCACAAAGCCCGAACGGCATGACCAGGTATTCATACTGTCCGTAAGCGGTCAAGAATCCTGTTTTCCATTCATCTCCCTCCTTCATCCTGATCAGATTGTACGCTCCTCTCAAATCCAACTTCGTGAAGATTTTTGCAGAGCGCAGTCAGTCCAACAACTCTGAGATCAGGGGCAGCGGGTAGCTATTGGGGATGGTGATCTGGTTCAATGCGTGATAGTCATTACAGGGTCTGAGTTCCCCCCCCTTCTTTTTCACAAACAATAGTAGCGCTCCAGCAGGGGATTGTGAGGGGCGTATGAATCCTCGTCTCAGGTTTTTCTCCAGGAATTCCTTCAGGGCCTCCCTCTCAATCTCTGTGAGAGAGTAGATTCTCCCTGATGGAATGCTGGCTCCTGGCACTAGATCAATCGCACAGTCGTAAGGGCGGTGGGGGGGTAAAGTCTCTGCCTCCTTTTCATCAAACACATCTTTGAATTCTTCATACTTTGGCGGCAGGGTCACTTGCTCGATCTCTTGCACTGCCCCCGCTAAGGTGTTCTTGATTCCTTCAGGTTGACAGTTCTCCTGGCAATACTGTGAGGTGAACCACACCACCGCCTCCTTCCAACTTATTGTGGGTTCATGCTTTGCTAGCCAGGGCATTCCCAGAATCACCTCAAAGTTCGAGAGATCTGACACGTATAGCGAAATGAACTCTTCGTGCCCGGGGATTTGAAGTTTCACTTCCTCCATGGCTTGTGTCACCCCTCCTGACTTCAGGGATCTCCCATCGATAGTCTCCACAGCTAGGGGAGCGTTCAGTTTCCACCGGGAAATTCCATGACGCTTGACTAACTTTACATCAATAAAATTTGTGGAGGCTCCACTGTCAATTAAGGCAGTGGAATTAAACACCACTCCTCTGGAAGTTGTAATCCGAATAGGCAAGACCAACACCCCCTTCGAGGGAGGTTGGATCATTGGGGGGCCTTTATACAATGCTGCCCCCAGTCCACCGGCCTGCACGTGGACTGGGTGTTCTAGTTTCCCGACGGCTCAGCTTTCCCCCCTTTTAGTCCACAGTCTCTGGCCACGTGGCCCGGCTTTGAACAATAAAAGCATAAACGTTCTCGGCGGCGTCTTTCCTTTTCTTCTTCCGACAGTCTTGGCCTAGCCCCTCCCTGTCCCTCAGCTGCATTACCTGCCATTCCTGCAGAGGGAAGGGTCTTGCTGCGAGATGCCGAGGCTGAGTATCTCGGGACCTCCTGCTTCCTTTCCAGGCGCCTTCCTTCCATCCGGTGATCTATCTGTAGGCATAGCCGGATGAGCCCTGGTAGGTCAGCGGGGGGGGGAGGTCCTGGCCAACTCATCCAGGATTTCAGCATTTAATCCACTCCGGTACATAAACATCAGGGCGGCATCATTGTAACCAGTTTCCTGGGACAGAATTTTAAAAGCGTTAGTGTACTCGGAAACAGTCCCTTTAGCTTGCTTCAGAGCGCCTAGTTGCCGCGCTACTGTTTCAGCTCTTTGCGGGTCTTGAAACATCTCAGTCATCTCCTGTATAAATCCTCTGTACCTTCTTAAGACAGTATCTTTTCTCATGAGATACGGAGTCACCCATTTTGCAGCTTCTCCCTCCAGGAGGCTAATCACGAAGGGCACTTTAGCCCCATCGTCTGGAAACTCCATGTGCCTGACATCCAGATATAACTCACATTGAGCCATGAAAGTTGCCAACTGATCACTTTGTCCCGCGTATTTTGGGGGAAATCCAATGGGAACCTTTACTGCGGCAGCTGGAGGGGCTGTTTGCATCTGGTCTATCGTGGCCTTCAAGGTTTGATTATCCGACTTCAGCGCCTTGACTGCTGCTAGCAGGGCTTGGACATCCGTCTGCAATTCAGCTACCTTAGTCCTCAAGAGTTTCACTTCTTCCGTCTCAGAAGTGGGGTTCGTCCCCCCCGCTGCTCCCTTTGACATCTTGTCCCAGTCAAGTGAAGAGAGCGTTGAGGGTGATTTAGGTGGCTCTGTCAAGCTGTCAGGCCCAGGATGCGACTCAGGAACCAGACCAGAGGTTGTAGTTAAGTTGTGTTTTATTAGAGTAATGTCCAACAAAGACTGCGCTTTCTCATGAAGCAATACAGGGATACAGGTCCTGCGGCATTGGGAGAAAGTTGACAGAGCAAGGGGCTGCTTCCCGCCTGTTCTTTAAGAAGGGGCTAAACGGGCGCGCAACCTTTCGCTCCTCCTTAACTCCCCCTCAGGTACTGCCCACCTTCCCCCCCTTCTCTCCTGTCTTTTCAACCATCTGCGTGTGCGTGGTGAGGGGGGAGGCATCACCTCCTCCTCTTCTGAAGTGTCCGATTCCCCTATGGGTGATAAAGAGGGGGCTGAGGGTAAACCATCTCTCCGCCTTTCTACTGTGATCAGCCCTCCCTCTTGCTCTGAGCTGCGGAGAAGGGAGGGCCTGGGAATGTCTGGGGGGATTCTAAAACTTCAAGGCTCTCAGGCTCCCCGTTGCTAGGCGACCCTATCTCTGGCATGTCCTCTGTTTCAGCTTCGCTCCACAGAGGGTAAGTTCCTCCCTCCTCCCTCTGCCAGCCATTTGAATCCTCTTCTGACAACCCCCCAGGAGCCCAGCTCATCCTCCCGACACCCGACTAGTTCAACATCCTGTTCTCACAATGGGCAACCAGATGTCCATGGAAAGCCCACAAGCAGGACCTGAGTGCAAGAGCACTCTCCCCTCCTGTGGTTTCCAGCAACTGGTATTTGGAAGCATACTGGCTATGGGTCCCAGGCTATAGTCTGAAGGCACATGAGGCCAACACCCTGCTGAAGCTAAGCAGGGTCAGGTCTGATCGGTGCCTGGATGGGAGACCGCCTGGGAACCATATGTAAGCCGCCTTGGGTTTCTAGCATGAAAAGAAAGGCGGGGTATAAATGTAATTAATAAATAAATAAATACTGCCTCCGACAATGGAGGCACAGCATAGCTGTCATGGCTAGCAGCCATTGATAGCCATATCCTCCACAAATTTGTCTAATCCTTTTCTAAAGCCATCCACGTTGGTGGCCATCACTGCCTCTTGTGGGAGAAAATTCCATAGTTTAACTATGTGCTATGTGAAGAAGTACTTTCTTTTGGCTGTCCTGAATCTGCCAACATTCAACTTCATGGAATCTCCATGAGTTCTAGTGTTATGAGAGAGGGAAAAATACCTCTCTTTATCCACTTTCTCCATGTCATGCATAGTTTATATACTTCTATCATGTCACCTCTGACTTGCCTTTTCTCTAAACTAAAAACTCCAAATGCTGCAACTTTTCCTCATAGGGGAATTAATCCATCCACTTGATCATCTTGGTTGCCCTTTTCTGAAGCTTTTCCAACTCTACAATATTCTTTTTGAGGTGAGGTGATCAGAACTGTACACAATATCCCAATGTGGCTGCACCACAGATTTATATAACAGCATTATGATAGCAGCAGTTTAATTTTCAATACATTTCCTAATGATCCCTAGCATGGAATTTGCCTTTTTCACAGCTGCTGCACACTGGGTCAACATCTTCATCGAACTATCCACTACAACTCCAAGGTCTTGTTCCTGATCAGTCACCACCAGTTCAGACCCCATGAACATATATGTGAAATTAATATTTTGTTTTGCTCCAATATGCCTAAGTTTACACTTATTTACATTGAATTGCATTTGCCATTTCACTGCCCATTCAGTCATTTGGAGAAGCCCTTCCGGATCTCTTCGCAAACCTTTTTTTGTTTTAACAACCGTGAACAATTTAGTATCATCAGTAAACTTGGCCACCTCACTGCTTACCCCTATCTCTAGATCATTTATGAACAAGTTCATAAGCGCAGGTCCCAATACCAATCCTTGGATGCTCCCTGGTTGACCTTGGGCCAGTCACTGCCTCTCAGCCTCAGAGGAGGGCAATGGCAAAACCACCTCTGAATACCACTTACCGTGAAAACCCTAGTCATAGGGTCGCCATAAGTCAGAAATGACTTGAAGGCAGTACATTTACATTTTTTTTACCATTTATTCTTACTAGTTACTTTCCGTTTCCTAGCCAGTTCCTGATCCATAATAGGCCCTCTCCTCTTATTTTATGACTGCTAAGCTTACTCAGGAGTCTTTGGTGGTGTACTTTGTTGAAAGCTTTTGAAAAAAGCAAGTACACTATGTCAAGTGGATCACGTCTATCTATATGCTTGTTGACACTCTCAAATAACTTTAATATGTTAGTGAGACAGGATTTACCCTTCCAGATGCCATGCTGGTTCTGCTTCAGCAAGGCTTGGCTATTTTATCTTAAACAATACTTTCCACCAGTTTTCCTGGGACATATATGTTAAAGCTAACTGGCCTGTAATTTCTGGGATCCCCCCTCGATCCCTTTTAAGACTGGTGTTGCATTGGCCATTTTCCAGTCCTCAAGTATGGAAGCAGATCTGAGGGACAAGTTTCATATTTTTGTTACAAGATCAGCAATTTTACATTTGTGTTTTTTGAGAATTCTCAAGTGGATGTTATCTGGACCCGGCAATTTCTCCTATTTACTGTGTCAACTAAACCTAGAACTTCATCTCATGTCACTGTTATTAGCCTCAGATCCTCCTATTCCCTTCCTGCAAAAGTTAGTTCAGGCACAGGGATATGTCCTATATCTTCCACTGTGAAGACAGGTGTAAATATTAGCTGGACTTGTTTTTGGCTGGTTTAAAACTGATCTGAAAGCTAAACCTTTAGCTCAGTCTTTTTTTCTGCCTAACCTTTAGTCTAAGAAAACTAAAGTATACTCTGGGCTTGCTTTTAAAGGCTAAGGCTACCTTATATAATCTAAGCTGACTGTCTCACTTCCTAGATCTGTATTTTGTGGAACTATATACGTTTGTGGGGGTTTTCCTTTTTACCCCTTCTCCAATACTGGAGTTTGGTCTAATTTACTGTTTATTTTTTTGGGGGGGACCTTCTCTGCTAAGGTAAGGCTGCAAACTAGGTTTCCACAGGTTTCCTTTCCCTACAATTTAGCTCCTGAATTATTACACAATCTGGCTTCTAGGACACAGTACCCTTACTGTGTCCTTATTAGTCTGAACTGTTGCTTTAATTAAATAATTAAATAAATTGGTATTAGTTACCCTCTTGTCACTCTGCTGCTAAATTCACCTTGACATTTTGTTGCTGGGACAAGAACACATTGTTAGCTGGGACTCCCTCTAGCTCATGGAACTGGCTCCCTTGCCAGGCTATTCTAAATTTATATGCCTGGCTGGTTCCTCCCAACTACAGCCAATGAGATGAGAGGGTGTGGCTCAAATTCCCTCTTGTTGCTGTGTTGCTAAACTCACCTTGATGCTTTGTCACTGGAGCAAGGATGCTTCATCAGTTGGAGCTCCCTCTAGCTCATGAAGCAGGCTGTCTCACTAGGCTGTCCTAAATTCATATATAACAAAGTAATGTGCAGTTTCTAAGCTGCTACTACTACTACTATTAATTACCCACCCGACACCAATAAGTCCCAGGGCAAGTTACAAAATCTAAAATACAATATTAAAAAGAATTAAAATACATTTACATCACAAGAATTGGGGTTTTTCCCCAAAAAACATACATCTCAGGAGCTGCAGGGTAGGGTAAAGAGATTTGTCTTCAGCATTCACTGAAAACTGTACAGTGAAGGTGTGAGACGCACTTCTGTAAGGAGTGAATTCCACAACTTAGGGGCTGCCACAGAGAAAGCTCTCTCCTGGGCCACCATCCCCTTGAACTTATGAGAGTTGCAGAACTACCAAGAAGGCCTCCTCTGCTGATCTTAACTTCTGAGATGGTCTATAGGGAAGGAGATGGTCTCTATTTGGGGCTTAAGTTATGCAGGGCTTTAAAAATTAACATGAGCACCTTGAATTGGGCCCAAAAATGAACTGGCAACCAATGCAAATGTTTTAGAAGAGCGGTTATATGAGTTCTAACAGGAGCCAGTAATCTGGCCACTGCAATTTGGACCAGTTGAAGTTTCCAAATCCTCTCAAGGGCAGCTCCATTTAGAGCACATTGCAATAATCCAATCTGAAAGTTACCAGAGCATGGAGTACTGTTGCCAAGTCATCTCTGTTCAAAAGGGGCCATAGCTGGCAAACAAGCTGGAACTGGAAAAAGGCACTCCTAGCCACTGAGGCCACCTGAGCCTCCAGTGACAATGCTGGATCAAGGAATACCCCTAAGCTACGAACCTACTCCTTCCAGGGGAGTGCAACCCTATCCAGAACAGGCCGTCTTTCTATCTCCTGAACTCAAGAACTTGGAACACATAACACTTCTGTTTTTTCAGGATTTAGCTTCAGTTTGTTGACCCACATCCAACCCATCACTGTCTTCAGACACCTGCCTAGCACCTCAGCTGCCTCTCCTGATTCGGATGGCACAGAGACGTAGAGCTGAGTGTCATCTGCATACTGATGACACTTCATTCCAAACCTCCTTTTGACTGCTCCCAAAGATTTCATATAGATGTTAAATAGCATGGGAGACAAGATGGAACCTTAAGGGACATTACAGGAAAGCTCCTCGTAACTGCTTTCTGGAAACGTCCCTGGAGGTAGAAGCAGAACTATTGAATACGGTGCCCCCAACCCTCACCTCCCTGAGCCACTCCTGAAGGATACCATGGTCAATGGTATCAAAAGCCGCTGAGAGGTCAAGAAGGAGCAAGGCTGCACATTCCCCATTTCTCTCTCAACAAATGTCATCAACCAGGGCAACCAAGGCCTTTTCAGTGCCATGACTGGGCCTAAAGCCAGACTGAAATGGATCCAGATATTCCTTATATAATACCAGGCACAGATACTAGTACCAGACACAGTTCAAGGAAGTTCCTGAGCTTTGGTTGCAAAGGAGAGATGCATTCTTTGAGCTTGTCTGAATATGCTTGGGAAAGGTCCATGACCATAAAGCTTAGAGACTCTTTATATTGTCTCTGTAAACCCTCCCTTAGTTCATGTGATTAGTAACAGCCCAGCTGTAACCCAACACTCAGCCCTTACTACAATCACATTGGCTAAAAGAAGAGCTTTCAGAGATCCTGGGCCTGTGGAAGAATTAGATTGGCTGAATAAGAAGCTTTCTACTCAGCAAACACAAGGACCTACAGGGTGGGACAAATCAGGCTCCCCCCCCCATTTTCTGGAGTCTTCCACACAAAAGGATCAAGGTGGGTGGAATGTCATTACCAAATACTGGTATATATCTGTCCAGATGACACCAAACCTTTCGTAGCAAGTTGACAACTTAGCAAAGATATGCTGAACTTAGAAAGGCATATTAAATTATATATCTAAAAGGACAAATACACACAGTCATAGGATAGAAAGAAATGCAAGACCTTCTAAAATTCTTTAGTGAGAAAATAGTGACTCCAGAAATCACAACAGTAGTTTGTTTGCCATGCTGCTTTTTAGCTCAAAATGATGAATGATCCTTTCATATAATATAAAACATTTGTATCTAATTTCATCTAACAAATGTTATAGAGTATGCACAAGGAGCCAGAGCTGAGGCAGGGAGCTGTGAAGCCTACACCAATTAAGTGTATGAACAACTTGACAAGAAGGCTTTTTACCTTTCTCTCGGAAAGTCATTTTTATCACTTCTTTGAACAACCAATCAGTCAGCAGCCCTGGCCTCCAAACTCAGCACTAAAACTCCCAGCAGCATAAAAAACCAAGATTAAAGTTTAAGATAACCCACAGTACCTGTTCAAGCACACTAAACGTTAAGCAGTCAAAACTGCACTAGTTCTGTATCAGACCTACACGGTACCAAACATACAAAATAAATAATTGTGGTATATTTGCAGTATTATTTTAAAGCTGCATTCTTATACATACTTACATGGGATTAAGTCCCATTAAATTCAGTGAGACTTCAATGTCATGTTTAGCTGGGATCCTTTATTATAATTTTACATAGTTTGGCTCATCAGTCTGCCTCCTTCTGTGCTACTTTGCTAATGAAATAGAAAAAGTCAAGAAAGAGAGAACAGTGGCATGGGGTCTCCATAGTATCTCCTTTCTCCTATCAGACACAGACCCCTTGATCACATACAGAGTTGCCCTTTTTACCCTGGAGGCGCAAAAGCTGTGAGCAAAGCATGTAGCAGAGCTGGAGTCCAATTGTCGGGAGGCTACTCAGGGTGAGAATATATGGA
Source organism: Rhineura floridana (assembly GCF_030035675.1). Lineage (NCBI taxonomy): Eukaryota > Metazoa > Chordata > Lepidosauria > Squamata > Rhineuridae > Rhineura > Rhineura floridana. Next base: position 72,201,252 of record NC_084486.1, read on the forward strand.
CCGTTGACAGGACAGTCGGGGACAAGCGTTTTAGGACCTTCCATATTAGTTTTAGAATCCGTATAGGATTTTAGCTTCAGATGATATGTGTCTGTTTTAAACTTTTGTATAACCTGTGTTTATATGGTGTGACATGCGATGGCCTATGGCTAAGCAATAAAGTTATACTACAGTACACTTGATTTAGAGAACTTGCATCCTTTCCCCCAATGCTCCGTTTAATTAGCCTTCCCCAACTTAGTAGTACAACTCCCCTTAGCCTCAGCATGATGAAGGATGATGTAGGGTATAGTCCAAAACATCTGGAGGGCACCAGTCAGGGGAAGGCTGAACTGGGAGCTGCAGTGGGAACTAATACTGATTTCCCCTTCCTTTGTGACATCAGCAGCCATTCCAACCTTCCCTCCCAAAGTTAGACCTATTTGTATACCTAGTCACTGTAACAGCTAATGAAAGAGGCAAAGATATCCAAGCTGGTTCCGTCTTTGCATCATTGAATCTTTGCCCCTTCCCCAGTGTTCCCAACAGAGCCCGAGGAAGAATCAGAGATCAATCTTCTCCCCTCTTTAAGGATTCCTCCCTTTACATTTCCTCCTTTTCTACTTTTTGTCTTAGCGCCTAAAGTTATATCATGCAGCTATGCTATCAAATCAACCTAAATTCTACCTTCTCTCTTCTCCTTCCTGGCATGTCTTCAATAGTTAACCATCTAATTGCAACTTTGTTATATTTTTTCAATAAAACTTCCAGCTCTGACATTTTGCCCGTTGCTCCCTGAGTACCTTACCTGGATACTCCATGACCCTAGTGTGAACAATCCAAATGCTACTATGCTCGGCTCCTTTTGGTATTTTGGTTACAGTGCTTGTTTCAAGCAGCTCTACCATACAGACAGTGGCCTCTTCTTCAGAATAGAGGTAGTTTTGCAGTGTGGAATGGTTCTCCTAGCACAGAAATGGAGAACCTGTGACTCTCCAGAAGTAGCTGGTCTACAACTCCCATAACACCTGATCACTAGCCATGCTGACTGAGGCTAATGGGGGTTGTAGTCCATCAATATCTGGAGGGCCATAAGTTAGTCACCCTTGCCACAGCACATCTGAGCTAAATCTATTCCCCCCCCCAACCATTCATATTCCAGAAGAAATGGAGTCCTGGACATGGAGAAGTCTGCATATGTGTCCTGAGCAGGTATGGCACAGCTGTTGCCCAGTCACTTAGTATGGACAGCTCTTTTTGGAGTTCTTTCATAGTCTGTTCTGGATTTGCTCATTCTAATTAATTTCCTGACTTTAGATCATTTTTGAATGTTGAAAAGAATTGCTCAAGATGGTTTTAAAAATATATATTTGATTTTCATCTGGTAAGGTAGAAATATTCAGATCATATCAAAGTCAATACAATATACTTTTAAAAAAGTAAGTCTTTCATAGGTGAAACAAAGGAACAGCATTGCTCTATTTAATGTTTTCTGAAGGTGTTATAGAAGTACTTAAAGCAATTTCTTCCTGGAGATTGACAGTAACATGACATTCTGGAGTAAAGAACAGTTCTAGTAAACAAACATTCAAATATTTTTATCCTAGTAGGCTACCCATTGCTTTTATTCAAATACTGTAGAAATTAAAACTAAATACTAAGCTGCAGATTTTAACATATGTCACTGTGTTTTCCATATGGCGAATTATGGAACTGATGCACATTGATGCTACACAGTGCAAGTTAAAGTTTTGCTTGAGTGATTTTGGAAGGTTTTTTTTAAAGTATTCATTAAAAATTGCCACTGAAAGTATTACATGATGAGAAATATTGCCTTTGTGTAACTCAAAGATCTTATAATACCTATAAGCACATTATAATTTGATTCCCCCCCCTCAAATTCTACATTATTTCAAAGGATAAGAAACATTTGCTTAAGGGATTCAATTTCTTTAGTTATTTTGCTTACTTTCTGTCAAAATGTTTTTCTTTGAGGCAATAAGACATTTATTTGCTTGTGATGTATTTGTTGCATTTTACATAAACAATTACATAATTGTTTAAAAAAGAAAAAAGAAAAGAGCTATGAATTTTATCAGAGAACAGATATAACTACAAACAATTTTCCTCTTGTTCCCCCCCCCCAAAAAAAATGATGGACCTCTTCTGTATATATCCAATACTTGTATATATGAATGAATATAAGGGAAAGGCAGCAGAATATGGTTCTTATTCATTAATTCATGATGATGATGATTTATTAAATTTGTATCCTATCCTTCCTCTTAGTAGGATCCCAATAATGTTTCTGTACCAAGTAAGCAAGGAGCAAATAACTTCATAATGGTGTAAACAGAATTTATGCAAAGATACACATATGTTTACTAGATTTTGTGCCAAAGGATAAGATGATAACATAAAAAGGGGGAAATGAAGAATATGTGAAAAGAAACCATTTGGAAAACAAGCATTTTCATCCAGCACAAATGTTGCAAAGTGCATCCCATTTAAGATAACTGTACTTGTCTGCAATGGCAATTAATTTTGCCCTCTGGTATTTGAGTTGTGGTTTTATTTTATTTACAGGGAACTATATAAAGGTAAAGCTTATCAGATTGATAACTGTATTTACCACTTTCCCAGGTTCTTGAAACCTTTGTAGCAGAGACATAAAAGAGATGGATGGGAAAAGTTGATTTTTCCCACTTATTTGTGGTCAGGACCCAGAGGTTAATAAAATATTATCTCTAGTAGCAGGGGAAGGTTTTGCAGTTAACCCCCCCCCCGCAAATAGTCTGCCATCTGATAAAAAAATAAAGGTCAGTCCAGCAGTTCTAAAAGGTAAAAAAAATGAGAATACACCAGTTGATATGTAGTGTACTGTGAGTCTTGCTAAAAGGTCATGAACATTCTGCACAACATTACAATCAGGATGTACAAAATAACATCATTATATGCATTTTGAGGTCCACTATGAAATAGCAACATGCAAATTATGTACTATTTAAATTGCTTGCCATTTGTGTCTACACATTTCATGAGCATGACTTTGATGTGTTCTTGACTGTCAGTATGATTGAAGATTTAACATTGGCTCAAGCATTAAAAGTATCTCTCTTTAAGACAAATGTCTGTTTCAATTTAAGCATTCATTAAAAGCATATTTTAATTTAAAAAAACATAGCTCATCAAATAAAATAATAAGTGGCAGAACTAGAGTGATATTCAGATAACTCCATTGTCTTCAGTGATCCAAAAAACAAGCATTTAAGCCAAAGGATGATTAATACATACAAATCAAAACATTATAGTTAGCCATACTAGTTATTAATTCTGGGATTCAGATTAGTGGAAGACAAATGTGAGATATTGTGTAATACAATAGCTGGGTGAATTTCAGATGTTTCAAAACAAAAATTCCAGATGGCCAATCACTGCCTCATAGACAAAAAACAAAACAAAACAAAAAACATTCTGATTATAACTCACCTAAATATTTCTACATAGGAGGAAATTCTGATTGTTTACTATTAGCTAAATGTGCCTGGGATCATGGCCTATTGTACAATTTCATGCAGTTGCATACTGCATCACAGAGGCATCCTGTATAAGTATTTGCCTGGGTCATTTATAGTTGTCCAGACTGAAGGCTCCTTGATGCTTTTATGCATGCATGCACATGCATACATGTCTGTCTGTCTATGGCTTCCATGGAAAAGGGAACCATCAAAAGGACTGGTGTCCATGCCCCTGGTCCCTCTCTTCAAAACAAAGTTGCAGCTTCTCTTACATCTGGATACAGACTCTGAATCACTTTTTTTTACACGAGCCTATCTCTTGGAATAGTCAAGAGCTTCCCAAGGTCCTATGTTCTGTGTACTACGACTACATTTTTTTTAAAAAAAATTAAATCTCCTTCTCTCTCAGGAAACTGCAGACAGACTTCCATCATTTCAAAATAAAAATCTCTGTCAGCTCTGACAACATTAAGAGCATATTAAATAGGGCTGAGATTTCCAGTGTCACCTGAGGACACTGTTCCTATTAAAGTCACTGGTCCTATTAAAGTTAATGGACAGAGAATATCCAAATCCCCTTTGTGGCTTTGAAAACTACAGCCAATAGATAGATATGTTACAAACTGAATAACCTGACAACTGATTAAGAGAAATCTACCTTTAATAATTATGTAGAAGATATAGTATAAGTGGACCCTTATTAGAACAACCAAATTATTCCAGAAATTCAAGCACCTCTGCATGATATAATAGGGGAGAAACAAGCAAGAACTATTTGATTTACTTCATACTGATTTATGACAGCTTTAGCTGTCTTCAGTGTGATGATAAATTACAGTAAGCCCCTGCATGCTGTTCAGTAGCTTGCTACAACATAATTAATATGTACATAATGAAATTAGAAGGTTGTTCAACCAAATTATGTTTATTTTTATTCGAAATTAGAAAGAGATCCATTAAATATTCAACTTACAAAATATTTGTGCAATTTTATATCATAATGATTAAATCAGAACTAGAAAGTGAGACTCAAAATTGATTTAACCACTGAAACATATTACAGACAATCAACATATGAAACAGAAGAGGTACACAAATCCTTAAGGGAACGCATATGAGCTCCCTCATTCACAAGAACTTGCCCATTCACATAGCAGCCAGAACTTCCTTTTCCACTGAAATGAGAGGGAAAGTCAAGAATTTTATATCCACAACATACAAGGCTTATACAAGGCTCTCAGATAAGGCACCTACAAAATGTTACAGGGTATCTTGACCCATAACAGAAGTGCAACTATGCCTCATTTAGGAAAGTGCAAGCTAAGCTTTTAGGGATGTCAAGCAGGCCAATTATTTTTCTCCCTCCTTCCTTTTCTTTATCAACTGACATGCTCAGTTCTCCTTGAGATGTTTTTGGAGTGGATTACCCCTTTTTGAGCTTTTTAAATATTTGTATGCCTGCATAGCTTAAGATTCATCCAAGCATGCTGATACCTCCTTCTCGTTTTTCAGTGGTCTTGCTTCGATTCCACGGCTGTCTGTGCTCAACAATTGAGTTTGTTATAACCGCTCAACATCATCATCATCCATTTCAGATCATATTTAGATTTAACTGATTCCATGAGGGTCTGGAGTTTTGCTATTAGATGGAACAAGTGTGACCTGTTACACAAGGTTGCACTCTATGTTCACTTTCTAACAAGAATGCCCCTATTCAGGTTTCCAGCCAGCCAACCAACCATGCCTTTCTCCAGGATAATCCATTCCACACCCACCTGTTTTCCTCCCCCTCCCTGCAGGTGACTCGACATTCCATGACTACTGAGCATGCTCAGTACTCTGTTGGATAACACCCCCATGCCAGTTTTTAAAGAAAATATTTGTACTTCTGCAAACCTTGGGACTCCCCAAGCATGCTGATTCCTCCCTCTTGTTTCTCAGCTCCATTTCTGTTGGCACTCATCATCTAAATTCCCGGTGTCAGACTCATCAAGAATAAAATGCAGGACCAATGAATAAGTCAACTCTGTGCTGACTTAAGGTTGCATATGAACTGAAGACTGCCAGCTTTACTTTTGATTCGGTCTCCTTTGCAGACACTTCCTGCCACTTGTCCAGAGTTGTTTCAGACTTTGCTTTTCATGTCTATTCCTACTCTGTCTTCCCAGCCAAACTGTCTTTGCTTCCACTTCTTCTCCTTTTTCCTCAGCTAAATTTAACCCTGCTTGTTACTCATCTCTGTGTTCTACCCTTTTGGAACATTTATCTCGTTTGCTTACTCAACATGGATAACTGCTTACTAGACAACAAATGAACAGTGTTGATTGCTCAAGCATCAATTTACTGGCATCAGTGCAAATTTAAAACATGTCAAGACCTTGTCTGTATTAAAAAATAAAGTGCAATTCTATAGATTCCCATTCAAAATATGTCCCACAGAGTTCAATAGCACTTACACCCAGGTAATTGTGTACAGCAGAGATAGTCTATGTGGTGCCCTCCAGGTGTTATTGGAATACAACTCCCATCATTCCTGATCATTAGCCATGGTGGCTAGAGCTGATGGGAGTTGTTGGCTGCATACATGCAGCAGTTTAAAGCAGAGGTGATTCATGCATGTTTTTCATATCATCCATAAAACATTGTCGTCATACAAGTGGCAGCCTGCACTTTCTGCCCAATTAAATTGGATTTTCTGAATCTATGGATAATGTAGTAATGAAAAAAAGGCCAACATAAAATTGCATGGTACCCAACTGTGGATGTGAATGTGTGGTAACATTTTGCTGGGTGCCGTCTATCATCACACCCCCTACGTACATTGATGAGGTGCTCCTTGCTGGGTTGCTGGGAGTGACACACATGGTTTTTTAACTTGCCTTTTTGTGCAAGTCTGGTATGTCAAAAAACTCAAAAATAAAGAAATGGTCACAGGCACAGGTAAACAAATACATGGACCACAGGTTTCCAGAACTAAGGGGTGTGTGTGAGCTACTGGTAGAGCTAGAGGCAACACACTTTTATTTTTAACATACTGTTTTGTGTAAGTCTGATATTTCAGAAAACTTGTATCTAAAAAAAAAAATGCTGTGGATAAATTAATACCTGCATGCATTCCCACAACAGTCCTCAAGTTTCTGGAACTCAGGAAGGATGGTGAAGTACTAAATGAAGGGAGGGGACAACACACAGAGCAAATTCATCCCATCAAGCTCTGCCCACTAATGTTGACAGGAAACACTGAGAAAGAATTCAATTGAAAATGTTCATGTGTGGACAAACATGCCTAAAAGTCCACACAGAAAAAAAGGATCTGTGACCCATGTGTGCATTCTGGTGTGTCCACAGCTGTAGTTAGACAACAACTGGAGGGTGCCATGTTGACTATCTCTGGTGAATGGGACTGCAGCTTCAGTTGCCTTTCTTAAACTCCTTGAGTTTCTGGCTATCTGATTTGTATTTATAGCTCTAATTATACAGGAGTGACAAATGTTCTTTAGACACTGTTCCCTGGCTGTGGAATCTAGTGCCAGTTCTTCTGTGCACCTGGTGATCAAAGGCCCAGTTTGCCTACATGGGTTCCCGGGCCATGAAATACTATCAACAGCTCTGTCTCCCATTGTCCCTGGTCATTATGGCTCCTCCCTCACTCTTTCCAGTCCAGCACCATACCCTTTGGCTCCTTCTACATCCCCAAGCAGGAACTAAGGAATTCTGTGATATTTTCTTGAGAGATGATAACACAGAGGGAGGCACGCACAATGTGTTTCAAACAATGATTCCCAGAGCTTCCTGTAAGAGCTCTCTCTCTCTCTCTCTCTCTCTCTCTCTCTCTCTCTCTCTCTCTCTTTCAGGAACTTATGAATATATTTCATGGATGACATTTTAACTTCAAGCTAGATTGCACTCAATCTAGTCCACCAGGGATGCAGCAACTGTATATAGAAGGATCACCATAAGGTTTAATAAAGCCCTGCTTTCACTTTCCTGTGCAGGGTGTATGTATGCATGCATGCCCCATACCATATCATTATGGGGAAATGGGAGGCCTGAGTACCCATTTCCCATATTCCCATATTCTTCCAAATAATGCAAATTTGTAACTAAGTGCAAATGTGCTCTGCTATATTATATGGAGATCCCACCACACAAGTTGCTGCACCCTTAGTAGATTAGATTACACCCAGACTAATTTAGCATTATATGGTACCATCCATCCATTTTTATCCTTGGAAATTTTTATCCTTGAAAAATATGTAGCTAAATTAAATGAAAGTCACTTGCAGAGCCAACAGAATTAACACTTGTGAAGCATTGCTTACAACTTTTGTATACTGCACTAGTTTCTAATTGCCTGATTTCTTCCCTTTTTTTGTAATCAATGTTAACTAGAAAAGTTAATGTTTTGAAAAAGAAAATTTAGATCTCTTCTTCTGTTCACTAGACAGCAATATGTACAAACCTTTAAAAGATTGCAAGTTTAAACAACAAAACGTTTTGCAAAAGGTTAGGCAGAGTTATAAAACATTCTCTCCCAAGCTCCTCTAGTAGCAATCTACCATTTGCCGTAGAAGACTTTTTCCCCTAGACCAAGAGCTTTCTAGAACAGCTTTTGAAAACAAAGTGGTTTATATATATATATCAAAGCAATGATATATAGCTCTATTTTATACTTACATTCACAGCTTTCTGAAAATGCTTTGGCCCAAACCAAGAGAAAGTTAGTTGTGCTTAAGCCCCACTCAAATCAACAATCTAATTAGTTATGACTACTTTATATCCCATACTTTGACTAACTAAGACTATACTAAGACTAACTTTCTCTGGATTTGAGGCTTTTTTATGTTACACAGTGAACATTTATAATTTGGACAATCTCAATATACAGGCACGAGAGCACCTGTGTATTATAGGTGGTGGGGTAAAAATGTGTTCTGCTATGTTAAATCAAAATTACCCCTCCATGCCCTTCTGGCAGTTTGCATAAGCACAAATGATAATGGAAAACAACATACCCTGTACTGTTCAATTCAGAAATACTGGCTTAACAAGCGTGCCAATTTTCATGGCGATATTCAGAAAATCCAGGGAGAATTCAGAGGTTAAAGTTAAAAAAACTGTCCAGAACAACCTGGAAGTTCAGTGCACTTTTTTTCCAAGCTGTTTTTGTCTGATTTTTTGCCTCCAATTTATGAAAAATTACAGCAGCTACAGCATTTGTAGTGGTCCCATTTGATAGCACCATCATGGGAGATGTGCCTTTTGGGGGCCTTAAGTAAAAAACGCTACAGTTGATTTTTAGTTAATTTTTATAAATTAACATGGGACCCTATGATTTAGCATTGCATGTGTAGATTGACCTGCTCTGCCCCTCCCTCTCAGCATTCTAAAAGCACAGACAAAATAGCTACCAGACTGAAAATGTCTGGGTTTCTGTCTTTAAACTGTGAATTTTCCCCCAGGTTTGAAATAGCACCATATGGTGAGTGCTGGCAACACCTGCAATCAGCCCAAATAACAGAAACTTCAACATGAAGTGGATTGTATTAAGAAAGAGCACCTGAAATTGTGTTTGAATTTCCACATGCGCTGTGGTGACTTTTATACTGTTGTTTCCCCACTGCTAAAATGTGACCAGCACAGCACGTCTTGTTGCTGTTATTTGGGCTCAGTGCAACTGTTGCTAGCACTCACTATATGTTCAGAGGCACATATTACCAAGTCCTCCCAAACTACACAGGAAGTGCATGGGACTGTGAAAGACTAATCAACCATCTTTATATTGTTGCTTTCTCCCTGTTAAAATGTAACCAGCACAGCATATGTCTTGTTTCTGTTACTTGGGCTCATTGCAAGTGTTGCCAGCCCTCACAATATGCTCAGACGCATGTTATCAAATTCCTCCAAGCTTCCCAGGAAGTACATTGGACTGTGAAAGACCAATGCAAATTGTGTTTGCATTTTCACAGATCTGTAAGCCAGTACAATATCTCAGAGAGAACAAACGGTCTTCTGTACCCCTGGCGCACTCAATATAGCCATACATTTACCCTACTTTTTAAAGTTTGATAGAAATATCTGTTGGCTATAGGTCCATTCTTAAACTGCAAGGTTTTTTGCCTATTAGTGAAGATATTTGTGCCTATAGCAACATTCTCTCTACAAAGCTGCACAGTAGCCAATATTGTACAGGCAAAGCAGTCTGATTTTTCCATGTTCTATCACTCCAACTTTATCTCCCTTATGAAATCGAGATTTTTATTAAATTTGGTGCCGTGACTCTAGCTGAGGTACTCTCAGGCCAAATGTCATACAAATAGGACAGAAAATGCCAGATACCACACTTCCAAAAAATGGGTTCATAAAAAATTGGGTTTGCAATTTTGGCATGGTAAAGGGAAAGTATAGTTTTACTTTCACCTTTCTCTAATTTAGACTGTGTCAGCATTTCAAGGATGTTCCTATGGATTGTCCTTTCATTCTCTGGAACAAAACCCAATATGTAGTTTTATAGTGATTTGGTATGAACTTCACTTTGGTGCTTTGGAAAATGCCAAGTTTTTATACAAAGCACTCCAAAGCCCTCCAATTTTGCTTGGGTTTTGAATCCTGATTCACAAAAACAAAGTTTCTTCAATTCACTGTTATTGGGAAATTTTAAAATAGCTATAGCTTTCCCAGAGCTTGGAAAAGTTACTTTTTTGAACTACAACTCCCATCAGCCCAATCCAGTGGCCATGCTGGCTGGGGTTGCTGGGAGTTGTAGTTCAAAAAAGTAACTTTTCCAAGCTCTGAGCTTTCCCCCCCTTTTGACAAGAAGTGGGTGGAATTTCCAAACATATTAGTTCCTCCTGAGTGGACACTATCTGCCAAATTACAGAGAAATAGGTCAAGGGATTTTTGTGCTGAGCACCTTTAAAATTTACCCCCTGAAGGAACTGTCCATAACTTATTTTGGGGGACAGAACTGGATGAAATTTGAAGGTGTGGTATCCTTTCTGATGGAATGAATCCTGCCAGATTTCAGAAGGGTAGCTGCACTGGTTTATTACAAGAGCAACCTTGGGGTGGTTAAAAATGATTAACTTAATCTCCCCTATTGTTTTGTGTGCAATTTGTATGAAAACTGCATATGAGATAAAGATGCCCCAGGTAAGAATCATGGCAACAGGCAGAGTTATGCTAGGCACATTTAAAGTTGATGTTTTAGAATTTTCTTCCATCTCTGCAGTTTGGTAGGCAACAATTTTAGATTTTAAAAGTGATAAACATCATACAAGGTACCCCTAGGAAAGTAACATTGAAGATTTCAGGAGAATTGGAGTAGGAACTAGAGAGTCATGAGGATAAGAGAGAAAAAATCCAGCTTCAGGCTTGTGTTTTACTCAATTAGCACAAAAAGTAACAGAAACTAACAGGAATAGATGTGTGGGCATGCAGTAGAAAGAAAGACTTCCCAAACACACACCACTAGCAGAATTAGCAAAGAGCACAGAAAATACAAGAACAAGTTGATATATCACTTTAATGTCCTTCCCCCAAATAACTGTTATCAGAGAATCCTGGTACAATAATTCCATCTGATTAGAAGCTAAAACTGTAAGTCACAAATGAGTTCACCCTCTCCATGTTCACACCGAGGCATTTTTATTACATGTCAAGTTTGGAGAGAATTGTTTCACCTTTTGAAGACACAGAGTCTGCAGCATTTTTAAAATATCTAAATCTCTGAAGCTCTCCAAAGTGCTTCAGAGGTCCCCACTTCAGTTTGAGACAATTCAGAGAGATTCCACTTTGGCTCAGACAAGCTTCAAATCTATCTGAAGTGGCCCCACTTTGGTTATTGATTCAGGACTCATAAAAAAAAATTGCACAGCCCTCATAGTTACAAGGAAACAAAATCTCAGTTTTAAACTGTAATAGCAGCAGTCCCAGTCTGTCTATTTGGAGTTCCTGAATCTAGCTTAAGGTGGACTGGAGGACACCCTCCCCCACTTCTCAATTTTCTCCTATCATCTCATATTAAAAAACATCACTGAAATCCCTCCTCTCATGTACACTATCACTGCCTACAAATGGAGTTGCACTACAATTTGAACTTATCTGGACAGAATTGGTGGCACAAATCAAGAAGTAATAGATAGAAAAGTCACTACTTCCTTGTAATAAAAAAACATGAAAATTTATGTAATGCATTGAAGGACCAGCTGTGAAACCCGTGAGCTTAGTTTTGAAAACAAATCCTTGATACCAGTTTTTACAGCCAGTACCACTACAGGAAACAGGATGGATGGTTTTACATTCTAGTCCTATTCAGAGTAGACCCATTGAAGTTAACAGATATTCACTAATAGGCAAAAAACCTTGTGGTTTAAGAACGTACCTATAGCCAACAGATATATCTATTAAGCTTTAAAAAGCAGGGAAATTGGGCAGCTATAGTGAATGCACCAGGTGAGCAGGAGACCTGACCTTCTCTCTGAGATATTGGACTGCCCTACACATTTGTCAAAATGCAAACATAATTTGGGTTGGTCTTTCACAGTCCAATCCACTTCCTGTGTAGCTTGCAACAATTTGGTAACATGTGCTTCTGAGCATATGGTGAGTGGTGGCAACAACTGCCCTCTCCAAAGATGGAGAATGACATTTTTGTATGTTTGTTGGTGTTCTTCTTACTTTGCTTCTTTTCTGTGTTACTAATGTTTCTACAGAGAATCTAAACTAGAAAATTTTATTTCCCTCATTATTCATCCTAGAAATCTGTGTCAAATTTATTTTTATCAATTTCAAAGCCTTTTTATTGGTCATTGCCATATGATGGTGAAGACAGCCTTTTGTGTTTCAAATTGGAGGTTATGTTCTATTTCTATTTTGGGTGCATTAACAGTGGAATTTGGACCTCCAGTTTGATGAAAAATCAGACTGATTCCAATATGTTGCTACTTCAGCAATGACTCTAGCTGTTGGGAAAAAGAGGATGCATGTTTTGAGCCTGCTATGTTTAAACCACTTTATTTAAGGCAAGGTGGGCACAGTCAATTATAAACATAGAGCACACCTAAAATTTTGCTAGAATATATTTCACCTCCCACTGTATTATCTTGTGCAAACTGAGACACTCCTGAGGTCCACTGGAGACTATTCTGCAAAAGTCAGTGCCATTATTTGTTGTAAACTTCCCAGACAGCTTCAGCTATGGAGCAGTATACAAATGTAATAAATAAATAAATCCACAATTATGTTTGGAGTTTTTTTAGTGTAAATTTTGCAAAGTGTTGCTGTACTTCACATATTCACAGAAACAGAAACAAAGGAAAATGATTTCCTATAGGAAACTTCCCTAAAATTGCAAAGTAAATCAGGCATATTTAAAGTGACCATCTGAACTATATCAACTGTCTTAAAAATGTTGCTTCCTCCCTGCTAAAACAAGATCAGCACAGCACAAACCTTGTTTCTATTATTTGGGCTCATTGCAAGTGTTGCCACCACTCACCATATTCTATTCTGAGAAGGACTTCATGGAATACAACCCCATGTCATTTTAGAGATCTTCACTTCAAAATTCCAAAACATTTAAGGTCGACAATGGTGACAGAAAGTCTTATAGTGCAATCCTAAACATCTCTATTCAAAGTAAGCCCATTAGGCTCAATGAAGCTGACTCAGGTTAATGGATTTAGGATTGCAGACGCGATGCAAATTCAGAGTTGGCAACTGAATTGTTTACCAAGAGATTTGTAGGAAGAGCAATAAAAAACAAGGGATATAAACCTTTAAGTATTATTCTTAATTTATATAAACCTTCAAGTATTATTTATTATATGCACCCTACACAAAATTCAGAGGAAGAGAATGTGGCTCATTCTCCACAAGAAAAAAAAATAGTGGATCTCTCTTTCAACCCTTCAGGATACGTCTTCGGCTTACAACAGAAGCAAATTGATTGCTTTGCAAGTAATATGACAGCAATTGATTTTTTTTCTATAGCACCTCCCTGGCACAGACAAACACATTTTTAAAGAAGGATTTTCTAAACAAATGCAGGATTTTTTAGCGAATAGCAAGGAATATGAATTAACTTGATTAGGTTAGAAAAATCAGTGTAATCGTTTTACAAAAAATGCTTAATTAGCTTAGGGAGGTTATTACAGGCACAGTATGCATTAAGTGGCATTGCCCCCTTTCCTGATAGCTATGGGGAAAGTAAGAGCTGAGGAAAAAAATTGATATCCATTGATGCACAAGGGATTAACCACTTGAATATTCCCTAATATATGGGTTGTATAAGGTCAGAAAAAAAGCACCAAGCCAGTGTGGTGTAGTGGTTAAGGTGTTGGATTACAACCTGGGAGACCAGGGTTCAAATCCCCACATAGCCATGAAGCTCACTGGGTGACCTTGGGCCAGTCGCTGCCTCTTAGCCTCATGAAAACCCTATTCATAGGGCTGCCGTAAGTCAGAATCGACTTGAAGGCAGTACATTTACATTTTTTGCTGTTCCTGACTATTTTCACTCAGGAAATGCACAAAGCTCTTCTTACAGTGTTATTGAACACCAGCTCCACAGTACAATGGCTGTGTTTTGAATAAGCAGTCAAAAATAATAGTGTCACATTAATATAAATAGAATCTGTATATGAACATCTGGGAGAACAAACCCAAACTTTCATTCAAATCATTTGCATACTATAACAAATCTTTTCACTTTTTATATGTCATCAATATGAACTATTTTGCTGTTGGGGATCCTCCAGTAATGCAGCTGAGCCAAGATCCTGCCAACTCAGCCGGAGGTCTGCCGGGGAAGCCCAGCCCAATGGAAAGGGAGCTGGAGTAAGCCAGAGTAAGGCCCAAAAAAGGGGCATTCTGGGGATGTGCCTGAGGAAGGGCTGAGGCGAGGGAAAGGGCACATCCAACTCATGTTTGGAAGACTCCTGCAGGTCCACATCTGGGCCAAAGTTATGCAGGGGGAAAGGTCAGTCCAAGAAAATAATTACAATGAAAGTCTATGGAGAGTGCTTCATTCAAAGCATTTGGTAGGGGTATTCATGAGAGCTGGCTTTTATTTTCCAGTCCCCATGCACAGCTCCCAGCTGAGCCGGCTTTCAGCAGTCCTGGAGGCTCCCAAACTGCAACTGGATGCTGTGCACCTTCCTACCAGCTCCTCTTCCACCTGAGTTGGATTGCTCTGCTCTTCTCTTAACTAATTTAAGTTTTTAAAAAAACAGCCAGCAGAATTTTAATGCACTGACCCCTCTTGAAGCAGGTCCCTGCTGTCCTAATAATTGGAGAGACCCTCCCTCTGAAGTGCTTGACAAGGCCTAGGGTTGAGAAACTCTGATCAGTGGACAGCCCACACCATCCAATTCTGAGTCATCTCAGTATGAGGACCCAAGAGACAAAGAGATACAAGTTGCCTGGCTATTGGCAGGGATTCATCCAAAGAATATCCAGTTCCCTAGGAACTTTATCATAAAAATGTGCTGTTATTTAGTAGCTATTAAACATCTGATCTGCTTGAGTGGTGACTGAAGAGAAACTCTTTGGAACTGGTTCATCCAAAATTCCATGTTTATTTTCCCCAGATAGTTGGGAAGATGGAGATGAGAGTGGTAAGGCTACAGGTACATGCTGTTTGCTTCTGGAGAGACTAATGCAGTTTTACAGTGTGGCACAGAGTCCATAAAAATGACCAAGATGCCACTGATCTTTAGTCTAATATTATATTATCCCTCCAAATAAAAATGAGAATTTTTCCACGCAATTTCCAATGTAAAAGTGTTGCTTGTTGTTTGGATTGCTTCCCAAATTACACATGCTCAGTAAGCTGGTATTAGAAAATAACACAAGAATGTAGTACTCTTCTCACAATGAAACTAATCCTGTAAAAAGTATCCCCATAATTCCTATTGCTCAGGGAAGTGGAAGCATGAATATCTGATATCTAAAGCCAAATCAAGTTTAAATTTCAATCACTTTGACCAATGGCTTCAATATCAACATCCAAAAAGTTCATATTCTAGTTTATTTTTTAAAAAAAACAACAACTGAAGCAACCCTGTTCCAAACAAATAAAATAGGATAGACTGTACTACAGAGTAGTTATGGTTCTAAAACAAAGTATCAAGGCTGTGTACACCACCACCCCAAAGATTCCTGGGAACTGTAGTTTACTCCTCACACAGCTATAGTTCTCAGCATCCTTAACAAAGTATAGTTCCCAGGATTCTTTGAGGGAGGAAATAAGAGATTTGGTCTTACCGTAAAATGGTTTTCTCAGTGCATGTCAAAAGCTAATCTCAGGTGGGTAGCTAGCTCCACCTAGCGGTTGAAGGCAGAAGAGTGCTAAAGGGTTTTTTTAACAAGGACTTCCTGCTCTACGCAGCTCATTTCAGTTTTTGATAACAAGCCAACCAACAGAAGGAAAGAACAAAGAGAAATAATAGGAACCATCGACAAGAAACAGGAGACAACAGCACTCATATGCTCTCTGCTGTAGGCCTAAAATGAAAAAGACAGTGATGGCAGCCCAGCCCTCCTAGGGAGAGGCCCTGAGATCAGCTTTTGACATGGACAGGGAAAACCATTTTACGGTAAGACCAGATGTCTTTTCTCCTATGCATGGAAAAACTGATCTCAGTTGGAGCATATGAAAGCTGACCCATGTAGGGTGGGAACATTGCTGGGCTGATTACACTAGTGATCTGGGAGACCGTGCTGTAGCACTCTCCTCCCAAAAGCTGCCTCTGCTGATGCATATGTGTTAATCTTATAGTGTTTAATAAACATATTAGGTGTGGCCTATGTAGCTGCTCTACAAATCTCTGTGATAGATGTGTGGTGTGAGAATGCTACCGAAGTGGCTGCTGCCCTAGTTGAGTGGGCCACAATCCTGGCCAGCTGGGCTAACTTTAGAGCGGCGTAGACCAGTGTGATGCATGCCTTGATCCACCTAGCGAGCGTGGACAAAGACACTTTCCTCCCTAAAGATGCTAGGTGGAAGGAGACAAACTGTCTGATGGAGATGTTTTGTTTTAGAGATATACACTTTCAGGGCTCTTCGCACATCCAATGAATGCCACACTTTCTCTGTGGAGTGAATGGGATTAGGACAAAAAGAAGGAAGTACCAGCTCTTGCTGAGAGTGGAAGGTAGAAAGTACTTTAGGAAGAAAAGAAGGGACAGTACATAGGACTACTCAATCCTTAAGAAATACACAGAAATTCTTGTCAACAGACAGAACATTCAACTCAGACACTCTCCGGGCCAAAGTAATGGCCACAAAGAACAAGACCATAAAGGATAGGAGACGTACGGAAATTTGACTTAGGGGTTCAAAAGGAGGCTTTTGTAGGGCCGTTAACACCTTGTGTAGATCCCAAGTTGGGTAACGATGGAGGTGCTAATGCCGTTGCCCCATGTAGAAAACTCCTGAGTAACAGATCCCAGCAATTTCTCTGGAGATGAAGACAGAACCACCGAAAGGGCTGAAGTCTGGCGTCTGAGTTTGGCCTAAGACCCAAGGACAAGCCATCCTGTAGGAAGCAGAGAATGTCGTTTATACCTGCTTTCCTTAGAATTAAACCCTTCTTTTGTGACCACATCGAGAAGGCCTTCAATGTAGTCTCATATATTCTAATTGTGGAAGGCCATCATAGTTTCCGCCACTTGAGCTGGAATGCCTCATTTTAAGAGGCATCGCCTCTCAATCTTCAGACATAAACCGCCAGCCATCCCGGGTCTGGGTGAAGAAGCTGTCCCTGTGACAATAGGTCTTCCCTGAGGGGAATTTGCCACGGAGGATCAATCGACAGATTGACGAGTTCTGGGAACTAGGGTCTCCTTGGCCACCAAGGAGCTATCAGTAGAACTCTTGCCCTTTCAGCTCGGATCTTTTGAAGTACCCTGGGAATGATCGGAAGAGGTGGGAAAGCGTAGAGTTGTCCTTGGGGCCACTGGGACATCAGCACATCTATGCCTTCTGCCTCTGGTGTCACGTATCTGGAGAAAAATCTTTTCACCTGGCAGTTGAGGTGTGTGGCAAATAGGTCCACCTCGACTCTGCTGAAGCATCTCACTATTTCCTGAAAGGCCAACGGGTGAAACTTCCATTCTCCCTGATGAACCTTCTGTCTGCTGAGCCAATCCACTTGGCAGTTGTCCTCCCCCTTGAGGTATTCCGTGAGGATTGAGTCCACGCGTGTTTCCGCCCACTGGAACAGCAGGGCAGCTTCCTTCTGTAGTTGTGGGGAGCGTGTGCCTCCCTGATGATTCAAATGTGATTTGGCCAATACATTGTCTGTCCTGACCAGCACCGCCCCCAACTGTTTAATCTCCACGAAGTGCCACAGGGCTAGCAGAATCGCATGAAGCTCCAGGAGACTGATTGGAAGAACTGACTTCTGTGGTGACTAAGTCCCTTGTATCATCTGGCCATCGCAAATGGCTCCCCAGCCTGTCAGGCTGGCATCTGAGGTGATCAGGGTCCATGGAGGGTCCTGGAACGGCACTCCCCTTAGTAGATTGGGTATGTGTACCTACCATAGCAGGGAGCAATGGACCACTGTTGAAAGTGCTACCTTCTGGTGACGCGTGGCTGCAGTATCACTTTGAAATGGCAGTAGCGGTCACTGGAGTGGTTGGGAGTGGTGACGTGTCCATGGTGTAGTCTGATAGGTTGAGACCATCAACCCCAAGATACCTGCCAAGTGGATAAGATCCGCTGAAGGCAAAGATAAGTCCTGTATGAAAGCTGTAATTGTCTACTCTGTCTTGAGTTAACGTTATGAGTCCCTACTGCGAGTCTATGGTGGCCCCCAAATGTATTATGTGGTGGGCTGGACAAAGCTGGCTCTTGGTTTGGTTGACAAGGAAGTCGTGATCCTTCAGGCATGCTAGGGTGATGTGTGGAGGGACAGAGACCAAAGCAGAAAGTCATCAAGATAAGGAAAGACATGGACCCCCTGCGTTCTGAGGTGTGCCACCACAGCAACCACAATCTTTGTGAATACTCTGGGGGCAGACGCCAGACCGAAGGGCATGGCCCTGTACTGAAAGTGATCCTCCCCCACCGCAAACCAGAGGTAACGTCTGTGAGGCGGAAAAACAGGGACATACAGATAGGCCTCCTTCAGATAAATGACAGGACGTCTCCCTTTCTCAATGCCTCCCTGATGGACAGTAAAATTTCCATGCAGAACCTGCGGTATTTTATGAACTGATTTAAGTTCTTCAAATTGAGTACCGCCCTGAAAGATCCATCTTTTTTTTTGCAACGGTGAAGAATACTGAGTAGATTCCTGAAAACCTTTCGTCTGTTGGAATGGGCTCTTTGCCGCAATCTGCAGAAGGTGGGCAATCACTTGAAGAGTCCTTTCCCGCTTGTCTGGAGACTTTGAGAAGGGGGAGGGGATAAACTTGGTTGGAGGAGGGAGGCGAATTCCAGCCTCAGTCCGCATCTGAGGGTGTGCAGTACCCATTGGTCCAAAGACGTGTCCCTCCAGCGATGGGCAATTTATTTATTTATTTATTTTATTTATTTAATTACATTTCTAGACCGCCCTATAGCAGAAAGCTCTCAGGGCGGTGTACAACAAATAAAATCACAATTAAAATATGAGCAAGTGTGAAAAATATAACATGATAAAAATCCGAAATAGAATTGCCATTGAGTTTATAAATTAAAATCCATATTAGGTTTAAAATCAAATTTAAAATGTTTAAAAAGCCTGGGCGAAAAGGTAGGTTTTTACCTGGCGCCAAAAAGATAACAAAGAAGGCGCCAGGCGTATCTCATCTGGGAGGGCATTCCATAGTTCGGGGGCCACCACCGAGAAGGCCCTAGATCTAGTTGTTGATCTCCGGGCCTCTTTATGAGTTGGGACCCGGAGAAGGGCCTTCGACGTCGAGCGTAGTGAACGGGTAGGTACATAGCGAGAGAGGCGTTCCACCAGGTATTGCGGTCCGATGCCATTTAGGGCTTTATAGGTAAGAACCAACACTTTGAATCTGGCCCGGAAACATATCGGTAGCCAGTGCAGCTGCGCCAGGACAGGTGTTATATGGTCAAATTTCTTTGTCCCAGTGAGAACTCTGGCCGCAGCATTTTGCACTAGCTGAAGTTTCCGAACCGTCTTCACAGGTAGCCCCACGTAGAGTGCATTACAGTAGTCCAATCTAGAGGTTACCATAGCATGGATAACTGAGGCGAGATTCTCCCTGTCCAGATAGGGTCGTAGTCGGGCTACCAGCCGAAGCTGGTAGAATGCATTCCGTGCCACCGAGGCTACCTGAGCCTCAAGTGACAGGAGCGGGTCTAATAAGACCCCCAAACTACGTACCTGCAAAGTGTTGAAGGTGTCGTCCCACCTGAGGGACCCTGGCGTCAGAATTGATGCTTATTCCCCTGAAACTGGGATCCAAAACCCGATTTATTGGGGAAAGGTTGTTGGCTTTTAGACTGGGCATGTTGCCTATTCCAGAAGGGACCGCTGGTATGGGACTCCTTTGCTCTTCCGAATGCCCTGGAATCTCGAAAGGACTGGGAGGGCAAATAAGGATGGAAAGGTCTACGGAAGAATCTTTTGTCATCTCATTTTTTGGCAGAAGGCATAGCTTTCTTCTTTTCCTTTGACTCCAAGACCCCACATAGGGCATCGTCGCCAAATAGTTTGCCACCCACATAGGGCTCAGATGCAAGATTAGAGTGGGCTGCAGTATCGGCCTCCCAATGTCGTAACCATAGAGTCCTTCAAGTGAAAACACTCGCTGCTAATGACCTTGCCAAAAACTGCATGGTGTCCATGGATGCATCTGCCATAAAGGTCACTGCTCTTGAGATTTTTAGAACAGACTTCCGGATTTGAGCCGGATTCTGATGCGGGCTGTACAATAGGTCCTCTAGCCACAGCAGGGATGCTCTAGCGAAGACCGATGAGGCTGATGCTGCTCTGATGGAGAGAGCACTGGCCTCATCAATCCTCCTATGGCCTAGATCCAACTTGTGCTCTAACGGATCCTTTAGGTGGGCATCCAAGTGTTTTGGGTTCAAGGACGGATTTAGTAAATTGACTATGGGGGCGTTGACCAGAGGAACCTTGAGTTGGTCCATGATGTGTTGTTCCAACGTTTAGTATTTGTTGGCAGTTGCAACCAATTTCTTGAACTCCAGCAGGGCATCAAATTTGGGCTTGATCACTTTAGGCAACAGTGATGGAAGTTTTAGCACCCTTGACTTGGGTTTCGGGTCTGGACACACAGCTGAAATTCTAGATGCTGAGGGAGCTGGAGGATCTTCCGGAGAATTTAGGTTCAGAGCTTCCATTGCCTTGCACAGGAGTGGAAGGAAATGAGCTTCTTGGAAAATCCTATTTTCCGAATCTCCACTCCATTCTTCCTCATCGAGGACAATCAGCTCATTGTCTGGGTCCACCATTGCCTCCTCATGAAGTTGAGGATGCCTGCCCTGTGAGGCAGCCTAAGGGTCTAGTGATGTCCTGCCCGGTGGTTGGGGCATGTCTGAAGAAGAGCGGAGTGT
The DNA here is from genome assembly GCF_030035675.1 of Rhineura floridana. Classification (NCBI taxonomy): domain Eukaryota; kingdom Metazoa; phylum Chordata; class Lepidosauria; order Squamata; family Rhineuridae; genus Rhineura; species Rhineura floridana. Next base: position 72,222,291 of record NC_084486.1, read on the forward strand.
AGTGAGGCCCTGTGCCACTTGCGCTCCTGAAGATGGTGGAGTGGGTGCTATGGCTGGTGTATCCTATGTGGGGTGTCGAGCCTCAGCCGCTGATGTGGAAAGATCTCTGGCTAGATCCATTAGGAGAGAATCTCAGCTGTTCCTTTAATTGTTGTAGCATGTGAACAGTGTGGATTGTGCACCACCCCCTGAACTTGGAGTTCCTGACGTGAAGAGGGTGAAATGAAGGATGCTTCACTCCTCTTCTCCTGTAATGCTTGGTGAGATGTAGCTGTCTTGAGGAAGCCTTCAATCCTCAGGAGAAGATGATGTAGAAAAAATCGCCTCCAGGGTGGGTTGGAATTGGGTGCCTTCCTCCTCAGATAGGGATTCCAGGTCCCTCTGTGACCTGCACATGTTGCTATGAGCCTCCTTTGGTGCAGCCCCCTGTGCATCACCCGGCCGCTGCCTGTCGTGACTGGTTCCCCTACTTCTCTTAGGTGCCAGTCGTTGTGGAGCCACCTTGCCCGTGACAGTACACATCTCAGCTACCTCATGCCTGCTGGAAGAGGGGCAGGCTATGGCTACCTCCTCCTGGGATTCAATAGAACCTAAAGGCCCTAGGGCCTGGTTGGATAATGGCGGAGGCATGACTTCCATTGTACTGTGAGGCTGAAGTGACTAGGTTTCTTTGGTGGGTGGTCCAATTTGTGTGTTGCCTTCCCCAAGAGCACAAACCATGCTGCAGGTCTTATGGGGGCTAAGGGCTGTGATAATTGCCGGGCCATGTGCTAAGGATCTGCCGGCAGGGAATATGCTTCCACCGTGGCTGCAGCGTCCCATTGAGGCCTTCTACAGGTGAGAGGATGGAAGAGGGGATGGCAGGCACTCGGCATCCTGGGGAGCACACTGCAAGAGATGTCCCTGCTCATGCTGTGAAAGGAGTCGGCTGGTCGGGTGATTGCCGGTAGGCAGGCACAAATGCACCTGAGAAATAATAATAATAATAATAATAAAATTTTATTTCTAAGTCGCCTATCTGGCCGAATTAATGGCCACTCTAGGCGACGTACAGAAAATTAAAATATAACATATAGATACAAATACAACATCAGACTCTACTTAATCTAAACCCACCCACATCTTTACAGAATAAAACTAGATTACCCAACAGTCCCGTAGGCCCGCCTAAACAGCCAGGTTTTCAATTCTCAGTGGAAACCTACCAGGGAGGGGGCATGGCGAAGATCACATGGCAGAGAATTCCAGAGGGTGGGGGCCACAATCAAAAATGCCCTCTCTCTGGTCTGCACCAGCCTAGCTGTTTTAACTGGCGGAACCGAGAGAAGGTCTTGTGTGGCTGATCTCGTCAGGTGGCATATTTGATGATGCTGGAGGCGCTCCTTAAGATAAACTGGACCGAAACCATGTAGGGCTTTAAGGTTAACACCAACACCATGAATTGGGCCCGGTAAACAACTGGTAACCAGTGCAGATCTTCTAGCACTGGAGTGATATGATCACGGCGGCGGCTGTTCTTAATCAACCGTGCCGCTGCATTCTGTACCAGCTGTAGTTTCCGGACCGTCCTCAAGGGTAACCCAACGTACAGCGCATTACAGTAGTCTAAGCAAGAGGAGACCAGGGCATGTACCACCCGTGGGAGCAGATGGACAGGAAGGTAGGGACACAGACTCTGTATTAGATGTAATTGATACCAAGCTGCCCGGCTCACTGCCAAAACCTGAGCCTCCATGGACAGCTGGGAGTCAAGAATGACCCCGAGGCTGCGAACTTGGTCCTTTAGGGGCAATCTTACCACATTTATCACCAGGTCAATATCACCCAACCTCCTCTTGTCTCCCACAAGCAGTACCTCGGTCTTGTCGGGGTTCAGTTTCAGCCTATTACCTCCCATCCATTCACTTACGGACTCCAGGCACTTGGACATGGTATCCACAGCCAACTCTGGTGAGGACTTAAATGAGAGATAGAGCTGAGTGTCATCCGCATATTGGTGACACTGCAACCCAAATCTCCTGATGATGGCCCCCAGCGGCTTTACATAGATGTTAAATAGCATGGGAGAGAAGATAGAACCCTGTGGCACACCACAATTGAGAGGCCAAGGGTCTGAAACCTCATCTCCCAGAGTCACCCATTGGTGCCTGTCTGAGAGATAGGAACAGAACCACCGTAAAACAGTGCCCCCTATTCCCATTCCCTCCCGGCGATCCAAGAGGATACTGTGGTCAACGGTATCGAAAGCCGCTGAGAGATCCAGGAGGACGAGGAAGGCATGTTCTCCCCTATCCAACGCCCTCCTCAAATCACCCACCAGAGCGACCAAGGCTGTTTCAGTTCCATGAGGCTGGGGGGGCAGAGTACAATGAAGAAGACAGTGGTTTCACAGCTGAAGCGGTGGGGTGGCTGCTTTGTGGTTGGCTCAGCGCTGCCGCAGAGTCTCAGGGGGGAGACATAAAATTACAAACCCCTTTTTTGTGTTAAACATGACACACGTAGGAAACAGTAAAGGAAGGAAAGAGTACAGACACACAACAGGAAAAAAAACACCAAATTATACAGGCCTGAATGCAGAGAGGAGCCAGATTAACCGTTCTTGGTGGAAGGCAGAAGAGAAACTGAAATGAGCTGCGCAGAGCAGAAAGTCCTTGTAAAAAAAAACCTCTTTAGCACTCTTCTGCCTTCAACCGCTAGGTGGAGCTAGCTACCCACCTGAGATCAGCTTCTCCATGCACTGGAGAAATGCTTTTGATGGGTTTTACATAGTGTGTACGCAGCCCATGTTGAATGACAACTAGCATAGCCCTTATGTACAGGTGAAGATTGACTTTACTTTTCCTCTCTTCACATGGGAAAATAATGTAGATATATTATTTTCTCATATTTCCCCCTTGCCTCTTTACACTCTTTTTTGAAAAATTGATTCCGAACAAAAACTATCAGTTATTACCTTCCTAGATTTTCAAGGCCTAATACATCATGAGTATGAATTATTAATTTTTTAAGGTGCAGCCAAGTTCTTACTGCATACCTCTTAGCATTTGGTATACCAGTCAGGGGCTTTCTATTAGATATTAAATGAGATAGCTAGAGTTTGCTTAAATTAACTAGATAAAGGAAATAAAAATTGCAGAAGCAATTCTCAGTATCTGCTTGCAAAACATCAGATTTATTTCAGAAAAATCTCTAAATATCTCTATTGTGTTCTACAAATCAGCAGTGAATCATGTCTTGGCCTATTGGGTGGGGAGCCCCTATGCCATCAGCACATCAGTTTGTGAAGTTCTTATCTCAGGCATTCAAATGATATACAAATTAAAACAGCGTGTGACTGGAGACTATCTCTCAATTAGTTGTTTTAAAAAAATAAACTGAACTATTAGCAATGTTCCTAATCCCTGACAAACTGTTATCTCAATTATTTAAAATTTTGCACATTCACTCAATAGGTAGAGAATGGTGCAGTCAGAAGCAACATTGAAGACCACCTAGTTAAACCCCTGGACTATGAAAGAATGTTATAATGTTTGTCCAGCAGTGGTCAGTAGTCTCAAAGTTTTTAAGACTATACAGCTTTACAACCAACTTGCTCTTTTTCCCAACGATTACTTGGAAATTTTCTCATGATATCCAACATTGCTTAAATTCCATTATCTCCTCTTTTCCAACTATACAATTTATGAGACAGCAGCACTGTATCCTATGTAATGGTGAATAATATTTTTCCTTGAAAAAAAGGTTTTAAATATTTGCAAGTTAAATGTCACTTTAAGCTTTTCTATTTAGAAATATCCAAAGCAGCTTATAAGAAAATATTCCACTGAAACTATAAAACAATAAAATAAGATAAACGCAGGCAAGTATCCCTAATTAATTTTTTAGAGAATAAAAAGTTCTTAACATGATGTTTCAAGAACACTAATCTTGTCTGTCTGTAAATAGTATTCCATAAAACAGGGCATCTGAAAGACCTCACCATTTGCCACCTATCTCAATATTAGACTTAAAATACAAGGCAAGTTCATTTAAGTTATCCTAAGTTCAAGTGTAACCATATCCAAATCCTTTAAACCTCCCACTCTCAAACTATGTCTTGAATTCTCAGCCCTTATAGCTTTTGTCGGAATTTTCTCTGGTTAACAATTCATGCCTTTGACAGATGCCTTGGTGGCCTTGATGTCCTGAAATGCTCCAGACAAGATAGTCATGGCATGGAGTCTCCCTGGACAATAATCCCAGGAGTCCTTGAGACCATATCTGCCAGTTGAGGCAGGGAGGCTCCTGGACAGCAAGGTGGGCAGAACACCAGTACCCCAAGATACACACAAAGTGGATTGGACTGTGAAAGACCAACCCAAATTGTGTTTGCATTTTGACAAATTTGTAGGGCAGTACAATATCTCAGAGAGGAGGTCAGGTCTCCTGCTCCCCTGGTGCATTCACTATAGCTGCCCAATTTCCCTGCTTTTTAAAGTTTGATAGAAATATATGTTGGCTATAGGTACATTCTTAAACCGCAAGGTTTTTTGCCTATTAGTGAATAGCATATTATACAGGCACAAGAGTGTCTGTATACTATAGCCAGGGTGGATTTTTCACATTCTGCAATGTTAAATTGAAAATACCACCCCATGCCATTCTGATGCTTCCCATAAACTCATTTTAAAACAAAACCTTACAAAATTTATAGTCCTGAATTCAGAAAAGCTTGCTTAACAACCCTCTCAATTTTCATGGTGAAACAGTCATAAAGAATCGAAAGTTCAAAGTCTAAAGAGATAGGGAAAAAACCCAGAGCCCTTTTGGAATTTTTTCCTCTCAGCGTTCTCATAATTTGTTGAAATTCATTAAAAATCAGCCATGTTCACACAGTACCTGTAATCCTATTACTGACCTTGCCCCATACTCTGACCTTCATCTTCTGCAGTTTAAAAGTTTAAAAAATGTCTGGCTGATTTTTAATTAATTTAATAAATTTTGCATTGAACTGAATGATAATGCCGGGCATGCTCAGTAAGAACCAACTATCAGTGTTCTAAAAGCCAGACTCAAAAGCAAAGTAAGAAGAACACCAGCAAATATACAAAAATGTAATTCTCCATCTTTGGAGATGGCAGGCATTGCCACCACTCACCATATGGTCAGAGGCACATGTTACCAAATTCTTCCAAGCTACACAGCAAGTGGATTGAACTGTGGAAGACCAACCCAAATTGTGTTTGCATTTTGACAAATTTGTAGGGCAGTACAATATCTCAGAGAGGAGGTCAGGTCAAAATATTTGTTGGCTATACGTACGTTCTTAAACTGCAAGGTTTTTCGTCTATTAGTGAATTATATAGTGATGTGGAACAGGATCTTTGTAGTAGCACCCAGTTGTGGAATGTCATCCCCTCTGAGATCTTCCTAGCGCTAATCTTGTTTTCATTTTGGCACCATGTTAAAGCATGGTTATTTAATCAAGATTTTAGTAATTGCTGATTCCAGAGCTTAATTTATAATGATTGTTGCTTGTGTATCAATATTTTTATTGTTTTATTATTTTCCACACCTCATCTGTAGTTGGATTTGTTGCTTTAATGACTGGTGTACCCTATCCTGAAATCTTTGGACAGAGTGTAGTTTATAAATATTTTAATACATATAAATGTCCCAATTGAGGTGCTACATTCAGTAATTCAGTAGGAAAATATGCAGTCTTGAAACCATATTCAAATTTCACCATACACAGAAATGGAAAAGGAAAAGATTAATCTAGGCAGGCCCCAAGTAACACCAAGTTAAATTTTCCTGGGGCAGAAATTTCATGTTGTCCAACATATTTCCCCTTTTTTGTTGTATTCCCCATTTAGTCCATCTGGTTCCTGTGAAATATTCAAAGTCAGTTTGGTTGTGATGGGTTGCCACTCCCCATCCCACAATCATCTTCACATTCTAAAGGTGGTACTCCCAATTTCATTTCTAAGGAGTGCAGTTCGCATGGTCTCTCTTGAAGATCATAGAACAGTGGTTCCCAAACTTTTTTTCCCCATGGACAACTTGAAAACTGTTGAGGGTCTTGGAGGACCACTAAATGGCTTTTCTGCCCTTCCCCCCACCTCCACACAGATCCAGTGCCTGCAAGGGAAGGGGACCATCACTGCCCAGGGAGGGAGAGCCATCTGCCTGCTTTGCTGCTGCTGCTGCTTGGCCAACATCTCTGCTCTCTCCTTCTTGGGCTCCTGCTCTGCACGTGGGCACCTTGCAGGACCAGGCCCCAGGTACTCAGCCAGCTGTGCCTGATACTGTTCCACCTGTCCCTTCTCTGGAGGGGATATATAAGCCGGCTGGCTGAGGGGGCTTGGGAGATCCAGTGCCTGCAAGGGAAGAGGACCATCACCGCCCAGGGAGGGAGAGCCATCTGCCTGCTTTGCTGCTGCTGCTGCTTGGCCAACATCTCTGCTCTCTCCTTCTTGGGCTCCTGCTCTGCACGTGGGCACCTTGCAGGACCAGGCCCCAGCTGTCTGGATCTCTGTTGCGGTCGTTGGCCTGGATAGGGTTGCTGTCGCTCGGGAGAGGACACTAATACCCTCACTGTGCTGCTGCTATCATCTGCTGCTGCCATCTGCTGCCTGCTTCTATCAGCTGCTGCGGTCGATTGCTGTGTGCTATTGTCACCTGCTATTGTAATCTGTCGCTTGCCTAGAACCGTTGTGGACGCTGTTGCTGCGGCTGCTATTGCCTTGACCTGAGTGTGGACATTGCCATCACTACTGGCACTTTATTATTTTAATGTTGTTGTGTTGTATGAGTGAGGATTGTGTGTGTGTATGTCGTGTGTGTGTGTGAATTTAGTGTGTATTGGTGTGAATGTGCATTGTGTGAGTGTCTGTGACTTGGTGTGTGTGTATATGTGAGTTTTATTTGTTTTAATATGTGCCTGGGAGAGAGTATTATACATCGACCGGGGAGACTTTTGGGGGGCCCAATTAGTGTAGTGACGGGTAATGGGAGGTATGGTGTTGTGAGGAGAACGTGCCAGATAAGGGGAACTCGTCCCAGACAAGTAGTGTCTGTGACTTGTTCCAGTTCTCCTCACATCCCCAGGACTGATGGTTGTTCTATCAGTCAGCCTTCGGATCTCCATGTGCTGTTGTTAAACACCAGGTCAGTTCACCATAAGATCTCCCTTGTCCATGATTTAATTGTGGACGAGGCTGCCGACCTGGCGTGTATAACTGAGACCTGGGTGGGCGATCAGGGAGGCGTTGCTCTTTCCCAGCTCTGCCCACCTGGGTATGCGGTTCAGCATCATGGTAGAACCGAAGGACGGGGAGGTGGGGTTGCTGTGGTCTATAGGAGTTCTTTCTCACTCACCAAGCACCCTGTCCATGTGACGACTGGTTTAGAGTGTCTCCACCTTGTGTTGGGCCAGAGAGACAGACTGGGAATTTTGTTGGTGTACCGCCCACCCTGCTGCCCAACAAATTCCCTAACTGAGCTGACAGAGGTAGTCTCGGAGGTACTGTTGCAGTCCCCTAGACTTTTGGTACTCGGGGACTTCAACGTCCATGCCGAGACTGCTTTATCTGGGGCGGCTCAGGATTTCATGGCCTCCATGACAACCATGGGGCTGTCTCAGGTTGTTACCAGCCCAACGAATGTGTCGGGACATACTCTTGATTTGATCTTCGCCACTGGGCATGGAGATGGTGATCTGGTGGTTGGGGATTTGTCATCTACCCCATTGTCATGGACAGATCACCGCTTGCTGAAGTTTAGGCTCACAGTGACCCTTTCCCTCTGCAAGGGTGGGGGACCTATTAAATTGGTCCGCCCCCGGAGACTAATGGATCCTGAGGGTTTCCAAAGGGCTCTGGGGGATTTTCCGACTGAGAAGACTGGCGCTCCTGTCGAAGCCCTGGTTGGATTGTGGAATACGGAGCTGACCCGGGCGGTTGACACGATCGCTCCCATGCGCCCCCTCCTATGTAGAGCTCATACAGCTCCATGGTATACCGTGGAGCTGAGAGTGATGAAGCAAGAGAGGAGGAGGCTTGAGTGCAGATGGAGGCAAACTCCTGATGAATGCAATTATGCTTTGGTAAGTGCTTCTTCTAAGTGGTATATAGTAGCGGTGAGGGCAGCAAAAAAGAGATATTTTGCTGCCACAATTAAGGCATCTCTCTCCCGCCCGGCGGAGCTCTTTAAAATTGTACGAGGGCTTTTACATTCTGGCCCTCGGGATATTATGGATTCATCTGTAGCCCGCTGTGATGAGTTCGCGAGGCACTTCCAGGATAAGATCGCATGCATTCGCCGGGACTTGACTCCAATGTTATGACAGTGAGTTCCAACGAAGCATCCAGAACGCGGTCTTGTCCTTATTTATTGGATGAGTTTCAGTCTGTACAGCTTGAGGATGTTGACAAGATCCTTGGACTGGTGCGGGCGACCACATCTGTTCTGGACCCTTGCCCCTCTTTGCTGGTGAAAGCTGGCAGGACCGGAACCGCCGGCTGGGCCAAGGAGATAATAAACGCCTCTTTGAGAGAGGGAGTGGTCCCTGACTGCCTAAAAGAGGCGGTAGTGAGACCACTCCTGAAGAAATCCTCTTTGGACCCAGATAACCTGAACAACTATAGACCTGTGGCGAATGTTCCGTTCTTGGGCAAGGTACTGGAACGGGTGGTTGCCAGCCAGCTCCAGGGGCTCTTGGATGACACTGATTATCTTGATCCATTTCAATCCGGTTTTAGGCCCGGTTTTGGCACCGAAACAGCCTTGGTCGCCCTGTACGATGACCTGTGTCGGGAGAGGGACAGGGGGAGTGTGACTCTGTTGATTCTCCTTGATCTCTCAGCTGCTTTTGATACCATCGACCATGGTATCCTTCTGGGAAGACTCACGGAGTTGGGAGTTGGGGGTACTGCTTGGCAGTGGCTCCGCTCCTACTTGGTGGGTCGTCACCAGAAGGTAGTGCTTGGGGAACATTGCTCGATACCCTGGACTCTCCATTGTGGAGTCCCGCAGGGATCGGTACTGTCCCCCATGCTTTTCAACATCTACATGAAGCCGCTGGGTGCGGTCATCAGGAGTTTTGGGCTGCGTTGTCATCAGTACGCTGATGACACACAGCTCTATTTCTCCTTTTCATCCTCCTCAGGTGAGGCTGTTAACGTGCTAAACCGTTGCCTGACCGCGATAATGGACTGGATGGGAGCTAACAGACTGAAGCTCAATCCAGACAAGACTGAGACGCTGTTGGGGAGTGCCTTCTCTGCTCAGATGGTGGATGTTCATCCTGTTCTTGATGGGGTTACAGTCCCCTTGAAGGAACAGGTTCGTAGCTTGGGAGTTCTTTTCGATCCTTCCCTGTCTCTTGAGGCCCAGGTGGCCTCGGTGGCACGGAATGCTTTTTACCATCTTCGATTGGTAGCCCAGCTACGTCCCTATCTGGACAGTGACGACCTCGCTTCAGTTGTTCATGGTCTGGTAACTTCTAGATTGGACTACTGCAACGCGCTCTACGTGGGGCTGCCCTTGAAGACTGTTTGGAAACTACAGCTAGTCCAGAATGAAGCGGCCAGATTGTTGACGCGGACCAGAAGGTCCGCTCATATAACACCTGTTCTGGCCCGTCTGCACTGGCTTCCTATTTGTTTCCGGGCTAGATTCAAAGTGCTGGTTTTGACCTATAAAGCCCTACACGGCATGGGACCGCAATACCTGGTGGAACGCCTCTCCCAATATGAACCTACCCGTACACTACGCTCAACATCTAAGGCCCTCCTCCGAGTACCATCCCATCGAGAGGCTCGAAGGGTGATGACTAGAACCAGGGCCTTTTCAGTAGTGGCCCCTGAACTGTGGAACAGTCTCCCTGATGAGGTGTGCCTGGCGCCGACGCTACTATCTTTTCGGCGCCAGGTGAAAACCTTTTTATACTCCCAGGCATTTTAAAGTGTATTTTAAACAGCATTTCCGTATTTTGGATGTTGTTTGGTTCGTTATTGTTTGTTTGTTTTTTTATTATTATTTATTGTATTTATTGTATTTATATATTGTGCTTGTTTTTATCTTTTTGTACACCGCCCAGAGAGCCTTCGGGCTTAGGGCGGTATATAAATTAAACTAAATAACTAAATAAATAAATAAAATCACAGTTTTGAGATAGTTTTGTCTCTTTGTTCTCCCAAAACCTCATCATACACATTGACCCAGAGGTATGCCCCACCAAGATGAATGCACAGGACTTCAGCCTTGGAAGCTTGATCGGTTCACCTTTATTCCAAGAGAAACCTGTGTTCTCTATGGGGCTTACTTCCAAGTAAGCATCATGGTTTACAGCCTGGAAATCTTTATCAGTTTTACCCCTACTTATAGCCAGGCTGTTGAGGAAGAAAGGAGACTTCTGCTTCAAGGGGAGGGGGGCATTAAAGGGGCCATTACGCAGCTGATCCCATAATATGAACTCAAAAGTAAGTCCCACCAGGATCAATGGCAGATGTGCATAGGACTGCAGCCTTAGCGTGTACAGGATTGCTGCCTAAATTGGTTTGTCATAAAGATGCTACAGAGTACTGTTAACAAGGGGCCAAATAAGCTTCCAACTCTAGGGGAAAGACTATCCCTACCACACTACTCTACCACCTTGTTCACTTCTGCATTTTCTTTCGAGAATGTGTAGTAAAATGGAAGGATATTAAGTGAACTAGGACCTGGGACACAAAAGTTCAAATCCTCACTTGGTCATGAAGCTCACTGGGTGACCTTAGGCCAGTCATTCTCTCTCTCAGCCTAACCTACCTCACAGGGCTGTTGTAAGAATAGATTGGGGAGTGGGAAACTTGAAGAAAGCTAAAAGCTAACATAAATAGGTACATAACAAACAGAAACTTAATACGTGACCCCCCTCCCCAAAATAAAGGCTGTACTCCTATATTACTCTAGGCTAAGCCTCATTGAATACAGTGGGACTTGCTTCTGAGTAAATATCCACAGGTTTGGGCAGTGATGGGAGAGTTTCAGGAAATATAGCAAACAAGAAGTAAATGAGGAGATTCATTCCTGAGGACCCTGCAGCATAAGCCAGTATCCCCTTTCGGTAGGCAATGGAGGGGGGCAGGGAAGAGGACTGCCTTGTATACATCATAATCCTCCCTCCCCCAACCAATACCACTCAGGACAGTCCATTCCATCCTGCTCCATTTTTAAAGCTACTACTTCTACCACCCCCAGCCATGCAAGCAAAAGGAGGGAGGAGTGAAGATGGAGAAAAGATCCCATCAGACCAGTCAGCTCATCACATCAAGGAGGAGTGGAGAGGAGAAAGGCCTGGCCACGGGGGGGGGGGTCTTTCCTGAATAGGCACAATCTGAGCTGGCTTTCTCCTGCATGCAGCATTCAGTGGAAGGCACACAGGGCCCCTTGGAGTTCCTGAACTTGTGGCCCATAGCTCTGATTTTACTGAAATACGTGGTCTTGGAGCAGCCAGCCTAGGCTAGCTCATTTCACAGAAATGGGGGGGAGGCACAAAGTTTACCCAGTCTACCTACCCATTTGTTCTATATACACCACAATCCTCCCCCCTCCCCCAACTAATACCACTCAGGACACTCATTCCCATCCTGCCCCCTTTTTTTTCTTTTAAGCTACTTCTTCTACCACCACCATCAGCCAGCCATGCGAGGGAGAGGACAGAGGAGTGAAGAAGCCTGCTCTGGCCATGTGCAAAGCCCAGGGTTAGATTTTATCAGAGCAGATGCTGCTATTGCTGCTGCTCTTCAAAAACACAATACGGATCCCCAGCCTGAAGCTTGCAGATCACAGTTTGGGAACCTCTCATTTCATGGCTAAAGTTCTAAGTGAAAATTTCATTACTATCTGGGTTTTGTATTTTTACTCTACCCAGCCTGTTACTTAAACATGCTGTTTAAAAGAAATAATGTCATCCTGCTGTACTATTTTCAGCAAAGAACCACATATAGTTATGACATAATTTCTGCAGATGCTACATATTGTAAAATATTATACTGAATCCTCGGGGTAAGCAAAAAAGGACTCTACTGAATTGCAAAAAAACAAAACAAAAAACACCACTTTCTTGGAAAGTTCTTTTTGCTGAAGAAGGCTTTCTAAAATAGCTCTGAACCACTAATGTTCGAAACAATCATTTTTGTTGTGTGTTCAACAGTGCAGAAAGAATTAAGATCAATACATGCTGAATTTTATTGTAATGTATTGTTACACATCTGAAGTATCTTGCTTTTGAAACTGTAGGAGAGAAAACGTATTTTACGTTTCTCTGCCATTTTAGTCCATTTGTAAAGTCTTTACCAATGTCAAATTGAGCCTTTGGGAAAGTCAGTGTGATATCTTCATGTACATATTCCCCCAGATATATGTAATTATATATGATATATTCTAAATATATACATAACATAAATCATGAATATACTTCCTAACATGTTTCTGGCATTTAATAAACAAACAAAAAATTAACTGATTCATTGTTAGTGTAGATTAGTTACTCTTTAATGATCTTTGACAAGCTTTGCACATTCATGTATTTCCTGTAAAAACATTCCCATTTATCTCTTCCTTCATTTTTAGTCTTTGTTTGTTTTGGGATTAAAATAGAGAACACTTTTAATTTCTCCTTAAAGCTGTTGTCTGTCCATAGTAACCTAACGCTTCATGAAGACCGCTCCTACCGAAAGTGATTAAATGTAACCCAACATCATAGCAATATTTTGTTTAGCAGTTCATTATATTTTCCTTGTGCATAGCTTATTTTTTCTATTGGAATACTGATCTGCAGACATATTTCATATGACTGAAAGATATACAAATAATCAAAAAACAAATGCTGCTTGATTTACGGTGTGATGCCATGGAGGGGTACACACTAGCATGATAGTTAGTATAGGATTCTTTTTTTCCATTACTGTTTTCCATATTCATAATATTCATGTAGCCTAGGATGCTCAAGAATGACAGTAAATATTTCATGGTGATAGAGCAGGATCATTAGATCAAAATATAAATGGGAATGAAAGAGTAATTAACTGGATAAAATACTATTTGTGAATGGAACAATATCATTTACTGATAAGATACTAAGGTAACATAAGTAGATCAGAAATAGTTAAAAAGAGCACAGCTGACCACATTTGGATTTAGGAGGCCAGACCAAAGGAGAGGTGGGGTGTCAATGAGGACTAGTCAAGAAAATCTGGAGTAATGAAATACCATGTCCTTTATTAAGTTTGCAAACACAGTTTGAATGCACTGTGCTAAGTCCCAAAAATTTGCAAAGCTTGCTGCCTTATGGCCTATTTTGGATGCAACACTAAAACATGGTTTACGAGAACACTCAGAAGCAACTCTCTTAGCACAGACTTGGAGGATACTAAAAACATCCACTTCCTCATTTAAACTATTGTTTTGTCCAAATAAAAGCTAAATTTAAACACTGTGTTCATCTTAAATGAAACCTTTCCACCCTTGTTTTATCCTTCTAAAATACTTGAGCCCATACATTGAAGAAATATTCTGAAACATTTTCATAATCTTTGAATAGATCCCTAACTGTACACAAAGGGTATAGGTAGGTGGTAGATTAGGGGTTTTACACCACAGCAGCAGCTAGGGACAATATGATTTTAAGCAGTTGACTCTAAGTTTTCATTTCGTATCAGCATAAACTTCTTTCTTTCAGGTCTCATTAATTCACAAGGGTTTCAGAGAAGTACTTGATGTTTTAAAAAATGTACAAAAAAGCATGTTTCTTCACCCTATAATGAAGCCAGGTCCAGTTGTTGGTTGTCAGGTGGCTGGGTCCACAGCAAAGTTTGATGAGCATTTTAAAAACATGAATCGCACATACTTAATGCTAAGAGGAACACCACAAGGCACTCACAATGACAGAGCCTCCTTCCATAGACAATACATCCAATTTTGCATTTGTGGTGGCTATGAAAAAGTATTAATTTAATATAATAAATCAGGGTTGTTATTTATACTAACCTGTATCTTGATTGGCCATGAAAAGTTGCTGACATATACATAGAAAGTGATATTTGGGTTGCTCCTGAAGTTGAATTTTTCACAGGAAAAACTATCTCTGTACTCCTTGATATTAGCCTTTGAAACTACAGGAATCTCTTCTCCGGATATTGTTCCAGCTATAAGAATACATAAAAATAATGAAAACCAAACCCTTTTTTAAAAAAAAAAAATGTTAGTTTGTAGCCCACTCCATCTCAAGGACACACATGGTGGATCACAACAACAAACTAACAGATATACAGATATACATTACTATAACAAAACTGTAGACTGAAAGAAATTTAAATTCCTCAAGGCTGCTTAATTCCACTCAATCCAAGGAAGAGAACTAACAATAAATTCAGAAAATGCTCTTTCACACTTGGCTACATCTTCAAGAGAAAAGAATTCTGAATTCTGCTGGACAGCCAAGAATTCATCTCTGTTTACTTTAATGATTGAATGAAGCACACAGATCATAAAACCAAAACAACACATCTGTTTTATCTTTAAAAATATGAAGAGACATTAGGGGGGAAGATCTCTACAATATAATATAATATAATATAATATAATATAAAATATAATATAATATAATATAATATAATATAATATAATATAATATATCTCTATTAAAGTAAAGCCCTTTTATAGATTAAAAGAACTCGTATGAAGAATATAAAATGTAAAATTATACATATATTCTTTATACACTAGCAAAGATAATGAATCATTTTTCAAACGTTATGAAAGATTCATAAAATGTATATATAATGGATATGAATTAATAGCAACTTTATCCCACTTAACCACACAGCTAATATTGTTTCTGCAAGTAATTTACACTAAAATTGAATAGGTTATTCAAGTGTGGAAAAATGTATTTGCCTTGATTGTGAAATATTGCTTTAGTATATCAACTGTTGTTAAGATGCTTCATATTCAACCAGATAAACATATCCCATTTGCAAGACATGAGACTCTTCAGCAATTCTGTTTGATCTGTATATTGCTGGACTGGCAAATGAAACAAAAGCTTACAAAAAAAAAGGAAATTTTAAGCAACAATCAAGTAAAAGAAACCACACAGGATCTCAAAGAAAGTATTCTTGGTCTGGAAACACACATTTGACAGCAAACAAGAGACTGCCTCTAATGTGCTGAGTGTAAAGGGTTTTTTTCAGGGATATGAGGCAGGCTCTATTTCTCATTTTTCCTCCGTGACTATTCCTCAGACACTTGAGTGGAGACAAAGTAGCTGGAACAAGGGATTTCAGTTGAAAATGGGTGAATGGATCTGATTTAGATGATTATTTGATTGAGTAGACAAGAGATGGCAACTGAATTTGGTAAAGTGAAACAGGAGTTGAAAGAAATAAAGGATTATACGAGAAAAAAAGCAGATGGACAAGCAATAGAAGATGAAAAAGAAATTAAAGAGAAGGAACAAATTCTGGAGATTGGATCAGATATATCAAATGTGGAATTGGAAAAAGATTTGGACTTTATGGCAAAAATTGAAGGGAGAATGCAAGTCCTGGAGATTGGAACAGATATATCAAGTGTGGAACTGGAAAAATATTTGGAGTTTGTGGATCCTGGAGATAAAGATTACTGTTTGGAATTCGGCGTTGTCCCTGGAGAAATTGATGAAGATATCAGAGATAAAGCTATCAATGTTTCGATGGAATTTCTGGACTGGAATGATTTGATGGAACTTGAAATAGAGAAAAATTATAGAATTAATTCCAGATATGTGACAATGGAAAAACTCTCAAGAGATGTGCTAGTGCATTTCGTAAAAAAGAGGAACAGAGATATGACTTTACAACAATATTTCAGCAACACATTCAGAATTGACGGCAAGGAAATATTTGTGATGAAGGAAATTCCCATCAGACTCTTACTATATGACTATGACTATGACAGCAAGATTATTATGGGTGCAAGGATGGAAGTTGGAAGATGGAATTAACACTGATAATGGAAAAATGGCTATTGAAATTACTGGACCTAGCAGACTTGATGAGATGGATTAATTGACATGTTTATTTGGAGAAAAATCGATGGAAACCTCTCTTTGACTTTTTGCGGAAAGAATAAAGTGATGTTAATGAGATTTGATGATTAATTAAGATAACTACTGGAGGAAAGTGATTTTGTGATGTATTAAGAGACAGGTTTGTTATATATCATAGACCTATAACTGATCTGCGACAAATCGGAAGTCAACATTTTATTTTATTGTTTAATTTGTTTCTTTTTTGTTTTGTTTTGTTTTGTTTGAAAATTTGAATAAAAATTAATGATAAATAAAAAAGAAAATGGGTGAATGGGTGTATTAAGCTCTCCTTCCCATACTCACCGCTTCTCCCTGCAAGTGCCCGCCCACCCCCACTTCCATTGCTGGAAGTAATCATGAGACTGGAAATTCCAGATTTATTAAGAATCTAGTTTTATATTAAACAGAACTAAATTTAACAATGCACTTTTTAAATTTGGAGTAGGAGTCCCATATTTTGTTTCACCAGTGAATATTTGCACAGTAAATCATCCTACATTTCACTTGATCAATAGTCTAATAGTTTAATAGTGTGCAGAGCAGATATGGGGAACATTTGGCCCTCCAGACATTGCTGAACTACAGCTCTCATCATCCCTGGCCATTGGCCATACTTGCTAGAGCTGATGGGAGATGTAGTTCAGCAACATCTGAAGGACCAGAGGTTCCCCATCCCTGGTGTAGAGGGATAAAAGCACATGCTCCAGCACCACTCTAAATGTCTCCATGTGTGCTGGGTATACCCACTGTAACCCCAAACCTCTACTTATTTAGTGTAAAGGCCCGAAGGCGGTTTGTAACTGCATTTGCCTGAATACATTTGCAAGCCTCCTTACAATTGGGAATGATGCCTTATCAGTGTTCCTGATTATGATGAGGCTTCTAAGCATATCCAGGCAAATGTGCTTACAAGCCACCTTCAGCCCTCCAAGCTGAACATGAAAATGTCAGGTGTTGAGGGGGTGCATGTGACGCCCTTCCCTGGCTCTCCCTGTCAGGTTCCTACCTGCTCGTGGCTACTGCCTTTCACTAGGCACCACCAGGGACTCCACCAGTCCGGACTGTCCTTTTTTATGGTTTCTCTCTCCACTCTAGCACAGATCTGAATAGATCCCCCTGCTAGGCAGCACCACCAGTCACGTTCTACAACCAATGTTCCCAGAGACCTTGCCTGAGTCTCTCTATCCGGTTACATTCGTGACTGCGTGCCTATGCTGTTCCCAACCCCCTTGTATCAATGCAGATAACTCATAACTCGGGGTTGCTCTGGATACTTATAATGTTATCTTCTCCTCTTCACCGCTGCCACCATTTGTTACTGTTTCTCTTCAGCCTTGGTTATTACCTTACCCTCCCTTCTGGTCTGTGAAACCCCAGCCAAGGATCAGGCCTTCGGTAAACCAAAATAGTATTTATTAAATAATATTAATAACAAGATAACTTTGATAATGATCTACAAGCTTATGGTTTCATCTATTACTGTGATATTTGACTTATTACTAATCCAAACTCCACCTCCCTCTTTCTCCACACTCTCCTGACATACACCAACTCACACCCACCTCCAAACTCCACCAAAACAACCCACTCACGTCCACCAAACACCTCTCAAACAACCCACTCACGTCCCCCCAGATTCAACTGTCATCCTTCCATTTATACTCTCAGCCATCCAAACACTCAGCCAATCATCCAGCATTCTACTGCTCATTTACTCCCCCCTCCTCTTTCATTCCACTTACCACATATCTCCTATACAAACAGCACTTACCATATATACATTAATACAGGAACATCACATTTCCCCCCCCCCTTAAAAATAACGGCAGAGTATTATTCCTGCTCTAGGATTCATACGCCGCGTTAACAATAAAACCAAGTCTTTATGGGGAAAATGTCTTTTTTGTTCCTACGTCTGCGTCACTGCAGTCCCGGCCACTTGCCTTGAAAGTCCATCGGCCAATACATTGTCCTTGCCTTTGATGAACTTGAAGTCCACCTGATAGTCTTGTAGAGCCCAGGACCACCTCTGCAGCATAGTGTTATGGTTTTTCATAGTCTGTAACCATAACAAGGCCCGATGATCCGTCGTCACCATAAATCTTCATCCCCACACGTATGGGCGCAACTTGCTCAGTCCCCACACGACCGCTAGGCACTCCTTTTGGACCGACGAATAATTCTTCTCCCTCGATGTTAGCTTGCGACTCAGGTACGCCACCGGATGTCTGGTGCCTCCTCTCCTGCAGCAAGACGACTCCCAGCGCGAGGTCCGACGCATCCGTAGCCACGATGAATGGTTGCTCATAGTCTGGTGCTATTAATATAGGTCCTTGGCACAAGGCTTGCTTCAAAAGATCAAAAGCCTTTTGACATTCATCCGTCCATACCACACGTTCAGCACACTTTTTCTTTGTCAGCTCATGCAAGGGGGTCACTATTTCCCCAAAAATTTTCACAAACTTTCGGTAGAATCCAGCCACACCTAAAAATGCCCTAACTTGTTTCTTTGTTAAGGGGATAGGCCATGATTGTATTGCCTCAACTTTGCTCCATAAGGGGGTTATTTTCCCACTCCCCACCTTATGTCCTAAATAGATGACCTCATTCAATCAAAACTGGCATTTCTTAGCTTTTATTGTTAGCCCTGCTTTTCTTAATGCCTCTAATACTGTGGTAATTACATACGTCACTGTGTCAAGCTTTTCTCTTATGGTATATGGTCCCTCCCAGTTAGCCTGTAATTTATCATGTTTCCTGGGTATGAATGCCATAACCATATCTCCCACATCATACACACGTTCCCTGGCTGTTCTGTCATACCAGTAACTTTGCTTCTCCTGAGCTTGACTCAAATTCTTTTGTACAGCTTCCATCATCGATGTTAATTTGCTGTGGAAGTCTAATACAAAATCAACTACAGATGTTTTGTACTCTCCCAGGGTTCCTTCCCATGAATTTTTTAACAGTTCCAAGGGTCCCCTCACTTTTCTAGTGAACATCAGTTCCAAGGGTGAGAAGCCTGTTGACTCCTGAGGGACTTCTCTGTACGCGAATAAGAAGCACCCCAAACGTTCATCCCAGTCTTGTGGGTGATCTTGAACATAACTTCTTATCATGCCCTTCAGAACCCCATTAAATCTCTCAGTCAATCCGTTAGTGGCTGGATGGTAAGTGGTGGTCTTTAGATGTTTTAGACCACAACACTTCCACATACATTGCATCACTTCTCCCATGAATACACTGCCTTGATCCGTCAGCACTTCATGAGGGAAACCCAGCCTCATAAAGATTTTTAACAAAGCCTCTGCCACTACAGGGGCTTCTACGGATCTTAATGCTTCTGCGTCTGGGTACCTGGTGGCAAAATCCACCACCACCAATAGATATTTCTTGCCATGCCTTGTGGGTTTGGAAAAAGGGCCCACCAAATCTACTCCCACTCTATAAAAGGGTTGTCCAATTATAGGAAGGGGCTTTAAGGGTGCCTTAGTCTTTACTCCACTTTTTCCCACCTTTTGGCATATACCACAAGATAGACAATGTTGTTTTACATCTTTGGAGATATTTGGCCAAAAATAGTGTGCCGCCAATCTCCTCTTGGTCTTTTTTATTCCCAGATGTCCTGCACATGGGACATTGTGGGCTACCTCTAGCAATCTGGTTCTGTATTTGCTAGGTACTATCAATTGCTTCACTGGTTCACATTCATCCTTTCTCTCAGCAGGCTTCCACAGTCTATATAAAATCCCATTCTCACACACAATTTGATTCCTCAGTTTGTCAGTGAAAGGAATCTGTTGGGTCAGGGCTTGCTCCTTTATTTGCCTCAAACTTGTATCCCTATTCAGTTCTTCCCTGAATTGCTCTGCCTCTTCCCAAGAGAGCATTTGATACAGTTTGTCTCCTTCAGGAGGCCTGCCAAGGGTTGCTATGGTGACCTTAGGCTCGATAACAGGTTGCACGCTGTTTTCTTCAGCCTCTGTTAACATAGCTTCTGTCTCTCTGCCAAGCTGTCATCTGGTCACCACATATATTTTTCCTTGTGCCCCCATTACATCTCTTCCCAGTATCACTGGTTCTTGTTCCTGGGCATTAATACCTACTTTATAATTTCCCTCTTTACCTCTCCACTGTATGTTTACTAGGGCCATGGGTAAGTTTTCTGGTTCACCCCTCACTCCTTGGATAGTCACCGTTTCCTGAGGTAATATTTCCTCAGATTTTATTAAATCTGGCCTCAGTAACATCTGAGCAGCACCAGTATCAAGCAATGCCCAATAATTTGCCCCTTGAACACACACTTCCTCTCTTAGACTTGTATCAAAGTATTTTACTTCGGTCCAGTTTATCTGGCAGAACTGAACCTTTTTTGTTTCCAGCTCTTTTGGTTCTGTTTTTACTGCCCTTCCCTGAGCAGGATTACTAATAGGGTTGGCAACCTCACATTGAAAACGTAGGTGCCCCGGTCTACCACATTTATAGCATAATTTATCCTCCATTTTAGGGTACACAGATCCACTCCGGTGTGTCCTGTGCCCTTCAGATTTTATTGGAGGACTCACTCGCTGTGGTACTACATCCTTTCTGCCACCATTATATGGTCTGGGTTTAAACTCTCTTGATGTTTTCCCCACCCAGCCAGTTCTATTGGAGGCAAAGTGATCCGCCATCTCTGCGGCCTCCTGCACCGATGTAGGGGAACGGTCTTTGACAAGGAGCCTTATTTCTGGTGGTAACTGATGGAATAACTGATCCAGTATCATGAGGCTTTTCACCTCTTCCACTGACTGAGCTTTGGCACTACTCATCCACTTTCCAAATATATCCATCAACTTTGATCCCAGTTCAACAAAAGACCTCCCTGCTTAGATCTGACAGTTTCGGAATAACTTTCTAAAATAGTCAGGTCCCAGTCTGAACCTTTTGTATACTGCCTCTTTAAACTCGGCATATGTGACGGGCCTGTCTGAGGGGAAATATTGGTATACCTCTGTCAATTCCCCTTTGATCAGGTTTGATAAATATTGCATATATTTATCCTCCGGTAGCCCCCACATTTGAGCTGCCTTTTCAAAGGTGCTGAGGTAAATCTGTGGATCTTGTCCAGGCTCAAACATTGCAAAATCTTTCGGTGTCACCTTTATTTTAGTTTCATTTCTGTCCTTTCTTGTTTCATCAGAATGAAACTTCTCTCTTTCAAACTTTAACTTTTCCACCTGTAATTCAGCATCTACTCTCATTCTCTCAAATTCCAACTCCCGCTGTTTTTCCTTCTCTCCTCCTTCAAAGACCCTCTGCTTGTCTTTCTCTGCACCTTCCATCCTCAATCTCTCAGTTTCCAACTTTAACTTCTCTCTCAAATTATATAAGCGGGATTGCTTGAATACCCTTCTGGGGTATCTTCCCTGACAGGTTGTTTTTGCTGGACAGTTGTAAATCCTATTAGTGCTACCCTCAGTTCATCTACCCCTTTACCCTCATGAGGTAAATTGAATGTTATGCACTTCTCCACCAGCTCCTCTCTTTTCATCTTTATATATTCAGCCATGGTGTTGGAATTCACTCACTCTTTGCCACACTCTTTGCCAGTCACTCTCACAAGTAATCTTTATTTGTTATTTCTGTTTGCCACACCACTGTTAGGGACTCTCTTTTGTCCGTATCCCACCTCTGCCACCACCTGTGATGCCCTTCCCTGGCTCTCCCTGTCAGGTTCCTACCTGCTCGTGGCTACTGCCTTTCACTAGGCACCACCAGGGACTCCACCAGTCTGGACTGTCCTTTTTTATGGTTTCTCTCTCCGCTCTAGCACAGATCTCAATAGATCCCCCTGCTAGGCAGCACCACCAGTCACATTCTACAACCAATGTTCCCAGAGACCTTGCCTGAGTCTCTCTATCCGGTTACATTCGTGACTGCGTGCCTATGCTGTTCCCAACCCCCTTGTATCAATGCAGATAACTCATAACTCGGGGTTGCTCTGGATACTTATAATGTTATCTTCTCCTCTTCACCGCTGCCACCATTTGTTACTGTTTCCCTTCAGCCTTGGTTATTACCTTACCCTCCCTTCTGGTCTGTGAAACCCCAGCCAAGGATCAGGCCTTCGGTAAACCAAAATAGTATTTATTAAATAATATTAATAACAAGATAACTTTGATAATGATCTACAAGCTTATGGTTTCATCTATTACTGTGATATTTGACTTATTACTAATCCAAACTCCACCTCCCTCTTTCTCCACACTCTCCTGACATACACCAACTCACACCCACCTCCAAACTCCACCAAAACAACCCACTCACGTCCACCAAACACCTCTCAAACAACCCACTCACGTCCCCCCAGATTCAACTGTCATCCTTCCATTTATACTCTCAGCCATCCAAACACTCAGCCAATCATCCAGCATTCTACTGCTCATTTACGCCCCCCTCCTCTTTCATTCCACTTACCACATATCTTCTATACAAACAGCACTTACCATATATACATTAATACAGGAACATCACAGTGCACCCAGTAACAGTGGCAGGGTCAGCATTTGAGCTCCATCCCACTACACACTTTCACCCTTGCACTCTCTCTTTCACTTTCTCTATATTTGGACTAACCCTCCAGGATATATAGCACATGTTTCTTGGTTCTAGTTTTATGCCGCAATGAAACTCATTTTTCTAGAAATCACAGTACAAGGAGCTTCTTTGAGGAACAGATTAAACTTGACAGCTCATGGCAGCCTCCCTATTAACTCCTTGAACCATTATTATAAAGCTTTTCCTGCCCAGCAGCTTGAGGTACTAGCACAGTTAGGTATTACACACAATCTGTAACATTAATACAGATCTCAGAGCAATATGGAGTGTATGTCTGTAAAACACAGGGACATACAGTGGATACATACTGTGGAGCTACACCTGGCTGCAGTACATTGGTGTGTGTACACCATATGCTTGCAAATGCACACCTCCTCTTAAATGTTGTAATGTTCACCAGGTATAATTGACATCTGGAGAAACAAATGTGTCACACAAAGTGAGAAGCGCCTCCTGTTCTTAACCATTCTGCATAATTAATTAAAAATGCAATCAGTGGTGCTCTCCTTGGATATATTTTCAGAAAGTCAACAGAACCAATTCAAAGAAACTTTTTAAAGAAAGCTTTTTATTAAAGCCAATGGAAAAATTGGGTTCAAAAGTTTGAAAAAAAGAAAGATAAGCAAGTCCTTTTATCACCACACACAGAAGGATTTTATTGTTTGATATCAATGTTAAGGTTAATAATTAAATTCCAAGCTTGAACACTGAAACAAAGAAATTAAAATCTTAGTCTCTGCAGTAGTTAAGAAAGTAATTTATCTTAATTAAAATCACTGTGTTCATAACACTGCCATTCTAAAAATTTAAAGAGCATACAAGGTTTGCTACCCAAGTAATTTTAATTGAATAAGGAAGAAAGTTAACATGTTAATGAACCTTTATTCAGATTGCAAATTATCTGAGTTTTAAGTAATATCATTAATAATGGCATAATGAGAATGGGAAAAGAATACATTTTATTAAGCTTTACTAATAAGAAACAAAAAGGCAATCATGTAAATATAGTTAGATAAGTACTTGAGACAATATGGAAGAAGAAGAAATACCTTAAGGACTTTCTTACCTGTAGAGCCAATAGACCAAGTGATATTCAGGTTAAAGTTGTTTGATGCATTAATTGATATGTCCAAATTTTTGTTTGACTAAAAATAAATAAAAGGAAAACATGAAAATTAGATAAGCATATTTAACAAGCAATGACCTTATCCTGATCACAGTTATTAACTGTATCCTGATCCTAAACATACTAGCATGATCCACTGAGGTAGCTCCTCACATGCTAGGTGGCCTTCCCCTTCTACAACTGATGACAGTGAAGGTCTCCATGAACTTGCAAAACCTTCTTTGCCATAACTAACAATGAAAGCTCTTTGTGCATATTAGTCTCTGGAGTGCAGTTGTTACGATTACGAGAGGACGTCGCATTGATTTACCAATGGACAAAAACCAACAAACAAAAAACTCTGCTCCTTAAGAGCAAGCAGGCCTAACCACAAGTGCCAAAGACACTTGAAGAGAGACACTGCTTACAAGTGCCTGTACGCTAATGCTAGGAGCCTCCGAACCAAGATGGGAGAACTGGAGTGCTTGGTCTTAGAGAAGAGCATTGATATAGTGAGCATAACCGAGACCTGGTGGAATGGAGAAAACCAGTGGGATACGGTTATCCCTGGATATAAACTATATCGGAAGGACAGGGAAGGACGTATTGGTGGCGGAGTCGCTCTATACGTGAAAGAAGGCATTGAATCCAGCAAGCTCGAAACCCCAAAAGAGGCAGACTCCTCCAGAGAATTGTTGTGAGTGGTGATACCGTGCCCCAGGAGGGACTTAATACTGGGAACGATCTATCGTCCCCCTGATCAAAATGCTCAGGGAGACCTTGAGATGAGATATGAAATTGAGGAAGCATCCAAACTAGGAAATGTGGTAGTAATGGGTGACTTCAACTACCCGGACATAGACTGGCCGCATATGTGTTCCAGTCATGACAAAGAAGCAAAGTTTCTAGATATTCTAAATGACTATTCCCTAGATCAGTTGGTCATGGAACCGACCAGAGGGACGGCAACCCTGGACTTAATCCTCAGTGGGGACCGGGACCTGGTGCGAGATGTAAGTGTTGTTGAACCGATTGGGAGCAGTGACCACAGTGCTATTAAATTAAACATACATGTAACTGGCCAATTGCCAAGAAAATCCAACACGGTCACATTTGACTTCAAAAGAGGAAACTTCACAAAAATGAGGGGATTGGTAAAAAGAAAGCTGAAAAACAAAGTCCAGAGGGTCACATCACTCGAAAATGCTTGGAAGTTGTTTAAAAACACTATATTAGAAGCTCAACTGGAGTGCATACCGCAGATCAGAAAAGGTACCACCAGGGCCAAGAAGATGCCAGCATGGTTAACAAGCAAAGTCAAGGAAGCTCTTAGAGGCAAAAAG
Source organism: Rhineura floridana (assembly GCF_030035675.1). Taxonomy (NCBI): domain Eukaryota; kingdom Metazoa; phylum Chordata; class Lepidosauria; order Squamata; family Rhineuridae; genus Rhineura; species Rhineura floridana. The sequence goes on from NC_084486.1 coordinate 72,247,435, forward strand.
TCTTCCTTCAGAAAATGGAAGTCTTGTCCGAATGAAGAAAATAAAAAAGAACACAAACTCTGGCAAAAGAAATGCAAGAAGACAATAAGGGATGCTAAAAAAGAATTTGAGGAGCACATTGCTAAGAACATAAAAACCAACAACAAAAAATTCTATAAATACATTCAAAGCAGGAGACCATCTAGGGAGACAATTGGACCCTTGGATGATAAGGGAGTCAAAGGTGTACTAAAGAACAATAAGGAGATTGCAGAGAAGCTAAATGAATTCTTTGCATCTGTCTTCACAGTGGAAGATATAGGGCAGATCCCTGAACCTGAACTAACATTTGCAGGAAGGGATTCTGAGGAACTAAGACAAATAGTGGTAACGAGAGAGGAAGTTCTAAGCTTAATGGACAATATAAAAACTGACAAATCACCGGGCCCGGATGGCATCCACCCGAGAGTTCTCAAAGAACTCAAAGGTGAAATTGCTGATCTGCTAACTAAAATATGTAACTTGTCCCTCAGGTCCTCCTCCGTGCCTGAGGACTGGAAAGTGGCAAATGTAACGCCAATCTTCAAAAAGGGATCCAGAGGGGATCCCGGAAATTACAGGCCAGTTAGCTTAACTTCTGTCCCTGGAAAACTGGTAGAAAGTATGATTAAAGCTAGATTAACCAAGCACATAGAAGAACAAGCCTTGCTGAAGCAGAGCCAGCATGGCTTCTGCAAGGGAAAGTCCTGTCTCACTAACCTATTAGAATTCTTTGAGAGTGTCAACAAGCATATAGATAGAGGTGATCCAGTGGACATAGTGTACTTAGACTTTCAAAAAGCGTTTGACAAGGTACCTCACCAAAGGCTTCTGAGGAAGCTTAGCAGTCATGGAATAAGAGGAGAGGTCCTCTTGTGGATAAGGAATTGGTTAAGAAGCAGAAAGCAGAGAGTAGGAATAAACGGACAGTTCTCCCAATGGAGGGCTGTAGAAAGTGGAGTCCCTCAAGGATCGGTATTGGGACCTGTACTTTTCAACTTGTGCATTAATGACCTAGAATTAGGAGTGAGCAGTGAAGTGGCCAAGTTTGCTGACGACACTAAATTGTTCAGGGTTGTTAAAACGAAAAGGGATTGCGAAGAGCTCCAAAAAGACCTCTCCAAACTGAGTGAATGGGCAGAAAAATGGCAAATGCAATTCAATATAAACAAGTGTAAAATTATGCATATTGGAGCAAAAAATCTGAATTTCACATATACGCTCATGGGGTCTGAACTGGCAGTGACCGACCAGGAGAGAGACCTCGGGGTTGTAGTGGACAGCACGATGAAAATGTCGACCCAGTGTGCGGCAGCTGTGAAAAAGGCAAATTCCATGCTAGCGATAATTAGGAAAGGTATTGAAAATAAAACAGCCGATATCATAATGTCGTTGTATAAATCTATGGTGCGGCCGCATTTGGAATACTGTGTACAGTTCTGGTCGCCTCATCTCAAAAAGGATATTATAGAGTTGGAAAAGGTTCAGAAGAGGGCAACCAGAATGATCAAGGGGATGGAGCGACTCCCTTACAAGGAAAGGTTGCAGCATTTGGGGCTTTTTAGTTTAGAGAAAAGGCGGGTCAGAGGAGACATGATAGAAGTGTATAAAATTATGCATGGCATTGAGAAAGTGGATAGAGAAAAGTTCTTCTCCCTCTCTCGTAATACTAGAACTCGTGGACATTCAAAGAAGCTGAATGTTGGAAGATTCAGGACAGACAAAAGGAAGTACTTCTTTACTCAGCGCATAGTTAAACTATGGAATTTGCTCCCACAAGATGCAGTAATGGCCACCAGCTTGGATGGCTTTAAAAGAAGATTAGACAAATTCATGGAGGACAGGGCTATCAATGGCTACTAGCCGTGATGGCTGTGCTCTGCCACCCTAGTCAGAGGCAGCATGCTTCTGAAAACCAGTTGCCGGAAGCCTCAGGAGGGGAGAGTGTTCTTGCACTCGGGTCCTGCTTGCGGGCTTTCCCAGGCACCTGGTTGGCCACTGTGAGAACAGGATGCTGGACTAGATGGGCCACTGGCCTGATCCAGCAGGCTCTTCTTATGTTCTTATGTTCTTATGTTCTGAAGCAGGCTGACTAATGCCAAAAATGAAAGGAGAAAAATGTAGTACTTTCTTTGTCATTGTTAGCAATACCAGCCTCAAGAAGATGTGGGGCTCTGGAAAATGGCCAAATTACCTAATTACCTAATTGGCCAAATTACCTAAAACCAAAGCCCCAATCATGCTCTGAATATCCAGATAGGACATGTGTGCATAAGCCTCTCAACACTTATAAAGAAACAAGCACATGGATCAGATTAATGGCCAGTGCGCAGGGAACCAAGACTATAGAGGCCAGCAGAGTGTTATATTTAAGGCAATAAGCTGTCAGCTACAAAGTCCCCTATCTGAATGTCACCCCTGACACAAAGTCATTGGGAGGCCTCTGGAAGGGGATAACAGAAATAGCTAACCTTATAAGTTTGTTATAAGGATTGCTACAATAAAGTATTTAAAACAATTTGTGCACACAGAACAAATAATGTATGACTGTGCCCAAATATATTTAATATTCAGATGTCAGCTCCACTGAAATGAACAAACTCAAGAATGTTTAGATGCATAAGAGTACAACAATAAACATATTCTCTAATTTTGTTTACTATACTATTACATTTCACATTATAATCTAAAATACAATCTGAAATGTTTAGAAAGATGTAATGAAATTAACATAGACCAAAAAGTGGTCTACTTATTTTCCTGTTGTTTGTTTATTTATAGTAAAGTCCACTTTAGTTATTTTCCAACTGAAGTCAATGAACTTACTTCTAAATAGACATACATAGGATTGCACAGTCATTTAGTTAATTCAGAATTAAGCTCAGCCATCGATATCAACATAAACAGAATTAGTCTCACTGAATAGTCACGGGGTTTATTATGTATTTATTAACAATATTTTTCTACTATCCATAGACTAAAATTTAAAAGTTGTGCAGGGGGAAGAAAGAATTCCACCTTGTGGTTTTTCTCATTACAACGTTGCAAGAACACCTGCACTTGGCTGACTTTCTCTTCTCCTAAAGATACAGGATCAGTCTCAGGCCAAGAACCTGGCAACCCTAATGGGAGGAGATGATCCTTTAGTTTAGGGTTGCCAGGCTCAGGGCCTGAGAATGATTCTGTATCTTTAAGAGAAGAGAAAATTTAGCCAAGCGCAGGTTTTCTTGTAACACTGTAATGGGAAAAAGCACAAGGTGGAATTCTCCCTTCCCCCTACACAACTTTTAAAGATACAGAAGACCTCTTGGGTGCCAGGCCCAGCCTCCAAGAGGTTTCTGTATCTTTAAAAGTTGTGCAGGGGGAAGGGAGAATTTCACTTTGTGGTTTTTCCCATTACAATGTTGCAAGAAAACTTGCACTTGGCTGAATTTTCTCTTCTCTTAAAGATACAGAATCATTCTCAGGCCCTGAGCCTGGCAACCCTACTTTAGTTACCCTGGCTTTATAATACCAGTACTTTGATTATGGAATGAACACACAGAGAGACACTTAACTGAATTCTTCAAAGCATCAACACTATTCACTGCCTCCTCAATTGAAAAATAACCATACTGACTCATACCTTGTCGTGCAAACCTAAGCATGTCTACTCAAAAGTAAGTCTTATTGAATTCAATAGGGCTTACTCTCAAGTAAGTGAGGTTAAGATTGCACCTTGAGTAAAGGATTGACTGCGGTTACAGGCAATAATTCTGCATATAATCAGTCTACCTGCATACTAGTGAGCAGGCAGTGTAAGGAGTTCCACTGCAGAGTGTGGTTCTCGGTTATTGTATTCAACAACCTGAAAAAAACCCTACTTCCCCTGAACTAAAAGTCATTGTTTATATCATTCCTTCTTGGCACAAACAAATTTTAAAAAGAACCAAATATAAAGGAAACATAGTCTATGATCACTAAATAATCATATTAGAGGCAATTATATCAGCTCACCTGTTCAGGATTTGCAATGAAGTTTATGGCAGTGTGATGGCGATCATCTTCTTGTAATAAACTGAAGGTAAACTGGTAGTCAATCAGTAAGCTATCTGTGGACAAAACATTTTAAAATGAGCAGATGAGATGCTCTTATGTTAAACAATGTATCTAAACTGTAGAATTAATTTTCATTCTGTTTCATGAAGTCTTCAACATAAGGTTAGCAACGCTGTCATAAATCGGTTTAAAAACCATGAGCCCTACTCAGGTAGTCAACAGAAAAGGTTGTGGAACAGTCATGGATATTTGTACCTGGGCCCTGTATTTGATGAATTTGTGTTTTTACAGTGGAGATCATCCATTCTGACCAGGACCAGATGGTCAAACAGGCTAACAAAGCCCTAGATTAGGGTCTGTGATTTTCATAATATTGTGCTGATCCAGTCTGCTATTTTCCCCCTTAAAAGTTTATCACATAAAATGGTCTGTCTCAGTAGCCTGGCCTAAGAGTTGTGATTTTTGTAATGGTGCTTATTTTTGATGATGATGATGATGGGGCTGAAGAAGAAACAAGTTAAGTGGTTCACTGAACGCCAGCCATGTTTAAGTGGTCCATGAAACGACAAAGTTTGAGAGCACAATTAATATAGTATGATTGGGAAATCATGGAACTGATCTATGAATCTTATCACCTTTCTGTGATATTGGTCTGCTTAAGTCCTTCTACCTCAAGCTATAACTGGAAAAGAAGCAAGTAGAATGCAACAGTACTAAGAGTCATGGTAAAAAAAAAATCCCATTTCTGATGCTGGCAATGTTTTAGTATGTTTAGTAAGATGAGTCACAAATTTCCATTATTTTGTTATCTTGATAGTAAACTGGATATAAAGAGAATACAAAGCTCTATATTCTAATCTGAGCAAGAACAATTAACGTAAAATGTAATGCATTATTTTACACTGAACAGGTATATTATATTCTTAGCTAGATCAAATTATTCTGATGTTCAAATTACTACACTGTACATTCTTTCAGCAGATCAAAAACTGCTTTAGAAAGCTGCCGATTGCCAGATTCTTATAAAAAAATCAATGAATTCTATTAAAATATATTTAATTTCCCCTAAAACTTGTACTATGCAGTATAATTGAGTCACATAGCACAAAATAAATAAATGAATAAAATAAAAGTGCATTTTTCTGATTCCAGTCATGGCAATGTCTAGCATAATTCTTTTGCATTTCAACTGTTATTATTGGCATATTGGTTTTATTACATATGGGGAAAGGCTATAAATTCATCCACATTCACTTTAAAAACTTACCAACATGGGCTATACACCATTCTGAACAGAAGAGAGTACTGATACGTCATCATATCAACAGGTCAATCATATGGCCTAGCTAAAATGGCCATAGGTACACTGGGGCTTGCCGAAACATTCTTAAATCAGACCAAATATTCTTAAATCAGACCACTGTTCAAACGTTGGGAGAAAGATCTTTCCTAATAGTCCTAATTAATGCTATTTATGACAACCTGGCTGATATCCCCAATAAAAACCCCATTGTGGCTGCCAAGGCTCCTCCTGATTTTTTTTAAAAAAAACTAGGTTTTAGAGCTGATTTTTTTTTAAAAAAAACGTTGGTAATGCTGTTCTGGTTGCAAAGCAAAGTGCATGCTTCCAGCTACTCTTCCCTCTAACCTTCTCTTCCCCACATTGCCTTTGGAACCCATGTGGATCCAGAGGTATTCTGCATCGGAAAACAAAGAAGAGGGTGGGGCAGCTTGAGACTGATGCTTTGTCTTCCAGCTTCCCTCTAAAACTCTTTGGAAAAGAAAAAGAAAAGGAGCCCTGTCTGATACGTTCCTGGGTCATGGGAGTGACCAGGGGTTGTTTTGACTTTTGGGGGTGGGGAGTGTTTTCTTTTTGCGAGGATTTGTGTATGTGTTGCCTGCTTTTTGGGGTGGAGATGGAGTGCTTTGTTTTTGGGGATTTGGTTGGTTGCCTTGGACGTAGGGTGTTTTGTCTGCCTTTTTTAGTTATCTGTGTGTTTTGCCTGCTGGGGTGGTGGTATGCCTGCTTTTTTTGCCTGTGATTTTTATCTTTTGTGTGTGTGCATGTTACACCTGTTGTTTTGGTGGTGGGCATTTCTGAGCATCACATTTTTCTTGTGTGAAATGTGTATTTTGTGGTGCCATTATAGTTTCTTCATTTTTCAAATGTCCCCTGGCCAAAAAAGTTGGGTATCCCTGCTCTAAGGTCAGTCATTTTTCTCAAATTATAAGTAGTTTCATCACTTCTAGATAGGATAGTAGCTTTTTGCAACAACAGCTAGAATAATCTGACTTCAACAGACAGTAGGACCTCATCTACTTGAAGCAACCTCAAAATTTTGATTCCAGCAGGCAGTAGACCTTGTGCACATGGAAGAAATGTCCAGTATCCCATAAGTGTGTCATAAGATAGCACACTTTAATATAATACAAATCCAGATCCATATAGGGCTTACAAAGGTACAATCAAGGGGTAGCCAATATGATACCCGCCAGATGGTGGGAACAACTCCCATCACTCCTGGCAGTGGACAGTCTTTTGCCATGCTGGCTGGGGCTAATTCAAGTTGGGAGTCCAAAGCATCTGGAATAGGCACTATAGTAGCCACCCTGGTATAATCTATAGGGTTTCTAAAGGTATAACCTTATCTGGGATTTAATCCCAGAAAAGAAAAGCACATGCAGAAACAATAACCAATTTGCTAACATCATCAGCCTCTCCCACAAAGTTCCCAGCTGCCAGGTCACTACACACATATCACACTGACAGTCACTAACAATACCAACCCACCCCCAATAGAAAATATCAACACACAGCAACAACAGGAACATTAAGAAGATATCATAGAATCTATCCCATACCCAATGCGTGCTGCCAGGAAGAGTACACAGTGTCTCTCCAAGTGTTTTCCATAGTCAGTCAGGAGGCTTACATGTAGAACCCATAAACAGGTTTCCCAAGAGAAAGATTCAAGTACTACCTGGATGCCAATAATTTTAACAGAGAGAATACCACAAAGCACATTTATATTGGTGTCCATGTGAGTGGAAGAAGCATTTTATAAGGCAGAGGGATGGGGGGGATATGAATAAGGAAGAATGCATACTATAGCAGCAAGGTTACAGGAGATAGCATCATGACCTGGTTCATAGCGCACTGAGAAAGAGCAAGGCAGGGAGAAAGAGGTGATCTCAACAAGGTGAAGCTCAGCTTTGAAATGTTCCACTAGCAACAATAATTTTGACATGAAAAATGGAGGTAGTGGGAACAGAACCCAGGACTCGTACTCTGAAGAGCAATATCCTAACTGCACAGCCACAGAAGTACACCTTCTTTTTGTTATGGACATCTGTATATGCAGAGATCGTCAGCGGTCTGAGATGTGTGTGTGCCAGTGTGTGTATTTACCTAAGTAGCAGGCTTTTACCCTGCATGCTGAGACTTAAGACTGAGTAAAACAAAAAAGCTACTTTATTTATAGGAATACATAGTAGATAGGAAAGGCACACCTCGTTCTAACTAACTAACTAAGTTGGAGGTGCAATACCCAGACTTGGGTATTGCCCTTATGGCTCAGGAGAGAGAGCTAAGACAAAGATGTCTCTTTTCTCCTCAGACAGACAAAGAAGAAGACAAAGGAAGGAGGGGCAGATAAGCTTCCCTGAGCATATCAGTTTACAATGGAAGGAAGTTAGGTAGAAAACAGCACCGGTAAAGGTAAGCAAGCCTAGCCAGCTGGACGACCCTAACTCTATCTTCGTTCTGGAATACAAACAAAAGAACCCAAACAGGAGTTGCTCTTGCCCCACTTCCAACACTTTTCTTCATTAAGAATCACACGTGACCCATAGCTCCAAGCCAGGTGTCATGGCCCCGTCAGAGGACTCCTCAGATGAGGACGACTCAGGAGTAACAGCAGCAGACCCAGGAGCAGCAGACTCAGAAGGAGACACGGAGGAGCCTCCTGAGAATCCAGCTCCTTCTCCCCCTCAGCTGCAGAGCACCCCAGATACAGCAGAGTCCCTGCAGCCAGACACAGACAGTGAACAGGATACTCCCCCCTCACCTGCAGAACGTAGACAGCAGAAGGTCAGGCAGAAGAGAGGCAGGCCTGTCTCCTTAAGGCCCAAACGCTGAGGACTCACACCTGCTGTCAACCTTGCTCTTTATAAGGCACACCTTGGCTGCCGCTTGTTGCTGACTGCAACGTCAGGCGTGGCTTGTGTGTTCCTAGTTTCCTGGCACCCTCTTTCGGACTGACCCCTTGGCACTTGATCCCGGACCTCTACTGACCTCACTTCTGGACTCCTGACTCGGCAAGTACGCTTCGGACAAGCCTGGCCCTTATCAGCTCCCCTCCTCCTAGACCTGGCAGATTTATGACCAGACTGCCGGCTAAGGACTTTGCTTCCCTGCCAACCACCCAGGAATTTCCAGCCCCCCACCGGCACTGCTGACGCAGTGTTGAGCTGACACCATATAGTGTGCTGTTGAAGTAGAAGTATGTGAAACTCCAGCTCAGTTAAACACCACAAGCTCATACGAAAAGATGTATCAAGTCCAATCCCTCACCATGAGCTCCAAGGAGAAAGGTATGGAAAGCGCAATATACTTTCATTTTATTTATTTATTTATTTATGTTATATTCTACTCTTCCTTTGTGTGCAGTATTATAATCAATCACAGTGGCAGCATATAAATCTCATTCAGGAAACTGTCTGGATCATACATCTCCAGCCCCTTCTACAATCCTTTGGTTGATTAATGTTTACTGATTATTTACCCAATGGAACTTCTCTGTCTTCCCTTCTCTACTCTTCTCGGACTCCATGCAGCACTACTGTTCATTTTCTCACATTATCAGTAATCATGGAAGACACTGGACAGACATTTAATGTTTAGCACATGCCTCATCAGTCTTGACAGTGCACTGGCAAGGTCACAGATGAGATACAGACCCTGAACCCTGGTGGGGTATTGTGATGGGGAACCTGCCAGCCCCTTCCTATGGAATGCCCCATTGTTAAGGTATTGAATGTAATTAGGTACAGATAGACGGTTCCCTATATCTTAATTATTTGAAGAACAGAGGCAAAGCTGAAACACAACTTTTATTGAACATTATCAGCAACTGAGTGAGTTCCATAGCATCAAAAAGAAATGAGGTTACCAGGTTTTTGTTGATGAGTACCAGATGCAGTTCTCTTCATCACTGTATCTGAATAATGAGTATAGCTGCACCATACATCTGCTATACAACACTGAAATACACAGGGCTGTTGGTAAAGAAAAGGTAACCTGCCCCTCCTCCCAAAAAGGAGCCCTGGGAGCCAAACAAGTGCATAAGAATAGCTAGTTTCCCACAGGTGGCATCAAATGTAGCAAGCCTTGCTGGTGGTCTGCATGGCACTGGATGGGGCACATTCTTCTATCTGTGACTCTTGGATAGCTGTGAGGTTGCCTGTGGAGAAAAGAAAAAGTAGCAATGATGATCCGCAACTGGCGACAGCTGGGGCAATTAAAAAGTGTTCCAATTAATCAGGCAAGAGACAAATACTTATATAAAAACTGAAGATGGCAGTCCCTATCTTAAAAGATGCATTCCCCCTTCAATCACCCATAGTAGGCAGTGCCTCTTCGAAGATGAAGCCAACTATGACACATGTACAGTTACAACATCGAAAATTAAATGATTAATTTTGCTTCAGAGCTGTTATTTTCAATCATATGTAATGTATGCAAAATGTATTTGATTAATTGAATGTATTCATTGACTAAAACTCATAGGATTAACTGAATAAGATTTCTTCAATCAGGGGACAACCTTAGGAGGAGCTGGAACAGAGAGACAGCAGGGATCAAATTTTAATTCATGCTCACTGAAGGAGTAATTAAGAAATGGTGCATCTACCAATGTGTTTGCATGCCCTGTCCTGGCTCTCTGCTCTCCTCCTGGATGTTCATTAACCTGGAGCAAACTCCCTGGTGTCTAAGGTTTGGGGATTTCTCTACTGGGGGAGATAATATTTTTGCTTCTTACTTTTGAAAATGGAAATGGACTGCCTTCAAGTCAGTCCTGACTTATGACGACCCTACGAATAGGGTTTTCATGCTAAGCGGTATTCAGAGGTGGTTACCATTGCCTTCCTCTGAGGCTGAGAGGCAGAGACTGGCCCAAGGTCACCCAGTGACTTGCCCTAGTTTATCTTCCTTTTTATAATTTCTCTTTATATTTCTTCCAGTATCATTCTTCCAAAATCAGTCGCTTAATTACAACAAAGATATCACATGTTGTCCCATGACTTATTTTTCCTTTGACAGCAACTTATTGCCCCTAAATAATCATGTTAGTCAGTCCTTTCCCACTATTTAAAAAGTTTCTCGGAACAGATTCCCTTAACAAAGACTTCTGTAATTTGCTTTGATTTTAATAGTGTTTCACTCTCTCTTATTCTCTTGCATCTGCTTTGGATTATAGGGCAGTAAGGTAGTGTTTTGTCATTGTTACTGTTTTGTTACATACTGTATAGTGTCATGTTTGTAGAGAAATATTACTATAATCATCATCATGACCATACTCACACATCCTGTGTAGGGAGATACATTGGAATTCTGTCCCCAGTTACCATCTGTTCCACCTACCATCTTCCCCAGCTTTGATCTTGCAAGGAATAATGTGCCACAAGTCTTTGTTGAGCAAATATCAATAGATGAAGTGTTTGGTGTTCACCAGTAAAGGTGACTAGGTTCCCCATCGTCTTCCACCCTCTGAGGAGGTCAACTGGATTTTGAAAGTTTTGGGTTACAGGGCCCTCCTTTCTATGTACCCTTTGGGTGGGAAACATTGGTACTCACTGTTGAGTAAGAGTGATATTCAGGCAGTACAGTTTCCCCATATTTCAGGGAAAAGGAAAACTTTGGCTGTCAGAGCTGAGCCATAAGCACCAGTCAGAGAGGAGCCAGAAGTAGTGTCATGGGTTCATACCTGAAGGCTCAATGCCAGAGAACAGGGCGATGTGCTATAGTTAAGAAACAGAGCCACAATCCAGAGCTAGAGAACCAACTAAAATGTGCCAGAGGTAGCAAGAATGTTGCTCAGACAAATTCTTATCTTTTTATAAATGTTCAGATGTAGGAGAGCCCAATGGCCCTCTTGGATTAGCAGGGATAGTCTACAACCTGACAATACTCTGCAGATCCAAAGGATTTTTCTGTTCACCACATGGGACAGCCGATTACAGAGGAACAGATTCCCGATTCTAGCCCTGGTGGCTCTTCACAGTGGCCATGAGTGCTCTACACACCTAGGAGTTTTGAGTGGTGAAATGGTGGGATTTTTAGAATTCCTCCCTTGAGACATGGGGACCCTTCCCTAGTAATCCCCCCTCATGCCTTACCTGCATGGTGCACTTTGCCCTTGCAGCCACAGTACCAGGTGAGGAGTCAAGGTTCCCGATAGGCGTTTATGTCTAGAATCCCGAGGCGAACATCTGAAAGTGTTCTCAGAACATGTAAATTACTCATCTTCCCTTACTACTCCATTCTTTGTGCAAAGTGACTACTTTTACCAAACATCCTTGTCACCAAAGTTCCCACTTAGATACACGTTTCTATGGACAAGGTTACAGAGTGATGTAGATGCTGTAGCACTTTATTTAGTTTTAGTTTTATATCCCACATTTCCTCCAAGGAGCTCAAGGTGATGTACAAACATGGCTCTCCCCCTTCCTGATTTTATCCTCACAACAACCCTGTGAGGTAGGTTAGGTGGAGAGACAGTGACTGGCCCAAGGTCACCCAGTGAGCTTCGTGGCCAAGCAGGGATTTGAATCCTGGTCTCCCAGGTCCCAGTCTGACACTCTAACTACTACACCACACTGGCTGTCTCACACACAGCTGTATTATTTGCTAGAGATTATATGTTCCTGTTGCTATTATATATGACTGGCTGCAAAATATGTTGGTTTTCTATCCTCAAATGTGGCTGTGGCATGGTGATAATCTGGAGCTCTCCAGTGACTCTGATGGGATGTTTTAAATTTACATCACTTTGGGAGCATATGTAGTATTATTTATTTATATATTTATTGCACTTATATCCCACCTTTTCCCCAAGGAGCTCAAGTATACATGGTTCTCTCCCCATTCTTAATTTAATCCTCACAACAATCCTGTGGGGTAGGGTAGGGTGAGAGGCAAACCGATTTTGAGCATGGGATCGAGCCCTCAGTGAGCATATAATTCAGAATAAGGTGCACCCCCTTCTGTCATGCCCAAATCAACCAATATTTCACCTTACACCAATGTAGTTATGATGGCATAGCACTTAACACTGACTTAATATTATGCACGTAATGTTCTTGCTACACTATTATATCACCAAAATAACTTTACTTCAATGGTGCATGTTGGAGATCCACTGACAAAAGAGATTGAGTAGCAGTCTTAATTTCTGCCACCAGGGAATATATCACAAATATTAGTAAAGTGATGCCTTAATTTAAGAAGAATAGGTGCCATTTTCCCTTTTTTATATTCTTCAACTATATCCAGTCACTGATATTAGTCAGAGGTTCTACATTAATTTAACATAAATACAAATGGAGTAGCTCAGCTGAGAGTAAAATTGTAGGTTCCTATACCCATATACAGCCACAATTAGAAAAAGCTCAGTGGAATTCACACATTTGAGAGATTTTCTACAGCTTTGTCATTTTTGCTTCTCATTTTTGTTCTTTCACTATGGAATAGTTTCACCAGGTGCTTTCATATTTCTAACACAATAAGCCAGGCAAACACATCTAATGCACAAAATAAATGTGTTCATCTGTAGGTTTTTGTTTTGTTTGGTCTGCTTTGTTTTATTTGGTCTTAACTAAAATCATGGATGAAATCTTAATAGGTTTCTAACAGTGGTTCCCAAACTTTTATTTCCCCACTGACTTCTTGAAAATTGCTGAGGGTCTTGGTGGAGTGAGACCATTTTCATTGGGTGGGCAGAGACAAAAATTGGGGGGGGTGCAAAATGGTGGGACATCAGTCACTACAAAAGAGGTTTCTGGAGGGGGACGTTTTCTTAGGTAATGACAAAAACAACCCCCAATTCATTTATTAATTAAGATCTATGAAATGTGAAGTTTACAAAAAAGCAAAATACAGAATAAATAGTTATGTAACCTAAATAACATTGACTAGGAAGTAAATGTATATTGTGCGAGTCATCATACCATAATGATCTGAACTGGTAATAAAGTCTAAGGCACCATGATTTCTCTGCAAACTTGCTGGAGAAACTGTTCACTTGAAATTCCTTCAATTATGTAACTTTCAAAAGCCAAGATTACTAAATTTGCTACATGAAGACAGCAGAAGCCAACGTGGCTTCACAAAAAGCTTAGAGATGACCTGAAAACAAAAAAAAAAGACACATACAGGAAATAGAAGGAAGGCCAGGCCACAAAGGAAGATTACAGACAAGTAGCACAGAATTGCAGGGATGGCGTCAGGAAGGCTAAAGCTGAGAATGAGCTGAGGTTAGTGACGGATGCTAAAAGCAACAAAGCTTTCTTCAGGTACATCCATAGTAAAAGACAGAGAAATGAATGGTGGTACAGCTTCTCAATGAGGATGTCAAAATACTAACAGACAACAAAGGGAAGGCAGAAGTGCTCAATTCCTAATTTGGCTCAGTCTTCTCCCAAAGGAAGGTCTATGACCAGAGCTTGGAAGTAATTAGTTACAAAAAACAAATTACTTGTAATTTATTGCTTGTTTGAGGAACAAGTGGGTAATTCCTTTACATTTTAATTGTAAGAGAATGAAGAGTAATTTTATTACTTTTGAGGCGTAATTGTAATGTTTCCAACATTACTTTTGGGCATTACTTGGGGGGCGCAGGGGAAGTCTTCTGGTCCTCTGATTCATGGATGAAAACCATGTGCCTCAATCTGGGCTTCCGTACGGCTCTTCCTTCGTGTTCTGTGGGTGGGTAGGAGGTGAGTGAGGAGGTGAAGAGTGAGATGGGGTGGAGTGAAGAAAACAACTGTTAAAAAATAGACTGTGTTGGTGAAGAACAGTGGAGGGAGAAAGGAGCCGGAGGGCAAGAACATGGATAAAGGAGGAGGAGGAGGCAGCAGCAGAATGGAGGCAAAGAACTGTGGAAGTGAAAGATGACAATGTGTGTGTGAATACGTTGGGGAAATTTTAAATATACAAACAATAAGCAAAATATATTCTTTTATAAAGCTAGAAAGGTTTATAAAGGTTTATAAATTTTAATAGCTTAGTTTAATATTTAATAAGTTTAGTAGCCAGCCAGAACCCTTTTTCTTCTTGGAGCTTGTCTTCCCTGACTGTACTGGTTTGTTTGGAACAACTTGTACTCTAAACAATTATGATAACACTGAATAGAAACTGGACTCTCCAAAACGTAGGAAAATTGCAGGGAGTTCCAAAGCATAGGTGCTGCCATACTAAAGGACTGATTTCTTACAAGAACAGAACAAGTATTATGTGGCACCCGTAGAATGGAAAGCACACCTTGAACTTGACCTGGTAGCAGATTGGCAACCAGTGCTGATTTCAGAGCAGAGGTATTATGTGCTGATAGGGTCTCACTCTAGTCAGCGACCGTGCCACAGCATTCCGCACTAACTGCAGCCCCCCAGTCAGGTTGTGCTGCATGGGGATTTCTGTGACCTTGGCTCACTGGCTGCCAGAATTTTTTTAGTTTTGGTTTTTGGTTAGGAATCCTGACTAATTGTGGGATTCTGATTTTTCCGCCTTACTCATATGAATCTTGTTGTGGTTGGTATGGTGTTGCATTTAAGAAATCACTGTCTTTTTCTGTTTCCATTTCATTTACCTTTAACCTCACTCCCTTACATCCATACAAGCAACAACAGTGGTTCCATTCGCTCAGCTCAACCGCCTTAAACCCACTGATGATGCACCTTGTTATTTGCATGACACTTTGTTTCTTGCCCAATAGTGGTAAAAGAGAATTCACATACTGGGAACTGTTGTTGCTGTTGTTCGCAATCTACTGCCTGTGAAGGTAGACCAAACCATTTGGGCTTTCTCTCTGTCAGCTATAATTCACTGGAATTGGGTTGGCTGTCAATGTGAGTTTATAGCAGTCTACAGAGTAGGCAGGAAAGAGTAGAGAATCTTCTTAACT
This sequence comes from Rhineura floridana, assembly GCF_030035675.1. NCBI lineage: Eukaryota > Metazoa > Chordata > Lepidosauria > Squamata > Rhineuridae > Rhineura > Rhineura floridana. Next base: position 72,262,671 of record NC_084486.1, read on the forward strand.
TTTACTCATTTCTCAAACCTCTCTCTGCAGTGAAGGGTCAAGTCTGTAAAGAAGTTTCGAGCAGGCACATTAAAAGGTAGGGGCAGGCAATTCCAGGCAGGGGGCTGCCAATCCTGCTTGGATATGAATATCATTGCAGAGGATTCCTAGTCAAGCCTTACTAACAGCACAATCCTAACAATATCTACTCAGAAGTAAGTCCAGTTGAGTTTTATGTGGCTTAGTCCCTTCATAAGTGTGTTTAGAACTGCAGCCTTCAGGACATCCATCTTTACTCCTGAGCGCTCCCATCTAACATCTCCACAAGAGTAGGCTTTCTTCCTACAATGGCCTTCTGGTGACTGTCCTGGCCTGAGGACACTTCAACTCATTTTGCCAGAAGCAAGTAGGCTAGATTAAATGTTCCTTACCCAGGCTCTCTAAGCAGGTGAGAAGGAATGATTCCATCACTTCAGCTGGACCTGGAAACACCCTCATTTAGCTAAGATTTTTATCTTAATTTTCAATCAGAGTGGGGTTTTTTTGTTTGAGTGGTATTCTCCAAGGAATGGGTTGATGCTTAATGTATCGTGCTTAATGACATCTCTAGGGCCCACCCCTGAAATCTCAGGGTTTGGGATGCTTCTGACCTGGCAAGCCTAAGGCACATCCACCAGATGCACTAACACCCTCCGCCTACAGAGGCTGGTTGAGTGTTACAGGGGAGGGGGAAATGCTCTGCAGTGCATAACAATACTGTCCTTCCTGCTTTTTATTCCTCCAGTTGCAAACCCTTAGGCGTGCCAACTCCCTCCTCCATCCATGAAGACTTGGGTTCACTTCATTCACATTTTTAACTCTTATCTGCCACGTTTGCATTCCCTTGGTAACTTTGCCTTGCCTCTCTTCTTTGGATGCCTAAACTGTATTTCTAAAAGGTCAACTGAAGTTTTAAGTTACTGTAATTCTAGAAATTTGCGGACTGAAGGAAATTTTCATTTGGGGGCAGAATGATCATTTGGGGGGGGCAATGCCCTCATTTGCCCCTCCACCACTACACCCCTGGGTGGACCACTTAATGTTTTTTTTCTTCCTGTTGTAGCAATTGTTATGTGCTGTGTTAGATGCTGTATGATTTTTAATTGTATTTTTGTTGTTTCTTTTCTTTCTTTTCTTTTCTTTTATAGTATTACAGTCAGCAAGCCATAGAATTCAAACTGTAATACATTATAAGAAATAAAAGAAGCAATAAATAAAATTAAAAATCAACATGAATATTTCATGTGGGCATGCCATGGATGACCTGAATGAAACTTGTGGACCACTGGTGGTCCATGGACCACAGTTTGGGAACACCTGGTTTAAGAAAATGTTTTTAAAATGTGATAAAAATTAGAATCTGATAAAATATTGAAACTAAACAAGCAGATCACATTATTCTATTTGAAAAAAGGCAAGATCCATTTAACAACACCTGTTTATATTGCTATATTAAGACAAGGTTCATTTTATTACCAAGACAGTTCTATCAGCTAATATGCCAGCACAAAGGCTTTTAGTTTTATTGCAGACATTTAATCAAAACTACATTTTATATATCCATAACCTGTGCATTCAAAACAAAGACTATTCAAGAGCCTGTTTGTGAGTTTATATAAGACAGATTCACAAAAACAAATTAATTAGGAAGAAAGCCTATATCGATTGTGACCAAATTAAAGTGAGATGTTTAACATTAAAAAAGTAAAAAGGCTGATGACTTTAAAGCAGCCAGACATTAAGTTTCTATCCCCTTAGTGCCATCCATGTTAAAATAGCTTAGGAAGTATCAAGGGTGCATCACTGGGTTGGTAAAAAGCATCTATAAGGCATTACAGAATTTTTGGCCATTTATAGATCAAAGGTCTGTACCACCAAGCAAGTAACACAGCAGGACAGCAGCAAATAAAAGATTTAGGACTGAGCTAGTCCACTAGGGTTACTGGGGCATAGCCCCTCAAATGAGAATGTCAAGCAATTAACCTTCCCCCTCTGCAAACAAAAAAAAATCTCAAAGCCACACACTTTTTCCTGTCCCACACAGATTTTATACAGTAATACCTCAGTTAATGAAGTACATGCTTTTCTGGACATTACTTCTTTAACAAAAACTTTGCTACCAGAGATAGCAATAACTTGGAAAGAATAGAGATATGTTCCTACATCACAAAAAGAAGAGCAGCTCAACATAGTTCAGCACTATTCAAAACTAACAATATGCTTGCTGAAATGAAACAACCAGGTCAGGGAAGACTTGCATACAGACCACTTGAAGGCTTATTCCAAAATCCATCCAGGGATTCCTGCCTTACCGTTTTTTCCTTTTATCATGTAGCATCTCGCTATAACTATTTAAAGCTTTGAGCACAGTTCTCTCGGCACACTCGAGCAGGCAGGTAAGGCGCAGCTGCCGCCATCACCCTGTGCTTGGTCTCTCTCTCTCTCTCTCTCTCTGCCATCCTCCCCTATACTCGAGCAGACGCGCCTGCAGTAAACAGTGCTTCCAGGGCACCCAAAGAACTGTTTAATGCTAGGCAGCTGTGCCACCTGGCAAGGAGCACCATTCTAGCCATGTGTGACAGAGATACCTGCAGCAGCCTCCACACAGTAGAGAAGGAGCCACATTCTGATTATGTCAGAGTATGGGCCCTCCCCCACACCCACAAAAGACTCTGTTAAAAGAGGCTTCCTTCCTGGAGGATTTGTTAATTGAGTTATTACTGTACTTCTGTTTGAACTCAGAGAAGCTCTGCAAACACGGAGAACAATGGTCTCGGGGAAGGAGAGCATCCAGCTGAGGAAGAGGGAAACGATCCCTTAGAAGGGACCCATTCCTTGGGGGATGAGCAGCTATCCTCTCATGCCGAGGATATATCTCCAGGGGGTGGAGGGATCCTTGTAGTGGGTGATTCGATCATTAGGAACATAGACAGTGGGGTGTGTGATGGGCGTGTAGACCGCAAGGTGTTTTGCCTGCCTGGTGCGAAGGTTGCGGATATCACCCGTCGTTTAGATAGTTTGGTAGACAGTGCTGGGAAGGAGTCAGTGGTCGTGGTGCACGTTGGCACCAACGACATGGGGAAATGCAGCTGTGAGGTCCTGGAAGCAAAATTTAGGTTGCTAGGTAGGATGCTGAAAGCCAGGACCTCCAAGGTGGCTTTCTCTGAAATGCTACCGGTTCCACGTGCAGGACCAGACAGACAGGCACAGCTTTGCAATCTCAATGCGTGGATGAGACGATGGTGTCGGGTGGAAGGGTTTGGATTTGTTAGGCACTAGGGAACATTTTGGGACAAGCCAGGCCTGTACAAAAGGGACGGGCTCCACTTGAACCAGAATGGAACCAGACTGCTGGCACTTAAAATTAAAAAGGTAGCAGAGCAGCTTTTAAACTGACTGAGGGGGGAAACCCGACAGGAGCTGAGGAAGGTCCAGTTCGGAATAAACCTCCTCCCTGGGATAAAAACCAAAGAAATGATGAAATTTTAAAAGGGGTAGGCCTAGAAGTAGGCATTGTGAGAGCAGGGGCACAGGATATAAATTCAGAAGAGCAAAATTACCAAAGGCCAAACCACAAGTGCCAAAGACACTTGAAGAGAGACACTGCTTACAAGTGCCTGTATGCTAATGCTAGCAGCCTCCGAACCAAGATGGGAGAACTGGAGTGCTTGGTCTTAGAGAAGAGCATTGATATAGTGAGCATAACCGAGACCTGGTGGAATGGAGAAAACCAGTGGGATACGGTTATCCCTGGATATAAACTATATCGGAAGGACAGGGAAGGACGTATTGGTGGCGGAGTCGCTCTATATGTGAAAGAAGGCATTGAATCCAGCAAGCTCGAAACCCCAAAAGAGGCAGACTCCTCCACAGAATCGTTGTGGGTGGTGATACCATGCACCAGGAGGGATTTAATACTGGGAACGATCTATCGTCCCCCTGATCAAAATGCTCAGGGAGACCTTGAGATGAGATATGAAATTGAGGAAGCATCCAAACTAGGAAATGTGGTAGTAATGGGTGACTTCAACTACCCGGACATAGACTGGCCGCATATGTGTTCCAGTCATGACAAAGAAGCAAAGTTTCTAGATATTCTAAATGACTATTCCGTAGATCAGTTGGTCATGGAACCGACCAGAGGGACGGCAACCCTGGACTTAATCCTCAGTGGGGACCGGGACCTGGTGCGAGATGTAAGTGTTGTTGAACCGATTGGGAGCAGTGACCACAGTGCTATTAAATTAAACATACATGTAAATGGCCAACTGCCAAGAAAATCCAACATGGTCACATTTGACTTCAAAAGAGGAAACTTCACAAAAATGAGGGGATTGGTAAAAAGAAAGCTGAAAAACAAAGTCCAGAGGGTCACATCACTCGAAAATGCTTGGAAGTTGTTTAAAAACACTGTATTAGAAGCTCAACTGGAGTGCATACCGCAGATCAGAAAAGGTACTGCCAGGGCCAAGAAGATGCCAGCATGGTTAACGAGCAAAGTCAAGGAAGCTCTTAGAGGCAAAAAGTCTTCCTTCAGAAAATGGAAGTCTTGTCTGAATGAAGAAAATAAAAAAGAACACAAACTCTGGCAAAAGAAATGCAAGAAGACAATAAGGGATGCTAAAAAAGAATTTGAGGAGCACATTGCTAAGAACATAAAAACCAACAACAAAAAATTCTATAAATACATTCAAAGCAGGAGACCATCTAGGGAGGCGATTGGACCCTTGGATGATAAGGGAGTCAAAGGTGTACTAAAGAACGATAAGGAGATTGCAGAGAAGCTAAATGAATTCCTTGCATCTGTCTTCACAGTGGAAGATATAGGGCAAATCTCTGAACCTGAACTAACATTTGCAGGAAGGGATTCTGAGGAACTGAGACAAATAGTGGTAATAAGAGAGGAAGTTCTAAGCTTAATGGACAATATAAAAACTGACAAATCACCGGGCCCGGATGGCATCCACCCGAGAGTTCTCAAAGAACTCAAATGTGAAATTGCTGATCTGCTAACTAAAATATGTAACTTGTCCCTTGGGTCCTCCTCCGTGCCTGAGGACTGGAAAGTGGCAAATGTAACGCCAATCTTCAAAAAGGGATCCAGAGGCGATCCCGGAAATTACAGGCCAGTTAGCTTAACTTCTGTCCCTGGAAAACTGGTAGAAAGTATGATTAAAGCTAGATTAACTAAACACATAGAAGAACAAGCCTTGCTGAAGCAGAGCTAGCATGGCTTCTGCAAGGGAAAGTCCTGTCTCAGTAACCTATTAGAATTCTATGAGAGTGTCAACAAGCATATAGATAGAGATGATCCAGTGGACATAGTGTACTCAGACTTTCAAAAAGTGTTTGACAAGGTACCTCACCAAAGACTTCTGAGGAAGCTTAGCAGTCATGGAATAAGAGGAGAGGTCCTCTTGTGGATAAGGAATTGGTTAAGAAGCAGAAAGCAGAGAGTAGGAATAAATGGACAGTTCTCCCAATGGAGGGCTGTAGAAAGTGGAGTCCCTCAAGGATCGGTATTGGGACCTGTACTTTTCAACTTGTGCATTAATGACCTAGAATTAGGAGTCAGCAGTGAAGTGGCCAAGTTTGCTGACGACACTAAATTGTTCAGGGTTGTTAAAACAAAGAAGGATTGCGAAGAGCTCCAAAAAGACCTCTCCAAACTGAGTGAATGGGCGGAAAAATGGCAAATACAATTCAATATAAATAAGTGTAAAATTATGCATATTGGAGCAAAAAATCTGAATTTCACATATACGCTCATGGGGTCTGAGCTGGCAGTGACCGACCAGGAGAGAGACCTCGGGGTTGTAGTGGACAGCACGATGAAAATGTTGACCCAGTGTGCGGCAGCTGTGAAAAAGGCAAATTCCATGCTAGCGATAATTAGGAAAGGTATTGAAAATAAAACAGCCGATATCATCATGCCGTTGTATAAGTCTATGGTGCGGCCGCATTTGGAATACTATGTGCAGTTCTGGTCGCCTCATCTCAAAAAGGATATTCTAGAGTTGGAAAAGGTTCAGAAGAGGGCAACCAGAATGATCAAGGGGATGGAGCGACTCCCTTACGAGGAAAGGTTGCAGCATTTGGAGCTTTTTAGTTTAGAGAAAAGGCGGGTCAGAGGAGACATGATAGAAGTGTATAAAATTATGCATGGCATTGAGAAAGTGGAGAGAGAAAAGTTCTTCTCCCTCTCTCATAATACTAGAACTCGTGGACATTCAAAGAAGCTGAATGTTGGAAGATTCAGGACAGACAAAAGGAAGTACTTCTTTACTCAGCGCATAGTTAAACTATGGAATTTGCTCCCACAAGATGCAGTAATGGCCACCAGCTTGGATGGCTTTAAAAGAAGATTAGACAAATTCATGGAGGACAGGGCTATCAATGGCTACTAGCTTTATTTTGGTTTGGACCTGTATTTCTTGGGGAAAATATAGATACACCATTTAGGCACATTTCAGGGCGAAGCGCTTGTTTTATCCATAGCAAAAGATCCCCTTCTCTTAAGGATGTGTGTTTCATGGGACATGGGGGTGGCAAGTTCACACACTCAGGTTCCCAAGAGCACATGTCATAATAGGCCCTAGTGATGTGATTAAGCATGATATATTAAGCATAACTTACAGTTGCTTGGAGCATACCAGGCAAACAAAAACATTTCTCTGACTGAAAATTAAGATAGAAATCTTAGCTAAAATATGGTGTTCCCAGGTCCAGCTGAAGTGATGGAATCATTCCTTCTCCTTCTCACCTGCTTAGGGAGCCTGGGTTGGGAACATTTAATCTAGCCTACTTGCTTCTGGTCATTGTAGGAAAGAGGGAGCCTAATGTTGTGGAGATGTTCGATAGGAGCACTTAGGAATAAACATGGATGCCCCTGAAGGCTGTAGTTCTAAACACACTTATTAAGGGACTAAACCCCATAGAAGTCAATAGGACTTACTTTTGAGTAGGTATGGTTAGGATTGTGCTGTTGGTAAGGCTTCACTTGGGATCCTCTGCAAAAATATCCATGTCCAAGCAGGGTTGGCAACCCCCTGCCTGGAATGCTGTGACCCTACCTTTTAATGTACAAGCTATTACATTTTTTTATATGTATTTAACTCATGGTTGGTTTTGTTGAATGTTTTTAAATACCTGTCTTTAACTGTTTTGCCAATAATGTTATTGTTTTAATTCCTTCTGTAAACTGTTTTGAGATTTTTTGTTTATAATAAAGCGGTATATAGATGTAAATAAAATACATAGATTTTGGAGTCACTGTGGCCCTTGGATCTCTTGTCTCTTTTAGGAATAAAGGAATCTGCCTTATACTGACTCAGACCATTTGGTACCATGTAGCTCAGTACTGATGAGATGGACTAACATTGGTTCTCCCAGATTCCAGGCAGTAGCCTTTTCCAGAGATCAGATTCTGGACCTTTGCATGCAAATCATATGCCCTACCATTGAGCTACAACCCTTCCCCTGTTTAAAAAAGTATCTTTTACAATTGTTATTTTCAGTTCACTAATGAATGCATAGTATAGCTAGGGCCGATCCACACCATTCATTTAAAGCACATTCAACACACATTTGAACCACATGAATCCCACCACAGATCCATAGGAACTGTAGTTTCTTAAGGGTGGAGGTAACTATAGCCGTGTGAGGGAAACTACACTTCCCAGGATTCTGGTTGTGCAAGACCGGGGAACCAATCAGATTAAAAAGAAATTGTTTGGAACCTTTGGACTATGACTGTCAAGCAACAAAGTTATGGTAAGATTTGACAAGATAAAACAGTGGGAGGTGAAAAAAATTCCTTGCAAAATTCTAGGTGTGCTCTATGTTTTTAATTGACCATGCCCACCTTTCCTTCAGTGGAGTGGTTTAAGCACGGCAAGCTGAAAACATGCATCTTGTGCATGCCAAGAACTGTTGCACTCATCTTTCTGAAACTTGGCAGACCTCATCCCATGAGAAGGGACAACCAGATCTGAAATTTGCATTCAATTCTGGTAGAGACTTTTTCTTTCTAAAAATGTTAAAGGTTTAGCTGATATGGTGTTGTAAGAAAAAAAATCTTCACCACCATTAGGGATGGAATTTTCTGAAAATCTCAATGATGAGCTCATCCACATGAATTTTTTTTAAAAAAATCCTGTCTGGATCCTTGATCTGGACAAGAACTGAAGGTTTCTTTTGTTTGATTTTGTTTTTCTCACATAGTATATGCATGATATTTACATATCAGATCAGCCTCAAAAGACCTTCTCTCAGTCCCACCAGTTAAAACAGCTAGACTGGTGAGAACTAGGGAGAGGGCTTTTTCAATCATGGCACCCACTCTGTGGAACTCCCTCCCAAATGACATCCGCCATGCCCCCTCCATGATGAGCTTCTGCCGGACCTTAAAAACCTGGCTCTTCAGGCAGGCTTTTGGGGCGGGTTAGGTTTTAGTCTTATTGTTGGAATTTTAAGGTTTTAATGTGAATTATATGTTTTTATGTTGTACATCGCCCAGAGTGGCTGGTAAACCAGCCAGATGGGCGACTAATAAATTTAATAAATAATAATAAATAATAAAAAAAATTTAAAAGACTACTACACTGATGTATATAATATTACACTTTATGTGTTCTTTTTGTGCACCAAATGCACTCACAAGACACAACAAAGTGACACTGCCTAAGTATCTAAGAACAAATCATTGATTGGAAAACCATAGAAAATAAACAGATATAAGGCTGTGAAGGAAACAAAACACAAGCCGAGCAAATGTCATCAAACTCTTTCTAAGGGACAGAACTTACAAAAGAGTGAAGGGTAGTGTGAGCTTGCTGAATTTTAAGACTTCATCATCCCCCCCCCCAAGCACTGTGATTGGAGAGCGATATTTGAAATTGTAGCCCTGGATTACAAGTGTGAGTTCTCAATGACCAAAATCAAGCTTCCCTCCCCCCTCCCCCCCTTGATGTTCTTCCTATAAAGTGTTGCAATTAATATTTACAATTAGGGTTGCCAGGTCAGAAGCATCCCAAACCCTGACATTTCAGGGGTGGGCCCTAGTGATGTCACAGGGGTGGGTCTGAGTGATGTCATGGGGTGGATACTAGTGATGTCACAAGGGACCCAAGTGATGTCATTGAACATGATACATTAAGCATCAACCACAGTTGTTTGGAGCATGCCATTCAAACAAAAACATTTTTCTGATTGGAAGAGAGAAACCTTAACTAAAAGATGCAGCCTGGGTAGGGAACATTTAATCTAGCTCACTCACTTCTGGCAAGAAGGGTTTATGCACCCTCAGGCCAGCCCAGTCACCAGAAGGCCACTGTAGGAAGAAAGGAGCCTAGTGTTGTAGAGATGTTAGATGGGAGCACTCAGGAGTAAAGATGGATGCCCCTGAAGGCTGCAATTCTAAACACACTAAGTGTGAACTCAATAGGACTTACTTCTGCATAGATAGTTTGGATTGTGCTGTTGGTAAAGCTTGACTAGGGATCCTCTGCAAAGATGTCCATAACCAAGCAGGGTTGGCACCCCCCTGCCTGGAATGCCCTACCCCAACCTTTTAACATGGCTGCTCCAAACCTCTTTACAGATTCAAGCCTTCACTTCAGAAGGAGGTTTGAGAAATGAGTAAGAGTAAGAAGATTCTCTAGTCTTTTCTCTCTACCCTATAGGCTGCTATAAAATCTCTTTGACAGCCAACCCAATTCCAGTAAATAATAACTGACAGAGAGAAATCACACACGGTTTGGTCTATCTTCACAGGAAGTAGACTGGTAACAACAGCAATTGCAGCCACACTATCCAGTATGTGAATTCTCTTTTTCACTATTGGGCAAGAAACAAATTGTCATGCAACCAACAAGGTGCATCATCAGTGGGTTTAAGGGGGTTGAGCTGAGTGCATGGAACCACTGTTATTGCTTCTACGCATGTAGGAAAGTGAGGTTAAAGGTAAATGAAATGCAAACAGAAAAAGAAAAAGACAGTGATTTCTTAAATGCAATACCATACCAACCACAAGAAGATTCCTCTGACTATGGCAGAACACTCGGTATCCCACAATTAGTCAAGGTTCCTAACCAAAAACCAAAACTAAAAAAATCCTGGCAGCCAGTGAGCCAAAGTCACAGAAATCCCCATGCAGCACAACCTGACCCGGGGGCTGAAGTTAGTAAAGAATGCTGTGGCATTATTGCTGACATGGGTGAGATCCTATTAGCACATAATACCTCTGCTCTGAAATCTGCACTGGTTGCTGATTTGCTACCAGGCCAAGTTCAAGATGTGTGTTTCATGTTATGGGTGCCATATAGTACTTGTTGTGCTCTTGTGAGAAATCAGTTCTTTAGTGTGGCAGCACCTATGCTTTGGTACTCCCTGAAAACTGACATTAGGCAGGCACCTTCATTGTACTCTTTTCAGCACCTACTAAAACATTTTTGTTTAGGCAAGCATACCCATGCATGTAGAAGCTACTGAGCTGTTTCATCTGTTTTTAATTCATTGTTGGTTTTATTATGTTGAATGTTTTTAAATACCTGTCTTTTAACTGTTTTTGCCAATAATTTCATTGTTTTAATTCCTTGTGTTTACATTTTGACAAATTTGTAGGGCAGTACAATGTCTCAGAGAGAAGGTCAGGTCTCCTGCTTCCCCGGTGCATTCACTATAGCTGCCCAATTTCCCTGCTTTTTAAAGTTTGATAGAAATATCTCTTGGCTATAGGTACATTCTTAAACCACAAGGTTTTTTTTTGCCTATTAGTGAATTTCCCTGCTTTTTAGTCCAGTAGGTAAGAGATGGGATCCTGTGCAAGTCTGCTGAGAATGATCATTTGCATGCTTATTGAGTTCAGTAGGATTTACTCCCCTGCAATTGTGCCTAGGATAGGTGAAACTGACCACAGGGGATGGGGAGAGGGAGGGGAGCTTTGATCATTTGCCTGTTTATTGAGTTCAGTGGGATTTACTTCCATGCAGTCATGCTTGGGATAGGTAAAATTGACCATGGGGAGGGAAGTCTGGAGTAGGCAGGGGAGGAGGAAGAAGGAGGAGGGGAGGGGAGGGGAGGAAGAAGGGAGGCAGAAGGGAGAGGAAAGAGGGAGGAGGGGAGGGGAGGGGAGGAAGAAGGGAGGCAGAAGGGAGAGGAAAGAGGAAGGAGGGGAAAGGCAGTTCTGATCATTTGCATTTGCATTGAGTTCTGTGGGATTTACTCCTGTGCAATCTGTTGACCATTGAACCGCACTGTCACTGAGTTTGTTTTCCATCAAGTCTGAAAAAAAACTGTAACTAGGAGGAGTTATGTCTTTGCCCAGTCTGGGAACGGACTGCCAAGGCCGTTGCTATGGTAGCCATCGAGATAAACTGGGAAAAGTTCTAGCAGCTATCTGTGTTAAGCTGTGCCTTCTGTGTATTGCCTCTGAACTGAGAGGTTCTCTTCTGTATTTACCTTTGAAGAGAGATGTACCAGAAGGGGGGTGACTGAAGAAACTCTACATGTATTTACTCTTAAGCCTTTGGCCGTAATGTCTTAATAAAGACTCTTAACATGCTCTAATGCTCTGAAGAAGTTTCTTGCTCAACTTAACTCCAACGTAATGTATGCTGTTTCACGCAACAACGCACACACGTCAACACAATCATGGCTATGATAGGTAAAACTGACCATGGGGGAGGAGGGGGAGGGGAGAGTAGAAGGAAGGAAGAAGGAGGGGAGCAGGAGTGGGATGAGGAAGGAGGGGATTGGAAGGGGAGGGGAAGGGGTGAAGGAAGGGGGAGGGAAGGGGCAAAAGGGAGGTGAATGGAGGGAGGAGGAGGGGAGGGCAGGTTTGATCATTTGCATAATTATTGAGTTCAACAGGATTTACTCCCGTGCAATCATGCTTGAAAATGAAATGGACTGCCTTCAAGTCGATTCTGACTTATGGCAACCCTATGAATAGGGTTTTCACAGTAAACAGTATTCAGAGGTGGTTTACCATTGCTTCCTCTGAGGCTGAGAGGCAGTCAGTGCCCCAAGGTCACCCAGTGAACTTCATGGCTGTGTGGGGATTTGAACCCTGGTCTCCCAGGTCGTAGTCCTAGGATAGGTAAAACTGACCATGGGGGAGGGGGAGGGGGAAGGAGTGGGGAGGGGAGGAGATAGGAGGAGGAGGAGGGGAGGGCAGAGTTGATCATTTGCATGCTTTTTGAGTTCATTTGGATTTACTCCTGTGTAATCATGCTTAGGATAGGTGAAACTGACATGGGGAGGGGCAGGGCGGGGAGAAAAAGGGGAAGGGGAGGAGACTGGGTGGGTGGGCACTGGGCAGAGGGGAAGCCTCTTTCTTTTCCAAAAGGAAAACATTGTGAACAGTACAGTAGGGCCCCACTCATACGGCAGGTTACGTTCTGGACCCCCGCCAAAAAGTGAAAACTGCTGAAAAGCGGAACTCATTGAATAGAATGGTGCACGATGCCCGAAAACCACCGTAAAAGCTGAACAAGCGCTGTATGAGTGGGGCTTTAGTCTAATTGCAACTAACTGAGACTGCCACATTAGTGAAGTGCCATAAAACAGCACGGGGCCCTACTGTATCATTCTTTTTCAGGGTTTTCCGCACCTTTTTGTCCAACACCTTTTTGTCCAACACCTTTTTGTCCAACACCTTTTGTCCAACACTCAATCACCTGGCAAAGCTACTCAGATAAATTAGCTGATGCTGAAGCAACTCTTAGAGCTGGCTAGCAGTGATGTTAAAGCAAAAAAGGAAAGAGTCCCCTGCGTAGCATGAAGAATTAATTGGGAATAATTTACCAATTGAAGGATACCTCTATATGCTGACAAGGGACTTTGATCATGTCAAATCCTTTTTGGCAGAATGTAATCATCTATTAACTATTTTGGTGGAAATGCATAACATGCATAAAAAAAGATGAATCAAGCTTATCTGGTGAGAACCCTCAACCAAAGCCAAATAATACTAGTGCCTTAATAAAAAAAACCCTCCCAATCTGAAAAGCAGGATACATAAGAATGCGAGCAAGAAGAAGGAGACTAACAACAGAACGAAGACCAAGAACCTTAAAAATACAAAGGCCACAAGATACAAGAAAATGGACTTTGAGAAACTTTTTAAGCTATTGGGAAAAAGTCCTAAACAGAAAGGAGAGCAGGAAACCAGGATAAGACCTAAGAATAGGGTAAATAGTTATGTTAATTTTAATTCCTATCCTGAAATTAAATCTGATCATGCCCTCCAACCCACCTTACCCATACCAGCCCAGGACCTAGACTCTGCTTTACAAGATCCAAGGTCAGATGTGCTGATGAATAGGAAAACAAATCAGAAGAAAATCACAACAGCAAACGATATCAAATGGAAATTAGCATTAAACCGTCAAAAGCTGGTTCTAGCTAATTATCCTAAACAGAGAGGCATCCTGACACAAGCTGATAGCAAATTTCTGCTGGAAATTTTGGAGGGAACTCTCCCGGGTCTGATCACCATAGCGGACATCAACCATGTGGATTATTTATATTTTAACAGAATTAATGCACGCACTGTAGTTTCTTTTGGCTCGCGGTGTTCAGCTAGAGCAGTTTTTGCTCGCAGAGATGCCTTGTTAAAGGAGGACATCTTAATTTCAAGATTTTTTGAGAATACAGCTCCTCCTTTGGCCTTAGTCGCCTGCAGAACATGAAGATCAAAATGCTCCTTGGAAGAGTTGACTAACCACCCAAAAAATCTAATTGAATTTGATACTGCTCCGGAATCCCACAATAATCATAAACTTCCAGATATACATGTTGGTGAGGGTCTTTTAAATATCTCACCAGAAGCACAAAGGCAATCTCCTGTTATGAATAAAGAGTTTTTTGACATCGAAGAGAAAATTTTATTAGATCCTTCTCCATCTTACCTTTGCAAGCACAAAATGAAACTATAACAAGCCTTTAGCGTCTTAAGACTCATTTAGTAAACATCCAGCTCAAGTGCAATGGATCTACAAATATTATAATGTGATAATGTGAATTTACTGACTCCTGATTCTATTCATCTCGACAATCAGCCAAAGAGCATAGAAGGCACAGATCAACAGGTATGTATTCAATCAGATCAATATGGATCTACAACTAAAATTGGGGAATTATGTGGATCCAGAGTCTTTAGCCCGCTCCCATCTGGGAAATAATTCAAAGAGAGTTGAGAATTTAGGGCAACTCTTGTCTGTGGCACAGAATTGTCCCCCAACTTACCAAGTTAGTGAAGAAATTAATCAATTAATAACTAAGATTGATTTAAAATCTGCTAAGGATCTAGCTTATAATACACTCACTGAAAATTTTGTCACCGAAGCCCAACACCTGGCTGAATATGAGATATTTAGAAGAAGAGGAAATTGGTTTCTCAGAGAGAGAGAGCAGTTCCCCAAACAACTATCCCAAGACCAGTCATCTCAAATGGTAGTAAGTTCATCAATGAAGGTAATTATACCCTTAGAGGAAGAGTCAGACGATCCAAAGAAAGGCATACAAAAAAATTATAAGCTATTAGGTCATTTGAGTACTCCTTCAGCTAACATGATTGCGGCCTATTACCAAAATAAAACACAAACACCATTCATTGGGTTAAATCACGGGCCACTTTATTAAATGGAATCAATTAGAATAATGAACCTGCAGAGGGGAAATCAAGTGCAGGAGCATTCTGATGATCCAGGCAAAGCCTGCTTGCAGCCATAGGGTGACCAAACCTTGCCTGAGCCCGGGGCTGCCCTGTGCCAGACCCCAGTTCAGGCCACACCCTGAAGATGTGTAGGGATCCAACCCACATCACCGCCCCCCGGAGCCCTGAAACTCTGAGCGGATGAGGCACGTTGGCCCCAAAGGTGGCCCGTATTCTGCCCCCGGGCCATATAGCCCTGAGCTGCAGGCCTACGGACCGCCTATCACCCCCAAAGGTGCCTAAAGGTGTCACGTAGCTGCCCTTTCCCTTTTAACCTTTTCCCGCACTTCTTTGCCACAAAAGGGGGACAAGCCTCTGCTTAGTCTCCCTTTACCCCACGCCCGATAAGAATCTCGTGCAGACCCCTCTGCAGGTCCATCAGGAAGATGCCATCATTGCCTCACAAACTGCATGTCCACACATGCCTGCCACTGAGGACCTTGCCCTCCATGTCTGACCACAGCAGACAACCAGAGGCTATTGTGGGTGCAACTGCATGTCCTCACATGCCTGCCACTGAGGGCTTTGCTCTCCATGTCTGACCACAGCAGACGACCAGAGGCTATCGTGGCCTCAACTGCATGTCCTCACATGCCTGCCACTGAGGGCCTTGCCCTTCAGTAACCAAGGTCATTCCCACCCAGGGGAATGACCACCACCTGCGGAACCTTCCACCCTGAACCCTGCTGGAACAACATGGGTAGGAGACCATCCCAGTACATACTCTGTCGACCCAGCCACCAAACCGTGGCCCATCATCAGAGGCCCAGCTGTGAACCACTGCGGCACTAGACCGAAACTTTATGAGGGAAGATCCCTCCCCCTGAATATCAGGCAACCAGGCCTATAGCTTCAGGCCAAAAATACTATGACGCCCTCATGGGAAAGTGTCCAGTCCAGGGGCAGGATAAAATAATGTGGAGTGACTCTTGTACCCCTGGTCTGCCTGGAAACAAACCTCGGACCGCAGGATGGCTCGTAGGGAAGTCTGACCTGGACCCAAACACCCCCGCCTCCAATCCGGAAGGCTCCAAAATTAAGTGTGAGGGCCACTGCATGCAACTGCTGAGCTTTGAAGCATGATGGTCACAGGGCACCTCCCTGATCAACAATCCCTGGCGGGTCAGGTGAACACGGAGGATGAGGATAAGGGGTATGGGGGTGTGCATGGGCCAGCTGGCCAGCACATGACATATCCCAAGCCGTCTGAATGGTCCCAAAGGCCCCCTGCCAGCCTACCTTGCGACACACTGACAGACAAGCTACACTCCTACCATGTGATGAATTCCAGCACATGATTCATAGGAATAGGCCACACTTTGCATAGCCCCTGCCAGCCCCTAACTCCCAGGAATCCCCTCCTGCCCTCTGATAGCTGGTGAGCATGCTGGGGCAGCAGATAGGCATATGACCATCTCTGACTCCCTTCCCCCATCTCCCAGTATGCGGTATGGGACTAGCTGAGTCGGTCCTTCCTCTAACTGAAACACCATTGACGCGCCGCAGGAAAGGAGGGGGCCACCAGAGGTTGGCGCACAAGGCAGCCAAAAACTTTGAACTTGTGGTAAAGCTGTGAAATCCCTGTTATGGCACCATCACCCCCACCGTAGAAGGCCCCCAACACCTGAAGGGGAGGAAGCAAACACCTTCCCCAGCCCCTGAAAACTGCAGGATCTTGATCTGCAACAGTTCAAGCTTTTCCAGGGGAGCCTGCAGCCTGGGTCCAAAAGTCAGTCTTCATACCCTGGAAGGTGAACACTGGGGCAGGATCTTCCCTTTCCCCAGCTGCCAAAGGAACCCCCCAGCTCATAGCTACGCTATAAACTGTGCCATCAGGTGCTAATATGCACCCAAAGTCTGCCCTACCCGTAAACTGTAAATCATGAAAGTAGTGCCCCACTGCTTCTGAGCCCTCTCGTCTCCTGACTGTCCCTTCCAAGAAGGGGCTGAAGTGCTCCATGCAAGAATACAGCAGCCCCTAGGTAATGCTCTGCTGCACAGTTGACCTAAAAGGCAAAACTCAGCAGCTCAAAATCCACCGTGTGTAACAGCTGGCAATGCAGGCAGATTAGCTGCCACACTTGCCCATAAGGCATCTCTGCCACAGGTGTGCACTATATTGAATGAAGTGTAGTGCACTGTGCATATACTATCTGGTATGAAGCCATCACTGACTGACCCCACTTGTATGACGGATGGTGAATCAGGTAGACTTCGCCCACTGCCACTTTGGGCACTATACGGGGGGGGCATTGTGAGAGCAGAGGTAGGGGATGATGGGAAGGGGCCAATAACCCTGCCCAACTGTATGTCTTTATCAATTGTCCTCTGGACCAGTGCGTCCACACCTAAGACTGATTTAAGATTGCTGGCCATAAGGGCAAGTCAGGGGCCACTGTATAGGATCCGGAAAAACCACATCATAAAGAAAAAAACGCATAATAAAATGAGTCTCCCCATGACTGGGCAGTCTGCAAGCAAGGTCCATAGCCCTCGAGCTTAGGTGGGAAGGGACACTTTTCTTGAGCAGCCTCTGCTGGGGGCTGCTTCCCACTCCTTTGAGGGCCCCTGGCCCCACATATCCTTCTGGCTTGTTGTGCCTTTAATTGCAGGTTCATATTCAGCAGTTATTAGATGGCAAGGAGTTGAGCAATGTCATCTTCTAATGTCTGCAGATCAAATGACTCTTAAAAGCACAGGACTAGTGGCCTGTAAAAAAGGTGGCCACCTTATCTACAGACCAGTTTGTAAACTAGCTAAAGAGAAGATGCAAGCAAATGTGCAGCCTGTACATGATTACTGAAAAGAATTCCATTATGTTTAAATAATTTACTCAGAGAAATATGAATTGGACCAATTCTATGCATACTTATTTATGAGAAAATCCCCCTGAGTGTATCGTTACTTCCCACGGAAGGGTGCACGTGATTGCACACATACAGCAGAATCCTATGTATGTTTACTCAGAATATCACAGATTAAATGGGTTTTAGGACTGAGGTTTATGGGACTTAACTGATGGAAAGGTTCGCATATTTCTACCTGGGTTTTGAAGAATGTATTTGGGGACGGGAAGCTTGGCAGTGAAAAAGAGGGAATGAGTTCGCTTTGCATTTTTGGAGTTGAGGTAGTTTTGGAGGTGAGGTTGCAGCACTAACTGGGATCCCTACTGGCTCCTGCAGCCTCCTTTCTGTCTCCGGCTGCCACCCGCCCTCCTCAAAAAGCCTCTGCTCTTTGTAATTACATTGCATTGCTCCAATCCAAATGGCCGCTACGTTATGACAGAGCATCTTTCTAGGATACTCTGCAAAAACAAGTGGCGGCCACGGGCAGCAGGAGGGTGCGGGAGTGCAGGCAAATTTTGCCCCTCTCATCTCCTCAGGTTCTCCCTAATTGACTAACCCCCTCTCTGAATTTTCCTGGTTTGCAAAAACAGTGTGGAAGAGGAATGGCCTTCTCAGTACATCCCTTAATAAAAGCATCCCCACAGATGGCTGTCCAGCTGCCTCTGGAATGCCCCCAGTGTCAGATAGCCCACTACCTCTCTAGGTAATTGGTAAATGAAAAGTAACATTTAGTTTAAACTAAAAATACACTTCAGTATCAAGAAAAGGAGTCTATTCCTATTTCACTTTCTGTAATGGGAAAGGGGACCCCAATAGAAATATCTCCTGGCCCTAACTGGAGGCACTGAGGGCTGAACCTGGGAACCCTCTGCATGCAAAGCAAGTGATCTGTTACTGAGCTACAATCCTCCATCTCCAGGGTCCGAGATCCTTGTAAATGGTGAAATAATCATAGCAATACCAACGCATGTGCATTGGCTCTGTTCCACTGTTGGGCATCTGCAAACAGGTACGAGGTACATCCTTGAGGCATACACAAGGGACATTTAGGTAGGATAAAATTCCCCTTCATGTAGCTGCCCCACTCAGTGCACCAAACACACACACACCACCCGGCTGTACCTGCGCTCCTACGGCTTTACCTGCGCTGATACCATGCAGGCTTTACCTGTGCTGCTACTGCCCAGGCTTTACCTGTGCTGCTACCGCCCAGGCTTTACCTATGTTACCACCACCCCAGCTTTACCTGTGCTACTATTCTCCTAAAGTTGGCGGTGGGGGCCTGAGACCAGCTTGACCGTCCCTTAGCGCTAGCCTCCCCCCCAGCAAGAGCTCACAAAAACAAATTTAAATGTCCTGGCCTGAGTGCCTGCTGCGCCACTCCCAGGGTCGCTGCCGTGCCTCGCCGTCACGCCTCGCCGCCGCTGCTACTGCGTCTCTCCCGAGAAGACGAGGGATCGCCGCTGCTGCCGCTGCATGCAAAGGCCTGGCCTAAGGAAAGGCCAGGGAAAGCTCCACGTGTGCTGAAGGCGCCACGCACGCCCTCAGAAGGCCTTGCCGCCACCGTTAGGCCTCCCGCGGTCAGAAGGCCTCGCCACCGCTGTTGTGAGGCCTCTCTCGGCCGAAGCCTCGCCGTTGCAAGGCTGCCGAGTCGGGAGCCTTGCCGTTGTTGCCAACTCTGGAAGGCCTCACCGCGCTGCAGGCCTTGCCATGCCAAAAAGCCTCGCCGCCAAAATTCAAAGGAGGGCGGAAGGCTGGTGGAGTGGCCTTAAATGGCCTTCAGCCACCCCGCCTACTTTCTGTGTGTCATGCTGGTGCTGCGTGCACACACACACACCCCTGATGGTGGCCTGGGCTTCGGCTGCGGCCGCAAACTCGCCCCTTTGCCCAGCAAGTACTGGGCACGGAACGGGATTCAACAAGGTTTATTCTATAAGGAATCTGTAAATATAGGGCAGTCATCCTCCCTTACAAAGGACTTGACTATCTCTCGGAACTCTATCCAGGGAAAGATACCAGCTAATTCAGGATGACAAAAATGCATTCAACTAAATAAGTTATCTCTTTCATGGGATATCGCTGGATGGTTAAATGAAGCTCCAGACTCCCATTTTTGGGATTATATTAATAATCAGATTGCCTTTGCTGATTTAGTTTTTCAGTGTCAGGCTTCTTTTAGCATGCATTGGGGCCGGAGTAGTCGGGAGTCTGGCACTGAGGTAACTCTGGGTAGGGGATGTTACAGTGGTGGGAGGTTGATTGGCCATCACAGGGGAAGGGATATAAGACATCTTCGTGCTTGTTTCCCTCCCAATCCCCCTCGCAACCCATGGGACACTGGCAGTCATGCTGGGAACTCCCTGGATTTTACTGTTCTGCTGATGACTGCAAGGTCAGTGACTAATAAAATCACTTTAATCCAGGATTTAATCCTGGATGAGTGCACTGACATTGTGTGTATTAGTGAAACCTGGCTAAATGACCAGGGTGGAGTGGGACTTTCCCAGCTCTGCCCTCCAGGTTTTGTGGCATTCCAGCAGCCCAGATCCAGGGGATGGGGAGGTGAGGTCGCAATTGTCTGTAGGGAATCTTTCTCCCGTCAGGTATCCTGTCCCTAACTTATCTGGCTTTGAGTGTGTGTGCCTGGCATTGGCTCAGGGTGACAGAGTTGGGACTCTGTTGGTGTACCGTCCACCCCGCTGCCCAACACTCTCCCTCCCTGAACTGGTGGAGCTGGTCTCGGAGTTGGTGTTGTGGTTTCCCAGGCTAATGGTCCTGGGTCATTTCAACATACATGCTAAGGTTAGTCTCACAGGTCCAGCTGAGGACTTCATGGCTGCCATGACAACAATGGGGCTGGCCTTAATATCTTCTAGACAAACTCATGTGGCAGGACACACGCTCGATCTTGTGTTTTGTTCAGCGCAGGAAGCTGGTGATCTGAGGGTGGACGGGTTCTCGGTGACTCAGTTGTCATGGTCAGATCACAACCTGATTAGGTTTAGACTTTGTGCCCCTGATAACCTCTGCAGAGATGATGGGCGATTAAGATGGTCCGCCCCCAGAGACTTATGGATCCTGATGGTTTCCTGCTCTGGGGGATGTTCCCAACATGGTTGGCACTACTGCTGAAGCCCTGGTCAACCTCTGGAATATGGTGGACACTATCGCTCCAAAGTGCCCTCTCCCACCAGGGAAGGCCTGTAATACACCTTGGTTTACTCGATCCTTGGGCCTGATGAAACGGCAGGGACAACAGCTAGAGTGACAATGGAGAAAAACTCAATCTGTCTTTAATCAAACACTGGTTAGAGCTCGTTTTCAAGCCTACCATGTGGCAGTGATGGTGGTGAAAGAAGCATACTTCTCTGCCACCACTGCATCTGCCCAGTGCCGTCCGGTGATGCTTTTATGGGTGGTCTGGGGTGGTTTGGGCTCTGGCCCAACAGCAGACTCTGAACCATCAGTTGCTCGCTGTGAAATGTTTGCAAAGCAATTTTGCAGATAAAATTGCTCGCATTCGGATTGACTTGGACTCCTCGTTAATTACAGTTGTGCCAGATGATCCAATTGCTCCCTCTGGTCATTTTTCCATGGATACTTTTCAGCTTGTAAAGCATGAGGATGTGGACAGGATTCTGGGAGAAATGAGGGCCACTACCTGTTGGTGCTGCTAATTAAATCCGTCAGATAGGGAGTGGCTGGTTGGTTGACATATCTGATTAACACCTCCCTAAGGGAAGGCTCTATGCCAACACTGTTGAAGGAGGCTACGATTAGACCTTTCTTAAAAAATCCTTCTTTAGATCCTGCAGATTTTAATAACTTCCATCCAGTCTCTAATCTCCCCTTTCTTGGCAAGGTGATTGAGAGGGTGGTGGAGGCTCAACTCCAAGTTTTCCTGGATGAATCGGATTATCTAGACCCTTTTCAATCAGGCTTCAGGCCTGGCCATGGGACAGAGACTGCCCTGGTCACTCTGCTTGATGATCTATGCCGGGTATCAGACAGGGAGTGCATCCCTGTTGGTGCTGCTGGACCTCTCGGTGGCCTTTGATACCATCGATCATGGTATCCTCCTGAGCCGTCTTGCTGGGATGGGTCTAGGAGGCACTGTTTTACAGTGGCTCCATTCCTACCTGATAGACAGGACCCAGAAAGTGGTGCTAGGAGACTACTGCTCGACCCCCTGGCCGTTGGCCTACAGGGTATCACAGGGTTCTATTCTGTCTCCCATGCTCTTTAACATTTATATGAAACTGCTGGGAGAGGTCATCCGGAGATTTAGAGTGCAATGTCATCAATACGCTGATGACACTCAACTCTATCCCTTCCATCTGATGGCAGGGTGGGAGTGCTCATCCTAAACCAGTGCCTGGATGCTGTGAAGGGCTGGATGTGGGCTAATAAAATGAAACTGAATCCAGACATGATGGAGGTGCTGCTGGCCAAGGGGAAAACTGCCCCAGGGATAGGGTTGCAACCTGTTCTGGATAGGGTTGCACTCCCCTTGAAAGAGCAGGTCCACAGTTAGGGAGTTTTTCTGGATTCTGCCCTGCTGCTTGAATATCAGGTGGCTGCGGTAGCCAGGAGTGCTTTTGGCCATCTCAAAATGGTCTACCAGCATCCATTCCTGGATGCAGCTGAGTTGGCCACAGTGACACATGCATTGGTGACATCGAGGCTTGATTACTGTAACGCACTCTACGTGGGGCTGCCTTTGAAAATGATCCAGATACTACAGTTGGTCCAAAATGCAGCAGCCAGAATGTTAATGGGAGCACGGCACAGGGAACATATCACGCCTGTGCTTTATCGACTCCACTGGCCCCCAATTTGTTTCTGAGCCCAATTCAAAGTGCTGGTTTTGACCTTTAAAGCCCTAAATGGCCTTGGACCAGTGTACTTAAGGGACCGCTTACATCCATATGTTCCTACCCTGGATTTAAGATCATCGGCCTCTGGTCTCCTCTGCGTGCCTGGAATGAAAGAAGTTAAACTGACAAACATGCGGGAGAGAACCTTTTCAATTGTGGCTCCCAGACTTTGGAATTCCCTGTCTGGAGAAGCCCGCTTTGCTCCCTCCCTAATGGTCTTCCGGAAACTTGTAAAAACTATTGTGTTCCAGAGACCCTTTGGTTGGGACTGATGGGTCACCCTGACACTGTTTAAAGTTTTTTTATCTTTTATTTTTATCTTTTAAGTTCTTTTATTCGTACTCTGTTATACGTGTATGCATATATATACATGCATGTATGTTTGTATGTGTATGCATAATGCATTTTATGCATTTTAATTTACTGTAATGTTTGTGTTTTTATTGTGTATTTTATTATATATGTGTGCTATTTTATTGTAGCCGCCCTGAGTGCCCTGTTGTAGGGTAGAAGGGTGGGATAGAAATATTTTAAATAAATAAATAAATACAAATCGTTCTACAGCAGGCATATGTAGCCTCCCACCCAAAATTAAACCAAAGCTGTCCCTTGCCACATCTACACCAGACTGTTATTTCAGTTTAGGCAGTTATGGCTTCTCCCAAAGAATCCTGGGAAGTGTAGTTAGTTAAGGGTGCTGAGAGTTGCTAGGAGATGCTCTATACCCCTTACAGAGCTTCAATCAGAGCAGCTGACTGTTAAACCAGTATGGCCACTGGAGCTCTGTCAGGGGAATAGGTGTCTTCCCTCAGCACCCTTCACAAACTACACTTCCCAGGATTCTTTGGGGGAAATCAGGATTGTCTAAATTAGAATAACTGTCTGGCCTGGGTGTGGCCCCTGATTAGCCAAGCCGCAGCTGTAAGTCTGGCTTTTAGAACACTGAGAGCTGGTTCTTACTGAGCATGCCTGACATTATCATTCAGTTCAAGCCAAAATTTATTAAATTAATTAAAAATCAGCCAGACTTTTTTTAAACTTTTAAACTGCAGAAGATGAAGGTCAGAGTATGGGGCAACGTCAGTAACAGGATTACAGGTACTCTGTGAACATGGCTGATTTTTAATGAATTTCAACAGATTATGAGAACTCTGACAGAAAAAAGTCCAGAGGGGCTCTGGGTTTTTTCTCCTCTCTTTAGGTTTTGAACTCTCGATTCTTTCTGACTGTTTTGTTTATCGCCATGAAAATTGACAGTGTTGTTAAGCAAGCATTTCTGAGTTCAGGACTGTAAGTTTTGTAAGGTTTTGTTTTGAAATGAGTTTATGGAAAGCATCAGAATGGCATAGGGGGTATTTTCAATTTAACATTGCAGAATGTGAACAATCCATGCTGGCTATACTATTCAGCCACTCTTGTAGCTGTATAGTACCTTATTGCAATCTGTGTCTGTGCTGGAATAGCCTTTTAAGGTGTTTCTAAAGCTTTTTTAAAAAGGTTTTTAAAGATGTTTTGTTTTAATATATTTTAAAGTCTGTTTTTATGATGTTTTAGAGTGTTTTGAGTGTTTTTGTTTGCTACCTTTGGCTCCTATAGTGAAGAGGGGCAGGATATGTTGTAGTTTTGAAGGGGAAAACTGAAAGGGGGGGGACACTGGAAGCTGCTTTCCTCTTCCTTTCCAAAGTAAAAACTGATCAGCCTCAGTCACAGAGGAGGAGGCGGCAATGGAGCTGCTCTTCTTTTCTGTATCAATATTTTCTTTCAAATTATCAATATTTTGAAAGAAAATATTGAAAATTTGAAAGAAAATGTTAATAAGATAGGCTGGACTCTGGCAAGTAGCTCCTGAATGGAGTGTGAGAGAGGTGGGGATTGCTGCAGAAGCCCAGTTCAGTAAGGATGTTTGAGGGGCAAAGGGGGCTGTGGAAATTGAAAAGGAGGTTCAGAGAGAGGGGGAACCCCTCTTCTAGCCCCCCTCCTCCCCATACCCCCAGCACACACACACACATACACACACCATTGATCAATATTTAGTTGTCTTGCTGATTGACCAGCCTCTCTTCTTTGATTTGCTATATTAAGCTGACAAGCCTGCTATTTGCTTTGGGGCAAGGTGAGGATAAGATAGAAGGAGGATGCAGTTTTGCCAGAGGGAAAAAGGTAAAAGTTTTGCTGAGTGTAGCCCAGCCTCACATTTGTTGGAAGAAAACAAAAGTAAAAGCAAGTCTCCACAGTACAGGGTTGGAGCTTTATTGTACTAGGCTGTAGGCTGGGTTAAAATGCAGCAGCCCCTCTGTATTTCAGATAGGTGGAAGGTACTAGATCAGGATGCTGCTGCAGTTTTAACTTCTCATATTTGCTCTTCCCATCCATCTCCAGGAAAGCAGCCTCGTCAGTTTCACACAGTAAAGCAAAGAAGACAGGCTAGTCAGTCAGTTTCTGATATCTGATGCAGTTTAATATCCACCATTGGAAAAAGCTGTGGAAGTTCATATTCTGTATCGTTCTGCAGAAATTTCAAATATGCAGATTGTTGGGGACTCTGGTTTTATTTTTGATTCCAGAGAAATCCTTGCCCATTCCCACTCTGTAGTGATTTGTAGCTGCACCTATTTTGGTATAATATACCTATTGGAATGATACAAACAAAGGTCGATTGGATTGGTACCATGGAATATGGTGTATAAATCCATGTAAAATGGATTCCTTCTTAATCTCTAATCACCACCTCTTAGTGGTGAGTCTTCCAAAACCACTGGTAAGAGTATCTCCCAACTTACTTTGTAATATTGATAGATTCTCTTTTTATTGATGCATTTTTTGTGTGTGTGCGTGATATATGTATATATTTTCTTTTTTATGTTATTATTTTATTTTATGTAAACCACATAGGGATTTTGCATATTAAGCAGTATATAGATACTATTAATGAATTATGTTAATGAATTACCCAGGTTCTCGGATGGATGGATGGATGGATGGATGGATGGATGGATGGATGGATGGATGGATGGATGGATGGATGGATGGATGGATGGATGGATGGATGGATGGATGGATGGATGGATGGATGGATGGATGGATGGATGGATGGATGGATGGATGGATGGATGGATGGATGGATGGATGGATGGATGGATGGATGGATGGATGGATGGATGGATGGATGGATGGATGGCTATCCCACCCTTCTTCTCAGAAGGACCCCAGGGCAGCAAACAAAAACACTAAAAATACTCTAAAATATCTTAAAAACAAAAAACTTTAAAACATATTCAAGGAAAACATATTTAAAAAACATCTCTTTAAAAAACAGCTTTAAAAGCATTGTAAAAAGTAACTCCAACACAGACGCAGACTGGGATAAGATCTCTACTTGTTGAAAGAGGAAGGCTGAAAAGATAACAGAGATGGTGCTTGTCTAATATTTAAGGGGAGGGAATTCCAAAGTAAACCTCCTATTCCACATTCTCACCAGGTCTGTAGAAGAATCACTGTCAGAGTCCCATGCAAAATCCCCCAGAGCAATTCTGAAAAATATTTGGATCCCATCAATCTCTGAAAGTATAATTGGTTCCTCACAACTGGGGAAGAGGGCAGCCAAATTCAGACATGCCCTGATTAGATAATGAGCCAGCCATGACAATGAATTAGCATCAGTTATACCAGGAGTGGGGGATCTCTGGCCATGGAGCTGAATGCAGACTTCCTGGCCTCTGTATCCCTTCATAATAATCATGCCACACCCCTCACGGCCATGCCCTCTTTTCTACTTCTTCTCGTCTCTCCTGCTCTGTGTTGTCTCCAAGTCCACACTTCACTACAACAGATGTCTCTCGGAGCCAATCAGCATGAAAGGGGAGGCTGTGTTAGCTACTGAGAATAGTCTTCTCAGTGACTGAGTCACCTCCTTTCACTCGGACAAGGACTCTTCTCAGTAGCTAATAGATTTCCTTTTCATGCTGATTGGCTCATACATAAGGACCTGGCTGGGACCCTGCTCCCAAACAAGTAACAGGTCTAAGATCACCTGCAACCCTGGATAACTACACCCCTGCTGCCAGTTTGGCTAAGGAGTCTGCTGGACAGCACACCAGTAGGATTCCCAGTCTATCCCTGGAACCATATATATAATGTCGACACAATCAAGCTAGACACTATTTACACTGGGTATCTGGCACTAGAAAACGTATTTGGGTAAAACAAAAGCTACTCTACCCACTGGCCTCCATCCTGAGCTTGACGCTAGAAAGAACTTAATACCTATCATGAGGATTCCTGCAGTGTAGCCACTGGACATTACAGTATCAATGTTCATTGCCAGCTCTTAGGGTTTCTTTCTCTTTTAATTGCTATCTGTTTCATTTGGATTTCCCAATGAAGGGCCCTCTTATTGCTATTGCCCTATTTCAGGTTCAAAAATATTTCATTTTCACAGAAGCATGTCTTTTCCCCCGCACAGTTCCTTTCCTTTTAAAAAATACCCACATTTGTTTTACTTTATGTTAGGGAAGTCAGGCTCACAAAATGTTCTCTTATTTGTCACACCCACTAAATATCTGTTAATGTATTTTAACTTATCAATATTCCTTATTTAGTTTTCTATCAAGTTAATTCTCTATTTTTTCTTAATACCTATAATATTAATTATGCATTGTGCTAACAGCAGATCAACCTCTAAGGTAATGGAAACACCTAGCTCTTTACCTTCCTGTCATCACTGCTGCCTTTAATCTTAACTGGCAAATGATATCTCAGCTATCAAAGTTTTATTAAAGTCTATTCATCTAAATGGGGAGATAAATTATTAATAAAATGAAAAAGATGGCAAAATCAGATTTTCATCTGGGGATTTGTTTGGGTAGAAATTCTCAGTCATGCCTACCTCAACATTTTGGTGAAGCTTTTAAGAACTTGAACAAAATTTTAATTAAAAAAAATCAAGCTTTCAGCAATATGTTCCTTGCAATACACATTGTCCTGTTAACTGCATTATAGCCTAAAGTCTGCTTTTATCTAACAAAGACAAAGGACAGACATATTGAAATAGGCCATGAGGAATATCCTGAGTAGGAAGTGATTTATAAACCAAACCTGTGCATGTTTACATAGAAGTCAACTGAGTTCAATGGGGTGAGAAAAATGTGTACCGGACTGCAAACTTAGTTTTGGCACACCATTCAGAACTTGAGTCTCCAAACATTAATGCTAGAAACAGAAAGCACCTCCAGGTCTTACTAAAGACATGTTCAAACAGAAAAGTTTCATCATCATTTGTATGAAGATGTTTGTGCCAAAAACATACTTGCACTTTCATCAACAGAAGTTGAAACCAAAGTTACCATCTTCTTGCTCTCACAGTCTTACATTTATAGACAGTAAAATGGAGACAGACTTCTATAAAATGAAGAGAGCGAGCCATTCTGTTAGGAACATATCACTGGGCTTCAGTGGCATGGCTTTTCTGTCACAAAATAGAATAACAGTTCTCTACTTTTAAAGAGAACACTTCCTTTTTTTCTGGATCCTAGAAGATAAAAATCTGATTTATGTTTGTAGCCTGCAGTCCATCCCAGTAGCTGCAATACTGACTATAAACATATGCTGAACCTAATTTAGCTCTATTATCTGAGATGCCTTAAAAAGTGATGTCTTGGATTAAACTCATGTCAGTATACATTCAAAGCATGCAGTCTAGCACTGGAGCAAAAAAAAATGTTGGTAGCGAAACAAGGGAACATAAACAGAGCATGAAAATTTGATCTGCAGGGAATTCTGGGGAAAATAAATATTTGGAAGAAAAATTGATTTGGCTGGAGAAAAGGGGTTGTATTCAACTTTACACTAGAGCAATCATTCCACCAGTGCAAGGACTTCTCCTTGCACAACAGAACCATATCCCTCTCCTTTCCCCATGAACTCCCTAAATCTGTTCTGGGTTTTCCCCCAACCCTCCAGAACAGATTTGGGGATGGTGCAGGGCATGCATGGGGTGGGGGAGAAGACGGGACTAACCCCATTGCACTAGTGCTAACCCTAGTGCTAGCACAAAGAAATAGTTGAATACCAACCGAATAATTTTTGAAAGGACAAATTGATTTGGAGAAAATTTATTTTTGGAATGTGGGAAATTATACTGGGGAGATCTGGGAGATAAATTAGTTTTGATTTCGAATGGTATCTGTGAGGGAAATAAATCTGTAAAAAGAATTTTTTTTAAGAAGTACAATGGGGCGGAAAAATGGGTTTGGTTGTTGCATAAAGATCTAAGTAGAGTTCTTCTGGGCCAGAACAAAGTCCATCTGGTCTGGCATTCTGCTTCGAGACATATGCTTCTGGAACCTCAGAAGCAGAACATGAAGGAGCTTATTGCAGCTTATTCCTAGCATTGGTATTTAGATGTAGATGCAATAACATCCCATGGCTCATCCTAAAGGGGATAAAGCATTTTTGGGTGTTCAATGTGAACACTCACAAAATGCCTGCCTCTGATGTAGCCCCCCCTGTCTGAAGGCCCAGAAACAGAATAAGGTAGTGAAGTGTCTACTGGGACTATGTCCCAGAATCTCCAGTAGGAAAATGAAACAAAATTCCTGCAGAGAAGCCAGCCTCAGGACACCCCACAGGCAAAAATATGCTAACAAGAAAATGGCAGGACCAAAATTTCAAAACAGCACTAACGCTACTTATCACATTATCTTATATCACATTCTGTGGATAAACCATCTGCTAAATCTATTATTTCCTACACATTATATCGGTATTCTTAATTCAAGATGCAGTTTGTTCCACTATCCATCCTTAGAGATTTTTAGACAGCTTTTATTCCTAAATTACCAAATATTGAAAGTACAATGACAGTTTGTGGTGATCATCACTACTACATTTAACAGTAATAAAATAGTCTCAATCTTCAAAGTCAATTAGTGTCAGATATAATTGCTGAAACTCATTACTCTAAGTCAAGCATGACAGCTTTACAATTACATAGGTATTTAGTTTAAATAAATGGTGTCCCAAAAGAAAACTAACTATAAAAAACCAGTAGCAGAAAATCAAATTGCTAGCCTGTATCTTTTAATTCACCCAAATTATTTGTAGTAGGGTTTTTTCATATGGAACCTGACATTTTTTAGTTCTTGATTTGAAATTTCAACTTCATTGATTATAATCAATTTCTGCTAATGCATATTAGCAACTTTCATTTATTTTCTAAAATATCCACAAAACAGTCCAAGCTTAACAAGCAATTTAAGTATAGTAAGACTGCCACCTAGTGCTTGATAACCCTTTCTGTCACTCTATTGAATAATAATTAAAGCTAGTTCCAAAAGTAAATACTTTTCTACATTCATAAATGTGGTATTAAAATTGCATAATACTTACTTAGACATGTGTATGCATACAGATTTGAAATGAGCAGAATGCTGTCACTTAAATATAAAAAGTATTCTTGTATAATTAGGTTCAGTAATTATAAAATCTCTTACCTCTGAGTGAATATAGTTACTATATAGTAAGTACAGATTATCTAGTAGCATAATTAGGAGTGTCTGGAAGTCCCCATGTATATTTCAACACTTGAAGCAAAATTCTCATTTGTTCACCCCAGCCACCCTCTTTGAGCGCCCCATCAGCTACGCAGCTCTTTGTATAGGTGGCAGTAGCCACTGTCACTATCTGCTTCCTTGTTGTTCATTCAGTGGCTTGGAATGAGCTCCAAGACAAAATCAGCTTTCTAAAGCCACCAGATTTCTAGTGTGGAGGCATATCATTCAATATGGTATCATCTGCAAAAAAAAAAAAAAAAAATCCAGTACAGTAACTGGACATGTTTAGCCTTGAGAAGAGAAGATTGAGGGGAGATATGATAGTGCTTTTCAAGTACTTGAAAGGTTGTCACACAGAGGAGGGCCTGGATCTCTTCTTGATCACTCCAGAGTACAGGACACAGAATCATGACTCAAGTTACAAGAAGCCAGATTTCAGCAGGCTGAAATCAAACTTCCTAACTGTTAGAACAGTACAACAATGCAAACCATTACCTAGGGAGGTGGTAGGCTCTCCAACACTGGAGTCATTCAAGAGGCAGCTGGACAGCCACCTGTTGGGTATGAGCTGTTACCTAATCCTCCCTCAATAAAGGAAAAACACTTGAAAATGTGGCAAAATAGAATAAAACAATTTCTCCATGGACGGGAATGATCAATGGACTATTTTTAAGGGTATAAAACACCAGTCGCTTTCTCAAAAGTAGTAAAACAAATGAGTGAAAGAGAATCAAAAGCATTTATGAGGCCACGGATAACAAAATTCATATCATTCAAGGTCCTCTTCCCATAAGGATGAGTTATACACAAACATACAATATCAGAAGTAGAGTATCATCATTCACTTTAAGAATAGGGTCACCAGATATCCAACCTGAACCAATTTGGAATCACTTTCATGGTTTCAAACAGTGACTAGGGATGAGGGTGACATTTTATTCAATTTGCATTTAAAGCTGAATTTATCACATTTGCAATATCCAAAACACAGCTATAGTTCAAAATCCATTTACCCAAATGTTGTGATGCAGTTCTCCAACCAACCAATGTTTACAAAAATGCATATATAAGGGGAAAATGTGTATCAAAACAAATACAGGCATACCCCGCTTTAACGTTCACAATGAGACCGGAGAGTATACTTTAAGTGAAAATCTATTTTAAGTGAAGCAATTGTCTTCACTTGTACTGCACGCAGTCACCACTAGATGGCAGTGGCGTCATGCCAATAAAATCTATGTTATTGCGAAGCACGCGAACGTTAAGTGGGGTATGGGGACCTATGGAGCATATACGTTATAGCGAGGCAACGTTAAGTGAAGCAACATTAAGCGGGGTATGCCTGTACCTTACTGAAAATAACATATAAAAATGTATTACAGTATGAGAAATTGGTTGCAAAAATGTATACATTTGTCTAAACTGCATACAAAAATGTGTTTTGTAGGAGAAATCGGCACTAAAATGCTGAGGAATTTTCATGAGGATTTCTTTTAAAAAAAATCACAAATTGCTGCAGAACTGAATTTAAGATTGGAAAAATGAGAAACAGAAAGAAACAAAATTTGACAGATCTTTCCATCCCTAGCAGTGACCAAGACACAGATTTAGAAAGGGAGAAGTGCCAAAACTCTGACATTTGGTGGCATTAGATTCTGACACCACAACAAGATCTAGCCATCCAGAACCCCTGAATGGAGCCTGCCCTCCAACCCAGTGCAGTCTGGCTGGCACCCCTTAGACCAAAAATCTCCTGAAAAGCCTACATCTGCAAGGGTTTCCAGATCTTTACCTACCACCTGGCACAGACAAAAATCCCAGCTAGTCATAGATAAGCAGTGATTGAGTGCAAGAGTCCAGGCATGAGGAGTTATCCTTCATAAAACATCTTTACTTATCCCAGATGGGTAGAACCTGGAACAGACAGCTGAGCTACAGATTTTGTTGGAACAAGTTGTCACCTCAGAGCTGCCCAAGGTCCTGCTGCTGTAGTCTGACATGCCAATGATCGGATAGCCAACTCTTTGTCCTTGTGGGCTCTCACTCACACAGATAGTAAAGACCATTATAAGTGAAACCAACATGCTGCATAATAACAGCTACTCTAGAGAAATATTAAAATTTGTCCAGGGTCAATTAAAAAATGAAAGAATAGGAGAGGAATGGTATATAAAGAGGACACAATCTGAATTTAATAAAAGTCACAATTTCAGCTAGGACTATATCTACAAATTTAAAATGGCACAGTACGTGTGATAAGGAGCTATTTTTGTAGTTCAGCAGCTCTAACCATTCGGGAAAGTCAAGAAATATATCTGAAGAGAATATAATTGACACTGCTTTGAAATTGCAATCTGTTCATTTGGTTATATGTTCCAGCATGAAAGGGTAGTGTGTAAGTCACTGAGAAGAGTCTTCTAACATGCTTTCTTGTCCTTTCCTGCTGATTGGAGCCCAACAGAGTGAAAGGAGGTGAGTCAGCTACTGAGAAGACTGTTTTCAATAGCTAACACTCCCCCTTTTCATGCTGACTGGCTCCTAGAGACATATGTTGATGTGGGAGAATGCAATAACAAAGATCTCAATCTGAACCCAGCAGCAAAAGAGGTTGTGTGTTGCTGTGACTATCATAAAGGGACCCTACACTTCTAAATTTGCCACTACACTACTGGACATCACTCAGCACAAAATTCTATAATGCTATATACTAATTGTGAATTCAGTCTACAAGTGTCAGTTCTTACGTACCCCAAACAGCATCATCCACCTGCAAGAGGAAGGGATTAGTAGGCCTGGAGGAATCCCAAGGTTTGCAGAAGCAAGAAAAAAAACCTTTTGAAAAAACTCTACATGGGAGGACCCAAAAACAGCCTCATGAGGAATGATCATGCTCAGTAGTCACAGAATCCTAATCATCGCAGGAGGATACCCTAGAAAACTGGGGTAATGGAATGAAGTATTCTGGCTGATTGTCTGGAACTCTGAACAGAAGCACTCAACACTGCAACATTTTGTTGCAGGTCTGACTTCTTCTGATATAATATATTAGTGATGATGACATCTTATCAATGACTTCTTAGTTATACAAGTCAGTTTTATTGAACATCTCTATATCAATGTTATGGTTTTGGTCAAAGTCATTCAATGATGTGATATACATGCTTTAATGAGGCTTTGCTCCAAAAATTGCTCCTGGAAGGAATTTGGCTTAGCAAAGCAGATTTTCAGAATTAAATAATAGTTCTAAAGTAACATGGTACTAATGATTTCTATATGATTTATAAAAATGCTAGTCAAGTTATCTCCTTGAAATACATAATACATTCAAAAACTATTTCAATTCTAGATTTAGAAGCAAAGACATATATGTGAAATACATTTTCATTTCATATATGTATTTTGTACTGCAATATCAATATTTTACTTGGGGGTGCGTTGAGAATAAGCAATCCTAAAATATGACAGACAGCACCTCTGCCACAGACAGCACCTCTGCCACAGACAGCACCTCTGCCACAGACAGCACCTCTGCCACAGACCAAGAAATCTCCAAACCATCTCACTGAACTCGCTAAGAAAGTTTCCATTACTTAGCTTGAAACATACATTAATCACATTACTTACAGGTGTTTTTTTTTTGCAGTGTTGAATAATTCACCCCTTCTAATGGCTGCAGTATCTTATGTTTTCACATAATAATTACTTATCCATCTACCCTGTTTATACTTTCTTGGGTCTAGATTACTCTCTCCTTTCATTTGTGATTAGGAGCAATGCAGTCTCTTCATTGACAAGGAAAAGCACTCAGGATCTTGTGGGATCAGCACCTACATATATAAAACTGCTCCAGAGTTTTATAGCTCTGCTATGGTAGAATTATTTACTAAATCCAAACAAAAATATACATATTCCACAAAGCATAGGTACTGTATTGTGTGAAGTCGTTAGAACAATTGAGAATCAACACTTAATAAATGCACTCTTATCCCTTCTTTAATCTCATATTAGCACCCCCATTGCATCCATTTCCACATGGATCTGTATCTTGAATAATGTAAGACCTGTGCAAAACATCACAAAAACAAAAACCTGCTTTTTTCTTTTGTTGATCTGCTGTATTTCTTTTATATAAAATTTATCCCCCATATTCTGAGGAACTTTCCCCACAAAGCAGCTTACATGCAGCTTCTGCAGCTTCACACTTATGGAAGATCATGAAACTGTCCTGAAACTACAAGGGTATTTGACAAACATTAAGCAAAATGGCTACTTCTGCAGTATGTCACAGATCTATTGCTTTCTCAAAAATATTTTTGGATGAAAGTAGGATGTACCTAAATTTTCACGTAGGTTTACAGCACCCAGAAACCTGACTGATACTTGTAAATTAATGTAGAAAATTCTTTGAGAGAAGACATTTTTAAAAATCAAATTATTAATCAGTAACTCCATTAGGGCAGAATCATAGCATGGAACTTTTTGTAATATGGCAAAATATAATTTAAAGGAAAACTTGAGTGACTTTTTTGTGAGAGGATTGTTTCAATGTCTGGACAACAAGCCAGTTGAATGTAAAAGATTTAGAGGGACACAGAGCAATGTCATTATTGCTTTGCACTGTTACACATTTTCTCAAATATCTGGATCTTGTCATGTGTTGTTGGCAAGGATGGATTACTGGTTTGACGTTGTGATGTCTTTTCCAGAAAATACAGAATGTTTGGCTGCACACAGAAGCAATTCATGTGTACATGAATAGGCAGAGACTATCCAATGAAAATGCAATTTACTTCCATGAAATTCAGCGTAATTCTGGCAATTTATATAGCAAGACACAGAACATCCAGAAGTGTAAAGCCCTCTCTTACTACCTTGATAAATTCCAGGTCCGCAACAGTCTCATTGACAGCTGTGAGCCAGCTATTATTTCCCATTCTTATTCCCTTTACATTGAGAATCATACTGATTTCTCTCACAGGGAAATTGCATTAACAAAAAAGCTTCTATTTTTCACGAGTGTCTTTCAGTCTTCCCAAGAAGCTCACTACAGTGTATTGGTTTGTCCCATTTTATCCTCACAATAATCCTGTTATTTGGTTAGGCTAACACGGAATAACTTGTCCAATGCTCAGTCATATCCAAAACCCAGGCATACCCAGTTTCCAGATCCAGTACTCCACAGTACCATTGACTATTAGATGGCATATACCAGCAATTCAGCATCAGTCAGGAGTTAACATGCAAATTATTGAATGGGAAACATCAGAGGGCAATGAAATAAACAAATACTTACAGTAACATGTTCCCCTGAGTGGATTACCAAGGTACCTGTTTTCAGAGTCACAACTGCAGAAGAGAAAAAAAACCAAAAGAAATCATCTGACAATTCTCTCTCTATATAAAAGCTAACTTAAAATTTTAAGTATGAATGCATTTATTTATTTTTGGCAATGAAACCTGTCTCAGAATATTTGCAGCATATCATAAAATGTGTTTTTATTGATTATTTTTATTAATTCCATTTATACCCTCCCCTTTCCTCCAGAGAGTGAAGCTCAATATGACATCCATGGTTTTCATCCCCATTTTATCCTTACAGCAGTCCTTTAAGGTAGATTAAGGGCACAATTCAACTTGTATTTGCACCAGACTGGGGGAGTTGGATGTGGCGGGTTCCCGGCTGAACAGCAGGCTCCTGGCACCACTGTGCCCTGCCAGGCTCTGCCTGCAGAAGCCCCTTGTCCTAGCTGAGCTGCACCACCACCAGGACCCTACCAACTTAGCTGGGAGGCCGCCAGGGACGGCAAGACCGGCGGACAGAGAGCTGGCAGAGGGCCTGAAAATGGGACTTTCCAGGGGTGTGGCAGAGGAGGGGCCGAAGGGGGCACTTAAATGCCATCCTGTTCATATTCAGGGTGCTCCTGCGGGACCAAATCCATGCAAAAGTTTCACCAGCAAAAAGGTTGGCATGGGAAAATAATTACAATGGCACTCAATGGGGAGAGCTTACTCATTGGTAGGGGTATTCATAGAATCATAGAATCATAGAATAGTAGAGTTGGAAGGGGCCTACAAGGCCATCGAGTCCAACCCCCTGTTCAATGCAGGAATCCAAATCAAAGCATTCCCGACAGATGGCTGTCCAGCTGCCTCTTGAATGCCTCCAGTATCGGAGAGCCCACTACCTCTCTAGGTAATTGGTTCCATTGTCGTATGGCTCTAACAGTTAGGAAAATTTTCCTGATGTCCAGTCGAAATCTGGCTTCCTGCAACTTGAGCCCATTCTTCCATGTCCTGCACTCTGGGACAATCGAGAAGAGATCCCGGACCTCCTCTATGTGACAACCTTTCATGTACTTGAAGAGTGCTATCATATCTCTCCTCAGTCTTCTCTTCTCCAGGCTACACATGCCCAGTTCTATCAGTCTCTACTCATAGGGCTTGGTTTCCAGTCCCCTGATCATCTTTGTTGCCCTCCTCTGAACCCGTTCCAGTTTGTCTGCATCCTTCTTGAAGGGCGGAGACCAGAACTGGACACAGTATTCAAGATGAGGCCTAACCAGTGCTGAATAGAGGGGAACTAGTACTTCACACGATTTGGAAACTATACTTCTGTTAATGCAGCCTAATATAGCATTTGCCTTTTTTGCAGCCACATCACACTGTTGGCTCATATTCAGCTTGTGATCAACAACAATTCCAAGATCCTTCTTGCATGTTGTGCTGCTGAGCCAAGTATCCCCCATCTTATAACTGTGCATTTGGTTTCTTTTTCCTAAGTGTAGAACTTTGCATTTATCCCTGTTGAATGTCATTCTGTTGTTTTCAGCCCAATGCTCCAGCCTATCAAGGTCCCTTTGAATTTTGTTTCTGTCTTCCACGGTATTAGCTATGCCCCCCAATTTTGTATCATCTGCAAATCTGATAAGCATGCTTTGTACCTCCTCATCCAAGTCGTTAATAAAAATGTTGAAGAGCACTGGGCCCAGGACCAAGCCCTGCTTCCACCCAGTTTGAGAAGGAATCATTGATAAGCACTCTTTGAGTACGATTCTGGAGCCAACTGTGACTCCATCTAATAGTTGTTCCCTCTAGCCCACATTTAGCTAACTTGCTAATCAGAATATCATGGGGCACTTTGTCAAAAGCTTTACTGAAATTGAGATGCATTATGTCCACAACATTCCCACAGTCTACAAGGGAGGTTACCCGATCAAAAAATGAGATGAGATTAGTTTGGCAGGATTTGTTCTTCATAAATCCATGTTGACTCCTAGTAATCACTGCATTGCTTTCAAGGTGCTTACAGATTGACTGCTTTATAATCTGCTCCAGAATTTTTCCAGGGATTGATGTTAGGCTGACTGGTCTGTAGTTCCCTGGTTCCTCATTCTTGCCCTTTTTGAAGATAGGGACAACATTAGCTCTCCTCCAGTCATCTGGCACTCCACTGGTCCTCCATGATTTCACAAAGATAATAAAGGGCGGTTCTGAGAGTTCTTCAGCCAGTTCCTTCAATACTCTAGGATGCAGTTTATTGGGCCCTGCCAATTTGAACTCATTCAAAGTGATTAGGTATTCCTTGACCATTTGTCTCTCAATCTCAAGCTCCAATCCTGACTCTTCTACTTCATGTTGTTGCAGATGGGTGAGCTCTGAAGGTTTTCACAAAGAATAGAAAGTACAGAGCTGTTCAAGGGCACAAGGCAGCTGGCCCTGAACAGAAAGTGTTTAAAAGCAGTGAGCAAAAGAACAGAAGTGTGGGGGATGAGCTGTATGGGAGAAAGAGACTTGTATCATATTGAGCTAAGTAAAAGCTTCTATTTGCAAGAGCCTGGTGTGCGCGTTGTTACTCTGGCAAACTGGTTTATTGCCTGGCATCGGATCTGTTTGGTCTATCGCTTCTACATCTATCACAAATTCACCACACATGTTTCCTGGGAGGGTCATAGGCCCTTTTCTGGGAGAAGACTGAGCCAAAGTAGGAATTGAGCACTTCTGCCTTTTCTTTGTCATCTGTTATCATTTTGCCATCCTCATTGAGTAGCTGTGCCACCATTTCTTTTCTCTGTCTTTTACTATGGACGTACCTGAAGAAAGCTTTTTTGTTGCTTTTAGCATCCCTCGCTAACCTCAGCTCATTCTCAGCTTTAGCCTTCCTGACACCATCCCTGCAATTCCGTGATACCTGCCTGTACTCTTCCTTTGTGGCCTGGCCTTCTTTCCACTTCCTGTATGTGTCCTTTTTTGTTTTCAGGTCATCTCTAAGCTTTTTGTGAAGCCACATTGGCTTCTTCTGCTGTTTCCCCCCTTTTTTCCTTGCTGGAATTGTTTGCCATTGCGCTTTTAGAATTTCCTTTTTTAGAAACTCCCATTCATCAGAGCTGGCTTTTGCTTTTCCATTTGTGCACACAGCTCCTGACTGAGTCAACGTTCAGCCAGCTCAGTGGCTCCCAAATGGCTAGTAGATGCCATGGAGGTTCCTGCTGACTCCTCCACCACCACCACCACCCCGCCGGCTTTGCATGATTTGGATTGTTCTGTAAGACTGAGAGATAGTGATTGGCCTAGGTGAGTTTCATGGTTGTGTGGGAACTTGAACCTGGAGACTCCCTAGTCCTAATCTGACAGTAATCACTTCACCACATTGGTTTTCTCTATATTTATGTAGTAATGAAGATTTGAAAATAAAGTTTTCAAATAAACAACTAAAGTGAATAGCTACAATAGCCATTAGGGCAGTGTAAAACACACCTACAGGCTAAAAGATACCTACCATGTAATAAAGAAACTTGCATTTCCTAGTAAAAAGATGGCATGTCAATTTAATTCATCTTCAATACATAAATACTGTATTTTACTAGAGGAGGAAAAATAATTTAGTACGTGCCTAGTTCTAGAATTTTCCAGTTTTAATAAAGGTTTTTAGATGTCACCCTATCAAAGTCCCCCATGTGATCATGTATATAGGTACACAACTGCATGGAGAAAGAATACGAAATTGTATACACAAGGAACCAGCACACATCTGCATAATTACAGTTGCTGGGGTAAATGTAGCAGCGATAACTGAAATGGTTATATTCTCACATACCCAGCTCTGTTCACATTAGCATCTCTTAAAGCAGTTATGAACAAAATTGTGTGGAATGGCTTAAGCATGAACCACCTCTGCAAGGCTAATCTTATTTATGTTGTCTCAAAAGCAAGTTTTACTCAGTTCCATGGGACTTAATCCCAAACTAATGCCCACAGGACTGC
This sequence comes from Rhineura floridana, assembly GCF_030035675.1. Lineage (NCBI taxonomy): Eukaryota > Metazoa > Chordata > Lepidosauria > Squamata > Rhineuridae > Rhineura > Rhineura floridana. The sequence goes on from NC_084486.1 coordinate 72,301,942, forward strand.
AATGCAAACTGCACTGCCTATATACGTTGCCTCGTTTTTGAGCTAACAAGGTTAGCAATAATCTTACCCAGGAAGTTACTTATTAATGAAGTTAGCAGTTTGCAACTCTATTTATGAAGGGTGCCATTTTGACTACTTTTCAGCCTTCCATATCCAATTGATAGCTCTGATTGGATGCGGTCCCATTGTAAGGAAACGGCAGCTCTGGTGCAAGAGGGAAATGGTGCCAAAGCAGCTGCCCAAAGGGCAAACTCAAGTTGTTTTTTTAAAGAAGACCATTTGAAATTTTAAAAAGGAAGCATATGGAGGTTTTTTGGTGGACATTTCAAAGGCCTGGGGAAAAAAACTTTTCATGCTGAAAACACATGAGCTTCCAGTGCAGTTCTAGTTACTTGTTTCTCTATAACTCTGCTTCAGATGTTCAAAGAACATGTAAAGGCATGAAATGTGTAGGTGATGTGGGGATGATCCTTCAGTGTCCCATCCCGGGCTGTTCTATCCCTGACCTTCCTGCACTGAATGGGAAGCATGTTCAGCTAAATCCACTTAGAAGCCTCCCCATGGTTGGGAACCCTGTGTTATCAGTTTTCCTGTTCTCAGGGAGGCTCCTAAACAAGTTCAGCTGAGGGCATTTACAAGCCCCCTTCAGGTCCTGCCTACTCAACAAAGGAAGGAGACCAGATGAGGATGGGAACATTGGAAGCAAGAGTAGCCCATGCCCCCTGTGCCCTCACACATTCTTTGAATATCTGAATAGGGTTCAAGTTAGCCACAGAACATATCACAGGAACTGACTCTGAATCATCCCTGTCGTTTGATACCACCTGCTCCATCATCAAGCCAACTGTTCTTATATGAGTTTAGCTTTCTATGCTAAGTGCTATGCAGGAGACAAAGTAATCACCAATCAGGAGTAGAATGAGTGTTGCCATCCTTTTGGTCAGAGTCCAGTGATTTGTCAGCTGTGTTTGTTTTGCTTCCATGCTCGCAAACCATGTTGCTATCAATGACTGAACATTCTGCAGACAAGACATCCCACAGAAGCAAGCACAGAAAAGTAGCTCTGTCACAGCAACTCACTTTTCTGGATGAACACATATTTCCCACCAAAATAGAAAAGCCGTAGCAGGGGACTATCTGAAGCAGGGGCTTGCAAATATAACTCTGAAACCTCAATGTTAAATAAAATCCTCATCCCCACCACCACCTCCCTGTTCCAGAAGGGATGTAGTCTCCTTTAGACGTGAAGTAGATCTAGGCGAGAAGAGGGAGCTATTTGAAGATTAACAAAATGTTTTTGCTGATTTACTTCCCTGGTTAAAAACTGATTTACTGAGGAATGTTAACTAACTGGAAAGTGACAGGAAAGAACTAGGTATTAGTTACCACTAAAGCTGAATCCCATAAAAACAAAAGTATCTATTTCTGTCTTTGTACAGGAAAGTACTAACAAAAACATGCTTGGCTTGTTCTCTGTGATATGACAGCCCCATGAGGGACAAAAGTGTGGGTGTCTTAGCTCCTCTCAAAGCTTTAGAAACATACCACACTTAAGTCTTCAAGAGTATGTGAACGCATAGAGATGGGAAGGTAAGTTTATTTTCATTGTGCCTCTGTACTATTGAACTTAATACATCCCAATCAAATACACAGGAATTACTTCACTCATTTTATTCTAAAATGATGTGAAAGACTGGTAGAGAATGTTTTTATGTTATAGAACAAAAGTAGTAATCAGTCACATTTTTAATGCAATGTTTCTTTACTTGGGTTTTTTGTTAAGTGTATATCAGGGTTTGTCTACTATATGTTTCACATAGCTTCTTTGTTTACCTTGTTGACAGATTGCAAAAGGCAGCAAAATAGTACGTGCAGACTTCTGCAGAAGCAAGAAACCCCTAAATAAGCCCATTAGTACAGTTACACTAGACAAAGAACTTTAAAGCCATTATACATGCTCCTTTTTGTTCCTTTACTCAGTAATCCCATCACTTATGATTAAAGTATACATATTTTATATGCAAAAATCAATTTGCTGGTAATAGCTCAGTTTTCACTGCAAGAATGAATCTCAGTTATACCAATTTGTTATTTTGCTATCTTCAGCTACAATACTTTAGCAACTGCAAATAATACATTATGTATTCCTTACATTTTGTTTGCAAAATGAATGACATACTGTTTTCATAGATGTTTTGACAGTGTAGTCCACCACCACCTCTCACACCAGGTTTTTGGCACAAATAACCCTCGCTCACCTCCGTTAAAAGGTGAATACATGCGCATCCAAACTGTTTCTCTACTGCTGCTTGCTTGCTCAATACTGTGAAATTTCTATGATAGACAATAACTGGTTTTGAACATCTATAGCTATCACGGCTCACAGAATGTATCCTCAAGACCACATTAGTTCATTCTTAAGTCATCAGGAACACAACCTTTCACTGTTTATATATTAGACAAAGTCACTTGATACCATCATTATAACATCAAGTTGGTTCTATTTGTCTAAGCTTTCAATTGCAATTAATTGATCTTTTTGTTCATTTCTGCACTTTTACATATTGTCTTATTTATTTAGGGAATTTATAAAACCCTTCAAAGTGGCTTACAACATGCATATAAAATGCAATAAAACATTATATCAAAATAACACCAATAAAAAGCAGTAACAATAAAAACAAAGCCTTGGATCTAAAGACATGGTTGCATGAACAGAATACACTTCTATTTGTTCAGTCTTCCCAATTTTCATAAATTCCCCCAGCTACAAAGTTCTTGGTACATGCCATATTGTTCCGGAGGATCCACCCAGCTCCATGAGCAAATTTTCAGGGTGTGCAGGGGGCTGCAGAGGACAGGGCTTAAAAAAAAAAAAAACTCTGCTCCATTTACAGAATGGAAGTTGGGATCCAAGCCAAAGATAATAGGTGAATATCACGTTAAAAACTGCAGTTAAAAGTCAAATAAATACCACTACAAACCACAGAACAAGACAGACTTTTCTCATCTAAAAGATTGTGGTGGCCACTGAACAGGTCTGATAAAAGAGTACCATAGTCTGGGAGCTATCACAGAAAAGGCTTTCTTTCTGGTGGATCATCTTCACTTACCTTCTGAATGATCTGAACTGCTAGGCAGGTGAGTGTACAAGTCCCAGACTGTTTAAGACTTTAAAGATCAAATCAGTAAAAAATAATAAAAATACCTAAATCTAAATTTATACACTGTGTATAATCCACAGGTGGCCTTCCATGGCAGAAAGCTCTCTTTTGAATGCAGAAGGGTGTGTGTGTGTGTGTGTGTTTTGCTGGGTGCAAGCCTTTGCAAAGAATTTGTACAAAAGACTGTACAACATCTTGTGCAAACTAAAGCACACCTCTCAATTTCTTTTCTAGTGCAATTATCTTGGACATGGTCTCAAGAGGCATGCTAGCACAAGGCATTGCACAATCTCTGCGACAAAGTGTTTCAGTAGCTCTTGCGCAACATTTCACAGAACTGTACCACCGCCATAATTTCCAAGTTTGTGTCTGTGTTGGAATTGTTTTTTAAGATGTTTTTAAAGTTTTTTTAAAAAGATGTTTTTAATACGTTTTTAAAGATGGTTTGTTTTAATATACCTTAAAGTCTTTTTTAAAGATTTTTAAAGTGTTTTTAGTGTTTTTGTTTGCTGTCCTGGGCTCCTACTGGGAGGAAGGGCGGGATATAAATTTAATAAATAAATTCTTCCACAAGCACATTTCCGGTTCCACAATACAAACTTGTAGGGGAGGAAGAATAAAAATTAATTAAATACTTAAAAAGACAGTAAGTCACTTAAAAATTAAAAACCTGCTTCAATAAACAAGTTTTAAATTTGTTGTTGTTGTTAAAATTTATATCCCACCCTTCCTCCCAGAAGGAGCCCTAGGCAGCAAACAAAGTGCCCATTAAAAACAGAAAGGGAGCCTAAAGGCTCTCAACAGAGAGGACATCTCACAGTTCTAGAAACACTGCAGTAGGGCCCCACTCATATGGCAGGTTAGGTTCCAGACCCCTGCCAGAAAGCGAAAACCGCCGAAAAGTGGATCAGCTATAGTGCGGGGGTCTGGAACCTAACCTGCTGATCGCACCAGAGGAGAAGGAGTTCAGATCTTCCCCTCCTCGGGCATGATCAGCTCGAGCGGGAGTCTGATCGCGCCAGAAGAGGAGAAGTTCGGCTGTAGCAAGCTACAGCTGATCTTTCCCTCCTCAGGATTGATCAGCTAGAGTGCGCAAGTCTGACCACCCCTGAGGAGGATAAGATCAGCTGTAGCATGCTACAGCTAATGTTTCCCTCCTTGGCTTCAGCTGATCGCACCAGAAGAGGAGAAGATCGGCTGTAGCGAGCTGCAGCTGATCTTCCCTTCCTCGGGTGCGATCAGCTGGAGTGTGCGAGTCTGACTGCCCCCAAGGAGGATAAGATCAGCTGCAGCATGCTACAGCTGATCTTTCCCTCCTCGGCCCGATCAGCTCAAGCGGGAGTCTGATCGCGCCAGAAGAGGAGAAGATTGGCTGCAGCTGATCTTTCCCTCCTCGGGCGTGATCAGCTGGAGTGCGCGAGGCTGAACGCCCCAATAAGCAGGAGTCTGATCACGCCAGAAGAGGAGAAGATTGGCTGTAGCAAGCTGCAGCTGATCTTTTCCCCCTCTGGCGCAATCAGCTGGAGTGCGGGGAGCTCCAGCCCCCCCTCCAGCTGATCACCCCACTGGCACCGTATTAATGGAATGCTGAAAAGCGGGGCCCTACTGTACTGAAAAGGCCATTGAAACATAGGAAGCTGCCTTATACTGAGTCACACTACATATAGTATTGACTAGTGGCTCTTCAAGATCTCAGACAACAAACATTCTCTGCTCTATCTGCAGATGTTGGAGATTGAACCTGGGACCTCCTGCATGAAAAGCGCCTGCTCTACTACTGAGCTACAGCTCCTCCCCTTGTCTATTTTGCCTATTCTTCATTACCTGTATAATACTAGATGCAGAACAGGACCTCTAATCTCAGGCCATGGATTTAAGGAAGGGGATATGTTCAAGGTGGTCAATACCAGTTAACAATGTGGCTACTATATTCTTCACCAGTTTTCTGAACATTGTTAAAGACAATCCCACGTACAGTGCATTATAGTAAGCTAGTCTGAGAGCCAGTGTGGTGGTTAGAGTGTTGGACTATGACCTGGGAGACCAGGGCTCAAATCCCCACACAGCCATGAAGCTCACTGGGTGACCTTGGGCCAGTCCCTGCCTCTCAGCCTCAAAGGAAGGCAATGGTAAAACCACCTCTGAATACCGCTTACCATGAAAACCCTATTCACAGGGTCGCCATAAGTTGGGATCGAGTTGAAGGCAGTCCATTTCTATTTCAAGCTAGTCTGGATGTTACTAGAGCATGGAGTTCCTGGAAGATATGGACTATTTCGATTCATTTCAATCTGGGTTCAGATGTGGTTTGGGGACTGAATCAGCCTTGGTCACCCACTGCATACTTGTGTCGAGAGTGGGACAGGTGGAATGCATCTCTGCTCCTGCTTCTTGATCTGTCTGTGGCTTTGGATACCACTGAGCACAGTATCCCTCTGAACTGGCTCTGTGGAGTTGGTACTGGTGGCACTGTTTTACAATGGTTCTGTTCCTATATGCAGGGTAGGAACAGGGTAGGAACCAGATGGACAGCCACCTGTCGGGTATGCTTTAAGTTGTATTCCTGCATTGAGCAGGGGGTGGGACGTGATGGCCTTATAGACCCCTTCCAACTGTACTATTCTGTGCTTCTATGATTTTAGAAACTAGCATTGGGAGACTGTGTGTCAGCCCCACAGTTCTTGTGTTATAGTGTGCCTCAAGGCATGATCTTGTGGCCAATGCTGTTTAACATCTATATGAAGCCACTGGGAGAGGTCTTTTTGAGTTTGGAGGCATCAGCATGTTGATGATACACATGTCTACTTTTTCACAACATTTAAATTAGGAGAGGTTGTGCATGGTCTGAAATGTTGTCTGGATGCAGTCGTGGAATCGATGAGGAACATTGAAGTACTGCAGGTGGATGGTTCCTGTGTCCAGGAGATTGGCCATTTGGCTGTTCTGGACAGACTTGCTCTCCCTATGAAAGAACAGATGTCATGGGCCCTTAGGAGAACCTTTGGCAAGATTGGGAGGATGGAGAGTGGTTTGCAGATGTTGAGGAAGGCCCCAGGGAAGTCCTGGGTGAGACACTTCCAGAACCCTCTGGCAGCTCCTTATCTAGTGAGGTTAATGTTGCTGGTCACACACCCCCACTCCCTGATGACTGAGGAGGAATCCTCCCTGGCACGCAGCCCATATCTAGCAACTGAGCAAACAGAGGCAGGCCAGAGTGATAAAATGAGTTCAGAGGGAGAGCTTACAATCTCTTCAAGGTCATACCAGCTGAAAAAAAGATGTTTTGCAGTCAGATTTCTTTCTGCTCATAGAAGGAGCTCCCATCTTGCAGCACAAGCTAGAAAGTACCAGAGTAACTAGTGCAAGTAGAATGCCCACCTCTCTTATATTTAGAGTGCCTGGACATGGTAAGGTGGTTGCACCATCTGTGTTGCCTCCACATGCTTGTCTGTTCCTGTTCTGTGTCCTGAGATATGCCTAGTCTTTATCCTGAACCTTGGCTAGAGTGTGTGATGCTGTTTTCCTGTATTGACTTCTGGAATAAAGCTTCTTGCAAAACCCAGTCTTCAGGTCCTGAGTCTACTTCTCTGCCTGGGACCCAAGGCAACATGTTAGTAGTTTCGGGGTGCTCTTAGATCCATCTTTGTCATTTGAAGTTCAGGTAGCTTCAGTAGCTAGAAGTGCCTTTTACCAACTAGGCTGATGCACCAACTACAGCCATTCTTGGACAGGGACAGCACCGGTAACCTCAAGACTTGATTACTGTAACATAGTACATGGCAATAATCATGTGCAGCTACCCTTGAACCTGGCATAGAAGCTCCAGCTGGTGCAAAATTATGCAGCTAGACTGTAGATGGGGACAGACTACCACCAACACATAACACCAGTGCTTAAAAGCAACACTAGTGCCTGCCCAAATGTTAATGGACTGGGTTCAAGGTTCTTGTATTAATTTACAAGGCCTTTAACAACTTGAGCCCAGATTATCTTAAGGACAATCAGATCCCTTATATACCTCCCTGATCATTGGCATCTGCAGGGGAGTCTCTGTTAGTGGTCCCCCATGGGTCAGATATAGAGTCTATAACTACCAGAAGCCATGCACTCAGAACTGTGGGTCTAATCCTGTGGAATTGACTCTCGACTGAAACTAGACAACACCCTCCCAGCTAAACTTAAGATATTTGACAAAAACTTTTCTATTTCAGCAGAGAATTTAAAATAGCTTTCTGTTTCTACGATGAATGTTGCTGTATTTTTTTTTTTAAAAAAACCATTTCATGTGCACCACTTACAATAAATGGAAATTCTTACCATGAATTTCTCGTCCCAGGGGTTCCTGGAGGGCATTCAGATTCTTGGGATGGAGCCTCCCCCTGGCACTACAGGCAGAGTCCTAATTACCTCACCCAGGGGGAGGAGCCATCCCATCCTCCAGACCGACTGGAAGAGCAAGAACGGCCCCTCAACCCTCAATGGAAAAACTCTTGTGTGTCCAAACTCATTAAAAGAAAGAAAAAACTAGGAACTAGGCAGAGAAAAATGACAGAACGTTAGTAAAAAGATAGATTAGATAATGGCATGAAATCCCCAGGGAGGTCCTAACTATCTCCCCAACATGTGGGGCACTGGCACAAGCCACTATGAACTATCATGAGTAGACTAATGGCACTGGAATGAAGAGGTGAGGGAATGCCCTCCAGTAACCCCTGGGAAGAGAAATTCACAGTAAGAATTTCCATTTATTCCCCAGTGGTTCCTGGAGGGCATTCAGATTCTCAGGATGTACCAGAGCCCAGTGTCGTCCTGGGTGGGATCCTGAGTGCCAACAAGTCATGCCTGAACTACCCTTTGCAACACCCTCCTCCTGAACCTGCGCCCACCGAAGCCCAGCAATTGATTTTATCATGTTTGGAGAACGTATGCAGCGAGGTCCATGTGGCTGCTCTACTTATGTCCTCAATTGGAAAACTCCACTTAAAGGCAGCAGAAGTGGAAGCCCCGCTCAATGAATGGGCTGTGGTCCCCCCGGTGGCAATTTCCCCAGAGTCTGGTAGGCCTGAACAATTGCCTCCTTGAGCCACCTGGAGATGGAAGAAGATGAAACCTTCCTTCCCCTGGTAACCCCACCAAAGGAAATGAACAGAGCCTCTGTTTTCCTGAACCCAGAAGTCCTATCTAAGTAAAAATGGAAGGCTCTGCACACATCCAGAGAATGTCAGACCCTTTCCTTGGAAGAAGTGGCATTAGGACAAAATGATGGGAGAACCACCTCCTGTGCCCTATGAAAAGCGGAGTTGACCTTAGGAATAAAGGATGGATCTGGCCTCAGGACAACCAGCTCCCAGTTCTGAGACCCTGCACGCTGTTGTGATAGCCACTAGAAAAACTGTCTTGAGTGTCAGGAACTTCTCACATGTAGCCAGTGGCTCAAAAGGGTGCCCCATCAAGGCGGAGACTACCCAGTTCAGGTTCCATACAGGAAACCTATGAATCACTGGAGGATTCCTCTGCCCCACACCTCTGAGGAAAAGTCGACACAAGGGATGTGTGGATAAGGGAGGATCCCCCTTGCAACTCAAGATACTGATAATGGCAGCCACGTGCTGTTTCAAAGTATTGGAGCTGAGCCCTTTGTCCAACCCTGCCTGTAAGAAACCCAGTACGTCTACCACTTTCCTAGAGGCTGGGTCCCTCGCATTGGTTCTTTACCACTCCACAAACTTTTTCCATGTGGAGCCATAAGTTTTATATGTGGAAGCTTTCCTAGAGGCCAAAAGAGTATCTAGAACTGCTCCCGAAAACCCCAACTCCTCTAGCCAACTCTGCTCAGCCTCCACACACTCAAGCAAAAGCTCTGGTCGCGGATGAAGAACTGGCCCCTGACTCAGCAGGTCTGGTCTGATAGGAAGAAGCCATGGTTCCTGAACAGATAGGTGGAGAAGCTCCAGAAACCAGGGTCTCCTTGGCCAATACGGTGCTACTAAGATCACCTTGGTCTGCAACTGTCGGATGAGTCTTACCGTCTGTAACAGTAGAGGAAAGGGAGGAAAGGTGTAAAGTAACTCCCTCAGCCAAACTGTGGTCAGAGCATCTGATCCCTGTGCCTCCGGATGCTGAAAACAGGAGAAGAACTTTGCGAGTTGGGAGTTCTGGTATGTTGCAAAAAGATCCACTTGTGGAACCCCAAAACGTCTGATGATCTGGTGAAATACTTGGGGGTGAAGTTGCCACTCCACCCCCAGGAGCGACGCCCTGCTCAGCCAGTCTGCTGTCATGTTTTGTATTCCAGCTACATGTTCCGCCTTCAGTGATCCAAGGTGAGACTCTGCCCATTGGAACAGAAGGCGAACTTCGTTCGTCCGGGCCCTCAACTTCATTCCTCCTTGATGGTTGATGTATGCCTTCATTGCCACGTTGTCAGTCCGCACCAGGGCATGGACCCCTATGACGTGTGGAGCAAACTTCAGTAGCGCCAGTCTCACTACTCGGAGCTCCAGCCAGTTGATGTTCTGGTCCAGTTCCCTGGCCTTCCACACACCCTGTGCCATGTGTGACTCCACGTGTGCCCCCCAGCTGTAACAGCTGGCATCTGTCCAGCCTCACTCCCCTGAGTAGCCTCTGAGGAGACTGCCATCACCCCCATTCTTGGTGCAGAGGCGAGCTGATTGGAACCTGCATCCTGTGGAATTGAGCAATTTGGTCCTGGAAGGGTAGGAGTGCTTGCAGCAGGGGTCAAGAATGAAAACGGGCCCAGCTCACTAGGTCCTAGCAGGATACCAGCATCCTCTGGAGTTTTGCCAGTTCCATCAGCTCTACTGGCCTGGATGAGGTCACCTTTAATGTGAGCTCCTGGATCTTGGCCACCCGCTCCTGAGTGAGCCTCATGCGGTATTGGACTGAGTCTATTCGCACCCCCAGATGGGTAATGTTCTGCGTGGGCTCCAGGGTGCTCTTTTCGAAGTTCACCACAAAGCCGTGGCTGGTAAGGTAGCACAGAGTGGTCTGAACATCAATCCTACACTGGTCCCTCGATGGGGCCTTGACAAGAATATCATTGAGATATGGGTGAACCTGCACCCCCAGGGTCCTCAGATGAGCCATCAGTGCCACTAGGACCTTGGTGAAAACCCTGGGGGTGGAAGTCAGTCTGAATGGAAGAGCCTTGTATTGGTAATGCTTGTTGGCATAACAGAAACAAAGGGATTTTCTGTGCTCCTGTTGTATTGGAACATGAAGGTATGACTCCAACAGGTCTATGGAGGCCATCCAATCACCTTGGGTGATGGCCTCTGAGATGATTTCAAGGTTTCCATTTTGAATTTCTTGTAGGCATTCTCCGGTTGAGCCATCTGAGGTCTAAAATAGTCCTTGTCTGTCCATTCTTTTTCGGGCCGAGAAAGAAAAGTGAGTAGACTCCCCTGTTCCTTTCCCAAACTGGTACTGGTTCCACTGTCCAGTAGATGTTGTATGGCCATGAGGAAGGCCCTGTGTTTGTCCGACTTGGTCAACTTCGGGGTCCTGATGAATTTCTCTCTGGGACACCTTGAAAATACCAAGGAGTACCCTGAGGAAACTGTTGCCAGGACCCAGCGATCGGACGTTGTAGTGGTCCAGACTGTCTTGAAGTTGAGCAGGCATCCCCTTATGGCTCCCTGGGGTGCCAACGATTTGGTGTCAGGATGACTGTCCCTTCTTCACTCCCTTCTGGAACTTAGATTGGGAAGGATGAGGAGGTGGATGGTATCTTGACTGGTTGGAACTTGTGTATCTATCTTGTCTCCCGCACCAGGCCTCGTATCCTGATGACGTGCTTTGGCGATGGAAAGGCTTTGAGCTCCGAAAGGACTGAATCTGTTTAGACTTGCGTTCATCCTTCTCTGCCCCTGGCAGCGCCTTCTGCTTGTCCCTAGTTTCAACAAGGACCTTTTCCAGTGATTCCCAAAAAAGCTTCCCCCCCCGAAACAGAGAGTTGGCCAGACACCCCTGGGATCCTGGGTCCACGTCCCAATGATGGAGCCACAGGTTATGTCTCGCCACTGTGCTGGAGGCCATCGTCCTGGCATTAGACATCATAGTGTTCCGTGTGGCATCTGCTTGGAAGGCTGCTGCCAGAGAAATCTTCTTCAGACCATCTTTGATGCTCTTGAGAAGATCCTCTCTGCTGGCCAGCTCGTCCGCCCAGTGACGAACACTGCGAACACTGACACAGCCACTGAGGCTCTGAAAGCGGCTCCTTGTGCCTCAAAGTCTCCGTGCAGTGCCACCTTGACCCTCTTATCACAAGCACCCTTAGGCCCCCCTTCCCCCTCTGTTGGAAGAACCACAGAGGAAGAGAGAGCAACCACTGTCCGGTCCACTGCTGCCGTTCTAAGCTGTTCCATCACCATGGGAGCAAAGGAGTAATGCTTGCTAACCAGCTTGTGCAATGGTTTATGTTTACCTGGAGTTGCCCACTCTGCTGACCACAGCTCCTGGAAAGAGACTGGGAAAGGGAGAGTAGCTATTCTGGGGTGGCCTTCTGGAAAGGCTGATTTAGACCTCTTGGAGGGAGTAGAAGCAGCTGGATCAGGTTCCTTAGGTTGCTCTTTGGGTAATTCCAGGATCCGCCTAGTTTGGGCAAGAATTGCAGGAAAAACCTCTGCTGGGAAGAGTCTGCTCCTTGGAGGAGGAGCTTCTGATTCCTCCTCAGATAGTTCCCCTTCCTCCCTGTCTGATGAGGATGAGGAGTGCCCCAAACCTGATATAAGCCCCAAGGCAGTGGTGGCCTTATTACTAAATCTCCTTTTGGGCCCATGTCTTCCCTTCTGACTATGGGAAGAATGGGCCCTCTTACCCCTATGCCTGCCGTTCTGGTTCCTTCTATAAACTGGTGAGGAAGAAGAGGCAGATGAAAAGGATATGGAAGAGAGAGATGAGGAGGAAGGTGTGGGGGAGGGCGACTTTGTGCGCCTCCTCTTTTTGTGCCCCTTGTGGGGGTGATGCCTTCTCTTTTGAAGGGATTGATTGATTATGTTTATTACGGTCATAGACCAGCATAAAAAATACAGCATAAAAAAATAGAGGAAAAGAAAAATACAGAAGATCAACTAGACATTTTTCCATTAAAAACCGGAATAAAATACTTAAAACAAATTCATTTTAAAACCAGTATTAGCTCTAGGATTAGTTACTCTTTTATCAGATTCCTTCTACAGCATATGGCAGCAGCACAAAAGCTGGCTAGCTTAGCTGATGTTCGCGGAGTGTGATCAGATAGGAGAAATTCCACATAAAAAGCCTCATCCCTACCAGGTATATTTTGTAAGATGGGGATGATTAAAACAGAACGAAGATCACGATAAAATGTACAGTGCAATAGAACGTGGCCCACTGACTCAACTACCCCTTCATCACAGGGACACAACCGCTCAGCATATGGGATTTTTTTAAACCTACCATCCAAAAGTGCCAAGGGTAAAATATTGAACTTGGCACGCGTAAATGCTTTCCTAAGCTTAGGAATGGTCAAGGTAGCTAGGTAATGAGCGGGGGCAAATGGTCTTGAGTTAAAGCTAAGATCAGGATAAAGTGCAGCCTGTGCTAGACGATTTTGAAAAACTGTATCTAGGATTTTTTGGAAAATATATGCTTTTGCTTTCGAATAGCCAAGAGTGAGAATGGAGGGGGTGGAAAAACCTAAGCTTAGTAATTTCATATTTAGTGACCATTTCCATTTGGACTGAAAAGCGTCAAACAGCGTAAGTGGGGCCAAGCCCACAGGAGCAAACATCATTTTTAGCCAGAATTTTATTCTGGACGTCCAAATACGGATTTCTATCTTAGTAACCATGGCTTCTAATCGCACAATGGAATTGGGTACACAACCCGGAATACCAAGAATAGATCATAGAAATTTAGTTTGGACAGATTCCAAAGGAATATGGTTGTCGTAGGCACATATTTGTGACCCATAAAGCAGCTGAGCATTAACTTTAGCTGCAAAACTCTGGATTGCTGATGGGACGTATTGACCCTCTTTAGAATAGAAGAAAGAGAGGAGTGCCTTCGTACTTTTCTGAGCATTTACAATGGCACTCTTTGCTTGGAGTCGCCACGTTCCAGATGAGTGTAATATTATCCCAAGATATTTAAAGGAAGCTACCTGATCTATTGGGTGACCATTTAACTGCCAGCGGTGCTTGACCCTTTTTCAAGAGAAGACTAAAACCTTTGGTTTATCATAATTGATTGTCAAGAGTTCTTTTTTACAAAAACCGGCGAGAGCACTTAACAAATGTCTTAACTCAATGCATGTTAGAGATAAAAGAACTACATCGTCAGCATACAGGAGAATGGACAGAGGCCTCTGAGACAATCTAGGCTGGTGACAACAGGCCGGGATCAATCTTTCAACCAGGGAGTTGATATAAAAATTAAACAGAGTAGGGGCTAGAATGCACCCTTGCTTAACTCCCTTAAAGGTAGAAATAGGGTTAGATAACTGGCTGGCGCTATTACATCTTACTCGAACGTAGGTATTATCATATAAACGACGTATGAGTAACAAAAGACGCCTGTCAATGCTAGTAGACTCAAGTTTCGCCCAAAGTCTATCTCTAGGGCATTTTAGCATGTGTTTTAAATTGTTTTTATATTGTTTTAAATTTTAAAATTGTGTTTTAAATTGTTTTTAAAATATGTGTTTTAAATTGTATATTTGTTTTAATGTTTTTGATTGCTGTAAACCACCCAGAGAGCTTCGGCTATGGGGCAGTATACAAGTGCAATAAATAAATAAATAATAGGGATCAGATCAAACGCTGATTTGAATTCAATAAAAGTCGAATAGAGGGCTCCCCCAGGCTTAGCCAGATGTTGGAGGACTAGACCATGGTCCATAGTGGAACGATCCACTCTAAAGCCGGCCTGCTCATCGGCTATATGATCTTGTTCCAGCCAGGCTTGCAATTTCTCAAATAGGTGGCGGGCGTACAGCTTGCTGACAATATTGAGGAGGCTGATGGGTCTGTAGTTGGAGGGGTCAGATCGTGAACCTTTTTTATAAATAGGAATAATTATAACAAGACCCCAGTCCTCCGGAATACAGGCTGAATGGTCTATGTTTGTAAATAGAGCAGCCAGTGTTGGTGTCCACCACTCCACACTGGATTTGAATACCTCAGCGGGGATGTTATCGGCCCCTGGAGCTTTACCTGGTTTGAGATTATCAATAAGATTAGAAACTTCCCTCGCGGTGACTGGTGGCCACTCAGGATATTCGTGTACATCAAAATTGGGCATTTGGTGTCGTATCTGTTCGCAAGCATATATTTTACTAAAATGGGATTCCCAGGTATTGACTGAGATATAATAGTCCAAATTAATTGAGGATTTAGGCCATCCCCTAGCAACCAGCTTCCAGAAAGTACTTGAGTCCTTTAATCTGGAGACTTTTAACAAGCACTGCCAACTTTCTTTTTGAGCTAAAGTATTTTTCCGTGCTATTAAGTGCTTATAGGATTTCTTCAACTCTAGGCATTCTGTGAGCAGAGATTAAGAATTCTTATCTCTGTATAGTCTGTATTTTGCGAGTATTTGTTTTTTCAAAGCTACACATTCCTGGTCAAACCAGGATTTAGATTTAGTTTACCTACAGGAAGAAGAGTTTTGCTCCATGATTCAGGGGTTATGTCATTCTGTATAGCCAAGATCAATTGCTGAAAGGACTCAAGGGCAATTTTCGGAGATGTCGCTGTAGTTATAGCCTCACGGAGGTCAAGGCATCTGTCCGAGTTTAGTATGCCTTTTAAGTCCTTATCTAGCGCAACTGACCACTTACTACGAGTTGAATGTAGTTCAAACTCTTCATTCAGAGTTGGTCCATGTTTGAGGTGGATAGGTTGATTGCCACAGTGCAAAGAAAGGGCCAAAGGAAGATGGTCACTTTCAGAACGGTTGTCTACTGTACACGATAAAAATGCATGATATAAATGATAGGATACCACGAAATAGTCAGTGGTGGATGCTCCAGCACCAGATAGAAAAGTAAATTCCCCATTGCTGTCTCCTTTCGCACGACCATTAGCCGAAACTAGGTTCAAGTTGTTTACCATCTGCATGAGGCATAAGCCGGCGTAGTTAGATCCTTTATCTTTCGAATGTCTATCCAGTATACCCAAAGACTCCTCTATTGGCAGCGGTGTCTCTTGGAAGCGCAAAAAAAGAACCTCGTTGCTCGGGCCTGTTCTGGCGCTGAAGTCCCCCGCAAGAACCACCGGGGCTTCTGGGTATAGAGTTATTAATTTGCCAATATATTCTTCTAGCTTTAGGATGACAGCCTTCATTGATGTTTTCTGATGATGGGGGGGGAGTAAACATTCACAAGCAGTAGACACACCCAGTCAAATTTGATGACTAAGGATATTGCAAGCTTCTCCAGTGGGTCTGGTTTAATGATGGAGGCTCAAAAGTTTGTATGAACGAGCATACTCAGACCACCCCTGGGATGTTCCCCCTTAGAGCTTGGGGTAGCTTCAAGTGAGTAAGTTGTAAATCCATTTAAATCTAGGCCTTCCCCTAGCCAGGTTTCTTGGAGAAGGATTTTTTTAAAAAAAATACTCCAAAAAAGATGGGTCTAGAGCTGTACTCTTCCAGCCCGAGATATTCCATGATATAATCAA
This sequence comes from Rhineura floridana, assembly GCF_030035675.1. Lineage (NCBI taxonomy): Eukaryota > Metazoa > Chordata > Lepidosauria > Squamata > Rhineuridae > Rhineura > Rhineura floridana. The sequence goes on from NC_084486.1 coordinate 72,317,771, forward strand.
TAGATGAGAGTTGAAATAACCTGCTATTTGTCAGACTGGAACTGGATGGATGGGAGATGGGTTTTGCCTTACAGTTGGGCGACATGTTGACCCAGGATCTGCCTCGTATGGAGCAATTACCTCAAAAATTGGGTCAAGTCTACTGACATTCGATAGTACTGGCTTGAGGGGATAGATTGGATGAGTCAGATAGCCGTCTGACTTCTGGGAGGATTCCTCTTCGTTTGGGTCGAGCCATCTCATAGTCGTCCAGAGCGAAGATGTAAGGTCAGTTTTAGCAATATGAGAGGAAGATACTAGATCCTTCGTGGTATAGCCACATGTCGTGCTTGGAGCTGTTAAGTTCCTTTCGACTGTGGTCTGGATTAGATGAGGATTATTATTGGGATCAAGCCATCCTTGGGGAACTCTCTTTAGGTCTTTAGGATGGTCTTTATGTGATATCTCGACACCCTCCTTCCTTCTAAGATCTTTCTCAGTGCAGACTCCGAGGCTAGGCGACATCAGTCTCTTTTCTAAGTGGGACCTTAATGTATACAGTTGTGACAGAATTTCAGTTTGGGCTGGAAAAGATAAAACAGAGAAAGAATCCAGTAAAATCTTCTCCTCTTCCATAAGCGGCTCCATTTGATTGTTAGGCGCTAAGGTATGCCCATGGGCATCAATTCCATTTGGCACTGCCATAGTCCGTGGAGCCAGACTTTTTAGATGTAAGGATGATTCCTTGATCTCGAGATCAATCAAGTTGTTTTCCGTCTTATTACTAGTCTTTATCAGGCCACCATTTTTTGGTGGTGCAGGATGGATAAGTAGTGTCTGAGGCGGGGCTAGGTTCTCGAAAATTCATGATATCAATAAGCTTCGCGAAGCTAGGATATCTCTGCTATCAAGTATCAGGCTAGCTTTACTCGGATCAGTGAAAGTCACCACAGTGCGCACAGTAATGTAATTGTAAAACAAGTATTCTACTTGAGTTATATCGATGTTTAGCTCGCCATGGGTGGTTCTTTCAAGAGTTTTTAATAGATGAATTTTGCGCTCTCTTTGTGATAAGGAGCCCGAGGGTTTAGGGTAATTGGATACAGCCAATTTATGTCAATTGAGAATTAAAGTCCAACTCATAGCTCTCGTCTGCTCCGAAGGGGGTTTAGATTCAATGGGTATAAATGACCATGGATCTTGTTGGTCAAGGATCTGGTTCTGTGCTACATTTTGGGGAGAGAGGGGGGCAGAAAGTCAGCAAAATCATCTTGAAGAAAGTTAGTGTTAACATACTTATTTAATTCGGGCTGGATGGCCTTTATTGCCTTTGACTTCATTTTCGGTTTTGAAGAGGCGTTAAGTATTTTGAAAAGTTTTTCAAATTTCATTTTACTATAACGATGATTCTTTGATTGCTTGATGTTCTTACTTTTTTTAGTCATCTTTATAGTAGTACCTCAACTCTTCACTGAGCTGCCTTTAAGTTTCTGCTTAGGTCTCAGAGTAGAATTTCTTGATGACAGTGTTTGCGTGAGGTGCCCAATAGGGGGAGTTCTTGAACTCTCTTTCTCACAATCCGTGCCAAGCTTTATAATGGTTTCAGCCAGTGTAGTTAAGAGTTGGTTGGTTTCAGATAGAAACACTTTGATATGTTCAAGATCAGTTGTTATTGTATTGAACCAAGGCTCCATTTCTGGGAAGGTTCCTCTGGGTGGAACATTTGCCTCCTTGGACATCTGGGTTTGGTTGATAGATTGGTTAGTAGATTTCAGATTAACCTTTGCTTCAACATCTGGGTACTCAGATAAATCAGGGTGTTGGTTTAAAGTCGGTTCAGTTTGCTCAGGTTTATCGCAGTTCAATAGCCTTTTAGGTGCTCCTTACAGGGTCATATTCTCCACCCATGCTATTTCCTGTGCGAGATTTAAGGAGGGCGGTTGATAAACATTAGATTGTAGCTCTGCGGTGGCGTTCAGCGACCAGTCCATGACTGGAACAGGAGATGGAATGCTTTCAGCCATTTGTTCCTTGGCTCTCTTTCCATCGGTTTTTCACTCCTTAGGGTGGTAGAAGTGGGTTATTTTTGGTTGCCTAACCCAGCCATCATGAGAGGAAAGCTCAAGGGAGGGGAAAATCCCCAAATTTCTGTAATCTTTCCTAGTGCAGACCATCACTCAGGGTTGCCTCAAAACTGTCACTTTAAGAGCCGCACAGGCCGATTCAACAGCCACACCATGAGTAGAGCAGATTAAACGTAAACTGCAAGTTGAAGCTTGTGTGCAGCCAACCATGAAGGAAAAACAGGGGAGGTGGGGTGGATAGTCCTAGGAAGCCTTTTGTTGTTGCAATTGCCAGATATTAAGTAAGGTTACTCCCTGCCCGTAAATTATGATGGTTACTTACTTGGCGTGATTTTGGATGCCAGCCAAGCCAGGCTGAAACGGAGGGAGAGAAAAGAGAACATCGTTCTAAGCAAAAAAAACCCACGAAGGTCAAGATCCTAATAAGAATAAGGTAGGCATGCAGCAATCAAAGGGTAGTAAATAGTAAGTGATAGATGGTAAATTAGGCTTCTTAACAGATGAAAGTAGGGAGCTCCTGGAGCTGCGTCTTTCTAGATCGCCATCTTGGCCCCTCTCCTCTTTTGAAGGGTGGGTAACTGGGAAGTGCAGGGCCTGGGGCTAGTTCCTGACTGGGCAGTCCCACTCTGCCTAACCTCTTTTGCCACCACCCCTCTGACCCAACTGAGAAACTCTGGGAAATCTTCCTGCCCTGGATGGAGGTAGAGGGGGGGTGAAGTGCTACTTACCCCCTCCCTCTGGTGCTCCTGTGCTCTAAAGGCCTGCTCCGAGTGGTGGGAGAGAGATGGTGACTGCTCTTCCTCCATCTCACTAGTTTGCGCATGGCTGCTAGCCATCACAGGTGAACTTTACCAGGCCCTCTGATCCTATGGTGGTGGTAGGAGAGGCCTGAACTGGCATAGGGGCATAGCATGGCTTTTCCTGCCTTTCTGCTTTCCCGCCTTTGCCTTTCCTGCTACTCTTTGCTGCAAAGCCAGAGCATGCATCCTCTCACCGCTGCCCTCCTATGTGCGATTGCACCTCCCTTAGATTTAAGGAGAGGCCACAAATTGCCAAAGACTAGCTGCTGCCTCCTCCTCTGTGCCTCTTCTTTTAGGTGAGAAGGGGCGAGCTGTGCTGCCAGCTAACTCCCTTGTGGGGGGCTCCTAGGCCCTCTAATTGTTCTCACACTCCCAGTCCTTATCTAAAGAGTTTGGTGAGGGAAGGGGGAGGGAGGGGGGAAAGTCTAAGAGAAAAGATAAGAGGATTAGCCAGAACAAAGAACAGGAAAGAAAGCTGAGGAATCTAACAAAAGGAGCTCAGCCAGACCCTGAACGTCCACCACAAAAGGCAGGGCCGGTCTGGGGGACGGGATGGCTCCTCCTCCTGGGTGAGGTAATTAGAAGATTGGACCCTGCCTGTCATGCTGGGGGGAGACGCCATCCCGAGAATCTGAAAGCCCTCCAGGAACCACTGGGGAAATTCTGAATAAAAATGTAAATATAAATAAATACCTGAAATAAATGGATAACTGTGGCCAGATCAGAGTCAAGCACAAATGCAACCAGCAGAGTCATTTCCAGTTACACCAAAGGATATTTACTCCCTTTTGAGTAAACATGTCAATTGTCTCTACTTCACACAATTTCTTCACTTCTTTCTGTACACTTCCAATAGCTACTAAATTGTTTCAAATCCCATCAAAATAAAATAGAGTAATTTTTATAAATGCTACTCATAAAATGGTTCAATATTTTAACATGAAATTTTATATCTACTGGCTGCAAACCTGCACTGAATAAAAAATGTAAATGTACTGCCTTCAAGTTGATTCCGACTTACGGGGACCCTATGAATAGGGTTTTCATAAGGCTGAGAGGCAGTGACTGGCCCAAGGTCACCCAGTGAGCTTCATGGCTATGTGGGGATTTGAACCCTGGTCTCCCAGGTCACAGTCCAACACTTTAACCACTACACCACACTGGCTCTCATGCACTGAATAGACAGTTCTAAATATTTTGAACATGCATTGTTTAGAGAAGTGATAAATAAGATAAATAAAATATATTTCTATGAAAGCAAGATAATACAATTAAGAATGCTTTGCAATTTAATCACCCAAGAATCCATGTTGCTCTTTAAACCTGCATCTACCCTAGCAATTATCCTCCTAAATAAACTGGAACAATGCAATTTCTGTTGCTTTAGGCATAAAAATGACTGAGGCTGCATTTCTAAACATACTAAATAGGGAGTAAGCCCCACTGCCCACAGCAGGATTTATTTCTGAGTAGACATGCATAGTATTGCGCTATATCATGAAAACATACCTCACAGTGCATTATACAACAGAAATGATCCTAGTCTAGGGCAAACAAGTTTTTACTGAGTGCTGTGGCTCTTTTACACATGCAAAAGACTGCTGCAGGGGCTTGAAATCTCTTTTATGCAGCAGCCACAAGGAGACAACCATATCAGCAATCCGTGCATGCAGCATCAGGCTATGTTGTGATTAAAGTCACATACCCCCTTCCCACCATCCCACTCTCTTGGAAGAACAGAGCAAGAGGACATTATAGGCACCATTTTCTTCCCTCTGAATCTATTCAGCATAGTGACGTATTTGAAGAAACACTTCAGTAATTAAATATTAACTTGCTTTGTATTTTACTAAGCAATAAGTTGAATGTTGAAGAAAGTTATGTGATATCACCATCTCTAACAGCAACGTTGGTGGCCCCATGCTAATCAATATGAGGCTTTCCATAGGCAAAGCAGGGATTTCTGTATATTGGGAGAGTCTACATGTTTGTGGAAATATATTTTTACCCAGGAGGCAAAAGCTCAGCCAATGAGGCAAAGCCCTTCCTGGTCTGGCATGACACCAAAAAGTACATTTTGAAGGACAAATGCAAGAGCATTTAAAAATGTTAACTACAAAATCTGTAGTTAGCTCCAATAAGATTTAATCGATCAAACTTGTTGCCCTTCTGTTGATGGGCTAGTTATTCTTTAATATATATCTCAGTACTTATTGCTCTTGGAGGTCGCTGATTCATAGGGTTGCCATAAGTCGCAGTCGACTTGGAGGTACATAACAACAACAACTTATTGGGAGGTCAAAATATGACCCACAGACTAGCAGAGAATAGATGTTCAATGCATACAAGGCAGTCACCCTACCATCACACTATTTTATTTTCTATATATTTAGCATCTACATTTTTTGAAACATTTGACTGGTTACAAAACAGAAATTTTAAACTATTCACTTGCATTTAGCATTGAAACATTAATTATTTGTAGTTAAGGTAAAACATTGAGCATTCATTTTCAACAGGTTTTGTTGTTTTTACAAATACACTAGAATATTAACAAGAATCAGTCTAAGAAAATGGAGGATTTGTTCAGAACAAGTGGTAAAATACTATGGATCCTAATAGCATACTTTGATGGAATTGCTGATCTATGATAATTGGCAGGATTTGTGTCTTACATTGACAGGTATCCTATCACCTAAAGTTCGTAAAGAAAATATTTATTTAAATTTATATTACAGAGCTTATTTTTTAATATTTAAAGCATGTATACCTTGACTCTACTTAATAAGTCCAAGGAGGCTAACATTATAGCTTAACAATTTAAAAACAGTTTGACAACAATGTAGATCACTACACAGTCTCCATATATATAAGCATGTATTGAAAAGTAACCAATGAGAATAGACTGGCTTTCAGAAGGACACTGGCAATTCAAATATGTTATACTGGAAAGACTTCTCTAACTATCCAGCATATATTCTTGAATATTTTATAAGCTTCATAAGAAAAAGGCCTTTCTTTTGGAGCGGTTCACGATCAGTTCAGGGGTGAATCAATGGTTCCTTCTCAAAGTGGGGAGAGGTAACAAGTGGAGTACCACAGGGCTCAGTCCTGGGCCCAGTGCTCTTCAACATTTTTATTAATGACTGGGATGAGGAGATGCAGGGAATGCTCATCAAATCTGCAGATGATTCAAAATTGGGAGGAATAGCTAACACTCTGACAGACAAGGGTGCTGAGAGTTGTTAAGAAACTCCTATTCCCCTGTCAGACCTCCAGTGGTCAGCGTGGTTTAACAGTCAGCCCCTCTTCTGGGGATTGTAGCTCTGTGAGAAGGGGGCATCTCCTAGCAACTCTCAGCACCCTTCACTAACTACACTTGCCAGGATTCTCTGGGAGAAGCCATGGCTGTCTAAAGGTCTGGTGTGGATCTGGCCATGGACAGCTTTGGTTTAAATTTGGGGGAGAGACTACATGTGCCTACTATAGAATAAAAAGGTGGGAGAAACGCTGAAAAACAATGATACTGTTCACAATGTTTTCCTTCTGGAAAGGGGCTTCCCTTCTGCCCAGTGCCCACCCACCCAATCTCCTCTCCTCCCCTTCCTCCCTCCCCTCTCCCTATTTCTCCTTCCCTGCCCCTCCCACATGTCAGTTTCACCTATCCCAAACATGATTGCACAGGAGTAAATCCCATAACTCAAAAAACATGCAAACAATCAAACCTGCCCTCCCCTCCTGCTCCTTCCTATCCCCTCCCCCTTGCCCCTCCCCTCCCCTTTCCTTTTCCCCTCTCTCCCTCCCCTTCCCATCCCCTTCTTCCCCCTTCCTCCTTTCCCTCCCTTCTCCCCTCCCTTCCCTCTCCTCTCCCCTCCCCCTCCTCCATGGTCAGTTTTACCTATCCAAACCATGATTGCACAGGAATAAATCCCACTGGACTCAATAAACATGCAAATGATCAGACCTGCCTTTCCCCTCTCCCTCTCCCGTCCTCTCCCTTCCTCCTCCCCTCCCCTCTTCCTTGTTTCTCCTCCCCTGTCCACTCCAGCCCTCCTTCCCTTTCTCCCTCTTCTACTCCTCCCCCATGATCAGTTTTACTTATCCTAAGCATGATTGCACAGGAGTAAATCTCACAGAATTCAATAAGCTTGCAGATGACCAAACCTGCCCTCCTCATCTCTATATCAATATCATATGGGCTGGTTGCAGGTGTTGCCACCACTCCCCATATGCTCAGAGGAACGTTACCAAATTCTTCCAAGCTATACAGGAAGTGGGTTGGACTGTGAAAGACCAACCCAAACTGTGTTTGCATTTTGACAAATTTGTAGGGCAGTGCAATATCTCAGAGAGGAGATCAGGTCTCCTGCTCCCCTAGTGCATTCGCTATAGCTGCCCAATTTCCCTGCTTTTTAAAGTTTCATAGAAATATCTGTTGGCTGTAAGTACATTCTTAAACCACAAGGGTTCTTTGCCTATTAGTGAATAATTATACACAGCATATAAGTGTGTCACACATCCTATTGACATAAAAAATTGTGGCTAGCTATCTGTACTTCTGAATAGACTATACTCCCAATACCTATGACCTTCTAACTCCTCCGCTTTTTTTTTTTTTAAGATAACGCATTATGGGAATCTGACATACATACCCATTATGCAGGCTATAGAGGTGTTTGAGGAATTCAGTCTTTTACCTGACCTGATCCGTATCCCATGGACTAATGTGAGAACTGGACCTTAGTTATCCATCAGACTTCACACTTCCTTAATGTTGCATCACATTTTTTGTCTCAAAATATATTTATTTTAAGAAAAAAATAGGTTTTAAAATTGTATTTAAATTAATATTTAAATGAGGATTTTCATTTTTTTAAAAAAATGCCAGATTAATCTGGAAATGAGACATGATGGGCTTATGGGTGAATATGAATGCCATGGTTCAGAAATACACTGATTGTTGTGATTGACAAGATTTGTTGAGGCCCCAGCAAAAGCTATACCCAGTTTCGTTTTCCTGCTTGTCTCACATCAGAAATTCAGTAAATATATAGCTTTCAGCAGTATAAAGAGTATTTTCTGTGTAATTTGCTTCTGAGTAAACATGCATAGGATTGCACTATAACAGAAGATCACAGCAGGATCTTGGTAGGCATAAAATTGTACATGCAAGGTTTTTTTTAATGACTTGCAAAAATGGCATATTATACATTTTCTTTCAAATAATGAACAGAAGTTTTAAAAAGAGTACATGCTGCAGTGTTATACTTTTCTAATTAAGGAGTCAAACAAGTTTAATTTTTTCTGGACTGTTGAAGAGGGCAGTTTATTTGTCTTATTCATAACCTGTTTGAAAACCTTCCCAATATGAAGCTGTTCTGGGAGTAAAGCTGCAGTGCTAATTCTACATACCTGGGAGGTAACCCCATTGAATTCAGTAGGACTTACTTTTGAGTAGACATGGTTAGGATTGTGCTGAAAATCAATGGGACTTCTGAGTAAACAGAAAAGGATTGTGTTGTAAATCTTTCTCTCCCCCTCTGATCCTTCTTTTTTTAAAGCACTTAGGCAGGGCTTACTTAGGTGTCACTGCTTTTATTTGTTAGGAAACTAATACTGATTTTTCTTACCAAAGTGTTCTGCAATGGCCAACTGGTTTGACAATAAACTAGTATATGGGGTGTATGTATTTTTACATCTCCAGTGCGTGTGGATATGAAATATTTACAACAACCCTGAGATGTAGGGTTGAAAACCAAGGCACCTCACAACATGAAATAAAGCCAATTAAAATCCAATAACTATAAGTATAAAACAGTTGTAAAACAGCTTAAAGTTGCATGATTCTGAATTTTGGGATGGGTGAGTGAAGTTACTTATCACTGAATTGCAGAGAGGGGATTGAAAAAAATGAGTAAGAGTTAAGAAGATTCTCTACTCTTTCGTGCCTACTCTGTAGGCTGCTATAAACAAACTTTGATAGCCAACCCAATTCCAGTGAGTAATAATTGACCGAGAGAAAAAAAACATGGTTTGGTCTACCTTCACAGAGAGTAGAATGGGAACAACAAACCACCATGCAAATAACAAGGTTTAAGGGGGTTGAGTTGACCACACAGAACCATGGTTGTTGCTTCTACTGATGGAAGGGAGTAAGGTTAGAAGCAAATGAAATGCAAACAGAAAAAGAAAAAGAAAAAGACAGTGATGATTTCTTAAATGCAATACTATACCAACCACAACAAGATTCCTATGAGTAAGACAGAGAACTCAGCATCCTACAACCAGTCAGGGTTTCTAACCAAAACTAAAAAAACCCTGGAAGCCAGTTGGCCAAGGTCACGGAAATTCCCATGCAGCACAATCTGAACCCAGGGGCTGCAGTGAGTGCAGAATGCTGCGACATGATTGCTGGCATCTTCATTGTACTCATTTTGGTACCTGCTAAAACATTTTTGTTTAGGCAGGCCTACCCAGGCATGTAGAAGCTATTGTATTTTTGATCTGTTTTAAACTCATTGTTCATTTTATTATTTTGAATGTTTTTAAATACCTGTCTTTAACTGTTTTTGCCAATAATTTTATTGTTTGAATTCCTTCTTTGAGGTTTTATTGTTTGAATTCCTCTTTGAGGTTTTTCACAACATGGCAGTATAAAAATGTTGTAAATAAAAAACAAATAAATTTCGAATTCACTGTGGCTCTTGGATCTCTTTCCTCTTTTATACTGAATAAGGCCATTTGGAACCATCTAGCTGAGTACTGATGACCTGGAGTAGCACTGGCTCTCCAGGATTCCAGACACTAGTCTCTTCCAGAGACTGAAATTTGGACCTTTGCAAGCAAACCATGTGCCCTGCCACTGAGCTACGGCCCTGTTTTAAAAAGTAAATTGTTCTTTTCAATTCACTAATGAATGCACAGCATACTGGGCAGATCCACACCATGCATTTAAACCACATTCATCATACATTTGAAGAACATGAATCCGAAAACAGAATCCTGTGAACTGTAGTTTGTTAAGGGTGGTGGGAACTATAACTGTGAGGGGGAAACTACACTTCTCAGGATTCTTTTGGGGAAGTCATGCAGTTTAAATGTGAGTTAGATATGCTTTAAATGTATTAGGTGGATCTGCATTACTTCATAAACTTTGCCTGCATGTAAATCATTTTAATTAAATGTTAAAATGGAAATAAGCTATAAAGTTTACTGGGTAACCATGGACTATGCACCATCTCTCAGCCTAGTCTGCCCCTCAGGGTGAAAACAACAGAGGGGGACCATGACCACCCCAAGGAAGAAGGGCACACTTAAAATGTATAGGAAATAATAATTAGTAAATAATAATATACAACCATAGTGTGAAATCAGATACTTATCAAGACATAGTATGAAGAAATATTTACCTTGCGAATAAATTTTGAACAGAAATAAACAGTACATGTAGAAATAAAAAATACATGAAGACCTTCCTCTTTCAACAAGCCTTTTAAGTAGAGAGCTTATCCTAGTCTGCATCTCTGATTGAATTGCTTTTTAATATGTTTTTAAACCTTTTAAAAATGTTTTTAAACCTTTTTAAAAAATGTTTTGTTTTAATATGTTTTTAATTGTTTTTATTTATTTTATTTATTTATTGTACTTATAAACCGCCCCATAGCCAAAGCTCTCTGGGCTATTTACAGTAACTAAAAACATTAAAACAAATATACAAATTTAAAAACACATCTTTTAAAAACAATTTAAAACACAATTTAAAAATTTAAAACAAAGATGTTTTGTTTTAATATATTTTTTAAGTATGTTTTTATTTTGTGTTAAAGTGTGTTTAGTGCCTTTGTTTGCTGCCCTGGGCTCCTACTGGGAGAAAGGACAGGATATATATCTAATAAATAATGAATGAATAAATAATAAATATTTATGCCACTACAATGTGTTATACCTTTATAATTATAAGGAGTCAAATAAGTTTAAATTTTCCAGGGCTGTTCAAGAGCGCAGTTTATTCATTTATTTCATAGCCTGTTTGGAAACCTTCCCTATATGAAGCTTTAATCCTATACTCACTTTTCGGGGAGTAAAGCTGCAATGCTAATCCCGCATGCCTGGGAATAAAGCCCACTGAATTCAGTATGAATTACTTTTGAGTAGACATGGTTAGGATTGTATTGTAAATCAATGGGACTTTTGAGTGAATATAGCAAACAATTGTTATGCAAGTATTTCTTTCCCCCATTCTTCTTCCCTTTTTAAGCAGTTAGGCAGGGCTTTCTTAGATGACATTGCTTTTATTTGTCAGGAAACTAATACTGATTTTAAAAAAATGTTCTAGAATGACCAACTGGTTTTGACAATAAACTATTATATGGGGTGTATGTAGACAAGAGGCTACTGTAAGGACAGAATACAGAGAAACTGAGTGGTTCCCCATCGGAAAGGGTGTGAGACAGAGGTGTATTTTATCACCCTACTTGATTAATCTACACGCAGAACATATCATGTGGAAAGCGGAATTGGACCAAGATGAAAGAGGTGTGAAAATTGGATGGAGAAATATCAATAATTTAAGATATGCAGACGATACCATACTACTAGCACAAACCAGTAATGATTTGGAACGAATGCGGATGAGTTAAAGAAGAAAGCAAAAAAGCAGGACTACAGCTGACTGTCAAGAAGACTAAAGTAATAACAACAGAAGATTTATGTAACTTTTAAAGTTGACAATTAGGACACTGAAGTTGTCAAAGATCAATACCTTGGCACAGTTATTAACCAAAATGGAGACAATAGTCAAGAAATCAGAAGAAGGCTAGGACTGGGGAGGACAGCTGTGAGAGAACTAGAAAAGGTCCTCAAATGCAAAGATGTATCACTCAACACTCAAGTCAGGATCATTCAGACCATGGTATTCCCAATCTCTAGGTATGGATGTGAAACTTGGACAGTCTAAAAAACAGGATAAGAGAAAAATCAACTCATTTGAAATGTGGTGTTCGAGGAGAGCTTTGCAGATACCATGGACTGCAAAAAAAGACAAATAATTGGGTCTTAGAACAAATTAAACCAGAACTATCACTAGAAGCTAAAATGATGAAACTGAGGTTATCATACTTTGGACACATAATGAGAAGACCTGATTCACTAGAAAAGACCATAATGCTGGGGAAAACAGAAGGGAGTAGGAAAAAAGGAAGACCAAACAAGAGATGGATTGATTCCATAAAGGAAGCCATAGACCTGAACTTACAAGATCTGAATGGGTGGTTCACGACAGATGCCATTGGAGGTCACTGATTCATAGGGTCGCCATAAGTCATAATTGACTTGAAACACATAACAATGTATTTTCACATCTCATGTATGTGTGTTTGTGTGTTTATGGAGTCTTTTCAACAATCCTGTGAGGGAGGGTTGCCGACTGGAAAACAAGGCAGCTCACAACAAGAAATAAATACATTTAAAATCCAATAACCATAAAACAAATATAAAACTGTTTCAAAACAGCTTAAAGTAGCATGATTCTGAATTTTGGACTGGGTGAATGAAGTTCCTTGTCACTTGAAGTTGTGGCCCTGTCCACACTTCCCTATTTAAGCAAGCCCCACTGAACATATTGGGACTTGCTTCTGAGTAAACATGCATAGGATTGCACTATAAATATCTTTACAGGATGTGTAAACAATAAACATCTTTGATGGTATATAAGCATATCTTCATATTATGTCTCAATATGTATGAGCTTTCACACTATGGTTGTACATTATTATTTCCTCTACATTTTGAGTGTCCCTTCTTCATTAGGGTGGCTGTGGTCCCCCTCTGTTGTTTTTACGCTGAGGGGTAGATTAGCTGAGAGATGGTGAGGAACCCATGATCATCCAGTAAACTATGTAGCTCATTTCAATTTTAAAAATTAATTAAAATGATTTACATGCAGAAAAGGTTTATGCAGTAATGCAGATTCACAAAACACATTTAAAGCCCATGACTTCGTCAAAGAATCCTGGGAAGTGTAGTTTCCCTCTCACAGTTATTGTTCCCACCACCCTTAACAAACTACAGTTCCCAGGATTCTGTGATGGGATTAATGTGCTTCAAATGTGTCTTGAATGTGCTTTAAATGCATGGTGTGGATCTGCCCTAGGTATGTTGTGCATTCATTAGTGAATTGAAAAGAACAATTTTTAAAAATAGTTTTAAAAACAGGTTTTAAAAAACCCTGTGAGAAGGAATGATCCCATCACTTTAGCTGTACCTGGAAACAGCCTCATTTGTTGTTCCCAAGCTGCTGCCTGTGAAGGTAGACCAAACCATGTGTGTTTTCTCTGTGTCAATTATTACCCACTGGAATTGAGCTGCCTGTCAAAGTGAGTTTATAGCAGCACACAGGGTAGGCAGGGAAGGTTAGAGAATCTTCTTACTCTTACTCATTTGTCAAACCTCTTTCTGAAGTGAAGGGTCAAATCTGTAAAGACGTTTGGAGTAGCCATGTTAAAAGTTAGGGGAACGGCATTCCAGGCAGGGGGTTGCCAACCCTGCTTGGATATGGATATCTTTGCAGAGGATCCCTAGTCAACCTTTACCAACAGCACAATCCAAACTATATCTACTCAGAAGTAAGTCCTGTTGAGTTGTATGGGGCTTAGTCCCTTAGTACGTGTGTTTAGAATGGTAGCCTTCAGAGGCATCCATCTTTACTCCTGAGTGCTCCCATCTAATATCTCCACAACGCTAAGTTCCTTTCTTCCTACACTGGCCTGCTGACTGGCCTGGCCTGAGGACACTTAAACCCATTTTCCCAGAAGCGAGTAGGCAGATTAAATGTTCCCTACCCAGGCTCCATCTTTTAGCAAAGATGTTCTTCTTAATTTCCAATTAGAGAATTTTTTTTTGTTTGAGTGGTATGCTCCAAGCAACTGTGGTTGATGGTTGATGCATCATGCTAACTGACATCACCAGGGCCTGCCCCTAAAGTCTCAGGATTTTGGATGCTTCTGTACTGGCAATGGAGACATATAGGAAAAAGTGATCTTCAGATAAGGGAACATATTTATTTATTTTATTTTATTTATATACCACCCTAAGCCAAAAAGGCTCTCTGGGCGGTGTACATAGAGGATAAACAAGAAAATATATGAATAGAACAAATAAAGAAAATCAAAAAGCAAAACAAACAAAGAACAGAAGCCAAACAACATCAGCAATGAAACACTGTTTTAAAATACACTACAAAACTATTTCTTTAAAAAGAATATTTAAAATTTTTAAAATGCCTGGGAGTATAAAAAGGTTTTCACCTGGTGCCGAAAAGATAGCAACGTCGGCGCCAGCCGTACCTCATCGGGGAGACTATTCCACAATTCGGGGGCCACCACCGAAAAGGCCCTGGATCTAGTCACCGCCCTCCGAGCTTCTCGATGTGATGGCACTCGGAGGAGGGCCTTAGATGTCGAGCGCAGTGTATGGGTAGTTTCGTATTGGGAGAGGCGTTCCACCAGGTATTGCGGTCCCATGCCGTGTAGGGCTTTATAGGTCAAAACCAGCACTTTGAATTTAGCCCGGAAACAAATAGGAAGCCAGTGCAGACGGGCCAGAACAGGTGTTATATGAGCGGACCGTCTGGTCCGCGTCAATAGTCTGGCCGCTGAATTCTGGACTAACTGTAGTTTCCGAACTATCTTCAAGGGCAGCCCAACGTAGAGCGCGTTGCAGTAGTCCAACCTAGAAGTTACCAGAGCGTGAACAACTGAGGCGAGGTCATCACTGTCCAGATAGGGACGTAGCTGGGCTACCAATCGAAGATGGTAGAAAGCGTTCCATGCCACCGAGGCCACCTGGGCCTCGAGAGACAAGGAAGGATCGAAAAGAACTCCCAAGCTACGAACCTGTTCCTTCAAGGGGAGTGTAACCCCATCAAGAACAGGATGAACATCCTCCATCTGGGCAGTGAAGGCACTCACCAGCAGCGTCTCGGTCTTGTCTGGATTGAGCTTCAGTTTATTAGCCCCCATCCAGTCCATTATTACGGTCAGGCAACGGTTTAGTACGTTAACAGCCTCACCTGAAGAGGATGAAAAGGAGAAATAGAGCTGCGTGTCATCAGCATACTGATGACAACGCACCCCAAAACTCCTGATGACCGTACCCAGCGGCTGCATGTAGATGTTGAAAAGCATGGGGGACAGTACCGATCCCTGAGGGACTCCACAACGGAGAGTCCAGGGTGTCGAGCAATGTTCCCCAAGCACTACCTTCTGGTGATGACCCACCAAGTAGGAGCGGAGCCACTGCCAAGCAGTACCCCCGACTCCCAACTCCGTGAGTCTCCCCAGAAGGATACCATGGTCGATGGTATCAAAAGCAGCTGAGAGATCAAGGAGAATCAACAGAGTCACACTCCCCCTGTCCCTCTCCCGACAGAGGTCATCATACAGGGCGACCAAGGCTGTTTCGGTGCCAAAACCGGGCCTAAAACCGGATTGAAATGGATCAAGATAATCAGTGTCATCCAAGAGCCCCTGGAGCTCTTATAGAAAATACTTCACTTAGCCCAATTATTAGCTTCTTCCCAAGTCTATGTTTGTCCTTATTGCCCGCCTTCCTTCTTCTAAATCCAGTTTCTTACCCCAAGAAAGTGAACAAAACAAGCAAATGAATGTCAAAAATCAAATCCAGTAATTATGCGAAAGTATAAATTAGCCCACTAGCAAAATCTGTATTCTGTGGCTGCACAAGCCATGCTGTTTAATAAATAATTCAGTATTCCAAAAGTTCTGGGTTTCCACATCTCTCTGTTGGTGCATTTCACTGAAGATGTTACATGTTCAAAGAATATTTGTTATTTTTGCCCCACAGATATGCACAAATAAGAATTATTGTCTGTGAAAGTATTTGTAGAGGACAAAGGATTAATTGTTGGACAAATTATGCAAAAAATGTTTTCAACATAGTTTCTAAATTGTATTGTTAAATATGTAAATCAGAATATCTTTTTCCAAGCACAATAAAGTAAATAGCAAGCAAAACACAGATTTGTAATGAAATATTTATAAGAGGTTACAAAGATGTAAGCAATAATGAAAATGTTTAAAATGGCATGCAACTATTTTACCAATTTATGTAAATTCCTACAATGAATTTTAATAAGCATTTCAAAAACAAATTACAAGGCAGCTTTCAGGTATTGCTCTAGAGCTAGCTCTTCTTTTTTAGCATATTATTGTTCAATGTGGTTTTTCATTTGATCCTGTGTATCTTCCTCTCTGCATACTTTGTAATAGCTATGTCTCATGATGAGGCACTTTGGCATTGCTATTTTATAATGTTTCCATCTGATGTTGAAATTTCTTCTTCTGCAGCAAATGAAAATTAGAGGATCTAAGTACTGCAATATAGAGATTCCTAAACTTGCTGCTGGGAAAGCTAATTTGCAAGTGATACAAATCAATCTTTCAGCTACTGATATAAAGTAAGCCGTAGCCTACAGAAAACAATAGGTTCCACTTTGCGTGTCTCACAGGCTTAGCTCATTAGCAAGAAAAATGAACATAGCTTATACTGAACTAGGATTCCCCAGAATCTTAGCTCTGGAACCTCAGAGCTCCATCTTAATAATTTCCACTTTTACCTCTATGTCATTTCAGTACAGGGCAAAGACCTTTTCATTTTCTTAAGCCTTTTAAATGTGAAAGGTTAATCTTTGACTTTTTTTTTGCTAATATGTTTATCTGCTACTTTTACAATTGCTTGTAACCCAGTGTTTTTCAATTTTATCTATTTATAGGGTATGCATAACTTAGGTCTCCAGATTCGTGAGTGCATCTCTCTGTAGGTGTGAAGATTGAGACCGGTTGTTATAATCCTATATTTTTATATTTCATTTACATTAAACCAGATTGAGGGCTAAAACAGATGTGCTACCAGAGAGACATGCTTGGATCACCCAACCTTTTGGATGGGGGAGCACAGGGAAGGTCCAATTTTGATTGGAGGAGGGGCACTGAGAATGGTGGTGTTTGATCTTTACTTCCCTGAAAGAGGAAGAACAGCTTTTTTGGGGGGAGGGAAAATGGGATTTGACTGGAGAAATGTTTTGTTAAAGAGGTTTATTAAACCTATTCTGTTAAATTAAAGAGTAGGAAGAGTTCAATAACCCTTCCCCATATCGCCACTGCTCTGATAAAAAATAGATGCTACTGCAGCTGTTTCAAACTAAAAACAAACAAAGCAATTATGGCTCTCCGACATCGCAACTGTTTGATCCCAGAGAGCCAATGGCAAAAAGCAGTGGTAAGCAACACCAATGAGCTGAATTTCATCCACCAAAAAAACAAACAGCTTCCCAACCGCTCATGCAGCCTCAAGCATCTGGTACGTGGCAAATTACAGGCTTGCCATTCCAGGGAAAGCTTTTCCAGCGAAAAGGTCTGGTGATGCAGAAACTTTCTGCAGGCTTTTTTGCAGTGACCAAGCTAGTGTCTCTCATTCTTAAGTTTCTCATATGGAAATAAGCTGCCTATACCAGGTCAGACTATTTGTCCATAAAGCCCAGTACTACCTTCCCTGGCTGGCAGCAGCTTCCCAGATAGGTTCTCAAGCAGAGGTCTTTAACATCAATTGCTACCTGCTCCTTTTAACTGGAGATGCCAGGGATTGAATCTGTGATCCTTCCACATTCAAAGCATATATTACTACTACTGAATTGATCTCTCATGCTTCAAAGGACTGTTGTAAGGGCAAATATAATAAAGATTGTAAGAGTACTATAGAAAAAAATACTGAAAAGTTCTGAATTTTAAACTGTGTCTTCAGGACAGTATAGTTCTGTGTTAAAATAAAACATGCTACAAATTCTTTAAAGAGATTAGATCAAAGAAAAGTGTCACACTGAATAATAGATGTAATGATATATAATTTTAGTGGTATTAATTTTAAGAAAGAAATATTTAATAATGCTTTTGGAAAACAAGCAGTTTGAACATTCAGCATTCTCCATTAATTACGGATTTCCTTCTTTTAAATATTTGCATCGTTTCAACTGGAATTTTTATTATTTTTGTTGCAATTGTTGAACACAGTAGGAAGATTACAATTAATTCAACTGCCTACACAAAGAAAGAGTATCATGTATTCTATAAGCAAAAAGTTAATGTTAACTGAACAGAAGTGATCTGTAGATGCTTTGAAGTGATTGTTCCACCCCCTCATCCACTTTTAAATTTTTCAAATGCTTTTTTATTTAATGTTTAGAATAAAAGCACATTTTATACAAGAAGTATCCACAAAAATGTCTCTAGATTTTAAGCAATTTAAGCAACATGTAGGCTACAATATTGCTTGTACCCTATAATTTCTGTAATTAATAGAAAGGAATATAGAGAATGACAATTTAATTTTCGTCTTTCCATTTCAAAACAGCCTTAATTATGTTTCAGTTACTTTGTACAGAGTTTGTCATTGTGTATGAAGGGTTTTTTTTCAAAGAACATAAGATTGAATTTAACCTACAACTGAAAACTCAAGTGTTCTTCAAAGAGTATTCCAATACAGAAAAATGGGGTACATCAATTTAACCAAAGTATGTAACAATTACTACTTTCGTTTACCACAGAACAAAATAGGAAATATATGGGGGTGCAGGACTACAAAGTCACATCAGGATTTTTAGTGATGTTCAGACAATCAAGATCATACATACACTGAATAGAGAAAAAGGGGTACCAGAGCAATAGGTTCTATCCTTGACCTCTGAACTGGACTGAATGATACTTGAGAGTTGCAATGTATTTCTACAGGTGAAGCCAGTGTTCTAATTCCAGCACTGCCCTCCACATGGGTATACTTGTCTGGATATGTCACACATATGTAAAATGCAAATACAGGACTTTCTTAGATGTCATATGAACAAAACAAAACAAAAGAGTGCTGAGAACATGGAGTATTAGGTGTTCCTTCAACAGGATCACTCTTACTGGCTCAGTTGAGATGTCAAGTCCAAGTTATAGTTTGGCAATAAAAATATCCTGTGAGTTTGCATGCTTTCTCCCTCCTCTCATATGAATGGCAATTTCTAACCAGTTCCAGAAACAGAATCCTAAGCCTCCCTTAACCCATGTAGAGGGAAGGGGAATCATGCAAACATGTAGCATGCTTCCAATGTTCTAACCATGGTTTAACTGTGAAGTCAATATTAGGCCAGTGCTTGCCTCAGTCAGTCTACCTATTTTCTTTCTCTCCTCCTTCCCTATATGATGGTTTACACATCTGAAACTTCTTAAGGCATCATAGAATAATAGGCTCCAGGGATGCTTAAAGACTTTAATCTTTATTTGAATTAAATTAATTCTGCATACCAGCTTCAAAACTAGTCCCTGTCCCACCCAGAGCCGAAAGAATGAGGCTGGAGCGTGTGTGCAAGTAAATCTCGTTTTATTAGAGTGATGGATACATCAAAAGCATTGCGCTTCATAGAAAACCCTATGCTAATTCACTAGAGTCCCTAACTATACTCTAGACATGCTCTGCAGCGTGTGAAGGAAGTTGACTCAGCGACACCCCCCCTGGGAGCAGCAGGCTTATATAGGAAATGTTTTCGAACGTAATCTCTGACTCCTTCGTAACTCCTGTCTTTGCCCTGTCCATTTCTCGCGGCGGCGGGAACGAGGAGACAGGGGCCGCGCCTCCACCTGCTCATCCGAAGACACCTGCTCCCGAACAACAGGCTCGAGGTCAAGAGGCGGTGCCTCATTGAAATCCTCCTGGGAACTGCTTGGGAAAGGAGCTGGCCCTGCCTCTGAAACTTCCTCCCACAAGTTCTCTGCATCAACTGGGGGCAGTGCGCTCGGCTCCTCGGAAAGAGCATTACTCGTGGGAAATGGCTGAAGAGCAGGCTGCCCCCCTCCCGCACGCTCCTGCTCAGACACAACAATCCCCAACTCTGCTTCTTCTGACTGCAGAGGCGCCTGAAATTCATGCCTCCCCCCTTCTTGTCCCTTCTGAGTTGGCTGCAGCGTAATATCATCCCCCCCTCTATGCTTTAACCCTTCCCACCCCCAAGGTCTAGGTTTCTCTGGATAAGCCTCATGGAATTCTCTCACCAAAGTCGGAGCGTGCACATTCTCCTCTGTTTCCCAGGAACGTTCAGTTGGATCGTACCCCTTCCAATGAATCAGGTACTGAATACACCCTCGGCATTTTTGCGAGTCCAAAATCTGTTCTACTTCATATTCCTCCTCCCCCTCTACCAACAACGGCAGTGCGGGCTCCACTCTTGGACGGTGAGGGTCTGGGCCAGCGTCCTTGGTCAACAATGCCCTGTGGAAAACTGGGTGCATCTTGAAGGCGGGCAGCAATTTTAGTCTGTAAACCACGGGATTAATCTGTGCCTCCACCTCAAAGGGCCCTACACGGCGATCCTGCAGTTTACGACACTGGCCAGGCATAGCTAGAAAACGTGTAGAGATCCAGACCTTGTCCCCCACTTGTATGGGGTCCCCCTCTCTCCTGTGCTGGTCAGCTGCGTGTTTGTAATCCGCTTTGGCCTGTTCTAGTTGCTCTTGGAGTAGCTGTTGCATAGCGTGAAGTTCCTGCAAGTAATCCTCAGTGGCTGGGATGGAGAGACTGTCTTTTGGGGCAGGGAAGGCTCGGGGGTGGTATCCAAAATTGGCGAAGAAAGGAATCTGTTGCGTGTGTGAATGCACAGCATTATTATAGGCAAATTCTGCTAAATGCAAGTAGGACATTGCAAATCCTTCTTGGTCTTGGGGGGTTGCCACGTGAGTACACAACTAACCTTGTCTGGATCCATTTCTACTCCTTCGGGTGAGATCCAATACCCCAGAAAGTCCAACGTGGTTAGGTCAAACCCACATTTTTCCAGCTTCGTGTAAAGATGGTGCTCCCGTAACTTCTGCAGCACTGCATGCACATGCAAGTCATGTTCTTCGGGAGTATTTGAGTAAATCAAAATATCATCCAGATAAACTATCATGAAGCGGTCCACAAAGTCCCGGAAAATGTCATTCATGAAATTTTTGGAAGACTCCAGGTGCTCCCAACAGCCCATATGGCATTTCCAAATACTCAAACTGACCATAACGGGTCTTAAATGCCATTTTCCATTCATGGCCTGCCTTAATTCTTACCAAGTTGTAAGCCCCTCTCAAGTCCAGTTTCGTGAAAATCTTGTCAGAACGCAACCTCTCCAACATTTCCCTAATGAGTGGCAGCAGATAACTATTGGAGATAGTGATCTGGTTTAGAGCCCTATAATCATTACAGGGACGGAGCTCCCCCCTTTCTTCTTCACAAACAGCAGGGGGGCGTCAGCTGGGGACTGTGAAGGGCAAATGAAGCCTTTCTTCAAATTGGAGTCCAGAAACTCTCTTAATGCTGCCAACTCTGGTTTAGATAGAGAGTAGATCCGCCCGGCGGGGATGTGTGCTCCAGGCAGCAATTCAATGGCACAATCATAGGGCCGGTGAGGAGGGAGTTGCTCCGCTTCCTTTTTATCGAAGACATCCCGAAAACTACCATACTTGGCGGGCAAAGTTATCTCCCCAGGGGAAGACGTTCCTGCCAACACCTGTGGCTCCTCTTCAGGCTGGCAATGTTGACGGCAGTACTTGGAGGTAAAAACCACCACAGCTTCATCCCAAAAGATTGTGGGGTTGTGCTTAACCAGCCAAGGCATACCCAACACCACCAGGAAACGCGGTAAGGAAGCCACATAGAACGACAGGTCTTCCTGATGCCCAGGGACCTTCACTTCCACGGACTCAGTCACTCTAGTCACCCCCCCAGACTTCAGAGGCCGGCCATCTATAGTTTCCACTGCCAATGGCTGGCTCAATTCTCTTGTGGGAATAGCGTGGTGTAGCACCAACTCTCGATCTATGAAACAAGAGGATGCTCCGCTGTCGATCATGGCCTTGGCCGAGAAGCTCTCGCCTGAGGATAGTGTGATGCGAATGGGCAACAGAAGGGCCCCTTGTGAGGGAAGTGGTCGTAACGGAGGCTCAGTCTCTGTAGCACCCCCCAACTCTCTAGCCTCTACGAGAGCTGGGATGTGAAGTTTTCTGGCGGCTAGGATCTTCCGGTTTTGGCTGCACAATTTCTGGCGAGGTGTCCAGACTTTCCGCAATAAAGACACAGTCCTTCCCTCCGGTGTCTTTCCCTCTCCTCCTCTGTCAACCGTGGTCTAGCCCCCCCATCTGCATGGGCTCCTCTCCTGAGACAGTAGGGATGCCAGGATTGGGCACGGGGCGCGCCCGGGGCAGCGGAGCAGCCACCTGACTCCGTGAAGGCTCCATTTTTCACTCCAACTTTCTTCCTTCTAAGTGGCTGTCTATCTGTAAACTCAGTTGAATCAAACCACTCAGTGAGTCGGGGTGTGTGGAGCGCGCCAGTTCATCCAACACTTCTAGACTCAGTCCATTTCTGTAGAAGTAAATCAAGGCTGGGTCATTGTACTCCGTCTCCTGAGATAAAACGCGAAAAGCATTCGTGTATTGCCCTACAGACCCCTTTCCCTGTCTCAGGGTCCCTAACTGGCTGGCAACCGTCTCTTTCCTCTGGGGGTCTCAGAACATGTCCCCCATTGCATTCTTGAAAGCGTCAAACTGGCACAATATCTGGTCGTTGCGAATCAAATATGGGGTGGCCCATTTTGCCGCTTCCCCTTCCAATAAACTGATGATGAACGCCACCTTCGCGTCGTCAGTTGGGAACTTGGCTCTGCGCAGTTGAATGTACAACTCACCCTGGGCTAGAAACATGGCAAACTGTTCGCTCTGGCTCCCGTATCGTACGGGGAGCCCCACTGGAGACTTCACTGGGGCTGCCGCCCCTGGAGGCGCAGCCTGGACTTGGGCGACCAAGGCATGGAGATTCTGGTTATCCACTTGCAATGCTTGCGTTGTGGCTCGGAAGTTTTGGTTCTCGGCTTGTAGGGCTTGCGTAGTCACTTGGAGGTTCTGGATCTCGGCATACAAGGCTTCCATGGTGATAGGTACTCCCCCTCTTGCTCCGTTCTGGTCCATGTCATCCGCCATGGGAACAGGTTCGAGTAGGGATGGTGGCTGAGTCAAACTGTCCCGCCCAGAGCCGAAAGAATGAGGCTGGAGCGTGTGTGCAAGTAAATCTCGTTTTATTAGAGTGATGGATACATCAAAAGCATTGCGCTTCATAGGAAACCCTATGCTAACTCACTAGAGTCCCTAACTATACTCTAGACATGCTCTGCAGCGTGTGAAGGAAGTTGACTCAGCAACACACACACCCCGGGAGCAGCAGGCTTATATAGGAAATGTTTTCGAACGTAATCTCTGACTCCTTCGTAACTCCTGTCTTTGCCCTATCCGTTTCTCGCGGCGGCGGGAACGAGGAGACAGGGGCCGCGCCTCCACTTGCTCATCCGAAGACATCTGCTCCCGAACAACCGGCTCGAGGTCAAGAGGCGGTGCCTCATTGGAATCCTCCTGGGAACTGCTTGGGAAAGGAGGAGCTGGCACTGCTTCTGAAACTTCCTCCCACAAGTTCTCTGCATCAACTGGGGGCGGTGTGCTCGGCTCCTCGGAAAGGGCATTACTCATGGGAAATGGCTGAAGAGCAGGCTGCCCCCCTCCCGCATGCTCCTGCTCAGACACAACAATCCCCAACTCTGCTTCTTCTGACTGCAGAGGCGCCTGAAATTCATGCCTCCCCCCTTCCTGTCCCTTCTGAGTTGGCTGCAGCGTAACAGTCCCATGCCATAATAATAAACGCTCTTTCTAAGCTCAGCATTTTGACAATTGTTTTTAGTAGCTAAATATTTAGGCAATTTCCCGTTTTCCCCCTTCTTTTTCATTACAAGCAAATTACAAAACTGTCAGCTCATAGGTCACACAAGAACAACAATGTTACATGAAGAAAACATCAATAATACTCATTTCCATCTCTGATGCATTTCTCTGATCTTTTTAAAAGGACATGTCTTTCTTCACAAGGACCTTGCTTTCCAACTGCAGCCCTTCATGTCACATTAAGTCCCGCTCTGGAAAGTCTCCCTCGCCTCTTCAGGAAGAGAT
Organism: Rhineura floridana; assembly: GCF_030035675.1. Classification (NCBI taxonomy): domain Eukaryota; kingdom Metazoa; phylum Chordata; class Lepidosauria; order Squamata; family Rhineuridae; genus Rhineura; species Rhineura floridana. The sequence continues at coordinate 72,341,705 of NC_084486.1, forward strand.
AAATGGCAAGTGCAAAGAACTGTAGTGGAATTGGAGATGGGGCAAGAAAAGCCAAATTGCATCCAACAACTTTCTGGCCCAGGATTTTACCTTCAAATCCATCTTAAAAAATGTGGTATGCAAATATAATATAATTAGGAATGTAATAAATCAGTGAGAAGTGTATTCTGGGTTAATGTCACCTCAAACCCAGTATCTAGTGGCAGATGCAGTCTACCATATGGGGAGGGAAATATTCCATATAAAAATAAGTAGTGAAGAAGCTGGGGAAAAATTGCTTCTGGGAAAGAGAAACTGAAGCCACAGCAGAATTCCTTACATTTGTTGTGTACATCATCTAGTTTTTAAATTTGTACCATAGAGACTCTTTGGAAAAGGAATTTTAAAATGCATCTAAATTGGTGATGGGAAACTGTCCTCTGGTAAGTTTGAAATTGGCTCTTTAAATTATAAGATTATTCAGAGATCTCTAGACAAAAGCATATTTCACCCCAAGAGTTCTCTCCAACTGCATAGGGTTCCCACTAATGTAGGAACATCCTACTGTTGAGCTCAAAAAGGAACTGAGCCCTTCAAGGGTTCCATTTGAATGCTCTAGAATCCCAATTCTCACTACTGCCTGGTAGCCTGTCTCATCCCCAAGGGTAGGTAGGACTGATCTTGGAGGGCAGGACAGGGTAGCAGGTGGTGGCAGCTGCTTCAAAGATGAGAGACGCCCTCTGGAGCTCTCATCCTTTCCCTGAAATTTAAAATAACCATGAAAGGCTATCAGCACCCTTGCCTGAACTCTTGTGATACCCTTGGCTCCTATATCTTATCATATCACATTACTGGTTTCGATTGCCCCTCAAAATTCCATCTGTTTCTGCCTAATTCTGCATACTTATCACAGCTCTGGTAGAGTTGTGAAAAAACTGCAAAAAGGTGGTTTTTAAAGTCTCCAGTAATTGTGACCAAGCCCAGTAAAATTGCCACACCTTGGACTTGGACTCTCTCAACTTGTCTGACCAAGCAAGGGGAAGTTTGGCTGCTTGAATATGCTGCATCTTAGACAGAAGTTTTTTCCTGCGGTCTGTAAGCTGCCTGTCCCAAGCCTCTAGTTTCTCGACATCTTTAGATTATGGTGGTGATGTCAAAAACTTTGCACTACAAGCCTCAGATGTAAATTAGATTATTTAAATAAGCTGCATCTCACTGAGGTCAAGGATCTTCCCTGTGCTTGGTCAGACAAGCTCTAGGGATTGCACAACTCTTTTGTTACAAATGTTTGAAGTTTTCTTGGGTTTGCCTGTTGATCCCTGGAGTCTTAAAAATCATTTTTAGAGGCATGTAAGCAGTATTGTCTTAGCAAAGATCAGTACCCAGGACTTGGACAAGAATTAAACTAAAATATTCTACACATGTGCAAAATCTAATTCTACATTCCAATCCATCGGAGAATTTATGAGGGTAACAATGTGCAGTTGGGATGCATATGAATATTACAACTAGCTACTTTGTAGTATAATTTAAGTAATTAGAAACTTTGACAATGAATTCAAAACTGCCTTAAATTCACTAGTTTATGTTCATTCATATTACAGAGAGGGGGGCACAAGTGCCCAATGCATATATAATATGAACTCTGATTTATGCAAAAGTCTGAACTATCTGTTCTGATCAGATCTCCTGTGCCCCCACCCTACCCCAAATATCAAACTAATCACAAGCTGCTCACATTGTTTGGGTCCATGACACTGGGAGATGGATTTCATTCTTTCCTGTCCAGTTCCATTTTCCTGATCTTAATGCCTGCCCAAGCTGCTATTTCCCCCATTGGGGAAAAAACATACAGAGCAAACAGTTTTGAGGACAGACAAGGCTGGGGAAAGGGCGAAATACTCTTCCCTAAGCACTGCAGCCCTAATCTGACTTGGAGTGGGACAGTAGATCTTCCCAGTATCACTGTTTAGCCACAATAGAGCTATTTTTCCTTTTAAAAAGGAATGAATTGTATCAAAGATGGAAAGTTCTACCATGATTAAGCCAGTTTTTGAGGTATGGATTGACTACCAGTTTAGATATGACGTATTATGTGGAGTGATACAGGAGGGCAATGGCAAAGTTCAAATTACTGCATCCCTATGGATAAAGATTTCACTCACACTGCTTTAACTCTAATTAGAATTAGTGTTGGATAAGCATTGGAGCTGGAAACCATAACAAGACCTTTAAGTTCCCTAGGGTACTATCTACATAATTTTAGACAAGAATTGCTTTTTATTAAACTTTCAACTTGCTTATAGATCAATTTTTGAACTACAAAAGCATGAAAATATAAATAGAACCAGAACTTAAGGACTGATGATTGAAGCCTCCTGATAATCTAGACCCATTCTCCTCAGTCCCTCTCTCACGTGATAGTAAGTATCTCAACACACAGTACTTATTATCCAAACTTCTAGTTATTCAGGTATTTTGGATATCTTCCAGTTTATGTGGGTAAATAAAGTTATATCTTGGTATGTTAGACATAAACAGTTTTTTAAAAAACGGATTTTGTAAAAAGAAACAACCTTCCTTTTTTCAGGCAATCATGTAAATGTTTTTTATCTTGAATAAGAGAGATACAATTGCCACAAACTCTCAAATCCACTTCTGCACAAAACAAGTCCCAGAATGTAGACAGTGAGTGCAGCACAGAACGCAACTTCATCTATAAACAAAAACAAAATGTAGTGACAGCAGTGTGATCAAACAAATCTCCTGTACACCCACACCAAACAGGATACTGCTGTTTATGTTTTCCCATCCTGAGTGCTGCAAAGCTTGGGAGAATTTCAGGCAGTTCCCAGGCAAATCCCAAATGCACCATACTGTGTACTGAATGTGGTCTCAGAGACTGCTTCCTAGACATAGAAGAACAAACAACAATTAATCTGATCATTAGTATAAAATGAGTACCCTAGGATAACCTCTGTGGAAGAGAAATGAATAGAGAAAAGGGGGTTGAAAATTAGGTTTTGGCAATACATCAACATCTAACTTGGGCAAAACAACCTACTCATGTGATATTCATAGGAAGCTGCCTTATAGTAAGTCATATCATTGAGTCTAGCTAGCTCAGTATTGTCTTTACTGACTGGCAGTGGGTCTCCAGGGCTTTAGACAGGAATCTTTGCCTGCCCACTCTGGGCATGCCAAGGATTGAACCTGGAACTCTCTGGATGCAAAACAAATGCTCTATCACTCCTAGAGTTTCCCCCACATGTAAATGGTTTCATTATCTTGTGTGAGTTGATGGCAGTGCTCACACACGTAGACCATTCACAGAAGTAGCTTTTTTGTTCAAGTTGGCCACGAAAGTATTGTCAGAACAATGTTACAGCCTATTGTTTATTCTGTTTCTAATTCCAGTCTTTGTTTGCTCACACACATGTAGCCAAAACCACGCCACACACACATACACAAGAAAAAGCTATCAGCACACTTGGGGTACCCTGAAGTTTGCAGAGGTACAATGCCCGTCACCACACACACACAAAAAAATCCCATTCAGGATTATATAGCCATAGGTTACTCACTAAGAGGGGGAAAGCTGACAAACAGGTGGAAGTGGAGTAGCTGGAAAAGGAGGACAGAAAATGAGACACTAATATAAAAACTTAGAACTATCTCATTTTCTGGATAGTTCATTTCCTGGTTCTATTTTAATTGAAGCTGTTTTTAATACAGAAATGAGAGCTTCCCATAGAAATCAACGGTGAAATCCAAGTTTTCAAAAAAGCAGGGATTGGGCACACGTGTGTCACCCTACCACTCCAAAACCCTCAAATGGAGGGGGGAAACTTTAAAATGGAGGAAGGCTGAAACCTAAACAGCCCAATGAAGACTAAGCATGTCAGTAGTCATAGAATGGTCATTGTTAGTGTGGGGTAGTGGGACTGGGGAGAAGGTAATGGTACAGAGTGGCCAGAATCTTGAACAGAAGCACTCCATCTTGCAAATTAAATTATCTGTCTGATGGAGATGTTTTGTTTTAGAGATATACACTTTCAGGGCTCTTCGCACATCCAATGAATGTCACACTTTCTCTGTGGGGTGAATGGGATTAGGACAAAAAGAAGGAAGTACCAGCTCTTGCTGAGAGTGGAAGGTAGACAGATGAAACAAACAGAAATTCTTGTCAACAGACAGAGCATTCAACTCAGACACTCTCCAGGCTGGAGTAATGGCCACAAGGAACAAGACCACAAAGGATAGGAGATGTGGGGAAATTTGACTTAGGGGTTCAAAAGAGGGCTTTTGTGGGGCCATTAACACCTTGTGTAGATCCCAAGTTGGGTAAGGATGGATCGTAGGAGGTGCCGATGCTGTTGCCCCATGCAGAAAATGCCTGAGTAACAGATGAGATCCCAGAGGTTTCTCTGGAGATGTAGACAGAACCGCCGATAGGGCTGAAGCCTGGCGTCTGAGAGTGTTTGGCCTAAGACCCAAGGGCAAGCCATCCTGTACGAAGCAGAGAATGTCATTTATACCTGCTTTCCTTGGAATTAAACCCCTCTTTTGTGACTACGTTGAGAAAGCCTTCCATATAGTCTCATATATTCTAATTGTGGAAGGGCGTCTTGAGGCCATCATAGTTTCCACCACTTGAGCTGGAATGCTTTGTTTTAAGAGGCATCGCCTCTCAGTCTCCAGACATGAAGCGCCAGCCATCCCAGGTCTAGGTGAAGAAGCTGTCCCTGCGACAATATGTCTTCCCTGAGGGAAATATGCCACGGAGGATCAATTGATAGATCAACAAGTTCCGGGAACCAGGGTCTCCTTGGCTATCAAGGAGCTATCAGTAGAACTCTTGCCCTTTCGGCTTGGATCTTTTGAAGTATCCTGGAAATGATCGGAAGAGGTGGAAAGGCATAGAGTTATCCTTGGGGCCACTGGGATGTCAGAGCATCTATGCCTTCTGCCTCTGGTGTCACACATCTGGAGAAAAATCTTTTCACCCGGCAGTTGAGGTGTTTGGCAAATAGGTCCACCTCGACTCTGCTGAAGCATCTCACTATTTCCTGAAACACCAATAGGTGAAGCTTCCATTCTCCCTGATGTACCTTCTGTCTGCTGAGCCAATCTGCTTGGCAGTTGTCTTCCCCCTTGAGATATTCCGCAAGGATCGACTCCACGCGTGTTTCCGCCCACTGGAACAGCAGGGCAGCTTCCTTCTGTAGTTGTGGGGAGCATGTGCCTCCCTGATGATTTAAATGTGATTTGCCCAATACATTGTCTGTCCTGACCAGCACTGCCCCAAACCGTTTGATCTCCGTGAAGTGTCTCAGGGCTAGCTGAATCGCACGAAGCTCTAGAAGATTGATTGGAAGTACTGACTCCTGTGGTGACCAAGTCCGTTGTATCATCTGGCCATTGCAAATGCCCCCCCAGCCTGTCAGGCTGGCATCTGAGGTGATCAGGGTCTGTGGAGGGTCCTGGAATGGCACTCCCCTTAGTAGATTGGGTTTGTGTGCCCACCACAGCAGGCAGTGATGGACCACTGTTGAAAGTGCTACCTTCCAGTGATGTCTGACCACAGTGTCGCTCTGAAAAGGCAGTAGCGGCCACTGGAGTAGTCGAAAGTGGTGACGTGTCCATGGTGTAGTCTGATAGGTTGAGACCATCAACCCCAAGATACCTGCCAGATGCATAAGATCCACCGAAGGTGAAGATAGGAGCTGTGTGACAGCTGTAATTATCTTGTCTACTCTGTCTTGAGCTGCTGTGAGTCTATGGCGGCCCCCAAATGTGTTATGTGGTGGGCTGGACAAAGCTGGCTCTTGGTTTGGTTGACAAGGAAGCCGTGATCCTTCAGGCATGCTAGGGTGATGTGCAGATCTTCCCAAGCCTTGTGGAGGGACGGAGACCAGAGCAGAAAGTCATCCAGGTAAGGAAAGACATGGACCCCCTGCGTTCTGAGGTGTGCCACCACAGCAACCACAATCTTCGTGAATACTCTGGGGGCAGACGCCAGACTGAAGGGCATGGCCCTGTACTGAAAGTGATCCTCCCCCACCGCAAACCGGAGGTAATGTCTGTGAGGCGGAAAAACAGGGACATGCAGATAGGCCTCCTTCAGGTCGATAAATGAGAGGAAGTCTCCCTTTCTCATTGCCTCCTTGATGGACAGTAAAGTTTTCATGCGGAACCTGCGGTATTTTATGAACTGATTTAAGTTCTTCAAATTGAGTACCACCCTGAAAGATCTCCCTTTTTTCACAACAGTGAAGAATACTGAGTAGATTCCTGAAAACCTCTCGCCTGTTGGAATGGGCTCTATTGCCGCAATCTGCAGAAAGTGGGCAATCGCTTGAAGAGTCCTTTCCCACTTGCCCAGAGATGTTGAGCAGGGGGAGGGGATAAACTTGGTTGTAGGGAGCGAGGTGAATTCCAGCCTCAGTATCGGCCTCCCAATGGCGTAACCATATTGTCCTTCAAGTGAAAACACTCACTGCTAATGACCTTGCCGAAAACTGCATGGTGTCCATGGATGCATCTGCCATAAAGGTCACTGCTCTCAAGGTTTTCAGAAGAGACTTCCGGATTCGAGCCGGATTCTGATGCGGGCTGTACAATGGGTCCTCTAGCCACAGCAGGGATGCTCTTGGGAAGACCAAGGAGGCTGCTACTGCTCTGATGGAGAGCATATTGGACTCATGAATCCTCCTATGGCCTAAATCCAGCTTGCGCTCTGATAGATCCTTGAGGTGGGCATCCGAGTCTTTCAGGTTCAAGGACAGATTTAGTAAATTGACTATGGGGCATCGACCAGAGGAACCTTGAGTTGGTCCATGAAGTGTTGTTCCAACGTATAGTATTTTTTGGCAGTTGCAACCGATTTCTTGAACTGCAGTGGAACATCAAATTCGGATTTCATCAGTTTAGGCAACAGTGATAGAAGTTTTAGCACCCGGGTTTCCGGTCTGGACACACAGCTGAAATTCTAGATGCTGAGGGAGCTGGGGGTTCAGAGCTTCCATTGCCTTGCACAGGAGTGGAAGGAAATGAGTCTCCTGGAAAATCCTATTGGTCACTACTTCCTCTGACTCCAAATCTCCACTCCATTCTTCCTCATCGAGGACAATCAGCTCATTGTCTGGGTCCACCATTGCCTCCTCATGAAGTTGAGGATGCCTGCCCTGTGAGGCGGCGTAAGGGTCTGGTGATGCCCTACCCGGTGGTTGGGGTGTGTTTGAAGAAGAGTGGAGTGGAGTGATGCCCTGTGCCACTTGTGCTCTTGAAGGTGGTGGAGTGGGTGCTATGGCTGGTGTATCCTATGTGGGGTATCGAGCCTCAGCCGTTGATGTGGAAAGATCTCTGGCTAGATCCATTAGGAGAGAATCTCTCAGCTGTTCCTTTAATTGTTGTAGCATGTGAACAGTGTGGATTGTGCACCACCCCCTGAACTTGGAGTTCCTGACGTGAAGAGGGTGAAATGAAGGATGCTTCACTCCTCTTCTCCTGTAATGCTTGGTGAGACTTGGGTAGCTGTCTCGAGGAAGCCTTCAAACTCCTCAGAAGAAGACGATGTAGAAAAAATCACATCCAGGGTGGGCTGGAATTGGGTGCCTTCCTCCTCAGATAGGGATTCCAGGTCCCTCTGTGACCTGCACATGTTGCTATGAGCCTCCTTTGGTGCAGCCCCCTGTGCATCACCTGGCCGCTGCCTGTCGTGACTGGTTTCCCTACTTCTCTTAGGTGCCAGTCGTTGTGGAGCCACCTTGCCCGTGACAGTACACATCTCAGCTACCTCATGCCTGCTGGAAGAGGGTCAGGCTATGGCTACCTCCTCCTGGGATTCAATAGAACCTAAAGGCCCTAGGGCCTGGTTGGATAATGGCGGAGGCATGACTTCCATTGTACTGTGAGGCTGAAGTGACTAGGTTTCTTTGGTGGGTGGTCCAATTTGTGTGTTGCCTTCCCCAAGGGCACAAACCATGCTGCAGGTCTTATGGGGGCTAAGGGCTGTGATAATTGCTGGGCCATGTGCTAAGGATCTGCCGGCAGGGAAAATGCTTCCACCGTGGCTGCAGCGTCCCATTGAGGCCTTCTACAGGTGAGAGGATGGAAGAGGGGATGGCAGGCACTTGGCATCCTGGGGAGCACACTGCAAGAGACGTCCCCGCTCGTGCCGTGAAAGGAGTCGGCTGGTCGGGTGATTGCCGGTAGGCAGGCACAAATGCGCCTGAGAAATGAGGCTTGGGGGGGCAGAGTACAATGAAGAAGAGTGCTGAGAACATGGAGTATTAGGTGTTCCTTCAACAGGATCACTCTCACTGGCTCAGTTCAGATGTCAAGTCCAAGTTATGGTTTGGCAATAAAAATATCCTGTGAGTTTGCATGCTTTCTCCCTCCTCTCATTGTAATGTGAGGCTGAAGTGACTTAGGTTTCTTTGGTGGGTGGTCCAATTTGTGTGTTGCCTTCCCCATGGGCGCAAACCATGCTGCAGGTCTTATGGGGGCTAAGGGCTGTGATAATAGCCGGGCCAGGTGCTGATGAGCTGTGGGGGGGCAAATACACTTCCCCTGTGGCTGGAGCATCCTGCTGAGGCCTTCCATGGGCAAGAGGATGGAGGAGGGGGTGGCAGGCACTCAGTGTCCTGGGGAGCACGCTGCAAGAGGTGTCCCCGCTCACGCCATGAAAGGAGGCTGGGTGAGTGATTGCTGGTAGGCAGGCACAGACACACCTGAGAAACGAGATGGGGAGGCAGAGTACAATGAAGAAGACAGTGGTCTTGCAGCCAAAGCGGTGGGGTGGCTGCTTTGTGGTCTCAGGGGAAGAAACGTAAAATGACACCTCCCCTTTTTTTGTTTTAAGACACACATAAGAAAACAGTAAAGGAAGGGAAAGGTACAGACACACAATAGGAAAAAACACCAAACTATACAGGCCTGAATGCAGAGAGGAGCTAGATCAACAATTCTTAGTGGAAGGCAGAGGAGAAACTGAAATAAGGAGCTGCGCAGAGCAGGAAGTCCTTGTTAAAAAAAAACCTCTTTAGCACTCTTCTGCCTTCAACCACTAGGTGGAGCTAGCTACCCAGCTGAAATCAGCTTTTCCATGCACAGAAGAAGGAATAAGAGAAGTGGGAGAGAGCTGGTGTTGAAGCAAGTCAGCCTGGGAAGTCCAGTGAAGATAGGACAGCAGCTGGAACAAGTTGAACAATGTGGTGTCTTGGGGATAAACAGCTAAGGATTTTGTTTCCTGAGGGCAGGGGCTGCCTGAGACCAAAGATTATTAGATTCAGGCTGAGGCTATGGAAGGGAGATAATACTGCAAGACAAAAGGTTGGACACCAAGCAACTGGAAGTAGGACAATTCAAGTTTCTACCACAATATGACTGAACAATCTTAGGGGCAAAGGTGAGGGTCATGAGTCAATCAGGGAAAAATATCCTAATTTGAACTTCTACGACAATGATGTCCCACATGCAAAATGGAGGTGAATGAACTTAATGTTAAGAGATGCATATGATTGTTGATAAGGTTACAGGTAGGGCAGTGCCAGAGAGGAGAAGGCTATTGTCTCACAAGTCCTGAATGAACAGAGGTAAATGCTTATATTGGCAAACAGATCCGGTGCAAAGATATGCATTAGCATGTGTACAGAGTTCTTGCAACTCTCAGTCCCAGGGCAAGTTTTCTCTTTTCATTGAGGACAGCCAGTGTTGTGCTTGAAAGAGTTTATGCTCAATGCATAGTCACATGTAGAGGCAAGCTAAAGGAGAAAATGTGTTTTGGGGCATGCTCAGAGTGCCAGCTGATCTGAGCACTTCAGAGCACTAGGTATATGTAAGAATGCTGCCTGAACCACTTAACATATTGCAAGGCATTTTGCTTCAAATCTTTCAATGCTTCAGTTAAAAAAAACCCTTCAGGACTTTTTAGTAACTTACAGCTACTTCTCTAATTGTAATGCAAATATAGTAAAATACAAATGTAATAACAGGCATATATGGTAAGCATCACTGGGCCATTTTAGGCATCATGATAAGCCATTGTTTATTATAACAGGAATGAGTGGCAACAATTCTCTCCTGGTGTGCTTGCAAAAAGAATTGAAGATTTTTCGTTGCAAGTCTATGCTGTGGCTAATCTAAACTATAGTTTGTTAAAACAAGTCAGCTTCATAGCCCATGGTTTTCTTTGTCATCTGTTATCATTTTGCCATCCTCACTGAGTAGCTGTGCCACCATTTCCTTTCTCTGTCTTTTACTATGGACGTACCTGAAGAAAGCTTTTTTGTTGCTTTTGGCATCCCTCGCTAACCTCAGCTCATTCTCAGCTTTAGCCTTCCTGACACCATCCCGGCAATTCCGTGATACCTGCCTGTACTCTTCCTTTGTGGCCTGGCCTTCTTTCCACTTCCTGTATGTGTCCTTTTTTGTTTTCAGGTCCTCTCTAAGCTTTTTGTGAAGCCACATTGGTTTCTTCTGCTGTTTCCCCCCTTTTTTCCTTGTTGGAATTGCTTGCCATTGTGTTCTTAGAATTTTCTTTTTTAGAAACTCCCACCCATCTTGGACTCCTTTTCTCATTAGGGTGGCTTGCCATGGAACCGTACTTACAATTGCTCTGAGTTCATTAAAATCAGCTTTCCTGAAGTTCAGGGTGCACGTATGGCTACTCTCAGCTTTTGCTTCTGTTAAAATCAAGAATTCAAGTATGGTGTGGTCACTTTCCCCCAGAGTTCCTGTAACCGCCTCTTCATCCACCAAATCATCTCTATTGGTTAGAATCAAGTCCAGGATAGCTGGTCCTCTGGTTGCTTCCTCCACTTTCTGTAGGAGAAAGTTATCTCCAACACAAGTCAGAAATTTCTTGGAGGGGCCATGTTTGGCAGAGTTTGTCTCCCATCAGATATTGGGATAATTGAAGTCCCCCATTACTACTACATCGTGCTTCCTCGAAACATTGGCAATTTGCTTTTCAAAAGTTACATTCTCGTCTTCTCCTTGATTGGGTGGTTGGTAGTAGACTCCAAGCACCACATTCCTTTTATTACTTGCCCCATTGATTTTAATCGAGATACTCTCGGTGGAGCTACCAAGCTCATCTTCCTGTATTTCTGTGTAGGGATATATATATTTTTAACATATAGCGCAACTCCACCTCCCTTTTTATTCCTTCTGTTCTTTTTGAACAAGTTGTATCCTTCAATTGCTGTATTCCAGTCATGGGAGTCATCCCACCAAGTTTCAGTTATACCTATCAAGTCGTAATTACCCTCCTGTAATAAGAGTTCAAGTTCGTCCTGCTTGTTTCCCATGCTCTGCATATTAATATACAGACATCAAAGACCATGTGCTTTGTGGCTTGGCTTCCTTACTACATTTTTCTGAGGACTGTTACTGGGCCCTATTAGAGCCGATCTTTCTGTTCCCGTTACTGTTCACAAGTCTTCATCAGTCATTACTATCAAGTTTATGTCTCCCTCCCCCTTAGGATTCAGTTTAAAGCCCTCCTGATGAACTTCTCCATGCTGTGGCCAAACACATTCTTCCCAGTCCTTGTGAGATGCAACCCATGACTTGCCAGCAGTCCATCTTCCAGGAAGCATAGCCCGTGGTCCCAGAATCCAAATTTCTCACATCGCCACCACCTTTTTAGCCATTTATTCACACGGAGTATTTTTCTTTCCCTTTCTACTCCTAAGTACTGGAAGGATGGATGAAATCATATAAAGCATCTACAGTAATACAGATACTATGGAAAGATGTTCCCCCTCCCCTTCCAATCCCCTCCTCCCCTTCCTCCTTCTCTCTACTCTCCCCACCCCTCCTCCTCCTCCCCCATGGTCAGTTTTACCTATCCTAGTCATGATTGCATGGGAGTAAATCCCACTGAAAGTAAGTATGCAAATGATCAGACCTGCCTTTCTCTGTCTTCCCCTCTCCTCTCCTTTCATCCTTCCTTCTTCCCTACCGTCTTCCTTTTTCCTTCCCCCTTCAGGCCTCCATCCCCATGGTCAGGTTTACCTATCCTAAGCATGATTGCACAGGAGTAAATCCCACTGAACTTAAGAATAATGCAAATGATCAAACCTGCCCTCCTCCTCTTCCTCCTTTCTGCTCTCTTCCTCGTCCTCCCCTCCCCATCTCCTGTGGTCAGTTTCACCTATCTTAAACATGACTGCAGGGGAGTAAATCCCACTGAACTCAATCAGCATGCAAATGATCAATCCATTCTCAGCAAACTTGCACAGGATCCTATTTCTTACCTCCGGGATTAAAAAGCAGAGAAATTCACTAACAGGCAAAAAACCTTGTGGTTGAAGAATGTACCTATAGCCAACAGAGATTTCTGTCAAACTTTAAAAAGCAGGGGCGCTGGGCAGCTATAGTGAATGCACCAGGGGAGCAGGAGACCTGGCCTCCTCTCTGAGATATTGGACTGCCCTACAAATTTGTCAAAATGCAAACACAATTTGGGTTAGTCTTTCACAGTCCATCCACTTCCTGTGTAGCTTGGAAGAAGTTGGTGACATGTGCCTTTGAGTATATGGTGAGTGGTGGCAACACCTGCAATCAGCCCAAAGAACAGAAACAAGACATATGCTGGATTGATCTTGTTTTAGCAGGAAGAACACAATAATATTAAAGGATGATATAGTTCAGATAGTCACATGATTTACTTTGTAATTTTAGTGAAGTTTCCTATAGTAAATCATTCCCTTTTGCTTCTGTTTCTGTGAATATGTGAAGTACAGCAACACTTTGCAATACTAAAAAAAAGCTCCAAAACAATGGTGGAATAATGGCACTGACTGTTCTGCAGAATAGTTTCCAATGGACATGAGGAGTGTCTCAGTTTGCATAAGATAAAGCAGTGGGAGGTGATATAAATCAAATAATAAATAAATAAATAAACATATTCTAGCAAAATTCTAGGTGTGCTCTATGTTTTTAATTGACCATGCCCACCTTTCCTTAAGTGGAGCAGTTTAAGCATAGCAGGCTGAAAGCATGCATCTTGGGCAGGCCAAGTTCGTTTTTTCCAACAACTAGAGTCATTGCTTAAGTAGCAACATATTGTAATCAGTCTCATTTTACATCAAACTGCAGTTTCAGATTCAAATGTTGGAAATGGAAATGGACTGCCTTCAAGTCGGTTCTGATTTATGGCGACCCTATGAATAGGGTTTTCATGGTAAGTGGTATTCAGAGGGGGTTTACCATTGCCTTCCTCTGGGGCTGAGAGGCAGTGACTGGCCCAAGGTCACCCAGTGAGCGTCATGGCTGTGTGTGCATTCAAACCCTGGTCTCCCAGGTCATAGTCCGACACTCTAACCACTACAACTGTTAATGCACCCAAAATAGAAATAGAGGATAACCTCCAGTTTGAAACACAAAAGGCTATCTTCACCATCATATGACACTGACCAATAAAAAGGCTTTGAAATTAATAAAAATAAATTTGGCACAGATTTCTACAATGAATAATTGTAGAATAGGTTAGATTCTCTGTAGAAACAGTAGTAACAGAAAAGAAGCACAGTAAGAAGAACACCAACAAACATACAAAAATGTCATTCTCCATCTTTGGAGATGGCAGGTGTTGCCACCACTCACCATATACTCAGAGGCACATGTTACCAAAGTCTTCCAAGCTCCACAGCAAGTGGATTGGACTGTGAAAGACCAACCCAAATTGTGTTTGCATTTTGACAAATTTGTAGGGCAGTCCTATATCTCAGAGAGGAGGTCAAGTCTCCTGCTCCCCTGGTGCATTCACTATAGCTGCCCAATGTCGCTGCTTTTTAAAGTAAGTTTTTAAACTGCAAGGTTTTTTGCATATTAGTGAATTTTCACTTGTCTTCTCACCATGTTCTAATGGTAAAACAACTCAGCCTCAAAGGAACAACATTTGCTATATGCCAAGCATTCTTACAACTATCAATGTGCAATATCTTCATCAGTATTTACAGTTGCTTCTTCAGCAACATATTAGTTTACCTCCGACACTAGTGTGATCTAGTAAAAGGATAAGGCAATTTACAGTTTTATACTTAATGCTTTTCATGTTAAAATGTAAACTAGGACATTACATTCTTTAGAGCATAGTTATTGCATATTTATAAAGGGGATCCCCCAAAGAGATGCTTATACTACGAAGGAAGAAAGGAAGCACTCTTCCAGAAAAAACAAAATGCCACAAAAGGGCTCCCTGAAAATAAAATATTAAAAAAACAGAAATGGAAGACAAATATGAAAGAATATTGGGTAAATAAGACTTTTTTTACAAGTCTACCCTTTTGATTAAGTGCTTTACTACACATAAAGACTGTACTTCACTTTTATGTCCATCATCTATATTATATCATATAAACACTGTCAAGGGCAGTGGTGGGGAACCTGTGACTTCCACATGTTGTTGGGTTCTAACTCCTGTCAGCCCCAGACAGCATGGTTAATCTGGAGAGCCATAGGCTCCACACCCCTGGGTCTAGGGGATGAAGCAAAACTGTGTGTATGAGAAGATCTGAGTCCTAATCCAGTGAACCATGAGCATACTTTTAACTTCATTCAAGTGGAAGAAAGCTCCATTGGTTATAAAAGGATAAATGCATAGGACTAGTGGAAGGATTCAAACCCATTAGTTAACAGTGCAGAGCTAAACACAGGCCTACAAATGGAGATATTACTTCTAGGAGGGCAACATTAAGATAAAATCCCATAACTGTGCAGTGTGTAAATGGGAAAATGTTGCCTTTCAGAAAGGTGAGTCTCCAAAAATGTCTATTCGTAAAGGGCAAGACCAAATAAATGTGAATGGAATGAAAATAATGCTAGTGCTATTACACAATGCCTATGCAAGAGTTTGCATGTTAATTTATTTATAAAAGATAAATTCTCTAGCAGCTGTCATGCTTGCTGCAGCAGCAGAACATCCTTGGAATTCATTTCACTGTTCTAACACAATGCACTAGTAGCCAAGGTGTAAAATAGCCCTTTCATGAGTGGAAAACACTTCTGTATGTAGAAGAGCAGCTTTGGATCCAACCCACTGTTTTAACATGTGCTCGTTCTATAAATTTGTGACTCATCACAGTAGAATACTTTTCTGGCAGGAAATATAACATGCTGCTTGGCTAGAAATGTAATTTTATTCATTAGCAAGTTACACATCCCTTAGATTCTATCAAGTTGTCTTCATAGAGGAAATGCTGTTAAAATGTTATTGCATTATAATTGCCGTTTCTTCCAACTTTACTTTTGGATTTGTGAGAAATGTGCCAATGAAATCAGTAAAATGGTGAAGTTGTTAAAGGATTATATAAAATATATCTTTACCTGCTAGATAAGGATTAAGCAGCTTCCTCTCACACACAGGAACAAAGAAGGAAAGGAGAAAGAAGCAGCAATAACAGCTTCACAGTTGATCAGGGCTTTTGATAAGATTTCTGGTATAACTATTTAGATCAGGAACAGTGCTTATAAATTGTGTTGGGAAGTAAGAGCCAGATTGATATGTTACAGTCTCTAGATCAGCCCTGTTGAAAAATGCTTCTGCACGTATACTGATAATACACACAAAAGCCGTAACAATTAGTTACAAGATCAGAGATGGCCACATGGAGCACTTCCCAGGAAACACTTTTGCCTCCCAAGAAGCTTCTGGCAGGAGCCAATTTGTGTGGAGGCTGGCTGTGTGATGAGGGGAACCTTCTCTACTTGTGGAGGCTCCCCACCTGATTTAGAACTCAGATTATATAAGGTTCTAAATTACATGGGCAGCCTCCATGTGCAGAAGGCATTCCCTGGTTCACACAGTCTCCACAAATTGAAAGTTGGCAGGGATGGTTACATGATGGGTATAGCTTATGCTTGTCCCCACTTGATCTGCTTATGTGTAAACTTTACATGTGAACACCATGCCCAAATAGAGCTACGGACTTTACATGATCAAACCAAATCATGTTAAATTGTTTAGAAATGTTTTAACTCCCACATAACACATAAACATAACACAAAACTATGGTGTGTTTTGCTTAACCACGATTTGTTTTAATGTCTAAACATGAATCAGCCCACAAATGACAGTTGTTTGGGACAATGAGAACTGGCGTCTGAAACTACAGTTTGACAGATCATTGACAAACCACACTTAAGTCCATTGTTCTGCGTCAAGACTGCTATGGAGATAGGAGTGAACTTATGAAGCTGAATGCAGAGCAGCAAGGAAACAAAAAGAAGAAGACTTACTTTTTTAGAACTAGAAATGAAAAACCAGTCATTTCTGAATGGAAAGCATCACTACCTTGAAAGGGATAAGCACCTCTTTTTCTTCCTGGACTTCTATAGTCACTTCTAGTTTAAAATAATTTGTTTTATACAGTCTCTCTGATTTCTAAAAAGCCCCTGCTCCTAGGGTACAGTATTCACTACACACTGTTAACAGTTTGAAAGCGAGGGGTGGGAGGACCAATGTTCTGCCCTGTAGCTATGACTTTGTAATCAATACAATTCTTGACAAGAATATAAATCTAACTTACACTGTGAACAGGTATAGTTTGAAATTTTCATGGAAATCCTTACTTTAATAATACAGATTTATAGGCTTGCTGCTGAAATTGCACAATGGCCTGTCCAACAAGTGGAAAACAATTTATATCCTCAGCTACAGCTTACCAGTATTTGAGAATGAACTGTATATATTTCTTGGTTCAAACAGTAGTAGAATAGTACACAACAAATATAACATTAACTAACACTGAACATGACTCTTAGAGCCTTCATAATTTTGTGCATAGTTTAGTATGAGATGTGCATTTTTTTAAAAAACATGCACAAGAATATTTTCATTTGGAGTATCAATCCATTACATACATACTTTAGTCTACTAATAAGGTTGCAATCATATGCACATTTACTTGGACGCACTCTTGACTATGTTAGTACAGACAAATATTGGGCAGGGTGGGGACAGCACAAAGAAAGGATCAAGCTCTGTAACAAACATTAAACCTTACCAATCATATTACCTAGACAGAATTAATAAAGATTCTAACTTATTTTCTTTTTAATAATAGTTGTAGTCTATAGATGCTGTTAAAATGCAAGCTGTAGGGGTTTTTTTCTGAATAGAAAACAATAATGGAAATTCTAATTCATTTTATACAAGTGGATCTTGCACAGATGAGAAGTTTGCTTCTAATAGCTATATGGCATAAATTAGAATCATAGAATACATAGAATTGGAAGGGGTCTATAAGGCCATCAAATCAAACCACCTGCTCAATTAAGTAGGATAAGTTTTCCCAGCATGGAGACAATACAGTAGGTGTTGCTGGAGATTGGGACTGTGGGGGTTCAGCATGCAAGTACAGAAAGCCTGAGTGCGTTACAAGGTGAGTCCAATCCCCCTCTGTATCATGGTTGACTTGGAACAAGCCATCTCTGGTCCAGTTGATCCCTTCTCCATCAAAAACTTAACCAGGTAGCCCCTGTGGAGAGCCCTCACTGTTAGATCCACAACAGATATTTGGCACTGCCCTAATAGCATTTTGGGTACAAGGACCTACAGAAGATGTATCTTGCATAGATTTTGGTGATCTTACTAAAATGTTAGGATTCAAGGAACTACTTCTCTTGATGCTGCTATGCCTCTAATGGACACCTTGCAATGAAGCCACATTATCACTGCAACCTGGTAATGAGCACCACATATGTTCCTTTAAGCACATTTCCACCACCATGTATTTGCTGTTGCAAATGATTTTAAGCATTTATAGACTGCAAAAATACTGATGAAGAAATTTGCTGAGAAAACCATAGGAAGCCCAATGCCAAATGGAATGTATTGGTAATCTCTGACAAGCAATCACAAGTGCTGCCTTCCATTTAAATCATACAACATGCAGTAGTCTTCCAATTCATGCTTTCACAATCTGTAAAACATTCTGATTTGAAGTTTCAAGCATCAATTGCCATCAATACGAAAGATGGGGGGAAGCCTGTTAATTGGTTTTAGGAAATGTTTGTAAGGAACATAAATAACTGACACAAGTTGCTTGCATAAGTATTCAACCCCCACACATTAATATTTGATAGAGCCACCTTTCGTTGCAATTTATTTATTTAGTTGTTTGTTTGTTTGTTTATTGTATTTATATACAGCCCCATAGCCGAAGCTCTCTGGGCAGTTTACAATAACTAAAAACATTAAAAACAAATATACAAATTTAAATAACAGCTTTAAGTCTTTGGGGATAGGTATGTACCAGCTTTGCACACAATGTCAGAGGGATTTTGGCCCATTCTTCTTGAGATTCACTCCAGGTTGTTCAGGTTGGTTGGACATCACTTGTGGACAGCAATTTTCAAAGAGCACTACAGATTCTCAATGGGATTGACATCAGGACATTGACTGGGCCACTATAGGACATACACTTTTTTTGTTCTTGAGCCATTCCAATGTTGCTTTGGCCTTGTGCTTGGGATCATTGTCCAGCTGAAAAGTGAATTTCCTCCCAAGCTTCAGTTTTTTCATGGACTGAAGCAGGTTCTCTTGCAATATTTCCCTGTATTTTGCACCATCCATTCTTCCTTCAATTTTAACAAGATACCCAGTCCCTGATGATAAGTACTTTTGCAAGGCACTGTAACTATCCATGATGGATTGAGATGATGTCACTGTGCAATAGAATATCCGTGAGCCTGTGTCTAAGAAAGCCTCTGGCTACCTTGCTTGTGGCAAAAGAGATTTTTACATCATGATGAAATTGTGTTAGCCATGATGCCCATCTTGTCAAGATTTTTATAATACCATCCTACTGCTGAAGTAGTTCTATTGATTTCCAAAGAAGTACTAAAAAAAGTGAATTGGTAACTATTCTAAGTAAACAGTGAACTCACAGGATTGTTTCATAACATTCTTGTTGAACACAATAGTATCTTTTTATCATTATTTATTTATTTATTGCACTTGTATACCACCCCATAGCCGAAGCTCTCTGGGCGGTTTACAGCAATCAAAAACATTAAAACAAATACACAATTTAAAACACATATTTTAAAAACAATTTAACACACAATTTTAAAATTCAAAACAATATAAAAACAATTTAAAAACACATGCTAAAATGCCTGGGAGAAGAGGAAAGTCTTCACCTGGCACCAAAAAGATAACAGTGTTGGCACCAGGCGCACCTCATCAGGGAGATGATTCCATAATTTGGGGGCGACCACTGAGAAGGCCCTCTCCCTTGTTGCCGTCCTCCGAGCTTCCCTTGGGGTAGGCACCCGGAGGAGGACCTTTGATCTTGAACATAGTGTACGGGTGGGTTCATATCGGGAGAGGCATTCCATCAGGTATTGTGGTCCCAAGCCGTGTAAGGCTTTATAGGTCAAAACCAGCACCTTGAATCGAGCTCGGAGACATACAGGCAGCCAATGCAAGCGGGCCAGAATCGGTTTTATATGTTCAGACCATCTAGTCCCTGTTACCAATCTGGCCACTGCATTTTGCACAAGCTGCAGTTTCTGAACCATCTTCAAAGGCAGCCCCACATAGAGTGCATTGCAGTAATCTAATTTGGAGGTTACCAGAGCATGGACAACTGAAGCCAGGTTATCCCTGTCCAGATAGGGACCTAGTTGGGCCACCAACTGAAGTTGGTAGAAGGCACTCTGGGCCACCAAGGCTACCTGAGCCTCAAGTGACAGAGATGGTTCTAGGAGAACCCCCAAGCTACGAACCTGCTCCTTCAGGTGGAGTGCAACCCCATCCAGAACAGGTTGGACATCCACCATCCGGTCAGAAGAACCACCCACTAGCAGCATCTCAGTCTTGTCTGGATTGAGCCTCAGTTTATTAGCCCTCATCCAGTCCATTGTCACAGCCAGGCACCGGTTCAGCACATTGACAGCCTCACCTGAAGAAGATGAAAAGGAGAAATAGAGCTGCGTGTCATCAGCATACTGATGGCAACGCACTCCAAAGCTCCAGATGACCGCACCAAATGGTTTCATGTAGATGTTGAACAGCATGGGGGACAGAACTGACCCCTGTGGAACCCCATACTGGAGAGTCCAGGGTGCCAAGCAATGTTCCCCAAGCACCACCTTCTGGAGGTGACCTGCCAAGTAGGAGTGGAACCACCGCAATGCAGTACCTCCCACTCCCAACTCAGCTAGTCTCCCCAGAAGGATACCATGGTTGATGGTATCGAAAGCCGCTGAGAGATCAAGGAGAATCAACAGAGTCACACTCCCTCTGTCTCTCTCCCAACAAAGGTCATCATACAAGGCTGTTTCTGTGCCAAAACCAGGCCTGAAACCCGACTGAAATGGATCCAGATAATCGGTCTCATCCAAGAGTGTCTGGAGCTGGCCCGCAACCACTCGTTCCAGGACCTTGCCCAGGAATGGAACATTTGCTACCGGCCTATAGTTATTAAGATTTTCTGGTCTTCAGAAGTGGTCTCATTAGTGCCTCTTTCAGGCCGCCAGGGACCACCCCCTCTCGCAGAGAGGCATTAATCACTTCCCTGGCCCAGCCAGCTGTTCCATCCCTGCTAGCTTTTATTAGCCAAGAAGGGCAAGGATCCAGCACAGAAGCAGTTGCATGAACCTGTCCAAGCACCTTGTCAATGTCCTTAAGCTGCACCCACTGAAACTCATCCAAGAAGTCGGGACAAGGCTGTGCTCTGGATACCACGCTTGATTCACCTGCTATAACACTGGAATCTAAGTCCTAGCAGATGCTAAAGATTTTATCCTGGAAGTGCCTAGCAAATTCATTACAGCAGGCCTCAGATGGTTCTACCATGTCCCTGGGGCCAGAGTGTAATAGCCCCCGGACAATTCTGAAGAGCTCCGCTGGGCGGCAGGTTGATGATTTGATAGTGGCAGCAAAATATTGTTTTTTTGCTGCCCTCACTGCCCCTAAATACAGCTTACCATAGGCACTTACCAGTGTATAATTGCATCCACTAGGAGTTCACCTCCATCTGCACTCAAGCTGTCTCCTATATTGTTTCATCGCTCTCAGCTCTGGGGTATACCATGGAGCCGTACGAGCTCTACACAGGAGACGGCGCTCAGGAGCAATCATGTCAACCATCTGGGTCATTTCTATATTCCACAGTTCGACCAGGGTTTTGACAGGAGTGCCAGCCCTATCAGCCGGAAAACTCCCCAGAGCCCTTTGGAAACCATCCGGATCCATTAGTCTCTGGGGGCGGACCAACTTAATGGGTCCCCCACCCTTGCAGAGGGAAAAAGCTGCTGTAAGTCTAAACTTCAGCAAGCAGTGATCTGTCCATGACAGAGGGACTGATGTAAGGCCCCCCACATTCAGATCACCAACTCCAGGTCCAGATTAAAAAACCAAATCTAGAGTATGCCCTGCTACATGTGTTGGGCCAATGGTATCTTGGGACAGTCCCATGGTTGTCATGGAGACCATGAAATCCTGAGCCGCCCCGGATAAGGTGGCCTAGGCATGGATGTTGACATCCCCCAGAACCAACAGTCTAATAATAAAAGTATATGACAAGAACTGAATTTGTAACTAAGTGAGATATAGAAAAATAAATAAGGTATGATTTTATATTATTTTATTTTGCTCCCAAAACATCAAACATAAAAAAGAGTAGAACCAAGTTTCACCCTCCTCCCCAAAACCTTTTTTTGTTTATTATGAAGCTTTTTTTTCTTTATAATTACAATTTCTTGACAAGGAACACAGATATCATGTATTCCTATATGTTTTTCAAGAAGTCAAAAATAATGTGGGAATTTCAAACCCTGCAGGCACATCTTTCTTGCTTAATGATGTCAATGAATTCTGAGATGCAGTGAAAGTGCTGTGCATTATTTGGGTTATTTGGATTTACTTCTACTTTTACAGTATGGCATTAAGAATCAAAGCACTTCAAATATAAGGATGTGGCAGCACTGATTTCATTTACTGTTATCATTAGCGGATAAAAGGCCAGGAAACTCATGTCAATACAGTAATACCTCAGTTAACAAAGTAGATGCATTCCTGGGCATTACTTTAACAAAAAACTTGGTATCAGAGGAGGAATAACATAGAAAGAAATAGGATAGGTTCTTACAGCTGCTCATAGATGATGGAGGCAGCTTCAACAGGGACTTTAAAAGGTGCTCACCAGGCACCACCCCACCCCACCCTCTTTCCCCCTTCCCCTACTCTGAATCATACTGGATCCTTCCCTCTCCAGCCCTGGAAAAAAACAAGAGATCACTTTAATGCAAACACACATGCTTGTCACTTTCACCCAAGCAAAGCAGGCTATCCCTTTATTGATAGCAAATCAAAGACACAGGCTTGTCAATTTCACATTGAAGCAAAGACACAGGCTTGAAAGTTTATCCATAGCAAAGCAAAGACACAGGCTAGTCAGTTTCATCTGAGAGCAAAGACACTGGCTTGAAAGTTTGTTTATCCATAGCAACGCAATGCAGGTCAGTTTCACCTTTAAAAAAAGCCTTAAGAGCTTCCTTCCTGGAGGATTTGTTAACTGAGGTATTACTGCATCTAACTATGTCGTAAAAAAATTGAAGAATTACCAACCATAAAATGTTCCCAAAATAAAATCATTGAATGTTCATACAGAATAATTTATATAATTTAACAACTGATATGGAATCCACCAAAAAATAAAAGAGAAGTCTGAAGTCTCCAGACGTTTTCTAGCAGATGATTTAAAAGATGTCTAATTCTTGAAATAGTTCGTTACTATTTACATTGTTCTTCCCTTTTTGTCTTTTTAAAAAGGACAGTTACAGAAGGGATTGAATCAGTAGTGAATTCTCTTTATGCGTCAACATTCCACCAACAATGGAATTTGCTGACTTAATTGTACTTTAAATATACATTTAAATGACTGAAAGCTTGATTACTTGTACTCACAGTTGACACTGATCTCCTTTGATCCCTTTAGTTGTGCAGAAGCATTTTCCTGTTTGCATGTGACAAATATTCGCATGTCCACTGCATGTGCAAGCTGTAAAATCAAAGAGGAAAGAGATTTAGCAACTATATTATAATCACATACTATTTATATGCATTTTACAAATTTATAAACTGCTTCACAGCCTATAGCCATTGCAGTGGTGTTTTATCTGTTTATATAATGATATAGCCCTGGGACCATGTCAGGGATTTCACTAGTTTCTCATCCTCATTTCACGTAAAACAGACTTCTGCAACCCTTTCACTTTCACCAATTCATAGAGAATACTTCTTTAAACCCTCCTAGTAGCACATATGGAAGGCTTTAGGCATGAGATGACACCACCGCTGAGAGTCAATATAAATATTGAACTATGTTGTAGGTTTATTAAAGGGATATTATTTTCAAAAGGGAATAGAGTTGCTTATTTTGGGACTCTATAGGTGCTCGCTAACAGTTTCTAAAGTCTCCATACACACTGTTGTTTACACCAGCCTCCAAGTGGCTCTCCCCATAGGCCAATTTCCCTCACCCCAACCAATTACTTCCACAGCCCAGTCCAGCTACTAGGGCCAATCTGCCTCTGAGCCCCAAAGCTCCTCTGATTGCACACCTGGCTGTGGGAGAGTTTAGCCAGTGTTATCTCCCCACTTGTGTTATTTCCCTCTGGCAAGACCTTACTTCAGGGCAGCTCCTCAGACTCACAAAGTCACTGGCTCCCTTCTGATCTTCATCAGACCATGATTAATGACACCCTGGATAATGAAACATAGGTCTCAGTCCTTCATTCAGCTACTTTCACCATCCAGCTCCTCACTCTATCACCAACACCAACTCCAACTGCCCTTTCCAACTGCTATCAGATACCCTCTATTGTCTGGAACTTCCAGCCAATCAGAAAGAATTTACCTGAACAGGCCCCATATACTGGAATCTTAAAGTGTTCATGTCCCTCTCCTCTCAGAACTTGTCACCAGGCAGCAGCTGCCAAGCAGGATTGAACAATGTACCAAAACAAGGTCTCATGGCAGTCACAAACATCATATAATATATATAATTTTTTGCACAAACACATATACAACATTTCTCCACAGACCATATGATAAAGAGTGGGTAAGAAATTTTAGAGATGGAGATTAACATGAGATACAACACAAAAACCTCCTCTAGGTTGCACACCTTAACATGGTGAGGGTGAGGGGTTAGAGTGTTGAAGAAGGTAAGAGCAATGCCGTCAGTAGTCTAGACCAAGAGGCTAGATTCCTAGCAGGGTCACCCAAGGTGGAATGGTCAAAGCTGAGACACCAGACTAAGATGCAACCAAACTCAGAGGAACCACCTCTGAATATCTCTGACCATGAAAACCCTATCTAAAATGCAACACGTGATAGTGCTGGAAGATGAGACCCCCAGGTCAGAAGGCACTCACTGAGCAATTGGGGAAGAAGAACAGACAAGTCTGAGTAGTGCTGTGACTAATGACGCTACTGGGTCAAAGACGAAAGGAAGCCCAGAGCCAGATGCGCACAGATGCAAAAGGAGAGTCCAGAGTTGTACGACGCACACAATAGGAACATGGAATGTGAGAAGCATGAACCAGGGAAAGTTAGAAATTGTCAAGCAAGAAATGGAACTCATCAACATTACAATACTTAGCATGAGTGAATTAAAATGGACGGGAATGGGACATTTTCAATCAGGCAACTACAAAATATTTTATACAAGAAATGAGAAATTAAGAAGAAACGGGATGCTTTAATAGTGAGAAGTGATGTAGCAAAAGCAATTAGGAGATATAACGCAAGGTCTGAGTGAGTGATACCATTGAGATTAAACAGGAAACCTATTAATATAACCATCATCCAAGTCTACTCTCCAACAGCACAGAAGAAGAGGAATTGGAGAGATTTTATGCAGAAGTACACGACGAAATTGATCACACACCAAAACAAGATATGCTGATAATCATGGGGGACTAAAATGCAAAAGTAGGGAACAGAGAAGAACTAGAAATTGTAGGGTAATAGGGCTTAGGAGATAGAAATGAAGCAGGAGAAAGATTTGTTGAATTCTGTGAAGTCAATAATTTGATTCTTGCAAACACATTTTTTGCACAACCGAAAAGACGACTGTACATGTGGACATCACCAAATGGTCAATATAGGAATCAAACTGATTATATAATTGGTAGCAGAAGATAGAAAAGTCCCATACTTTCTGCAAGAACAAGACCAGGAGCAGGATGTGGTACAGATCATGAACTCGTAATATCGAGAATCAGAGTAAAGCTAAAGGAGAAGAACAAAGCAATCATAATGCCAAAATACAATTTAAATAACATCACAGAAGAATATAAAGATTAAATAAGGAACAAATTTGAGGCTTTAAACTTAGTTGATAGAGAAGAACTATGGATTGAAGTCAGAGACATTATCAGGGAATAATGCAAAAAGACAATATTTCTAGTTAAAAGAAAAAGACCTCAATGGATGACTGAAGAAACTCTTAAAATGGTTAAAGAGAGAAGGAAAGCAAAAGCAAAAGGAGATAGAACACAGTCAGAATCCTAAATGCAACAATACAGCAACTAATACGTAGGGACAAAGAGAACTATTACAATAGTTACTGAATAGAAATGGAAGAGGACAACAAAAAAGGTAGAACAAGAGCCCTATTCCAAAAAGATTAGAGAAATGAAAGGGAAATTCAAACCAAGAGTAGGAATGCTGAATAATCAACAGGCAAACACACTGACCAAGATGAAATAAAAGGAAGATGGAAGCAATACACTGAAGAACTATATAAAAGAGATGCAAGGATGACAGATTCATTCAAGAAAGAACCATATGATGAACCAGAAATTTTAGAATGTGAGGTGAAAGCTGCTCTTAAAATACTTGGAAGAAACAAATCACCAGGAACAGATGGCATGCCAATACAATTACTACAAGTTACTGAGACTGAATCTGTCCAAATTTTGACAAACATTTGTCAACAAATATGAAAAACTAAACAATGGCCCATAGACTGAAAGTGTTCAATATATATCCCAATTCCAAAGAAAGGGGATCCCAGGGAATGCAGTAATTATCGAACGATTCCCTTAATATCTAATGCAAGTAAAGTAATGCTCAAGATTCTACAACAAAGGCTCTTACCATATATGGAGCGAGAAATGCCAGATGTCCAAGCTGGATTTAGAAAGGGAAGAGGTACCAGAGATCATATAACAAACATACATTGGATAATGGAACGGAGCAAGGAATTTCAGAAGAAAATCACCCTGTGCTTTATAGATTACAGCAAAGCGTTTGATTGTGTAGAAGATCATGAGAAACTATGGGATGCTTTAACAGAAATGGGGGTGCCACAGCATCTGATTGTCCTGATGCGCAACCTATACTCTGGACAACAGGCTACTGTAAGAACAGAATATGGAGAAACCAACTGGTTCCCCATCGGAAAGGGTGTGAGGCAGGGGTGTATTTTATTACCCTATTTGTTTAATTTATATGTACAACATATCATACGGAAAGTGCATTTTGACCAAGATGAAGGAGGTGTGACAATTGGAGGAAGAAATATAAATAATTTAAGATATGCAGACGATACCATACTATTAGTACAAACCAGTAATGAT
The DNA here is from genome assembly GCF_030035675.1 of Rhineura floridana. NCBI lineage: Eukaryota > Metazoa > Chordata > Lepidosauria > Squamata > Rhineuridae > Rhineura > Rhineura floridana. The sequence continues at coordinate 72,368,297 of NC_084486.1, forward strand.
TTGAAACGAATGCTGATGAAAGTTCAAGAGGAAAGCACAAAAGCAGGACTACAGCTGAACGTCAAGAAGACTAAAGTAATGACAACAGAAATTTATGTAACTTTACAGTTGACAATGAGGCCATTGAACTTGTCAAGGATTATCAATACCTTGGCACAGTCATTAACCAAAATGGAGACTACAGTCAAGAAATTAGAAAAAGGCTAGGACTGGGGAGGGCAGCTATGAGAGAACTAGAAAAGGTCCTCAAATGCAAAGACATATCACTCAACACTCAAGTCAGGATCATTCAGACCATGGTATTCCCGATCTCTATGTATGGATGTGAAAGTTGGATAGTGAAAAAAGCGGATAAGAGAAAAATCAACTCATTTGAAATGTGGTGTTGGAGGAGAGCTTACAATGGACCGCAAAAAAGCCAAATAATTGAGTGTTAGAACAAATTAAACCAGAACTTTCATTAGAAGCTAACATGATGAGACTGAGGTTATCATACTTTGGACACATCATGAGAAGACATGATTCACTAGAAAAGACAATAATGCTGGGAAAAACAGAAGAGAGTAGAAAAAGAGGAAGACCAAACAAGAGATGGATTGATTCCATAAAGGAAGCCACAGACTGGAACTTACAAGATCTGAACAGGGTGGTTTATAGCAGATGCTATTGGAGGCCGCTGATTCATACAGTTGTCATAAGTCGTAATCAACTTGAAGGCTCATAACAACAACACAAAATATAAAAGTTCTCAAATCAATTAAAACCTTTCCTACAAACTCTAAAAACAATAAAGCCATTTTTACATATGCACAATTAATTATAGTAATGTAATATTAGTAACACATGTAATTGAAGGACTGATACTATGATTCAATCCTATATTTGGTAGTAAGAAAGGCCCCAGTGAATAATACTCAAGAAGAGGAAACATTGTGGTATTTCCATTGATTTTGTGGTGTTGGTGGTTCTTCAGTCAATGCTTAAATCATGTGTTACCTATAATAGTAAATGAGTAGAAAGAGGTTTTAGGTTGGTTCTAATCTTGGGAGCCGAGTCCTAAGAACTGATTATTCTGATGAGATGATTGGTAGGTTTGCCTACTGGCTTCTTTTTGTGTGTGTTGTGAACACCTACTGTTTAAATGCATGACTAATTTATATTGAGGAACACATCAGAGTTATACATGCCTAGTCACATATAATAAAAACCTTTTAAAAAATATTACTTTTGCAAGAAAAGAAAATGAGAAGGAAAAGAGACCGAAAAAACTGTTAGCTCATATTAACAAAACATTTAAACATCTAAACATCCATTTTTGTTTACATTTATAGATCAATATATGCCAAATGACTAAATATGCATCCAGGCAAAGTTGGTGTTTATAGAAGGTAACAAGGGTGTTAAGGTCATCAAACGATTGCATAATAGTTGGCAGGTATTTGTCCTTCCAGGGATTAAGCAAAACTCTCTTTGCGACCATTAAGGCCCATAAAGTCGATTCTTGTTGCCCTGCTGTTAATCCCCATACAACAGGAGGGCAACTTAAAAGTACATGGACATTTGCAAAATTCAAGGATTTTGCCAATACAGAATTAACTCACTAATAGGCAAAAAAAACCTTGCAGTTTAAGAACATACCTATAGACAACAGATATTTCTATCAAACTTTAAAAAGCAGGGGAATTGGGCAGCTATAGTGAATGCACCAGGAGAGCAGGAGACCTGACCTTTCTCTCTGAGTTACTGTAATGCCCTACAAATTGGTAAAAATGCAAACACAATTTGGACTGGTCTTTCATAGTCCAATCCACTTCCTGTGTAGCTTGGAAGAATTTGGTAACATGCAATGGAATAATAAGACAGAAGATAATAAATACGCTTTACAATGAGATGTAAGATAGACTTGCTTAAAATTAGGTTAATCTTATTATTCCAGAACATAATAAATGAAGACCATTGTTCAATGAATCTATTTTTCTCCACTTTTCTCTCTCTTCAAGTAAGTTAGTTTCAACACTAGTACTATTTTCCAGATGCTCTCAAATCAATCCAGAACTGGAGGTGCCAAGTTATTCTTCCAGGCTTTGGCAATCGTTAATTTTGCTGCTATCAGTAAATTTAAGACTGTTTCTATATCTGATTCTATGTGCCCTCTAAGTAATTTAACAATATTTTTGGACCATTCGGTAATCACACCTCCAACATTTATTCTGTGCTGTAAAGGTAAAGGTGTCCCCGCACTTGTACTGCGAGTCGTTTCCGACTCTTAGGGTGACGTCTTGCAATGTTTACTAGGCAGACCATATATATGGGGTGGGATTGCCAGTTCCTTCCCCAGCCTTTCTTTACCCCCCAGCATATGCCGGGTACTCATTTTACCGACCACGGATGGATGGAAGGCTGAGTGGACCTCGACCCCTTTTACCGGAGATTCGACTTCCTCCTTCTGTTGGAATCAAACTCCGGCCGTGAGCAGAGTTTCAGCTGCATTACCGCCGCTTACCACTCTGCACCATGGAGGATCTGTGCTGTAGGGTATACAATATTTTAGATAATCTGGATAAGGTCAAATACCATTGATATTGAATTTTATAAAAGTTTTTTTTCAAAGTTATTATTCGAGGTGGTATTTGGGTCCAAATCCATTCCCATTCTTTCATTGTTATTTCTTTTTTGAATATCTCATCCATTTCCTCATAAACCACCTATATTATTTAATTTCATAATTATAGAATCGATTTTACCAATTATTCCCTTATTGTGTTCTGCTAATAACAAAATTTCAAACTCAGTTTCTTCCCTTAATAATCCATACTTCCTAAACAAACATGCTAATACCTCTCTTATTTGAAAGTATTGCTATAACTGTGATCTCCAATTAGTAATCAAATCAATGTTTTCTATATATGATTTAATACTATATCCAGACACTAATTCTTTAACACCAAGTTTTTGCAGCAAAACATACACTACACGGCATCCACAGTGAGGTAACATGCCATTTTAAAATTTCTTCCTTTACCAGATTACATGCAGATGGGCAAATCCAAATTTGTATGGGGGAAATTGGAGGCAGTCACTTGGATGAGGAAGCGTGCGGACACCACAAAAAATAAAGACAGAGACACATGCAGCTCCCAGTCCACATGAAACTCCCATGTGGCTGAGCCCTGGGTCTTTGGCTCAGCCTGGCAGCACTTCCTCACTTGCTGCCTGGGTCCTTTTCCCTGGGAGAAATGAGCAAGTAACTCCCATAGGCAGGCAGAGGAAGCAGGTGGCTCCAGCTGCACTGCTCTACCTCTCCACGTGGCCCTCTTGCCTGCACATAGCCTGGATGGGCCTCACTGCTCATCCCTCCCCACACATGGGACACAGCTACAAATATACTTGCCCCCTCTGTTATCCCTCCCCCCCAAAGGCTTTTATGGTGCCACTACTGCCCACTGAGCACCCCTCGGCCAATCTCCTCTAGCCTCCTTTGGCTCTTGGCTGCCCTGCCCCCTCTCCCCTTCCTCCTCTTCTGGACCCCCAATTGTGGCACCCTGTGTGGGCATCTGCCTTACCAGTTCCAGCAACGCTTGAGCAACTCACTTGGGCTGCCTGGAGAACTGACTGTGCTCTGCAGCCCTTCTCCCCTCCCCCAGTTTCCCCATTTCATGGATTCATGCAAGAATTCCTGGTCCTGAAAGCAAAATTTAGAACGGTACCACTTGCTGAAGTCTGTTCATTCTGCTTGAGAATTCTGTGCCGCTGATGGATGTGTCTGGTGCCTTGGGGAACGGTCTGCAGAATTGCCTGGACTTTTAGGGCAGGAATGTAGCTATTTAGTCACCCATTACACCATAGGCCAACACTTGTTGCCTAACCCTTGAAGGCGATGAGCCGACTCTTGGGAGTTCCCACTCAGAGAGAAGAAGCTGCTTGATTGACACACAAAGGTTGGCGGGGATGGGGATTGGGTGAGCCAGGATTTTCAGGAGCAGTCACTATAAGCAAGCAGGCAGGTGGGCGGGCAGGCGGAAGGGGTCACCTCCTTGTCTTGGGGCAAGGAGGTCCCATCCCTGCAGCCAGCCGGAGGGACGGAGGGAGGCAGTGGCGGCAGCATGGTTCTTGCCCACCCCAGGGCTGAAACACCCCCTACCCCGTCCTCCTCTGCTCATGCTCCTCAGAGTTGGAGAATGGGATTTCTATGAATCTCTGCTAAACTTACCCTTATTATTATTATTCAATTCATTTCATGATTATTACTGAAAATAATTTTGTCACATAGAGGAGGGGGGTGTCGTATAGGAGGGGGTGTTAAAAATGATCCACTCCGGGTGTCAAATACACTAGGTACGCCACTGCTTCTGACCTCACTTCCTTACAGCCATAGAATCAACAACAGTGGTTCTATGTGCTCAGCTCAACCCCCTTAAACCCACTGATGATGCAACTTGTTTGCATGATGGCTTGTTTCTTGCCCAATGGTGGTAAAAGAATTCACACACTGGGAAGTGTGGCTTCAATTGCTGTTGTTCCCAATCTACTGCCTGTGACGGTAGACCAAACTATGTGTGTTTTCCCTCTGTCAGTTATTACTCACTGGAATTGGGTTGGCTGTCAAAGGGAGTTTATAGCAGCCCACAGGGTAGGCAGGAAAAGGCAGAGGATCTTCTTAATTCACACTCACTTCTCAAACCTCTCTCTACAGTGAAAGATCAAGTCTGTAAAGAAGTTTGGAGTAGACACATTAAAAGGCAGGCAGGGGATTGCCAACCCTGCTTGATATGGTCTTTTTGCAGAGGATCCCTAGTCAAGTTTTACCAATAGCACAATCCTAACCATATCTGCTCAGAAGTAAGTCCTCTTGAGTTCTATGGGGATTAGTCCCATAGTAAATGTGCTTAGAATTGCAGCCTTCTGGGACATTCATCTTTACTCCTGAGTGCTCTCATCTAACATCTCCACAACACTAGGCTCCCTTCTTCCTACAATGTCCTTCTAGTGACTGGCCTGGCCTGGGGAAACTTAAACCCTTCTTGCCAGAAGCAAATAGGCTAGATTAAATGTTCCCTACCCAGGGTCCCTAAGCAGGTGAGAAGGAACGATTCTGTCATTTCAGTTGGACCTGGGACAAAGCATTTTTTGTTTGTTTGAGTGGTATCCTCCAAGCAACTGTGGTTAATGCTTAATGAAATCACTAAGGCCTGCCCCTGAAATCTCAGGGCTTGGGATGCTTCTGACCTGGCAACCCTAGTGCCACACGAATTCTTTGGTTTTTCCTTTGTTTCCATTGGTTATTTGCATCTTGCTTTGTTTTTGGCAAAGTATATTTGTAATACTAAAAATGCTGAAAAGAAGTTAATCTTCTGGGGCTTTACTATGTCTTGTTTTCTTTAAATTCCATTTCTATCACATTATTACTTAGGAGGATTACTTTTTGCAAAATTGCCAAGCTTAACAGATTCTCTGTTCCCCCACTATCCAAAAAAGAAAGAAAATGGACTAAATTCTGCAGCATTTTAGGATGGAAATATATGGGTACAGTAGTAGACCATCTGCTCACAGAACACCTTTTTTCTTCAGATCCAGCATTCAGATTCCTGATTGGTAACAAGACTTATAATTTTATATATATGTTTAGGGACAGGGGGATTAAGGACTATTCAGACTGGCACACTGAGCAGACATTTTCATATCTTGGGCCCAGATACAATTCACAATACCCATTATTGATTTTTTTAAAAAATACCTCTAAATTCTGTGTACAGTTCACTTTATTGGTCAATAAGCACTGACAAGTTGAAAGGGAAAAAACGGGAAGGATGTAGCAAAGGAATAGGAGGAACTGGCGACAGAACAAAGCAAAGGAGTCAAAGAGCAAAGTGAATACAGGAATTTGGTCAGCAGTCAAATTCCAATGATGTCAGAATGACAGCACTAGCCACATACTTGATTATTTCATTGGGAAGGCAATTCACCATCTACCATTTTAATCACATTCTTTATTCTTACAGACTAGTGACATATGTCCTCCCTCATTCGTTGTAATGTAAAACTATTGATTTTGTACACAAGGCTTTTCACTTGTGAGGACATGCTGGAATACTGACATTTGCATTATAATCCATGTAAACGTTGATCTTTTTCTAGAATCTAAGTATCCAGCTCCTTGGTCAACAAAATCCTCTTTTATTATTAGATTATTAGAACAGAGTTTCAACTATGATGGTCCATTACAAGAGACAAAAACAACCTGCCACTTTTTAGACACAATCAGAACGTCAATACTTTTGCATAATTGTTATTCAATTTTGCAGAGTTAACAAAAGTAGCAATACAAAACAAGCATCAAGAACAACAGTGAACCACTTTTCTCAAATCTTGGAAGATGATGATTAGTGTGTAACTGAGCATCCAATGAAGGTATACTTCTAAAGAGGTCCATGTGAATCTTTTATTGCCATTCTGTGTATTCATGTATATAATAAAACAATAACGTTCCTGCCCATTTGGCTGGGGCGGATTTGCCTACACCCTATTATTGGGAAGGCTTGGGAAGGTTCCAGAAAATTGTGTAATAGGTCAGCTGGTGCACCTTGACCAATTGGGAAGGGTTTTGAGCAGCTATATATAGCCTGCTCCTCCTTAAGTGCGCGCCTTTTTTGCCTTGTGGCACGCTCGCACTTAGCTCTTTTGTTGGATGGCTTCAGCTTCCCTCGCTGGATTTCTTCGTTCCTGTGTTTCCTTCCTCCCATTGCAGCGACGCAGCTGGGCTGTTACAGAGTCGGTGCTGGTTTGTGGCGGTTTTCCCGCCTTCCTAGCTGCATGTTCCCCTTCACTTGCTCCCTCACAGATGCCACCCCAGTGTGTTAGGGAGTGTGTGTGTGTGGTTTCTTTCTCCTCATTCCCACTTCAGCTGTGCTGCGGGTGAATAAATTCCCTGTGTAATAGCGGGCAGGCGTTGCTTGCTTGGCTTTTGTTGTTGTCGTTGTTGTCTGTTTTTCTTTGCCTGTTTTGCTCCCTGCCTGCTCCGGCGTTATTTAGAGCCTGGGGGGTTGTTTCCTTCCCCTTTTATCCCCGCCCGTCAGCTGGTCAGCGGGTAGATAGCGGGCAGTTTAAAAAAAAAAAAACTGCGGGCAAGCGTTTCTTTTTTGTTTTGTTTTTAAAATCTTGCTGCTTGCTCTGCGACAGTTTGTGAGTTATAGTGATTCCCCCACCCCAATTTTTTTTTTTTTTTAGGGGCCTTTTGAGCGGCATGTTTTGTGCTGGTCTGTTGGAGAGAGCCTTTTGATAGTGCGTTCCAGCACCATTCCTCCCCCCCCATTTGTTTTAAGGGCCTTTCCTTGCGCCCTACTGGGGCCTTGCTGGACTGGGATTTGTCGAGGCATTTTGCACGAGCACCCCCCACTTGTTGGTATCCTCTGTCAAGCCCCCCCCTTCCATTCAGCCTGCGCTGTAATTCTCCCACCCCTTATTGGGTGTTGTGGGAAGTTGGGTCGTTTACCACCTCCCCTTGCACCCCCTCTTGTTCCTTTTGCCGCTTTCATGGGGGAGGTGTGAGTTGCTTCAAAGGGTGGTGGGGTGTCTGTTTTGTCTTATTAATTTATTATATATCATACAATTTTATGATTATTAAATCAATGGATAATTGCATAATTTAATTTTAGGATAATTATAGATATATATTTTTATTATTAAATAAATAAATAGATAAATACATGAATTCATTTTAATATATTTATAGATATATATGTAAATTTAACACACACACCCGTTCCTTTTGTTTATTGCTTTTCCCCATATCAATTTATTTTATATTTAGTTCTGTTTGTACTCCTACATTCATCTTTTGGTTTTTAAAATGCTGTTCTTGATCATTTAGCTTCATAATTTGTTGCATTTATTGTGCATGGAGAAAAAGTATAGATGCTTATGTAATATCAGCTAAAGGGCAATAGATAATTTATTTTAAGGTGAGTTCATTGGAATCCCACATCTCTGACTTCTTATGTGGCTTCAAAATATGTATAAGTGTGATTCAGAGAAAGGTAATTTATGCTATGCAAGTCTCTAGTCTCTAAGACTGATCAAAAGGGCCGTGGCAGTATTATTTCATTGAGAGTTTGCCAGGTCCCTGAATTGTGCCCAGTGGCTGCAGTGCGTTTATTTCTGTCAATGAGGTCAGTGGGCCAGCATTACCTCTTTATACATGCGGATGGTTCTGCACTGACTCAATTTCAATTTTGGGCCGTTGTTTGGCGGGCCTTGTTGGCCAGTGGTCGCGATGCTGGAGTCTATGGGCTGCATTCCTTTCTGATTGGGGCGGCTACGGCCACTGCCCTCGTGGGCATGAGCGTTCTGGATATTCAGGCGATTGGAAGGTGGCGTTCTTCCGCTTTCAAGTCTTATATCAGGTATTGATTCTGATGTATTGTTCTTTCTTTCTTAGGTGTGCTGAGCCTTCCGGTGCCTGCGAGGGTCGTCCTGTGTGGCCACTCGATTTTATTTTGGGCCCATCGGAGAGCCTTTTCTACGCTTGCCGGGGACACAGCTGCAGCTTTCTGCTAGAGCAACGGTTGGCTGGGTGGCTCAGAGGGGCATGCTTTGGGATGCGCTCATGCCTTTGGTGTGTCACCTTATGGCATTGCTTAACCGGCCAGATGTGTTGGTGGTTCATTTAGGGGAAAACGACTTGGTGCAGCAGCCAGGTATGGATCTGCTGCTTAGGATCACCCAGGATTTTAATGCTCTTATCCAGTCATACCCGGACCTTGTTATAGTGTGGTCCGACATGCTGGTGCGACGTGTTTGGAGGGGTGCACTGCACCCCAACAGGATCGACAGTTCCAGAAAGTGTGTGAGTAAGAAAGTTAGGAATCTAGTTTTGTCATTGGGTGGGGCATATATTCCACATGATAGGATTCGTTTTCATGCTCCATATCTGTTTCGAGATGATGGTGTCCATCTTTCGGATATTGGGTGTGATTTGCTATTGGAGGATTATAGGTTGGGTTTGGGGGCTTTGTTTTCTTTGGGTTGAGGGGACCAAGCTTCAGCTGATCCCCTCTTGTGGCGTTGGATTCGGGCAGGTGAGGTAATTGGGGTTAAAATTGAGGTGGATGAGGCATTTGGGAAAAGGGCACCCCCTGGTGAAACATCAAGGCATAATGTCTTGTGTGGATCCGGGGGGTGTCCACGTGGGACCGGCTTGTGCATCATGGTGAACGCCTGTATGGTGGGGCCAGGATGTGGAGGTTGGAACCACAAACCTGACTCCGATTGCAAGGAGGGAGAAGTTTTCCCACATCCTTGTCTGGGGAGTTGCAGTACGATGTGACTGACTTGCCTCCTGGTTGGGAGGGTCTAGACCCTCATAGATAGGTTGAGCCTCACCTGCCCGAAGGATTTGAGATTCTTTAATTGGCGGATTGGAATTTGATTGACTATGTGTTATATTTTAATAAATATAACATTTCAACCATACATGTGTCACGAGTCTTCCTTGGTGTGTGGGCAATACCAATTATCAAAGTAATTGTTAGCATTATTAACATATTGAGTCAAATGTACGTCTGACGTTGGTTTTTCTAATACATTTTATATGCCATACCACCTGTCTAGTGATGGTTCTTTTGGTTCCCGCCAGCACCTGCCTATTAGTAATGAAGCAGTCACTATCGAATAACAAATTGGGACATCATGAACCAGATTCCCATTCTACTTCCGTACACCAACCTTGCTGCTTTGTTGAACTATGAATTCTCCTTAATGTTTGGGGAGTTAGATATTATCTCTGTATAATTATTAATTATATTTCCTATATTTAATTATATAACCACACATGCACCCACCAAGTCCTTCCCTGATATCCCTTAGAGGCCCCTTCTCACCTTTCACCTCCCCATTGCAATTATGCTAAAAAAAGCAATCTAATTGTGGTATGAAGATCGACTTCAGAGGTGGCCACCACTTAGGAGGGAAGGGTTAACTCTCCTATCCTCCACTATAACACTCACACTAAAGACTATCCCCCCATACCACAATAAGGCCTGGGGGGGGAGCCTTTTATTGGGGAGAACAAAAAGTTTATTTTAAGCCTAACTGTAGAGGGGTGGGCATTTTTAGATGGGTCACAAGCTGGGAAGAAAAGGGTTAAAAATTACATGTCCACCTGCTGCAATTACATGTGCAATGTACTCCAAAAAAAGGCTATTTCCAAACCTAGTTGGGGGGGTAACTTCCTGGAGACTGCAGGTGGTGAAGGAGAGTTATCCTTTCCTCCCCAGCTGTACTGTCCTGGAAGGCCCCCTCTCAAATTAGGATTGAAGAAATTGTGGGGTGGGGTGTGTGTGGAGTTTCAGTGTGGAAGGTTGCAGTGTGGGAGCGTGTATAGATGCAGTGTGGTTGGTGGGGTGCTTACAACAGTTTCTCAGGTTTTCAAATGTGCCCAGAAGCCCAAAACTGTTGAGCCCACAAGTCCCAGATTAGATAGACAGATAACAGATGATAGATATTCCAGCCTCTCATATGTCCCATGGTGTTCTTAGCTCCTCTACAGAACCACTGTTTTCAGCTAATGGTACTACATAAATATGAGAAACCACCACTTAGGCAAAAACTCAACTTGCATGACACGTTTTTCACATCTAGAAAGGGATCTGTTGGCCTGTTTTTTACTTCAGCATTTACAGAAAAATGTACTTGATGGATTTGCATCCAGGTAACTCTTATGGTGTGACAGGTTGTACCTGTGCTATATCTGTAAGAGATTCTGCTTATATAGATCCCTAATTGTGCTTACCACTCTTTAAGTTGGATATATTTGTCTTTATCAACAAATGGGGGCTGCTTAGAAAGGGTATTAACAGAGAAAAGGGAAAATCCAGTGTTTGCCCTTGTATGTCCTAAGCATTTCTTAGTAGAAAAGGATTTATGATGGACTTTAATATTTTGCCTTTATGGATCAGGAATGCCCCTACTTTATCTGATTTTTTGTCCTCACCATCCATGGAAATATATTTCCTCCACTCCTTATTTTATACTATATTTATCCTCTGAGTTAATCAGTATGGGTCATAATACCACTAAAAATGTAGTATACCTGATCCTCCCTGAGATCGATACTTAACTGAGAGCCTGATCATACGGTACACCTAAGAGACAGAGTCCACCTCAGTGTTCCACCACAATGTCACAGAAAGACTGCAAGGAGCACAGAGAGAGGTTCGCGGGTGCTTTTCCTGAATTATGGAATTCTCTTGTCCTGGAAATTTACCAAAATCTTAATTTGATTGCCTTCTAGAAACTGTGTAGGATATTTTTATTCACACATTAGTAAGGGAGTAATGGGGTAAAATGAGGGTTTAATCATTGTAATAGGGGTATTTTGATTAGCGTTGTGATGGCCACCAACTTGGATGGGTTTAAAAGGAGTTTAGACAAATTCATGGAGAATGAAGCTATCATTGGCTACTAGTCATGATGGCTGTTTACTGCCTCCAATATCGGAGGCAGTATGCCTGTGAATTCCAGTTGCTGGAGAGCACAAGTGTGAAGAGTGCTGTTGTGCCCATGTCTTGCTTGTGGACTTCTTGTGAGAACAAAATGCTGGACTAGATGGGCCTTTGGTCCAATCCAGCAGGCTTGTTCTTATGTTAGAATAGTTAAGCAAAGCATTTACTGAATGGAATCCTTCACCACAATGTATGTGTCTCCTTAACTTGGGATCCTTGTTATTTCATTGCTTTCTACCAATCAAAATTTCTTCAAAATGAAAAGCATAAAAATCCTGAAATCCAGTAGCAACAGCAACTGTGCACGTTTTAGATACTAATTTGCTTTTTTTCCCTGTGTTGCTGAAGTTGGACTTGAAGATCTAGAGAACAAAGTTAACTCTGTCAGTTTCAAAGGAAAATGAGCATCTGCTTTTCCAAAAAGGGTAAAAAACATTTTCCAGGATCAAACCCTAATGACTGCCTTATCAGTATCATTCAGATCTTCACTAGTTCCGATGTATTTTCCCTCAGTACCTTAAACATACTGGGTGGTATTCCAACTAACTTGTTCAATCAGCACAAGGATTTATGCAAGTAAACTTCCTCCTCCACCACCCATGCCTTCTAAATATGTTCTGGGATTTCCCCCCAACCACCAGGAATGGATTTGGGGAAAGTGCGGGATACACATGGGGGGAGGGAGGAGGTTCCTTCATACAAGTGTAAATCCTTGTGCTGATGGGATTAGTTAGTTAGGTTACTGCCCACTATATTTGATATTGATCAATTTGATAAACTAACATTACCTTTATTGGACTGACAAGTCTCTACATTTTCTGAAATAAATATTTGTTACAGCTTCAGCCAGCAGTTATATTGTTTCCAGTCATGCAAATAAATAGAACAGTATGAATTGCTAATACAACGGCACATACAGGGTATATCTAGCATTAAATTGTATCATAACCTCTTCAGTTACCATCAATATAAATGTTCTTGTGTATTAAAAATGCAGGAACAGCAATGGCATGTTTTATAGCACATTTGGTGAGAAACATACATTACACTTCATTATGTTTGCAAGTCTGTATTTATTTTTTCCACTTGTCTGCCCTTGACAAATGCACAACATATAACAAGCTTTTAATATAAGCAATGTGTACTGTTTAATTTACCACAACCTAAAGCATAAAGCTCGATTTTATAGCAAATGATTACAAGACAGTCCAATAATTAAAGAATCTCAGATAGGAGAATGGCTACAGTAGGGCACCGCTTTACGGTGCTTCGCTTTACAGCGATTCGCTAATACAGTGGTCTCAATTAGACGCAAGCCCCACTCATACGGCGCTTGTTCCGCTTTTATGGCAGTTTTTGGGCATCGCGCACCATTCTATTCAATGAGTTCCGGTTTACAGCGGGGGTCTGGAACGTAACCCGCCGTATGAGTGGGCCCTACTGTATTTGCAATGACACTGAACTATTAAATATACTGAATGGCTTTGATTGTGAGGGTAGCAATTACTGTATTGTATTTCTGCACTAAAAGTTGGGCAAAATGAGGTACCTACTTACATGTAGTTATACTTTTAGGACACTACTGTGAATTATAGCCCTCTGATGAGAGAGTGTGGACCTTACTGGAAAACCACAAAGCCTCCGTACTCATCTTCAGAACTAGACTTGGCCTGAATCACATAACATTTGGCCAAGAATTTAGGCTGGGCAGGGAGACTGTCCAAAGTTAAGACTGAGATAATGCTGTCAACAACGGATATGACCAACATGGTAGATAGATTCCAGGAGACTTTAGATGATCTCCACTGATTACTGGTTCAGAAATAAATCCACATTTTACATCTCCCCCCCCCCTACAAATGTATTGGCAATTTTGCTATCATATATACTGCCCATCTGGTGCACTATGCAGTATGCAACCTGTCCTCTTGGGGCTGCATCCAAAGTGAAACTTCAGTGGTGTCAAAAAATAATGCCTTCAAGTCAACTTGTACTTGAAAATTCATAAATAAAATTTAAAAACAACAATGTCTCCACACAAAGTAAGGTCATGGCAGACCTCAGCCTTCCATTGTATCTGACAAGTTTCCCCTCCTCTCCAAGTCAACTGCAACATAGTTGGTTTTTTTAAGGGTTATAAAGCAAGGAAAATTTTCCATTCTGGTACCATGACATCAACTATGCACCATCTAGCAAAATTACTTTGGGCAGTGAGTGGCCTGTTATACATTGGCTACCTTCATCCAGAGTAAGGCAAGTACATTGAGCATAACTAGAATACCACTCATTTGACTGCAAAAAACAAATGCTTAGTCATTTTCTGTTTGTATGAATCACTCAAAGCTAAAGATCACTGGCAACACTTGAACTCATCAATCATGCAGATTAGAAATCCACTCTTTAAAAAAAAAGTTTAAAAAAGGTAAATCTACACTGACCAACACCAGTCTAACTTCATGTTCACATTTAATGTTCTAAAATCATGAGATTATTTTACTTTGCCACTTTATGCAATAAGCATTTCTTATTAACTTGTATTTACATTTCTTATGAATATGCCTTCGTGTGATGATAGCTGCTATTTACCAAGTCTGAGAGCAAGTTACAACCGATCCATACATGCAGCTAAATAATGGAATTACACTATTTCAGAATGAAGGTGGAGGGTCCATGTTTGAATGCTAGTCCACTGTAACATACACATTATAGAAAACTAGCATATCTGGGAAATAATTAGATTAGAGCCCTCTCCTTTCTGTGCTTGCTTTCTATGGCAGGTGAAATTCTCTGACGGGAAATTCAAACATGCAGTCCTCCATTTACAGTTGGTGGGTCCTTAGGAGTTCCATACTATGTGATTTTCTACATATGTAGTCTGCCCTTAGCTAAAAGCTTTTCAACTGAAACAGCAAACAGCAGCTGTCATCACATATAGACATTCATAAGAAAGATTGACTATGGATCACTTTCTCTTAATAAACCAAAGTTTATTAACTCCCCCCTCCTCCCTCAATGTGCTGACTTCAGCACTTTTATCATGGTTTCCTAAGCCACAGCTTCTGTAACGTACAAAATGAGATACTGTGATCTAATGTCTGTTCTACTAACCAGGCTCTGAAATTAGGATCAAACCAGGTTTCAGATCCTGGTTAATAAACAGGCAATAAACCACAATACCCTATTTCAGATGTAACACTAAATTGTGGTTTAAAGAAATCACAATTGAATGACTTGCCAAATTCAACTCACAAAGGGAAAGGAAACAGTGCTTGTCCAACTCTTATTCCATGCTCAGTCAACTATGGTTATTAATTCAGGAGTGATATATCTGAACTGGCCCAATGTGAACGTTTAATGGATGATGACTTTTAGTATGTTAAAATTAGGTGTTGTAAACGAATGCAACAGCTTTAAGAAGCAGAAAGTGTTTCAGCTATATTTATGAGGAAGCTATTCTAAGTTAGCTATTCAAATGAATTCCCATTGTCAGTGAATAGTCATAATATTTTGCTCAGTTCCAAATCTGAATAATAATTTAGTATTTCCTTATTTGTTATTATAAATAATTAAAAGAGCCTTGCTTGTATCACATTTGGCCATTCTGTTTCTCCTACTAAGCAAACAATATATTCTTGCTACCTCACAGTAACATTAGTATTTGTCAAAACACTCAGTGACAAACTTTCAACACAATAAATAAAAAAATTATACAACTATTAGTCACTGCACAAAATAAACCCTTAAAAAAAACCCTAAGGTATTGGCAATTTATTTTTTTATGCAAACAATGCAGAAACATTTTTGAGGCAGCAAGAAATTTAAGTGTCTCTCTATTATTTTTTATTTAAAAAAAGTTATACATTTAAAAATATACACATTGAAATGCTATTGAGGGCAAATAACTACATGCACGCTATTGTATACAATGTGGAGACTGCCAGGAGAACATAAAGATTCTTTGAAGGCAATATAATTTACTAAAGGAAAATCCATATAGTAAAATTACCACCCATATAAAAGTGTATTTAATAATAACCCTGTGTGGTGTGATTGCTTCTGCGCTGCTGGCTCAGCATAAATAATGTAGGTCCTTATGCTGACAACAGAATAACCACAAACATCCCCATGAAGTATACATTTTAAGTAACTGAATTTAAAAAGTAGTGGATGTGTTCTCTCTTATTTCAAGTACAGCTGAAAAGGAATTTTTGTTTCAAAATGAGTTCACTACAGGAGTATAGCGAGACAATTTTCATTGGTTGAGCACAGACAAAAATTGGGGGGCAGAAGTGTTGGAGCACTGGTCACTAAAAGAGGTTTCAGCAGAAGCGTAACTAGCTTTTCATGTGCCCTGTGCAAGGTTTTATTTTTGGGCCCCTTAATTTTTTTGGGGGGAAAAATAATAATAAAACAAATATGATATAACAATTGCTTTCATTTCAGCAAATCCATTTCAGGGCCCCCTTCATCCTGGGGCCCTGTGCCTGTGCACCTGTTGCACCTGCCTAGTTACGGCACTGGGTTTCAGAGGGAGTTTTCATAGGTGATGACAAAAATAAACCTCAATTTATGCATTTTAATTAGGAACTATGATTATGCAAATAACAATGACTAGGAAGTAAATGTATATTGTGCAAGTCATCCTACCATAACGATCTGAACTGTTAATAAAGTCTAATGCACTATGATTTTTCTGCAAACTTGCAGAGGAACTGTTCACTTGCAATTCAAATAATGTTTCTTCCAAAAGCCAAGATTACTAAGTTTGCTTTCCTCTGATGAAGCACTGAATGCCTGTATAGTGTCAACATGTGTCAAAGTTGAGAATGAATTTTCACATACAGCTGTAGATGCAGGTGAGTCCTGCAGCATAGAAAGTGTACATGTGTAGAAAGGCTTCCTTGTACAGGTACAATGTTTTAGTAAGCTCATGAACTGTGCGTTCAGTTCTCCTGAGGCAGTTACTTCCCAGAAATAACTATCTGGGTCTCCTTTCCCATGCCAGAAAAGCAATTAATATGTTTCACTGTAAACATTAAAGTAATACCTACAAACATCACATTTATAAGTAAATGGTTCATAGCATGTCACATAGGAACTATACGTGTCTCGACTTCCGGGAAGGGTGACTTAGCCTGTGCCTGCTTTTGAGACGGGCTCCTGCCTCAAAAGAAGCTTATTCAGATATATCAGTCAGATTTTTTTTTTTTTTGACTGATTAAACTTCTCCCGGGTAGGGAGAAACGAAGAGATTAACCTCAAAGCCTATTTTTGTTGGGACGACCAGATCTCATTAATTTATGGGACGAGGTCCAGCCGATGAAGGTGGGACGGATTTTCAACAACAAGCTCTATCTGATAAAGCGAACGTTCATCTTATCTTCTAAGAGAGAACGCACTAACAGGCAAGCACCCTTCTTTCTATATTTTTCTTTTACTTGACTTAAATTGTTGCTGTTTAAAAGAGATTTGCCAGATTGATCGGTTTTTGACATCTCACTGGGGAGCCATAACTTCTCTCTGCTACTCACTAATTAATAGCTTATCTCTGTTTTTGTTGCAAAAAGCTGTCCTGGATTTGCATTCTAAAGATATACACAGAAGAGGGATTTCTATTCCAGATTTTTATTTTGAAGAATATTATATTGTCTGAGACTACTCTCTTTTTGGTCTATTTTATTTTGACGAATCTGTTTCCTGACGACCGCCATTAATTGTTTCGATCCTGGGAACTGCATTTTGTTTACTTAAGCATGGAGAGATAAGGCTGTCTGCTCTGTTTATACTGTGATGTCACCAAGTTTGGAGTATTAACCCAATTGTTGCTGAAATAAGAAGTGGTTTTCCTATATTTTTCTTTTAAAATGGCAATTAAGAAAGTGGCTGAGAATCTGGAAATAACTATGTTTCAGAAAATAATGGATGAGATTGAGATAACGAAACAAAACCTGCGACAGGGTTGTAAGGAGCTGAAAATTGAATTGAGTAAAATGAAGCAGGAGATTAAAGATATAGGGGTCCCTGTGAGAGAGGTGACCCTGGAAGGGGTCCCTGTGAGAGAGGAGACCCCGGAGATTGGAACAAACGTGGAACAGGAAAAAGATTTGGAGTCTATGGACTTTAGAAACAAAATCTATTGTTTGGAGACACAGGAGATTAAAGACATAGGGGTCCTTGTGAGAGAGGAGACCCTGGAGACTGGAACAGGGGTCCCTGTGAGAGAGGAGACCCTGGAGACTGGAACAGGGGTCCCTGTGAGAGAGGAGATCCCGGAGATTGGAACAAACGTGGAACAGGAACAAGATTTGGAGTCTATGGACTTTAGAAATAAAATCTATTGTTTGGAACTCAATGTTATCTCTGAAGAAATTAATGAAGATTCTAGAGATAAAGTTATCAATGGCATGGATAATCTTCTGGACTGGAATGATGTGATGGAGCCCAATATAGAGAAAATCTATGGAATTAACTGCAGCCATGTGACAATGGAAAAACTTTCAAGAGATGACCCAGTGTATTTTGAAAAAAAGAACAGAGATATGATTTTACAGCAGTATTTCAGCAACCTATTCAGAATGGATGGCAAGAAAATATTTGGGATAGAGGTAATTCCCATCAGACTCTTACTATATGACTATGGCTTTGACAGCAAGATTATTATGGAATACTGATAATGGAAGATTGGATACTGAAATTACTGGACTTAACAAGACTACTGAAGATGGAAGATGGAAAATGGAACTAATAGGGATAATAGAATAATGGCTACTGAAATTACTGAACCTAACAGATTCTGATGTGATGGATTAATTGAAATGTTTATTTTGACTATGGTTATGACAATAAGATTATCATTATTAGTAATGAGATGGATTAATCGATATGCTTATCTGGAAAAAAAAATTGATAGATATATTTCTTAAAGAATTGAAACCTCTCTTTGACTTTTTGTGGAAAGAATAAAGTAATGTTTATGAGATTTGATGATTAAGTAAGATAACTACTGGAGGAAAGTGATTTTATAATATGACTTAAGAGACAGGATTGTTATATATTATAGACTTATAACTGATTTGATCTTTGACAAATGGGAAGTCAATATTTTACTCTTTATTTTTTTTTTTGTTTTTTTTTTCTTTTTTTTTTTTTGTTTAACTATTTTTGAGTTTGTTTTTTGTCTTTGAATGTTTTATGATTTCGTCTTGTATGTTTTATGAAAATCTGAATAAAAATTATTGAAAAAAAAAAAGGAACTATACGTGTCTCCAAACCACAGATGCAAGAATCAACTGTACAAGCACACAATCTTTGTTCTATAGAAAGGCCCTGGGCCAGCCAGCTAACACTGCTTTTATGGCTCTACCAGCAAATCTTACACACCCTATTTTGGTAGTACATATGTTTGCATAAGATAAGTTAAATAAGGTGAATTATTAGGGTTGACAGGTCAGAAGCATCCCAAACCCTGAGATTTCAGGGGCAGGCCCTACTGATGTTATGGGGGTGGGCCCTAGTGATGTCATTAAGCATGATGCATTAAGCATCAATCACAGTTGTTTGGAGCATGCCATTCAAACAAAAACATTTCTCTGATTGGAAATTAAGATAGAAATCTTAGCTAAAAGATGGAGCTTGGGTAGGGAACATTTAATCTAGCCTACTCGCTTCTGGCAAAAAGGGTTTAAGTGTCTTCAGGCCAGGCCAGTCACCAGAAGGCCATTGCAGGAAGAAAGGAGATTAATGTTGTGGAGATGTTAGATGGGAGCACTCAGGAGTAAAGATGGATGCCCCTGAAGGCTGCAATTCTAAACACACTTATTAAGGGACTAAGCCCCATAGAACTCAACAGGACATACAGCTGAGTAGATATAGTTTGGATTGTGCTGTTGGTAAAGCTTGACTAGGGATCCTCTGCAAAGATATTCATATCCAAGCAGGGTTGGCAACCCCCTGCCTGGAATGCCCTTCCCTTAACTTTTAACATGGCTGCTCCAAACCTCTTTCCAGATTTGACCCTTCACTTCAGAAAGGGGTTTGACAAATGAGTAAGAAGATTCTCTAACCTTTCCTGCCTACCCTGTGCGCTGCTATAAACTCACTTTGACACCCAACCCAATTCCATTGAGTAATAATTGACAGAGAGAAAACACACATGGTTTGGTCTACCTTCACAGGCAGCAGCTTGGGAACAACAAATGAGGCTGTTTCCAGGTCCAACTAAAGTGACGGGATCATTCCTTCTCACAGGGTTTTTTAAAACCTGCTTTAAAAAGTATCTTTCAAAATTGTTCTTTTCAACTCACTAATGAATGCACAACATACCTAGGGCAGATCCACACCATGCATTTAAAGCACATTCAAGACACATTTGAAGCACATTAATCCCATCACAGAATCCTAAGAACTGTAGTTTGTTAAGGGTGGTGGGAACTATAACTGTGAGGGGAAAACTACACTTCCCAGGATTCTTTGGTGAAGTCATGTGCTTTAAATGCGAGTTGGATGTGCTTTAAATTTATTTTGTGAATCTGCATTACTGCATACTTTGCCTGCATGTAAATCATTTTAATTAATTTTTAAAATGGAAATCAGCTACATAGTTTACTGAATAATCATGGGTTCCTCACCATCTCTCTGCTAATCTACCCCTCAGGGTGAAATCAGAAGGGGATCACAACCACCCTAATGAAGAAGGGGCACTCAAAATGTAGAGGAAATAATAATGTACAACCATAGTGTGAAAGCTCATACATACTGAGACATAGTATGAAGATATGTTTATATACGCATTATTGTCAAAGATATTTATTGTTTACACAACCTGTAAATATATTTATAGTGCAATCCTATGCATGTTTACTCAGAAGCAAGTCCCAATATGTTCAGTGGGGCTTGCTTAAACAGGGAAGTGTGCACAGGGTCGCAACTTCAAGTGACAAGGAACTTCATTCACCCAGTCCAAAATTCAGAATCATGCTACTTTAAGCTGTTTTGAAACAGTTTTATATTTGTTTTATGGTTATTGGATTTTAAATGTATTTATTTCTTGTTGTGAGTTGCCTTGTTTTCCAGTCGGCAATCCTCCCTCACAGGATTGTTGAAAAGACTCCATAAACACTCAAACACACATACATGAGATGTGAAAATACATTGTTATGTGTTTCAAGTCAATTATGACTTATGGCGACCCTATGAATCAGTGACCTCCAATGGCATCTGTCGTGAACCACCCATTCAGATCTTGTAAGTTCAGGTCTATGGCTTCCTTTATGGAATCAATCCATCTCTTGTTTGGTCTTCCTTTTTTCCTACTCCCTTCTGTTTTCCCCAGCATTATAGTCTTTTCTAGTGAATCAGGTCTTCTCATTATGTGTCCAAAGTATGATAACCTCAGTTTCATCATTTTAGCTTCTAGTGATAGTTCTGGTTTAATTTGTTCTAAGACCCAATTATTTGTCTTTTTTGCAGTCCATGGTATCTGCAAAGCTCTCCTCGAACACCACATTTCAAATGAGTTGATTTTTCTCTTATCCTCTTTTTTAGACTGTCCAACTTTCACATCCATACCTAGAGATTGGGAATACCATGGTCTGAATGATCCTGACTTGAGTGTTGAGTGATACATCTTTGCATTTGAGGACCTTTTCTAGTTCTCTCACAGCTGCCCTCCCCAGTCCTAGCCTTCTTCTGACTTCTTGACTATTGACTCCATTTTGGTTAATAACTGTGCCAAGGTATTGATCCTTGACAACTTCAATGTCCTAACTGTCAACTTTAAAAGTTACATAAATCTTCTGTTGTTATTACTTTAGTCTTCTTGACAGTCAGCTGTAGTCCTGCTTTTTTGCTTTCCTCTTTAACTCATCAGCATTCGTTTCAAATCATTACTGGTTTGTGCTAGTAGTATGGTATCGTCTGCATATCTTAAATTATTGATATTTCTCCATCCAATTTTCACACCTCTTTCATCTTGGTCCAATCCCACTTTCCACATGATGTGTTCTGCATATAGATTAAACAAGTAGGATGATAAAATACACCCGTCTCACACCCTTTCCAATGGGGAACCAAGCAGTTTCTCCGTATTCTGTCCTTACAGTAGCCTCTTGTCTACATACACCCCATATAATAGTTTATTGTCAAAACCAGTTGATCATTCCAGAACATTTTTTTAAAATCAGTATTAGTTTCCTAACAAATAAAAGCAACGCCATCTAAGAAAGCCCTGACTAACTACTGAAATTAATCCAATCACCAACCCTACCTCACATGGTTTTTGGAAAGAATCCATACACACACACACACACTGCAGATGTAAAAATACATAATCCTATATAATAGTTTATTGTCAAACCAGTCATTGCAGAACATTTTTTAAAAATCAGTATTAGTTTCCTACATAACAAAAACTGATACCTATGTAAGCCCTTCCTAATTGCTTTAAAAATAGGATTGGAGGAGGAGAGAAAGATTTGCAACATAAACATAATCCTTTGCTATGTTCACTCAAAAGTCCCATTAATGTACAGCACAATCCTAACCATGTCTACTCAAAGCAAGTCCTATTTAATTCAATGGGGTTTTCTGGGTACGTGGGATTAGCATTGCAGCTTTACTCCCAGAAAAGCAAGTATTGGATTAAAGCTTCATATTGGGAAGGTCTTCAAAACAGTGCCCTCTGCAACAGCCCAGGAAAATTTAAACTTGTTTGACTCTTGCACACAAGAGAAAAACACATGAGATTTTCAGATAAACAGGAAAAAAACCATTTTCTTGCATTGAAATGGGGTCTAGCCACTGCCTGGAGGTCAACAAATCACAACCCTGACTTCACTTATTGGCTACAAAGCTGAAAGGGCGGGGTTAGAGCAGCCTGCTACGAGCTGATTTAACAGAAGTTGGGGGGAACTGGCGTTTTGGTGTATATCTCATGAACCAGACCACCTACAGACATAATTGTAAAACATTTTAAAGCTGAGGGTCCAGGGATTAAGGTATCTTACTCAGAGACCCAGAGAGACCCCCCCAAAATCCACAGTCTCTGGGCAAAAAACGGACACCTGGCAACCCTATGAATTATTTATAACAATCATTTGTTCAGTTGGGTGGAGGTTCAAAACTGTTTGCAACTAAGGCTGTAGCCACATTATACTCTTCAAAACCATTTTGAAATGGAACCAGCTTGAAAGGATTGAAAGTGGATATTTCTCAAAAAAAAATTAACAAACAAGGGAAGAAATGCCCCCCAGACACGCACACACACACAATATTCCAGCTCCCCATTGCCTGGGCTAAGTTAGTAAGGTCTCATTAGGATTTCTGGGCCTTGGAGAGCCAGCTCACTCACCTCTCTGCTTCTTGTTGGGCCCTGCCCTGCACTAAGCTAGAATGCTGCACAGTCTAGGCCCAAAAGCCTAGGCATACCCACCACATGCACTACCTACAGAGGCTGGCTGAGCACTACAACAGATGGGGAGATGTTCTGTAGAGCATAACAATACTGTCCTTCCTGCTTTTTCTTCTTCCATTTGCAAACCCTTAGGTTTGACAACTCCCTCCCCCATCCATCAAGATTTGTGTTCACTTCATTCACATCTTTAACACTTATATTTGCTGTGTTTGCATTCCCTTGAAAACCTTGCCCTGCCCCTCTCTTTGGATGCCTAAACTGTATTTCTAAAAGCTCAACTGAAGTTTTAAGTTACTGCAATAATAGAAATTTGGGGACTGAAGGAAATGTTCACTTGGGGGGCAGTATTATCATTGGGGGGCAATGCCCTCAAATTAACCTATAAAACAAAGCCAAATGACCAAATCAAGCAATCACAGTGCAGAGTAGGCAAAAAAGCCAGTTGGCAGCAGAATAGCAGGCTGACCAAAAACTCCTACTCTGTCCTGAAGTGACCAGGTAGTCACACTATGAAAAAGAGAGGGTGGGCAGGTGCCAATGATCAAGGAGGGGGAGGCATGGGTAGCACCGACCTAAATAGACCTGGCCATCCTGCTCCCTGCATGCCTGTTGTGCTTCAGGTGCACACACATCCTTCTTCAAAATGGCAGCCAGACTTTCAGTCCCGGTCTGCAAACACACCTGGTGTCCCAGTCCTGTGTGCAGGGGTGCAAAGCAGGAATTGCTGCTAAGGGCTGAAATGAAGACATATACACCAGTACTGTACCCATTTACCTCCAAAGCCAGTTGATAATTATAACGCTAAGTATATTACAATCCTGATAATCATCCATTGTCAGTAAAAAAATAACAAAGCTAGAGTTGTCATCAAATTCTGCATAAAGTGAAACTCTACAAGAAGTGGAAAGATCTCAGCTCAAGTGAAACATCTGTAGGAATTCCAATGAAAAATACTGAGATTGCCTATATTTCTCAAAAGATTTGCATATTTCTATGTTGCTGTTAAATTTTGACTGACGTGAAACTGGAGTTGGATTTACAAGGTTCTGCCCATGCAAAAGTATCCATTTTTTTAAAAAAAAAAAGTTAAAAAAATAATGCTAGAACTAGTAAAATTTCTCAGGGAACATTTGTATACCTAATAAAACACACTGAGGAAGTCCATTATTACTTCCATTTACAAATAGATAAAGCTGAGTAATAGCCACTGAGAATTAATTTTTTGCTATTTGTGCCAATTCTCCTGCTCACCTTTCAAATAAGCATGAAAAACCTTGAGACCATGAGAAACAAGGGGCTTAAATCAAAACTTAGAATAGTTTGTTATATTGCTAGAGAAGATGGCTGTCTTTAACAATCAAATAACAAATGCAACATTGAAAAAGCTTGGCTTAGTAAGGTAAATCTTCGTGTAAACTGAACAAAATGACATTCAATGAAGAGGTGTACTGTTATGCATGACTGTTCATACCATCTGAAAAGTAATGAACTTTTCACACTATAAGATCACTATTTTCATGGCTTATGCTTCACGCATCAAAAATTACTATACTTTCCTAATACCATATGGTGAATATTAACATACACCAAATCAAATTAAACCTTTGGAAGAACAGTCATACTATCTGATATCACAGTCTTTCTTCAATCTATATTATTCAGTATGAAAAATGTGAATTGGAAAATGAACACATAGAAAAATGGAGGGGGGGGAAAGGATGACAACACATTGTTCTAGGACATTTAATGCATAATTAATATGGAAGCCTGTACACAGTCTTGGCTTATGCCCTAAACCCCTAGTCAATATGAGTCTCCTTCATAGCATTCTATGAAATTGTTTGATCTTGCACACTGCTAAACCCAATGAGGACTGGCAGTACAGAACGTATGTTTGACAGAAACTCCTTTGCTCAGATACACATGTATTTCTCCTCTCCCTCTCAGAGTGTGTGGCTCTGAATATTTATTGTGCCTAATGAAGATTTATTTTTAATCCAAATGCTTGCAATCTCTTTAGAATCATTGGCTGGACCACTAAGAGATCTCTCATTTTTGTATCTATTTCTAAGTGACCAATAAAGCTACCAGCTTTTCTTCAGCTTTTGTTAGAATACTGAGACAACGGTCCTGCAGCATTAACTGAAGCAGGGCCACTGAGAGGGGAGTACACAGCGGCTACTGCTGTACCAGGTCAGAACTAGTAAGGGACCTGGCTTCTGAGCTTTCATTGAAAAAGAAAAGTAAATCTTCTGCCTTTGTAGAATTACAGGTATGAAGCAAAAGGTGCAAGCATCACTGGAAGCAACTATTTTGTGAGCTATGAAACCAACTACAAAAATGGGACAGAACCAACTTGCAGGCAAAAAAAAGGACAGAAGACACTCCAGGTGCTACAAATAAGCATTTATTGTGAGTACAATGAGTTGGGGGGGCATATCCTCTCTGAGGGGCATGTTTTTAGGAACATTTCTAACACAACAGAGATGCTGCAGTAACTCCTGATGCAGTATACCTGGTGTGTAAGAAGTGTCACTAAAAAAGGTCAACTGATGGAAGGTCTACAGTAACATAACGGGTTCACAGCTCATAAGACTTGAATTCCTTGGATGTTTAGAGTCAACAATGGAGGACAGCAGGGCTCTTGTGCCTTTAACGGAAGTGTGACAGGCATAAACTCAACAGATTAAGCCTTTGCTACTGTGGAAATACAATTATTGGAAAACCCTCACCTGTTAAGATGACTGACAAACAGAATATCGTTGGTTGTGAGTGGTCTCTGAATTATTTTTGAGCTCTCCACCCACCCACAAAAGAGGTTGCCCATTTGCATATGACTAAGTACATGAATATGATGTAACTTTGTAGCCTCTTTAGGCAACTAGGATAGAGGGCCAAATCCACATACAGTGTGATGGGCCCAGAAAATCCTTGTTGTTCCCCTGCACTTAAAGCACAGAAGCTACTCCAGCGGATTCCAAGAACCTTAGCATGGAAAAACTTTTCTCAGCATGGTAACAGAAGCTGAATCATGACACCATATGGTAATGGACACTAGATCTCTAATGCAGAAGAGGAAGTTATATTTGAATTACAGCCAGTTTCCATAATCAGTAGCAAAACAACACATACCTGCTCATCTATATGCAGCTAAAGGGGGAAATCTGAATTTTTAGATTTTAAGTAGAATGATAAGTTTTTTAATAACCTCCTGGTTTACATGATTGGAGATGGTAAAAGACCCCAAAATTTGAGATTTGTTTTAATGAGTTCTCATGAAGCCAGCACTAATGAGCCAGCAGCCCTCCAGAAAGTCATCTTTCCTGAACTGAAATTTTACTGTGAAATCACATAAGCCTTATTAACAATAATCCATAAATAATTCTACATACTAGCCTTCCACAGGCATCTCAACATATGCATTCAGACAGCAACTCAAGACCAAACCTATTTGTTCAACAGGTCTTTGGAGCATAATATGAGTAGAATCATTTGTATTTGCATTTTTTGTGTGTAATACCACCCTGGGTTCCTACTGGGAGAAAGGGCAGGATATAAATGTAATAAATAAATAAATAAATGATTGAATGCTGACTTTTCAGTTGTCCTTTGAACTCTGCTTTTATTGTGTTTTAAATGTTGTACCTTTGTTGTTATCCACCCTAGGCTCTTGTCATGGCCCCTTGAGGGATCAGGAGGAGGAGGAGAACTGGGATCCCGGAGAGGAACCTGGTAGACTGCAACAGGAGGAGGCTGCAATAGGAGAAGGCTTCAGCAGTTTAGACAGTGAAGGCTTCACCCCCTTAGTTCCAGTTACAACTGTAGAAACCTGTCTGACAATGAGCCTCTCAGCCTGCCTTGTCGGTAAATCCGTCATTGGCGCCTCCTTCAGAGGAGAAGGAATCAACCAGAAATGGTATTAAGAGGAAGATCTGGCTGAAGTACCTCCACCCTCATCATGCCGGCAGATGTGCAGGAGCGAGCAAATAGCACCAGCTTTTCAATCTGTTCATAGTAGTGCTCTCTTGCTAACCCAGTCCCATTCCATGAAACCTTCCCCACACAAATAGAAAGCCTGCCCTGAGCCTACCTAAAGGATCTCAAGGGGTGTGTCTAATTGTTGCAAAAACATCTTTGAGTAGTCATAGCTAATTATATTGTGTAGAGATACAGAGTCCTATAAACTAATCTATGAAACACTCTAAGCTCAGATTTCACATTAAAGATAATGTATGTCAGCCCAAGCCTCTAATGATGAGGAACCTCTAGCTTGTGGTTCATGAGGATTTGGTCCATGAGGCTATTTTTCTTCAGCCACAGCCATTTGCCCCACAGCTAATGTCATATAATGTCATGTGTGGGCAAGTAAAGCTAAGGCTGCAAACAAACAATCAGGAGCCTTAAAAGTATGCTCCTGATTGTTCTCTGGTACATGGGAATTGCATTCAGCACCTTCTAAGTTTGGTGCCAAATGCAAGCTTCATTGGTATTAATTCCAATTGGGAACTCCTGAGTGGACCTGATTTGTTAAAAGTGGGCCTTGAGGGCAGCACTAAATGTAAAAGTATGCATGATGTGGAAAAAGTGAATAGGTAGAGGTTTTTCTCCCTCTCTCATAATACTAGTACTCAGGGACATCCAATGAAGCTGAATGTTGGAAGATTCTAGACAAACCAAAGAAAGTACTTCTTCATACTAACTATGGGATACACTCCCACAAGGTGATGGCCACCAGCTTGGATGTCTTTAAAATAGGATTCAACAAATTAATGGATAAGGCTAGCAGTGGCTACTAGGCATAAAGGCTATGTTCTGCCTCCATTGTCAGGGGCAGTATGCTTCTGGATATCAGTTGCTGGGAATCCCAAGTCAGGAGAGTGCTGTTGCACTCAGGTTCTGGTTTGCAGG
This sequence comes from Rhineura floridana, assembly GCF_030035675.1. Taxonomy (NCBI): domain Eukaryota; kingdom Metazoa; phylum Chordata; class Lepidosauria; order Squamata; family Rhineuridae; genus Rhineura; species Rhineura floridana. The sequence continues at coordinate 72,396,113 of NC_084486.1, forward strand.
CACCTGGTTGTGTCAGAACACAATGCTGGACTAGATGGATATTTGGCCTGATCAAGCACACATGCACGGCTCTACTTATGTTCTTGAATTCAGTATCAAATGCATGCCTTGCTTTTGGCAGGAATTGTTGTAGCAATAGCTTGAAAAATATTTTAAAATGAACCTGTAGTCTCACAGAATATTTTTCCTTTTATAATCTATATGATCACAGAGATCAGAAGAATAGGACTATAAAAGGTGAATTTATGGACGTTATCAAGTGCAAGGACAACAAAGATATGCACAGTTCAATTACCGTATATTCCAGCGTATAAGACGACTGGGCGTATAAGACGACCCCCAACTTTTCCAGTTAAAATATAGAGTTTGGGATATACTCGCCGTATAAGACTACCCCTGCTTATGACATGCAGGTACTTAGCAGGAAAACTGTCACTTATAAACTTATAAATATTAATATTTGGATTGTCCAGTTGTTTTGTTTTTGTGCCTAGGAATTACCACCAAAAACTGGGGAAAGATGTGAGAAATCTTTTTTTTGAAAGCAACATTAAATGCCTAGACTCTAGTTTCCAACACTATGGAGTATTTATTGATTTATTAAGAGAATTTATATCCTGCCCTTTTGCTGTTAAAAACAGAGCTCAGCACAGCTTACAAATATAGTAAAAACAATAAAAATACACAATCAGAGAAAAACAAGCCAAAATGTTAGGAAAAGGAGTCTTTCACACCACATGCTCAGTTCTAAATACTGTTGCAGCAAGTTTTACAAGTTCCTCCAGTATTCCACTGGTGCAGGCACTCAGACATTCAAAGTACTGTATGTTTCTTAGGTTTTATAAAAGCAGAGCTTTGCTTAACTCAAAATTTCTTCTCCCTTTGATAACCACATCTACACAGGTTCCACCTCCATACTCAAAATGAAACTGAGCCTGGAAGTGTACAACAACCCCACACATACCTTGCTAATTCGATTATCAATGCCAGGATGTCTGTCTTATCGACTACTCTCCTGCTCCCCCCCCACACACACACACACCGGGCATCATGAAAGACCCAGTCCTGGGCTCAGAAAGAAAATAAATATCTGGTCCTCTTCAAAGTATTGATAAGCCTCTTGTTTTAATTGAAATAATAATTATAAATTCTTGTTCTTATCACTAATGGGAGTTAATTATCTTGCATATGCTGCTGTTGCTTCTATGGCTGTAACGGAGTGAGGTTAAAGATAAGTGAAATGCAAATAGGAAAAAAAATACAGAAGGCAGTAACACTTTCCTAAATGTAATACCATACCAACCACAACAAGATTCCTATAAGGCAAAAAACTAAGCATCTCACAACCAGTCAGGATTCCTAACCAAAAACCAAAAATATGATAAATGAAGAAATATTTATATAAGCATAACTATCAAATATATTTATTATTTACACAAACTGTAAAGATATTTATAGTGCAATCCTAAATTTATTTATTCAGAAGCAAGTCCCAGCGTATTCAATGGGGCTTACTCAAACAGGGACAGAAATGCAACCTCAAGTGATAAGCAACTTCATTCACACAACCCAAAATTCCGAATCATGACACTTTACACTGTTTTGCAACTGTTTATACTTGTTTTTATGGTTATTGGATTTTAAATGGCTTTATTTCTTGTTGTGAGCTGCCTTGGTTTCCAACCCTACCTCACAGGGGTGTTGGAAAGACTCCATACACACACGCACACACTGCAGATGTATAAAGACATACAGCCCATATAATAGTTTATTGTCAAACCAATTGGTCATTGCAGAAAAATCAGTATTAGTTTTTTAAAAATCAGTATTAGTTTCCTACAGGATAAAAACTGCAATGCCTAAGTAAGCCCTGCCTACTTGCTTTAAAATAGGACTGGGGGGGGGCAGAAAGAGAACACAAACACAATTCTTTTTTACATTCACTCCAAAGTCCCATTGATTTTCAGCACATTCATAATCATGTCTACTCAAAAGTAATTCCTACTGAATTCAATAGGATTTACTCTGGACATATGGGATTAGCACTGTTTTTACCCCCAAAAGCAACTATTGGGAAGGTTTTCAAAACACTGCCCAGGATCTGACTCCTACACACAACAGGGGGAAAAACTGAAATGTATATACCTACCCAATTTATGAGATTTTCAGATAAACAGGGGGTGAAACCACCGTTTTGTTTTCTAGATGCTGCCTCAGGTCAATGAAACTGAAACACAATCCCTGATTGGCCGCAACCCTGAACGGGCGGGGTTAAAGCTACGAAGTGCTATACAGTAGTTTAAAAAAAGATTTAACCGGGGGGGGTGCCTGACGTTTTTATATATATCTCGAGAACCGCACCACCTAGAAACTTAATTTTTTTTTTAAATGAAAGCTGAGAATCCGGGCCACCTAAGGGGTTAGCCGGGCGCCGGGTGGCATGCTTAGAATCCGGGTAAAACCTGGCTATCCGGGCAATATGGCAACCCTAATAAGATGACACCCGGCGTATAAGACGACCCCCGACTTTGGAGAAGATTTTCCAGGGTTAAAAAGTCATCTTATACGCCGGAATATACGGTACATCTAGGCACTTGTTAGTCTATTCAAAACTATTTGTATGGTAAGACTAAAGACTGAGTAGGTGAACTATCCAAAATGCAGTACTTCAGTCTGCTTCCATTCATATTGCTTTTTTTTTTTAAAGAATGCTACTTCATTACACCGCCTCACTGTATTCTAGCAACAGTATACATGGGAAGCGTGTATAAATTTCAAAGCAATAGCTATTGTATAACCACTGCAAAGTTGGGAAAATGTATCCCAAATCCTCCTTGTACTCCAAATTCTGCCTGCCCTAGCAGTAATAGATAATGAGACCTTTTACTATTTCTCAGGAAAATTCTAACATTAGATGTGAAAGAAAGGATGCTTCACTGATGTCCATGGGAATAAAAGAAATGCATGAAAACCCAGATTCATTAAAAGATTGTTCTCAGAACAGAACAGTCAGATGATGTTGGAATTCAGCTCCTGTCATCTCTGACTATTGACCATGCTAGCAGATTGTGATGGGAGTTGAAGTCCAACAACATCTGGAGGGCACCACATTGGCTACCCCTTTCTTAGAGCTGAACATTCATTAACTAATTAACTAGGTAGGCAATCAAAACACACAGTTTACTAGTGACATTCAATATAAAAGGATTTATATAAAAGGATTGTGATATTGCATTAAGTTTTCAAACATCACAAGTAAAGAAACCGATTCTTTTAAAAAATCTGCAATATTAAATAATTTTGTACCAACTTCCGGGAAGGGTGACTTTGCTTGTGCCTGCTTTTGAGACGGGCTCCCGCCTCAAAAGAAGCTTATTCAGATATAAATCAGTCAGAACATTTTTTTTTTGACTGATAAAATTTCTCCCGGGCAGGGAGAAACGTAGAGATCAACCTCAAAAGCCTGTTTTTGCTGGGAGGACTGGATTTCATTAATTTATGAGAAAAGGTCCAGCCAACAATGCCGGACGGACTTCCGAACATGCTCTATCTGTTTTAAGCGATATGTTTATCTTTTCTTCAAAGAGAAAACAGACTAACAGGCAAGCACCCTTCTTTCTATTATTTTTCTTACTTGGTTTAAATTGTTGCAGCAAAAGGAGATTTGTCAGATTGATCGGCTTTGAAGAACTTCTGGTGAGCTATAACTCTTCTCTGTTATTCACGAAATTAACAGCTTATGTCTGTTTCTGTTGCAAAAAGCTGTCCTGGAAGTGCATTCTAAAGATAATAAACAGAAGGGGGATTTCTATTCCAAGGAATGTTATATTGTCTGGGACTATTCTCTTTTTGGTCTATTTTATTTTGACGAATCTGCTTCTTCACGACGCCACTAACTGTTTTGATGCTGGGAACTAAATTTGTTTTGTATTCTTGAACATAGAGAGATAAGGCAGGCTGCTCTGTTTATACTGTGATGTCATCAAGCCTGGAATATTAACCCAATTGTTGCTGAAATAAGAAGTGGTTCTTCTTTATTTTTGTTTTGCTTTGTTTTCGTGGTTTTAAAAATGGCAACTAAGAAAGTGGCTGAGAATCTGGAAGTAATTATGTTTCAGAAAATAATGGATGAGATTGAGATAACGAAACAAACCCTGTGACAGGGTAGTAAGGAGCTGAAAATTGAACTGAGCAAAATGACGCAGGAGCTTAAAGGAATAGGGGATCCTGTGAGAGAGGAGAATGAGATCAGAGATGAGAAAAGAAAAAATAAAGGGAAGATACAAGCCCTGGAGATTGGAACAAATGTGGAATTGGAAAAAGATCTGGAGTTTATGGATATTAGAAATAAAATCTACTGTTTGGAATTTAACGTTATCTCTGAAGAAATTAATGAAGCTATTAGAGATAAAGTTATCAATGGCTTGGATAATCTTCTGGACTGGAATGACGTGATGGAGTTTGATATAGTGAAAATCTATGGAATTAACTGCAGCCATGTGACAATGGAACAACTTTCAAGAGATGAGCCAGTGCATTTTGTAAAAAAGAAGAACAGAGATATGACTTTACAACAGCATTTCAGCAACTTATTCAGAATGGATGGCAAGAAAATATTTGGGATAGAGGAAATTCCCATCAGACTCTTATTATATGACTATGGCTATGACAGCAAGATTATTATGGAATACTGATAATGGAAGATTGGACACTGAAATTACTGGACTTAACAGGACTATTGAAGATGGAAGATGAAATTAATAGGGATAATGGAATAATGGCTATTGAAATTATTGGACCTAACAGATTTTGATGAGATGGATTAATCGAAATGTTTATTTGGACTATGGTTATGACAATAAGATTATTATTATTATTAACGAGATGGATTAATCGATATGTTTATTTGGAGAAAAATTGATAGATATATTTCTTAAAGAATTGAAACCTCTCTTTGACTTTTTGTGGAAAGAATAAAGTAATGTTTATGAGATTTGATGATTAATTAAGATAACTACTGGAGGAAAGTGATTTTATAATATAATTTAAGAGACAGGATTGTTATATATTGTAGACTTATAACTGATTTGATTGGTGACAAATGGGAAGTCAACATTTTATTTTTTTGTTTAATCATTTTTGTTTTGTTTTGTTTTTTTTGTCTTTGAATGTTTTATGACTTTGTTTTGTATGTTTTATGAAAATTTGAATAAAAATTATTGAAAAAAAATAATAATAATTTTGTACCAGAGGAAAAAATGGATAAAGACACAGAAAATTCCATTTCATTGCCACAACTAAAAACACCCAGTAGTTTATAGGAAGGCTTGATCACCAACATCAAATGAATCCTGTGTAAGATTATCATTAATCCTTTGGGAGTGATGAAATGAGCATGAAAAAGATGAAAGGATAACATAAATCAGCTTGCTGGATCTCTTCTGTACCAATCTAAGTAATACGTAGTCATCAATTACATAACCCCTAAGTTCACCATGTTCTTGGGATAAGCTGCTGAGTTAGCACAAAATACACAGTACTTAAAGGGAACTGAGCCAGAACTTTTTTAGATAAAAAAAGTGTTAACAAGTCTTATTCTTTCCATAGGTGTTAGTCTTTGTCATCTCACAGAGAACTTCAAATGAACAGCTTTCCAAAAACTGTTCACAAGGCATGTGTATGTGTAAGATACTACAATTGTCTCAAAAATCAAAGTTACTAGCAAAGATGTTTTAGTTACAAGTCGCTAGTCAAAATACCTAATTAAAAACAGAAGGGCTTATTTCTTTTTGTGCCTCTATCGCTGCAAAGTGGGAGTACTACCGTTAAAGAAAATGAAGCTGACACTGAATAAAATATTATGAAAATAGAAACCTTTGATTCTTGAGATTATTTCATTTTGAAATTATTTCATTAAGAAAGGTACAAAATATTATCTGAAGCAGACATTAAGAAGATAGGTAAACCAGCAAAACTTAGTTTTTTCATATGTTGCTTTTCTTTTCACATCACCCCTCTCATGGTGCTTCACTGTCTATATACAGTATATTAAATATTAAGTACGTGTTGTCATGCCACTCTTTCATCTCCCTGTGCATGAAAATGTACACATTTAGGTCAGAGGTAGTGCATTCACACATATTAAAATATGTCCATATTACCACAAAATATGTTTCCCTGTTCAGCATTCACAGAGATGTGCACACACACAAAAAAGCTTCAACATTATTTTAAAACATGACTACGTTGAAATGATGCCCCCTGGTGTCAAATGTTGAGGGGGGGAATAAGTTGCACTGGAAATGCTGAGCCAACAGTGTATAGTGTTTGGGGTTCAACAATAATACACACCACAACAGAGACCACTGTGGAAGCATTTTTCTAGTACACACTGTAGCAGTATGAAAATCTGACAACCAAATACGACCATAACAATCTATACAACAGTAGAGCACAGGTCACCCACAAAGCACCCACAGAGTTCATGACACCCGTGAAGACCTTCATTGGTGCTTCCAGACAGGGGCCCAAGACTTTGAGGGAAAAATCCTAAGTGTCTAGCTCACCTAGAAAGAAAGTTGTGAAGCAAAATGTACAGGTCCCTTTCTAAGTGATTACTGTGAAATGAGCCAGCTTGGCTGCTCCAGCCTGTCAGAGTTTTTAGCCAATGAGAGAAAGCAGAGCTGTAATTGATAAGTGAGTTGGTTTGGACACCAGATTATAGGAAACCCTGGGGTCCTAAAGAGCTTTTCTTTGCCCTCCCCCTTAGTGCACTTTTTCTGCTTCCATTGTATTTTCTAATAGTCTCTGGAATCTCCATAGCTCGCCCTTTCTTCAAGCAACCAGGGTGCATCTTTCCCGTGGTGGGTTCATCTGACATCCGGTAGTTTCTAGAAGTTATTTTCTGCAAATACTCGTGCACAATAAGCGTCAGTGGATGTTAATGTTTGCCCCCAAAAGGCAAATGTTAAAACTTTGCAAAGAGGTTTAGGAATGTCTCAGGCTGTCTTTTGAATGTGTTTCATGATTACTCTGGAGTTTTATTTGGAGGCTGGGGAAAAGGCAGAGGAATATTCTTATTATGATATTAAAATAATAATTGTAATGAAAATTAAGCCAAAAGTTTTTCCAGTTACAACTATTTGTCTTCTCAGTCATACCATCACTAATTGCTCCTCGCAACACTCAAACATAAAAGGTTATTATACACATTCAAACTGGGTGCAATGTACATGCAGTGTTTGTGTGGCACCATATAAACAGGCTTTGTCCTACTCAACCTATGCATATTTGTTTAGAATTATGAATTATTCAGAAAATCAAACTTACCTGGATAGGTCAGGGGCAGGTCCTCCTATGATTCCTATGACTCTCCCATCCCACATATGTTCATTGAACCTAGTTCATTTTTCTGATAAGGGCTGATATGTGCATCAAATGATAGGTTTAGGGAAAGCTGATAAGCAAATAAGCTGAAATCGGTGGGATTCGGTTATGAAATTCTTCCTAAACATACCAGGAGGTATTGTTGAAATTAATATACCTAGGTTAAAGATCATGTGTGTCATATTCCTGGGTTCTGACTCCCCATCTTTGGAGGATGAGGTCATAATGAGGGATGAGGCCATAGATCCAGAAGAAGCATCAGAGGGCAAGAGGAAATTACCTTCAGAACCAGCCCCAGGCATTCCCCCATCCTGGAAGCTTCCGTACAAATGGAACCAAACCTGTACCTCTACAGTCTAGAAGCCCTAAAGGAGCCATGTTCTTACCAATGCTGGAGTAATGACTGTTAAAGAATACTAGGCCCCTTTAACTGAACAGGCTTTGCTCACAAGGGGCAGAGCTAGCCACTTAGATGGAGCTGCTGCTATATTTAAGACTCAGTCTGGATTGTTTTGCTTCTAAAACAAAATTTGAGTCTGTGCCTATGATTCCTCAGCCCAGATGTTTATATGGAACTGTCTATGAGCCAGTGTGGTATGCCACTGTGGTGTAGTGGTTAGAGTGGCCAGGCAAGGACCTGTGAGACCAGGGTTCAAATCCCTGCTCAGCCATGAAGCACATTGGGTGATCGTGAGCCAATCACTGTCTCTCAGCCTAACCTATCTCACAGGGTTCTTGTGAGGATAAAATGGAGAGGGAGGAGAACTGTGTTTATATGCCACCTTGAGCTCCTTGGAGGAAAGGTGGGTATAAATGTAATAAAAATGAATAAATAAAAATATTTAGGGTGCTATGTTCTTTGCTTGAGTTGCCTCTTTGGAATCCTTACCTCTGCTTTGTCTGACCTTGCTTCATCAGAATCTAAACCTTGCCTTGCCAGAACCCAAACCTGTGCCTAACACAGCCTTGTTCGATCTAGAAAACTCTGTGTAACTGAGATCACTAGCTTGCAGATAAAGCTATAAGGGTGTCTGGAGTTGCATTAACTTATTGAAAAGGCTAACTATAGACCCAAATGTGGTCACTGATTGTGCACAAGGGACAATTTCTTGTTTTGTTAAAAGTTCAGTGTAAAACTTGCTAGCAACAAGAAGCAATCACAAAGATATTTTTAAGTTCACAATGATTCATTTATTTATTATAAGAGGGGAAAACCCAATATTCAAAGTTTAGAGTTATCATATTGATTACCTGAAATTGTTATACAGTGGATGGATTAACTTGGTATGAGAAAACCAGTGAGCAACACTGGAAATTCATTTTCGTTCAAAGAATAACTAGAAACAACCAAATAGAAAAAATAGCTCCTTAAACAGATCTAACTATAAGCAACCAGAGTTCAGGTACCAAGCCTGGTCATCCATGGCAAGCAAGAGTGGGTTTCAGATGACCAAGCAGGTAGTATTTTGTGGTTTGCAAGAGAAATGTGTGCTATGTTAACAATTACAGATTTGCACTTTTCATGCAACATCGCAGCCTACATTAAAGGATTCTTAGAAGGAAGAAATTGGCGTTCCCGCCATTTGGTAGGGGCGAATTTGCCTCCACTCCCCTCCTTCTCTGAAGAAGACATTGTTAGGTTGAATCTCCTGAAAACGAGGGATTGGTGGGGGGACATGGCATGAGGCGTTTTGGCCAATCAGGATGGGGCTTGAGCGAGGCTTATAAGCCAGCTCCCCCCTAGCCTAGCCTCTTTGCTTTCGCTGCAGAAGAGGAGAAGAGGAGGCGCTGCAGTGTTAACATCCTGGCCTTGTGGCCGTTGCTTTGGTCTTCCCCTCGCACTTCGAAGCACCTTGTGGCTTGCTTTTGATCTTGGCCCCTTTGATCTGACAGTTCACTTGCATTGCAAGTGGCAGAGCGGATCGCAATTAGCACTCTGTAGTCTGCTTATGACAGCCTTTGATCTGCTTCGCACTAGTGTTGCAAGTGGCAGAGCGGGTTGAGCTTAGAGCTCTGAAGCCTCAGTTGCTGCAACCTCATTCTTCACCTGGCATTACCCCCGTTCCCTGTAGTTTGAAGGGGGTTGTGGGGGCAATGACAGGCTGTGCATTAGCCTGCTTCAGGGCAGGGGAGACAGTAAATAAAAAGGGGGGGAAGGAATTTGAGTTACCTGCACGTTTTGGCGGGTGGTACGTCCCCATATGGGAGCTTTGTGAGTGGGAGGTCTAATTCCCCTTCCCATTTTGTTGATTTCATTGGTTACCTAATGAATAATTTCATATCTTAGATTACTAAACTAATTCGAGAGTACTTTACAATTATAAATATTAATAAGGATGGGGGTTTGTTCTCCTGTTCCTCCCACCCCTTGCACCTGCTGTGTTAATTGTGTGGGCTATTTAGTTTGCTGCCAATGTGTTGGGTTGCGTTGTCATACCATTCATTGTGCTATTATTATTATTATAATCATCATCATAATTTTAATAACAGTTGTCTAGCTAGTACATGATGCCTCCAAAAAAGGTGAAGCAAAAAAGGGGGGTGAGGGTGGTTAAGCAGGCATATAAGCAGCCGTCTGCTCATTCACCTTCATTTGAGGATGAGGATGATGTGAGTGATGTGCACATGTTGGAGGCTAGGACTGAAGCGTTGGAGAGAGAGCACATTTTGCCTACTGATCCTGGGGCTGGTCTAGTGTCCAAGCACCTATTAAGAAATCTGCTAGATTACCATCTAAATCTGATACTCTTCGTGCTTTGGTTGCCAGGGTAGCAGCTTTGGAGAAAGAAGCGGTTCCCCGCCTCCAGGTGCTTTTAGAAGTTAGCGTGACTGCGGTACAGATAATTCCACTAACTATCCCAAGTGCTTCTTCAACCGTCCCAGGAGGTTCAGCTCCTCTGGTGGCTCAGTCAGTTGCCTCGCTTTCAGCTGCTGCCCTGCCCACGCCCCGTTTTGGTGGCACCTATGGTACCCACGGTGGTGGTTTCTCCAGCTGCAATTTCAGGTGAGACACACACTGCTCAGGTCACACAACCAGGCTCTCTACAACAGGAAGCACCCGTTCCTGGAGACGCCTGATCTGACTACGGTGATACATGTCTTAGTTACATTCCATTTAGATTACTGTAACGCGCTCTACATGGGTCAGTCTTTGAAGACTGTTCAGAAACTTCAATTAGTACAACGAGCGGCAGCTAGGATACTAACTGGGGCTGGCTACAGTGATCATACAACTCCCTTGTTGCAACAGCTCCACTGGCTGCCAATTTGTTTCCGGGCACAATTCAAAGTGCTGGTTTTCACCTACAAAGCCCTACACAGCTTAGGCCCAGGCTATTTGTCAGACCGTATCTCCCTATATGAGCCTACCCGGCCCTGAGATGTTCTGGAGAGGCCCTCCTCTCAGTCCCACCACTGTCGCAAGTGTGATTGGTGGGGACACGAGATAGGGCAGAACCAGGGCCTTCTCGGTGGTGGTCCCTGAATTGTGGAATAGTCTCCCCAATGAGGTACGCCTGGCGCCGACGCTGCTATCTTTTCGGCGCCAGGTGAAAACCTTTTTATTCTCCAAGGCATTTTAAAATGTATTTTAATAATTGTTTTTATAGTGTATTTTAAATAGTATCTTATTATTGTTATATTTTGATGTTGCTTGGTTTTTGTTGCTTGTTGTTTTGATTTTTGATTCTGTTATATTTACTGTATCTATATATCTTGCTTGTTTTATCTTTTATGTACACCGCCCAGAGACCCTTTTTGGCTTAGGGCGGTATATAAATTAAATAAAATAAATAATAATAAATAAGGCAAGAATGGCCCCCTCTTTACTATCCTTTCGTCGACAGGTGAAGACTTATTTATTCCAACAGTCTTTTGGAGTAGAAGTTGTTTAGGACAGGACTTCTAAAGGTATCCCGTATTGTTTTGCTGGTTGATTACATTATTCTTAAATTGGTTTTAGGTATTTTTTTTTAGGTGATGTTTAATTGTTTTAATGCTGTAATGAGTTTAATTCTATTTTAAATGTAGATTTTTATATGTCCAAATTATATGTACCCATTTTTAGTTGTAAGCCACCCTGAGTTCCAGTTTTGGAAAAAAGGCGGAGTATAAATAAAGATAATAAAGATAATAATAATAATGATAATAATAATAATTGTCCCAGCAACAGATGGTATACATGGGGGTGGGGTTGACAACCTCAACTCTCCTGGCCATCTCTGGCGGTGGCCCTTTGGCAGCCAGGTTCTGCTTCGGCTCTTCCGGCTTCCTCTTCATTGCCTTTACCTCCGGGTATTTATCTCCAGAATGACACATTCCTTCCATTGGGGAACCATCTGTTGCAGGCCACACGTGATTGGATTTGGAAGAGTGAATATATTGATTTGTTCACTCTCTTGTTTTGGGAGTCTGCAGTGAAACCTAAGGAAGGGGAGGAAGCCAAAGACAAGGAAGTGACCAAAAAGAAAAAATTAGACTGCATTTGGCCTAATTGGCTTAATGGTTATACTGTCTACATGGGGGTTATGATGCATGCTTATCCATCCCGTGCCCTGTCCATGATAAAGTATTAGGACATTATCCACAGAGCTTTTCATGATTTTTCAGGCACGGGATGGTTAAGATATGATGAAAATTTCAGGCAGCAGGCGGCTCTCAACCCAACCTTTTGTTGGGACGTAGAGCACCCAAGGTTATAGCTTCGATCCATGACACCTACCAGGCCTGCTTTGGGGGACAGGGCAGTGATCATATCACTCCGGTGTTGATAGATCTACACTGGCTACCAGTTGTTTACCGGGCCCAATTCAAGGTGTTGGTATTGACCTTTAAAGCCCTATACGGTTTCGGCCCAGTTTATCTGAAGGAGTGCCTCCAGCATCACCAATTATGCCGCCTGACGAGATCAACCACACAAGACCTTCTCTCGGTCCCACCAGTTAGGACAGTGAGGCTGGTGCGGACCAGAGAGAGGGCATTTTCGACTGTGGCCCCCACCCTCTGGAATTCCCTTCCTTTCAATCTTCGCCATGCCCCCTCCCTGATAGGTTTCCGCCGGGCCTTGAAAACCTGGCTGTTCAGGCAGGCCTACGGGACCTCTGGGGTGGTTTAGTTTTAATACTGATATTATTAATTATTATTATGATTTTTGTGGTTTTATTGTATTTATTGATGAAATTGTACGTCGCCTAGAGTGGCCGTTGATTCAGCCAGATAGGCGACTCAGAAATAAAATTTATTATATTATTATTATTTATTATAGTGGACATCTGCTAGTCAGGGCGCAGTTGTTTTAGTCTGGCTCTGGGCTGGGACCACAGTGAGTTCAATCCCAACAGGTCTGCTGGGCCTACAACAGTTCTAGACACTGCATGCAATGCCCCTGTAGGTTCAAACACACCAGCACTTGTGGGGGTCTGCACCCAAATGCCTCTTGTGGGCAGAGCCAGGAATTTACGACAAGGGGATGGGGATCAGAAGAAGAAGAAGCGGGTAACAGGGAGTAGTAGCAGTACGCTGCAATGCCAGTAGCCCGATTAGATTAGCCCCACTGGGGAGGTGGCTAGAGTTGTATCCCAACAGGCAGGCTGCTGCTTCCTGCTGGCTGCGTTTACTTTTTTTTTACAATAATTTTTATTCAAATAAAACAAACAAAACAAAATCATAAAACATTCAAAGACAAAAAACAAAACAAAACAAAAATGATTAAACAAAAAAATAAAATGTTGACTTCCCATTTGTCGCAGATCAGTTATAGGTCTACAATATATAACAATCCTGTCTCTTAAATTATATTATAAAATCACTTTCCTCCAGTAGTTATCTTAATTAATCATCAAATCTCATAAACATTATTTTATTCTTTCCACAAAAAGTCAAAGAGAGGTTTCAATTCTTTAAGAAATATATCTATCAATTTTTCTCCAAATAAACATGTCGATTAATCCATCTCATCAAAATCTGTTAGGTCCAATAATTTCAATAGCCATTATTCCATTATCCATATTAATTCCATCTTCCATCTTCAATAGTCCTGTTAAGTCCAGTAATTTCAGTGTCCAATCTTCCATTATCAGTATTCCATAATAATCTTGCTGTCATAGCCATAGTCATATAATAAGAGTCTGATGGGAATTTCCTCTATCCGAAATATTTTCTTGCCATCCATTCTGAATAAGTTGCTGAAATATTGTTGTAAAGTCATATCTCTGTTCTTCTTTTTTACAAAATGCACTGGCTCATCTCTTGAGAGTTTTTCCATTGTCACATGGCTGCAGTTAATTCCATAGATTTTCTCTATATCAAGCTCCATCACGTCATTCCAGTCCAGAAAATTATCCAAGCCATTGATAACTTTATCTCTAATATCTTCATTAATTTCTTCAGAGATAACGTTAAATTCCAAACAGTAGATTTTATTTCTAAAATCCATAAACTCCAGATCTTTTTCCAATTCCACATTTGTTCCAATCTCCAGGGCTTGTATCTTCCCTTTATTTTTTCTTTTCTCATCTCTGATCTCATTCTCCTCTCTCACAGGATCCCCTATTTCTTTAAACTCCTGCGTCATTTTGCTCAGTTCAATTTTCAGCTCCTTACTGCCCTGTCGCAGGGTTTGTTTCGTTATCTCAATCTCATCCATTATTTTCTGAAACATAATTACTTCCAGATTCTCAGCCACTTTCTTGATTGCCATTTTTAAAACCACGAAAACAAAACAAAACAAAAATAAAGAAGAACCACTTCTTATTTCAGCAACAATTGGGTTAATATTCCAGGCTTGATGACATCACAGTATAAACAGAGCACTGCTGGCTGCGTTTACTGAAGATTTCCGGATACCTGACTCCGGCCCATGGGTGCCTGTGTCTTCCCCTAATCAGGCTTCTGTCCAGTTAGGCAATGTGGTCATCGCCAAATTGGCCAAAGAAATTGCTACGGACAAAATTCCGGCACTTTCCTATACCCTCCTCTCCCAGGGTTGTGAGTCTCGCCTTTAGGAATAGTACCTAAGAAGCAACCCAGGGAATACCGCCTCATTCACAATTTGTCCTTTCCAAGGGGCAGGTCTGTGAATGATGCCATACAGCAGGACTATGCCTTGGTGAGGCATACTTCCTTTGATGAGGCAGTGGGGGTAATAAGGAAAGGGGGGAAAGGGGCTTTGCTTGCGAAATGCGACATCAAGCCAGCCTTTCCCTTGCTGCCAGTGCACCCGGACGGTGTTGACCTGTTAGGTTTTAAATTTCAGGGCCAGTATTATGTTGACAGAGCAATGCAAATGGGCTGTTCCATCTCTTGCTCTGCCTTTAAGGCTTTTAGTACCTTCCTGGAATGGGCAGTTAGGGTCAAGTCTGGACTGTCCCTCACTGTCCATTACTTGGATGATTTTTTGTTTGTCAGGCCTGCTGGCACCTGTTGTTGTCAGTGCCTGATCAATGTGTTTGCCGATTTGACCTCTGACCTTGGGGTGCCTCTGGCACCCGGGAAGTCTGAGGGCCCAGCAACTAGTCTCACCTTTCTGAGCATTCAGCTTGACACTGTGTCGCAGCCAGAGGACATGCTCCCTGCTTTGAGAGAGAGGTTAGGGGTAGCTGTGTTGGCCAAGAAGCTCACCCTCTTGCAACTCCAGGAGTTGGTCGGTCACCTGGTTTTTGCATCCAAAGTGATAGCATCAGGCAGGGCATTTTTGAGACAGCTTTGTGATGCGATGAAGGGAGTGTGTTCTAGGTTTCATCGCATCCAAGTTTCTGTCGGTATGTGTGCTGACTTATGGATGTGGCTTATGTTCCTCGAGGAATTCAATGATCTTTCCTTCTGGATGGCTGAATTGTTCTTGGAGGTGGAGCTACAGATGAGGTCTGATGCAGCTGGTGGGCTGGGGTTTGGCATCATATTACACCGTCAGTGGTGTGCTGAGAGGTGGCCTGAGACTTGGAGAGAATCAGGGATCATTGCTGACCTAACATTCCTGGAGTTTTTTCCAACAGTTGTCGCAGTGCACATTTGGCCTTTGGCTTTCTGGAACTGCACAGTGTGACAACCTGGCGACGGTTTGTGTTGTGAACTTGCAGACATCGCTGTCATCTCGTGGGATGCACCTGGTCTGTGCATTTGTTCTGCAGTGCCTACTCTTTAATATCCTGTTTGTTGCGCGGCATGTTCCAGGTGTGCAGAATACCATTGATGATGCACTGTCTTGATTCCAGATGGAGTGTTTCAGGGAGCGGCCATCATCTCTGCTTTGGCTTCTAGTACTGTGAAGGCCTATCACTGATGTTGTTCCAATTTTCAGTGCTTCGGGATGGCACAGGGCTTAGCTCAGGACTGGCCAATTCTGGTGCATCACCTCATGCGGTTTATTTTATTCCTGCAGGCCAAAGGTAGGGCAGTAAGTACCATCACTGGCCACCTTTCTGCATTGGCCTTCACATCCAAGGCCAGTGGTTTTTCTGAGTATACTTCAGATTTTAGGATAGGGAAGATGTTAGAGGGATGGTCACGTTCATGCCCTGTAGTTCCTGATAAGAGGAAGCCTTTCACCCCGATATTCTCCTTCAGATGGTACAGGAATTCCATTGCCTCTGTTCCTCAACGTATGAGGCTATTTTATTTGTGGCCACAGCATTAACCACTTTCTATGACACTTTTCGTCCAAGGGAATTCTTGGCCAGCTCTAGGCTTGATACTTTGGGTAGGGCCTTGTGTGCCAGGGATTGCGTGCTGGCAGATGCCATGGCCCATCTGAAGTTGCAGAGGTCAAAAACTGACCAGAGGGGCAAAGGGAGGCCATGCCTAAGCGCTTTTCTTTCTGCCAGGCCAGCGGGCCATGGTTATTTGTTCACCTGCCTCAACGGGTCCACCCTGAAGCAGTTTCAGTTCTAGTCTGTTGTTCAGAGAGCTTTGTTGGCTTGTGGGCGAGATCCTGGAGTGTTTGGATTGCATTCTTTCCTGATTGAGGCGGCTACTGCCGCAGCCCTTGTGGGCTTTCCTCCGGATGACATTCAAGCCATAGGCAGATGGCGATCTGCGGCGTACAAGGCTTATATTCAGCTGTGATGGGTATCATTTGTTCTGTTTCCTTCTTTTCTGTTCCTGCAGGTTTGGGGTGCCTACCGGACCTGGCCCATGTGGTTCTCTGTGGCCACTCTATCGTCTACTGGGCTCAGAGGAGGGCCAGTTCTTCTACAGTGGGGACAGAGTTGCACCTTTTGGCTTGGACTACAGTGTGGTGGGTGTCTAAACGGGGAATGTTATGGGAGAATTTATTCTGACCGTGTTACGAATAATGTCTCTTGGCCCAGTATTACATGTTTTAGTGGTACATTTGGGAGAGAATGACTTTGTGCAGTGTTCAGGTATTGATCTGCTGCATAGGGTTACCCATAACTTTCAATGGATCAAGAGTAGTTTTCCTGACCTTTTCCTTGTGTGGTGGGACATGCTGGAATACAGGGTTTGGCAGGGCTCAGCGCTGGGTGAATAAGATGATCCAGAAAATGGTTCTGTCAGCATATTAAACTCGAAAAAGATAAATGTATATCCTATTCCTCACACAGCCCATCTCCACAGGGGCTGCATGTAGCACAAACCAGCTGTAGTATGGTTTGACAGGTCATGAAAACACGGATGAGTAGTAAGTCAGAAATAAGCCATGAACTAACTTGTCATTGAAGGGGTGCTACCGGACTCATTGGTGACTGGGATGTTCAGGAGATTATGGTAGCCAGGAGTACCTTTTAGCAGCTTAGAGTGGTATACCAACTACAACCCTATCTAGAGAGGTCAGATCTTGCCTCATTTATCCATGCACACATTGGACTATTGTAATGTGCCCAGTATTACATGTTTTAGTGGTACATTTGGGAGAGAATGACTTTGTGCAGTGTTCAGGTATTGATCTGCTGCATAGGGTTACCCATAACTTTCAATGGATCAAGAGTAGTTTTCCTGACCTTTTCCTTGTGTGGTGGGACATGCTGGAATACAGGGTTTGGCAGGGCTCAGCGCTGGGTGAATAAGATGATCCAGAAAATGGTTCTGTCAGCATATTAAACTCGAAAAAGATAAATGTATATCCTATTCCTCACACAGCCCATCTCCACAGGGGCTGCATGTAGCACAAACCAGCTGTAGTATGGTTTGACAGGTCATGAAAACACGGATGAGTAGTAAGTCAGAAATAAGCCATGAACTAACTTGTCATTGAAGGGGTGCTACCGGACTCATTGGTGACTGGGATGTTCAGGAGATTATGGTAGCCAGGAGTACCTTTTAGCAGCTTAGAGTGGTATACCAACTACAACCCTATCTAGAGAGGTCAGATCTTGCCTCATTTATCCATGCACACATTGGACTATTGTAATGTGCTTCACATTGGGCTGCCTTTGAAGATGGTTTAGAAAATTCAACTAGAAGAGAACATAGCCACCTGCTTATTGTTGGGGCTAGGCAGTCAGAAGATGTTAGCCCAATTTTGTAGCAGATGCACAGGTTACCCATGCATTTCTGGGCCTCGATAAAAGAATGGTTATTTCATAAGTCCTCAATGGTGTGAAATCAGGTTACTTTAAGGATGGACTGTACCTTAATATCTAGCTCAGGAGGCCTGCTTCAGTGCCCACTGGCAAAGGCAATTAAACTAGTATATTTAACAGGGCCTTTTTGACAGTGACGCTACAACTATGAAATGCAGTTACTGTATAGCAGGAGTGGGGAACCTCTAGCCATAGGCCAAACTTGGTCTGCCAGGGGTGCCAATCCAGCCTGAAAGGCCATGTTCCCCAATCCAAGCCCACCCATTGCGCACTTAATTTCATACATGATAAGAGGTATGAGGTGGATGCAGATATAGCTTCAAATGTACAATTGGGAGCTAAAAGTTAGCTCCTAATTGCTCCTTTGGTTGGAGCAAACCTCACCTTCACAACCCATCAGCTGATGGTGCTGCTGCTGAAACATTTCCATCAAAACTACTGCTAAAATTGACATTTTCCTCTGTTTTAGCAGAATTTCAGTGGAAACAGCTTCCCCCTCCTAGAGCAAGGCACAAGCATTTTGGAGGCATCAGCTATGTGAAGAACTCCTTCAGGCAGCTGATGGCCGCAGAACGCAGGTTTCTTTCTCTCCCTCCCCCCCCCCACATCAGCTGGCTGTCAGGTGCTCGGGAATCCCACAGAAGGGTTTTTGACTGATAGACAGGACAATCCTTCTGTGAATCATGTGATGCCATAATTATGTCATGTGACTGACAGGTGGGTTTGTCTGCAGGGGTGGAGCAAGATAAAGACCTACCATCAGGAGTTTAAAAGTTCCTCATCCATACTGTATAGATAATGAAGGCCCCATCTCTTGCATTTTTAAAGAAGGCTTTAAAGTACTATGTTTTCTTAAAACCTTTTGATGAGGCAGTATGAATAAGAGTAGTTAAATGGGCTATTGATAAGTTAACATTTTGTTGTTGTTGTTCTTATTATTCTTATTCTTATTTACATTTGTATACAGCCCCATAGCTGAAGCTCTCTGGGCGGTTTACAACAATTAAAAACAAATATACAGATATACAAATTTAAAAACACTTAAAAAAAACAATTTTAAAACATTTACATTTTTTATTATGAACTATCTGTTTTAAAATATTTTATGGAATCAATTTGCATTTTAATTTTGAAAACTGTTTTGTGGAAGATATCCTCAAATAGTAGTGTAAAATCACTTAAATAATGTTATATTCTAATAGTATTAAATATGCAACCTTCAAAGCCATGCAAGAATTTTTAAAATTATAACTATATTTTTTGTTTCTAACAATAATTTCTAATTATATTAAATAGCCAGTTCAAACATCATGTGTCCTGGAAACTCACTCAGTGAGCATGTAGCTAAGAATCCAGAATGTAGTACTAAAATTTATAATTTTACAGGGTTTATAAATTGACTTTAGTCATTTTTACATTAATCACTCACTAAAAGGTGACAGTATGCTTATTTAGTTAGATAGCTAATGTTTCCCTGAAGAATAAAGCTGCTTTAATATATCACTTTGCCACAGAGCAACTAGTGAGAGCAAAAGAACATTTTGTCAGCTTCAGGAAATAAGAAAACTATTAAGAATTATTTAAAGCTTCATAAAACACCAAAAAATATGCAACTGTCAATAAGGGTCAACATTAATCTTTCACTTGAATATTCTCCCAATGTATTTAGCTTTAGCTTATGAAATGTTCACATTCACATAGCCAGTGTTACCTTTTAAATTGCCAAAAGGCTACGAAAGTCTATTAACAAATTAACTTTGCGGGTGGAAAGAGACCTATAAATTAATAGATCGACATAACTGCCACATAGGAAATATGTCAGCTAAAATCCTGCATGTTTTCAGTGGCTTCAGGAAACTGGATCTAGTTTTGCATGGGTATTTTGAAGTTTCCATTACACATATATAAGGATGTATGTTGTCACACAGCGTCCTACACTGGCTAGATAAGATTGTTTTAAATGATATGAAAGGAAGTTTCATTGTAATCTAAAACTCAGCAAGGGAAGAAGGAACACTTCACATTTGGATCCAGTTACTGGGACATCCCACTGAAAAGTGTTCCAAAACATTATTCAAAACTCTGTAAGATGTTATCACACAAATCAAATAAAATATTTTTTCAGAATTTCAATGTATTTAAGTAAACTCCTATGACCAAAAAAACTAGCATTTTCCAAACAACTATTTTTTGCAGAGTAAGTTTCAACATTTGGCACAATTAAATAGCAGCAGCAGAATAGCTGTAGTATTCACACCAAAGGTTCACCAGGTCTAGTAGTGGCCACCTAGGTGCCTCTGGGAAGCATATGGTTTTAGCAATACCTGTAAGAGTGTCAGGAAGCTCAGGCAAAGTATCAGGCTCAAGTGCTCCCCCCCCCGCTTCTCCTCCCATGAAGCTAGGAGGAGGATTTCTGCCAAGTTTATTTTCACTTGCAAAAATGTTAGGTTAGCATTATCCAGGAGTTCTGGCTTATTACAAACAATGGATCAATGAATATTCACATGGTCAAACTCAGAAACAGCAATAATCATGGCTTCCAGTTCTGAATACAGCCAAGATTCAGAAGCCATGGTTTGTTTAGAAACTAGCCGTTGTTTCTTGTAATCTAGGATTTCAGGGCCAGTATCGAATGAACACATTATGTCAGTGCTAGGATTTATGTGTGTGCCCCCTAAATCTGTTCTGGGGGATCTCCAACCCTCTGGAGATTTGGGGAGATATGCAGAAAGATGAGAGGGGGAGGTAATCTTGCGCTGATGGAACATGTTACTTAGCACTACATTGGATATAACCTCTGGATCACACATAACATTAAGCTAAGATTCTTTGCAACTCAAAGTAAACTTGGCAGAAGTCCTCTTCTCAGACACAAAAGAAGAGAGGGGAGGAAGGAGCATGTGTGCTCAACATTTTGCTCAGGGTCACGGAGGCTCATCCACACTGTGCTAAACCATACTTTAGCACTTTGTGTGAATCACATGGCCTCTGAACAAGAGATTCCATTTAGCATGATGTCTAAAAATGACTAAGAAATGCTTTCATGCTTACTTATTCAATCAGCTTCTCTACACTATTTATTTATTTATTTATTTTAATTACATTTATATACCATCCCATAGCTAAAGCTCTCTGGGCGGTTTACAGCAATTAAAAACATTAAAAACAAATATAGAAATTTTAAAACACAAAAAAAATTAAACACAATTTAATTTTTTTTAAAACAATTTAAAAACACATGCTAAAATGCCTGGGAGGAGAGGAAAGTCTTTACACTAAAATCCAATAGCTCCCTCTGAAAGAATTCAGGGAACTGTAGCTTGCGGGTGGGGTGGTGGTACATCTATTCCATGCAATTCTGAAAGTGCTTACACAGCAATAACCCAAAGGTTCTTTGGAAGAGGTCATGACAGGTTAGAGGCTGCTCTGAATGATGCAGTGAGAGAAGTGGAGCCTCTGTCTCATCTAAGCAGAGGGTTTGCTTTTCACTTTGTACCAAGTTCTACAGTGCAGCCAAAATTCAGTACAAAACTGTATGTTTCATAATCATGGTGTACATGGAATTCATTAGTAAAGTAGCTAAGTTAATGCAATTATTTGTTTAAATACAGCTGTCTCACAAAACATCAGAATGGTGTACAGCAACATAAAAAAAGTTTCAAAAGCAGTTCAGAACCACCATTAAAATGACTGACTACTCAAGAAAATGTTAAACAACTGCATAGGCCTATAAGCAGAAAAAAATATTCAAGAGATACCTGAAAGTCAAAAGTGAGGATGCCTGTTAGAAGAGTGTTCCACAGCATGGGACTAGTAATACTAAATGCCTGACTTCTGGTTGAAGTCATTCGGGACTCAGTAACTCAGGAGACCTAACAGCGCCCCTCTGGATGATCTCAGTGATCAGACTGGGATATAAAGGCTCAGACAGTCCTTAAGGATTATAGATCATGATCAACATGTCGGATTAAATATTTAGTGATTTTTTAAAAAATATATCAAATTATGAAATATTTTCCTGATATCCCATTATGAAAATAGTGGAAACAGTTTTAAAGGCACTTACCTGTGCACTGCCCTCCATTTGTTGGATCTCCATAATACCCTGGCATACACGTTTCACATTGTTTTCCTGTAGTTAGGTTTTTGCACTGATCACAAACATTTCCATTAACACAAGTGCTATGTCCATTGCACTGGCAAGCTGCAATTAAAAAAAGAAGACATCAAAACTGGGTTTCAGCTCGCTGAGAGTGAAACAAAGGACAAAAGGATAGTTCCTCTTTAAAAATTTTAACAAACGATTGTGATTAGTACTTTACAATTAATGTAAGGTTAATTACCTATCTGAAAGTGGCTGGTTGCAGACTACAAAGCAAGTATCTCAGTTCGATCATTGCTTGCAATTCATTTATTGATGAACTTTGTTAACCCACTGGCTGAATACAGGCAGAAGGCAATTTTGCGTCCACCCCTAGGAAGAATGAAGCACAAGGCTCCAGGAGTGGGTCCAGTCTGATGTCAAAAAGCAGGGATGGATATAAGCTTGCCTATTTATAATGTTTCCAACCCCTCCTCTGTGAAGCGTTCCCTACAACAGAGTTAGCCAACTTCAAACAGCGTACTCTAAGACTGTCATGCTAGAGGGAAAAGCACAGTTTGGATGCTAGAACCTTCAAGAGAACAGGGACAAAATTACAACTATAGGATTTCCAAGTTCTTAGATGGAGCCAATTTTATTTTAAACTATGTTTGCAATGGTCTCAAGGGGGAAAAAAAAGCCTACATGACTTCCTTACATTGAAAGAGAGAATTCTGGTTTTCAAGGTACACTTTCGTTGTCTACCACCTGCCTGCTTATTATCTTGCTCAGGAGGCAACTTTTTAATCTAGTAATGGACCAGTCCAGTGAAGCAATACAAAATTCAGTCCTCCAAAATTCAGTAGACAAACTGTTTAAATATCAATGAGGCTGTCAAACAGAAAGCATCAGTAACCTCCAGCAGAAGATGAATCTCCTTGTAACTTGTATCAGAACTAATTATGAGCATAAGCTTCTGTCCCACCTGCCCAAGCCAGAAGCCTTTCTATACACCCCAGGCCAATCAGTCTTAACTACAAACAATATGCTATAAAATATAGAAGAGACTGCAGAAAAACCTTGTGGTCCACATAAAGACACTATTGGTACCAATTACAACCTCAATCACATTTTCATGATGCAAAGTGAACACATGGAGGCAGTAGGCACAGCCATTCTTCCTATCCATATTTATTCTACATTGTTGTAACATTTATAGATCTAGTATCTGAAGATTAAAATTACAGTATGTGCACCTTCCTCCCTTATTCAAATTTGTACTTATCCTTATGCTCCAGGGATGAGAAACCTACGCCCTCCAACAAGTTGTCACTGGATTCCAATTCAGCCCCAGCCATAACAGATGTGCATTGTATTCAGAAGAATTGAGAGATTAAGAGAGTTTCCTTGGAAGTATTTTGGGCTTGTCATTGCAAGCAGCATCTCTATGAGGTGGCATGAGTTGAAACAGGGACACCTGAAACACTTCATAGAATCTTGGCAATACAGACATAAAAAAATGCTGCAGACTAGGATCTACTGAAACCAAATGTAATGTCTCTACGTTTAACATAACACTAAAGTGGGATGATGGGGAAAGGAATTGCAAATGCCAGAGTGGAGAGAGGGTATGAAAGAAGATCTCTGTTGTAACTGACAGAACAAGCTTGTAATCTAACAGAATTATTTTACTCAGAACATGAATCCCTTCATTATTGTCACCTTAAAATCAAATTTAAAGGTGCCTAGCTCAAAAAGCCCTGAACCTATTTGTATGCAATGTTGTAGGTGTCTCATCAGGGGCACCTCTTTCATGGCTGTAATTTTCAGACCATTTGCCTTCAACACACTAGGGTAGATTAAGTGAGAGAAAACTACTGCATCTATCTATCTGAAATTTGGCAGGATTCCTGCAATTCTGCCCCAAAATAAACAGTTATATAACATTCCTTTATAGAGGTGTCCAGCACTAAAGCCCTTGTAATTTAGCAGTCTTTATCCACACCAGAGGGTCTACTATGCTTACAAATTTAATTAATTTCTGTCAAAAGGAAAAAAGTTATAGCTATTTGTTTTTATTTTCCACTAGTGAATGGAAGGAATGAAGTAGACTTACACCTCTATGCCGAATCAGCCAGCTTCCCAACTAGTATGAGCTGAACTAACAGGTCTTATGAAGGGACAAATTGGGGTCCAAACCAAATCTTGTGGGTGGTGGCACACTCCTACCAGCTAGCATGGCTAGCAGCAGTCAAGGATGATGGAACTTGTAGTCCACCAAAATGTGAAGGTCCACAGATTCTCCTTCCTTGATATATGTAGACAGACATACCAACAAATATCTGGATGTTCCATTCTTTCAATCTAAAATTCTTGTGGGGGACAAAATTTGGAAAAGGTTTGCCAACACTTATAGCTGCATCCCTGGATCTCTTCGTGATGCTTTTTTATTCTCCACCAAATGCCCCAAGAATGACCCGATGTCGGGCAATAAATGGTGACTGGTGATGATTAAGGAGGACTTTGGTACTGCCACTACTAGTCTTGCAGGTGCAGCAAAAATACATTTTTAAAAGAACAAAGAGAGGAAACTGCCACTGCTTGCTGCCACAATAAGCATTTCATTAAAATATTCAGAAAATTTCACTGCTCCGGAAATTCTTGCTATAGCCCCCCCTCCACATTGTCCACCTATGAATGTGGGGGTGAATTTGGAAGGCCACTTCATCTTAGCCACATATCTCCCAACATTCATCCATACTCCAGGGAAACCAGAATATAGAACTCATGTCTAGACTATTATATAAGTAGGCAGGATTATGCTGATAGAAAGTGGCTTGATTATTTGTTACTGGGTTCTCCATTAAAGCATTTCTAGTTTCCTTATTAACAAAGTTTCCAACTACTTATGTGTAGTCATTCACCTATATCGAAAAAAGTGAAATGCTGCACAGTAAACATAATCAGATCCTGGGTTCACTGTCTTTGTCAGACACTAGCATGACAAGAAATAGAACCTAAGGCATGACTATGCAAACTAGAGCAGCTTCAATTCCCAGAAATTACCATAGATTTCTATGGTACAAATTAATGGGATGCAATCAACAAGTTTATGGATAGCGAAAACTGAGCCTAGCCACCCTAAATGAATGCTGGATACACTAGCATCCAAACTGAAGAGAGGCAGCTTTTATCCTTCGTCAGTTGTTCCCATTGATTTCTATGGGATCAATGTAATGGGTACCAACTGACAGCAGTCTAAGTTGGAAATCTGTCTACCATCAAAATATTGGGATCATTGAGGACAAGGCAATTTTTTTAAAACCCTGCCTTGATGGTGTCACTGAATACTCTTTATTTTTCGATTCAGCTAATGGGGAAAAAAAAACACCAATACACTTATGTGTGCAACTGTGATGAAAACAGTTGCCCCCTGACCTTGACACTAGTTTCCACAGACAAGGACTTCTCTGCCCTACCAGAGTGTCTGTAATATACTAGTCACTGTTTTTTTCATTAGTCATATTATACTAGATACCAGCTATGTGTATCTTAAATGAGTGAACTGAAAAGGTTTCCTTCGCACACTTTAGTGCCTTCATTGTGGTTTGGTTTGGTTTTCACTATGTCACATTTCACCTATTGAACAGATTATGCTTCAATGCTTGCAGAGTAATCGAATATTAATAACAGATTAGTCTTGTTGGTTGTATATGAGCAGATGTTACATTCTTTTCTTCATGTAGCACTGCTAAATTGTTTTGATTCTGCAACAACTGTTTCTCTTTTATTGAATTATCTCTTGGAACACTGATTAAATGAAGACTGCAATGTAATTTAATAAACCTGATAATGGTCCCAAATTTGGGAACAGTTAACAGCACTTATTAGTTTTGATATCTACTTGGTCCATTACAAATCTCACAGTGCGAAATTAAACCACTTGGTCAACAATTCAGTAATGATCTTGAACAGTATTACCAAGACTGTGCTGAACATTCATGACCAAATATTTGGGGCAAATGAGGGGGGCTTTCATCAGGAGGCCCAAAATGTGCCACTGTGGGACAGATGCTGGACTACATGGGCCATTCCAGAAGTTTCTTCTTATGTTCTTAAAAAAGCAAACCTTCTTGCTCCCTACATCATGCCAAACAGCCAAGGATCATATGATGACATTGCAACACCATGCAGCCAATTAGGTTTGGCTACTTGTATTGTCTTCGGGATGACAATCTAATGTCAAGAATCGAATAGCTAGACACTGCATCAGTGCTTAGCTGCGGTATACAGTAATACCTCGCATTAACGTACTCAATGGGACCAGAGCGAGTACATAAACCGAAAATGTCCTTAAAGTGAAGCACTACCTTTTAAAACTTTTTTTACCTCTCCTTCACGCGGAGCCTCAAAGCCCTGCGCTAAAGCCTCTGCTGCTGCGCTGCCGCACCTCTCAGCTGATCGCGATCGGGCCTCCCAGCTGATTTGTGGTGGCACGATCGCATCTATTTCCACCCCCACACGCTAAAGCCTCTGCTGCTGCACTGCCGCGCCTCCCAGCTGATCGCAATCGTGCCTCCCAGCTGATTTGCGGTGGCGCAATCGTGTCTATTTCCACCCCCGCACGCTAAAGCCTCTGCTGCTGTGCTGCGTTTCTGGAGAAATACAGGCATATGGAGCATGTACGTTATAGCGAGGTGACATTAAGTGAAGCAATGTTAAGCGGGGTATGCCTGTATATGGTGTATCAATTATGCATTAGTTGAATAAGCTTAAGGATTCCAAATAAATCTGTTCCAAAGTTCAGCTATTTTTGCTCTCTGCCTTTCCCCTTCTTTCTTCTAGCTACCTGTTTCTTCCCTCTGGTTCTCTTTATTTTATCTTTGGAATGATAATCCAGGCAATCTCCATTGTTGGCCTTGCTAAATATTATAGATGTGGATATAAATTACAATCTGAAACTATTAATGTGCAATTTACCACTTGCTGCAAAGATTGTATGCACCAGGAAATGGAAACATCTAAATAGCCCTACCATATGTGAGTGGAAAAAAGGAAATTTTACTTACTGTGAATTTCTGTTTGATGTTGGTAGTGCAGGACATTCTATGTTAGGGATAACACTTCCCACTGGATTGACAGGCAGGGTCCAGAATCCTTTGCATCCTCTCCAGGGAGAGGAGTCGACCCGCCCTCCAGTCCAACGGGCAGAGCAAGAACAACTCCTCAATCCCACATCAACAAAGCCTAGAACTCTCCTGGGCACCAGAGTCAGGAAAACACACTCAGATAAAAACTATAGGAAAACCAACCTTAACATCAACATGTACATAATAAGACAGTAAAATGGGATAACAAAACCTAAACACTCTAACAAAGTAGAATGGACAATCAGTAAACAGCAGAGGAAGGTGAGGTAGGGAGAATGTCCTTCACTGCCAACATCAATCAGAAATTCACAGTACGTAAAATTTCCATTTTTCCTGTTGGCATTAGAGGACATTCTATGTTAGGGAAACAACAGTAGTTCCCTACTACCCAGGCACACTTCCTCTACCCCACAGCAACTGCTGAACAATACTCTGAATAATTATCCTTTCAAATGCTGCATCAACAGATGAAAGTCATCTATTCCATAATATTTAACAAAAGTATGTGGGGTAGTCCACACAACAGCCCTGCAATATCAAAGACCGTGACATTATCTTTGAAGCAGCTGAGGCCACAACCCCCTGACTAAGTGCACAACAAGACCACCTGTAGGTTTCTTGGGCTGAGAAATTGCTGAACACAACCACTGAGAAATGGAAGAAGAGGATACCTTCTTCCCCTTAGAAGGATGGAAAAAACCACAGACGAGGACTCTGAATGTCTGACCCAATAGAACCAAAGTGCACTATACACATCCAGAAAATGCCAATGCCTCTCTTGGGAACAGGAGGGATTTGGACAAGAGGAAGGAAGGATTACTTCCTATGACTGGTGTAACATTGAATTTACCTTGGGTAAAAAGGTTGGATCAGGGTGCAAGACCACCTCATCCTGATGTAACACAAGCAACTGTGGGTCAGTTGAAAGTACATCCAATTCCGAAACACGCCTAGCAGATGTAACGGCGACAAGAAGGCTGTCTGAAAGATGGGTCTGTTCAAGGGGCAACTGGCCACAGGTTCAAATGCAGCACCAGTCAAGCCAACAAGACCCAATCAAGGTTCCAAGTGGGAACTGAAGAATCACCTGAGAGGACCCCCCTTTGATGAACCTTTATAAAGAGAATGGAACAGAAGAGCTGGACCTCCTAAGCAAGAAAATATGCTATTCAGCGCTGTCGCCTCTTGCTTAATAGAACTAGCATTCAACCCTTTGTCTACATCAGCTTGCAAAAGAACAAGGAAATCAGACACCTCCTAGATAAACAATCCACTGTTTCTCTAGAACTTCATGTCAATAATGCCTTCCAAGAAATGCAATATCCCTTAAATGCGGAGGTCTGCCTGGAACAGCAAAATGTCCAGGACTTTCACTGAAAACCCCATCCGAGTTAGCCAGAGCCGCTCAGCCACCAGGCTGCCAGCTTAAAGAGCTTCAAGCTGGGATGTACATGGTCGCTGAACTAACAGATCCGGACACACTGCAGACACCACGGATCCCTCACTAAGTCAGGAACCCATATCCGATGAGGCCACTGAGGAGCCACCAGGATCACCTCTGCCCTGTTCTGGAAGATCCTCTGCAAAGTCTGTTGGAGCAAGCTGAATCAGAAGCCCCCACCTGATCAGGTACCATATGATTGCTACTGTCCAAGACAACTGCCAGTGGAACAGGAGGAATGTTTGGGTCCCCTATAGCATCTACCATAGTCTGAGAAACAGACAAAACCAGGGTTCCAATTTGAACCATAGGAGCCACCGCCCCATCCCCCAGGTCTCTTAGCAGAAGGCTCCTCAGAGGGAAAGGGAGATGAAGGAGGAGATCTCACAGAAGTATCCAATAAATAGGTTCTGTGAGACCTCTATCTCCTGTTGAATATGTTGGATGCTAATTCACAAGGGGAAAACAGACACTTTATTAGGATGCACAAATGTAAAGTGTGGAGCAGAAGGCGTGGCCCATAACGCTTACGCCCTTCTGGTGGACAAAATAGCTACCAGAAACAGCATCTTAAGAGACAGACAGCTACTGAACAAGTGGCCACCAATTTGAACAGAGGCCCCAACAGAATGGTGAGAACCCAATTCAAATTCCATGTTGGAAACTGATGCACAACCTGGAGAACAGAGCCAAAACGTCCATATAATGTTTGTTGATGAGATGAAAAGACAAGCGTGGACCACCCAAACTGGCTAGAACACTGTTTCAAACAACAGGCCACATTCCAATGGTTCTGCAGCCCAGACCCCTGTGCACCCCTCCTGGAGAACCACCCACCCGCCCATCCTAACCTCCAGAGCTGCCAGGTCACCTCCAGAACAGGAGCACCAAGAGAACAGGTGGAGTTGGGCTCCAAGTTGCAAAAGGCACCTCTTCAGGCAAGGTGGTGTTTAAAATCAGCAGATGGTATCTTGAACATCTAAAGCCAAGGATTTCAAACTCAAGCAAATTACATAGAGCTCTAGGCAGTCGACCCCAGGATGACTATCAGGATGAGAAGGGCACTCTAATTGAATGGGCCGGCAGCTGTGGTTAAGATCAGACTCTGCAGTTCCTCCTACTCACTCACTCCGCTAACTGGAGAGAAATCAACTTCTACGGTAGCTTTCCCTACACTGGGTTCGAAATGAATTCTCACCTTTACTGGAATGGGATCACAGAACAGAAGTAGAGACAGCTGAAAGGATTGGGGAGAGAAGCCGCCGCCACCACTAGGCCAAGTTGTGGCTCAACACATCCTGCTCTATAAGTAATGTCACCTGAGACAGCCAGGTCGTATTCTACAATCAGGCAAGAAAGAACATGCCTGATGGACACCAATAATATTAGTTAGCCGTACAGCAGAATGTTCTGGCATCAGCCGAAACTCCAGCTAGATGAAGTTTTCCAAATTTCTGTATGATGGCAGAACCTTGCCATGCCATGGAAACCTGCACAGCACCAAACATTATCATCTGTAAACTAGAAGGCCTGGAGTTCCTTTTCTCTTAATTAGACAGTACAGAAAGCAACATCTGCATGTCCATGATCCTATTAAAAATATCTTCAATACTTTCCAAATGGACTATCTGTTGAAGATAGGAAGAAAGAAAAAATATTTTATATTTAAAGCATACTCTCCATGTAATATATGAAAATGTAGGCAACAAAAATGAGATAATAGCTGAGGTTGTAGGTACCCTCAAGTGCAAGCCATGGCCAGGTTACACAAATTGTACAGTTAAGTTCCCCTGACGGAGCATGTTCCAGGAGCACCTGAAACCAATGAATACAAAAAGTGGCAACCATTTTCAGTCACTCAAGTGAAGCCTCTTGAAACTAGAAAAAAGACAAGTCCACCTTTTGGTTTCATCCACAAGGGTAATGCACCAACATCCTCTAGGGGAAGGTCTCCAACTCCTCATGGACTCATGAAGTAGAATATTTATTTCAAACTATAGCCAGTTGTAAAAGCCAACTGTCCCTGTGAAAGCTTTCCCATATATGGATTACAGGGCCTTCTCCTAGAGAATCAGCAAGAAAAAAACTCCAGAGGGATTCCTATTTATTTATTTATAAACTGTAGCCCTCTGGCGCCAACAGGTTTTTCTGCTATTGCCTTGGAAACACTCCCTGAGTCTGCAGGCCTTGGGGAATACAGCTAGCTCTTCAAAGAGAAACAATCTGATTCAGACATGACATATGCCCATCTGCAGTGAGGAAAATACACATATCACAGTCCCACACCTTGACCAAAACCCCTGACATACCAGGGCTGGAAGGAAAGGAAAATGAGAGACTTTGCCACCTGTAGTGAGTTCAGACTGTATTTATCACAAACTTTGATTGATTAGCACCCTTTGCTCCAGCAGACTGACTCTGGGTAAAGGGACCTGACATCAGCTGACAAGACAGGAACAAAGGTAAATTAGACCAACAGGAAACTGTTGAAAGCTAATACATTATCACCCCCAACCATCTCCCTAGCATCTCCCTAGCATGTTTCTTAGCCGGCTCTTCAACAACAGGAGAACTGTAGGAATAACCTTTAGGGGGAGGAAGGAGAGCCCACAGAGAGATTTGTGGTATCTTTCTTTCACATGCCCCCTGGAATGATGTCTTACTCACCACTCCTGCAATGCTTAGATGGGACTCGTGTCTGTGCCTAGAAATATGCGTGTGCCCTAGATTTGTTAGGGATGCCAGCCACGCTCAGGAAGCCCTGCAACTTCCCAAAGTCACCTTCTGGGGGGAAAGACACAGCCGTTGGTTGCAAAGAGTTAATACTAGCCCTCACACTTGAACACTGGAAGAGGGGGAAACATTCACCAAAAAATGCCCTCCTCCAGACACAAACATGCCGACAGGCAGAATTGCTGGCTGGAGAATCCATAACTAAGAAAGGTTCTCCTGCTAATAACACACACACAAAAAAAACAGGAATTCACAGAGGTGCACTCCTCTAAGATAGTAATGCCTCATCACCCTCTGGCAGCTGCTGACCCACTGAACTGGAATGTTAGCCGGCAGGCAGCACTATAAAGCCAGTATTCAGGGTGAAGGGGGAAAACAGACAAATCTGCTTGGAACCAGAGGTGGTGCAGTAGTCCCCTGTCCCCTAATAAGGCTACTGTGAATGGCGGTAACCCTGAACAAGTGGCTGTAACTGCTGAGAGTCCTCCCAATAGAAATGGCCGCAACCACTCATAGCAACATAGCGCTTCCACCTTTTTTATGGTGCGCTCCCTCAAAAGCCTTTAAGTCATGGGGTTAATACTAAGTTTGCTGAAACTGACTAGAGCTCTAATGAATGGAATGGCCAAAGCTGTTCAGGGAAACAGTGCTCCCACTTCAAAACTAACCCAAAAAGCAGAATGGGCAAACCCCAGTAGACTTGAAAAAAGTGTGGTCTCTGCCACTGAGGGAACAAAGGAAACTGCTCACAACAGTCAAAGGCTGGCCAAAGAAGCACTGGGCAACCCCCAGCAGCCACCACAGAGGCTGCAGGGTACTCACAATCAAGTCTCCTCATAGAAGGCAAAGGCTGGCCGAAGAAGCACAGGGTGGACCCCAGCAGCCGCCACAGATCCTGCAGGCTACTCACAACAGTCAAAGGCTGGCCAAAACAGCACAGGGTGAACCCCAGACCTCACAGGGCATTCACAATCAAGTCTCTGTTCCCAAGTTCCCAAGTTCCCAAGCCCACAGCACGGCCAAAATTGCAAAAAGCAAAAGAAGAAAAATACCAACAAAGGAAGGGAGAAATGAACCTCCCCCAAAATCCCTTCCCTGTGTGCAGCCATGCAAACACGGAAATGAGGCAAAAAATAACAAGGAAGGGGCAGAATAAAAACATTCACACCAACGGAAAAAAGGAGGGGAACAAACTCACAAGGCAAAGGAATTTAAGGAGATAACTCTGGATTATTTAGCAATCTAAAGGACCCCAACTGTAATCAACCGCAGGCAGGGTTAGACTGGGAGGCGGGATTCTTCCTCCTTCTCCTGGAGAGGACACAAAGGATTCTTGACCCTGCCTGTCAATCCAATGGGAGGCGTCATCCCTAGAATCTCCGCCACTGCCAACAGGCAAACTCAAATGTCTTGACATTGCTGCAATGGTTAGATTAACTAACTTAGTTCAGAGGAGAAGAGGAGAATACAATAATAATTTGTGCATTGATTGCTGGCTTCATTTCTTAAGTATTGCAATAATTTTCAACATAATATGAGACTGTCAATTTTTGTTTAATTGACATACATGCATGCCTATTTTTTTCTCTTTTTCTGTGTGTTTTTTCAATGGAATGAATTTTTAAAAAAGAAACTGACAGAAGAGTGTGTAGGTGAGTGTTAAGAGGAATGCAAGTTGAGTGGTTAATGTGCATAATAACTGACCACTGTGCACATTCACCAGGCCTCCCAGAGAATGTGCAAATAATCCTTCCATGAAGAGGGAATTGTGCACATTTCTCAGACAATATACATAATTTCCAATAGACCTTGGGAAATGTATATATAGCAACTGGGTTCTATACATTATTATTTATTATTTATTTATTATTTGATTTATATCCCACCCTTCCTCCCAGCAGGAGCTCAGGGTGGCAAACAAAAGCACTAAAAACACTTTAAAACATCATAAAAATGGGCATTAAAATACATTAAAACAAAACAACTGTAAAAACATTTTTTTAAAAAGCTTTGAAGACTTTTAAAAAAAAAAAGGTTTAAAAACATATAGTTGTTTTAAAAAAAGGTTTAATAGCATATTAAAAAGCAATTCCAACACAGAAGCAGCCTGGGATAAGGTCTCAATTTAAAAGGCTTGTTGAAAGAGGAAGGTCTTCAATAGGCGCAGAAAAGATAACAGAGATGGCGCCTGTCTAATATTTAAGGGTAGGGAGTTCCAAAGGGTAGGTGCTGCTACACGAAAGGTCCGTTTCCTATGTTGTGCAGAACAGACCTCCTGATAAGATGGTATCTGCAGGAGGCCCTCACCTGCAGAGTGCAGTGATCAACTGGGTATATAAGGGATAAGACAGTCTTTCAGGTATCCTGGTCCCAAGCTGTACAGGGCTTTGTACACCAAAACCAGAACCTTGAACTTGGCCCGGAAGCAAATAGGCAGCCAGTGCAATTCTTTCAGCAGCGGGGTAACATGTTGGCGATACCCTGCCCCAGTGAGCAGTCTCACAACCTCATTTTGCACCAGCTGCAGCTTCCGGACCAACCTCAAGGGCAGCCCCACATAGAGGGCATTACAGTAACTCAACCTGGAGGTTACCAGTGCATGGACAACAGTGGTCAGGCTATCCTGGTCCAGAAACGGCCACAGCTGTCTTACCAGCTGAAGCTGGTAAAAGGCACTCCTAGCCACGGAGATCACCTGGGCCTCTAGCGACAAAGATGGATCCAGGAGCACCCCCAGACTACAGACCTGCACTTTCAGAGGGAGTATGACCCCATCCAAAGCAGGCAACTGACCAATTATCCAAACTCAGGAACCACCAACCCACAGTGCTTCTGTCTTGCTAGGATTCAGATTCAGTTTACTGGCCCTCATCCAGCCCACCACTGAGTCCAGACAGCAGTCCAGGGCTTGCACAGCCTCTCCCGATTCAGATGTTACAGAGAAAAAAAAGCTGAGTATCATCAGCGTACTGCTGACACCTCGCCCCAAAGCTCCTGATGACCACTCCCAAGGGCTTCATATATATGTTAAACAGCATGGGGGACAAGATTGTACCTTGTGGCACCCAACAGCACAACGGCCAGGGGGCTGAAAGACAGTCACCCAATGCTATTCTCTGAAAATGACCCTGGAGATAGGATCAGAACCACTGTAAAAGAGTGCCTCCAATACCCATCTCACCAAGTCAGCCCAGAAGGATACCATGGTCAATGGTATCAAAAGCCGCTGAGAGATCAAGTAAGAGTAACAGGGTTGCAGTCCCCTTGTCCTTTTCCCGATAAAGGTCATCCATCAGGGTGACCAAGGTCAATTCAGTCCCATAACCAGGCCTGAACCCAGACTGGAATGGGTCAAGATAATCTGTTTCATCAAGAGTACTTGCAATTGCTGCGCCACAACCCTCTCAATTACCTTCCCTAAAAAGGGGGTATTTGCAACCGGTCGGTAATTATTGCAGAACAATGGTCAAGGGTGGTCTTTTTCAGGAGTGGTCGGATCACCACCTCTTTCAGGATGGCTGGAACCACTCCCTTCCGCAATGAAGCATTGACCACACCCTTGATCCACTCGGTCAAACCCCCTTGGCAAGCTTTCATAAGCCAAGAAGGGCAAAGGTCACAAGCACCTTGTCTACGTCACCAGGCCACATCAACTGAAACCGTTCCCAAGAAGTTGCAGCAGACGTTGCACTGGACAACTCATTGGGGACTACAGTAGATGTGGATGGGGCATAGCAGAGGCTGGACAGCTATCTGCGGGAGATGCTGTAGCTGTGGATTTCCTGCTGTGAGCAGGGGGTTGGACTCAATGGCCTACAAGGCCCCTTCCAACTCTATGATTCTATGATTCTATGACTGCTACGGAGGCAAGCAACTTTACCCTCAACTTTACATTCTCCATCCATATGCATAATCCCCTTGGGAAATGTGCAAAGAGAATAACAAGGCAGCAAAGGAATGGCTAAGATTTGTTTTAAAAAAAATTAGCAGAACATTTAAAAATTAAAAGAAGATTTGAAAATAACAAAGTGATCAACAAAATCATGATTCATAAAGCTATCCCATTCTTGGAAGCAAGTCATAAACAGTTCAATAATTGTATTGTATTTAGGTAATAATAATAATAATAATTAGGAGGTCCTACCTGGGCACTGGATAAAAAACCAATCGTAATTTTTCTCTTTGGGACAAAGATTGTTGTCAAGAACCAGCTCAGTAGAATGTAGCCCACTCAACTTCATTGGCCCCCTTGAAGACCCTTCCACACAATGGCCTTTCCCTGTGTTGCTAGGATCATTGCACCATCCACATCCTGGATGTTCCAGGCACTGTCCGCAAGTCCTCAATCCAGAGCAGTTTTGAGCTGTAAAACACAGATTATAACCAGCATTCTTTAAAAGCAGAGTATCTGTGAGAGGTCTCCAGTACAGCTAGTGATATGAAAACATACTACCATACTCCTACATTGTGTTCATGTAAATTATTCTGAAGAAAAACGTAAAATAAATTACTATTGCTACAAAGACAATAAAATATTCAGGCTATAACTTCACAAGTAATAGTTGCTTTATATGCAATAAAAACCAGCAGATCCAAATTAAATATCACTAAAAACCTGGGACTATACCGTGGTGCCTAAGATGCAAACCTACAGTCCCTGGGAGGGTGACTTGGGAGTCATAGGAAAATGTGGACCTGCCCCTCTACTACCTGCAGAGAGGGAAGTCTGCTGCTAGAGGTCCTCCCTGGACACTGGTGCAGCTTTCCACCACTATGGCTGCCCTACAGCAGTGGTCCACCTTCAAAAGCAGGATTGTTGAACATCAGAGTGTGTCAGGGTGCCCAAAGATCTACAGGATCCTAGGCTCCCTTGTTTCTCCAACACATCCCCCCCAAACACAGCCAGAAGCTATGCAAATCCTAGAACTCGTGAAGTTTCTCCCCTTCCATTGGGGTTTCCAAGAGTTTTTTTTTTTTACCTCCTTCTGAAGAATGTGACACATCACTTCAGTTATCAGAGTTTGGCTTATTATATCTTTTCCCTAGTAGTTTGAGAGTGGTTCCCTTTTTAGAACCAAATGGTCAGATATTTCAGATATAAAGCAATGTGTTTTTACGAGACCATGTTGTGGCCTCTGGGATATTGTTAGAATCTTGAGCTCTCATTTTGCAAAACAATGCTAGAAACCACAACAGTGGGTTCAAAAGGTTTTGCTATCCAGAGTTTCTACAATAAAAGTAAGGCTGTTTACCTGTCAGTTCCCTTGCTTTTCAGGCTGCAATTCTAAACTTAATGGGATTTAATTCTAAGTAAACATACATAGGTTTGCATTTTAAACATCGTTTTGAAGCTCCTTTAGCACAATTCTAAACTTTTTACTCACAAGTCTCATTGCATTCATAGAATTAGTCTTAGTCACATTAGTTTTATTATTCAATAAAAATATTTGCATCCCACTATTCATTAAATATATCTAATTGGTTTATATCATATCTATCTATACAATAAAACCATGTGAACATTTAAAACCTTCTCAATTACCTACATAAGCCTGGCAGCATAGAAAAGTTTTCACCAGGTGTTTAAAGGTCAAACAGAAGGTGCCTGCTGAATCTCTATTGGCAGAGCGTTCCACAGGACTTGGTTCAATTTCTTGTTACTGTCAAATGAGCCTCACCTAGTCAGGGGATAACCAATTATGCTCTTGCAAATAATCTCAGTGATCAAGCTGAGATATAAGGGTTCAGGCAGTCCCTAAGGTACCCTGGCCCTGAATTGTTCAGAGCATGTAAATTAATACAAGTATCTTGAACCTGGCTTGGTAGTAGATTGGCAGCTAGTGCAGATGTTTTAACAATGGTCAACCATATGACCCCATTGGCAGTCTAGCTGCTGCGTTCTGCACCAACTGGAGTTTCTGAACCAGGCAGCTGCACATACAGCTCATGTTATATTGTTTTCACTTATTCCCCTTATCTGGCTAGTTTTCTTCCCAGAGTAAATCCTGAATTCTACATATCATTCAGTTAAATCTTTTTATTATTTGTCTTTATAATAAAGGCAACATGTCCAAATTCTTATAATTCATTACATGAAACATTTTGGATAGCTTCACACTTATGTGAACTATCTCTATGTTTTGTACTTGTGTTTCAAATTATAACCAATATTTCAACTCGTACACCTATTATTTAAACCCCAAACAGTCTTCTGTTATACAAGTATGGATAACAGCTCCCTCTTTCTCCTGTAAGGATAGCCTCCAGCAAGCTCTACTGTCTCTAGCAAGGGTTCCTGACAAACAGAAAACCAACAATAACATAACCACATTCAAATTTAATTAGTCTTATCTAGAAAAAGAATATGCTCCTGATGAGCAGGTTACCAGCTAAAATGGTATGCCACAACATAATCAGGGTGTGAGGTAATAGTGCATTGTGTATAGCCTAAATGTCTTTGTATGGGCTTCTCTGATCTGCACAATGGACAGTAGCTCTGAGACTTACTTGTTAATTTAGATAATTTATATCTCACATCATCATCATCATCATCATTAGGGACTGCAGCCAAGTTCTCCTTTCTAAGGGGTTGAGGAGTTGCAAGGAAACAACCTTCTCCCATTCCAGTTTTATATTTTCAAATAAGCAAACATTTCCAGGTAGGATGGGGTTTAAGTCCTGCTAACTAGGTCTGGGCTGGCCTAAGATATAGCTGAAGTGGGTCCCTAGAGAACAGAACTAGTGCTGAATATTCTTGATTGAGATGGGCATGCTGAAAACCAGCCTGTTTAAGATTTTTGTTGATTTTTGTTGTGTGCATTAACACACATGGTGGATCATCCTTCACTGCAGGACACTGGAAATAATTATTCTCAGGTCCTTACAAGTCTGGACCTTACTTTTTATTTTTATTTTTCTACTATATATAGCTAAGGGTAAGGGCAAGACCACAGATAAAGTGCAATGATCAAATTCAGAATCCACTGAGTTGGGGCCCTTCAAATTTAATCTAGCTGAGGGAAATATTTTCTTTATGAGAACTACTCGTGAAATTTGAATATCTGACCATTAGACGAATTATGGAGCACATATTCAGAAAGATCATTACATTACACAGTCTTTTTTAATTATTTGTTTAAAGTCTCTCTTGTTTCTGCCTTCTTTCTTGCCATTGACAATCAAATATGTTATCACCTAGAAATATTTACTCTTATGATATACACCTCTGCCTCACAGCATGTTTTCCCTCACAAGCAAGGTTACCATATGCCTAGACGTCAGAATGCCTGCAAGAAACTCTGTCACTCCTCCACCCCTCCTTTTTTTTGCACTCAGCTGCTCATTAAGGATGGGTGCAAGGTACAGAGTGAGCACACTATCATTCACTGGCCAGATATTGAAGCTAGACTGATTTTTTAAAAAACTTGACCAAGTTTGGGTAATAGCTGTTTCTGAGCACCAGGGACTAAATAAAAAGATAGGATTTTCTAGCAATATTTATATTCCATTTTTATTCAAAATTGGTATTTAACCAATAGGAGCATACTTGTCCAGAGTCTCAGAGGGTATTAGATACTTTACTTTTGGGGGGAGCCAGGTTCCAGCAGGGTCCTATGTTTTCAGCATCCTATGAGCCAGTCAGCATGAAAGGGGAATGTGTTAGCCACTGACAAGTCTTCTAACTTGCTTCCTTGTCCTTTCCTGCTGATTGGAGCCAATCAGAGTGAAAGGAGGTGACTCAGCCACTACAAAGACTAGCCAAGCCTTTTGGCACTCATTTAGCATCCCACATTAATAATAACTGCTTTCTGCACACTTACCAAAAAGCAAAATATATATAGAATACAGATTTTGCCAAAAGCATTCCACCAACGGGGCAAAAATAAACTATATCTTAAGGGGATATATGTTCTCAGAACAAACGGACATGTAAAAAAAATCAGTCATAAGTACAATGAGGAGTATGAATTAAGACTGGCTGGCAATAGAGAGAAACAAAGCCCCAAAAGAATCAAAGTGCCATTAAAGTTTTTATACTGCAAGTAAC
This sequence comes from Rhineura floridana, assembly GCF_030035675.1. Classification (NCBI taxonomy): domain Eukaryota; kingdom Metazoa; phylum Chordata; class Lepidosauria; order Squamata; family Rhineuridae; genus Rhineura; species Rhineura floridana. Next base: position 72,435,489 of record NC_084486.1, read on the forward strand.
ATGCAGCACTCTAAGGGCCAATTAGGATGCTTATTTTTGGTATTCAATTCTAAAGGATATGAGGAAGGAAGAGAAGGAAGGAGCCTTACATACACTTTTGGCATCATTTGAAGGGTTCACAGAGATCTGATCACATATATCCTGCCGACAATGAAAAGAATATCTGCGTATCTGTGGGAATCCATCCCCCCCATACCACAGCTTCATATGAAACCCTCACCTTTTACTGTACTCTGAAACATATGATCACTAAGTGACTAATATTCACCTTTTGCAACATCCTATTTTTCTTCCTTATAAATGGATAGATTAAAAATGGAAATAATTTTAACAATCAGAGGAAGTCTATCCTTCCATATCCAACATGAGTCCTAAGACAGAGAATCTCCAAACCTGCTATCAGTTGGTACATGTATGAATTTCAGTGTTAGGCATCACGCTTCCATGTTAACAACTTGCTATGTATCTGTATTATTCTCATTTTTCAGTTAAGAGTAATTATTATTGACCCTTTTAATGATGCAAAGTAATTTTCAAAAATGAATCAAATGCACAGTATTTTGTTGGGTCCTTTAAAGTACCAAATAATTGATACAACGTTGTGGAAGATAACAGGTTCTCAAAATAGCATTGTTTATGCTATAAGGCAACAGTAGCAAGAAAGCTGTCTCAGACAGCATTCGCCTCCCAAACAGTCACCTTTAAAGTGTACATTCTACATGAATTAATATTGTATATGATCCTTCCACTTATCTGGCTTCAACACTGGCATGGATGAAGGGTTATAAATATAATTAAAATGAAAAGGAGTTAAAGCATATTAACATTAGTCCCTTCCCATGGTCAAATCATCTTCTGCTGAAATTTAGGCTTTCAGCAGCTTTTCCCTTCCAGAAAGCTGGGGAACCTATTAGGATGGCCTGACCTCAAAGGATGATGAATCCACATGGTTTCCAGATACTTCTGGGGGATTTTCCAGCTGATACAACTTGCACTCCTGTTGAAGCTCTGGCTCAGCTCTGGAATAAACAGATGGCTTGGGCCACTGACACAATTGCCCCTGAGTGCCCTCTCCTGCTTGACAGAGCCCAGCTGGTTCCTTGATATGCACCAATGAAACAAGTTGGGAGACGGCTTGAACACAAATGGAGAAAAACTTCGGCCAAATGCAATCAAACACTGGTGAGTGCTCATTATAGAGTCTACTCAGTGGTACTGAAAGTGGCAAAGACATACTTCGCTGCCTCCTTTGCATCTCACTGTGCCATTCAGCAGATCTGTTCCAAGTAGTATGGGGCCTTTCACAGTCTGGTCTCAAGGAGATGGCAGAACTGATAGCAGCTCACTGTGACTTGTTTCCAGTGATTTTGAGGATAAAATAGCTTGCAACTGCCAGGACCTTGACTCCACCACTACAGCAGATGAATATCAAGAGGTGTTCAGAGCACTCTCTATTCCTGTTGTGTCAGATGAGTGAGGCTCAAGAAAATAGACAAGGTGCTCAGTTCAGTTCAGTGAACCACTTATGTTCTTGCCCCTCATGGCTGATAAAAACTAGCAAGGAAGAGATATCCAGCTGTGCAAAGGAGGTAATTAATACCTCCTTGTGAGAGAGGTGGTCCCAACCTGCCTACATGAGGTGGTAGTAAGACCATTCCTTAAGAAATCCTCCCTGGATTTGGAAAACATCAGCAGTTTCCTAATGCCCTCTTTTTGGACAAGGTTCCCGAGCACATTTCTGCAGGCCAGATCCAGGCCCTCTAGATCCCTTTCAACAGGGTTTTAGGCCCAGTTTTGGTACAGAAACTGCCTTGGTCCCCCTGTATGAAGACCTTTGTCAGAAGAAAGACATGGAGAGTGTGTCACTGTTAATTTTACTTGATCTCTATTGTGGCCTCTAATAGATGCAGTACGCACCTACCTACCACTATATTTATTTTCCATTTTCCCAATTTTGTATTATCTGCAAATTTGATAATCATTCCCTTCACCTCCTCATCCAAGTCATTAATATAAATGTTGAAGAGCACTGGGCTCAGGACTGAACCCTATAATACCCTGCTCATTACCTCCCTCCAGTTTGAGAAGGAACCACTGATAAGCAGTATTTGAGTACAATTCTGTAGCCAACTGTGGATCCACCTGATAGTTGTTTTATTTATTTATTTATTATTTATTTTTAAAACTTATATACCGCCCGACTAGCAATAGCTCTCTGGGCGGTGAACATAGATACAATAAAATACAATATAATACAAAAACATCAGTCTAAAATCAAATTTCACAATCTAAAAACAGCAAAGGCTAAAATCAAATTACAAACATTACAATCATTAACAAAAAATTAAAATGCCTCGGAGTAGAGAAAGGTTTTAACCTGGTGCCGAAAGGATGATAGTGTCGGCACCAGGCGAACCTCCTCGGGGAGACTATTCCATAGTTTGGGGGCCACCACTGAGAAGGCCCTTGATCTTGTCACTGCCCTCCGGGCCTCCCTATGAGTCGGGACCCGGAGGAGGGCCTTCGCAGCAGACCGTAGTGTACGAGCCGGTTCATAGCGGGAGAGGCGTTCCGACAGATATTGAGGTCCCGCGCCGTATAAGGCTTTATAGGTTAATACCAACACTTTGAATTTGGCCCAGAAGTGTATTGGAAGCCAGTGCAAGCGGGCCAAAACAGGTGTTATATGGTCAGACCGCTTCGTTCTTGTTAGCAGTCTGGCCGCCGCATTTTGCACCAGCTGTAGCTTCCGAACCGTCTTCAGAGGTAGCCCTACGTAGAGCGCATTACAGTAATCCAAACGTGAGGTTACCAGAGCATGTACTACTGATGTAAGATCCTCCTTACTCAGGTAGGGACGTAGCTGGGCTACCAATTGAAGTTGGTAGAACGCATTCCGTGCCACCGAGGCTACATGAGCCTCAAGTGACAGGGAAGAGTCTAGAACGACTCCCAGACTACGAACCTGTTCCTTTAGGGGGAGTGTAACCCCATCCAGGACAGGATATGTATCCACCATCTGATTGGAAAGACCATCCACCAACAGCATCTCAGTCTTATCAGGATTGAGTCTCAGTTTGTTAGTTCTCATCCAGTCCATTGTCACGTCCAGGCAACGGTTCAGCACATTGACCGCCTCACCTGAGGAAGATGAAAAGGAGAAGTAGAGCTGCGTGTCATCAGCGTACTGGTGACAACGCACTCCAAAACTCCTGATGACCGCACCCAACGGCTTCATATAGATGTTAAAAAGCATGGGAGACAAAACCGAACCCTGCGGGACCCCACATTGGAGTACCCACGGTGTCGAGCAATGTTCCCCAAGCACTATCCTCTGGAGACGGCCTGCCAAGTAGGAGCAGAACCACTGCCACGCAGTGCCTCCAACTCCCAACTCCGCAAGCCTCTCCAGAAGGATACCATGGTCGATGGTATCAAAAGGCGCTGAGAGATCAAGGAGAATCAACAGAGTTACACTCCCTCTGTCTCTCTCCTGACATAGATCATCAAACAGGGCGACCAAGGCCGTCTCAGTGCCGAAACCGGGCCTGAAACCCGATTGAAATGGATCTAGATAATCGGTTTCATCCAATAGCGCCTGGAGCTGGTCAGCAACCACTCGTTCCAAGATCTTGCCGAGATATGGAACATTTGCCACTGGTCTGTAGCTGCTGAAATCCTCTGGGTCCAGGGAAGGCTTTTTCAGGAGTGGTCCGGCGGCGGCGGCGGCGGCTCTCCTTCCCTTGGGCGATGGTCTCTTCTTCCTGCAGGCACTGGGTCTCCCAGGCCACCTCAGCCAGCCGGCTTATGTATCCCTCTAGAGAGGGACAGGTGGTAAGAATCAGTCCTGGCTGGCTGGGTACCTGGGGCCTGGTCCTGCCAGGCAGAAGTCCCTCAGGGAAGGGTGGTGGAGGTGGTGGTCCCACAGCAGCACAGCAGCAGCAGCAGCACAGCAGCAGCAGCCTCTCCTTCCCTTGGGCGATGGTCTCTTCCTCCTGCAGGCACTGTTCCATCTAGTCCACATTGAGCTAGCTTGCTAATCAAAATATCTAGGACACTTAGTCAAAAGCTTTGCTGAAGTTGAGATGAGACTTTTGGTCTTACAGTGAAAACAGTCTTTTCTGTGCATGTCAACGATGCTATCAGGTGGATAAGTAGCTCCACCTAGCAGTTGAAGGCCAAAGAGCACTGTTGATTTTTGCAGGAACTTCCTGTTCTGTGTAGCTCCCGGCTCAGTTAATGATGACAAGCTAACTAGTATTGAGAGCATTTACAGGAAGTACGACATGGAAAGTCAAGCAACAGCACTCATACACTCTCTACAAGAGGCCTACCAGGTACCTATGACTGCAGCCCAGCTCTCCTAGGGAGTGGCCCTGATACCATCTTTGACATGCACAGAGAAGACAGTTTTCACGGTAAGACCAAAAGTCTCTTCTCCTGTGCATGGAAAGATGACATCAGGTGGGACATATCAAAGCTGACCCATGTAGGGTGGGAATATTGCTGAGCTGAATTCATTGACAGTCGTAGAGGACATGCTGTAGCACTCTCCTGTATTGAAAATGGTCGTTCCCCATCACGAACCTGAGAAAGCATCTGGGGGGGAAGATGGGGATGTGTAGGTAGGCTTCCTTCAAGTCAATTGAGGAGAGGAAGTCCCCTTTTCTCAGTGCCTCCTGGATTGAAAGCAAGGTTTCCACGTGGAACTTGCGGTATTGAATATATTTGTTCAGGTTCTTGAGGTCGAGTACAGCCCTGAACGAACCATCTTTTTTCGTGACAGCAAAGAAAATTGAGTAATCGCCCAAAAATCTCTCCCCTGCTGGGACTGGCTCTATCGCTGACATTTGGAGCAGATGGGAAATCGCTTGGAGGGTTCTTGCCCTTTTGTCTTGAGTCTGCAAGAGAGGGGATGGGACAAAACTTGCGGGAGGGAAGGATGTAAATTCCAGCTTCAGGCCGTTTCTGAGGGTGTGTAAAACCCATTGGTCCGATGACATGTCCCTCCATTGCTGAGCAAAGCGTTGGAGGCATCCTCCCACCGTCAGGGTACTGGTGTCAGAATTGATGTTTGTTGCCTGTTGCCTGGGTTCCAAACCCGGGTTTATTGGTAATGTACGGTTGGCCCTTTGCCTACGGACATTGCTTGTACCAGAAGGGGCAATTGGTGCGGGTGTGTCTAGCTTGTCCTAATGTCCTAGAATTCTGAAAGGACTGTGGCTGTGAATATGGGTGAAAGGCTCTTTGAAATACCCTTCTGTCCTCTCTTTTCCTAGAGAAGTGCATAGATTTCTTCTTGTCCTTGGATTCCAAGATGCCTGCTAGTGCTTCGTCACCAAATAATTTGCCTCCCATGTAGGGCTCCAAAGCCAGATTAGAGTGAGCTGTGGCATCTGCTTCCCAGTGATGCAGCCATAGGGTTCTACGGGTGAAGACGCCCACTACTAATGACCTTGCTGCAAATTGCATGGTATCCATGGATGCATCTGCCATGAAGGTCAGTGCCCGGGAGACTTTTAACAAGGATTTGTGTGCTTTGGCAGGGTCCTGCTGTGGGCCATTCATCTCTAGCCGTAAGAGAGAAGCCCTTGTGAAGACAGAAGATGCTGCTGCTGCTCTGATGGAAAGCGTGCTAGCCTCATGTACCCTTCTGAGGCCTTGGTCCAGTTTACGTTCAGTCATGTCCTTAAGGTGAGCATCTGAGTCTTTAGGATTCAAAGATGGATTTAGAAGATTAACGATGGGCATGTCTAGTAGTGGGACTTTCAGCTGGTCCATGATCTGTTGTTCCAGTGTATAGAACTTGTTAGCTGTTGACACCGACTTCTTGAACTGTAAAAGAACATCAAACTCGGATTTGATCACTTTAGGTAGTAATGCAGGGAGCTTGAGCACCCTGGATTTAGGCTTTGGGTCTGGACACACAGTCACAATTCTGGACATTGACAGAACTGGAGGGTTGTCAGGGGAGTGTAAGCTGAGGGCCTCCACTGCCTTGCATAAGAGGGGGAGGAAATGGAGCTCTTGGAAAATTCTGTTTCTTGAAATCTCTTCCGATTCTGACTCCCCACTCCAGTCCTCTTCGTCTCAGACAATCAGTTCATTGTCTGGATTGACAGGTGTCTCCTCTGTAGGTTGAGCGTGCCTATCTTGAGCAGTTGCATAAGGGTCAGGTGAACTGTGTACTGCAGGAGGCTGCAGGTTGGAAGATGATGGGATGGCTGCAGAACAACCCTGTGTTGCGTGCATTCCCTGTGTGCCACTAGGGAGGTGCTGAATGGAGGATGCTGTGCCTGAGAGATCCCAGGTCAAATCCGCTAACAGGGAAGCCCTGAGCTGATCCTTCAACTGTTGAAGCATGTGATCTGAGAAATGTAGTTGAAGAGGTTGTGTGTGTGCACAATGGGGTGATATGCCTCTCCTTGTAATTGGTGAGCAGAGGGAGAAGAGGGGGGCTGGAATCCTTTCCCTTCTGTGACGTGGATGGTCTGGTAAGAGGCAGACATATCTGTAAAACCCATGAAATCCTCAGGTGAGGATCTGGTAGAAAAAACTGAATCCAAGCCAGGGTGGGCTTGTATGCCTTCTTCCTCAGACAGTGACTCTTGGTTTCTTCAAGTCCTGAAAGCAGTGCTGTGTGAGTTCCTCCCCTCATCTGCATTGTGATCACCAGGAGCTTGCCTGGTCTGACTGGTCTGACTGTCCATCATGGGCACCGTGCCATCTGAAGCCACCCTATGTTCATTGCCTCAGCCACCTCCAGCCTGTCGGAAGAGGGACGGGCCATGGCCATCTCCATCTGGACGTTCGGTCCAAAGAAAGGCCGTAAAGCCTGTCTGGGTAATGGTGGTGGCGCTGCTCCTAGTTTGAGCAGGAGTGGCCTGGGTGGGAGCAGCTTGGGCTTCTTTTCCAGCCTGTCAGATTTGGGGGTTGCTTTCCCCATGGTGCAACCGCGCAGCAGGTCTTATGGGGGCTGGGGGCCATCAGGCGTCTACGTTCCCCTGATGCTTTGGTGGGGGGGCTGGCATGTCTTGTTGCAGCCATTAAGGTGAGGCTGCACCGCTGGCCTAGGAGAGTGAAAGAGGACTCCTCCTGGGGCTTGTGCAATGAGCGCTGCTGCTGTAAGGCGGAAAAGGAGAGTTGGTGACTCAAACGTTGACGCCAGATTCCATCTCCACTGATAATGAGATTGGCGTGGGGGCGGCATACAGCCAAAAGCTGCGGTAACGAGCCAGTCTGAGTGAAGGGGAGGGGTCGTTAAGTCCTCCCGTAGAGCGCCCTTTACAACTTCCCACCCCTGCACGGGTCTGGTGGGAAAGGGAGAGAAATCCCTTTTTTGGTTTTTCTTGCGCCGCGGAAGAGTTCCAGGGGAGGAAATGGGGGACAGGGTTGTTTTAAAACAAGGGGGTTAAAGTTGGAGGAGGAAAACCAAAAGGATATAAGGCAAATACAAAAGACAAATATACAGGCCTGAACACAGAGCAGAGAGCGACCAATCGTTGTGTGTGAAGGCAGAAGAGAACTGAGCTGGGAGCTACACAGAACAGGAAGTTCCTGTAAAAATCAACAGTGCACTTCTGCCTTCAACCACTAGGTGGAGCTACTTACCCACCTGATATCATCTTTCCATTCTGAGCTTTTTTGTTGCTTTTAGCATCCCTCGCTAACCTCAGCTCATTCTCAGCTTTAGCCTTCCTGATGCAATTCCTGCAATTCCATGCAACTTGTCGGTACTCTTCCTTTGTGGCCCGGCCTTCCTTCCACTTTCTATGTGTGTCCTTTTTTGTTTTCAGGTCATCTCTAAGCTTTTTGTGGAGCCACATTGGCTTCTGCTGTCTTTTTTTCCTTGTTGGAATTGTTTGCAATCATGCCTTTAAAATTTCCTTTTTAAAAAACTCCCACCCATCTTGGACTCCCTTTCTCATTAAAGTTGCTTGTTATGGGACCTTACTTACCATTGTTCTGAGTTTATGAAAGTCCAGGGTACGCATATGGCTACACTCAGCTTTTGCTTCCTTTAAAAACAAGAACTCAGGTATATTATTTTATTATTATTATTATTATTTATGTATACCCCGCCTTTTGGCCCAAGGTCCTCAAGGCGGCTTACAGAAGACACAAATATCAAAATACAATATAAGAATACATCAATAAAACAATAAATCAATACAATAAAGCAATACGATTTACAAAACACAATTTACAAGAGTTAAATAATCATCATCATCACAATCTACATTTCCAATTTAACACTTGCAGTGCTAAAATTGGCCCCAAGGTACCGTCTAAAAGCACATAAGTCCATGAGTCCACTACCTAGCTGGAACTAAGCAGGTCTGGGTATGTCAGGCCTGGATGGATATCTGCAAAGAAGCCTCACTTATGCTGCCTTGAGTCCCATGATGGAAGGAGGCTTGGTGCCTACAGTAGGCCCTTCCTGGTAGCTAACTCACTCCTTGAAGCGGCTCAGGAAGGCAAAAGTTAGATTAGTCCTGAAGGAACACGGAGGCAAGGCTCCTGAAGAAACAGACCTGCTGCTGTTGCTGTCACCGCCTCCTCCTCCTTCACTGAGCTGGTGCGGCTGCCTCCACCACCACCAGCCCGCCTGCATGCTTGAGGCTGAGCCAAGGCCGCTGTAGGACTGGCATGAGGAAGGGGTGTGCTGCATGGGGAAGAGTCTTGGTGGGCCTGCTGGTGTTGGTGGCGCTACTGGTGGCACTGGTGGCGGGGCTCTTGCTGCCACTAAAAGTGCTACTGTTGGGCCCTGGTTCCCGCTACCAGGTATAACATGGTCACTTTCCACAGAGTTCCGGTAACTGTGACTTCATCCACTAAGTCATCTCTATTGGTTAGAAACAAGTCAAGAATAGCTGATCCTCTAGTTGCTTGCTCCACCTCTGTAGGAGAAAGTTGTCTCCAATACAAGTCAGGAATTTCTTGGAGGGGCCGTGTTTGGCAGAATTTGTCTCCCAACAGATTGCAGGATAACTGAAGTCCCTCACTACTGCTATACCATTCCTCCTTGAAACATTGGCCATTTGCTTTTCAACCGTTTCATCCTCCTCTTCTCCTTCATTGGGTGATCGGTAGTAGACTCCAACCACCATGTTCCTTTTTATTCCTTGCCCCATTTATTTTAAGCCAGATGCTCTCAATGGGGCTATCAAGCTCATTCTCCTGCATTTCTGTGCAGGGACATACTGTATAGTGCAGCTCTGCCTCCCCTTCAATTCTTTCTGTTCTTTTTGAACAAGTTATATCCTTCAATTGCTGTATTCCAGTCATGGGAGTCATCCCACTAAGTTTCAATTATACCAATCAAGTTGTATTTACCCCCCATATTAAGAGTTCAAGTTTGTCCTGTTTGTTTCTCATACTTTGGGCATTAATATTGTTGCCGCCTCCCCGATCTCCGAGTGGTGAGATTTCTGGGGTCCCTGCGCTCCTCCAGGGTTTGGTTTCCTTTGGGAAGAAGGTCAACGGAGACTGCGGCGTCTTTATGAAATATGGTTTATTTATTTACACAGATTCCAACCAGAGCTCAAGATGGAGGGGGTTCAAGGCATCTACAGTCCAATATCCAGCTTTTCCATCTGTATTATAGGAGGCATCCTATAGCGATGATGCAGAGAGCCAGTCTCTCTGCCTGCCTCCAGTCTCCAAGCATTCTCCAGACACAACTAAAACTACAAGCCTCTCCTGGGCTCCAGGGGGGGGGGATGCTCTCCTGAAGAGTTTCAATGACAAAAGGGTCTTCTTGGCCCATTCACCAGTTGCTGGGCAACCGATAATCCCATCATCCTACTGGCCATTCTATTTGTTTAATAAAGGAGAGACTCATCTGAGCAGCAGAGCAGGTTTCTTTCCCCCCAGGCGCAAGTCTCCAAAGCAGAGGCTGGAAAGGGGACCCACAGGGATCATCCATTCCAACCCCCCCAAAACTCCAAACAGTATATAGACATCAAAGACATCAAAGACCAGCTTCCTTCCTACATTTTTATGAAGATTATTATTGGGCCCCATTAGAGCTGTTCTCTCAGTTCCTGTTACTGTGCCTTCTTCAATCATTACCTCCAAGTTGACATCTCCCTCCCCGAAGAATCCAGGTTAAAGCCTTCCTAATGAATTTCTCCATGCTGTGGCCAAACACATTCTTCCTAGTCCTTGAGAGGTGCAACCCATCACTTGCCAGCAGTCCATCTTCCAGAAAGTGTAACACGTAATCCCAGAATCTGTCGCATCAGCACCATCTTCATAGTCAGTCATTCACCCGGAGTAGTTTTCTTATCCTTTCTACTCTTCTTCTAAGTACTGGAAGGATGCATAAGAAAATAATATTTGCCTCAAAGTCCCTGAGTTCCTTTCCCAGAGCTTCAACATCTGATGTCATTTCTTTGTAGATCAACTTGGCAGTATCATATGTTCCCACATGGATGAGAAACTGTGCAGAATTCAGCAGCCAGATTGCTGACCAGGGCAAGACAGTCTGAGCATATAACATCAATCCTGATACAACTATATTGGCTTCCAATTAGTTTCTGGGCCTAATTCAAAGTGCTGGTTTCAACCTACAAAGCCTTATGCGACTCAGGACTCCAATACCTCAAGGACCATCTCTCCCCACATGAACCAACCTGAACCCTGCATTTGTCATCTAAAGCCCTTCTTCATATGCCCCTCTGATGGAAGTGTGGTGACATAAGTATGGGGCTTCTCAGTGGTGGCTCCCTATTTCCAGAATGCTCTCCCCAAGGAGGCATACCTGGCATTATCATTATCTGTTTTTAGATACCAGGCAAAACCATTTTTATCCACCCAGGGTTTTGAATGTTAATTTAGAAGGTAAAGTATGTTTGTGCTCATCTTTTTAGTGGTGTGACTGTTGTGAGAGAAGGGGTGAAGCGGTGAGGAGGAGGACTTTGAATGAGAAGATGGTTCCAGTGACGGGCCAACAGATGCACTGGATTCTGAAAGGCCTCACACCATGGCCAGTGACAGCTCCACCCCATAGCTCCTTACCTGCAAGGAGGCTCAGCCCAGCCAGGCAGTTGCCTCTCCACCCAACATTCATCCCCTTCCAAAATCTGCTTCACCACTGCCATAGCGCAGCCTCCCTTCTGCTGATGGGCAAGATCTTGCTGAGACAGAGCAGCCGCTCTCGCCTTGTACATGGAGGAGGCTGTGCCGGCAAATTTAACATGCCCCCACAGCCCCTCTGAGGAGGAGCACTCATGTGCACACACGTTCTCAACACTGACACTCAGTTCATGCAAATAGGGTGCATGCCAACCCTTATTTAAGCATGGTGAGGGGGGCATGACTTGCTGCTGCAACAATGTCTTACTCCTAGAAAAGGAGTTACTGCTACTTACTGAAAAGATGCTAAATTCTGTGTAACCTGTAAGCTTATTCATGAAGCACTCTGAACTGAAACTTTCTATTACATCTACTAAAGAAAAGCACACCTCCGCACTTGTGTCTGACTTCAGTGGGTTCAAGCAGAAAAGTGGCATTTGGATGCACATTACTGGTGAGCATTTTAGGGTTTTTTAACTGGTTTTTATACTTGTTTGTAATGTTTGTTTCTGTAAGTCACTTTTAGTTACTTTTGTGAAAAAGCTACAGAAGTAATATTACAATAATAAGAATAAGAATTGTCAAACATCATCCTGTGACTCACTCTCCTGGCACTTGGGAAGAGTTTATTAAAGTAAACTACAAACTAATGATGCCAAGATTATTTTAAGCACTAACAGATTGGGATTCATGAGGATAACTCTGGAGATCTTCCTACTAATCTGATAAACCACCCATGAGCATTAGTATTAGTGAAAGTAAGAGACAAGTGTTTGCCATTAAGGGCTGGCTGCCTACACTTTCCTAACCCCAGCTTTCACAAGGAGTCACAGCCAGGAAGAATTGTGAGGGAAACTTCTGGCCTTTTGGGGCCAGTTATCAGATTCAGGACTGCCTTAGGTCTGAAGCTGTTGTGTTACCTTTAGTGAGGCCAAGAGCAGCAATTAGGACATCTGCCTGGGGAGAGGCTTTTTCCTACCTCTGCTTTCCTGATGCTTTGCTGCCTAGAGAGAGTCAGAAGAATCAGGCTATAATTTCTTCACTCGAGACATGAGACACCAGTGAGAGAAAGGGTCTCATCCTTTGCTGGAGAATGGGCTACCTAAAGTGTTTTCTGATTATTATGCCTTATCTTTGGTTACTAGGTTTGGAGTCCCAGTAAGAGGGATAAAAGTGGGACTTCTTTTAGATTTTTTAAAATTGTGAATAGGAATATAATTTAATTGGCCTCTTTTTGGTTAGTTTTGTTGTTATGTGCCTTCAAGTCGATTACAACTTATGGCGACCTCCAATAGCATCTGTCATGAACCACCCTGTTCAGATCTTGTAAGTTCAGGTCTGTGGCTTCCTTAATGGAATCAATCCATCTCTTGTTAGTAGCTCATGCTAGATGTAGTTAAATTTGTTAGTCCCACCTAGGGATGGGGGAGAAATTAGATTCACTTTGCATTTAAATCTCAATATATCAAATGTGCCATTTCCAAAACAATATGAGAACCAAAGCACAGCCATTCTTTAAAATTCACATTCATATTTTGAGATGCAGTTCTGTAACCCAAAATGTTTACAAAAATTCATATATTAAGGGAAAATATGCTTAAAATCAATATACTGGTGAAAAATAACGTTCAAAAAACATTATATTAGGAGATATTGCTTTCAAAAATGTGTAAATTAGTAAAAATTGCATATAAAAATGCAGAAATCTTCACTAAAATACTAAAGAATTTTCATGAGGATTTTTTTTAAAAAAAGAAAATTCGCACATTTCTGCAGAAATGTAGAGAACCAAATTTAAGACTGGAAAAATAAAAAACTGAAAGAACTGACTGACAGATCCTTCCAGCTCTAATTGTATCTTTTCCTCTAACTACTAGTTTTGATAGAACAGTTTTATTGTAAGCTCTCTCAATATGAATCGCTGAACAGTTTGGTTAATGTAGGCATAACGTTGTTACTATAAATACTGCATATTCTTAACCAGCCTATTTGTATGTTTTACGGGTGAGATCCGTCACTTCAGCAGACATGATAATATTTTCCTTCTTCTCCTCCTACCCTGCCAGCCCTAGATCCTTCAGATCCCCTGCCCTTCAGAGCAGATTTGAGGGGGTGCAGGGGGAAGGAGAGGAAGATGAAATCACATTCACGAAAGTGAATATCCATTGCACATGTGGGATGCCACAATTGGATGTCACCCTTTTTATATTTGTGGTAAATGTGGGCTGCTTTAAATAAATTTGGGCTACTGCCCTCATACCCTGCTAACAGGCTTGTCATAGACATTTGGTTAGCCACTATGGGAAACAGGATTTTTGGACTAGAAAAGACTTTGACCTCATCCAACAGAACTCCTTTTATGATCTTTTATTATCCTTTTATGATGGGGGAGAGAGACTCTGTTTGTCATCAGGGGAGGGCTATTTCCACCTGCCTTGCCCCAACCTCCAGCCCTGGAAGCCTTCAAATGCAGCTTCTTTCAAAAGACTTTCTGGCCCTTTGGGTTGAGCTATGGGGGTTGGGAAGGATGGAAGAGATTTTTGTATCAGCTTGGGGGTTAGTTTTTAAATATTTTTGCTTTGGCTTTGTTGTTGAGCTTTATGCTAATTTATACTTTACTGTATATATTTTTTTCTTAATGTTGCAGTGATTATACTTTTTATTATGTGTTATGCTATAGCATTTGGACTATTTGCATGAACCGCTTTGAGCACATGTGTATTTGTGGAAAATGTGGTATATAAATAATAATAATAATAATAATTCTTAATGAATTGTGTTCTGTTGTAATGCATTATCATTTTTATATTGCGCATTCTGGTTTCATAATTCATATTTGTAATGTGAATTGTATAATTTTACATTAGGTAATATGACTAGTACAACTGATATTATGGCTAATACAATTTGGGTTAGAAATAATATCTGATATTATTGTATTTAGATCGTTGTCACTTTATTTTCAGTGACCTGCTTTGAGTACAATGTATTTGTAGAAAATATTGTATATAAATAAACTGTGACTACAGGCATACAGGCATACAGGCCAAAATGGTGGCACTTTGATGTTCGCTTTTTGGAGCTTTCTATTCAAGTTTCTTCCATTTGCAATTAAGGGTTCTTTCTGGGTTGTTTTCTATTAGCTTGTTATTTTGTGGAAATGTTTTCTTAATCTTGAGTAGCATTGTACAGGAGCCGTTTGGAGATACAGCTTTAAGAAAATTTCTTATTCTAGTGTATTTTCAATGGAAAATTTGTCATTTCAGTCAGAGCAACATTACTGTTGTTGACCCTTGATTTATCTTGCCATTATTGACATTAACAGAACACAATGCCCTCCAGAACAGCAGGGATGCTAAACCATCATTCAGGGGGGGAAAACCTGTAGAATGGAACATCCTGTCCTGCTATTAAATGAATGCATTTAAAAAATTACTGATGCTGTAGAGTGTAGCATTCACCCCTTGAGAAGATAAACTAAGGAGCTAACTACATATTTCTTGGCAGTCATCCATTGTTTCCCCCGTGCTACTGAAGCACTGTTTGGAATACATCTGACAAAATATTCTTGAACAATTTTTGCCATAATAAACTAGTGTGTCTAGTCTGTGAAAGCACCTTTTGTGTTTTAAGACAAAACTATAAATTTGTGGGGAAAAGTCTGTAACTTCCCACCCTTTTTAAAAGTGAAATCAAACTGTGGAATGAGGCAGATGCACAGACACTCTACTAAAGATACACCTTGAGGGAAGGAATCTGCACATGCAGAACGTATAGTAAGAAAAATAGGATTCAAAGCTGCTTTTTAAAATCCTTTTTTCCCTTCCTCCAATCCTAAGAAGAGCAGAGGGTGACTTAAGCTTGCTGAACATAGCTACTCAATCATCACTTTGTTAAGTGGTGCCATGCTGCTATTGCAGTTCTAACCTGGGATATAGTACAAAAGGGGCAAAGGAAATATAAGCCACTTATACTTCCGTTTCCACTGCTTTTTCGCAACATTCATGTGATATTGTAGAAATGGACTGAAATAAGAAGTTAATATAATATAGACTTTATAGCACAAAAGTTGGGAGAGACATTTGGTCTTACTGTGAAACAGTCTTCTACATACATATAAAGATTTTCTCAGGTGGGACATGAGCTTCACTTTGTAGTTGAAGGCAGAATTGTGTGGTTCGATTTTGTTTTAGTTTTCCCTTACACTCAAAGAACACTTCTTTGATGGCAACCCATAGGAACAACAGCAGCAGCAGCAGCAGCAATAATAATAATAATAATAATAATAATAATAATAATAATAATAATAATAATAATAATAATAATAATAATAATAGGAAAAAGTGGGAAAGGAAATAACACTGAAAACATAGGCCTGAAACAACAAAGGGTGAACAGAGGGTGCAAAAAAAACAACCATGCTTAGTGAAGGCAGAAAAGAATGGTTCCTTGAGTGTAAAGGAAAACTAAACATTTCTGCAAAATCGAACAGTACAGTTCTGCCTTCAACCACAATGTGGAGCTTACATCCCACCTGAGATCATCATACATACCCGGGAGAAATGGAATCTGCAACAATGCTCAGCTGGTGGTTTACCATTATGTGCACAAGCCTCAGGTTCCTATAATCCCCCTTGTCCTCTGGCACAGCTAAGTGCAGATTGAAAGCTTCACTTCCTTCTTCAGCTAACCACAGTTTAGCGTTACATCCAAAACCTAAACTGTACTTAATCTTAACTATGGCTTATTGAAAGGTCAACTTCATAAACCATTATTTGAATACAGTTTGTTTTAGTAAACCACAGTTATGACTAAGCACAGTTTATCCAGGCAGCATTAATTACACTAAACTTGTAATTTAATTACATTAATATTTTTAATTACACTAAAAAAACTGAAGCAAAACTTCTCATCTCCTCCATGCCAGAGGAGAGAGGGAAGGGGGGAGCTGATGTTCCAGAGGCTCAGTCAGATAATAGTAAACCATAGCTTAGCTTTACATTCAGACAATGCCACTGAAAGTACAGTAGGGCCCCGCTTTTCGGCGGCCCGCTTTTCAGCATTCCGCTAACACAGCAGTTTTCAATTAGAGTAAAGCCCCACTCACACGGCCCTTGTTCCACTTTTACGGCATTTTTCAGATGTCAGGCACCATTTTATTGATGGAGTTCCACTTTTCGGTGGGTTTCGCTTTTAGGTGTGGGTCTGGAACGTAACCAGCCATATGAGTAGGGCCCTACTGTAGCTGTTGCTGCAAAGATACTTAAGTGATTTAATATCTGTTAGAACCTGTCTTATACCAAGTCACAACACTGGTCCATCTAGCTTAGTCAACTTTGTCAGCATTGACTGGCAGTGGCTCCAAGAGTCTCTCCCAGTCCTGCCTGGAGATGTCTGGGATTGAACTAGGACCTTCACATCCAAAGAAGGTGCTCTACCACTGGGATATGGGCCTTCCCTGTTATTGCTTATTAAATAGTAGATTAATATACTGTAAACACTGACACTTGCCATCTCTCGTGTTATGCTTGGGGGGGTCATTTGTTTTTTATTAATCTTTTCCCCCCCTAAAAAATACAAGAACAACATGGAACAACTAAACAGTAATTTAAAAAAATTCCAAAAGACACGGCAAAGCACACTTGACAAAGTACTTCATGTTACATATAAAGGACATGTCAGAAGGTTAGCTATATGTTCTAATAACTGTGGTTTAATTAAAAGGCAGATCGCCAAAATTTGATCTGTGAAACAGGCAAAGTATGTGGACTGGTGCACCCTGTCGCGAATCCAATGAACATGCATCAAGTTTCCACAAATAAATCCTGCTTAATTAAACCTGTGTGTAGCCTATTTTGATTTGTATGTTTTTCTGCTGGGCTATATTACAAATTCTGTTAGACCAAGTAGATATGGAGAAACGTGAAGCTCACTTCCATTTTTAGCAATTTCCTGTCTGGCAGCTGGTAATAAAAACAAAAGTAGTTTTTGTCATTCACACTCTCAAAGTTGGATAAAAGAGTTAAAGCCAGGTGAGGTCATACAGATTGTTTGGCAATCTTAGATAAGGTCACAATTTAAGGTAACCAATAAGGAACAACTTGAAGACAATACCATCACCTGTGGAAAAAGTGCCTTTCTCATTGCACCCCTTCCAACATAGGGGCTTCACTGTTTATATAAGGCATCCAAAATGGCATCAGATGCCATCTGTATGTTACCCACCACTGCCATAAGATACCATTAGCAATAGCACATCTATCTCAAACCTAGCCACATACCTAGTTTTTGAACAGCCCACAGCCAGTATTTGAATTCCATTTGAGTTTAGTAATGGAAGACTTATGATCATTTTCTTGCAGTAGTATACAGTGTAGGACTTCTTTCTTAATTGGTGACTCTGTCCTAGCTCATTTAATAGTGTCTAAATCTTTTAAAGTACTATTCTATAACAAGTACGCTTGAAAGCTGAGGTTTGAACATCTGACAACTCTGTATTAGAATGATCACAGGACTCAGGAGTTGAAAAAGTATTAGGATGCACCATCTTGGCGTCTCCTTTGTTTTCAGGAACATCCAGAGTGATAATTAGATGTGGCACTCATCCCATGCAGCGTTTTATGCCCTTGCTAAAAATGTAGGGTATGCATTCAGGGTAGTACCATATTGTTATTGTAGGTCCAGGGTTCTGGAGAGCTAGGGGCTCAAGCAACCATCTTGGATCATCACACGCCATGCCCCTGGTTTTGCTTGAAATTTAACATTTTGACAAAAGAATCAAAGTTCCCAAATTGTGCAGAAAGAGGCTTTCAAGTCCCTTAGCAAATGCTTGCATTTCTTTAGGGTAGCTTGCCTTGTATTGATACTCAGTAAATGAGAAAAATGGAGGCCCATCAAGATGGAGCCCTGGATGCAGTCATGCCCTAGAAGTCTAGCCCCACCAAAGATTAATGTTTGTGCAAGATGACCTGAAAAATAATTCTTGTAACTTACGATTCTAGGGTTCTATGATAAAGAAAACTGTGAAAGTGGAGTAATTTGTAAGACAGGCAGGGGTGTAGTCATCCAGGGTCTTGGGGGGTCTTAGACCCTTTACTTTTTTGGGAGCAGGGTCCCCACAGGGTCCCTGTGTCTCCAGCATTATGTGAGCTAATAGTATGAAAGGGGAGTGTCTTAGCCACTGAGAAGAATCATGCTTCCTTGACCTTTCCTGCTGATTAGAGCCAAGAAGACTCTTCTCAGTAGCTCTCCCCTTTCATGCTTCTTGGCTCCTAGGGATGTCTATTGTGGGAGAAGGCATTAACAAGGATCTCATTCTCAACTCCACAGCAAAATAAGGGAAGGGGCATGGCTGTGAGTAAAATGAAGGGACCCTGCACTTCTGAATTTGCCACTATACTACTGAAAACAGGGAAACTTGGAAGAAAAGGTAACTCAGATGCAAAAACTATTATGCTGAAGAATCCTTTCCTACAATTATAAGGTGGTTATAATTCCCCAGGAACTGATGTTCCCAAAGCTTCAGATTCTTATTGCCAGTTAAATACCTTCAATAAAAACTATTTAATTTTTCTTACTAGCTGTGAAAATGAATATGAACAATGTATTCCTTCATAGCTGTGAAAATATACAAATAGTCTCATTCACACAGTTTATGTGGAAAATTTTGTCTTACACACTGAGGTTTGTGGTGTTATCAAATGCACACAGCAGTCTTTAATTAAATATTCTGCTATGCAAAGTGACATAAAGTTCTCTCCTCTGTTACTAGATAGATAGAAATTTTCCATGCAAATGAGCATGAATTAAAATAAAATCATTTACGAAATGTTTGTTTTATATGCAAGTCATAGAAAAAAAACTTTTGCAGAAATTTTTTCTTAAACTTTTAAGTGGCTTTGTTCTGATAAAATGTCTTACGGAAATTTAATTTTTTTGTATTGGCTGGATAGAAAATGCAATTTTAGAGACAGCTCTTTCCATATGATATTGAACTGACATGCAACAAATCCCATTAGGTTTATTTAATATAAAATTTTATATACCTGCCTCAAATGACAACTAAATTAAACATAGTTTTTGTTGTTCTTTCTTGCATGTAGGAAAACAGAATGGCCTTCAACTAAATGCACAGGAACTTGTTTTAAATGTAGACATTGACAACACCGTCTCCCTAAAAATCGCCAAAACACAAAAGCAAGGCTGATATGCCATCTGCAACTTCATTTCTACAATGAAAAAAAAATGAAAAAAAATCTGTGCAGATATCTCTGCAGACTTTTGGTGAATTTAGAAGCTGCTGTGGGATTTTCCCCATGCAGCTTGATAACAGTGAACTTGTGTCAAGGACAAGCCAGCCCCATAACTGATCATACTGGAATACAGACCTGGAGAAGAAGAGTCTTCTCCACTTCAGGTCCCCTAAGTTTGGTGACTGAAGCTGTACATTTGGATTAGAAGTAGTAAGAGAAGGCAGAAGGTACTTCTTTGTTGACTTGGTAAGGTAGGTGACTAAACTGGATTTTATGGCCCAATAGCTTCTAGGCCATATGACACTATTCATGTTGCGAGCAGCTGCCTTGGTCTTTCCATTGAGACCAACAACAACCCACTTCTCCCAGTCAGCAACCGGTTTCATTAGTTGACCAGGCAAAGGTTGACCAGGGAAGAGCAAAAAGCCAGACTCTCTGTATTTACACAAAGTTGAGCCAATCCACGAGTTTCACACTACCAGTTGCCACAGACTAATATTGTACAGCTCTGTTTCCTTCCTCAGCTGAAGTGGGTTTTGAGACCTGAGCACTTACAGTTCACAATAGCTCCCTAAGTTACACCATACTCTCAGAACAAGGTTCAAGTCACAAAATCCCCAACACATTTACTGATTAATGTCAGATTGACACAATAAGCCCCAGGAGTGGTCTCCTCTGACATCACTACAAAGCTACCTCTATTTACAGGTACTTGGAATGGCTGAAAAGGAGGGGCAAGATTACTAGAGCATAGGTAGAACTCAATTTGAGCTGCTTGATTGCAATATCAAGCATTTTTAAAAAGTGTGCCACAGCAATGGAAGTAGAGAAAACACTGCATCTATTATGCACTGAGCTCCTATCAAAACTGTGTGTATAACTATTGGTTATATTATTCGGTATCCATTGAATCTCAGTTTATGTCTTTGAGCTAAGGGCTCATTCTCTATCTTTACATAACCAAAAGAGTACCACCCACAAACAAGAGGAAGATATCAGCAAATTTGGTAGAACCCCAAGGTTTGCAACTTTGGGGGGGGAGCCCAAAGAGGACTGGGTATGCTTACTAGGACCAGAATGCTTGCAGACTATTTGGAGGAGAGAAATTCGAAAACTGGCAAGAGGGAGAACTGAATGGAGTATTCAGAAGGAAGACATAGCTAGAACCTCGAACAAAAAACATTCTACACTGCAGTATTATGTTGCAGGTCCCACTTGTTATATATTTTTATACCTCAACTAATTGCCATAATAAACAATGTTCATTTCACGCAATTACTTACGAGAACAGGTGGTAGTCTGCCACTCTAGGCACTGTCCATATGGAAAGGAGATTATGTAGGCATTTGAATCAACACATCGTTTTGTGCTGCTACACCACATGCATTCCATGCCACTGCTTGTGCAGTTGGAACATGTCATTCTTAAGGAACATGGTTTTTTGCAGGGCCTAGCATTTTGATTTGGACTAACTGAAAGAAAAAGAAAACAGAAGTAGAAATTCAGCAGTTTTCCAGAGAAGCTTCATGTTATTTCAGCATATATAATTCTCCATTCTCTTCCTTTGACTTATTCTGGAATGCTTTCACATTGTTACATGTAAGGTTTTGTTCATGGGTGGTGGTGGTATAGTTGTTTTTTTAGCTGAATTTAAACTAATTCACACAATTTCTTCTAAGAACTAAGCCTAGGCTGTATTTCTTCAATTGAAAATGTAATATACTAATAACTGAATTAAAGGCTTTGTATATCCAATATACAAAATCACAAAGTCAATTTAGTTAGCTATACATACATTTTAAAGCATGACTGAATATACTTTAATAGGTACAGTAAGGCATGACCTTACGGTTCTACTGCATTTGTCAAATAGTAGATAAATAATAGCAATTTATTACACTGGTGATTCATTCTCCCTTAAACAGTGTGCATTTTGTCTAAGAGTATGATTTGTCAAGTGAGCATCTGCCCCCGGCAGTCACTACAAATTCAAAGAGAAAACAAGAAAAACATTTTAAAAAAACATTAAAGATAATATTTTTCACCACAGAATTCATTCTGTCTCTCTTAGTAGCATATATTGTCCATGAAATCAAACACAACAACCTATATTAAACAACTGAGAAGCAGAGGTGTACAATTTTCTTTTGAAAACAAATAACTGAAGTATGAGAACAGAGTAATTCACAGTTACATACTACACAAAGATGTAAATAGAGGATCCAACTTTTTAATAAAAATTTACTGATGTTTTTTATTAATCCACACCAGCCTAAACGTTTAACTATCTAACGCATTACTGATTATGTAGATGGGCTTTACATCCGACAAGCATTATTCCAAACAGCTTTCTGGAAGGCGATATTCCAAATTAAAAAGAGAAAGGACCTTGCAAATTGTTCTACTCTTCTTTAACTTGTATCAGAGTTCATTAACAATTATTTTATAACAAAAATTAATAAAGGAGTTTCTGGCAGCAAAGAGAAATTCACAAGATTGTTGAAAGAGTTTGAATTCTGCAACACACGAAAAAAATTCAGCTGCAGAGTTCTATGCTCCAAAAAATCTAACATCCACACCTAAATTGTAGTTGCTGTCTCTTTCACAACAGTTGTATCCAGGGAATCAATATCATGAAACAGAGCAATGTATAGCATTAACCTTATGATAGCTTCATCATTTTGGATACTTCAAATGCGTGTATAAGAAAGCAAACAATTTGTAGAATTCCCGTTCCGTGCCCGGTACTTCCGGGCAAAGGGGCGAGTTTGTGGCCACAGCCGAAGCTCAGGCCGCCATCGGGCGTGCACGCGGCGCGCCGGCGTGCCATCGTGACACACAGGAAGGAGGCGGGGTGGCTGAAGGCCATTTAAGGCTGCTCTGCCAGCCTCCTGCCCTCCTTTGAATTTTGGCGGCTGAGGCTTTGTGGCGGCGGCTGCTGCGTGGCGCGGGGGGCTTCCCGGCGCGGGCGAGGCCTTCCGGCCACGGCGGGGCCTTTGGTGAGCCGGCCTTTGGCGGCTGAGGCTTTGTGGCGGCGGCTGCTGCGCAGCGCGGGGAGCCTTCCGGCGCGGGCGAGGCCTTCCGGCCGCGGCGGGGCCTTTGGTGAGCCGGCCTTGCGGGGGCAGCGGCGGCGGGACGCGGGGGGCCTTCTGGCCGCGATGGGCCGGCCTTGCGGCTGCGACGAGACACGTGAGGACTTCCAGCGGTGGCGAGGCGCGGGAGGACTTTCAGCCGCGGCGAGGTGGTGTAAGGAAGATTTATGGTTGCATCCTAAGCACACTTAGAGAATAAATAAGGCCCACTGAATACGGGGAGAATTACTTCTAAGTAGCATAGAAAGGATCAGCCTGCTTATGCTATTCTTCCCAGTTGCACTCGGTAGAATAAGATCTAAACTAGTGCTTTGTTGTTTGATTGTTAATCGGGCAATGAGTGCCAGCCAGGGACATTTACCAGCTTCTTTTTAATTACTTGGTTGGCTTCTTGGTTTATCTTGAAAGCACCATCCTGTGCATCACTGAGAATTTCAAGCATGGCAACGAGGTTAATAAAGATTTTGGCCCCCAAACTACTTGATTAGTCCTGTTGATTCTCTGTGGCTGTTCATAAAAAGGCAGCTGCTTCATTATCCTGATCTACCCATGGAATTATAAAGAGCAAGCTAGCATTTAATCCATGTTTTTCAAAGTATCCTAGCAGGAGGATATGTTAATATGCAGTGGAGATGGAAAATGCATCTGAAGTTTAAATGAGTCAGAACTGCAGATCCCTGGATAGTGGGAATTCAGGTGGTTGATTTTTGTTTGAACATCAAAACCATTCAGTACAATTTAGTTGAGTGTTTTTGTTTAAAAACAGCTGCTTATTTTTGTTGTCAATCATTTAATTCCTATTTAATTCACTGCACAGAATGGTGAATCAATGTGATACAATGGGTGACAATACTGTTTAAAAAGGGATTCAGCTGAAGAACCAAACTGAGGTATCACAACAGTTTACAAAAATGAAAAGCTAGGTGATCTTATGATTATAAGTCAGCCTTCCCTAACCTGGTTTCCTCCAGAGCTTAGCAGCCATGGGTTAAGAACATAAGAAGAACCTGCTGGATCAGGCCAGTGGCCCATCTAGTCCAGCATCCTGTTCTCACAGTGGCCAACCAGGTGCCTGGGGGAAGCCCGCAAGCAGGACCCGAGTGCAGGAACACTCTCCTCTCCTGAGGCTTCCGGCAGCTGGTTTTCAGAAGCATACTGCCTCTGTCTAGGGTGGCAGAGCACAGACATCATGGCTAGTAGCCACTGATAGCCCTGTCCTCCATGAATTTGTCTAATCCTCTTTTAAATTTAATCCTCCTTTAAATTTCAGCCTCCTGCTGCCTGTGGCCGCCACTTCTTTTGCAGAATAACCTAGAAAGATGCTCTGTCATAACGTAGCGGCCATTTGGATTGGAGCAATGCAATGTAATTACAAAGAGCAGGGGCTTTTTGAGGAGGGTGGGGGGCATCTGGAGACAGAAGGGAGGCGGCAGGAGCCTGTAGGGACCCCAGTTAGTGCTGCAACCTCACCTCCAAAACTACCTCAACTCCAAAATGCAAAGCGAACTCATCCCCCCTTTTTTCACTGTTAAGCTTCTCCCCCCCCCAAATACGTTCTTCAAACCCAGGTAAAAATATATGAACCTTTCCATCAGTTAAGTCCCATAAACCTCTGTCCTAAAACCCATTTAATCTGTGATATTCTGAGTAAACACACATAGGATTCTGCTGTATGTGTGCAATCACATGCACCCTTCCAGGGGAAGAAGTAACGAGACACTCGGGGATTTTCTCATAAGTAAGTATGCATAGAATTGGTCCAATTCATATTTCTCTGAGTAAATTATTTAAACATAATGGAATTAATCACGTGCAGGCTGCACATTTGCTTGCATCTTCACTTTAGCTAGTTTACAAACTGGTCTGTAGATAAGGTGCCCACCTTTTTACAGGCCTCTAGTCCTGTGCCTTTAAGGGTCATTTGATCTGCAGACATTAGAAGATGACATTGCTTAACTCCATGCCATCTAATAACTGCTGAATACGAACCTGCTATTAAAGGCACAACAACAAGCCAGAAGGATATGTGGGGCCAGGGCAGCCCCCAGCAGAGGCTGCTCGGAAAAAGTGTCCCTTCCCAGCTACGCTCGAGGGCTATGGACCTTGCTTGCAGACTGCCCAGTTATGGGGGGACTCATTTTATGATGTGGTTTTTCTTTATTATGCGGTTTTCCGGATCCTATGGATGCACTGGTCCAGGGGACAATTGATGAAGACATACAGTTGGGCAGGGTTATTGGCCCCTTCCCATCATCCCCTACCTCTGCTCTCTCAGCGCCCCCCCGTATAGTGCCCAAAGTGGCAGTGGGCAAAGTCTACCTGATTCACCATCTGTCATACAAGTGGGGTCACTCAGTGATGCCTTATGGGCAAGTGTGGCAGCTAATCTGCCTGCATTGCCGGCCGTTACACACGGTGGATTTTGAGCTGCTGAGTTTTGCCTGTTAAGTCAACTATGCAGCAGAGCATTACCTAGGGGCTGCTGTATTCTTGCATGGAGCACTTCAGCCCCTTCTTGGAGACGAGAGGGCTCAGAAGCAGTGGGGCACTACTTTCATGATTTACAGTTTACGGGTAGGGCAGACTTTGGGTGCATATTAGCACCTGATGGCACAGTTTATAGCGTAGCTATGAACTGGGGGGTTCCTTTGGCAGCTGGGGAAAGGGAAGATCCTGCCCCAGTGTTCACCTTCCAGGGTATGAAGACTGACTTTTGGACCCAGGGCTGCAGGCTCCCCTGGAAAAGCTTGAACTGTTGCAGATCAAGATCCTGCAGTTTTCAGGGGCTGGGGAAGGTGTTTGCTTCCTCCCCTTCAGGTGTTGGGGGCCTTCTACGGTGGGGGTGATGGTGCCATAACAGGGATTTCACAGCCTTACCACAGGTTCAGGATTTTGGCTGCCGTATGTGCCAACCTCTGGTGGCCCCCTCCTTTCCTGCGGCGCGTCAATGGTGTTTGTTAGAGGAAGGACCGACTCAGCTAGTCCCATACCGCATACTGGGAGATGGGGGAAGGGAGTCAGAGATGGCCATATGCCTATCTGCTGCCCCAGCATGCTCACCAGCTATCAGAGGGCAGGAGGGGATTCCTGGGAGTTAGGGGCTGGCAGGGGCTATGCAAAGTGTGGCCTATTCCTATGAATCACGTGCTGGAATTCATCACATGGTAGGAGTGTAGCTTGTCTGTCAGTGTGTCGCAAGGTAGGCTGGCAGGGGGCCTTTAGGACCATTCAGATGTCTTGGGATATGTCAGGTGCTGGCCAGCTGGCCCATGCACACCCCCACACCCCTTATCCTCATCCTCCATGTTCACCTGACCCGCCAGGGATGGTTGATCAGGGAGGTGCCCTGAGACCATCATGCTTCAAAGCTCAGCAGTTGCAGGTAGCGGCCCTCACACTTAATTCGGAGCCTTCCGGATGGGGGGCGAGGGTGTTTGGGGGCCAGGTCAGACTTCCAGGCAGACCAGGGGTGCAAGAGTTAGTCCACATTATTTTACCCTCCCCCTGGACTGGACATTTCCCCATGACGGTGTCATAGTGTTTTTGGCCTGAAGCTACAGGCCTGGTTGCCTGATATTCAGGGGGAGGGATCTTCCCTTATAAAGTTTCAGTCTAGTGTCGCAGTGCCTGGGAGCAGACCCATGGGGGTTTGAGGGACATGCTCCTCCGGAATGGGGTTTGCCTACCCGGCAGTGGAATTGCCTACCTGGGACGGTCCATTTGGTTTTGGTATATGCAGGTGCACGCCATTAGGAGGTGGAAGTAGGGGGCGCATGGAATACATTCACCCTGGGGGTGAGTCTGAAGGTCCGCGACCCAACTGTTCACGATTGTTTCTGTTTTGGCAGGTTGCTGGATGGGGATGGAGCAGACGCGCAGCCTACTCTGCAGCCATGGCATGATCTCATAGGCTGGCCTTGGGGCCGCAAACGCACATTGGTTCACAGCTGGGCCTCGGATGGTGGGCCACAGTTTGGTGGCTGGGTCGACAGAGTATGCACTGGAATGGTCTCCTACCCATGTTGTTCCAGCAGGGTTCAGGGCGGAAGGTTCTGCAGGTGGTAGTCATTCCCCTGGGTGGGAATTACCTTGGTTACTGAAGGGCAAGACATGTGAGGACATGCAGTTGAGGCCACAATAGCATCTGTTCGTCTGCTGTGGTCAGACATGGAGGGCAAGGCCCTCGGTGGCAGGCATGTGAGGACATGCAGTTGAGGCCTCGGTAGCCTCGGGTCGTCTGCTGTGGTCAGACATGGAGGGCAAGGCCCTCAGTGGCAGGCATGTGAGGACATGCGGTTGAGGCCTCGGTAGCCTTGGGTCGTCTGCTGTGGTCAGACATGGAGGGCAAGGCCCTCAGTGGCAGGCATGTGAGGACATGCAGTTGAGGCCTCGGTAGCCTCGGGTCGTCTGTTGTGGTCAGACATGGAGGGCAAGGCCCTCAGTGGCAGGTATGTGAGGACATGCAGTTGAGGCCTTGGTAGCCTTGGGTCGTCTGCTGTGGTCAGACATGGAGGGCAAGGCCCTCAGTAGTAGGCATGCGTGGACATGCAGTTCGTGGGGCAACGATGGCATCTTCCAGATGGACCTGCAGAGAGGTCTGCACGAGATTCTTATCGGGTGTGGGGTAAAGGGAGACTAAGCAGAGGCTTGTCCCCCTTTTGTGGCAAAGAAGTGCGGGAAAAGGTTTAAAGGGAAAGGGCAGCTAGGTGGCACCTTTAGGCACCTTTGGGGGCAATTGGCAGTCCGGGGGCCTGCAGCTCAGGGCTATACAGCCCAGGGGGCAGAACACGGGCCGCCTTTGGGGCCAACGTGCCTCATCCGCTCAGAGTTTCACGGCTCCGGGGGGCGGTGATGCGGGTTGGACCCCCTACACATCTTCAGGGTGTGGCTTGAGCTGGGGTCTGGCATAGGGCAGCCCCGGGCTCAGGCAAGGTTTAGTCGCCCTATGGCTGCAAGCAGGCTTTGCCTGGATCATCAGAATGCTCCCGCACTTGATTTCCCCTCTGCAGGTTCATTATTCTAATTGATTCCGTTTAATAAAGTGGCCCATGATTTAACCCAATGAATGGTGTTTGTGTTTTATTTCGGCAATAGGCCACAATTATGTTTTATTTATGATATTTTCCGGTTTCCACAATGTTGCTTCTTTATATGTGAGAGCAAAGGAAAGCAAATTATTGTACAGTCCAATTATATTGCTTTAGACAGTTTTATTATAATATTAGTTCAACAGCAAAGCCTTCCTAATGGACTTCTACTATCACCTGTAACAGTGCTGGATTTACTTATTATTTTTGATAGCATTCCAGGAACCACATGGAAGTATTTATGGAAGCATTTTAGTTGCTTTAAGTGATATTGTATATTACGTTATTGTATTATTTCTTGTTCATATTAGTTTGATACTACAAAATACATATGGTTATTTACTATCACAGTTTTATGTGTCACTCATATTACAATTTAGTGTATAGAGAACATGTTCAGCTATCTTTTTCCTTTGTAGGACATATTTATGCCAAACTAAAGCTCCCCATTCCTATAAGAGAAGAGTTGATCTATTTCTCTTTGACCTTCTCTATTCTAAAGCCTCATACCTCCATCTAATGACAGAATAGAGTATCAGTCCTTCCTATCAAGCATCAAAAAGACATTTACAATAGATCTATACAAAAGGCATTTTACTATATTGCAAAGGAAATCCAAATATAGGAACCCTAGTTATATGACGTTACAGGTCACATATATACTTTTCTCTGTTTAACTCTGGACATATGCTCATGGAGCTGGTGCAAAATTGGTCCATCTAAAAGGATCTGAAGGGATAAACTTTATCCCGAGGGAAGGGATATGCATTGTTTGCAGGAGGTGTGATATGGACAACTGACCCTTTCCTGCCACATCTATCTATTAAAAACATTTTAGAGTTAACTAACAACTTCCACTGCCAAGGTATATCACTGCAAAACCTTCCACTGCACTTTTTTCTCAAAAAGTGAAACTAAATTTCTGCTCAGAGATTCAATAAAATTCAGTAATTAGCCATGATTTAGAAGCATTTGTGTTGTGGATATACAGCAGTTGTAGGGAACTTTTGGCCCTCCAGATGTTGCTAAACTATTAGTCCCATCAACCCTAGCAAGTATGGTCAATGGCCAGGGATGATGGGAGTTGTAATTAAGCAACATATGGAGAACTAAACGTTCTCCATTCCTAATATAAAGCTATACTGCATCAGAGTAACAATGCCATTGTCCTGAGCCACAGTTCTAGATGTGCTTCCTTGAGAATACAGGCCTTTTAAAGTGCATGCTACCTTATTTTAGGGTTGTACTGAATCTTTTCTAATGTCTATAGATTAGATAGTATAGATCCTGCAAGCATACCTAATGCCATGACCCAGAGCTCAGACTCCTCATCCTCAAGGGAAGAGGCTATGGATTCAGATAATATCTCAGACCAGAAGGAGACTGCTCTCTCAACTAGCTTTGACGTCCCTTCCTCCTCTGAGAAATGGAGTCTGCTTTGCAAAAAAAACTATTCCCTCTTTTTGTACCCAAGCCCAATAATTAAATGGTGACATCCTATCCCGCAGTTATTACTTAGATTTCTTCCAACTTTCATTCTATCCATTATACAAAGAATGAACAAAACATGCTGAAGCAAATTGCTCCAAAAATAATATTGGCAATATGGTAAGCTCTCTTACCAACAGGTTTCTCACATACAAGGCCATCAGCCATAGCTGTACATGGATTTGCTTTCAGACCTGCAACCTCTGCCCTTTCGAGATAGGCACAGAATCCAGAATCATTTGGTTCTCCAGGTAGCCACTGCAATGTAGTGTTCGTAAATGGAGACATATCATCCCATCCCCAGTAGGAGATGTTGATCTTGCGTAGCCCCACCCAGGGTGAAATTTTCTGTGAAGAAGAATGAAAAAGGGACCACATGAATCATTTGGACCATCAATTCTAGCATTGCCTTTTCTCCTCAGCCCTCTCATCTATTCTTCTGTATTATTTCAAATACACAAATGGTATGTAGAATGTGTATTTATTCAAACTACATTTTTATCTCATGTATTAGGTCTGCCTAAAAGCTGCTAAAATCTATAAAGCTTCTATTCACTTAAGATTAACTCTGCTCTAAAATATTTGTCAAACTCTAAACCCAGCCAAAGTATATTTTCCCTACATTTGCTTTAGAAGACTAATGTATAAGCTACTTATCTTTGGCTTGTCCTTCAGTCAAGCATTGCTGAAACATATATGAGTATGCAGAACACCAAGACATAAGTGGCCCAGATGGCGTACACCATGCACGCATGCACATGGAAACACTCACACAAGAACACTGGACACAAGTACTGGCTCAGGCAACAATATTCCAAAGAGAAAGAGGAGCATGGGCAACCAAGATCCAGATACTTACTAAGTCACTCATTAGCATTGTGTTGGCTAAATGTTTTGCTCTGCTGTATCCTTCTTTGTAGGGATATAATCAGCAGGCAGGCAGAAGATCAAACAGCAGCTGGACAAATGTTACAATGCAACATATTCCATTGTAAAGAATGCATCCTCTCTTCTAATGCATAAACATTCCAGTTAAGAATGGAGTGAGACATGTGTCATATAACCATATCTTCAGTGAAAGATAATGTGTATGAGGGGCAGGCTGAGCCTTGTGAAATGTTCAATCAAGCTCCCTGTCTTTGGTTTAGACAACCCATGAAGGACTTTTCATTCCACAAGGATTGTTATAAATAAATGGTATCCTGGCTCTTAATTCCGATTTTTTTTATTGTGATACTATTTCAACTGGACTTGTGATTTTAATATCATTTTGTTATTTTATTGTGTCATCCACCTTGGGAAATTTTTATTATTAGAGATGGGAACTAAATAAATAATGCATGTGGAGATGAAGATACCCATGCACATATCCACCCATATGTCTTTAAAAGAGCACCCTGTTGAAGACATTGTCTATTTAGCTGAAAACCACTGATGGGGTAAGATAATTATGTTGCCTCTCAACAAGTAGCCATGCAAAGCTCACAAAGGTAAGGACATCCCCACACCTGGTATGTACCATACAAACTCCAAGAGCCAGCATCAGCACTCAATGGATAAGCAGCTGTTCTGCTTTGATGCTGCTAAAACTACTCTATCCCCAACAAGTTTCCATCAAAACTTGACATGCAGCTTTTTCTCTATGGTTCTGAATCTAAGGATCCCCCCTCTGTTATATATATACACACAAATTCCATCCTTAGATCACAGCTTTGGCAAAATGAGAGGAAGTCTGGGGTATGAGCATTAGAAAATTGCTCTTTCCTGAATCATTAGATATTGGTCTATCTAATTAACAGTCAGCTGCTCTGATTGACTGAAGCTCTGCCGCACACAAGGATGGTGTTTTTCCCCAGTCCTATTCTGGAGCTAGGGACAGAACAGAGGGCCTCCTGTAAGCAAAACTTGTGCTTTACTACTAAGTTTATCCACAGCTTTTCCTATACC
Organism: Rhineura floridana; assembly: GCF_030035675.1. Lineage (NCBI taxonomy): Eukaryota > Metazoa > Chordata > Lepidosauria > Squamata > Rhineuridae > Rhineura > Rhineura floridana. The sequence continues at coordinate 72,466,434 of NC_084486.1, forward strand.
AGACAACACAAGCAGTGAACCAGAGTCTCCTTGTGAGTGAGTGGGTGGAGGTGTCAGGAATGCTCTGGCTGACCCTCTCTTTGGTTCATTCTCAGATGAAGGGGTGGCAAAGCCATGGAGTATTCTGGACTACATTTTGTATCCCACACACCGTTTTCTGACTCATTGTGACATCCTGAGTACTCTGAAATGAGGAGAAGAAGCAAGGACCATCTTTTGGAGCTTTCAGAGTAATGTGCAGACCATAAATTAAAATGTTATCTCATTTATTAACAGATTTCCCTCATGCCCAGCAGAACAAACCCATTGTCTAACAACATTAACAAAGAAGAACATTAGAAAGCAGAACTAACTTTTCTCAGAGTGTCGGCAAGAAACACACACACAGCATAAGATCACCTCATACCACAAACCCCTCCTTTTCATGTTGATTTGTAAGAGAAACAGTGTATTTAAAAGCAGGGTTTGAGACCTAAGATGGCGATCTGATCCCCAACATATATAACTACACTCTTAAGGAACTCAGCACAGGACTTCAGGCCACAAGTTGGGAAAAGAGTCTGTATCTTGGTGCAAACCTTGAGGCAAAAATATTCCTTCCTGCTTTTTGACCAGAGCTCCTTCACATCACTTCAACTGTATGCCACTGTCCAGTCTCTTGGGCCGATGAAAGGTAATCTCTGCTAACTATAATTTCTTATAGCAGTAGGGACCTTCTATCTCTTTATTTTAGAGTCATAAATGGGTTAGCTTATTAATAATTAACACTGCCATTCACCTAGTAATTTATTATCATTATTCTTCTCTTTTCTGTCAATAAAAGAAAGCTTTGCTTTAGCCTGGTTTCAACTTGCATTTCTTGGGTTATATACAGTAGGGCCCCGCTTTACAGCGATTCGCTTTACAGCGATTCTTTACAGCGGTCTCAATTAGAAGCAATTAGATTAAAGCCCCACTCATATGGCACTTGTTCTGCTTTTACGGTGGTTTTCGGGCATCGTGCGCCATTCTATTCAATGGGTTCCGCTTTACAGCGGTTTTCGCTTTACAGCGGAGGTCCGGAACATAACCCGCCATGAGTGGGGCCCTATCGCACATGCTATTTGGCACATTTGTATTACTTCAGGCACTTAGTATTGTAAATGTCTAACCTTCAGTATTTTAGAATGCTGATTACAGCACTTCTTTAGCTGCTCTTTTTGCTCATATTTTTGCTGTGCTTATATTATGTTTAAGCAATCCATTATTATTAACTGCCTTGAGTACATCAGTGTCTCTAAATTTTGGGTTTTACCCATGAACCAAAATCCCATTTCATTTTTGGTATCTTCTGTATGCTAAATGTAGCTTGAGCATGTCACATTTTTAATCCATTTCTGATTCCCCGCCCCCCAATGCTGCAAACTCTTTATCAGTTTTTCTCCATCTCCTCTACTCTATCAGAGGGGACACATACTGACAGCTGCCTTTCCTTCTTGGTAACAGGACAGAAAAATCATCAATACAATGACTTTTCAAACTGCAGTCATCGATTTTACAATCAAGAGAGAGAGGTGGCAGCTGTTTCAGCTCTTTAAAAGAATATCTGCAGTTTCTCTACCATTTGAATCAAAGATGGAAATTATACTGTATTAGAAAGATAACCCAGACATGCATGATGATAATGATTAACTATAAGAGCCTATTCAAATGCAAATCATTTTATAAAAAATCAATAATGACTACATAGAGATCTATATAACAGATGAGTTGGACTATATAACAGGTGAAAACATGAACAAACAGACTCAATCCAGACAGAATAGAGGTACTGTTGGTGGATGATTGGTCTATCCAGTTCAACCTGTTCTGGAAATAGTTGCACTCCTCTTAAAGCAGGAGTGGCTAATCTGTGGCCCTCCAGATGTTGTTGGACTCCAGCTTCCATCAGACCCAGCCAGCATACTCAATAGTCAGAAATAATGGGAGTTGCAGTCCAACAACATCTGGAAGAAGACAAGTAAGTCACCCCTATCCTAAAGCATCAGGTTTGCAGCTAAGAGGTGCTTTTGTATCTAACATTGACTTTAGAAGCTGAAGTAGCTTCTGTTTTTCAAAGCATCTTTTGCCCCCATACCTGGAATGAAGACACAAGATAAGTTGTGACCTTTCCTCCAAACAAATTTTAACAACCATACAGGATATGCAGTGCCCAAACTAATTGCTTAATGGGTAACTCTGGCCTGATGAGATACATGGGAAATCCTATTTCTTCCTTATGAGCAACGCTACCCTGGCTCAAGACATGAGGATTGCACCTAATTCAGGCTACTCACTGTCAACTTACTTTGAAAATAAGAAGAAACTTCTTAAAGACAAAGAGTCTTTTGCACTGTGTTGGAAAGAGCATTACCATGACCTCCTTAATTGTCTCTCTACTGTGGCTGGTGAGGTCTTCTCGCAAATTTCACAACAAACTAGAGACCAGCTTGCAGTATCCCCTAATTTGGATGAAGTCAGTAAAGCCATTAATCAAATGAAGAATAACAAAACTAGTGGATCTAATGAGATTCCTGCTGAAGTCTTCAAATAAGGTGGGCCTGAACTTACACAACAACTTCATAAGCTCATCAAAAAGATCTGGATGAGGGAGGAGATCCGGAAGACTTTACGGATGTCATAATTAGCACTCTTTTTAAGAAGGGTGATAGAACAGATTGTGGGAACTATCAAGGCATCTCTCTTCTTGCTACCGCAAGTAAAATCCTTGCAAGGATCCTCACAAATCACCTCCTACCTATCTCAGAAGATATCCTCCCTGAATCCCAAAATAGTTTCTGCCCTTCCAGGGAGACAGCGGACATGATCTTCACTGCATGACAGCTTCAAGAAAAATGCTGGGAGCAGAATCAACCTTTATATATGGCATTTATTGATCTGACTATGGCCTTTTACTGTGAATTGAACTGCTCTCTGGACCATCCTTCTGAAAACTGGATGCCCTGATAAATTTGTGAATATTTTGCAACTCCTTCATGACAAAATGAAGGTAACAATTTTGGATAATAATGCCTTTCAGAGCGATCCCTTCAGAGTTGGATCAGGTGTAAAACAGGGATGTGTCATTACTCTGACCTTATTTGCTATTTTCATTGCTATGATTCTACACCTTATTGAAGGGAAACTTCCTACTGGTGTGGAAATCATATATCGAACAGAAGGAAAGCTTTTTAATCTCAGTAGGCTGAAAGCAAAAAGAAAGGTAATTACAACCTCTGTTGTAGAATTTCAATACGCCAATGACAATGTAGTCTCCGTACATTCAGAGAATGATCTCCAAACTATCCTAAATGTCTTTGCAGAAGCATATGGAAAGCTTGGGCTCTCACTTAATATAAAAAGCCCAAAGTGCTTCATCAGCTGGTGCAAACCAATCCCTCTGTAACACCATCAATCCAGCTTAATGCTGCAACACTGTTCATCACTTCTCCTACCTTGGCAGCCATCTCTCTGTAAAAGCTGACATCGACGCTGAAATTCAGCATCGTCTGAGTTCTGCAAGTGCCGCATTCTCCCGAATGAAGCGTAGAGTGTTTGATGATTGGGATATTCGCAGGGAGACCAAAATGCTTATTTACAAAGCCATTGTACTACCGACCTGAGTGTACGCCTGTGAAACATGGACCATCTATAAACGCCATTCCCAACTTCTTGAAAGATTCCACCAATGCTGCCTCCAGAAAATTCTGCAAATTACTTGGGAAGATAGGTGGACTAATGTTAGCATTTTGGAAGAAGCAAAGACCACCAGTGTTGAAACAATGATCCTTCAACATCAACTTCACTGGACCAGCCAAGTTGTTCAAATGCCCGATTATCATCTTCCAAAGCAGCTAATTTATTCCCAATTTAAGGATGGAAAACGGAATATCAGTGTACAGCAAAAGAGGTTTAAAGATGTTCTTAAAGATAATCTAAAAAATGTAACATAAGCATCAAGAACTGGGAAGTTTTGGCCCATGAGCTTCTCAATTGAAGGTAGGCTATTATCAAACGTGCTATGGACTTTGAAGAAGCATGAGTACAGGGCGAAAGGGACAAACAAGCTAAGCAGAAGGCACATCAAGCAAATCCTCATTGCAACTGTCTTCCATCCTGAAACCTATGTCCTCACTGTGGAAGGCTGTGTAGATCTAGGATTGGCCTCCACAGTCACTTGCAGACCCACCATTAAAGACCTTATCTTGGAAGACAATCTTACTTGGTCACGAGTGATCACCAATGAGTGACTTTGAAAATGAGTGGACGGAACTCCTGTTGACCCATCCTACCCACAATAGTCATGGAAGGTGACATTTCTAGGGCCAAAGAGCACCTGTCAACACACACACATATCAAGAAGGTAATGTGAGGTTTGTTGCTTTAGTGCCCTTCCCCTGAAATATGCTTCTGAGTGCTCACCAGAGCTATGCTGTAAATAACTTCCCTGCTCGCAATGAATTGTGACAAGAAGTCAATTTTAAAATTCACTTTGAAGGCTGTGCACCAGGTCCCCCCATCAAGTGAAGCAAGGCAGGTGGGTACCAGGGAGAAGGCCTTTTCAGCAGTGGCACAGAGAAGCTTGCCTGGCATCTCCTCTATGAACTTTTTTGCGCCAAGTGAGATATTTTTATTCACCCACCCTTTTTTTTTTAAGTGTTTTATATTCAGGCTCTTTTATGCTGTGTCTATTGCACTGAAAGGATTTTTTGCAGCCATCCAATGTTTTTTGTTGTTATTAATTATATATTGTATTTATAACATAGTTCCATTTGCATGCTGCCTATAGAATCTGTATTAGGAGGTTACATAAATTTAATAAACAGTAATAGTCAAAACATTTTACTGAGACAGTATTTTTTTCTAAATCCTAAATAAAAAATCCTTCAGCCAGATATACATTTATATCAATATAGTCTATTAATTCTATTAATCTAAAATTCTATTAATCCAAATTTTTTTTTACAAAAGTCATTCTATTTTAAATATTAAAAGATTAAGACTCAAACAAGCACAAATATTTCAAATTAGCAGACATTTCTTGGCTGCTCTATCTACATTTCTGAATGCTAAAAACGATCTGTAATAACGAAGACATCTCACATGAAATTGTATGCCCTAAATGATCATGATTCGAGCCTGAAAGGGCAGGCATATGAAGGGAAATCTCAGCAAGCTTCTCTGGAAACTGATAGCACATTCAAAATGACTTATACATAATAAATGGAATGGGATGGATAGAGAGATAGGAATGAAAGAGAAATTACTTCGGGGGAGACAGAGAAACAGAAGTGAGATAAAGCATAAATCACTAAAACATTTCATTAGAACTTTCTGATAAGTAAATAATCACTGAATCCAAGATGCCAACTTAAAGTGCATACATTTGTCTACATGTGTATACTACATGTGGGTTATCTCAAATTTATAGAACTTTAGTTTCTCAACCCATAATTCATTTGACTAAAGGTATGTTTTGTATGATGTCACCTTGCAGAAGTTTCAGAAAATGAAAACAGCCATTTCTCCAGTCAGCAAACATCTCAAAATGACAAGCTGACACAAGCTGTATTCTTAGATTTATGGGGCTTCTTTGTGCCATTCCAACTGGATATGTGTGTCTAGATATATGTGTCTGTAAACATGTGTGTGTGCGCACCCTCACTTATATATCAGGTACAAACGAAGACAAAATAGATTTCAACATTTGCCACTGAATTCTTTGGGGAATTAATTAATTATACATATACATACACACACACACACACACATATATCCCGCCCTTCCTCCCAGAAGGAGCCAAGGACGGCAATCAAAAACACTGAAAGCACTTTAAAACATACTAAAAAAACAAAAGACTTTAAAAGAAATTAAAACAAAATATATTTAAAAAAAATTAAAACAACTTTAAAAACATCTTTAAAAGAAATTCCAGCACAAATGCCGACTCTTCCTTAAAGGCTTGTTGAAAGACGAAGGTCTTCAAAAGTCTCCAAAAAGATAACAGAGATGGTGCCTATCTAATATTTAAGGGGAGGGAATTCCAAACCGTTGGTGCCACAACACCAAAGGTCCGCTGTGATGTTCCTATATTAATGTATATATGGTAAGTGTTGTTTTAGAAGATACATGGTAAGTGGAGTGAAAGAGGAGGGGGAGTGACTGGGCAGTAGAATGCGAGATGATTGGCTGAGTGTTTAAAATGGCTGAATGTATAAAAGGAAGAGTGAGAGTTGAATCTGGGGGGGAGAAGAGAAAGAGTGGATTGCTTGGTGGGGTTTGAGAGAGTTGTTTGCCAGGAGAGAGTGAAGAAGGAGGGGGGTGGAGTTCAGATTAGTATTGAGTAAAACCATATGCTTATGTGCTTTAAGAAGAAATCTTGTTAATCTTGTTAGCTTTGTTATCTGTAATAAATACTTAATTTGGTTTACCAAATCCTTGGCTGGGGTTTCACAGACCAGAAGGGAGGGTAAGGTAATGACCAAGGCTGAAGGGGAACTGTAACAAATGGTGGCAGCGGTGAAGAGAATAACAATACCAGTATTCAGAGTCTCTGGGAATACTAGTATTGGGACGTTACTGGTGGTTGCCTAGCAGGGGGATCTGTTGAGATCTGTGCTAGAGCGGATAGGTAAACCATAAGAGAGTGCGGTCCGGACTGGTGGAGTCCCTGGTGGTGCCTAGAGACAGGCAGTAACCACGAGCAGGTAGGAACCTGACAGGGAGAGCCAGGGAAGGACGCATCACATGTGGTGGCAGTAGCGGTGGGATACGAACCAAAGAGAGTCCCAAAGACACGTGGTGACAAAGGAGACTACATCACATGTGGTGTCAGTAGCGGTGGGATACGAACAACAGAGAATCCAGATACAGTGGTGTGGCAAACAGAAATAACAAAACAAGATTACTTATGAGAGTGACTGGCAAAGAGTGTGTGGCAAAGAGTGAGTGAACTCAAACACCATGGCTGAATACATAAAAATGAAAAGAGAGGAGCTGGTGGAGAAGTGCATAACATTCAATTTACCTCACGAGGGTAAAGGGGTAGATGAATTGAGGGTAGCACTTATAGGATTTGCAACTGCCCAGCAAAAACAACCTGTCAGAGAAGAGACCCCAGAAGGATATTTAAGCAATCCCGCTTATATAGAGTACTTGAGAGAGAAGTTAAGATGGGAGGCTGATGAGAAAGAAAAGCAGCGGGTCTTTGAGGCTGAGGAAAAAGATAAACAGCGGGAGTTGGAAGCTGAGAGACTGAGGATGGAAGGTGCAGAGAAGGAAAAACAGAGGGAGTTGGAAATTGAGAGAATGAGATTGGGGTTTGAGGAGAGGGAGAAGCAACGAGCATTGGATGCTGAATTACAAGTAGAAAAGTTAAAATTTGATAGAGAGAAATTTCACTCTGAGGAGACAAGGAAAGACAGAGATGGAGCAAAAATAAAAATTACTCCAAAGGACTTTGCTGTCTATGAGCCTGGTCAAGATCCTCAAATTTACCTCAGCACCTTTGAAAAAGCAGCTCAGTTGTGGGGGCTACCTGAAGATAAATACATGCAGTATTTATCAAACCTGATTAAAGGGGAATTGGCTGAGGTATACCAATATTTCCCCTCAGACAGGCCCGTCACCTATGCTGAATTCAAAGAAGCAGTGTTTAAAAGATTCAGACTGGGGCCTGATTATTTTAGAAAGCTTTTCAGAAACTGTCAGATCCAAGCAGGGAGGTCTTTTGTGGAACTGGGAGCAAAATTGATGGATATATTTGGAAAGTGGATGAGTAGTGCCAAAGCTCAGTCAGTAGAAGAGGTGAAAAGCCTCATGATACTGGATCAATTATTCCATCAGTTACCACCAGAAATAAGGCTCCTGGTCAAAGACCGTTCCCCTACATCTGTGCAGGAGGCCGCAGAGATGGCAGATCACTTCGCCTCCAACAGAACTGGCTGGGTGGGGAAAACATCAAGAGATTTTAAACCCAGACCATATAACGCTGGCAGAAGGGATGTGGTACCACAGAGAGTGAGTCCTCCAGTAAAATCTGAAGGGCACAGGACACCCCAGAGTGGATCTGTGTACCCTAAAAGTGAGGAGAAATTATGCTACAATGTGGTAGACCGGGGCACCTACGTTTTCAATGTGAGGTTACCAACCCCATTAGTAATCCTGCTCAGACAAGGGCAGTGAAAACAGAGCCCAAGGCTTTAGAAACAGCGAAAAAGGTTCAGTTTGGCCAGATAAACTGGACAGAAGTAACAGACCTTGATTCAAGTCTGAGAGAGGAAGTGAGTGTACAAGGGGCAAATTATTGGGCATTGCTTGATACTGGTGCCACTCAGACATTACTGAGGCCAGATTTAATAAAATCTGAGGTAATATTACCTCAGGAAACTGTGACTATCCAAGGAGTGAGGGGTCAGACCACCAGAGAGTTTGCCTGTGGCCCTAGTGAAAATGGAATGGAGAGGCCGAAAGGGCCAATATAAAGTTGGTATTAATGCCCAGCAACAAGAACCAGTAATACTGGGAAGAGATGTTATGGGGGCACAGGGGAAAATATATGTAGTGACCAGACAGCAAATTGGCAGAGAAAAAGAAGCCATATTAAGGGGGGCTGAAACAAACAGGGTGGAATCTGTTAACCAGCCTCAGGTCACCATAGCAACCACTAGCAGGCCTGCTGAAGAAGACAAACTGTATCAAGTGGTCTCTGGGGAAGAAGCAGATCAATTCAGGGAAGAGCTGCATAAAGATATAAGTCTGAAGCAGATAAAGGAACAAGCGCTGACCCAACAGATTCCTTTCACTGACAAACTGAGGAATCAAGTTGTGTGTGAGAATGGGATTTTATGTGGACTGTGGATGCCTGCTGAGAGAGGGGGTGAATGTGAACCAGTGAAACAAATGATGGAAGTAGTGAAAGAGAATTTGAGTCATGCACAAGAGAAGGAAAGTTACTGGTATGACAGAACAGCCAGAGAACGTGTGTATGATATGGGAGATATGGTTATGGCGTTCATACCCAGGAAACATGACAAATTACAGGCTAACTGGGAAGGACCATATACCATCAGAGAAAGGCTTGACACAGTGATGTATGTAATCACCACAGACCAATTAAACAAAAGCGAAGTGGTTCATGTAAATATGTTGAAGCCTTACCATACCAGGGATGCACAGGTGTTGCAAGTTACCTTATTCCCTGAGGGAAGTGGGCCTGAACTTCCAGATTTGGTACAGGAAAGCAAAGACAAAGGAGGGGTAGATCAAGTGGAATGGTCAGAGGAGGTAGAGGAGGAAGTAAAAGAAGAGATTCTGAGAGTTTTGAAAACCTATAGGAATCTCTTTAGCAACAAACCTGGCCGAACCAGTATAGTTATACATTCCATTGATACTGGAGATCATGCCCCAATCAGATCTGTTCCATACCGTGTGAATGGGAAAGTTTTGAATGAGATCAAAAAGGAGGTGGAAGATATGCTGGAATTAGGAGTGCTCAGGGAATCCATCAGTCCCTGGGCCTCAAGTATTGTCCTGGTTCCGAAAAAAGATGGAACAACAAGGTTTTGCATTGATTATTGGCTAATCAATAAAATTACTGTCCCAGATGCGTATCCTATTCCTAGGGTAGACGCTATGTTAGAGTTATTGGGGGCAGCAACCATTATCTCTACACTAGATCTCTGTAAAGGATTTTGGCAAATGGAACTAGACGAGCAATCCAGAGCCAAAACTGCCTTCAGTACACCAGATGGGTTATATGAGTTTGTGACCTTACCCATGGGACTAAGGAACTCACCAAGTTCATTTCAGAGGCTAATCAATACTGTGTTGCGAGGCATGTCAGATTTTGCAGTGGCCTATATCGATGACGTGGCCATTTTTAGCAAGTTGGTGCCTGAGCATGTCCAACACCTGACAACAGTATTGGAGGCCTTAAGAAAAGCAGGCCTCACAATAAAAGCTAAGAAATGCCAGTTTGGACTAAAGGAAGTAATCTATTTAGGACATAAGGTGGGGAGTGGGAAAATCACCCCCTTATGGAGCAAGGTGGAGGCAATACAAGCGTGGCCGATCCCCTTAACCAAAAAACAAGTAAGGGCATTTCTGGGTGTGGCTGGATTTAATAGGAAGTTTGTGAGAAATTTTGGGCAAATAGCAACCCCGTTGCATGAATTAACAAAGAAGAAGTGTTCTGAGCGTGTGGTATGGACGGATGAATGTCAGAAGGCTTTTGATCTACTGAAGCAAGCCTTGTGCCAAGGACCCATATTAATAGCACCAGACTATGAGAAACCATTCATCGTGGCTACAGATGCGTCGGACCTCGCGCTGGGAGTCGTCTTGCTACAGGAGAGAGAAGGCACTAGACATCCAGTGGCGTACCTGAGTCGCAAGCTGACGCCGAGGGAGAAAAACTATTCGTCGGTCCAGAAGGAGTGCCTAGCGGTCGTGTGGGGACTGAACAAGTTGCGCCCATACGTGTGGGGACGAAGATTCACAGTGACTACGGATCATCGGGCCTTGTTATGGTTGCAGACTATGAAAAACCACAACACTATGCTGCAGAGGTGGTCCTGGGCCCTACAGGACTATCAAGTGGACTTCCAGTTCATAAAAGGCAAGGACAATGTACTGGCCGATGGACTTTCCAGGCAAGTGGCTGGGACTGCAGTGACGTGACCAGACAGAGGAACAAAGAAAGACATTTTCCCCACAGAGACTTTTATTTGTTAACGCGACATATAAATCCTGGAACAGGAATAATACTCTGCTGTTGTTTAAGGGGGGGGGATGTGATGTTCCTATATTAATGTATATATGGTAAGTGTTGTTGTTTTAGAAGATACATGGTAAGTGGAGTGAAAGAGGAGGGGGAGTGACTGGGCAGTAGAATGCGAGATGATTGGCTGAGTGTTTAAAATGGCTGAATGTATAAAAGGAAGAGTGAGAGTCGAATCTGGGGGGGAGAAGAGAAAGAGTGGATTGCTTGGTGGGGTTTGAGAGAGTTGTTTGCCAGGAGAGAGTGAAGAAGGAGGGGGGTGGAGTTCAGATTAGTATTGAGTAAAACCATATGCTTATGTGCCTTAAGAAGAAATCTTGCTAATCTTGTTAGCTTTGTTATCTGTAATAAATACTTAATTTGGTTTACCAAAGGCCTGATCCTTGGCTGGGGTTTCACAGACCAGAAGGGAGGGTAAGGTAATGACCAAGGCTGAAGGGGAACTGTAACAAATGGTGGCAGCGGTGAAGAGAATAACAATACCAGTATTCAGAGTCTCTGGGAATACTAGTATTGGGACGTTACTGGTGGTTGCCTAGCAGGGGGATCTGTTGAGATCTGTGCTAGAGCAGATAGGTAAACCATAAGAGAGTGTGGTCCGGACTGGTGGAGTCCCTGGTGGTGCCTAGAAACAGGCAGTAACCACGAGCAGGTAGGAACCTGACAGGGAGAGCCAGGGAAGGACGCCTCACATCCGCCTCCTATATTGTGTGAAACAGACCTCCTGATAAGATGGCATCTGCAGGAGGCTCTCACCTGCATAGTACAGTGATTGACTGGGTATTAAAGGAATAAGATTATCTTTAAGATATCTTGCTCCCAAGTTGTGTAGGGCTTTGTCCACCAAGACTAGATTCTTGAACTTGGCATGGTAGCTAATGGGTAGCCAATGTAATTCTTTCAGCAGCAGGATAACATGTTGGCGATACCCTGCTCCAGTGAGCCCAAGTGAGCAGTCGCACTGCTGCATTTTGCACCAACTGCTGCTTCCGGACCATCCCCTAGAGCAGCCCCATCTACAGTGCATTACACTAATCCAGCTTGGAAGTTACCAGTGCATGGACAACAGTGGTCAGGCTATATCAGTCCAGAAAAGGTCGTAGCTGGATTACTAGATGAAGCTCGTAAAAAGCACTGTATCCACTGAGGTCACCTGGGCCTCTAGTGACAAACATGGATCCTGTTGAGACTCAGCTCCCCCAGAAGGGGCAGGAAGGGGGGAGGCATGAGTTTCAGGCACCTCCACTGCCAGGAGATACAGAAGACTGGGGAGTTGTTGAGTCTGAGTGAGACCTTGGGGGGAAGCGAGCCTGAATTCCAGCCAGTTCCCACAGAAGGCGCAATCTCCGACGAGGAGAGCTCGCCACCCCAAGTTGCTGCTGAGGAGCTGTTGGGGGAAGCTCCAGCAAAAGTGCCAACTCCTCCCTTACCAAGCAGTTCCCAGGATGCCACCAGCATGATGCAGCCCCCTGACCTAGAATCCGTTACTCAGGAGCTGGTGTCTTCCGATGAGCCATTGGAGACATGCCCCCTGTCACCTCGCTCCCACCGCCGCAAGAAACGGACAGGGCAGAGACAGGACTTGTGAAGGAGTCAGAGATTACAATCGAAAATGTTCCCTACTTAAGCTTGCCGCTTACAGTGGGGAGCTGCTGTGCTAACTTCCTTCATACACCGCAGATCATGTCTAGAGTGTAGTTAGGGAATTTAGTGAGTTAGTGCAGGTTTTTCTATGAAGCGCAATGCCTTTGATGTATCCATTACTTTAACAAAATGAGATTTAATTGCACCCGTGTCTCAGCCTCGTAGTTCTGGCTCTGGATGGGACAGTTTTACACAGCCACCATCCCTACTAGAATCTGTTCCCATGGCGGATGGCATGGATCTGGATGGAGCAAGAGGAGGAGTACCTATAACCATGGAAACCTTGTATACCGAGATCCAGAACCTCCGAGCTACTACGCAAGCCCTGCAAACCGAGAACCAGAACCTCAGAACCACGATGCAAGCCTTGCAAGTGGACAACCAGAATCTCCGAGCCTTGATTGCGCAAGTTCAGGCTGCGTTGCCAGGGGCGGCGGCAGCCCCTGTCACATCTCCAGTGGGACTCCCCATTTGGTACGGGAGTGAGAGTGAACAGTTTGCGATGTTTCTAGCCCAATGTGAGTTGTACATTCAGGTGCGCAGAGCTGAGTTCCCGACCGATGATGCGAAGGTGGCGTTCATCATCAGTTTGCTGGAAGGTGAAGCGGACAAATGGGCCACCCCGTATCTGATCCACAACAACCAAATACTGTAACAGTTTGATGCCTTTAAGAATGCGATGGAGGAGATGTTCCGAGACCCCCAGAGGAAGGAGACGGTAGCCCGCCAGCTAGGGACCCTGAGACAGGAAAAGGGGTCTGTGGGAGCGTACACCAATGCTTTTCATGTCTTGTCGCAAGAAACAGAGTACAATGACCCCGCTTTGCTGTACTTTTATAGAAATGGACTGAGTTCAGAAGTTTTGGACGAACTGGCATGCTCCACACACCCTGACAACCTGAGGGGTTTGATTCAACTGAGCCTGCAGATAGACAGCCGTCTGGAAGGGAGGAAGTTGGAACGGCGGATGGAATCTTCCTGGACCCAGGTTGCTGCTCCACTGCCCCGCGCACATCCTGTACCCAACCCGGGAGTCCCTACTCTCTCGGGAGAGGAGACCATGCAGATTGGGGGGGCTAGACCACGGTTGACGGAGGAGGAGAGGGAAAGGTGCCGGAGGGAAGGCTTGTGCCTATACTGTGGCAAGCCAGGACACCTCGCTCAAAACTGTGCAGCCAAGACCGGGAGACCCCAGCTGCCGGAAAACTTCACATCCCAGCTCTCGTAGAGGCTAGAGAGTTGGGGAATGCCACAGACACTGAACCTCCGCCATGACCCCTTCTATCCCAAGGTGTCCTCCTGTTACCCATTCGCATCACCCTACCCTCGGGGGAGAGTTTCTCAGCCAAGGCTATGATTGACAGTGGAGCATCTTCTTTTTTCATGGACTGAGAATTGGCATGACACCACACTATCCCCACACAAGAACTGAGTCAGCCGTTGGCAGTGGAAACTAGAGATGGCCGGCTGCTGAAGTCCGGGGGGGTAACCCAAGCAACTGAGGCCTTGGAAGTGATGGTCCCTGGACATCGGGAAGACATGTCATTCTATGTGGCATCCTTGCCTCACTTTCTGGTGGTGCTGGGCATGCCTTGGTTGGTCTGGCACAACCCCACAATCTTTTTGGATGAAGCTGTGGTGGTTTTTACCTTCAAGTACTTCCATCAACACTGCCAGCCTGAGGAGAAGCTGGAGGTGTCGGCAGGGGTGCCTTCCCCAAGGGAGATAACTTTGCCTGCCAAGTATGGGGGCTTTCAGAACGTATTCGACAAAAAGGAAGCGGAGCAACTCCCTCCTCACCGTCCCTATGATTGTGCCATTGATTTGATGCCCGGGGCACGCATCACCACCGGGCGGATGTACTCTCTATCTGAACCAGAGTTGGCAGTGTTAAGGGAGTTTCTGGACACCAACTTGAAGAAAGGCTTCATTCGCCCTTCGCAGTCCCCAGCTGGCGCACCCCTGCTGTTTGTTAAGAAAAAGGGGGGAGCTTCGTCCGTGCAATGATTATAGAGCCCTCAACCAGATCACTATCCCCAACAGTTACCTGTTGCTGCTCATCAGGGAAATGCTAGAGCGGCTGCGTTCCACCAAAATTTACACGAAACTGGACTTGAGAGGAGCTTATAACTTGGTGTGGATCAAGGAGGGGGATGAGTGGAAGACTGCGTTCAAGACCTGTTATGGTCAGTATGAGTATCTAGTGATGCCATTCGGATTGTCAGGAGCTCCTGGAGTCTTCCAGAATTTCATGAATGACATCTTCAGGGACTTTGTGGACCGCTTTATGATCGTGTATTTGGATGATATCTTGATTTACTTGGATACCCCAGAAGAACACGACACACATGTGCGTGCAGTGCTGCAGAAGTTACAGGAACACCGCCTTTACATTAAGCTGGAAAAATGTGGGTTTGACCTGACCACTTTGGACTTTCTGGGGTATTGGGTCTCTCCGGCAGGAGTAGAAATGGACCCAGAGAAGGTTCGTTGCATCCTCACGTGGCAGCCCCCCAAGACCAAGAAGCATTTGCAGCACTTCTTGGGGTTTGCCAATTATTACCATCGGTTCATAGCCAACTACTCCAAGCAGATGTCACCGCTCATGGATTGCCTGAAGGGCTCAGGACCTTTCCGCCGGACAGAAGATGCCCAGGATGCCTTCGAGAGCCTGAAGCGAAGGTTTGCTGCTGAACCCATTCTACAACATGCAGATCCGGCACTCCCTTTTGTGGTAGAGACAGATGCACCAGACGTAGCGATCGGGGGTGTCCTGTTGCAACCTGCCCAAAAAGGGGGGGGCTGAAACCTTGTGCCTACTTTTCCAGAAAGTTAAACGACTCTGAACAAAACTATACCGTGTGGGAAAAGGAGCTGTTGGCCATCAGAGATGCCTTTGAAGCCTGGAGACACCAACTGGAAGGGGCGCAGCATGAAATTGAGGTGTGCACAGACCATCATAATCTAGACAGTCTACACACCACCCGCAAACTCAATCAACGGCAAGTGCACTCGGCTCAGTTGTTCGCATGGTTCCATTTCAAAATCCATTATATATCTCAAGCGCAGAATAAGAGGGCAGACGCCTTGTCCCAGAAGCCGGAGTATCTGGGGGATCTCACCCCAAGACCATTACAGTACATTATTCCACTGAGAGGGGAGTGGTTGGGGCCTGCCAAGACTCCTGGGAGGCTGAAGTGCATGAGCCGCAAAAACAGGACCCACAGGTGCAGCAGGTCAGAATGGGTGCGCAACCCGAAACAGATCAGAAGGACTTTACATGGAAGGATGTTATACTGCACCATCAGGAGGCTATTTATGTGCCCCCAGGAGAACTGAGAGCCAGAGTGCTATATCAGTGTCATGACTCCCCCACGGCAGGCCACTTCGGGGTCTTTAAGACCATTCAAGCTGTCACCCAGAAGTTCTGGTGGCCCAAGGTGAAGAAGGACGTAGAGCATTATGTCCGCTCCTGTCCCACTTGCATGAGAGCCAGACATGCCACTGGGAAGCCCCACCAGGGCCATGGCAGATTATTACTATGGATTTTATTACAGATCTTCCCCCTTCTCAGGTGAAAACCACAGTTTTGGTGGTAGTTGATGCCTTCTCGAAAATGGCTCACTTCATTCCATGCACTGGGCTTCCAAACACTCAAGACACTGCCAAGTTGTATGTTCAAAACATGTACCGGCTGCACGGACTGCCAGACAGCTTGGTTTCCGACCGGGGAACACAATTTACCGAGCGTTTTTGGCAAGCATTGTGGAAGTTACTGCAAAGTGAATTAAGACTGTCGTCCGCTCATCATCCTCAAACGGATGGGCAGACTGAGAGGGTGAATGCAAATTTGGAACAATATTTACATTGTTACATGGGTTACCAGCAGGACAATTGGATGTCCTACCTGCCTTTAGCAGAATTTGCCTATAATAATGCTGTGCATTCGCACACGCAACAGACTCCTTTCTTTGCCAACTTTGGCTACTACCCCCGAGTGTTCCCTGCCCCAAAGGATAACCTCTCCATCCTAGCCGCCGAGGATTTCTTGCAAGAACTTCACACTTTGCAACAGCTACTCCAGGAACAACTGGAGCAAGCCAAGGTGGATTACAAATGCGCAGCTGACCAGCATCGGCAAGAGGGAGCCCTCATTCAAACAGGAGACAAGGTGTTGGTGTCTACATGTTATTTACCTATACCTGGCCGGTGTCATAAGTTGCAGGATCGGCATGTAGGGCCTTTCGAGGTGGAGGCGCAGATTAACCCCATGGCTTAGACTAAAATTGCCTTCCACTTGCAAGATGCATCCAGTCTTTCACCGGGCATTACTGACAAAGGACGCCCCTTCTGACCCTCACCGCCCACGGGTTGAGCCCGCTCCACCACTGTTGGTAGATGGGGAGGAAGAGTATGAAGTAGAACAGATATTGGATTCGAGAAAACGTCGCGGGCGCCTTCAGTACTTGATTCATTGGAAGGGTTATGATCCATCAGAACGTTCGTGGGAAACAGAGAACGTGCACGCCCCGACTTTGGTGAGAGGATTCCATGAGGCTTACCCTGCAAAACCCAGACCTCGGGGTGGGAAGGGTTAATGCATGGAGGGGGGATGATGTAGAGCCTCAGCTCCCCCAGAAGGGGCAGGAAGGGGGGAGGCATGAGTTTCAGGCACCTCCGCTGCCAGGAGATACAGAAGACTGGGGAGTTGTTGAGTCTGAGTGAGACATTGGGGGGAAGCGAGCCTGAATTCCAGCCAGTTCCCACAGAAGGCGCAATCTCCGACGAGGAGAGCTCACCACCCCAAGTTGCTGCTGAGGACCTGTTGGGGAAAGCTCCAGCAAAAGTGCCAACTCCTCCCTTACCAAGCAGTTCCCAGGATGCCACCAGCATGACGCAGCCCCCTGACCTAGAATCCATTACTCAGGGGCAGGTGTCTTCCAATGAGCCATTAGAGACATGCCCCCCGTCACCTCACTCCCGCCGCCATGAGAAACGGACAGGGCAGAGACAGGACTTGTGAAGGAGTCAGAGATTACGATCGAAAACATTCCCTGCTTAAGCTTGCTGCTTACAGTGGGGAGCTGCTGGGTCAACTTCCTATATATGCCGCAAAGCATGTCTAGAGTGTAGTTAGGGATTTTAGTGTTAGTGGAGGTTTTTCTATGAAGCGCAATGCCTTTGATGTATCCATTACTTTAATAAAATGAGATTTAATTGTACCCGCATTTCAGCCTCGTAGTTCCGGCTCTGGACGGGACAGATCCAGGAACACCCCAAGACTACAAACCCACTTTTTCAGAGGGAATATGACCCCATCTAAAGCAGGAAATTGACCAATTATCTGAACTTGGGAACCACCAAACCACAATGCCTCTGTCTTGCTTGGATTCAGACTCATTCAGCCTACCACAGAGTCCAGGCACCGGTCCAGGGTTCCACAGCCTCTCCCGATTCAGATGTTATCGAGAAATAAAGCTGGGTATTATCAGCATACTGCTGACACCTCGACTCAAATCTCCTACAGTCACCCCATGCCAACCCTGGAAATAGGATCGGAACCACTGTAAAACAGTGCCTCCAATACCCATCTCACCAAGTCAGCTAAGAAAGATACCATGGTCAATGGTATCAAAAGCTGCTGAGAGATCAAGAATAACAGGGTCACTCCCCCTGTCTTTCTCTTGATAAAGGCCATCCATCAGGGCAACCAAGGCCAATTCAGTCCCATAACCAGGCCTGAACCCAGACTGGAATGGGTTAAGATAATTGGTTTCATCCAAGAGTACCTGCAAGAGAGCTATGCCACAACCATCTCAATCACCTTCCCTAAAAAGGGGGTATTCGTGACCGGTCAGTAGTTGTCACAAACCAATGGGCCCAGGGTGGGTGATTTCAGGAGTGGTCAATCACTGCTTCTTTCTGGGTGGCTGGGACCACTCTCTCTCGCAAAGACACATTGATCACACCCTGGATCCACTTGGTCATACCCACTTGGCAAGCTTCAATAAGCCAAGAAGGGCAATGGTCAAGAGGACATGTTGCTGGCCACATCATCGCAAGCACTTTGGCCACATCATCAGGCCACATAAACTTAAACTGATCCCAAGAAGTTGCAGCAAATGTTGCACTAGACAACTCACTGGGGACTACAGTAGATGTACATGGGGCATTAAGATTGCTATGGAGGCGAGCAACTTTACCCTCAAAGTGCCTTGAAAACAATTAATAGTTTTATGGACTGGAGTCTTGCCAAGGAGCATGGTGTGCCCACTCAGACACTAGAGAAGCCCTTGTCTGTCAAAACCATTGACGGGCAGTCCTTAAAGTCGGGAACTGTTACTAAGGCTACAGAGACGCTAAGGATGGAAATTCCAGGACATGTGGAAAGCCTGTCATTCGAAGTGGCCACCCTGCCCCATTTTCCAGTGGTGTTGGGAATGCCCTGGCTGGTTCAGCACAACCCCACCATTTTCTGGGATGAAGCGGTGGTAGTGTTTACCTCGGGTTATTGTCATCAGCACTGCCAACCGCGGGAAGAGTGTTCTCCCTCCGTCTTGGCCGGAACTGCACTGCAGGAGGGAGCAGTTTTGCCAGAAAAGTATGAGGAGTACCGGGAAGTCTTCAACAAAAAGGAAGCCGACCAGTTGCACCCCCATTGCCCCTATGACTATGCCATAAACCTGATGCCGGGGGCAAGTATCCCTTTGGAACAGATCTATTCCTTGTTTGAACCAGAGTTGGTGGCACTAAGGGAATTTCTGGAGACCAATCTAAAAAGGGTTTCATTCGGCCGTCTCAGTCACCGGCAGGGCATTGTGCTGTTTGTTAAGAAAAAGAGTGAGGAGCTACATCCATGTAATGACTACCGAGAGTTGAACAAGATCACAATCCCCAACAGCTACCCCTTGCTGCTCATCACCGAGATGCTGGAGCGTCTGCGGTCGGCCAAGATCTATACTAAGTTGAATTTCAGGGGAGCTTACAATCTTGTGCAAATCAAGAAGGGGAATGAGTGGAAGACTGCATTCAAGACTCAATATGGACAGTTTGAGTACTTGGTCATGCCGTTTGGACTATCCAATTGCCTGGGGTCTTCCAGAGTTTTATGAACGACATTTTTAGGGACTATTTGGACCACTTCATGCTTGTGCATTTGGATGATATCCTCATTTACTCGGACTCCCCAGCTCAGCACAAGGAGCATGTGTGGGCAGTGCTGCAACACCTCAGGGAACATCGCCTCTACGCCAAGCTGGAGAAGTGCAGCTTTGATCTAACCATGTTGGACTTTTGGGGATACCGCATTTCTCCCACAGGAGTCGAGGTGGACCCAGGCAAGGTCCACAGAGCTCTCATGTGGCAGCCTCCCAAAATGAAGGAGGATCTTCAGCGGTTCCTGGGGTTCGCTAACTACTACCATCGGTTCATTGAGAACTACCCCGATAAAACTGCCCCTCTCATAGACTGTCTGAAGGCCTCAGGTCCTTTCACTGGACAGAAGCTGTGCAAAGAGCCTTTGAGGAGTTGAAAGTCCTGTTTACCTCTGAGCCCATACTGCAGCATGTGGATCCTATATGCCCTTTCATGAGTGGAGACGGATGATTCGGACATGGCCATTGGAGCGGTGCTTTTGCAACCAGCCTGGGTGTGTGGGTCTGAGGCCGTGTGCATACTTCTCATAGAAGTTAACAAGTTCTGAACAAGCCTATACTGTGTGGGAAAAAGAGTTGTTGGCAATCTGGGATGCTTTTGAAACTTGGTGGCATCACTTGGAAGGGGTGCAGCATGAGATAGAGGTTCCCACATATCATCGCAGTTTGGAGAGTCTCCACACCACACATAAACTGAACCAGAGACAAGTGTGTTGGACTCAATTCTTTGCTAGCTTTCGCTTCAAAATTCATTACATTCCACAGGCGCAGAATAAATGGGCAGACACACTGTCCCGCAAGCCAGAGTATCTGGATAATCCAACCCCGAGACCGCCGCAACTCATTATATCCCTCAAGAAGATGGTGGCAGCTGCATGCCAGGACTCCTGGATTGACAAATTGCGTTCAGCACAGGAACTAGATCCTTTTTGCTAGGGAGAAGCGGTTGGAACTAGAGGGGCAACCCCCTGGAAGCGCAGCTGACTTCATGCTAAGAGGGGGGGTTGTATCATTATGCAGCTATGTATGTGCCCCCAGGAGACTTGAGAGCCAAGGTCCTACGTCAGTGTCATGATTCTCCTACCACATTCTGGAGTATTTAAAACCTTGCAAGCAATTACAAGGGAGTTTTGGTGGCCATGGATGAAATGTGAGGTGGAGCGTTACGTCCAGTCTTGCCACACCTGTGCCAGAGCCAAACATGCTGTGGGGCGGTCAGCAGGACTTTTAGAGCTGCTCCCTATGCCTGAGAGACCCTGGCAAATGGTGACCATGGATTTCATCACTGACCTCCCCTCCACCCAGGGGAAAATGACAGTTTTGGTGATCATGGATGCTTTTACTAAATGGCTCATTTCATTCCATGCTCGGGGCTTCCAAACACATAGGGGACAGCTCAACTATATGTTCAGAATGTTTACCATCTGCATGGGCTCCCGGACAGTTTGGTTTCGGTTCAGGGTCCACAATTTAGAGCTCAGGTTTGGCACGTTATGTGGCAGCTCCTGCAGAGTGAGCTGAGGCTGTTGTCTCATCACCTGCAAATGGATGGACAGACTGAGAGAGCTAATGCCACCTTCACTGTTATGTCAATTACCAGCAAGACAACTGGATGTCCTTTCTGCCCTTAGTGGAATTTGCTTGCAACAACGTGGTGCATGCTACCACTCAGCAGACACCTTTCTTTGCTAACCTGGGATATAACCCTTGGGCCTTTACCACTCCTAATGTCAATCCAGACATTCCGGCGGCTGAGGACTTTGTACAGGAGCTTCAGGCTATGCAGCAATTGCTGAAGGAACAATTGGAGATGGCAAAGATCGACTATAAGAGAGAAGCTGATCAACACAGGCAGTAGGGACCCAAAATTCATGTGGGAGATAAGTTGTGGCTATCCATGCACTATTTGTTGACTTGGGCGTTGTTGACTTGGAAGCCAGAAGATTGGGGCCCTTCGAAGTTGAAGCCCAGATCAATCCAGTGGCCTTTTGTCTGAGGATGCCTCCCTCTCTCAAGATTCACCCGGTGTTTCATCACTCTCTGCTTACTCTGGAGCAGCCCCCCCAACCCTCAAAGGATACAAGAGGTGCCGCTGCCACCTTTTGGGTGGAGGGGCAAGAGGAGTACAAGGTGGAGCAGATTTTGGACTCGCGAAAGTGCTGAGGGCGACTGCAATACCTGATCCAATGGAAGGGGTATGATTAGGCTGAACATACCTGGGAATCAGCTAGCAACGTCCACATGCCGGAGCTGGTGAGAGAGTTCCACAAAGCCTACCTGGATAAGCCCAAGCCTGGGGGGGGGGGAAATGGAGCATGGAAGGGGGATGATGTTGTGCCCCAGTCAAAGGGAGAGTTAGTTCTGGGAGGAGAGTCAGATGAGGACGAGGTTCCTTGGGGAGCTGGAGAAAGGGAGATGAGCGGGGAGGGTTCAGACAGCCCTCAAACTCCCATGCCTGGCACTTCCACTGAGGCAGCTCCTGCCCTGCCTGCAAGTCCAAAGCCCGAGCAGTTGGGAAGCGACTCTCCAATAGTACCATCTACTCCCATGCAGGAATCCCCGCCAGACACTTCAAACGCCTCCCAGCCAATCAGCATTCCGCTTCCTGAGGCCACGCTGTCACCTAGCGAAGCCCCGCTGTCGGATGGGCTGGCTGAGACTCTCCCCCCCCGAGCCCCATATGAGGAGGCATGAGAAGAGAGATTTTCAAAGGGTGAAACTCAGGCAGAGCTGCAGCTTACGTGCAAAAACCTTCCCTACTTAAGCTGGTGTCTTCCAAGGCACAAGTGCTGAGTTAACTCTCTCCAAACGCTGCAGAGACTGCTCAATTAGCATAGTTAGGGAAAGTAGTGAGTCAGAGTAAACAGGTACATGAAGTGTACCACTTTGGATGTAACCATAACTCTAATAAAACGAGAAAAAGACATCACCTCACCTCAGTCTCAATCCTTCATCTCTGGGCAGGACAACTTCTTGACATTTGATGAAACAATGTCACTGAACTCCAAATATGAGAGCCGTGACGAAGATGCACAATAACAAGAGCTCATATTCATACATGGCACACCCTGAACTCTCTAACTATTTTGTCTTCATTAAGAAGGGCAGAATAAAATTCTTGGAGAAATGGGTAATGTTAAGATGTTAACATATCAATAAGCTGCTGTGAAAGTGTCCATTCAAATGTGAAAGGCAACAAGTCCATTACCTTTGTTCATAATTATAATAAGCATTTCAGACAATGGCTGCTTTAACAGGGACCTCACCACTTCAGCTTCATTGAATAGCAAATACTTTACCTGACTATTGATTTTTACCAACCAAAAGCAAAAAGACTTGAAAGCGGCGAGTGTTGCATAACTTCAACTTCAATAAGCGTGGTTAGCCAAAAGCTGAGTAAAAGTTTGTGTAAAAGTTTGTCTTCCCTTAGAGGCAATGTTGCACAGATAATGAGTTCCACTGTAGTGTTTAAGCCTTCTGACAATTTTTTTAAAACCTATAATAATTCTGCCGAATGGTAACAGAACACTACAATGATGACATTTAGCCATCATGCTACACCATAATTTAGTGCAAAGGGAAAGAGCTGTACTGAACTTTAGGTTTGCATGTCCTCCCCTTCCACTACCTCTCCCCCTCAGACCTGGATATGAGGATTTTGAAAGCATTAGTTTTTGCCTAACCAAAGTTTGTCATTTCATCTGAACCAACAAAGTATAGTTAATATTAATTACAGTTTGTTTGAAACAAGCCATCTTGGCTTCAAATAAAGCATAGTTAACATTAACCACAGTTTTTTTAATTCAGATGAAATTTGGTTTAGCAAAAGTGGAAGTGATAGCTTCCTAATTGCTCCTTGCAGTTGCACTGGAGAGAGGAGAGGAAGCACGTGATCCTGAGGCTTGCTGCAGCTCATTCATATCACACTAAACTATAGTTTAGGATGATATCCAAAGGTGGCCAACAAAAACAAATAATTTTTCTTTTTTTAAAAAAAATACACAACTATTATCCAACAGGGGTGATATAATCCTATAACCATAAGTGACTTCGTTAGTTTTAAAAAGAAAGATCTATATATACACTGTAAAGCAAATGGGTCAACTTAGCAAGGCATAACTAATACAGTACAAGGGACACTTAAGTCGAAACAGTTAACACCCATAGGAAAAAAAAGTTACCATCCCAGGAGATCCTATAGAAAGAGTTGGTACCACAGGTACTGGAGCAAATACTCCTGAAATTTATCTAGGTTTCATTAACATTCTTAAAAAGATTAACAGCTTTTTTATCCTCAACTTACATTTGCACATGTACACTTATGAATTAGACAATCAGGTTACCTGGAGGGTATACTTCTGAATTTCATCCAAAACAAACTCTACTTCTTTTGAGGTTGTTAACGAAGCAAGGATCCCATGTAAGCCATAGCAGTAAAGTCTGGCATTATCATAGTTTTCACGGCTAGAGTTTATACGAAGGCAGGCATCTCCAACATGATTCCATCCTTCTCCACACAGATGAGCTAGTAAAGAGTTACACAAGCTTACAGCAGTCGTGAAAGAAAAAACACCACATTTAGAACTAGACTTCAGTATTAACTTTTCAGAACATAATTCAACTAAAAGACATGTCACCTACATATTTGGTTGGAACAAGACATGTCATTCCACCCATTTCCTCCAGCATGAAATAGAATTCTGCTAAACATATGCCTGGAACCAACCCTGTAACGTTTACATTCTTGTTGTGAAAAGGTCAGATGTTTTACACTGGAATGGCTTACTAGAAAAAACATTTTTGACAAATGAAGTAAAACAATAAGAACAGAAGAACAATGTAATATACAATGGGTTAATGCCAAATAATCTCAGGAGAATAATAAACTTTGTGATTTATATAAAATTATTTGTATTATTATGCTTATTATTATGCATTTAGGTGGCATGTTGATGGGTGCCTTAGAAAGCCATACAGAAATAAAACACTGTCTAGAAGAATATAACTACTGTTGTACATATTCTTGGGTTTGTCATTTTTGTGCCAATTACACTGAATAATTAAGGCCACAGTTGTTTGTGTTGAATTTTGAAAAGTCTGTATTACTAACTGATGAAACTTCCTCCCATTTTCTCTAATCATGCTTAAATTTTTTAATTTCAACACATTTTTCCCCTTTTACCTGGCAAGGCTTGGCATTCTTGCTGTCGCTGGTCCCATTGGCAGTTGAGGTTTAGTGAACAACTTTTGCAGCTTGTCAGCTTATTACAGATCTGTTCGTTTCTTACATGGCATTTGGTGTAGTTTTTCACTGACTAGAATATAAGTACACATACAAACCATGTTAATTCTCTGAATGGAGTCAACTTAAAAACTTCAGAAGGAACTGATTGATATATATATACAAGCAATAGCAAGCAAATTTTAATGGAGCTTAAATTGTGAAGCTTACTCATGTACTACTATTGTTTGAAATTAGAAGGAAAATATTAGGATAAGTATATTTTCTAAATTTTAAAATGCATCTTTTAAAAAAGAATTAAATGAGACACAAAATCCAATATTAATAAAAAAAACTTTTTTAAAAGCTTTTAAGAATTTGACAACTGTCTTTGATTTGATTAGAAACAGCACAAGCCAATGGTTGCTTCATAAATAAATTGTAGAGATGCATATTTCTTGGGCTAGTAAACTTGCTTTTTCTAAGGTCAAGTGAACATATTGCTCAGTTAACATCTAGAAGGCCTGACTTGAAGAACCTATTGTTGTTATGTGCTTTCAAGTCGATTGCGACTTATGGCGACCATATGAATCAGTGACCTCCAAGAGCATCTGTCGTGAACCACCCTGTTCAGATCTTGTAAGTTCAGGTCTGTGGCTTCCTTTATGGAATCAATCCATCTCTTGTTCTATTCCCTTCTATTTTCCCAGCATTAATTCCGCTCCGCCCGCCCACACGAAGCCTGGGCAGGGGGAGCACAGTTGTGGCTAGGGGGCAAAGCTGCAGCTGCCATTTCAGAGGAGGGCAAGTTGTGAGTCGCACATAATGTGTATGTGTGATGCATTGCAAGAGGGGGCGGAGCACCAGGGGCTTATTTAACCCCTCGCCGCCCCTCTCTCCTCCTTTGGCTCATGATGCCCACCCCTCCCTCCCTCCCTCTTTTATGGTGTGATCAGGGTTGCTTCAGGGCCGAGCAGGAATTTTTTATCCTGCCCACTCTTATTGGCGGTCAGGTTTTTTGCCTGCTCCACACTGTGAGGGTGGGAGGGAATTGGGTTAGCAGGTGTCATGATTAATAGGTGGTTTGGGCTAATTTGGCTAATTTGGCAAGCTGAAAAATTTATGCCCCTAGTGGGGCATGTTTGTGGGACATGGAGACGGGAAGGTGCGGGAAGGGAAGTAGGTAAGGACAGCTAGGTGGCCCCCTTAGGCACCTTTGGAGGTGACTGGTGGTTCTGGAGGGCTGTCTCTCAGGGCTTTATGGGCTGAGGGCAGGATATGGGCTGCTTTTGGGGCCAACTTACCTCATCCACCCGGAGTTGTATGGCCCCGGGGGGGGTGATGTGGGAAGACCCCCATGCTCACCTACGTGTGGCCAGGGCAAGGGGTAAGCAAAAGAGGCAAGCTGCTTGTATGGGAAGCTGCTTGCTTATAGATAGTTCCCGCACTTAGGCTTCCCCTCTGCAGGTCGCTTTAATGGGTTTGTTATAGTTTAATAAAGTGGCCCTTTGTTCAACCCAAACTGCTGTTGTCTGTGTTTTATTTCGCCCCTCGGCCACAATTGTCTTTTCTAGTGAATCATGTCTTCTCATGATGTGCCCAAATTAGGATAACCTCAGTTTCATCATTTTAGCTTCTAGTGACAGTTATTTGTCTTTTTTGCAGTCCATAGTATGCACAAAGCTCTCCTCCAACACCATATTTCAAATGAGTTGATTTTTCTCTTATCCACTTTTTTCACTGTCCAACTTTCACATCTGTACATAGAGAACTGGAATACCATAGTCTGAATGATCCTGACTTTGGTGTTCAGTGATACATCTTTGCATTTGAGGACCTTTTCTAGTTCTCTCACAGCTGCCCTCCCCAGTCCTAGCCTTCTTCTGATTCCTTCACTATTGTCTCCATTTTGCTTAATGACTCTGCCAAGGTAGTGATAATCCTTGACAAGTTCAATGTCCTCATTGTCAACTGTAAAGTTATACAAATCGTCTGTTGTCATTACTTTAGTCTTCTTGACGTTCAGCTGTAGTCCTGCTTTTGTGCTTTCCTCTTTAACTTTCATCAGCATTCGTTTCAAATCATTACTGGTTTCTGCTAGAAGTATGGTATCAGCTGCATATCTTAAATTACTGATATTTCTCCCTCCGTTTTTCACATCTCCTTCATCTTGGTCCAATCCCGCTTTCCATATATTATGTTCTGCATATAGGTTAAACAAATAGGGTGATAAAATGCACCCATCTCACACCCTTTCTGATTGGGAACCAAATGGTTTCCCCATATTCTGTCCTTACAGTAGCCTCTTGTCCAGAGTATAGGTTGCGCATCAGGACAATCAGATGCTATGGCACCCCCATTTCTTTTAAAGCATTCCATAGTTTTTCATGATCTACACAGTCAAAGGCTTTGCTGTAATCTATAAAGCACAGGGTGATTTTCTTCTGAAATTCCTTGCTCCGTTCCATTATCCAACGTATGTTTGTGATATGATCTCTGGTGCCTCTTCCCTTTCTAAATCCAGCTTGGACCACTGGAATTTCTCGCTCCATATGCTTTGATTTGGATTTTTGCATTGAGCAGGAGGTTGGACTTGATGGCCTTATAGGCCCCTTCCAACTCTTTGACTCTATGAATCCTCCAAACTGTAGGTTGGTAAGAGTGCTGGGGATTGTAGTACTGAGAGGGGTAATCTACAGTTCCCAGGATTCTTTGAGGGAAGCCATGTGCTTTAAATGTATGGTGTGGATGTGACCCAGATAGGCAAAATCAGTAATACAGTGGCAAATTCAGAAGTGCAGGGTCCCTTCATGTACGTCACAGCCATGGCCCCCTTATTTTGTTGCTGGGTTGAGAATGAGATTCTTGTTAATGCCTTCTCCCACAACAACAGATGTCCCTAGGAGCCAAAAAGCATAAAAGGGGAAAGTGTTAGCTGCTGAGAAGAGTCTTCTCAATGGCTGACTCACTTCCTTTCACTCTGATTGGCTCCAATCAGCTGGAAAGGACAAGGAAGGATATTAGAAGACTCTTCTCAGTGGCTAACACACTCCCCTTTCATGCTGATTGTCTCATAGGATGCTAAAGACATAGGGACGCTGTTGGGACCCTGCTCCCAAAAAAGTAAAGGATCTAAGACCCCCTGAGACGTTGGACAACTACACCCCTGGGCAAAATGAAGAAGTGCTGTTGTGCAAGGTGAAACTTGATGATACTTTGGAGATCTCGCGCTGTAAAATGATACTTTTATGGATCCACCATCACCCCCAAAAATAAAAACTTTTTTTTCAGTAAAACTCTACAGAAGCTAGAAAAGGAGAAAAATACTGCATATTTCAGGATTCTGAGAGACACTCTAGAGTTTATTGATCTCCTCTCTAAATTAGATAGTTCTGCTTATATTTCTTATGTTGCAGTTTGATTTCTTTTTAGGTGTCACATTAGCAATATATAGAGTACATTGTGCCTTTAAAGCAGGAATGGGGCTGCAGACAGAATTTCTGGCCCTTTGCTGTACCCATCAATCCCAGGGTTATGAGTCTCATCTTTAGGAATGCTACCTAAGAAGCAACCCAGGGAATACTGACTCATTCACAATTTGTCCTTTCCAAGGGGTGGGTCTGTGAATGATGTCATACCGCATAAATATGCCTCAGTGAGGTATACTTCCTTTGACGAGGCTGTGACAGTAATAAGAAAAGGGGGAAGGGGCGTTACTGGTGAAATATAACATAAAGTCAGCCTTTCCCCTTCTGCCAGTACACCAAGATGATGTTGACCTGTTGGGTTTTAGGTTTCAGGGCCAGTATTGCGTTGACAAGGCAACGCCGATGGCCTGTTCCATCTCTTGCTCTGCCTTCAAAGTTTTAGTACTTTCCTGGAATAGGCAGTTAAGGACAAGTCTGGGCTGTCCCTCACTGTCCATTACTTGGATGATTTTTTGTTTGTGGGGCTTGCTGGCATCTGTTGTTGTCAGTGTCTGATTGATGCATTTGCTGATTTGACCTCTGACCTTAGGGTGCCTCTGGCACCTGAGAAGTCTGAAGGCCCAGCAACTAGTCTCACCTTTCTGGGCATTCAGCTTGACACTGTGCCGCAGTCTTCTAGATTGCCAGAGGACAAGCTCTCTGCTTTGAGGGTCAGGTTAAGGGTAGCCATGTTGGCCAAGAAGCTCAACCTCTTGCAACTCCAGGAGTTGGTCGGTCACCTGGTTTTTGCATCCAAAGTGATAGAACTAGGCAGGGCATTTTTGAGATGTCTTTGTGATGCGATGAAGGGAGTGCGTTCTAGGCTCCATCGCATCTGAGTTTCTGCCGGTATGTGTGCTGACTTACGGATGTGGCTTACGTTCCTCGAGGAATTCGATGGTCTTTCCTTTTGGAGGGCTGAATCGCTCTTGTAGACAGAGCTATAGGTGATGTCAGATGCAGCTGGTGGGCTATGGTTTGGCATCATATTCCGCTATCAGTGGTGTGCTGAGAGATGGCCAGAGGCTTGGAGAGATTCAGGGATCCCTGCTGACCTAACATTCCTCGGGTTTTTCCCAATTGTTGTCGCAGTGCACATTTGGCCTTTGGCTTTCTGGAACCGCACAGTGTGGTTCTAGTGCTACATCTTGGTGACGGTCTGTGTTGTGAACTCACAGACGTTGCAGTCATCTTGTGTGGTGCACCTGGTCTGGGCATTAGTTCTGCAGTACCTGCACTTTCATATCTTGTTTATTGCGTGGTATGTTCCGAGTGTGCAGAATAGCACTGCTGATGCGCAGTCTCTATTCCAGATGGAGCATTTCAGGGAGTTGGCCCCAGGTGCAGCACACGATCTGATCCCGATGACATCCAATTTGTGGAGCCTTGGAAATTAAGAGGCAGGAGCGGTCATCATCTTTGTTTTGGCTCCTAGTACTGTGAAGGCCTATCATCAATGTTGGTCTGATTTTCAGTGCTTTGGGATGCATAGTGCACAGGACTTAGCTCAGGACTGGCCCATCCCGGTGGATCACCTCATGCGGTTTATGTTATTCCTGCAGGCCAAAAGCAGGGCAGTTAGTACCATCACTGGCCACCTTTCTGCATTGGCCTTTGTATACAAGGCCAGTGGCCTTTCTGAGCATACTTCAGATTTTAGGATAAGGAAGATGTTAGAGGGATGGGCACATTCATGCCCTGTGGTTCCTAATAAGCAGAAGTCTTTTGCCCCTGGTATTCTCTTTCAGATAGTACAGGAATTCCATTGCCTCTATTCTTCCATGTATGGGGCCAATTTATTCGTGGCCACAGCCGTAACTGCTTTCTATGACACTTTCCACCCAAGTAAGTTCTTGGCCAGCTCTAGGCTCGACAGTTTGGGCAGGGCCTTGTGTGTTGGGGATTGCGTGCTGGCTGATGCCACCATCCATCTGATGTTGCAGAGGTCAAAAACTGACCGCAAGGGGAGACCAGTTGTCATGGGCCACTGCCCTTTGACTGTGTTATGCCCAGTTACAGCCCTAAGGGCTTTTCTTTCTGTTAGGCCAGCGGGACACAGTTATTTGTTCATCCACCTCAGCAGGTCCACCCTGACGCAGTTTCAGTTCTGGTCCATTGTTCAGAGAGCCTTGTAGGCAAGATCCTGGAGTGTATGGTTTGCATTCTTTCCAGACTGGGGTGGCTACTGCTGCAGCTCTCGGGGGCTTTCCCCCGGATGACATTCAAGCCATAGGCAGATGGCGATCTGCAACTGTCCTGCACGGAGATGAAATAATCGGTCTGAGGTGAGGTATTGTCTTTTTCTTTTTTTATTAAGGTAATGGTTACATCCGAAACTGTGAGCTTCATATACCTGTCTGCTCTGGCTCACTACTTTCCCTAACTATTCTAACTAAGCAGTGTCTGCAGCATATTGGGGAAGTTTACTCAGCACGTAAACCTTGAAAGACATCTGCTTAAGTAGTGAAGGTTTTCTCACGTAAGCAGCAGCTCTGCCTCAATTCTACCTTTTGAAAGTCTCTTTTCTCGCTCCTCACCTCAGGCGAGGGGGGATGAGTCTCAGATGACACCTCAGGAAGGGGGGCTTTGCTAGGTGATGAAACAGGCTCTGGAGCCTGTGTAATGATTGGCTGAAAAGCATCTGAAGTGCCCGGTGGGGAATTCTGCGTGGCCAGGAGCAGTGCGACCATGGGAGCATCTTCTAACAGGTATGATGGCGGGCTCAAAGGGACTGGTTTTTCATTTTCCAATGTGCTGGGCTCGGGGGGATGAGCTCTATCAAATCCCTCCCCATTAAGCTCTCTATCGCCCACATTCCAAGTTTCTTCATCCTCATCAGTCTCCTCCCCCACTCTTGCTCCTGTTCTAGCTCTCCCCCAGTCTGGGTCCACCAGCAGCATACAAGGGTTATGTTCGGTTGTGATGGGTTAATTTGTTCTGACTGTTTCTTTCTTTTCTGTTCCTGCACGTTTGGGGTGCCTACCGGACCTGGCCCATGTGGTTTTCTGTGCCCACTCTATCATCTTCTGGGCTCAGAGGAGGGCCAGTTCTTCTACAGCGGGGACACAGTTGCACCTTTCGACTTGGGCTACGGTGCAGTGGGTGGCTAAAGGGGGAATGTTATGGGGAGAATTTATTCCAAATGTGTTAAGAATAATGTCTGTTGGACGAGTTAAGAATAATGTCTGTTGGCCCAGTACCACGTTTTAGTGGTACATTTGGGAGAGAATGACTTTGTGCAGCGTTCAGGTATTGATCTGCTGCATAGGGTTACCCATGACTTTTGATAGATCAAGAGTAGTTTTCCTGACCTTTTCCTTGTGTGGTCAGACATGCTGGAATATAGGGTTTGGCGTGGTGCTGTTCATCCGAATAGGATTGACAGGGCTCAGCGCTGGGTGAATAAGATGATCCAGAAAATGGTTTTGGCAATGGGGTGGGCCTACATACAGCATGGTCAGAAACGTTATGATTCTCCCCATTTATTCAGGGATGATGGTGTTCACAGTTGTGATTTCTTTTCGAAGGACCTGCAGTTGGGTTTTTCTGAACTGTTCATGTGGGGTGAGAGGTGATCAAGCTGCAGCTGATAACCTCTCGTGGTGTGGAGTTCGGGCAGGTGAGGAAGACGGGGGGTAAACAACAGGTATACTGAGGCATTATTGGGTGAAGGGCACCTTTTAGGAAACCATCACTGCTTGTTGTGGAGGGGACACCTGGGGGTGCCCTTGTGAACTCACACATTGGGGTGAATGCCAGGACGGCGGGGCCACAATGCAGAGGTGGGGTGCACACCTAAGGCTCAGCCAGCAAGGAGGGGCGGAATTGCCGATGGCTGCTGATGTGCCCAGGAGACTGAAGGGATTCTGCCCTACTAGATAGAGTTGAGCTCTCAACTGCCTGAGCGGTTTGAATTTGGTTTGAATTGGTTTAGTTTGGTTGTTTCCTTCATTCTAACAATCTGACTGCAGTGAGGATTGTTATATTTGAATAAATATAACATTTCATCAATATCATGTCTCTGAGTCTTCTTTGCAGGTGTGGTGGCAATGGCGAAACTCCAGCCCACAGGCCTAATTAGGCCCAGCAGGGGTTTGACCCGTGAGGCCATTTTCCTGAAAAACACACCCATCTCAGCTGATGGATACTGAGAGCCAGCACTTTTCAGTGTGTTTCCAAGCAGATTCTATTGATTGTGCATTCCCTTCACACTTAAAGAGAGCTTGGTGTATTTTGTGTTCAGTCATCTATACCAGAACACAAAATGTAAAGTGAGAGGAGGCCCTTAAGAAGAAAGCAATAAAAAATGGTGTGAGTTTAGAATGCATGACATCTGAGGAAAATCTAAAAGGAAATAAGCATGCTTTGCACAAAGAAAAGAAGATTAAGGGCGGGCATGATAGCAGTTGTTGTTTGTTAAAGGAAAAAACCCAGCTGCCACAACATATGTGCAGTGGAAATAATGTCATTTCTTTCTGTGGGAGAGAACAGGTAAGTGTGTGTGGAGGTGTGAATTAAGTGTAGGAAATTTTGCAGTATTCTGGATCACGTGACCTGTGCATTCTTTCTTTCCTTCTCTGATTAAAAATACATAAATTCCCAAATACTTGATAATACTCCTTTGATTTTTATGAATAATGTGTTTTCATTGGGCTACAGACATTTTCTTTATTTTTTGCTCTTGGACTACTTTTCTGTTGTGATACATATTACGGTTCTCCAGAATAATTTAAATGTTTGATTAATAAATTGTTGGGGGTTTTTTTGCTTTCTAGCCCTTATTATATAAAACTCAATACAATTATTTTAAAAAAATAGATTCCCAGATACAAATTAATGAATGGATACAGCATTTGTCTTTTTAGCAATAGCACAGCATTGATACATCAACCTAATTCTGAGAATTAGGGACACTGTTCTCTTGTTAAGTACTACGTTCATTTCTTTTAAGAAAATAGATTCTAGTTATAGACAAGATCATATACATACAATACAATGTACTCTTATTGAACCATGTTGGCATTTCAGAATACACCATGAAACACACCTATTATTTTTCAAGTCTTGCAGAAATGTATTGCAAGATACTCAGATACAAACTCAGAAACACAATCATGTTCTTTTAAAAGTGCTCTACATTGCTATAAACATAACAAATTAGCTAGAACAAAATGATATAAAGTGACAGAAGGTAAGTCTGTAAAATATCCACAGATGAATTTCAGAAATCTTTTTTATACCTATTTGCATTTAGTTTGGCTCAGCCATTATACATTATTGACAATGCTGCCTGAAAGATACATTACAATGAATTTTAAATTGCAAGTAAGCACCATCTGCTCATTTAATACTGTCCTCACCTAATATTCCTTGTTAACGTGTCATTATCACAATGTCAAAATGCTGAAAAGTTCAGGCTGCTTTTGAAAATGAATCCATATGGTAGTAAGCAACATGGAATGTAAAAAAAAACCCTTAAAATATATCTCTACCACTTTCACAACATGGATTTCTGACTATAGATAACCAAAGGCCATTAAACAATGTTTGACTTTCCTTTAAACTACTATTAATTACTCTCTGTGTTCTCTTACATATTCTACTCCCAACACTTATTTATTTTAAATCCAATTTACACATTCTTTTCTGAACAAATCTCAGTAGCCTAGTGTAAATGCAAATCCAATAGGTGGTTCTTGTTAACACTAAGGTTTTAGTCTGAGCTAACTAAACAAATTAAATTCAGAATTAAGAGTGCACATCTGTTGCACAAGTTTTTTTGTAGTTTTAAGAGGAAAATACATAAATGGAAGGTCATGAAAAAACTGCCATATTTTCTTAGTCATATGGCATTTTTCAACTGCCATATTTTCTTATTCAGCGGTAGAATATATACCAAGCAGTCCCACTATCATCTAGAGTGGTTTGTTGCTTCATGAAACTAGCATGAATAATGGCAAACTTGTGCTAGAAGATGGATGACATTTTCTCTTATGGGGAGGCTCGCAAGACAAAAACTGAGCATCAAAGTAGAATTTAACTGTGGTTATTCCCATCACCAGTGCTGATTACAGGCAGCCCAGATGGTAGCATGAAGGCTAGCAGGATTAGTGCACAGAACAGAATCCACATAAGCATCTATAATACAATCTCACCACCATTTGATATCTATTCTTTACAGTGGCTTCTTGCCACCCCCAATAATTCTGGGTTGGCACTACAATCCAAATCAGCCATGAAGAAAGCTACTACATGGTTTCAGGCCAGCTCCAGACACTCTTGGATGAGACCGATTATCTGGATCCATTTCAGTCGGGTTTCAGGCCTGGTTTTGGCACGGAAACAGCCTTGGTCGCCCTGTATGATGACCTTTGTCGGGAGAGAGACAAGGGGAGTGTGACTCTGCTGATTCTCCTTGATCTTTCAGTGGCTTTCAATACCATCGACCATGGTATCCTTCTGGGGAGACTAGCTGAGTTGGGAGTGGGAGGTACTGCATTGCGGTGGTTCCACTCCTGCTTGGCAGGTCATCTCCAGAAGGTGGTGCTTGGGGAACATTGCTCGGCACCCTGGACTCTCCAGTATTGGGTTCCACAGGGGTCAGTTCTGTCACCCATGCTGTTCAACATATACATGAAACCGTTGGGTGCGGTCATCCGGAGCGTTGGAGTGCGTTGCCATCAGTATGCTGATGACACGCAGCTCTATTTCTCCTTTTCATCTTCTTCAGATGAGGCTGTCAATGTGCTGAACCGGTGCCTGGCTGCGACAATGGACTGGATGAGGGCTAATAAACTGAGGCTCAATCCAGACAAGACTGAGAGGCTGCTAGTGGGTGGTTCTTCTGACCAGATGGTGGATGTCCAACCTGTCCTGGATGGGGTTGCACTCCCCCTGAGGGAGCAGGTTCATAGCTTGGGGGTTCTCCTAGAACCATCTCTGTCACTTGAGGCTCAGGTAGCCTCGGTGGCACGGAGTGCCTTCTACCAACTTCGGTTGGTGGCCCAACTACATCCCTATCTGGACAGGGATAACCTGGCTTCAGTTGTCCATGCTCTAGTAACCTCCAAATTAGATTACTGCAATGCACTCTATGTGGGGCTGCCTTTGAAGACCGTTTGGAAACTGCAGCTTGTGCAAAATGCAGCGGCCAGATTGGTAACAGGGACTAGACGGTCTGAACATATAAAACCGATTCTGGCCCGCTTGCGTTGGCTGCCTGTATGTTTCCGAGCTCAATTCAAGGTGCTGGTTTTGACCTATAAAGCATTACATGGCTTGGGACCACAATACCTGATGGAACGCCTCTCCCAATACAAACCCACCCATACACTACGGTCAAGATCAAAGGCCTTCCTCCGGGTGCCTACTCCAAGGGAAGCTCGGAGGATGGCAACAAGGGAGAGGCCTTTCTCAGTGGTGGC
The DNA here is from genome assembly GCF_030035675.1 of Rhineura floridana. Classification (NCBI taxonomy): domain Eukaryota; kingdom Metazoa; phylum Chordata; class Lepidosauria; order Squamata; family Rhineuridae; genus Rhineura; species Rhineura floridana. The sequence goes on from NC_084486.1 coordinate 72,502,142, forward strand.
CCCCAAATTATGGAATGATCTCCCTGACGAGGTGCGCCTGGAGCCAACACTGTTATCTTTTCGGTGCCAGGTCAAGACTTTCCTCTTCTCCCAGGCATTTTAGCATGTGTTTTAAATTGTATTTAAAATATGTGTTTTAAATTGTATATTTGTTTTAATGTTTTTGATTGCTGTAAACCGCCCAGAGAGCTTCGGCTATGGGGCGGTATACAAGTGCAATAAATAAATAAATACATGGACTGCATATCAGTTCAAAAGCCAGTTGGACTCACATGGCAGTAGGTTCTCTTGCATCTTCATTCTGATAAAGTTGAAACCATCTTTGTTTCCTCCCACTCCCACAAATACTCTGTTGCCTTCACTGTTCTCCATGACTTATCAAAAATAATTGCTAGCAGTTCAGCATGTTCATTAGTTAATTCCCTTAAGATCCAGAGAACCATATACAGTAGCCCAATTGATTAAAGTAGCTCAAGGTTTGTTTTGTTTATGTCAGTTTCTGTATATTTTAAGTAGTCCCTTGTTCATTATCAACACCACAAATTACAATTTGTTTTCTGCTTAAGTTTCTGTGAATGCTTGCGTTTGCTTATTAAAAGTTTCATGATTATTCTATGTATCTAAACAGCTACATTTTTATCTAGAAGGTGTAGAAATACATATTTCATATTTTTTTCTATCCCATCTTTGAATCCTGATTTGCTAGATCTCAAAACTGCTAACATGTGTGCTTGGGAATTCCCCGTGTGCATCTAACCACCCACATGGTCCTTAAATATGCTTTTAAAGGGGCAGGATCTTTTACTGGAGTTAAACTACGTGCTGTCTTGAGTATGTGCGTCTAAAACCTCCTATAACTAGAAAATGTGTACCCACAGTAAAACTATTGGAAAAGGAGATATTTATTAGAAAGAATCAAAAGATATTTTTAACAATACATTGATTAAGGCTTGGCAGCATATATGTATACAGTCATGGGCATACATAAAACATTCTACTACAAACACACTTCTGACTAAAAGAAATAAGAGCCTCTTGATTAAAAAGGGGGAAAGAGCAATGGATGATAGAGATAGGTGTAAAGTTACCTCCCATAGCACTGGCACAAATGCTCCTGAAGCTGCGTGTGTGGTAGGGGTGAAGGTGCTGGGGACCCAGGCATTAAGCTCAGGAGTTCTATGCCTGAAGTGATTGCACATCTTTATTAGGAGGCAGGATTTCAGGCATAGGTCCTTCTCCTACCCTTGGGTCTGGAGTCTAGAAGTACACCAAAGGATGCTCTTTGATATCAGTGTGAGAAGTTGAATGAAGATGAAGATACTCCAAATAAGAGACAAGGCACAACAAGGAGGTGGCACACACACCTAGACAAAGATCTATCCTTAAATTGGGTTTTGGGATCTAGTGGGTTATGAAGAAGGAGTTAGATAATGTCAGGGATAATGCCCCATGATGTAAGAGAGAGGAATAAGGGACGGGAATCCTGGTGATGTAATGAGGAAGGAATTGGTGAGATGAGGAATGGGATGGAAAGGGGCATGTATGAAGGGAGAATGTTTGTTTGCTATGTCAAAAAAGTTTATCTCTTAGATGGCTCTCCTGAGTGGATTACCTGTTGGGGATGGTTGCTGTGGCATGTGGCTTCCTGATTTGTCAGCACATCTGCATTCAGACACTATTGTTCTTTCTGGTCCACATTTCCATTTCTATAGTATCTCTAGTTAGTGGAGCAAACCTGTCTGCGGAGTCTGATGCAAGCGTTTTTGGGTCTCCAAACCTGCTTCTAGTGACATTTGGTTTGCCAATTATTTGTGGTTACTGGGTTTAACCAGTTACAGTGTTTTAAACAATGTTACAGTGAATTAATCAATGGAGTTACCCCATGACCTTGCCAGCAAGAGGGTCAGGCATCAAGGAGTAAATAGGACAGAAAATATGGTGAAGACAGAGAGTTTTACCCAAGATCCTTCACTAGCTAAGCCAACTTTTGGTTCACTTCTAAACACACAGTGGAGGCTAACAGCAAAAGCCTTGTAACAAACCAAGATTTATCTTTAGTACAACCATAGACCTTATTGTCTAGGCCACCCTTTCCCAACCAGGGTGCCTCCAGATGTTGTTGGACCACAACTCCCATCTTTCTTGACCATTGGCAATGCTGGCTGAGGCTGATGGGAGTTGTGGTCCAACAACATCTGGAGGCACACTGGTTGGGAAAGGCTGGTCTAGACTAAGAGATGTTGAACCCATACACACAGCCCATCTCCTCCTTCATTTTCAGTGTGCCATGATTATTTATTTTATGTATATATTTATTTAAAGGCATTTACACTTCACCCCTTGCCCAAAAAGTCTGGAATAAGCCAAGATCTTAAGCCAATTTCAAAGCCATTGTTTAAGGTCCCAGCTTGTTCCAACCCTAGTACCTGGAGTATCCAACCTGGATGAAGTAAAAATGAGAACATATGGTTAACTGAAGACTTCTGGGTTTAATCACAGTGGGCTGAAAGAAGGGGTTTGCATTCAAACAAAGTTTCTGAATCAATCTAAAAAGTCTTGGCCCATTTAGCTACAACTCAGTTCAATACAAGGAAAATCAAACCATATCAATACTTTTTCTACAAACAGATGTGCACTCTATCTGCCCTTCATCCATACCAAGTTACTATATTGAGGTCTTTGCCTAGAAAAAGTTTTCTGTTAACAATTGAAGTGGATCCCACAGGTCTTTGATAAACTTAATTTCAAAGCTATAGCATAGTCTAATGATGAGAACTATGTGACAATTCATACAACTGGATGTTTCAGGTTCAGCAAAGTATTGTTCAAGAAATATCTGACCTGCATGTTCAAAAATACTGACTGCCTTCAGCCAGCACGCAAAATCATAATTCAGATGAGAATGTGCAACAGCAAGCCTTGGGCTCATGTACTCCACCTCTCCACTTCAGGCATGACCTTGAGGTGGTAATCAGAAGCTTTTGCTTCCAATTTTCTTTAACCTTAGTTTAGTGTGTTGTCTGACCTTAACTATGTTAACTATGGCTTTATGATGATTTATTAAATTTATATCCCGCCATTCCTCCGGAAGGGAGAACTTCATAATTCATTGTTTGAAGTTAGTTTGTTGCAAAACAAACCACACTTAAGATTAACCACAGTTTTACAGCTTGGACAACACAACTAGTTAATCTAAGGTGGAAGAGAAAACTTCCTAAGTTCTTCCTTGCAATTGTGCCAAAGAAGAAGGAAGAACACTGCTTACTGTGGTTCACCATAGGGTAGACATGTAAAATAAATGTGTTTTTATTTTAGCCTGCTCTGCTAAAGTTATTTAAACACTGCACTCAAAAGTCCCCATTAAACTGGGAGTAGAAAGGAAGTAGGAGGCAAAACAATAAATTTCCATACTAAACAATGTATCATATATTTAGCAATCAGTATAATATTTACATCAGTATAATGTTCACAAACTTGGGGGTAATCTAGTTCTCCACCACATTTCTCCCTTTATCTGTATATTCAGCACTGCAAGCAGGCGGCAATCCTCTGTCACCCACCCCGCTGAGTAGTCCCCTACCATGTGCACAGAGAGAGCTACACTTCTAGGAGACCCCTGTGTACCTAATGTCATGTGCTAGGGGATAGAATGGATCAAGAACTTTGTTTGAAACATTGGGCCATGGGCAAGATGACCTTTAACACACTTTAGATTTCAACTATGTTTCCTGCAGTTTAGCATTCCTGACCTGTTTGGAATTTCAGCTTCATTGCTTTCTCAATAAAGATAATATATGATGTGGGAAAAGACTAAAGTATAATTTCTGTTCATTATCCAGCTGTCCTTGCCTGACAGGCCTTAAATGATATATACTTGTAATATTCTTGCTTTAGTACTCTTTCTTCATTTCCTATCTATTTTTTTTACCTTTGCATTTCTAAGTACCACATACAAAATATCACATAAACTGGTATTTGGAACTTCCTTTTAAAAAATTATTGCATGCAGTTTTCCTAATATTTTTTGCTTTTAAAAGAGAAATATTTATCATTGCTATAAATGTTTTTATCAACTCAACAAAAATACCCACAGCCTTCTGATATGTTTCTGAGGGTTTGCCTTATCACAAGTAATTTTACTCTCCTGTCAACAGCACTACTGTATGCCACTGATAACACACAAGTAAAGTCAGTCACTTTTGATAATAATCTTCATGTTTCTTCTCAAGGGAACATGTATCAGGGTGGTTAGAAGAAGGTGCAAAGGTGGATTTTCTTTTTAGAGTAAGGGTTGAGGTTTCCCCCTCATTTTCTTGCAAACAGTTTTATATATTACACAAAATACGCATAGCCAAGAAAAAAATATCAAAATAAAAACTTAGTAGTAACAGAGAAAGCATCAATGTAAGAATTTACATTGTTATGCTAAGGTTAATTGTAAATGTCTGTCAATCAGATTACTGGCATATAATCCTGAAGAATTATCCCAAAATGTATCAATTCAGACACTATTGCTGTATCTTATAAATTAAATTATTAAATGTATTTGTTCATCTATATCATACTCCACTTATAGTCAAGGTAACAGTTAAAAAAAAGTTGGACCATGTTCCTAGACCTGCTAGGTGGTCTGGGCTGAAATCCTACACACATATACCTGAAGTAAGTTCCCATTGAACTCAATGGGACTTACAATTGAGTAGACATGTATAGAATTAAATTGAAGGTCACCATTTAAATCTCAGTTCAGAGGGGACAATACTGAACTACACCAGAGAGCTGTTGTAACAGCAAAAACAATGAAAACTGTAACATACTTTACAAATTACTATTATTTATTGAAGAACCGTATTTTAGTTCACATATATAAACTGGAAGTAATATGTATATTCTCGGTGACACTATCTCAAACTCAGTCTATAAATGTTACTTATTTGTTTTGAACTTTTTACACCCTGCCTTTCTTCTAATCCAGAGCACAATGCACCTTCACACAAGAAATCATTAGAACAACCATTTAAAATTGTTAAAAGCCATAAAATCATATTATTACATTTAAGTATAACACAGCAGCAGCATAGATAGGAACAGCTGCAGCACTGAGGGACTGGAGAAGACCTGCCCTGGAAGAGAGTACCTGAGCATCTGGGTGCTTGCTTGCTTGCTCCTCTGCTATCTCTTCAGACAACTGAGGTTCCAAGTAAGTGCTGCAAGGACTCAGACCCCCTGCCTGACCTTGACCCCAGACAAAGAGGCTGCAGTCAATCTTGCAGCCTCTTGCATCAGCTCCTGGCTGGGTCAGGGGGCATAAAAGCCTGGCTGCCCTTGGGAAGCCCCTTAGGGAGTCCCAGGGGCAAGGGCACTACCCCCTATTTTTTAAAATAACAATCTAGAGGAGATTAGTAGTGGGGAGGGCATATGGCACATGTGCAGTTCCTGTGCAAGGTGAGAGCCTGTGCAGTGAACTAAACAATAGGAGAAAGTCACCAGATGCTTTCGGAGTGAGAGTCTGCAACTGGCAGAAGGCTGGCCCTCCCTGGGTGTGAGACAGGGGGTGGAGTAGATATGCCCTGTGTGAAAGATATCGAGTGGGTCTGACTGTTCCCAATTCTCTCAGAGGCCTACTGGGATAACTGATTCAGGTAGGTTTTTTTGGTGGGCTCTTGTGTTCATATCAGGTGTTTAGGAGGGGTCTTAGTAAGAAGGAACATGGGTGATGCCACCCCAATTTCAGTGATCATGGCTGGAGGGAGGAATAGCCATGGGGAGGTGGTGAATTACCATAGAAGACGAGGGCAAGCCTATCTAAGCCTTGTTCCTCACTCCTACTCGTTTCATAGATGGTTCCTCATTGCTCATCTGCTGTGCCCACTGGTCTGTGTGTGTTGTTTAACATCAGATCAGTATACAATAAGACCACACTCATCCATGATTTGATCGTGTGCATTACCAAGTCCTGGGTTGGTGACCTGGGAGGAGTTGATCTGAAACAACTTTGCCCACCTGGATACTCGGTGCAACACCAGCACAGGCTGCAGGGACAGGGGGGAGGAGTTGCTGTGGTCTACAGAACTTCCATCTCTGTCACCAGGAAACCACTCTGTCTTGCAGCTGGCTGTGAGAGCATGCACCTGGTATCTGGCCAAGGAGGCAGTAAACTAGGGTTGCTGCTGGTGTCCCATCCACCCTGCTACCCAGCAGCTTCTCTGACTGAGCTGGTGGAGGCCATCTCAGCTGTGGTGTTGGAGGAACCCAGAACGATAGCCCTGGGTGATTTCAATGTCCATGCTGAGGCTGCCTCTAGTGTTCTGGCTTGGGACCTCATGGCCTCCATGACGACCATGGGGCTATCTCAAGTTGTCACCAGCACTAAGCATAGTGCAGGGCACACCTCAATTTGGTGTTTGCTCCAGATTGAGGAAGGGGTGGTCTGGAGATGAGGGGGTGGATGTCACCCCACTGTCATGGTCAGATCACTTCCTGGTGAAGTTAGAGTTACATCTCTGATCCTCCCCTGCAGGTGTGGTGGACAGATTAAGATGGTCCGCCCCCAGAGACTAATGGAATCCATGGGATCCCTGAATGCCCTGGGAGAGTTCCAGCAGATAGAGCAGGTGACCCTGTTGAAGCCCTTGTCACACTGTGGAACAGCGAGGGGCATAGGGCTCATAACATGATTGCCAGAGGGCCCTCTCTGGCATTGTGGAGCAGTTTGCACCTTGCTACACTAGTGAACTAAGGGCAATGAAACAGGTAGGACAACGGCTAGAGTGCAAGTAGCAAAAATGCTATGAGGCTGATCGGGTACAAGCATAAAAACAGCATAACCGTGCCTACTGTGTGCCGGTGAGGTCAGCGAAGAAGGCCCACTTCTCCGCCACCATCATATCCTCAAGCAGCTGTCCAGTGGAGCTTTTCTGTATTGTCAGGAGTCTGTTGACATCAACTCCAGGAAATGGAATTTTAGACCCTTCGGAGGCCCACGGTGAATTGTTTGCAAGGCACTTTGAGGATAAATTTGCTTGCCTATGTAGCAATCTTCATGCCCCATCCATATCTACTGTGGCCCCCAGTGAGTTGTCCTGTGCAACATCTGCTGCAAATTCTTGAGATCAGTTTCAGTTGATGTGGCCTGATGACATGGTCAAGGTATTTGCAACGATGCGGCCAGCAATGTGTCCTCGTGACCCTTCCCCTTCTTGGCTTATTAAAGCTTGCCAAGGGGATTTGACCGAGTGTATCCAGGGTGTGGTCAATGCACTGTTGCATAAGGGAGTGGTTCCAGCCACCCTGAAAGAGGCAGTGATCCACACACTCCTGAAAAAACCCACCATAGACCCATTGATTTGTGACAACTACTGCCCGGTTGCAAATACTCCCTTCTTAGGGAAGGTGATTGAGAGGGTTGTGGTGCAGCAATTCCAAGTACTCTTGGATGAAACAGATTATCTTGACCCATTCCAATCTGGGTTCAGGCCTGGTTATGGGACTGAATCGGCCTTGGTTGCCCTGATGGATGACCTTTATCAAGAGAAAGACAGGGGGGGAGTGTGACCCTGTTATTGTTACTTGATCTCTTGGCAGCTTTTGATATCACTGACCATGGTATCCTTCTGGGCCGACTTGCTGACATGGGTATCGGAGGCACTGTTTTAGAGTGGTTCTGATCCTATCTCCAGGGTCGTTTTCAGAGAATAGCATTGAGGGATTTTGGTCCCATGTGCTATTGAGTGATTTTGGTCCCATGTGCTATTGAGTGGTTTTGGCTCCATGTGCTATGGAGTGCCACATGGTATCATCTTGTCCCCCATGAGTTTAACATCTATAAGAAGCCCTTGGGAGCGGTTAGCAGGAGCTTTGGGGCGAGATGTCAGCAATACACTGACAATACCCAGCTCTACTTCTCTGTAACATCTGAATCAGGAGTGGCTGTGCAAGCCCTGGGCCGCTGCCTGGACTCAGTACTGGGCTGGATGAGGGCCAATAAACTGAGTCTGAATCCTAACAAGATAAAGATACTGTGGGTTGGTGGTTCCCGAGTTCAGATAATTGGTGTGTGGCCTGCTTTGGATGGGGTCCTACTCCCTCTGAAACAGCAGGTCCATAATCTGGGGGTGCTCCTGGATCCATTTTTGTTACTAGAGGCCCAGCTGACCTTAGTGGCTAGAAGTGCCTTTACCAGCTTTAGCTGGTAAGACAGCTGAGGCTATTTCTGGACCAGGATAGCCTGACCACCACTGTCCATGCACTGAGAACCTCCAGGCTGGATTATTGTAATGTGCTCTATGTGTGGCTGCCCATCAGGTTGGTCCGGAAGTTGCAGCTGGTGCAAAATGCGGCAGCAAGTCTGCTCACTGGGGCAGGGTGTCACCAACATGTCACCCCACTGCTGAAAGAATTGCACTTAGCTACTGGGCTAAGTTCAAGGATATCGCTTTGGTGTACAAAGCCCTATGCAGCTTGGGACCAGGATAGTTGAAAGCATCGTACCCCTTATATAGACAGTCTATCACTATGCTCTGCAGGTGAGGGCCTCCTGCAGATACCATCTCATCAGGAGGTCCATTCTGCACAACAAAGGAAGTGGACTTTTAGTGTAGTGGCACCTACCCTTTGGAATTCTCTCCCCTTAAATATTAAACAGGCACTGTCTCTGTTATCTTTTCGGCACTTACTGAAGACCTTCCTCTTTCAACAAACCTTTTAAGTAGAGACCTTATCCCAGTCTGTGTCTGTGTCTGTGTTGGAATTGCTTTTTAATATGCTTTTAAAGCTTTTTTTAAAAAAATGTTTTTAAAGATGTTTTGTTTTATATGTTTTAACAAGGATGTTATATATTTTAAAGTTCCTTTTTATGAAGTTTTAGGGTGTTTTTAGTGCTTTTGTTTGCCACCCTGGGCTCCTACTGGGAGGAAGCGCAGGACAGAAATAAATAAATATAAATAAATAAATACCTAGAGGGAACACACATCTCAACATAAGACAAATTTTAAGCAAAAAGTTTTCACTTGATAGTTAAATATATCAGCTGTGGAATCATACTTAATATCCCCTGGAAGGCAGTTCCATAAACAGGACACCACCACCAAGAATGCCCTGTCACCACCCTCCTATCTTCTGCTAAGGATGGGCCCACAACAGCAATACTTGAAGATAATCTTTTTGGAATACTTGCATATAAGGTCACACTTGTTGAACATTTTGGATATGTCTGCAGCGAGCATTGTTTTGCAATGAACTATAATATGAGCTTTTATTCTACTCTCCTTTTAGGAGAGATATGACTACTTAATATTCATTAACTTCACTATGTATGATAATCCAATAGGTTAGACAGGGCTTTTAAAATGAAAATTATGAAGAGACAGGCCAAATACCTTTTTTCCTAGATGATAACCCAATAATTCCCAAACGACTAGATAAGAACATTTCAGAAAACCTTAGATTATTATGATTGCCAGCTAGGGCTTTGCTTGCTTGCTTGGCCAAAGAAATTGGAAAAGGAGGTGGTTCTATGAGTTTCATTCTTTCTCTTTCCAATCACATTAACTGTCTTTGCAATTAATTTATTCGGAAGTTAATTTCATATGTATTTCAAACATGAGATTATAATGTGACAGTTACATTTTGAAGGTACCAAACAGCAAACTAATGGTTACAAAGCAGTGTCATTAACAAAACTGCCACATGCTCATACATACTCACCACACTGCAGTTACTGTTTGCTGAAATGCATTTCTTGTCATCGCACCATTGACAGCCATTTGTATTGGCAGTACAGCTGGCACAGTCTGCATATCTGTAACATCTGTCATCTGCTGCAGCTATAATACAAGTAAAAGACACAGCAAAGCATCAAGATGAGAGACAAAGGATATCACACACTTTGTAATGTACACATTTAACAGCTGCTGGAAACAGTACCCAGTATTTATCCATTTTAAGTATGACCTTCAGTCCGAGCATGAGCCTAAACATGTTAACTACATTTTATTTATATTCCGTCATCTGTTTGCAACACTTTCTTTGAAGCATTTCTATCAAAAACTCCTTCTTGAAACAAAATCCAAAACATCACGACCCAAATATTGTACATAAATGTTCTAGTACCATTTTTCATATTGTGGCTTTTTTATTTAGTGAGAAAATAGGATCAGCTATCTTATAACACAGTTTTAAGCAAGCATCTGCATGGATTAGGAAATAAATCAAACCTATACTTTCTGTGGCTGACTTGTGCATTAAAAGAACTGGGACAGGCCCTTGAATTGGTGGTTGGCTACAGCTTCTATTTATTTATTAACCATATATTGGGCCCAACAAACATACAAAATACGTAAGGAGCCCAGAGTTGCTTATGGAGTTTGTTCCCTTTACCTCATTTTACATTCACAGCAACCCTGTGAGCAGAGCTTGGAAGATTACTTTAAAAAAGTAATAAATTACAGTTACAGTTACATGGCCCCAAAAAGTAGTAATTACCGTTACAATTACAATTGCTTTGAAAGTAACTGATTACTTTACTTTTCCTCCAAAGTAATCACTACAATTACATTTCAGTTACTTTAAAGAAATGCCTACAAGGTGCTGGCCTTGGCTGCTGCCTAAAACAACATTAAAAATAAACAAACACATATAGAGGTAGTAGAATAATTATTTTTATTAATAAGATAGCAATGGTGGTCTCTCCACTGATAAGGGTGGTGGGGAGGGAGGCTGAGGCCACTACTCAGATCTTGGCACGTCAAACCAAGTGCAACCCCCCCACTCAGCCAGCCAGCGTAATCTCTCTCACTTAACCACCTCCAAGACCCTGCTCTGCCACCAACTAAGGGACACTCACTCAAGCAAACATTTAATAATAATAATAATAATAATAATAATAATAATAATAAAATTTAATTTCTGTGTCGCCTATCTGGCCGATGGTCACTCTAGGCGACGTACAAAATCGTTAAAACACAATATAATAAAATACAGTAATATAAAAACAGTATAAAAGCAATACAGCTGCAACAATATTAAAACAGGGCAGGAGGCATTTCAGTCATAACAATTAACCCTCCCCGGAGATCCCAAAGGCCTGTTGAAAGAGCCAGGTCTTTAAGGCTTTCTGAAATACATTTAGGGAAGAGGCGTGCCGGAGATCTTGTGGGAGGGAGTTCCCCTGAGATGCAAAAAAGTTAAAATACTGCAAATGCAGCCCAGTAGCCAGAGAGGGTGGTGGAGGCCATTTTGTGTGCCATGTGCAAACACAGTATTCACACACATACACACACACACACACAAACACACGTTGTCATCTTTCACCTCCACAGTTCTTTATCTCCATTCTGCTGCTGCCTCCTTCTCCTCCTTTATCCATGGTCTTGACCTCAGGATCCTTTTTCCCTCCACTCCATTCTTCACCACCACTATCCATTTTTTAAAACAATTGTTTTCTCCACTCCACCCAGTCTCACTCTCCACCTCCTCCCTCGTTGCCTCCTACCCATCCACAGAGCATGAGGAAAGAGCGACACTGCACAGAAGCCCAGTTTGAGGCACATGATTTTCATCCACAAATCAGAGGAGCAGAAGACTTCCCCTGCTCCCCCCCGAGTAATGCCCCAAAGTAATTCTGGAAATGTTACAACTGCTCCACAAAAGTAGTAAAATTACTCCTAGTTCTATTACAATCAAAATGTAAAGGAATTACCCACTCATTATTATTATTTTTATTATTACTCTTTATTTTTACCCCGCCCTTTTTCCAAAACTGGAACTCAGGGCAGCTTACAAATAAAAACCACACATAGGTAAAAAACATACAAAAATATACAATTAAAATATACAATTAAAATAGAATTAAACTATCCAACCAACCTTCGTTTGCTGCTGTGTAATGCCAGGTCTGTGGTACAGAAAACACCTTGCATCCATGATATGATCTTGGATGAATCTGCAGACCTGGCATGTATAACGGAGACCTGGCTGGACGAAGCCTTGGCACCTATTCTACAGGCGATGTGCCCGCCAGGTTTCCGTTATGCACATCAGCCGAGGGAAGGAAGGCAGGGAGGGGGAGTGGCTGTCATCTATCGGGAGTCCTTGGTCTTTGCCAGGTCTCCTCTCCATGGGACCAAGTTTGTTGACTGCATGTACTGGAGGTTGGGCCCGAAGGGCAGTTTAGGGATCCTGCTTGTGTACCGCCCGCCTCGCTGCACGGCAGAATCCCTGGCCGAGGTGCTAGAGGTGGTCTCGGGTGTGCGCATGATGTCCCCAGAATTGTTGGTGGTGGGTGACTTCAACGTGCACGCCGAGACCACTCTCAATGGAGCCCCTCAGGATTTCCTAGAAACCATGACTTCCTGGGAACTGCACCTTAGTAATGCTGAGCCCACCCATGTAGCCGGTCATGCTCTCGACCTTGTATTTGTCCTGGGAGAGGAGAAAAGTGCTCTGAAGTTAGGGGCCATTACTTTTACCCCTGTGTCATGGTCAGACCACTATCTGGTAAACATAGACTTCTTGATGCCGCACACCCTCTGCAAAGGCACAGGACCTATTAGAATGGTCCGCCCCAGGCGCCTGATGGATCCAGAAGGATTCCTGACTGCGCTGGGGGATTTGGAACTTGCTGAAGGTCATTCAGTCAATGCCCTGGTGATGGAGTGGAATACAAGGATCACCGGGACATTAGACCGAGTGGCCCCGAAACATCCTCTCCCCCTGGAAAGATCCCTGACAGCACCATGGTACACACCGCGGTTGCATGTTCTGAGGCAGGAGGTGAGACGACTAGAACGCCGGTGGCATAAGTCCCGCTCTGAAGATGCTCAAACACAGGTTAGAGCAGCAATAGCTGCCTATCATGTGGCAATAAAGGCAACAAAGAAAGATTACTTTGCTGCCTCTATTGCATCAGCAGAGTGCTGTCCCAGGAGGTTATTCCAAGTGGTCCGAAGCCTGGTCGGTCCAGTTGCTCAGGAACCCTTGGAATATTCGAAGGCCTCCTGTGACAATTTAGCAAAACACTTTGCTGATAAAATCGAACATCTGAGAAGCTCGATTTTGCATACCGTGAATGCAGACAGTGGACCAGAGTTGACCAGTCATAATGTGATCCAATGGGATCGGTTTCGGCCTCTTCCTTCTGAGGATGTGGACAAGGTGTTGTCAACTGTGAAACCTACCACCTGTTTCCTTGATCCATGCCCATCATGGCTCGTGATGAGCTGTAAAGAGAGATTGGGCGAGGGGATCAAGGCGGTGGTAAATGCATCCTTGAATGAGGGTGTATTGCCATTAGCCCTCAAGGAGGCAATTATAAAGCCCATCTTGAAAAAGCCCTCCTTGGATCCCCAAGATCTAAACAACTTTCGCCCAATTTCTAATTTACCATTCTTGGGCAAGGCCATTGAACGAGTGGTGGCCAATCAGCTGTCAGCGCACTTGGATGAAACGGATTATTTAGATCCATACCAATCGGGTTTCAGGACTGGACATGGAACTGAAACAGCCTTGGTCGCTCTGGTGGATGATATGAGGATGGCACTAGATAGGGGAGAATTCACCTTTCTGGTCCTCTTTGATCTCTCAGCGGCTTTTGATACCGTCAACCACGGTATCTTACTGGATCGTCTGGAGGGATTGGGAATAGGAGGCACAGTATTAAACTGGTTCCGTTCCTTTCTCTCCGATAGACACCAGCAGGTGGCATTGGGAGATGAGGTTTCAGACCCTTGGCCCCTCAACTGCGGTGTGCCACAGGGCTCTATCCTTTCTCCCATGCTATTTAACATTTATGTAAAACCGCTGGGAGCTATCATCAGGAGGTTTGGGCTGCAGTGCCACCAATATGCGGATGACACTCAGCTCTACCTCTCATTTAAGTCCTCACCAGAGTTGGCTGTGGAGACCATGTCCAAGTGCCTGGAATCCGTGAGTGGATGGATGGGAAGAAACAGGCTAAAGCTGAATCCTGATAAAATAGAGGTACTGCTCGTGGGAGACAAAGGAGGGTCGGGAAATATTGAACTGGTGTTTAATGGGGTAAAACTGCCCCTGAAAGACCAGGTCCGCAGCCTCGGGGTGATCCTTGGTTCCAGGCTGACCATGGAGGCCCAGGTTTCATCGGTATGCCGGGCAGCTTGGGGTCAATTGCATCTCATCCGAAGGCTGCAACCCTACCTTCCTGTCCACCAGCTCCCACTCGTAGTACATGCTCTGGTCACCTCTCGTTTAGACTACTGCAATGTGCTCTACGTGGGGTTACCCTTGAAAACAGTCCGGAAATTACAACTGGTACAAAACACGGCGGCTCGTTTACTTACGAACAGCTGCCGTTATGATCATATTACCCCAGTGTTATACAATCTTCACTGGCTTCCAGTTATTTTCCGGGCTCAATTCAAGGTGTTGGTATTAACCTTTAAATCCGTATACGGTTTCGGCCCAGTATACCTGAAGGAGCGCCTCCAACGTCATAAAGTGTGCCGCCCTACAAGATCTGCCACTCAGGGCCTTCTCTCGGTTCCGCCGACTAAAGTGGCTAGGTTGGTGAGGACTCGAGAGAGGGCTTTTTCTGTAGCAGCCCCCACGATTTGGAACTCCCTCCCAATGGATCTTCGACATGCCCCTTCCCTAGATATATTTCGCCGGGGCCTGAAAACTTGGCTTTTCCATCAGGCCTTTACGACCTTTGAGACTTCCAAGGTGAACTAGTTCTAGAACTGTAATATGAACAATCTACTAAATACTGTAATTTTTGCATTGTACTGTACTGGCTATATTGTTTATTGTATTTTATCATGTTTTATTGTACGCCGCCTAGAGTGGCCACTGGCTAGATAGGCGGCCTATAAATTAAAGTTTATTATTATTATTATTATTCGTAACATTAAAACCATGAAACATACACTTAAAATACTAAGACAATTTAAAACATTAAGAATAGGACCATAGAACAATACAACAGACCTTATGAGGCCCTATCTTAAACAGCTTCTAGTCCAAAAGCCTGTCGGAAAAAAAAAGTCTTTGCCTGCCGACGGAAGGATAGCAAGGAAGGGGCCATTCATGCTTCCCTGGGAAGGGAGTTCCAGAACCTGGGGGCAGCCACCGAGAAGGCCCTATCTCGCATCCCCACCAATCGCGCTTGCGAAGGTGTTGGGACTGACAGAAGGGCCTCTCCTGAGGATCTCAACACCCGGGTAGGCTCATATGGGGAGATACGGTCTGACAAATAGCCTGGACCTAGGCCATATAGAGCTTTATAGGTCAAAACCAGCACTTTGAATTGTGACCGGAAACAAACTGGCAGCCAGTGGAGCTGTCGTAACAAGGGGGTTGTATGGTCCCTGTAACCAGCCCCAGTTAGCACTCTGGCTGCAGCTCTTTGTACCAGTTTAAGTTTCCGAACAGTCTTCAAAGGCAGCCCCATGTAGAGTGCGTTACAGTAATTCAAATGGGATGTAACTAAGGCATGCATCACCATAGTCAAATCAGGCGTCTCCAGGAACAGGCACAGCTGGCGCACCAGTCTTAGCTGGGCAAAAGCACTCCTGGCCACTGCAGAGACCTGGGCCTCCAAGTTCAAAGCTGAGTCCAGGAGCACACCCAAACTGCGAACCTGTGTCTTCATGGGGAGTGTAACCCCATCCAGCACAGGCTGAATCCCTATTCCCTGATTTGCCTTTTGACTAAACAGGAGCACCTCTGTCTTGTCTGGATTCAATTTCAATTTGTTCGCCCTCATCCAGTCCATCACTGATGCCAGGCACCGGTTCAGGACCAGGACAGCTTCCTTGGCTTTAGGTGGAAAGGAAAAATAGAGTTGGGTGTCATCCGCATACTGATGACACCGAACCCCCAAACCCCCGGACAACCTCACCCAGCGGTTTCATGTAAATAACATGGGGGACAAAACTGAGCCCTGAGGGACCCCATATGTCAATGGCCAAGGAGTCGAACAGGAATCCCCCAGCACCACCTTCTGGGTTCGTCCCTCCAGGAAGGAGCCGAGCCACCGCAACACAGTGCCCCCAAGTCCCATCCTGGCAAGGCGACCCAGAAGGATACCATGGTCGATGGTATCAAAAGCCGCTGAGAGGTCCAGTAGAACCAACAGGGACACACTCCCCCTGTCCAGCTCTCTGCGTAGGTCATCCACCAAGGCGACCAAAGCCGTCTCTGTCCCGTAGCCGGACCTGAAACCAGACTGAAATGGGTCAAGATAATCCGTTTCATCCAAGAATCTCTGGAGCTGGGCAGCCACCACACGCTCTATTACCTTACCCAGAAATGGAATGTTGGAGACTGGCCGATAGTTACCCATTATAGAGGGATCCAGGGAGGGCTCTTTCAACAGTGGTCTTACAACTGCCTTTTTTAGGCACATTGGAATTCTGCCTTGTTGTAAAGAGGCATTTACCACTCCCCTTACCCAGTCGGCCAGTCCCCCTCTGGCACTCTTAATGAGCCAGGAAGGGCAAGGGTCTAGCAAACATGTGGTGGCTCTTATTTATTTTTATTTTTTTATTTATTAAATTTATATACCGCCCGACTAGCAATAGCTCTTGCCTCTCCAAGAATCTTGTCCACATCCTCGGGCTGTACAAATTGAAAAGAATCCATTGTTATTGGACAAGCAGGAGCCAAAGTTACATCCCTTGAGACTGTATCAATTTTAGCGTCCAAGTCAGAGCGAATCTGAGCGACTTTATCTGCAAAGTGCCATGCAAATTCTTGACAGCGGGCTGTTGAGTGGTCTATATTACCCTCTCGGGGGCCTGAATGTAAAAGACCCCTGACCACTGGACAGCTCCCTGCAGACGCAATGGTGGCAGAAAAGAAAAGTTTCTTCTTTACCCGCACTGCCACGGAGTAGGCCTTCAAATAGGCTCAAATAGGCTCTAGCCCGTATTCGGTCAGACTCGTTCATTACTCAAAAAAGTAATGAATTACAAGTAATTCGTTACTTGTAACTAGTTACTTCCAAGCTCTGCCTGTGAGTAGGTTAAATTGTGAGATTATGACTGCGCCAAGGATACCTATTGAGCTTCATGGCAGAAAGTTGATTTAAACTCAGCTTTCCCCTGGCAAAGTTAAAGATTTATTTATGATATTCATGTACCATTTTTCAGGTGGACCTCACAAAGCAGTTTACATAAGATGAATGCAATAAGCACCCATTCTTAAAAGTTACAATAAAATAGAATATTATATAATCGATTGCTATCATGTATTATTTCTATATACAGCCAGAAGAGCAACTCAGTAGTCAAGGCACAAAGCAAAATGAGTTGGCTTTTTTAAATAAAATTAACATGCAGCCTGTGGCAATTTAATTTGTGATGCCTATGCTGAGCTTCAATCATAGCTGCCATAGACATGTACAATGCTAAAATATGGGGAGGGAGGGCAAAGAGACAAATGCTTCCTAAAAATCAGTACATTTGGAGGGTGGGTTTTTTCCCAGGACAGGGTTCCAAAAACATATAAGTTCCATATAAAATGAGGCAGCTGTAAGATAATTGACTTCAAATGTAAGGTGGGTAAGGATTGCGAATGCTCTGGATCTCCCAGCAGCTTAAATAACAACTGCAGGGTTGTGCCCTTGTTGGGGAAATCTTAAATATACAAACAATAAGCAAAATATATTCTTTTATAAAGCTAGAAAGGTTTATAAAGGTTTATAACATTTTAATAGTTTAGTTTAACATGTAATAAGTTTAGTAGCCAACCAGAACCCCTTTTCTTCTTGGAGCTGTCTTTCCTGACTGTGCTGGTTTGCAAGGAACAACTCGTACTCTAAACAATTATGATAACACTGAATAGAAACTGAACTCTCCAAAACGTAGGAAAAATTGCAGTAGCTAACATGCTTACCTAAATTGCTTAGCTCATTAGCTGGAGTACTCAGCTCATGGCGAAAATGTACTTTTATGTGAAGTACTGAACATTGCCAAATTCACCAGAACATGATGCAGAAAGTAAAGTACCTGTGCAATGCCTATGCAATACTGTAATGCTTATGTCATACTGTGTCATACTGATGTGTAACCTCCTGATTGGTAGATGCTAAAGTCTTTGTTCTGAAATGTATAAAAACCCCAGGTAATCAGAGCCATGTGGTAGTTCTCCACTCACTAAGAGGGAAACTGACCAAGCATATGCTTGTCATCCAATAAAGGCCTACCTTTTTGCTGCAAGCTTGTGTTCTTCGATTTTACTCAAGGACCCCCAGTCCAATGCACTACAAAATTCCCTGTCACCCTCTCAGAAGGCCCCTTTCTACCAGCACCTCAGTAAGTGAAATGCAATTAAATATACTTGTGAACCAGCATTCATCTCAAGGTATGAAGATGGAGAGCTTTACTGCATGTCTCAGAAACACAGTTTTGAGCTACATGTTTGTGTATGCAGTGACTTAAAATATTAACCAGCAAAACAGAGCCAGAGCATTGTACCTCTTCCTAAATCTTGTTTACATACCTTTTCTAATCTAGTGTCTAGCATGTAAATTCATAAGCCAACTACTATTTTGCATTCAAAATATCTAGTTTCTAACAGACACACTACTTATCCTTCACTGAATTTTTCTCTCAGCTCCCCACTCTATTTCTTTTAATCTAAATCCTAAGTATATATTTCCTGAGCACGTCTTTCCCCAAATCACAAATAAAAAAACCTTAATATTATTTATTTTACAGATTTATAAATCTCCTCACAGCCAGAAACTACTAAAGTGATGTACAATAAAAAATGAGATAAAATGCCTCCCCAAAAGCTCTAAAACCACTTCTACAGCTGCACAATTAACATTCCCTAAATAAAAACAAAAACATCTTCAGTAATCACCTAAACATCAAGACGCTAGATGCCTGTCTCATTTCAATTGGTAATTGCTTCCAGAGGGCTAGAGTTGCAGTACTAAAAGCCCAATTTCTAGTACAAAGTACATGCAACTTAGGGGAATGTGGTACTCTCAACAATGCCCCATCTGAGGAGCACAGATGCTAGGCAGGGTAAAATGGGGCAAGGCAATTACATGTTCCTCAAGAACTTCAGAAACCATTAAATAAAAATCTAAGAAGGACATTTTGAAGAAAATACCTGGTGAGTCACAGATACTTTTCATACCCATATACTACTTAAACTAGCCTGTCCATGGAATCTGTCAGAAGGGCCAAATCTTTGTGAATATAAACATCTTGCCGATTATTATTATTATTATTATTAAATAAAAAAGAAATATAAATACAAAGCAAACAGTGAAATTAATCTTTAAACAAGGTCAATGGATCGTTCTAATTAGCAAATACAGATAAGACCTCAAGTCTTCAATTGTTACAGCAGCAAATCTCTCTAGGAGGATCTCATGAGGATCCAGTGACGCTACATCTTTCCTATAAGGTTGCCAGGTCTCTGGTTTTCACCCAGAGACTCCAGATTTTTGGGGTGCTCTGGGTCTCCGGGTGAGTCACCCCAATCTTCGGACACTGAGCTTTCATTTTAAAAACAATACACCAAAATGTCAGCCACTCCCCCCCCCACAACTTTTCTTAAATGAGCTCATAGCTGACTGCTCTAACTCTGCCCTTTCAGGTTTGTAGGCAATAAACCTGAGTTTATAAACCAATAAACCAATAAGTCAGGGGTGTGATTGACAAGGGATTTGTTGACCTCCAGGCAATAGCTGGAACCCATTGCAAGCTCAGAAAACTGTTGTCTTTTTCTGCTTGTCTGAAAATCTCAAAAATTGAGTTAAGTATATAGCTTTCAGCAGTAGCAAAAATCCTTCTCTCTGTGTTAATGAGATGTAGAAAAAAATCACAGCAGGATCTTCGTAGGCAATTGTTTACTGTAAACAATTTTAGTTATGATTATATTAAAAGTGTGCATGCAGGATTTTTTAATTACTGGCAAAACTTGTTTATTATACATTTTATCTTTCAAATAATTTTTGAACAGAAATTTAAAAGAAACATACATGCAGCTTAAGAATACAGTGTGTTTGACTCCTCATAATTAGAAAAGTATAACAAGTTTAAATTTTCCTGGGCTGTTGAAGAGGGCAGTTTATTTGTCTAATTCATAGCCCATTTTGAAAACCTTCCCAATATGACGTTTTAATCCTATACTGATTTAGGCATATACTGAATTAGGCAGGGTTTACTGAGGTGTCACTGCTTTTGTTTTGTAGGAAACTAATACCGATTTTGTTCTTTAAAAAGATGTTCTGCAATGACCAACTGGTTTTAACAATAAACTATTATAGGGGATATATGCATTTTTACATCTCCAATGTGTGTATATATGGAGTCTTTCCAACAACCCTTTGAGGTAGGTTGCTGATTGGAAACCAAGGCAGCTCACAATAAGAAATAAAGCCATTTAAAATCCAATAACCATACAACAAGTATAAACAGTAGCAAAAAAAACTTAAAGTGACATGATTCTGAATTTTGGGTTGGGTGAGTAAAGTTCCTTATCACTTGAGCTTGCAGTCCTGTGTACGCTTCCCTGTTTGAGTAAGCCCCATTAAATACATTGGTAAACATACATAGGATTGCAATATAAATATTTTTACAGGTTGTGTAAATAATAAACATCTTTGACAGTCATGCTTATACAGTAGGGCCCCACTTATACGGCAGGTTAGGTTCCAGACCCCAGCCAAAAAGTGAAAACCACCGAAAAGCAGATCAGCTGTAGCGCGGGGGTCTAGAACCTAACCTGCTGATCATGCGGAGGAGGAGAAGGTCAGCTGTAGCACGCTACAGCTGATCTTCCCCTCCTCCTGCGTGATCAGCTGGAGTGGGGGTCTGGTCGCACAGCTGAATGCAAGCTACTCTGTAACAGGAAAGCAGAAAAAGACTCCCCTGCATATAAAAATCCAGCGTTTCAGAGAGACCCTTCCTGCCTGCTGCACTAGTTTTTTCACCTGCGGGGTTCCTTGCCAGGGAGGGCTTTCCATCCAGTGCATTTGTACACACACAAGGAGCCTCGCTCCCTCCGGCAGCCCAGTCGCCCCCCCCATGAGAAAGGAGGCTGGCAACATGCTGCCAGCTTGCTCAACCTGAAGGGGAAGGATGCAGAACTCTGCCCATGCTCGCCTGCCTGCCCTGACGCCTCCACTCACCCAGAACCACCACGTTGCGCACCTCCCTGATGAACCAGCCATTGGGGTAGACAGGCAGCAGCTGCCCGGTACACCGGCTCCTGCGTACACGGTATGCGGCCTGGGCGCAGCTCCAGATCGCCTCCAGCAGGTAGCCTAAACTGTCCAGGGCCCACAGAATGCGTAGTGGCTGTAGCACCAGCCAAGCCGCACCTCACCCGACAGCCCAGAGCAGCAGCAGCAGCAGCCCCAACAACAGGGCCAGGCCCCCATTACCCAGCAGCAGCGCTGCTGCCCTGACAATGGAGCACAGCAGGAGAACGGCCAGCTCCATTGCACCTTCACCAGAGGAGCCTGCCTTGCCGCCGCCCCTCGCAGTTATAGCCGCGGCCTGCCTGGGGGCGCATCGCCCACCCTGCCCAGCACGGTCCAGCTGATCATGCCAGAGGAGGAGAAGATCAGCTGTAGCACACTACAACTGATCTTCACCTCCTCCGGTGAGATCAGCTGGAGCATGGGGAGCTCCAGCCCCCACTCCAGCTGATCGCCCTGCTGGCACCATATTTGCTGAACACCAAAAGGCGAGGCGCTGAAAAAATATTTCTTCATACAATGTCCCAATAAGTATCTGATTTAACACTATGATTGTACATGATTATTTCTTCTACATTTTAAGTGTGCTCTTATTACTTGGGGTGTTCATGGTCCCCCTCTATTGTTTTCACTCTGAGAGGCAGATTAGACTGAGAGATGGTGAGTAGCCCATGGTCGTCCAGTAAACTGATTTCCATTTTGAAAAATTAATTAAAATGATTTACATGCAGGCCAAGTTTATGAAGTATATCCACATAATGCATTTAAAGCACATCCAACTCACATTTAAAATGCATGACTTCCTCCAGAGAAACCTGGGAAGTGTAGTTTCCTCCTCACAGTTATAGTTCCCATCACCCTTAACAAACTACAGTTCCCAGGATTCTGTGGTGGGATTCATGTGCTTCAAATGTGTCTTGAATGTGCTTTAAATGCATGGTATGGACCTGCCTTAGGTATGTTGTGCATTCATTAATGAATTGAAACGAACAATTTTAAAAGATCCTTTTTTAAAACAGGGAACGGGCTGTAGCTCAGTGGCAGGGCATATACTTTGAATGCAGAGGTCCAAAATCCAATCTCTGGAAAAGACTATTGCCTAGAATCCTGGACAGCCAATGCTAGTCCATGTCATCAGTACTCAGCTAGATGGTATCAAATGGCCTGAGTCGGTATAAGGCAGATTCCTTTGTTCCTAAAAGTGGAAAGAGACCCAAGGGCCACAGTGACTGCAAAATTTATTTATGTATTTTATTTACAACATTTATATACTGCTTTATTGTAAAAAACCTAAAAGAGGTTTACAGAAGGAATTAAAACAATAAAATTATTAACAGAATCAGTTAAAGACAGGAATTTAAAAACACTCAAAATAGTAAAACCAACAATGAGTTAATACAGATAAAAAACATAATAGCTCCTACATGCCTGGGTTGGCTTGTCTAAACAAAACATGTTTTTAGCAGGTGCGAAAAAGAGTACAATGAAGGTGCCTGCCTAATGTCAACAGGCAAGGAGTTTCAAAGTGTCTGTGCTTCCACACTGAAGGATCAATTTCTCATAAGTGCACAACATATACTATATGGAACCCGTAACATGGAAAGCACACCTTGAACTTGGCCTGGTAGCAAATCAGCAACCAATGCAGATTTCAGAGCAGAGGCATTATGTGCTGATAGGGTCTCACTCCTGCCAGCAATCATGCCACAGCATTCTGCATTAACTGCAACCCCCGGGTCAGGTTGTGCTGCATGGGAATTTCTGTGACCTTGGCTGACTGGCTGTCAGGATATTTTTAGTTTTAGTTAAGAACCCTGATTGGTTGTGGGATGCTGATTTTTCTGCCTTCCTCATAGAAATCTTATTGTGGTTAGCAGGCCCCTTCTGTTTTAACTTTTAAACGCCTACTGAAAACCTTTCTGTTCCGCCAGATTTATGCAGACAATTAAGATGTCCTTTCACAATAGTTGACCTTTGTTTTTATTGTATTTTTAATGTTTTTATTGTATGGTGTTTGTTTTGTTTTGTTTTGCACTTGTTGTAAACTGCTTTGATATTTTTAAAGAAATAGCGGTATACATATAAAAAATAATAAACTAAATAAAAACCTATACATGGTGTGAGTGCCAGTGTGGTGTAGTGGTTAGAATGTTGGACTATGACCTGGGAGACCAGGATTTGAATCTCCACACAGCCATGAAGCTCACTGGGTGACCTTGGGCCAGTCACTGTCTCTCAGCCTCAGAGGAAGGCAATGGTAAACCACCTCTGACGCCACTTAGCATGAAAACCCTATTCATAGGGTTGCCAATCAACCTGAAGGCAGTCCATTTCATTTTTCATACATGGTGTGTCTTTACAAATGTCTCTGACACCTGTATTTTGCCTTACTGTCCTTTGACCTCTTTGAATTGCTATCATGTCCTCCTGTGCTTTCATTACCTCTACCATGTGGACAATCATATACATTTCACCCTCCTTCTTCAGATATTATTTAACCCAGACATAATGCTCCTCAGCGCATGTTAACTTCTCTCCAGCAATCAATTTCATTTTTGAATAGACAAAGATGGTTATATAGTAAAGTCATTCAGGCAACATGGTTTTCAGCTATAGGAATGGACTCATCCACACAAAAGGCTGATAAGAAGAGGTTCTGTCAGTAGAGGACCTATTGAGAGATCACTAGGTTGGGCTTAAATCAGTGTTCCAAAAGAGACCTGCTTGGCTCAGAACAAAATGAAGTATGTTTTTTAAGTATTCCTAGAAAAAATTAATTTATTACCAGTGTTGAATAAGCTCAAATAGGAGCAATCATTTTAATCATTTAACCAAGGAAAGCTATGGAAGGCAGGGCATGAAATACTATCAAGAGGTTACTGCAGGAAAAAGCCACCTTCCTGAGCCAAATTTATATCAAAATTCAACTACCGCCTCCTGCTTCAATCATGTCATCACACTCTCTCCTATATTTGAAATCCTTTATTACATTCTGATTTCTTGACACATCCATTTCAAACTCTTCTCCTTATCATAAAGCCATGATGGCCTTTCTATATGCTTTTCAGAATCTCATCCTTACTCTTACACTTTTCAAAGACCTTTCATTTTACTTCACCTTTCAGTCCAGCAGCCACATCTCATCTCTTTACCTTTCATTTATGAGGTTCTCAATAACTAAAGAACTGTTTTGTCCTAATCCAAAAAGTATCTTCTTGTGGCTTGAAAAAGCCCTTACAATGTGTCATCCTCAACTAATACCTCTTCTGAAATATTCTCCAGTTTTACCAATTCAGATGTCTTGCACTGTTTCTCTTGCAATACTTTTTTCTTATCTTTTCTAACATTTTTTCACCCAGAAAGGGACTGCATCTTTTTACAGTAAAATTAATAATTCCTAACCATACTTCTGTTCACCCAAAATGTCCCTCTACCCAATTTCTACAGATTCCTCCTTTCTGCTGCAGCTCCCCTGCCCTGTTCTTCCGGAGCATGTTCCAACCCACAGGAACAGCTGAGGGGGGCAAGTTACAGGGGACTGCACTGTGGTGGAGGGGGCCAGAAAGCCCTATACAGAGTTCCACTTACACATTTACAGATCAAAGATTGTGAGATTATATTTTACAATATATAGATATTAAAATATTTTTACTAAGCTACTAAAGGAATATGAAGGAAATTTATGCTAATCTGTTAACACTGAGTACGAGTTGTATGTCTTTATATGGCACTCAACAGAGGTAAATTATACTGATTTTACAAGATATATTATATCTATTTTGTATCTTTTGTACAAGGGAACAATCACCTTTATAGATGCAAGTAAACATTTCTAGAAATACCTTTCAGACCTCACACAGAATATGAATGTAAAGGGGGAAGTAGTGTTGTGGCTTCTGGCCCTGTCCCATCTGTGTATTCATCAGAAGTGCAAGAGAAACTATGCATACCAATGCTACCTGTGCAAGCTCTGTCTGCACAACCAGGGCCTTGTCCATGTAGCTTGAACACATGTAGGAACTCTCATACCTGCTGCTGAATATATTTAGAGAGCAAGGCCAACACACACAGTCCTAATCCCTCTATACAGGGATTCAGTTAAACTTGTATAAGGTATTATTGTTACTATGATTAAAACAAAGTTTAAGGGACAATTCACTTACCTGTTTTTCTGGAACACTTTGCCCTAAGAATATTAGCATGTCCAGATTCCCATGACACACAGCGATTTTTGTTCCATAAGCACCTTAACCCTGGCCCAGCAGTTTTACAAAGCTCTTCATCTCTGAATGCTTCACAGTTGGGAGGTTTGTACACAAGGATGTCATTTAACAGAACACTTGAAAAACCTCCAAATATATACATGGACCTATAAAGTAAAATAAAATAATGTGTTTCAAGAAGGACATACACCATTCAAGGCCATGACCCTTGCCTTATTTACCATCTCCCTTTTATGGGAGGGGGAAAGAGAGAGAGAGTATTCACAGTGACTTGTCATAAAAACAGGGGTGGCTAACCACCTGGTGCAGAGGCTTGATGCAACTCCGAAGCAAAAAAACCCCAAAAGCAGCAATTTTGGTCGCAGCAAAAAGAGGTGGGGGATTAAGTGGATACAGTGCTGGAATGGGAAGAAAAGCCTAGCCCAGTACTCTGATAGGGATGCAAATAGTCCCCTACCCAGCAATCAGACCTCTCCTCAGTTCAATGTGCATGGATCTGTTGAGGAGAGGGGTGCTGTGTGTGTGCAGGCATCCTGTGTTTGTGTGTGAAAGAGAGTGTGGAGTGGCCACACTCACTACTGGCATATAGCTCTCAAAGAGTTGGTCAAGGGTAAATAAGGTCCTTGGACCAAAAGAGAATGGCCACCCCTGCCTTGCATCCCAAGGGATGCAGCAGGCTACAGTATATATATCACTGGCAGGATCTGACTGGATTATGCAAAATTAAACACCTATGAAGTCCCATTGGTTTCCATTAAGCACATGCTTACTTTTTCAATTAAAAAATGAAACAGATTTCTCAATACTTTCCTTGGCTGAATTGTACTCATGCCCTGCTTTGTTCATCCGAAGCTTCATGAGGCTACCTACTCAACAACCTCAAAATTATTACTATTGGCAATTAGGTCTTATTTGAATATTTAAGACAACATGCACCACCACACAAAATGGATAGCAACACCTGGAGTGGGATCCCATCCCACTTCTTTTCAGGCAAACCGAAAACAATCTTACTTCTTTTCAATAGATGTAAAATCACCCCAGAATGCTACAAAGAACAAGGTTGCACAAATATTGCAAAAGGTCCTTTAACCCAGGCAATAATCGTTTGTGGAACTAGGTGAGGCAGACACTTGCTCTGCTCAATCTTGAAGAAAAAGGAAGCTATCTATCCAATGTCCTGTCTGTCTCTGCAGTGCACACAATTATACAGTGAGAGTATCTGGGAACTCTTGCCCACATTTAATAAGGTTTTGACATACTTCATAGTGGCCTGTATCTAACTGTTGTGGAAATGGTGGGCAGCCTGAGCAATCAACCTTTTCCCTCTGCAGTCCCCTGCACCACCTGAGAAGCTTATCTAGAGTGTTGAGAGCTCTCTTGAACAGCATGGACTGTGTCACATACAACTGTAGGGAGGAACTGCCCGAAATTTTAGAAAATGTTATCATGTAAGCCACCTTGAGAGAAACTTGCGTGGAAATAAGGCATATAAATATTTAAAATAAATTAAAATAAATAAATAATATAGCATTAGATTTGTAGGTTCATATTTGAAAGTTTCATATCTTTCTTCTCTGCTCTCAATCAAGTGAACAAAATTGGCAGTTCCTTCTCTCCAAACAAGAAAGTCAGGCTGGTGAAAAAGAGGTTCCCATGTCCCTTGTGTTGTGAGGCATGCTTAGGGCTAGATAAATGTGAATGGCTGAAAATACCCAGCAAGCTTCATGGCTGAATGAGGATTTTACTTCAGGTCTTCACAGTTCAAGTCCAGTACATCCCTCTGGCTTTCATAAGACAGTCATAAATAAGACAATAATGAACATCAGTTGTCAATTAAGAACGTATAAATTTAATGTATTTATTTTTGACTTTTTTTGAAATGTATATTTACCCATTGCTGACAACAGCTGAGTGACCAAATCTGTTCACATCACGATGAAGTTTAGGTTTTGGAAGAACTTTCCATTCATCACAAGCTAGTAAGACAACATAAAATAATACAATTTCCCGTTACTAAGGTTCAAGATGATATATCTTAATAATAGCACAAACTGACATATTAAAATCAGCAACAATCCTTAGTATTTAAATAGGATGTAAGTATCAAGCCCCAAGCTGAAGAAATTGGTCATTCCTGTCTTGAGTAAATGTATAAATAAAACCAAAGTAGAACTGAGAAGGAATGAAATTGTCCTACCATCTTAAGTTTTGTCCCTTGTCATGATTGCTTTTTTTCTTTTTTGGGTGGAGAGGATGTTTTGCCCAGGAGTTTCAGGGATTCACAGGTAGTGATATCAAGCTAATCCAAGCCAATTTTTTTTAAATTCCCCTCTCATTCCTTGATCTTGATGAGAAGTAGGAAGGAATGGGGGAGAAATCTGATTCAGTTCACATTTAAAGCCAAATTTATCAAATTTGTACTTTGCAAAACAAGAACTGAAACACAGTCATTCTTCAAAATTTGCACTTATCTGAATTTTGTGGTGCAGTTCTCCAACTAACCAATGTTTTACAAAGATGCATACATTGGGGAAAGTGTCATAAAAATGAATATTTTAGTGAAAATAGCATACAAAATGCATTGCTTTAGGAAAAAAATCCTTCCAAAAATGTGTACATTAGAAAAAACTGCCTACAACAATGTGTTTAGTAGGAGAAATTCTCACTAAAAAATTGGAGAATTTTCATGAGGATTTTTTTTAAAAATTGCAAATTGCTGCAGAAATACACAGAACTGAATTTAAGAATGGAAAAATGAGAAACTGAGAGAACTGAAATTGACAGATCCTTCCATCTCTATAAGTGGACTATTGTTTATTGATTCCATGAAAATATGAATAATTATTGCATAGTATATGCATTGTTAATTATTATTTCACAATTATAATGCAAGTTTATATGTATAATTGCAAAGATTGTGCTGATGGTTTATCACTAGCAGAGGGAAAATGAAAGTTGTTTCACACTCCAGGATGAGAGTCTGCTTTCGTGGATCTTGCCCCCACCCTGAGTGGTAGACAGGAAGGGAGCGGGTGTTGTATGCCAGGTTTGCAGGGTTTCTCCTTTTTTCTCCAGGTTCTTATAATATGGGGTGATTGAGTATCTTATCTGTTGTTTG
This sequence comes from Rhineura floridana, assembly GCF_030035675.1. NCBI lineage: Eukaryota > Metazoa > Chordata > Lepidosauria > Squamata > Rhineuridae > Rhineura > Rhineura floridana. The sequence goes on from NC_084486.1 coordinate 72,530,685, forward strand.
GTTGGCTAGTGTGAGAGAAAACTGGTTTCAGCCCCAGGGTGAGAGCCTGCTGGTGGAATCTGTCCTGCCAGGTGAGAGACAGAAGGATTATGTGTAAACCCTAGGTGAGATATAGGGATAGCTTTCTGGTTTTTTGCCAAAGGACTAATCTGAATTCCTAACGTATATCCAGTATGATTTGTATTTTGTGATTTTGCTATTTCATATTGCTCTGATTCATTTATTGTATTAGTTGTACTTCTATTGTGCATTTCTTCTGCATTATAAAATGTTGTTTTCATTGGTTAACAATAGTGCATTGGCAAATTCAGAAGTACAGGGTCCCTCCGTGATAGCCATGCCACACCCCCTCACAGCCATGCCCAAAGGATTCACCTTCCCTTCTGCAATTACAAAATTATACAACCATAATAAAACTGCTGGATGCATAGGCTTTCCCCCCTCTCAATCTTTCTCTATGGGGGCTAAACACTGTCAGAAACATTTTGATTTTCAGAATTCTGAAATGAAGCCAAGTATGGGACTAGGATTTGGGAGACCAAGGTACTTTGCCATGAAGCTCACTTCTCACTTACCTAGGAGCTAATCAGCATGAAAGGGGAAGTTGTGTTAGCTATTTAGAAGAGTCTTTTCAATGACTGACTCACCTCCTTTCATGCATTGGCTCCAATCAGCATGAAAGAACAAGGAAGCATATTGTTAGCCAAGTGAGAGGACTCTTCTCAGAGGCCAGCATCCTCCCCTTTCCTGCTGATTGGCTTGTACACAGGGACCCTGCTCCCCAAAAAGTAAGGGGTCTATGACCTCCCACGACCCTTGACAACTACACCCCTGCTTGCTAATGCTTTGTTATTATTGTGAACTGCTTTGACCTTAACTTGGTTGTTAGGAGAGCAGCATACAAACATTAAATTAAATAATAATATACACATATTACATATATATATATACACTCCAGGTTTCATAAAGTAATTGCATATAACTATAAAAACACTTATTTATACATAAAATTATTTATTTATTTATTATTTTATTTATATCCCGCCCTTCCTCCCAGCAGCAGCCCAGGGCAGCAAGAAATATGCTACAGAAATATATGTATAAAGGGGTGTAGCCTCATGCAGTATGAGAAATGCCAGATGTCCAAGCCAGATTTAGAAAGGGAAACAATATTGCAAACATACATTGGTAATGGAACAGACGAAGGAGTTTCAGAAGGAAATCACCCTGTGATTTATAGATTACAGCAAAGCCTTTGACTGGGTAGATCATGAAAAACTATGGAATGCTTTAAAAGAAATGGGGGTGCCACAGCATCTAATTGTCCTGATGCGCAACCTATACTCTGGAATGTTGGAAGATTCAGGACAGACAAAAGGAAGTACTTCTTTACTCAGCGCATAGTTAAACTATGGAATTTGCTCCCACAAGATGCAGTAATGGCCACCAGCTTGGATGGCTTTAAAAGAAGATTAGACAAATTCATGGAGGACAGGGCTATCAATGGCTACTAGCCGTGATGGCTGTGCTCTGCCACCCTAGTCAGAGGCAGCATGCTTCTGAAAACCAGTTGCCGGAAGCCTCAGGAGGGGAGAGTGTTCTTGCACTCGGGTCCTGCTTGTGGGCTTCCCCCAGGTACCTGGTTGGCCACTGTGAGAACAGGATGCTGGACTAGATGGGCCACTGGCCTGATCCAGCAGGCTCTTCTTATGTTCTTATGTTCTTAATACAGTTGTTTTTAATCAAACACATATTGGACTTGGGTGACTGCTTGTCTCTGATGTATACATTTCTATTTTAAAAAATGAGAGATTTCATTTTTTTATGTTTTCTGTAACTATATTCTGATGCATATTGTAAGAGTGTGTTTTTAATCTGGCCAAGGGAACGGCACAGAAGATTAAACTTGCATCTAATTAATCTTTACATGAATTTTAAAATAAGAAATAAATTATATGTTCCATTTGTATTCTATCAGAGTAATAATGCATGGAACATGAGACTGAAAAAATTATATATAATATATGCTAAGTGCTTTAATTTTCTAGGAGCAAAAATAATGTAGCATTACAGTCTTAGAAATAAAGAACATTGTTAATTTTATTAATTAAAAAAATAAGTTATGCAAAGTGTCTAGCATTACATTCATGACTGTCCCAGTACATACACAGTTGATTACCATTTCTATATTATGTGACAAGAAAATATAGCCATTAGAGGTAATCTATTGAAATGACTCTTGGGGCCTACACATTTTAATTCAGTACTACAAATACAAATTATAGCCTTGAAGAAATTCAATACTTATTCCCATATCAAATGCGCAGAGAACTCTCTGTATTAAAGTTGTAATCAAATTCAAAGATATTTGAAATATTGATAATTCATGCAGTCTAACAACTAAATAGAATGCCATATATAATGGTGTGTGCCTTAGCAGCATGGCCACAGGAGGACTAGTCTATTGGTGTTCATTTCACTTCAAAAACCAATTATACAAACCAACACTGATGTACATAGCTGGAAACTTTTGCAGCAGCAGTAGTTTAAGGAAATGCTTTCTTCCTGTTACATAGTGCCATAATTCTTCAGCTTATCAGAGCAGATCCGTACCATACACTCCAAGCACATGAAGTCACCCAAAGTATTATGTAGTTTGTTAAAGGTGCTGAGAATTTGCAATTCTGTGAACGGACAGCCACAGTTACCAGAATTCTTTGGGGGAAGTTATGTGCTTTAAATGTGTGTCTGATGTCCTTTAAATGTATGGTGTAGATCTGCTCTCATCAGTCTAATGAAGTCCTGCTGACAATCAATGAACTAAACCTATTATATCTGAAACAACATGGCAAGATCCACTTTGTGCTTTTTTGGAAAAATCTGTGCACATGCTTATTTCAAACATCAAACAATTCTTAGTAGTTATATATTTAAGACTGGATCAGTGACTACAGACAGATGTTCCTAATTCATAATATGAACAACAATTTTTGCAAAGAAATTTAAATGGCGTTATCAGAGTACTAAATGTTACAAGAGATTTTCCTGGTCAAAAACCTTAAGAGCCACTTAAAGACAATTGTAGTTAAGTGGTGTATATATAAATTGTCCAAATAAACAAACACAAGAAAAGCCCTGCTGGATCAGGCCAAACACCCATCTAGTCCAGTATTCTGTTCTCACAGTGGACAACCAGATCCCTACGGGAAGCTTGTAAGCAGGACCCAAGTACAACAGTGCTTTCCCAACTTGTGATTCCCAGCGACTGGTATCATAGACATACTGCCTCCAAGGGTGGGTACAGAACATAGCCATCATGGTTAGTATCTCTGTAAGTTTGTCTAATCCTCTTTTAAAGCTACCCAAGTTGGTAGCCATCACTACATCTTGTGGGAGCGAATTCCATAGTTTAATATGTGCTGTGTGACAATGTTGTTTGTTCTAAATCTTCCAACATTCACATTCATTGGATGTCCCCAAATTCTAGCATTATAAAGGAGAAAAATGTCTCTCTGACCACTTTCTCCACATCATACATAATTTTATACAACTCTGTGATGTTGCTCTTACTTGTCTTTACTCTGCACTTAAAAAGCCCCAAGCATTGTAAACTTTCCTCTTGGGCAGTTGCTCCAACCTACTGATAATTTTGGCTGCCCATTTCTGAACCTTTTCCAGCACTACAATATTCTTTCCGAGGTGAGATGACCAGAACTGCATGTGTAGACTATTGTTCTGATAAGGGTCTAACAATACTTTAACATGTATTAATTTCCCCAGAATACAGATGGCAATGTATATCTCACTGAAAGCAATGCATGTCCAATAAGATAGCATACTCATTGCAGCATGAATTTTGGACTACATATCTGATTTTCACCTATTGCTCCTGATCCTGTTGCTGTTGTCGTCATCATTATCATCATCATTTATTACCCACCCTTCACCCAAAGGCCCTGGGGTGGGTTACAACCATTTTAAAATATGACATTAGAAACAACTTAAATCCTAAAAAAGGGTGGGTCATAAAAATACATGTCTCAGGTGTAAAATGCCAGGATAAAGAGGTGCATCTTCAGCATTCACCTAAAACAGTACGGCAAAGTGGCCAGATGCACCTCAGTGGGGAGGGAGTTCCACAACTTAGGCACCATCACAGAAAATGCTTTCTCCTGGGCCACCAGCCCCCAAGCTTCTGAGGGTAGTAGAACTACTAAAAGGGCCCCCTCTGTTCATCTTAACATCCCACAGCATCTATAGGGAAGGAGGTGGTCTTTCAGATATTTGGGACCTAAGTCATTTAGGGCTTTAAACACTAGCATAAGCATCTTAAACTAGCCCCACAAATGAACTGGCAACCAATAAAGCTGTTTTCAAACAGGGGTTATATGAGTTCTAAAGGGAATCCCAGCCAGTAATCTGGCTGCTGCATTTTGGACCAGTTGAAGTTTCCAAGTCATCTTCAAGGGCAGCCCCATGTACAGCACATTGTAATAATCCAATCTGGAAATTACCACAGCATGGAATACTGTGGTCAAGACATTTCCATCCAAAAGGAGCCGAAGTTGGCCAATCAGCCAGAGCTGTAAAAAGGCACTCCTAGCCACTGCTGCTACCTGACAATGGTGAATGCAGGAGTACCCCTGTGCTGCAGACCTGCTCCTTCCAGGGGAGTAGAACCCCATCCAGAACAGGCCATCTCCCCACTTCTCAGACATGAGAACTCTGGACACTTAACACCCCTGTTTTTTCAGGATTCAGCCTCAATTTATTGGCCTACATCCAGCCCATCACTGCCTCTAAGCACAGTCAAGCACCTCAGTCGCCTCTCCAAATTCAGATGGAACAGACAAGAGTTGGATGTCATCTGCATATTGATGGCACTTCACTCCTAGAGTACTAGGTTCCTAATGGGAGGAAGGGCGGGATATAAATCAAATCAAATAATTAAATAAATAATAAGTGGGGAATAGATGCAGAATTTATTATGCACTGAATTTTTGGTTGTGTCACTGTCAGCACTAAAATGGTAATTTCCTTGGGGGCTTCAATTTCACAGCACAATAGCAATCATTCAAATAGCAGACATTAGTAAACAGTTGTAAACAATTTCATCCTGTTTATATAAACTGAATGAAGGAGAACCTTGAAATCCTGTTATTAGCATGAACCAACAAATTGGTTTAGCTTCCACAAATATCTCTTTTTAATGTATTTATTTAACTCAATGAAAGCTGTGTGTGTGTTTTGGAAGGACTCTGTGCTGCTGCAGCTGTTGCCATTTGCCCATAACTTTGCCATATTTTCTTCTGCTCCTATAAAGGGGAGGGGCTGCCTGAGGCAGTGCATCAGCGCACACCTCAGCATTGCACTTGGAGTCGTCTTGGAGTCAGTTTGGAATACATCCCCCACCAAGAAAAATCATCACCACAAGTGCTTTAGAGACACGGGCAAACCGACAAATTGTTGTGATTGGAAGCCTGCCCCTCTTTAGGGTGGAAATTTGATACGTGAATGGTTTTTGTTCCCCAGGTGAGAGATGAGGGAAGTGTCATTGCCTACTATGTTGGAAAAAATGGTTTTTATACACCCAGAGTGAGAGCCTGGTGGGGATAGTTTCTGCTCCCTTGAGTGAGAGACAGGGGGAAGTGCTTGGTATGAATGTTTTATTCAGAGCTTCTGTGTGCGTTATTTGGCTGTATGTATGTAGGTTTGAGTGGTTCTAATGGTATGGATATGCAAGTGTGCTGTTTTTAGTTTGTGAGGTTGAATTACATAAGTGCTTGTAGAGTGTGATTTGAGGTGTGTTAAAATAGTAAGCTTGAGTTTGTTGGTTGAGAATGTTGATATGTCTGAACACAAGTACTGATTTTGTAAGGGTGTGTTTGAGTAAACTAAATATCTATTTTTAATTTTAGTTAGATGAAATTCTGTTATAAAGGGGGCTAGTTGTTTTAATTATTTTGCCTTATCACAATATGATTAAAAATGAGCTCATTTTGTTTAATCTACTATGTTTAAAATATGCTTGTTTTTTAACTTTTTTTTGAAGGCTAGGGGATATTTTGTTTAGTCTACTATGTTATGATTTTTTTCTTTTTTTCATGTACTTAATTTTATATGCAATGTTTATACTATATGCTGATACTAAAGAGGATGTTTTGGTCAGTTTATTTTATTTTATCAATTGTAATTTTTTGTATCAGCTGTTTTAAGATGTTTCACTTATGCTGTACTCCACTTAGAGTTTTATTTATATATAAGCGGTATATAAATGGAATAAATAATAATAACTCAGTTAATGTTGTTGTGATAAAAATGTGGCTTATCCTATTATAGCCAAAAAATAAAATACTTAAATTTTAATTTTTACATAGGAAGACACCTTTTTAGAATGAGATACTTAAATGTCATGGGCCCCATTGAGAACTTTTTGCAGCACTGGGAAAATGGGGAGGGAGTTGCAGATGTTGGAGAAGGATCTGGCAAGACCACAGAGGAAATGCTTCTTGAAAACCCTGTCAGCCTTGTGCCCAGTGATCCTGTTAATGTTTCTACTAAGGAAGACCTCAGCAGCCCTACCTTGCCTGTGGAGAAGAGTGAGAAATGTAGTCTACCATCATTGCTGGCACCTAGCCCAGACTTCTTCACTGAGCAGCCAGGCTTTAATGAAGCTGCTGGACAATTCCAGAGAGATAAGGATGGGAAATGTTTCACAGAGTCAGAATTGACAGTTTCCCCAAGGTCACTGTCATGGCCCCGTCAGAGGACTCATCAGACGAGGATGACTCGGAAGTTACAGCAGCAGACCCAGAAGCAGCAAACCCAGAAGGAGAAACGGAGGAAACTCCTGAGAACCCAGCTCCTTCTCCCCCTCAGCTGCAGAGCACCCCAGACACAGCTGAAGCCCTTCAGCCAGACGCAGAGAGTGAACAGGATACTCCCCCTGCACCTGCAGAACGTAGACAGCAGAAGGTCAGGCAGAAGAGGGGCAGGCCTGTCCACTTAAGGCCAAAACGCCGAGGGCTCACACCGGCTGACAAACCTGCTCCTTAAAAGTCAAACCTTGGCTTCAGCTTGTTGCTGACTACAACGTCAGGCGTGACCACTGTGTGTCTTCCTATCCCCTGAACCTTGACTTGGACTGATCTCTCGGCAAACTAGACCCAAACCTTCACTGACGTCTCTTCTGGATTTCTGCTTGGCACATAAGCTTCGAACGGCCTCTGCCCTTATCTTGCTTCCTCCTTGCTAGCCTGGCAGATTTATAGCCAAGCTGCCGGCTGAGGACTTACGGCCTGGCAATTACCAAGGAATCTCCAGCCCTGCCTGCACCCCCACCGACACTGCTGTCTCAGTGAAGAGCTGACAGTCACGCAGATGGGAGAAGAGATGGTTACAACTTGAGAAATTGTCCTCTTTTCCCCAAAAGCCCCCACCTTGCTTCAAAGACTACAGAGTGCTAGATTTGGCTCATGCAAGTAGAATTACCACCCCTTCCTTTTATTTGGAGTGTCTTGGGGTGAGAGCTTTGTTACGACAACTTTCCATTGCTTTCACAGTCTAGCTGCACCTGCTGATGTTCTGAATTCTGATTCATGCCTAGCATGTTTTGATGTTACATTCCTTTGCTAACCTGTGGAATAAAACTCTCTGCAAAACCCAGTTTTCAACTCCTGAGTCTGCTTCAGTGGTTGGGATCCAGGACAGTAAAAGCTTATTAACAATGCTTTATATATTAAGGTTAGAATTCTTAAGTTCTAGACATTAACACATATAGTACTTACCTATGTCATAGGCCAGGAAATCAGAAGAAAAGCACTTTGCACCATTACTTAATGAAGTATCATTATGAGTGTTTCCACCAAAAATTAGCATAGCTCCACTGATCAAGACAGCTGAATGCAGATATCTTGCAAAACCACTCTCTTTCAGAATTGTCCTGTTCAAAAAAGATATTGCAAAAATACAATGATTTTAAAGAATATTTATTTAGTTATTTATTTAGTTCAAACAAGTGATGTCCAACCAGTTGTGGATAAGTAGCATTCAACCAGTTGCACTCCTCCTGAAGGATCAGATTTAGTGTTTGGGAAAACTGAACCTACTAGTGTTTAGGAAAACTGAATCCAGACACAAGTGACCTGCCTCACTACCCGCCTAATCCAATCCACCCTACAACCCTCTAAAACCAACCCACAGAACCAACCTAATGAACCCCTCTCAGCTGTCATCCTCTCATTTATACCTTCAGACCCTCAAACGCTCAGCCAATCATCATACAACATTCTCAAACATTCCAACCCAAGTACTCCCCCCTCTCACTCAGTCTATTATTTATTTATTTATTCAACTTTTATACCGCCCGACTAGCAATAGCTCTCTGGGCAGTGAACACAAGTACAATAAAATCACACAATACAATACAACAGAGCGTATAAAAACAACACAAACTAAAATCAATTACAACATATTTAAAATTGAATTAACTTAAATTGAAATTACTTAAATTGAGATTAAAATGCCTCGGAGAAAAGGAAGGTTTTAACTTGGCGTCGAAAGGATAATAGTGTTGGTGCCAAGTGCACCTCCTCGGAGAGACTATTCCACAGTTCGGGGGTCACCACTGAGAAGGCCCTAGATCTTGTCACCACCCTCCGGGCCTCCTTATGAGTCAGGACCCGGAGGAGGGCCTTCGTAGAAGACCGTAGTGTGCGGGCCGGTTCGTACCAGGAGAGGCGTTCCGACAGGTATCGTGGTCCCGCGCCGTATAGGGCTTTATAGGTCAATACCAACACTTTGAATCTGGCCCAGAAGCACATTGGGAGCCAGTGCAGGCAAGCCAGAACAGGTGTTATATGCTCAAACCGCTTGGTCCTAGTTAGCAATCTGGCCGCCGCATTTTGCACTAGCTGTAGCTTCCAAACTGTCTTCAAAGGTAGCCCTACGTAGAGCGCGTTGCAGTAGTCCAAACGCAAAGTTACCAGAGCATGTACAACTGATGTGAGGTCCTCCTTACACAAATAGGGACGTAGCTGGGCTACCAACCGAAGTTGGTAGAACGCATTCCGTGCCACCGAGGCTACTTGAGCCTCGAGTGAGAGGGAAGAGTCTAAGAGGACTCCCAAACTACAGACCTGCTCCTTTAGGGGGAGTGTAACCCCATCCAGGACAGGATATATATCCACCATCCGATCAGAGAAACCATCCACCAGCAGCATCTCAGTCTTGTCAGGATTGAGCCTCAGTTTGTTAGTTCTCATCCAGTCCATTGTCGCGGCCAGGCAACGGTTCAGCACATCGACAGCCTCACCTGTAGATGATGAAAAGGAGAAGTAGAGCTGCGTGTCATCAGCGTACTGATGACAACGCACTCCAAAACTCCTGATGACCACACCCAACGGCTTCATGTAGATGTTAAAAAGCATGGGAGACAAAACCGACCCCTGCGGAACCCCACATTGGAGAACCCATGGCGTCGAGCAATGTTCCCCAAGCACTACCTTCTGGAGACGGCCCGCTAAGTAAGAGCGGAACCACTGCCAAGCAATGCCTCCAACTCCCAACTCCGCGAGCCTCTCCAGAAGGATACCATGGTCGATGGTATCAAAAGCCGCTGAGAGATCAAGGAGGATCAACAGAGTTACACTCCCTCTGTCTCTCTCCCAACATAGGTCATCAAACAGGGCAACCAAGGCCGTCTCAGTGCCGAAACCAGGCCTGAAACCCAATTGAAATGGATCTAGATAATCGGTTTCATCCAATAGCGCCTGGAGCTGGCCAGCGACCACTCGTTCCAAGATCTTGCCCAGGAATAGAACATTCGCCACTGGTCTGTAGCTGCTGAAATTTTCTGGGTCCAAGGAAGGTTTTTTCAGAAGTGGTCTCACCGCCGCCTCTTTCAGACAGCCAGGGACCACTCCCTCTCATAAAGAGGCATCTACTTACCACATATACTCTAATAAACCCACACTTACCATATTTACAATATTATATATACAGGGACATCACAGACACCTCCCTCCCTGTGATCTGCGGCAGGGAACCTGCCACGGAAGGGGAGCACTACTCCCCCACCATAACAAGAGCGAGTGAGCAAGCGAGTGGGGGGTGAGTGGGGGGACAGGGCGAGCGAGCGAGCGGGCAGGCAGGAGGGAGAGCAGGCAGGCAAGGGGGAGGACAAGCAAAGGAGCCAGCACTGGGCAAGTGAACGGGCATGGGCGGGCCGGCAAGTGGGCTGGCAGCTCCTTCCCTGCGATCCATGACAGGGAGCTTGCCACGGAAGGGGAACACTACTCCCCCACCATAACGAGGGCAAGTGAGGAAATGAGCAGGGGGACAGGGGAGGGCGAGTGAGTAGGGGAGAGGGTGAGCGAGTGAAGGGGAGGATGAGCAAGGGAGCCGGCAGAGGACGAGCGAGCAGACGTGGACAGGCCAGCAAGTGGGCAGGCAGCTCCCTTCCTGCGATCCGCAGCAGGGAGCCTGCCACAGAAAGGGAGCACTACTCCCCCACCGTAATGAGGGTGAGTGAGCGAGCAAGCAGGGGGTGGGGAGAGGGAAAGCGAACGAGGGGGAGGACGAGCAAGGGAGCCGATGGAGGCTTTTATTTGCATCCGCAAGTGAAAAAAATGCTATGTTCCACTTTTCAGCAATTTTCGCTTTTCTGCAGGGGTCTGGAACCTAACCCGCCATATGAGTGGCACCCTACTGTACTCCAGTAATCCATGCACACATAACATTTGAGTAAAATACATTACCACAGTCACACAGTGACCGCATTTACATGTAGCACTAATCCAAACCATGGCTTAGCACAGACTTAGCACATCCATGGAGAAGATCAGAGCTGCTTTGCTCTTCACTAGTTCACTGCAGAAGCTAAATCAAGGTTTATTCTTGGCTACAGATTGTAGTTACAGAGGACAGAGCTTAACCACAATCCCAAATTCATATGATATGTGACAGCTAAGCACTGACCTAATAGCCAGAAAGTAGCAAAGCAAGTGCAAGTTTCTACACCAAGATATAGTTTGGCTTATTGTGATATGCAAAATAGGCCTTTATATCACGATTATACAGTTGGTCAAAAAAAGAATGCACTGGTTATACCAATAAACAATAATTTAAAATTTTCTGGTTAAAAAAACTTACCATGTCCTACTGTTTACTTCGTATCTGTAAAGATCATCAACCAATCCATATTTATTACCAGGCAAAGCTTTGTATCCACCGTGAACATAAACAGACTTTGTTGTATCATCATAGACACTGGTATGGCCATATCCACCTTGTACAATGGCTCCTTTTGTTTCTGGGACAAGCCAAGAATTCGACCCTTTAAAAAAAGGATATAACAAAAGATAAAATGCAGGAAATCAAATAAAGTTTTACTCTCATACCACAGAAAGTGTCCTTTAATCGAGTAAGTAATTCTATTAAAGTAATCCAGCACAGGCTGCAGGGATGAGGCAGAGGAGTTGCTGTGGTCTACAGAACTTCTATCTCTGTCATCAGGAAACCACTCTGTCTTGCAGCTGACTGTGAGGGCCTGCACCTGGTGTCGGGCTGAGGAGACAGTAAACTAGGGTTGCTGCTGGTGTATCGTCCACCCTGCTGCGTGGCAGCTTCTCTGACCGAGCTGGCAGAGGCCGTCTCGACTGTGGTGTTGGAGGAGCCCAGAATGATAGCCCTGGGTGATTTCAATATCCATGCCGAGAGTGCCTCCAGTGTTCCAGCTTGGGAATTCATGGCCTCCATGACGATGATGGGGCTGTCTCAAGTTGTTACTGGCTCAACACATAGGGCAGGGAACACCCTTGACTTGGTTTTTGCTCTAGATGGAGGAAGGGGTGGTCCAGAGATAGACCATGGTCATGGTCAGATCACTTCCTGGTGAAGTTTAGACTTATGGCTCTGATCCTTCCCTGCAGGGGTGGTGGACAGATTAAGATGGTCCCCCCCGGAGCCTAATGGAATCCAGAGGATTCCTGAATGCCCTGGGGGAGTTCCCACTAGAGCAGGTGACTCTGTTGAAGCCCTTGTCACACTGTGGAATAGCGAGGCGTATTGGGCTCTTGACACGGTTCCCCCGGAGCGCCCCGAGCGCAAGTGGTGAAAGACATGCTGTGAGGCTGATCAGGATGAGTAAAACATCCTAACTGTGCCTACTGTGTGGCAGTGAGGTGGCAAAGAAGGCCCACTTCTCTGCCTCCATCGCATACTCAAGTAGCAATCTGGTGGAGCTTTCCCATATTGTCAGGGGTCTGTTGACATCAACTCCACGAAATGGAGCTTTAGACCCTCCGGAGGCCCACTGTGAATTGTTCGCAAGGCACTTTGAGGGTAAAGCTGCTCACCTCCGTAGCAGTCTTGATGCCCCATCCACATCTACTGCAGTCCCCAATGAGGTGTCCAGTGCAACAACTGCTGCAACTTCTTGGGAACAGTTTCAGTTGATGAAGCCTGATGACATCAATAAGGTGTTTGTGACAATGCAGCCAACATGTCCTCTCGACCCTTGCCCTTCTTGGCTTATTAAAGCTTGCTGAGGGGTTCTGACAGAGTGGATCAAAGGTGTAGGCAATGAATCATTGCGGGAGGGAATGGTTCCAGCCACCTTGAAAGAGGCAGTAATCTGACCACTCCTGAAAAAGCCCACCCTGGACCCATTGGCTTGTAACAACTACCAACCAGTTGCAAATATTCCCTTTTTAGGGAAGGTGATTGAGAGGGTTGTGGCGCAGCAATTGCAAGTACTCTTGGATGAAACAGATTATCTTGACCCATTCCACTCTGGGTTCAGGCCTGGTTATGGGACTGAATCGGCCTTGGTCGCCCTGATGGATGACTTTTATCGGGAGAAGGACAGGGGGAGTGCAAACCTGTTATTCTTACTTGATCTTTCAGCGGCTTTTGATACCATTGACCATGGTATCCTTCTGGGCCGACTTGGTGAGATGGGTATTGGAGGCACTGTTTTACAGTGGTTCCGATCCTATCTCCAGGGTTGTCATGGGGTGACTGTCTTGCGGTCCCCTGGCAGTTGTCTGTGAGGTGCCGCAGGGTACCATTTTGTCCCCCATGCTGTTTAACATCTATATGAAGCCCTTGGGAGCAGTCATCAGGAGCCTTGGGGTTAGGTGTCAGCTGTTTGCTGACGATACCCAGCTCTATTTCTCCATAACATCCGAATCAGGAGAGGCCGTGCAAGCCCTGGACCACTGCCTGGTCTCGGTGGTGGGCTGGATGAGGGCCAATAAACTCAGTCTGAATCCTAGCAAGATGGAGGCACTGTGGGTTGGTGGTTCCCAAGTTTGGATAATTGGTCAGTTGCCCGCTTTGGATGGGGTCGTACTCCCTCTGAAAGAGCAGGTCCGAAGTCTGGGGGTGCTCCTGGATCCATCTTTGTTGCTAGAGGCCCAGGTGACCTCAGTGGCTTGCAGGGCCTTTTACCAGCTTCAGCTGCTGCTGTTTCTGGACCAGGATAGCCTGACCACTGTTGTCCATGCACTGGTAACTTCCAGGCTGGATTACTATGTGTTCTATGTGGGGCTACCCTTGAGGTTGGTCTGGAAGCTGCAGCTTGTGCAAAATATGGCCACAAGACTGCTCACTGGGGCAGGGTATTGCAAACAAGTCACCCCGCTGCTTAAAGAATTGCATTGGCTACCTATTACCTATTGGTCTAAGTTCAAGGTTCTAGTTTTGGTGTACAAAGCCCTATACAGCTTGGGACCAGGATACCAGAAAGACCGTCTTATCCCTTATATATCCAGTTGATCATTGTGCTCTGCAGATGAGGGCCTCCTGCAGATCCCACCTTATCAGGAGGTCTGTTCTGCACAACATAGGAAATGGAACTTTAGTCTAGTAGCACCTATTCTTTGGAATTCTCTCCCCCTAAATATTGGACAGGCACCTTCTCTGTTATCTTTTCCTCTTTCAACAAGCCTTTTAAGTAGAGACCTTATCCCAGTCTGCATCTGTGTTGCAATTGTTTTTTAATAGGTTTTTAAAGCTTTTTTTTTAAAGGTTTTTAAAGATATTCTGTTTTAATATGTTTTTAATGGTTGTTTTGTTTTAATGTATTTTAAAGTCTGTTTTTATGATGTTTTAAAGTGTTTTTAGTGCTTTTGTTTGCCAAACTGGGCTCCTACTGGCAGAAAGGGCAGAATATTATGATTATTAATGATAATGATAATAATGAGAAGCAGCAGCAGCAGCAACAGCATGCTCTCATGAGTATGCCCCTCACAACAGTGAGGTTTACTTACATCTGAATAATATGAAGAGGGTTGTGTTAGTAACCAGCAGTAATTGGAAAGTTCATTTTAAAAAAGGAACAAAATAGTTCAGTTCAAGTTGAATCAAATACACTTTTAATTCATAATAATTTATGCCTGCCACACACAAGGCACAAGAGTGCTGCTCTCCTCCAGTGCCAATCCTAAACCATGCAAAGAACTCAAGTGAATAGTAAAAAGAAAAGACACATTTGGACAATTTGATAATATATATTTTTAATTCAAACATATTTAAAATGAGCATCTGTAATTATGTAAGTGTAATAGAGTGTTGGACTAGGACCTGGAAGACCAGGGTTTAATTCTACACCCACTTAAATGCAGAGCTTGGAAAAGTTGCTTTTTTTAACTACAACTTCCATCAGCCCCAGCCAGCATGGCCACTGGATTGGGCTGATGGGAGTTGTAGTTCAAAAAAGTAACTTTTCCAAGCTCTGCTTAAATGAACACAGTGGGTCTTACTTCTAAGTGAAATGTAGGATTATGTTAGTTACTACAGCTAAATCATACCCCCTCTTCAGTATAGTTAACCATTATATATGTGAAAGACTATGCGTCCAAACAAATATTATATTTAGGAATATGTTTTATTTAAGCTATGTCTGGCTTTTCCCCTGATATTCAGAAAGAACCTCCCTGACCTAGAGCAGAGTATTCAAGTATGATGGATAGTAGTCATTGACTAAAGATTTCCAGTTTCTTTTTTAAAAAATATAACCAGTCTTGTAAACTGCAAGTTCCTGTTGCTCAGAGAAAAAGACATGGCAGGTAGGAAAAACAAGAAGCCAAAATGTTAGAACAAGGAGTCTTTCACACAATATGATCAGCTCTAAATACTGCAGCAGGATGTTCCACAAGTTCCTCCAGGATTCCACTGGTGCAAAGACTCAGATGTTCATACATGGTATCTTTAGGTTTCTTGTCTTTTAAGTTAAGCAGTTAAGCAGGGATTTGCTTTCCTTTTGGACATCTATCCAACTCCTTACTCAAAGTGAAATTGGGGCTAGAACTGTGCAACAATCCCACACATGCTTTGCTAACTGGATTGCCAGGATGTCTGTGTTTTCAACTATTCTCCTGCTCTTTTCCACATACCCACACCCCATTATGAAAGACAGTCCTGGGCTCAGAAAGAAAATAAATATCTGGTCCTCCTGCAAGTACTGCTAAGGTTTTTTGTTTAAATTAAAATAATTATAATTTCTTGCTGTTATCATTAATGAGAGTTAATTATTTTGCATAAGCCCATATCAAATATTCAGATACTTTTAATAAATAAAAATAAATATTAAAAAGTCCAGTCCAGACCAGTCCATTGTTGGGCAGTTTGTCACCATGAATCTCCTCTCCCTCCCACCCTGACAATAAAAAAGGTTCAGTCCAGGTCCAGCTCATGAAGAAACCAGATTCTCCCCATCCCCACTTATGATGCCAGCCAAACAGAGTTTTTAGAGGAAGTTTGCCACCAAGAATGTCCTTTCTCCATATACACACACAGACAATTAAAAGACCCGGCCCAACCCAGCCCATGGAAAAAACAGATTCTCACCACCACCATCACGACATGATGCCAGACAAACATTTTTTAAAGGCAGCTTGCCATCAAGAATTTCTTTTGCTGTTTCTTTCTCCTACAATAAATAGGGCCCAGTCCAGCCTATAAAGAAACCACACACACACACTTTTGATGCTAGCCAAACACTTTGGGGAACAGTTTGCCACAAAGAATCTCCTCTTCCCCCCACCCTGACAATAAAAAAGCCCAGTCTGGCTGCCCATACCCCATTATGATACCAGCTATTTGCCTCCAAGAATCTCCTTTCCCGTTTCTCCTCTCTATAATAAATAGAGTCCAGTCTGACCTATGAAGAAACCAGATTCCGCCCCCACACCCATGCCAGTTTTGGGATGGTTCACTACTATCCTCTCAATGACATGTCTATATATACGTGGCAGTCATGAACCCAGATGTTGAACAATAAATACACAGTGATATGCTGCTGGTAGGCTGACTAGTCACAGAAAAGGAAAGAAAAAAAGATTGTGGTTGCTGCTGCTTTAAGGTGGTGCTTGCAGAAGGAGGGTAAAGTGTATATGCATCTGATTAACCCAGATTGGCTCAGATTGAAATGCATGCCTCTGAGCATTGGGGAGGCTCTTCATAGTCCTGCCCTAATGCTATGGAAATTCCAATGCATTTCTGAGGTACTCCCTCCTGGTTGGTTAGAGCTTTTTATTAAAATGGTAGCACTTCTGTCCCAATTTCAAAAATTACTTTCACATTGCAATGCCTGTTATGTTTAGAAACTGTAGCTTTTTTGGCCAGAATACTGGCATTTTGTACAAATGTCTTTCACACTGCTGCAACAAACGTCTGGTTTTTGTCCCTCACCCGTTGTATACATGTGAACTGTAGTTGCCCCAAAATTCACTGTGTGAGTTACTTTGGGCTTTCCCCCCTCATTTCTGTTGATGTGTGCTGATATACCGGTAGTTCTAAACAAGGGAATATTGTATGTTATTGTATTACTGTATTTTGTACGTCGCCTAGAGTGGCCATTCATTCGGCCAGATAGGCGACTCAAAAATAAAATTTCATTATTTTTATTATTATTTTTCAGTGGGAAATAAAATCAAAACGGAGCTCCGGGAGGTGCTGAGGGGACCCCTGCCCTCCCTAAGCCACTTCTACTAGAATTTATCATTATTATAAACCCTGGAGACAGGAGTGGGACCATAGCAATGATTGTGACTGGCTGTGTTATCCAAAGATGATTGGCCAGAACAATAGATGGTCAGAAAAAAGTTCAGAGTGTCCCCTAAATGTGATGTACTGTATTGAATATGAATGTAAGGAACAGAGAAAGGACACTGGGCTATAAGTTTGGGACTTTAGGGTGGACAGTGCCCCACCTGCTCTTAGTGAGGTGCCTCCACTGGCTCCTGTACTTCAAAATTTCCCACTAAACCACTGGGGACACATCGATATCATCTGTATACATATGACAACAATACAAGTTGGAAGATAACTCTTGGGAAACAGAGTATTTGTTTTCTGAACACATGCCAAAAAATATCAGTTACCACGCTGACTCTGAATCAAGCTAAAGGGAATTTGTCAAGTTAGACCTCTAAAGTAGAGACAAATATTTTTACATGGAATACATACAGCCCTTTAGCCAGCGTTCCTCATTAGGTGGGGCAGCCACATTTCTAGGAGGGGATAGGGGGAAAGCACATATTGCCAGCCAAACCCCCTGCCAACTGGTGGAGAGGATGTGAGGGCCAGGCCAGAGGAAGTGAAAGGCAGTAACCTTCCCCATCACTCCTCCTCAGTCCAGAGAGTGTGTTAACTTACATGACTGAACTTTCATCTGTTGAATTGTCTCACCCTTTTTTGAGAGATCCCCAGGAATACCAGACTCAAAAGCTTAACTTTGCCTACAGCTACAGTCCTCTTTCACCTCTGGTCTGCCCCTGTGTTCTGATTCCATCTGTGTTCTGATTCTTGCACATATCGGGAAAATCAGAAATTAGGGTTGAGTTACAGCTTAGGTGTCCAGCTAGCCAGCTAGCTAACTGTAGTGTGCACAACAATATTTCTGTTCCTCTAGGGCTGTTTGCATCCTTTGCCATCAAGGAATCAAGAAAAAGAAGGAGGGGGAAGAGCAACTATGATTGTGGATTTAGTGAGTGGTTTAAAAGAGGAAAGGGTATCCTTTTTTCAAATCACTGTAAATTATCTCTTTATTTCACCTTTTAGCAATAAGCACCCAACCCTGCTCTGCTCATTATAATAACTGCATAACAAACAAACTCTTACTTCTTACTGCAGACAAGCATGCTTCTTTATTGCTGGCTGGGTAGACAGCACAACTGAACATGAAAATGAAAAGCAGAGCAAAGAAAAGTCCAAGGGGTGGAGTCTAATTCTAGCCATTAACACAAAGTTCTAATATTGAACCCTTCAAAGGTCATGTTACAATACTGACTAGGTTTTTTTTCAGGATCACTTAAGTAATTATAGAGTGATTGTGATCAAGAAAAATCCACCCTCAGCCAGGGAAAGTCTTGAGTGAGCAGGCTTTTGGGGGCTCTTCCAGATGATGCTTTTGTTGTGCACTTGCCCTGGCTTATTCACTGAGTTTTTCAGAGGATCCTATTCTTAAATTGCTCCTGTTCTTAAAAAGCTATCCTTCTTTAAATGGAGATTGTCACTATCTGTCATGTCACAAATTGAAAAGAAGACAATTTCCCCAAAAAATCCTAAGTGGGGGGGCAAAGCATAGCTCTATGGGGCAGCACCCCTGTTCATCCTCCCCAGCTACAGGGCTGCTTATATGTATAAGACTACTACCCGCTACACAAATTACTCCCTGACCGAGGTGCTCGAGGTCGTCTCGAGCGTGCGGGTTCTCTCCCCTGACCTCTTAGTCTTGGGGGATTTTAACCTGCATGCCGAGGCTGCTCTCATAGGAGCTCCTCGGGATTTCATGGAAACCATGACTTCCTGGGAACTGCACCTTTGTAATTTTGGACCCACCCATGTAGCCGGTCATGCTCTCGACCTTGTGTTTGTCTCGGGAGGGGAAGGAAGTGCTCTGAAAATGGGGGCTGTTTCTTTGAACCCCATGTCATGGTCAGATCACTATCTGGTGAACATGGACTTCTCACTGCCACATACCCTCCGCAGGGGTAAGGGACCCATTAAGATGGTCCGCCCCAGACACCTGATGGAGCCAAAAGGATTCCTGAATGCGCTGGGAGATGTGGAGCCGTCAGAAAGTCGCCCAGTTGAAACCCTGGTGATTGAGTGGAATAGGGAGATCACCAGGGCAATAGACTGGGTGGCTCCAAAACGTCCTCTCCCACTGAATAGAACTCAGACTGCGCCCTGGTATACACCACGCTTACGGGGCCTGAGGTAGGAGGTGAGACGACTAGAGAGTCGGTGGCGGAAATCTCGTTCTGACGGCGATCGGACACTTGTTAGAGCAGCAATAGCTGCCTATCAAGTGGCAACGAAGGCAACGGAGAGAGAATTCTTTGCTGCCTCCATTGCGTCTGCAGAGTGTTGTCCCAGGAGGTTGTTCCAAGTGGTCCGAAGCCTGGTCGGTCCAGTTGCACAGGAACCCTTGGAACATTCTAAAGCTCCTGTGACAAGTTTGCCAAGCACTTTGCTGATAAAATCGAGCGCCTGAAGAGCACGATTCCGTACGCCGTGGACACAGGTAGTGGGCCAGAGCTGGCCAATTGCATTCCGGTCTGGTGGGATCGGTTTCAGCCCCTTCCCTCTGAGGAAGTGGACAAGGTGCTCTCTAATGTGAGGCCAACCACGTGCTTGCTTGACTCTTGCCCTACATGGCTCATTGTGAGCTGTGAAGAGAAATTGAGCGAAGGGATCAAGGCAGTGGTGAATGCTTCCTTGGAAGAGGGTGCAATGCCATTAGCCCTCAAGGAGGCAATAATAAAGCCCATTCTGAAAAAGTCCTCCTTGGATCCCCAAGAGTTGAACAACTTTCGCCCAATTTCCAATTTACCATTCTTGGGCAAGGTGATCGAGCGAGTGGTGGCTACTCAGTTACAGACACACTTGGATGAAGCGGATTATTTGGATCCATTCCAGTCGGGCTTCAGGACTGGACATGGAACTGAAACAGCCTTGGTCGCTCTGGTGGATGATTTGAGGAGAGCGTTGGACAGAGGTGAACACACATTCCTTGTCCTCCTGGACCTCTCAGCGGCTTTTGATACCGTTGACCATGGTATCCTCCTGGATCGCCTGAGGGGAATGGGAATAGGAGCCACTGTTTTACAGTGGTTCCATTCCTATCTCTCTGATAGGCACCAGCGGGTGGCATTGGGAGATGAGGCTTCAGACCCTTGGCCTCTCAATTGTGGTGTGCCACAGGGTTCTATCCTCTCTCCCATGCTATTCAACATCTATATAAAGCCGCTGGGGGGCATCATCAGGAGATTTGGGCTGCAGTGCCACCAATATGTGGATGACACTCAGCTCTATCTCTCATTTAAGTCCTCACCAGAGATGGCTGTGGTTACCATTTCCAAGTGCCTGGAGGCCGTAAGTGAATGGATGGGAGGAAACAGGCTGAAGCTGAACCCCGACAAGACCAAGGTACTGCTTGTGGGAGATAGGAGGAAGTTGGGTGATTTTGACCTGGTGTTGAATGGGGTAAGATTGCCCCTGAAGGACCAGGTTCGCAGCCTCGGTGTTGTTCTTGATTCCCAGCTGTCCATGGAGGCTCAGGTCGTGGCGGTGAGCCGGGCAGCTTGGTATCAATTACATTTGATACAAAGGCTGCGACCCTACCTCCCTGTCCATCTGCTCCCACGGGTGGTACATGCCCTGGTCTCCTCTCGCTTAGACTATTGTAATGCACTCTACGTGGGGCTACCCTTGAAGACGGTCTGGAAATTACAGCTGGTACAGAACGCGGCGGCACGTCTGATCAAGAACAGCCGCCGCCAAGACCATATCACTCCAGTACTTAAAGATCTGCACTGGCTACCAGTTGTTTACCGGGCCCAATTCAAGGTGTTGGTTTTAACCTTTAAAGCCCTACACGGTTTTGCTCCAGTTTATCTAAAGGAATGCCTTCAGCATCACCAGATAGGCCGCCAAACGAGATCAGCCTCCCAAGACCTTCTCTCGGTCCCACCAGTCAAAACAGCTAAGCTGGTGTGGACCGGAGAGAGGGCATTTTAAATTGTGGCCCCCACCCTCTGGAACTCTCTGCCTTATGATCTCCGCCATGCCCCCTCCCTGACAGGCTTCCGCCGAGAACTGAAAACATGGTTTTTTAGGCAGGCATTCGAGACCTCTGTCTAATTTAGTTTAAATTTTTGTATGATGGGGGTAGGTTTGGATTGCGTATACTTATTGTTGTTTTGTATTATCTGTTATATTTTACTCTATGTTATATTTTAGTCTATGTATGCCGCCTAGAGTGGCCGTTAATTCAGCCAGATAGGCGGCCTAGAAATAAAATTTTATTATCATTATTATTATATGAGGCATCACACCATTTTCCATTCTTAAAGTTAGGCAACGTGTAGTATAGTTAATTTTAAAAAAGTTTGTGTGCCTCTTTGAAATTGAAAATATGCATCCTTCTCTGGTACAAAATGGTAAAGTAGGAGGGGGAAAGATTACCTTTAAGGGTAAACTGGCTGGGTAGCCAGCCAGATGAGCGACTAAGAAATTGAATAAATAAATAAATAAATAAACTACATAGAGAAATGAGCCATAGGAAACCTCTTAGCAAGTCGCAGAATTCACTGTCTTTTCCATCAGTGTTGTTGAACTACTTGAACTTTTGCATTGGCTATCATAACTAAATGCTACCCTGGAAAAATGTGCCGCTTTGTAGTCTCGCATACTCTGAGGCAGCACCTTAAATATTAACTTACTCAGCAAAATTGTAGGATGAAAGGAATATTTTCATTCAAATGTGAAAGCTGATGTAGCAATATTATAGAATAACATTCAAGAACTATCTGTAGTCCTCTTCCTAAGAAGTGGTTAATGGAAGCATTTCTGATACCAGTCATATCTGTTTAGATTGTGAACCTGAGGGTTCTGTCTCAGTATTTATTTTTGTAAGCTGCTCTGACAATCTTTTTTTGCTAGAGGGCTAGGATGAATGCCATAAATAAAGAATAGCACAAAGCTGTTTCATAGATGGCAATGGTGACAAGGTTGGAAGTTGTTGAGAATGCCACTGCGTCTCAAACTATCTACCTGTTCACAATATTGTGGAAACAAATACTTCATTGCTTTAATGACTGAAAATCCACAAACTCTTAAAATTTGCAGCATAAAATGTGAATAATCATACGTGCTTTTTAAAAAAACTATTCCATAACTTTTTTTTAAAAAAAAAAGCCATTTTACTTATATGTGATAACTACAGCTGAGATAAGGATGCACAAGCACCTAGTCTGCTCAGTCTATAGTTAAGAAATCATGTGTCCGCAGGCTTTCCTCTTCCCTTAGGAATACACAAAAGACAAATCTCATACCCTTGCTATTTACAAACACCACAATAGGACAGCTTCTCTCTCCTAGTCATTTTCATTTTGAGAGATCACTCAGTATTTTACTTGACCACATTAGTTACTGAGCTTTCTGCAAATTAAACAAGCCAGAACATTCAACTAGGCTAAGGACTGACTCAGTTTAGCTCAAACGCAATTACCTATCTCATCCCAGGATACACACAATGAGATACATAGAAATAGACAAGCCTGTTTAGAAAGGTATTTAGAGTAATTTCTGAACCAACAAAATTGGTAAATAATTCCTTTTGCCATGTGTATCCCTAAGACAAGATCCTAAAATCTGAATCTGAAAACAACAAGTTACACTGTTTGCCAACTAAAGCTAATTTTAAGTGTAATTGGTGAAATTACCCTATAATTAATTAATTCTGGTGACAAGTTGCATGTGCAGTATCAACACCACCACATTTTTGTATGCAACCCTTTTGCTTTGTTTTATAGGCAAGCAGGTAGATTCTAGACATAAATGATTTCAAATTTACTGGCTGCAGCTAAGATTTTGTTCGCTAAAAATCAGAGGAACAGTGATGCACCCAGGAATGGCTATATAAAGCTCAGAGAGATTAAACTGACAAAATATGAGAGCCAGTGTACTATAGTGGTTAGAATGCAGAACTGAGACCTGGGAGACCAGGGTTCAAGTCCCCACGCAGCCATGAAGCTCACTGGTTGACCTTGGGCCAGTCACTGTCCTTCAGCCTAATCTACCTCACAGGGTTGTTGTAAGGATAAAATCAAGAGGAAAATAACCATGTTTGTATGCCACTTTGAGCTCCTTGGAGGAACAGCGGGATACAGACACAATAATAAGTAAATAAATATAATTGTACTGCTTGTTAATTTTTATTATGTATATTTTCTATGTCTTTGTTTATATTCAATATTAAAGTTTTTTTTACAGTATTTGTCATGGCCTATGGCTAGCACAATAAACATTTTTTGACTTTGACTTTGAATATAATTGTACGCTTAAGTGATAGAAGACAAAAGACATTCATTTTCTAATGTATGGGTTCCATTACTGACTTGACAATACAAATTTAGATATTGACACAGTTAAGAGCTTTCCCCTTGTTAAATTAAGATTAACATGGTCTTTTCCAGATCCAATTTAGAGTAGGTAGGTTTAATTATATATATTCCATTACAAGCTCTCATCTTCTGTATTTAATGACTTTATACTGCATGATTGCAATGTTTTGGATGGAATCTAGTGTTGGTAGCAGCTTGTGAGTTCTTTAATTGGGAAAAATGGTGTATCTGGTCTAATTCTACCTATACCTTAATATGGTGCTTTCCAAAATATATTTTATTTCTTAAAGTATTTTTTAGAAAAAAATTATACTACTTGCTAAAGATTTTGACAGTTTTCCAGATGATCGTGCTTAACTAAAGCATTACTATTAAGATAATTAGGTCTGTCAAGTGCAAAAGAAAAGGGCATGTGCTGTCCATTCCAAATCATCTTTGTCAAACAGCATCAGGCACTGCGTATCCAGCATTTCCACTGTCATTTCCATAAGACTAAATGTAGTCTCAACATTGGTGAAATGCTTGCATTCATTAAAACATAACCATAGTTTGGTTCATTTTCAGATGTAATATAGTATGTCAGGAAAAGAAGTACAAATTTAAGAAATATAAATGTCAAATAGATAGTTCGACTGCATCAGGACAATGACAGAAAATCTGGCCTGGGTTAGAATATAGACCAGATAGGTCAGAGCCAAGTAGCATCAATGTCATATGCACATAACCCAAGGATAGCCCAGTGCAGAAACCCAGAACGGTATAAGAACAGAAGCAACTAGGTTGGATGGTCACCTGGCACTGAACTAGACATAAACTTGACAAATGCAAGATTCCCAACAAGACATAATAGAACAAGGGAAAATGCCTCCTCAGCTATGTTCCCTCTGTCTGTGGAATGCTCTCCCCAGGGAGGCTCACCTGGTGCCAATCACAATATAATTTCAGTGCCAGGAAAAAAACGTTTTGTATAGCCAGGCATTGGTGTGTTGCTTGTTGTTCTGTGGAGTGCAGTTCTCTTTAAAGATTAATTTTTGAAATGATCATGTCAATAATGGCTGTAAGGAGGGTATTTTGGATGTGTGTAGTATGTTTTATTGATGTGTTCCCCAGAATGGACTGTTTAATTGTGGTTTACATTTTGGATCTTATGTGCTTTATATCTGATGTGTGTGGTTTTTTTTCAATATTGTTCATTGTCTTTAGACAATTATTTATTTATTTATTTATTTGATTTCTATCCCGACCTTTCTCCCGGTAGGAGCCCAGGGTGGCAAACAAAAGCAGTACAAATACTTTCAGATATCATAAAAACAGACTTCAAAATATATTAAAACACAACAACCATTGTAAACATATTAAAACAAAACATCTTTAAAAAATTTTTTAAAAGGTTTTAAAATATATTAAAAATCAATTTCAACACAGACGCACACTGGGATAAGGTCTCTACTTAAAAGGCTTGTTGAAAGAGGAAGGTCTTTAGTAGGCGCCAAAAGATAACAGATATGGCACCTGTCTAATATTTTAGGGGGAGGGAATTCCAAAGAATAGGTGCCACTACACTAAAGCTCCATTTCCTATGTTGTGCAGAACAGACCTCCTGATAAGATGGGATCTGCAGGAGGCCCTCACCTGCACAGCACAGTGATTGACTGGGAATATAAGACGGTCTTTCAGGTATCCTGGTCCCAAGCTATATAGTGCTTTATACATCAAAACTAGAACCTTGAACTTAGCCCAGTAGCTGATAGGTAGCCAGTGCAATTCTTTCAGTAGCAGAGTGACATGTTGGTGATAACCTGCTCCAGTGAGGAGTCTTGCTGCAGCATTTTGCACCAAGTGCAGCTTCTACAAGAACCTCAAGGGTGGCCCCACATACAGCACATTACAGTAATCCAATCTGGAGGTTGCCAGTGCATGGACAACAGTGGTCAGGCTATCCCTGTCCAGAAACGGCTGCAGCTGTTTCACACAAGGCAATAAATAAATCTAAAAAGAAGAAATGCAAGGAAGTATGCTTTTAGGACATAATTTATGTGCAGGAACATATGAGGAGGGAAAGTCCCTCTGACCATGTGCAGAACACCACACTCTAGCCTGTAGCCAAGAATCTTTCCAGGGAAAGATTCTTGGAACCTGCCGAGGCTTAGCTGCTGATCAGGCATTCAGAGCTCCATATCAGATATGGCAACTACTGACTCAGATTCCTCTTCTCTTTTTGAGTGTGTGCTGCTCTGACCACCTTCTTCTCTGCCTCCAGGCCAATAACAAGAAGCAAAATAGTGCACCAGTAGAGCACATCCATTTTCAAGTTGGAAGGGAAGAGGCCCCTCATAAGGAACAAATGATGGTGGCGGCACTTCTAACCAAGACCTGTTGAAGACCAATGCTCTTGGTTATATAAGAATCAGACTTATAATTTTATGGAGAGATAGTGATTGTCTATTATCTCTTGGAACAGCAAGTTTTACAATACTATAGTATTAAGACACCTGTTTGTTTTTCTTTCCTCTCTCTCTCTCTCTCTCTCTCTCTCTCACACACACACACACACACACACAAACACACACACACACAGAGAGAGAGAGAGAGAGAGAGAGAGAGAGAGAGAGAGAATTTTAAAAAATCCAAAAAGTGAACAGGGTAAGCTTTCACTTGACACTTAAACATTAACAACAAGGTGACCTGACAGGTCTGTCTAGAAAAGTGGCCCCAAAATTGCAACATGACCACAGAGAAGCCCCTGCTCTGGAAAATTTCTTTCATAAAGGGAAAGAACCAGGAGCAAGGCACCCCTGGCAGATCACAAAGCAGGGATGGAGAACCTGTGTCCAGTCAGATGTCATTGGACTCCAACTCCTGTCAGCTCCAGCCAGCATGACCAGTAGTTAGGGATTATTAACAGCATCTGGAGAGCCACAGATCATACGCAACTGTATGTATCTTTTTTATCTGAACCTTTTGGCTCAGAGTCCATGTAAACAAGCTTGATGTCTATATGAACATTCATTTCTTCTTTACTGTGTCAGTCCCTTCTCTATCCGTGACATCTCAGATTCCTACCAGTTGCATTTATCCTCACAAAGTAATATCTGAAAAGCTATTATGTTTGAAACAGAAATTAAACATTGAGTAGAGGTTGATAAACTTTTCTGCAGGAGTTTCTGCTATGTGAAAGTCTAGAATTGTGTTTATGTTTTTGAGGTGTTACCACCACTTCTGTGTCTGATACTAGAGCAAAGGAGCTTCCTTTTGCCCTTTCTTGCTGTTATGAGAATTATGGCTTTGGTAGGGAATCTATAAATCTCAGGAGGGGAATTGTGTGGATGGTTTTACTAACTTGGACCATAAAGCTTTTTTGAGCTAGTCCAAGGGGAAATTTGTTTTGCTTTAGGTTAGCAATACCTCATAAACTGTCTAAGAATCTCAATGTGAGTCTCAAGGAGAACATAATATTATTGCTCTACTTTAGTTAAAGCAAGACAGTGCTTTGTATCTTAGAAAATTTCTGAATAAAGCCTCTACTAGACTGACTTGTTTAGATTGGTAGCAGACTGGTGTCTGTTCTCAGAACCAAGTGAAACTTCTTTTGCTAATAAATAAATAAATCTAAGAGCATTTTTGTCTCCAAGTAGAGCCTCCCCGCACTACTTGCAACAGAGTAACATGTGCTGATTCTGCCCTTCCATTGAGATTTTGCCAAAATGCTCTAGGGGGGAAATATCTAGGGGAAATAATAATAATTAGACTTCGAAGTTCATTTTGTTAATCCTTCCCAACACTCTTCCACAATGGCTTTTACATCATAGCAGAGAGGTGATCATTATTAAAATGTTTTTTAAAGTTGTGTTGAAATCCAGCTATTTAAAATACAGGAAATTTCAAAATAAAGGATCATCAATGTGCAACTGGAAGCCCTGAGGCATCATTGTGCAACTCTTACTATTGTAATCCATTTTCACATAAGTCAGGTATGAGTAAGTAGCAGTTATTCACAGAATCAAGTCTAAGCACCATCAACAAATGGAGATGTGGTTTTAAAAAGTGCAAAATGTCTCAGGTATCAGTTCACAGAAGAACTCTCTCAAGATGAACATGATAGATAGATACAGCAAGAGCAACACAGGTGCATCTGAAAGCAAATTTAAAGCTCAGAGACAAGAAGTTCAGGTGCAGATCTCATCTGCATTATACATTCAAAGCAGTATCATGCCACTTTACACAGTTATGGCTTAACCCAAAGAATCATGGGAACTGGGAACTGCCTGGGAAGAGGGATTGACTGTTAAACCACTCTGAGAATTGTAGCACTGTGAGAGGAATAGGGGTATCCTAACAATTCTCAGCTCCCTTAAACTACAGTTCCCAGAAGACTTTGGGGGAAGCCATGACCATTTAAAGTGGTATGATACTGCTTTAAATATATAGTGCAGATGGGCCACAGATGACAAAATAATTATTAAAACACAACCACCATAAGATGAAAACTTTCACATTGAGAAACTATTGGGAAAAGACAGCATTTAAATACTCAATAAATAAAATGGATGAATAATAAATGAATGAGAACCAGGAGTCTGAAGCTTTTGAAACTGCTGCAGTAAAGGCCAGGATGCAAAAAAAAAAAAAAGGTTCATACATCACTGCTTTATGATTGCACCATCAAGTGGGATCAGGCTGAGAAGTGTTCCATTGCTCCCTCTGATAATGTGTATGTGTATAATACCTTTTTTTTCTAGAGGCCTCGGCAGTCATATTCAGTGAACCTCTGCATTCTGTCCCTGTAGGATTTCTGTCATTGGGGACTAAGCCACTCAGTGTCAGGACAAGCAGGTTTTGCCCCCACCACATGTGTGTCCCCCAAGGGGCCCTGTTTCAGCTTTTCACCTAGAAGTGAATTGCAGCCATATACTCCTACAGAAGAAGTAAAGAGGTGTATCCAGACTAAGGATTGGTGAGAATTTCGATTCAGTTCACATTTCAAGCAGAATTTATCAAATTCGCAATTTCCAAAACAATATGAACTGAAACACAGCCATCCCTCAAAATTCACATTTATTAGAATTTTGGGATGCAGTTTGCCAGCTAAACAACATTTACAAAAATGCATATATTAGGAGAAAGTGTGCATAAAAAAGAAAATGTGAGTGAAAATAACATGCGAAAGGCATGCAATGACTAGATATGGCTTGCAAAAATGTGTACCTTTGTCAAAACTACCTACAACAATGTGTTTATTTGGAGAAATTCTCACTAAAATGGTGGAGAATTTTCATGAGGATTTTTTTTTAAAAAAAAAGATCTCAGTTTGCTGTAGAAATGTAGGGAGCTGAATTTAACATTGGAAAAATGAAAAACTGAGAGAACCAAAACAGACAGATCTTTCCATCCCTAATCCAGACATGATATGGGGAAGGACTGCCCCAACTTGAATTTCCTGGTCATGCTTGAACACAACACAATAATAGTAGGAACACAGATTCAGGCATTCAGATAAATGCTGCCTGGGAATTTACAAAAGTTATTACAAAATGTATTCAGCTTTAGTAGAAGAATGTTTGGAGGTGAAATGAAGCACAAGGATTATCAACTTCAGAAAATTAACTACATAGCATAGACCAGATCCTGCAAACCAAAGCTTTGTAACATAAATCCATCCTTACACAAATACTCAGTGGCATTTGCAATAAAAGAATTCCTGGCTACTCTTGTAATAGTAAAATGTGCTCTCCATTATAAATTTATCATTAATATTTGATGTAGACAATCTGTTATCATTGTATAGAAACACACAGTTGAGATTAATCCTGAATTATAACAATTGCTAACTGTGCACAATGTGTTTTGCCACCACACAAAGCATAAAGCCATAAACTGAAGTTTATTAAAATGCGCTTTCGAGTAGAATCTGTATTAAATCCTCTACTAATATATTTTTAACATTTTAAGGAAGTAATAAAATAGAAACAAGTCCTGCACTCCAGGCCCAGTAATAAACTATTCAAAAATGCTGAAATTTTCATTTTAGTTGTTAAGTGAAGCAGAAGCCCTCTCTTTAATCTAGCCAACCATATATCTTACATATATTGGAGCCTGGAATTCCTCCAAGTACTTAGAAATATAAATTTCCACAATGTTGCCTATTAATGAACAATGCATTGTCACAGTTATTATGACATGTCTCTCTTTTTGTTGCATCATGTAAGTTATAGTGTCTGCATAGTAAATTATTCAAAAAACATTTTTTTGTTTCTGACTTTGCAGCAGAGTTCAACTCCTGTCTGGCTTAGAAAGACCATAGGGAATTGATGGCTCCAGTATTGGTTATCAAGTCTTTCTTTTGGTGCAGAATTTCAGCAGGGATTCAAAGAAGCTAATACTAACCCTATGCTCATTAAAACTTTTTTTGAGGTAACAACATGGAAAATTCTACAGCTACATTCTATCTCCAGTTTTAAGCAACGCTGGTGTAGAAGAGCTAGGGAGCTAGTATGTATGTGGATACTATATTTTTTTCTTCATTTAATACACAAAGTAAGGAGCAATTACTCCTGCGAAATGGAAGCTTTAGTGTTAAAAGCACTTTTGTTCAGAAATGACTGTATTTTCCTTACAGACCCTCATCTCCACTATTTCCTCCTCTTCTCTTCTTCCTATCTTATGTTCTCCCCCCCCCTTACAGTTCCGCTCCCTGCAGTCTCTGTCCCTAATGCTTTGATTCTGAACCCTTCCACCTACACTGCCTCTTTAGGTTTCCTTGTTCTAGCCCAGGTAGAGAGAACTTTATTCTTTCTCTCCCATAATATTGTAACACAGTGTCACCCCATGGAATTAATCGGCAATAGACTCAAGACAGACAAAAGAAAGTACTTCTTCACAAAATGTGTAACTAATTAATGTAATTCTCTGCCACAATGGCTGCATTCAAACAATCAAATCCTAGCTGAATAAGCCAGGTTATGCACAAGGTGCATATATCTGCATGAAGCCTTTGCTGCTGCTTCGTTTTTCCTTTTGTGTGAGGCAAAACATAGCAGGAAGCCACAGTTAACCACAACTTCCTGTTACATCTGGACCAGAAATGATAGTTAATGGCTTCCAAACAAGACAAGATTTGAAAATATATTTGTGAACCCTGGCTTGTTTGGAAGTCATTAACCATAGCACCCACATCACATAAAATGGGAAGCTACAGTTAACTGCATCTTCCTAATATATTTTTCTACTTCACAGGAACAAAGTGGCAGCTAAGGAATTGCATGTGCATTAGGGATGGGCAAGAATTTGGATTTAGCACCGGGTTTTTTTTAGTGGTCTGCATATTCTCCATGTATACAGAGCAATCCTGTTTGCTCCAAACTTCAGCTGCTTTCCTCCTACACTGGATTTCCCCCCCCTCAAATATAATGTTCTTTTATTGATTTTATTCACAGCACAGCAGCAGAACAGGTCTCTCTCCCTGCCACCCCCCGCCACTTGAATAATCCAAACACCAAGCATTGGAATAAACCAAGGAAGCAAGCCAAGTTTCGCCCATGTTAAAAACTCAGGGCTAGCTGAGGAAGGTGGGAGGGGCACTGAAATCTGCTTTCCTCCTTACCTTATCAAAAGAAAGGTCTCTGCTTGCTAACATGAAAATTAGCCAGCCTCCATTACAGACTTGAAAAGTATCATGAAGGAAAAGGCCACAGGGAGGATCTAAACTATAACAAGAACTTTACTATAACTAATTACAGGCATACCCCGCTTTAACATACGCAGTGGGACCGGAGCGTGTATGTAAAGTGAAAATGTACTTAAAGTGAAGCAATTATCTATGCATGTAGATAATGCACTGAAATCGCCACTAGATGGCAGCGGCGTCATGCCATTAAGTGTCCGTAATTGCGAAGCACGCGTACGTTAAGCGGGGTATGGTGGCGTACGGAGCATGTACGTTATAGCGAGGCGACGTTAAGTGAAGTGACGTTAAGCGGGGCATGCCTGTATAAACAGAGAACAAGGCCCACAGCATGGTGCTGCTTGTAAGGCTGGCCTGGAACTAAAATGCCACAGCCTGGGGCTGACTCAGCAGTTCCTGGTATGGCAAGCCTGGAGGGCCAATACACTACAAGACTCACAGCAGAGGAGGTGGCAGAGCCACTTTCCTTTATCAATACTTTGAAAATATTGGTATTATTTCAAAAATATCGGCATTTTCTTTCAATTATCAATATTTCCTTTCAAAATATAAATATTTGAAAAATAGTAGGGGAAGAAAAAAATCGGACTTGTAAAAGAAGTGGATAGCAGACAAAGAACGAACTCAAAACGATACTGCCTGTTAGGTTGATGGAATACTTCAAAACGGCATCGGCCAACAGATCTCATCCTAATGAGAATGATCTGCTTCTGAGGCCCTACTGGTATACCTCCTGATGAAAGCTATTAGCTGGTAGACACAACAGGGATGGGCTTTTTTTTGGCAATGGTCCTCACATCTGTGGGACCACCCTGTTCCAACTGGGATCTGACAACTTCTGTCCCTGAAGGCTTTTAACTAGGTGTTAAAAACCCATTATTGACTGCTGCCTTCCCATTATTTTAATCAAGCTGCTGTTATTACATTATTCTATTTTGTTATTTCATCAGTTGTGTTGTTTTAATACTTATCAATGACTGCTGTTATTTAGTTATTGTACTGAGGCTGTGGTTTTGGGTTTAGTTATTTTGTTTTATATATGGTTATTAATTTGTTTTTGAAACACCTTGTAAGTAAAGTTATCCTAAAAAGGTAGTATATACATTAATTGATAAGGAAAAAGAAGTGGACTGCCTTCAAGTCGATCCCAACTTATGGCTACCCTATGAATAGGGTTTTCATGGCAAGCAGTATTCAGAGGGGCTTTACCATTGCCTTCCTCTGAGGCTAGTCCTCCCCAGCTGGCTAGGGCCTGCTTAGCTTGCCACAGCAGCACAAGCCAGCCCCTTCCTTGTCCGCAACTGCCAGCTGTGGGACAACTGAGCTCCTTGGGACTATGCAGCTTGTCCACGGCTGCACAGGTGGCAGGGCACGTAACTCTTGAGCCACTCACTGTGGGGGTGATCTTTAGCTGGACCTTGACACCCAGGAGACACGAGCGGGGATTTGAACTCACACTCTGGACTCCCAGCCAGGCTGTCCTCCCCACTGTGCTGTACCAGCACTGTACATTCATTAAATAAACAAAATAAATATTCTGGCTTTTTACGTGAACTGAGCCACTATGTCCAGTTGTTGCACCTCAAAGATGTAGACAGGACACCCACAACCCGCTCTATCCCAGTCTGGAGTCTAGCATGGATTCCGCACTGAAACAGCCTTAGTAGCCCAGATTGATTACCTTTATCGGGAGAGAGTCAGGGTTTGTTTGTTAGATTTATATCTCGCCCCTTCTCCAAGTAGAAGCCCGGGGCAGCAAACAAAAGCATTTAAAATATCATAAAAACAGAGTTTAAAATATATTAAAACAAAGCAACCATTAAAAATATATTAAAACAAAACATCTTCAAAAACTTTTTTAAAATAGCTTTAAAAAAATTTTTTTAAAGGTTTCAAATTATATTAAAAATCAATTCCAACACAGATGCAGACTGAGATAAGGCCTCAAATTAAAAGGATTGTTGAAAGAGGAAGGTCTTTAATAGGCACCGAAAAGATAACAAAGATGGTGCCTGTCTAATATTTTAGAGGGAGGGAATTCCAAAGAATCGGTGCCACTACACTAAAGCTCCATTTCCTATGCTGTGCAGAATGGACCTCCTGATAAGATGGGATCTGCAGAGCACAGTGATTGACTGGGTATATAAGGGATCAGATGGTCTTTCAGGTATCCTGGTCCCAAGCTGTACAGGGCTTTGTACACCAAAACTAGAACCTTGAACTTAGCCCAGCAGCAAATATGTAACCAGTGCAATTCTTTCAACAGCGGGGTGACATGTTTGCAGTGCCCTGTCCCAGTGAGCAGTCTTGCTGCCACATTTTGCACCAGCTACAGCTTCCAGACCAAGCTCAAGGGTAGCCCCACATAGAGCACATTATAGTAACCCAGCCTGGAGGTTACCAGTGCATGGACAACAATGGTCAGGCTATCCCTGTCCAGAAACAGCCGCAACTGTCTTACCAGTGAAAGCTGGTAAAAGGTATTTCTAGCCCATGAGCCACCTGGGCCTCTAGTGACAAAGATGGATCCAGGAGTACCCCCCAGACTATGGACCCGCTCTTTCTGAGGGAGTACAGATTCCCATCCCACCACGTCAGCCCAGAAGGATACTATGGTCAATGGTATCAAAAGCCACCAAGGGATCAAGTAAGAATAATAGGGTCGCACTGTCCTTCCCCTGTCCTCCTGATAAAGGTCATCCATCAGGGCACCCAAAGCTGATTCAGTCCCATAACCAGGCCTGAAGCCAGACTGGAATGGGTCAAGATAATCTGTTTCATCCAAGAGTACTTGCAGTTGCTGCGCCACAACCCTCTCAATCACCTTCTCTAAGAAGGAGGTATTTGCAACCGGTCGGTAGTTGTCACAAACCAATGGGTCCAGGGTGGGCTTTTTCAGGAATAGTTGAATCACCGCCCTTTTCAGGGTGGATGGAACCACTCCCTCATGCAACAATGCATTGACCACACCCCGGATCCACTCAGTCAAACCCCCATGCCAAACTTTAATAAGGTAAGAAAGGCAAGAGGACACATTGCTGGCTGCATCATCACAAGCCCCTTGTCCACATCATCAGGCCACATTCCCAACCGTTCCCAAGAAGTTGCAGCAGATGTTGCATTGGACACCTCACTGGGAACTACAATAGATGTGGATGAGGCATCAAGATTGCTACAGAGGTGAGCAACTTTACACTCAAAGTGCCTTGCAAATAATACACAGTGGGCCTCCGAAGGGTCTAAAACTCCATTTCCTGGAGTTGATGTCAACAGACCCCTGAGAATATGGAAAACCTCCACTGGACGGCTGCTTGAGGATGCAATGGAGGCAGAGAAGTGGGCCTTCTTCACTGCCCTCACCACCACACAGTAGGCACTGTTAGGATATTTTACTCATGCTCGATCAGCCTCACAGCATGTCTTTCACCTCTTGCACTCTAGCTGTCATCCGGCCTGTTTCATTGCCCTTAGCTCACTGGTGTACCAGTGTACAAACCAGGCTCCTCAATGCCAGAGAGGGTGCTCGAGAGCAACCATGTCAAAAGCCCGACACACCTCGCTATTCCACAGCGTGACAAGGACTTCAACAGGGTCACTTGCTCTATCTACTGGGAACTCCCCCAGGGCGTTCATGAATCCTCTGGATTCCATTAGTCTCTGGGGGTGGACCATCTTAATCTGTCCATCACTCCTGCAGGAGAGGATTGGAGCCATAAGTCTAAACTTCACCAGGAAGAGATCTGACCATGATAATGGGTGACATCTACCTCCCCATCTTCAGACCACCCCTTCCTCCATCTGGAGCAAAAACCAAATTGAGGGTGTGCCCTTCCCTATGTGTCAGGCCAGTGACAACTTGAGATAGTCCCATGGTCGTCATGGAGGCCATGAAGCCCCAAGCCAAAACACTGTAGGCACTCTCGGCATGGACAATGAAATCACCCAGGGCTATCATTCCGGGCTCCTCCAATACCACAGCCGAGACGGCCTCTGCCAGTTTGGTAAGAGAAGCTGCTGGGTAGCAGGCAGGGTGGATGGTACATCAGCAGCAACCCTAGTTTACTGTCTCCTTGGCCAGACACCAGGTGCAGGCCCTCACAACCAGCTGCAAGACAGAGTCATTTTCTGGTGACAGAGATGGAAGTTCTGTAGACCACAGAAACTCCTCCCTCCCGTTCCTGCAGCCTGTGCCAGTGTTGCACCAAGTATCCAGGTGGACAAAGCTGCATCAGATCAACTCCTCACAGCTCACCCACCCAGGTCTCAGTAATGCACACCAAATCGGCACCTTCATCCATGATCAAATCATGGATGAGTATGGTCTTATTGTGTTCCAATTTGTCGTTAAACAACAGCACACACAGGCCAGTGGGTACAGCAGATAAGCAATGAGGTACCCGTCTATGAGAGGAGTGGGATTGAGGAACAAGGTTTAGATAGCCTTGCCCTCATCTTCTATGGTAGTTCACCACGTTCCCATGGCTATACCTCCTTCTACCCATGATCACTGAAATTGGGATGGCATCACCCATGTTCCTCCTAAGACTCTTTCTTAACACCTGATATGGACCCAACAAGAGCTCACCAACAATGCAATCCTGTTGGTTGTCCTTGACTTTTCAGTGACTTTTGACACCACTGACCATGGTGTACTTCTGGAGTGACTCAAGGAGGTCGGAGTTGAAAGTATGGTATTACCATGGTTCTGCTCCTACCTGCAGGGCTGCTACCAGAAAGTAGTACCGGGCCCAATTCAAGGTGTTGGTACTCACCTTTAAAACCCTATACGGTTTTGGCCCAGTTTATCTTAAGGAATGCCTCCAGTATCACCAAATATGCCGCCTAACAAGATCAGCCTCACAAGACCTTCTCTCGGTCCCACTGATGAAAACAGCTAGGTTGGTGCTGACTAGAGAGAGGGCTTTCTCGATTGTGGCCCCCACCCTCTGGAACTTGCTTCCGTTTGACCTTCGACATGCCTCCTCCCTGATGGTTTTTCGCCGAGCTTTAAAGACCTGGCTATTCAGGCAGGCCTATGGGATTTCTGGGGTGGGTTGGGTTTTTATACTGAGGGGATGGTCTTAGATAATGTGATGTTAATATTGTGACTGTTGATTGTATGTGTTTTTATTGTATTTTGTATTTTATATTGTTGTACGTCGCCCAGAGTGTCCGTTAATTCGGACAGATGGGCGACTAACAAAATTTATTATTATTATTTATTATTACTAGGAGATTACTGCTCAACTCCATTGGTTTGGGGCTGTGGGGTCCCACAATAGTCCATTCTGTAACCTATGCTCTATATGAAATTGTTGGGAGCTGTCTGCCAGGGATTTGGAGCACAGTGTCATCAATATGCTGATGACATGCAGCTCCATCTCTCTATTACATCTGAATCAAAAGGTGAAGGTGTTGGACAACTGTCTAGATTCAGTCAGGACAATAAACTGAAGCTGAATCCTGATAAGATATAAATGCTGTGAGTGGGTGGTTCCCATGTCCAGGAATTAGGTGTACAACCTGTTCTGGATGGGGTTGTACTCCCCTGAAGTAACTCAGGGAGTACTCATAGATTCCAACTTGTCACTAAAGTCCCCAAGTAGCTTCTGTGGCTTATGCCCAGTTTAGGCTGATTCACCAGCTACAGTCACTTCTGGACCAGAATAGCTTGGCCTCAGTTGTCCATGCTTCCCATCTGGACAACTGTAATGTGCTCTACGTGGGGCTGCTCCTAAAGTTGGACCGGAAGCTGCAGCTAGTGCAGAATGTGGCTGCTAGACTGATAAGTGGAGCAGCCCAATGGGACCATGGGACCATGTCCTGAAAGCGCTGTACTGGCTGCCAGTGAGCTACTGGGGCCAATTCAAGGTGTTAGTACTAGCATATAAAGCCCTAAATAGCTTGGGACCCAAGTACCTAAAAGAAAGCCTTCCCCAGTATAAACCATCTCGGACCCTACAATCAGCAAGTGAAGCCTTGTTGGTAGGGCCGGCGCTAGCAGCTGCCCAATTTCAATGACCCATGAAAGGGCCTTTTCAGTGGTGGCCCCTCATTTGTACAGCCACCACTGTTCTGTCTCTATCATTACTGATTTTTAGGAGGAGTTTGAAAACATTCCTATTTACCCAGATATTTGATGGCATTCCTATTTACCCAGACATTTGATAGCTGAAGGAGACTGTTCCTGGCCACTCAGAGATCACTAGATGGAAGAATTTTTTTCTGCAACTGTTTTTAGAATGTCGTTAATTGTTTTTAGAATGCTTTTTGTTGTTAAAATGTTTTGTTGTAAATGGGTGGGATAAACATGTAATAAATAATAATGAATAATAATATGGTCATGATGGACAGGTTAGGCCACTTTAATATCGGATTAGACAAATTCATGGATTGCTAAATTGAACCAGTATAACTCTGAAACCTCACATAAATCAAGTTAGAATTGCAAATATGATGTTTCAAAGTAATATTGTATATTTAATGGGCTAAAAACTTAGCAGCTGCCTGTTTCTCAGCCCGATTCCTCCTCCCTATCCCTACCCAATTTCTGAGATGCAGCAATGTTTATGAATGTTAGAAATACTATACAGTTATCTTTAAATACTAACTGCTGTCCTGACTCTGCTTAATGAACCACTTATGACTCACTAGTATAAAACTGCACCCAGCAATTAAAGATTATTAAAGAATCCCATGCATGGTCAGATGAACATTAAAAAATAACGTTCTTCACATCCCTGTTGCTATTTAGTGAATGTAATATCATACATTGCTATTTTTTCATGTCCCAACTACAAAACAATGCACTTTAACACACTATTCAAACTAGGAGAGAAATGTTTCTGTAACAGGATTCATTCAGTTGTTGAACATTATTTTTCTTTATACTTAGTAATGAACAAGGTGATGCAGGAGTGCATCCTGCTGTACTGTAGTGAAACTACAGTTAAAAATTACAGAGTGATTTTAATTGTTTAAAGTTGTACAAATGATAACCCCAAATGCTAATCTGCAAAAGTTCTAATATCAAGTATGGTAAATACTGAAGTAAATTATTTTCAGAAGAAAAGGAGAGCAGTAATCAAATCTTACCCTGTTATCAAGTCTGCTGTTTTCCACAATGCATTTCCTCAACAACAGCACCTAGCCCTTCAGTCAGCTGCCCAAATTCCATTTTAAGGTATTTTAATGCCTGGTTGAGAGCAATGTTTAGGTGGGGTGAACATTTTTAGTTTAGGAGAAGTACAAGGTTGGGCATGCTGGTTATATGATTCAGAGGGAAGTTGTGGATTTGGGATTATTAATTGTTTGCTTTTACAAAATGAGCTTTTAAGGTAGGTGAGCCAATCTTAGAAGCCAGTTTCCATTGGCATGACAGCGTTCTTTATTTCCTTCTAATGCTCATTCTTCAAACAAAAAATACAACATTCCAACTTCCATTCTCTATGCCATTTCTAGGTGTTCCCCAAAGCCACTGTATGGGACTCTTCCTCAGTCCACATCAAAACATTACATTTTCTTCACATAATTTTTAAAACTAAGACTCACAGATCCATCACCACAGGGAGATAAAGTGTGCCTCTGATAAAAGGACAACTCTGTAAGGGTTCATGTTATTGTATACTTTCCCATCTCTCTCTCTCTCTCTCTCTGGTACTTCTATTTGCATCAGAATGGTTTGGATCTATTAATATGAACAAACCGAAAAGAAAATAACTTACTGATGTAGTACTCTTGTATGCTGCTTGTGTAACCATATATTACAGAGTAACCAAAAATCACGACCATGACAACATCCCTGCTATCCAGCTCCACTATGTGTGCAGAATGACCCTCAACCGCATATTGCTGGCCATGAACAAGTACTGCTGGAATTCTGGTACTCCACGTCTGACTGGGTATGTTGAAAATCCATAATTCATCAGTGACATTCCCGGTATTTGTTTCAATTTTGCCTCCGTACATGTAAATGTCATCCTGTTTGAAAGTGAGGGGAAAACAAAATCAAATGAGTACAAATGTCAAAAAAGTACAAAGCAAAAGGCAGCAAAACGCTATAACTGTGATACTGCTATGCTATGACCATGACACTGGCTTACAAATTAAGACTTAATTAATACTACATTTCAGCATCTAAATTGGCTCTTACAGACACAGAACACAGTTCAGTGCTTACCCTTCAGAACCCCTTGGGTACTTATTGGTCTCTATTATCACTCTTCTTTGAATTCCTCTTCCAATTTTAGTACACTGATCTTATCACTCCCTATTCTCAGTATAGCCAATAGATACACAGACAGTGAGAAAACAAGCTCCCTTAAGGGCTACTTGCTATTTCAGACTGCATTAACAGAAGTGGTTTCCAAATCACGTGAAGTACTAGTTCCCCTCTGTTTGGCACTGGTTAGGCCTCATCTTAAGTCAGGACGCAAACAAACTGGAACAGGTTCAGAGGAGGGCAACAAGGATGTTCAGGAGACTGGAAACAAAGCCCTGTGAGAGACTGAAAGAACTGGGCATGTTTAGCCTTGAGAAGACTGGGAAGGTATGATATCACTATTCAAGTACTTGAAGGGTTGTCACACAGAGGAGGGCCAGGATCTCTTTTCAAATCATCCCAGAGTGCAGAACACGGAATAATGGGCTCAAGTTACAGGAAACCAGATTTCCACTGAACAACAGGAAAAACTTCCTAACTGTTAGAGCAGTATGACAATGGAACCAATTACCTAGGGAGGTGGTGGGCTCTCCAACACTGGAGGCCTCCAAGAGGCAGCTGGACAGCCACCTGTCAGGTATGATTTATCTTGGATTCCTGCATTGAGCAGGGGGTTGGACTTGATGGCCTTACAGACCCCTTCCAACTCTACTGTTCTATGATTGTAAGTTACACAATTCATTAGAATAAAGGTTCCCTCAGGATTTTCTTCAATACCTGAAAACTCTGGCATCAGGCAGGCCTCAAACGCTCTCCACACAAGCATCTCTCTGTCATTTTACTTGCCCTCTGAACCATTGTCCTTGTGTCTGGAACAGTTCACAATGTCCATGCCACATTCCATTTCCTATTCTCACATGCTTCTTTCCTTTATAAAATCTGGTTCCCAACCAATTCCCTCCAAATGTATTTACATTAAAATGCTTTGAAGAAGCTGAGATTACCCTATTGGTTAAGCAGCCCTCCAATTAATAACTGAATGTTACAGTGAGTTTTGGGTGCAGCTGTAGGTGAATTCTCCCCAGCCAGTGCTGCCTGTATCAGCTGCTGGGGGAGTTTGATTATATATTTCCTCATTAAGAGGAAAACATGGAAATCACGCCTATAATGCGTTCCAATATGACAAACACATATTTAAGCTGCAATCCTACAGTAGGGATGAGGTTAAAATCTTTTGAGGGGATAGGATCTGGTACAGGAAATGTAGAGCTGGAGGTTAAGATTATGCAGGAGAAGAAAATACTGAAAGATGGATGGCCAACTCCTTGGGGGAAGAAGATTTTCACAGTCCATTGGAGGGGAAAGTTACTGTGTCCGTAGCTACACTACGTATCAGTCCAGACCATGGCTCCAGGCTTCTATCACATAATCATTTTTATTTATAAGGATCCAAAAATAATGTAGTTTGTTTTTAAAAAATTAAGTTAGCCTTTTAAGCAAATATGTCTCAGTAAACCTTCAGCTGCATAGATATAAATACAGGTCTCTAATTAAACTGCATGTTAAGAATGTTCAAGCAAATGAATGGGTAGTAAACTGAAAAACTGGATTTTCCTTCTTTTCAGAGTGTAATACAAAAGCTATCATTTCTGAATTTGCTTGGGTCACTGTCTTCTAAAATTAAATTCAATTAAATGTAACTGACTTACATTTTTTTTAATCAGAGGTGATATTGGCTAAATCCCTTCCAGGTCTTATCCCTATGACCTCTAGGATAAAGCTTGGAAAGACTGTGTGTTTCTGCCCTCTGCAAGAACCCTCACCTTGTGCAAACTCAGAAAACATAAGCCAGTAAAAAACCAGAACTCATAACAATTGTCCTTAATTTTATTTGCTGCCAGTTCATATGTCCAAATCTTAGCATTATTTAATTTTCTGAAATTACCTATAGATAACATAACTGAACAGTTGTTCTATTACATTTTCCCCAAAAGCCATACACTGCAGAATAGTAGTGTACTACATAACAAGTGTTTCCCAAGTGTGGGCTATAGCTATGAAAGAGGGAGGAGAAGGCCTTCATGTCTAGGTTCTACATCTCGTCCTGTCAGTGTGTGAAATTCAGAATGGCTATATCTCCACATAGCCATTCAGGGCCTGCAACCCTGAATGCATTTCCAGGGCCAGATCGAGCAAAATATCTGTCGTTCCCCCTCTCCCCCCCATATTGGCATGTAAGTGAGAATTTTGCCAAGTATGCTTTTCCTTGTCAAAATGCTGGATTATGGTAAAAAGCCGTATCTTGGAGAATTTCCCTACTATTGCAACTCAAAGGTGCAGGAGATTCCAGTGGTGACAACCTTACAAATCTATGAGCTCTTTGACTTACTGCCCACAATATTCCATCTTCCCCAACCTGATCTCTTCCTTCCTGTAATCGATGTATAGCCTGTCCTGGCCTCAGGCCCACATACTGCTTTGCCACTCCATGGTGCCTCCACCACTTGCTGTTCTCTCAAGTACCCCATTCTTTAAGCCTTCTTATTCCTCTGTAACATTGTTTAGCAACACTGCCTGCCTCTCTGATCTTCACTCTTGCCTCTTACTCATATACTCTGGCAAGCCCATTCAACTTCTTCTGTCCTTATACCTTATGTAAAGTTTTCCAGCCCCTCCCCTTTCATTAGCTACAGGAACCTGGCTTTTAAGTTCACTGCCTGCTCTGAGGGAAGGGCAGGCTCAATTACAGATTGGTATAACATTTTGTTATGTCTATTACATTCTTTTAAAACCCTTTGCCACTCCCCACATACAATCTCCGTCTAGATTATTGTACAATACCATAATTAGGTACAAATGTAAACCATTCCTCTTTATTATCAACACAATTACTGTTTAAATATTGTGTTTGGATTACAACTTAAAACACTTCAGATTTGCTTACT
This sequence comes from Rhineura floridana, assembly GCF_030035675.1. Taxonomy (NCBI): domain Eukaryota; kingdom Metazoa; phylum Chordata; class Lepidosauria; order Squamata; family Rhineuridae; genus Rhineura; species Rhineura floridana. The sequence goes on from NC_084486.1 coordinate 72,572,889, forward strand.
TTTTAAAAAGAAATCAATAAGAGAATGAGCTAAATCTGCAAAAATGAAATTAGCCTAACAGCCACTTAAGAAATAATCCTACTTCTCTGCATCACTTGCTTTCCTTAAAATTCCTTAAGATTTCCAAAAAACCAGCAAAGGATTGTGTTCAACTCAGAGTAGACCACTGAAATAAACATGTTAGTTGTGCCTATTAACTTCAATGGGTCTACTCTGAGTAGGACTAGCACTGACTACCACCCTAAGTTTCCCAGTGACTCTAAGAATCATCGTGTAGAAACTCTGCAGAGACACCAAATTAATACAGGAAGACAACATTATCAATTAGATAATTTTCTCTTCCTTCTACAGTGCTCAGTAGACCTTGTGCTGATAAATAGCAAATGACTGGAAGTAATACCCTGAATCTCAAAGCATCATACAGGCAACTTTTATTGAAATAAATGTTGTTTTTGCTGTGACAGAAGTTTTAGGATCACAGCCTAAAATGTTTTTAAATGAACTGTCACTTAAGATGATCAGGTTTTTTGCATAATATTACAACCTAAACCAAAGCAATGAAATTAAAGATCCATAGGCTGGAACAGGAAGCTGAAAAGTGCTTTGTAAATAATTATCTAATTTATCCGGCTACAGCTTTGTGGTTATTCTTCCTATTTTTTCTTTTTGTTTGATATTCAAATACACGATCAAGTTCAGATCTGTGTCTGCTGAACAGACATCCCCTTTACAACCTTAACCAACCTAAACTTTTATTTTGTAGGAAACTAATACTGATTTTATTTTTTTTAAAAAATATTCTGCAATGACAAACTGGTTTTGACAACAAACGTATTATATGGGGTGTATATATTGTATATCTCTAGTGTGTATGTATATGAAGTGTTTCCAACATCCCGGTGAGGTAGGATTGCCGACTGGAAACCGAGGCAAATCACAACAAGAAATGAATCCCTTTAAAATCCAGTAACCATATAAACAAGTATGAAACAGTAGCAAAATAGCTTAATGTGGCATGATTCTGAATTTTGGGTTGGGTGAATGAAATTCCAAATCACTTGAGGTTGCAGTTTTGTGCATACTTCCCTGTCTAAGTAGGCCCCATTGAATACACTGGGACTTGCTTCTGAGTAAACATGCATAGGATTACACTATAAATATATTTACAGGCAGTGCAAATAATAAATCTATCTGACAGTCATGCTTTTATAAATATTCCTTCATACTATGTCCCGATAGGGATCTGATTTCACATTATGGTTGTATACTATTATTTCCTCTATATTTTAAGTGTGCCCTTCTTCCTTGGGGTGGTTGTGGCCCCCCTCTTCATCCTGAGGGGTGATTAAGCTGAGACATGGTGAGCAGCCCATGGTCACCCAGTAAACTTTGTAGCTGATTTCCATTTTAAAAAATTAATTAAAATGATTTACATACAGGGAAAGTTTATGAAGTAGATACACACAATACATTTAAAAGAACATCCAACTCGGATGTAAAGCTCATGACTTCCCCCAAAGAATCTTGGGAAGTGTAGTTTCCCCCTCACAGTTATAGTTCCTATCACTCTTAAACAACTGTTCCCATGATTCTGTGGTGACATTCATGTGCTTCAAATGTGTGTTGAATTTGCTTTGAATGAATGGTGTGGATCTGTCCTAGATGTGCTGTGTATTCATTAGTGAATTGAAAATAAAAAATTTAAAAGATACTTTTTTAAACAGGGAGAAGGCTGTAGCTCAGTGGTAGGGCATATGCTTTGCATGCAAAGGTCCAAAATTCAATCTCCGGAAAAGACTATTGCCTGGAATCCTGGAAAGCCAATGCTAGTCCATGTCATCAGTATTGAGCTAGATGGTACCAAATAGCCTGAGTCGGTATAAGGCAGACTCCTTTGTGCCTAAAAGAGGAGAGAGACCCAAGGGTCACAGTAACTCCAAAATTTATTTATGTATTATATTTATAATACTTATATACCGCTTTATTGTTAAAAAAAACACCTCAAAGCGGTTAACAGAAGGAATTAAAACAATAAAATTATTGGCAAAAAACAGTTAAGGACTATTTAATGAATTATTAAATTAATTAATTTCAACAAATTATGAGACCATTGACAGAAAAAAATGCAACAGGGATCTGGATTTTTTTCCTCTTGGTTTACACCTTCAACTCTCGATTCTCTCTGAGTGTTTTGTGTATCACCATGAAAACTTAGAGGGTGTTAAGCAAGCATTTCTGAGTTCAGGACTATAGGTTTTGTAAGGTTTTGTTTTGAAATGAGTTTATGGGAAGCAGCGGGAGTATTTTCAATTTAACATGGCGGAGTGCGAAAATTCCATGCTGACTATAGTATACAGCCATTCTCGTAGTTGTATAATTCTCTGTAAGCAAACTGAAATACATAAGGATGATTCACAGAGAGAAATTCATTTCCATGCATGTATAGTCCCATTGGATGTGAGCAACTATATCTCATGTGATAGAAACAGGAGGAGTAAAGATGTCCATTTCTAGAAATCAGATTAGAAGATTTAAATTATAAATGCTTAGCTCATAACAGCAGGGTTACTTTACATCATGGTGATTTAAAACAAAATAGGACAAAATAAGTATTTACTCAGAATTCTGACGTCTGTGGAAAACCTAGAAATAGAGTTACCATCCATCAAAAGGAATTGGACATTTGAAGAATAAACTGATGAGATTGCTTAGACTGAAATTAATCAAATCAGAAGTATAATTATCCTTAAAAATGTAAAGAATGAGGTTTAGAGTGTGGGTACGTCATAACTTTAATATGGTAGTAAAATTTCTCCAAGGTTTATCATGTTAACTATTACCCTAACTGAGCCAAACCTGATATAAAGCAATGGTGTGTCCATATCTCTGAAGAGGTCCTTTCAATAAAGGTACTACGTTCCAGATGCTGCTTTCCAAATTATAGCTAAAAAAAGTTAAAAAATAAAATACAGTTTGTTAGCTGAAAGAATTCAAAATCTATACATTTTTGAAAGAAAATTATCCTTTTCTGTTCAGTCCTCATAGCTTGTAACGCTAAAAGTGAATAATTTATTTATAAATGGTATTGTTTACATTTCAATGCCTGTTTGAAGTATTTGCAGTTTTTGCAGAATCCTTCCTGCCTCATCATCCAAAACACGCATCCAAAATTTGTAAAAATATGTACAAAATCTTTTAAAAGGAAATGGAACTAGAAACCATGTAAAAACACATTTTATTTTACAATTTTACCTTTATTACATATAGAGCAACTATTTTCCACTGAATACTGTTGAGCGTTTGATGTCTGATTATTGACAGGGCATTATCACCATAGTTTTGCCTAAAGTGAGTCCAGGCAGGAGTCAGGGATTTTACAAAAAGTGTCTTAAGACTTTTATCGCAACTTTCTGTGAATAGGGTTTCACTCATGGAATGAGGTTCTCTCATCTCTTTCCTGCTGCAGTCCCCTATTCTGCCCCCCCCCCGGAAACCTATGGAACAGTATAGGATGTGGTACTGGGGGCTACAGCAGAAAGGGAGAATGATCAAAAATCAGGAACCCATCTTTGCATGAATGGAAATATCTTTATGCTCACATAAGGGACTTTGAATCTAGGTGTTAAATGTCTCCTGGAACAGGCAGTTCTCCTGCAGAGGTTGGATCTGAGATTATGGTTTAGCAGATTATAACTGTCTCTATCTGTAAATTCAAAACTAAGAGTGACAGAAGAATCTGAGTGATGGTGTTTCTCCTTCAGCCATGGGGTTACAGGGAGTCTTTCTGGGGTTTGCTAAGGAGGACACAATCTGCTGTCTCACAAGAATGCCTATTTGCTTCCACTTACACTAGGCATGTGAACCTTTGACCCTCCTGATGCTGCTGAACTACAACTTCCATCAGCCTTGGCCATTGGATATGCTTGCTAAGGCTGATGGAAGTTGTAGTTCAGCAACACCTGGAGGGCCAAAGGTTCCCTACACCTGACTTATACTCTGCTTGTATATTTGCAAATAATATAACTATTGCAGACTCCCACAAGTTTCCAGTGTTTCTTATACAAACGAAATGAGTTCCCGTAGTGCTGTCCATGGAATTTCACACATGCTTAAGGAAGAGATAGGCACATAGCCCTATAATACAGATGATGGATCATTTATTCTTAATAGTGAGATGAGCTTTCTTCTGACCACAAGCTTAAGTATTTCAGTCATAGAAAGATTCATTTCGTCCTTAGACTTTTATGGAAGGACATATCTCTGCATAGTGCTTTAAATAATCTATTTGTATCAAAACCACATAGACAATTTTGATCCCAGTACCAGTCCAATATATTTTGCTACATAAAAATGTAAATGTACTGCCTTCAAGTCGATTCTGACTTATGGCGACCCTATGAAGAGGGAGGCAGTGACTGGCCCAAGGTCACCCAGTGAGCTTCATGGCTATGTGGGGATTCGAACCCTGGTCTCCCAGGTCATAGTCCAACACCGTAACCACTACACAACACTGGCTACATAAAAGCAGAACTCAAATCCTCTCACACACACAAACACACACATGTGCCAACCACTTCAAAAAGACTTGCTGCACCATACACCAATTCACAGTGCCATCTGAAGCAGGTCTCTTCACTGTGCTGCATAACAGGGCCAGCCCTCCATTTCCAATATACAAAGGATATTTTGCTGCTACAGATGTAGTCTAACTATACAATGAAATTCTGAATTCTATGAACCATATGATCAGCTGTACTTCACTTCATTTAACTCAAATAATATTATTAAGGTGAAACAACAAACGACAATTCAAGAACAATTCAAGAGACTGAGGTGAATGGAAGTTAATTCCCTTTGTGTAAAATGGAAGGTAATATGACCAGGGAAACTATTTTCACAGCAGTTTTCTTTTCAACAGACAATGTCTTCATCTCAATTCCTAGTCTGTTTGCAAGTATCAGTGTGAAAACCATAACATGAATATTGCAATATACCCCCCCCCGCTTTCCTGAGTAGTGAAACATCCAGGGGTAGTGCCACACAGTTTAGAATCATTTGGATGAGACAGCCCTGAAGTTTAGGATGATTCACTATATTTTATGTATGTACAGATGTATAAGCAGAACATACATAGAAGCAAACAGGCACTTCTACAGCAACAGATAGTCTCCTAACTTAGCACCAGATTCCCAGAGTGAGCCCATGAGCCCCAAAGTGTTTCACTTTAACCAACTCACTCACTCCCTAACCCTCTCCCACACATACACACACACACACACGTGCACACACGTGTGAACGCACACATGTTCACACAAAATTTAAAATGGAAAACTAAATTTGAATTGTTTATCTGCCTTTCCCTTGAGCTCTTAGTGTCATCAACTACCAAAGACATGAAAAAAGTTCCTCAGGAAAACATCCCCTAATCATTAAGAACCATTAAGTTTATTTTGTAAAGTTACTAACTGGTAATCAAGATGGTCAAACTTATATAATTATCAAAGGTTAAATTGTTCCTCATTATTGAGCATAGAAATGATTCATTCTGCACTTTTCATCACAGAATGGAACACTTCCTACAGCCATGTGCCAATCATTTTTAACTGGATCACACCAACCCACTGTTTAATGGCCTACAATGGTTATACAATAAAGAGTTACAGGAAACAGGTAAATTTCCAGGAGGATTTGTAATTGACTAGCTACTACAGATATGTTCTTGCTTGGCCCTATTCTATAAAACGGATGTGCTGTAGCCAGATCTTGCCCCAAAGCTTGGCAGCACATCTTGTTTCTAGTTGAATACGTTGCTCATTTAACATGGAACTGGTGTATACCTTAGACTATCTTGATATATTCCCTTTGAGCTAGTATAAATTATTCAATGAATGTATTATCATTAAATCTGGCAATACCCCCAACTCCCAAGGTTCTAGTTTAGGCACAACCTAGATCCTTCTGTGGCATTTTTCAGGCCCTCCATCAGAGGCTTATTATTGTGAATTCCTTCCAGTGAAAGAAATCATTCAGAAGTCAGATAATAAAAATATTTAAGGGGGAAAGGAAGTTCTCAGAAGCCGGTGTGTGACTAAGTCATCCCTACTCCTTGCCTATTCAATTTCAAATATGACAGCCATACTTTCCCCTTAAATATTTTTTTCTTTTTCCTAAACTTTAATTTAGACGTATACACAAACAGTTCTCGATCTTTTTTTAAAAAATGTTTTTAATGTTGTTTTGTTTTAATGTATTTTAAGGTCTGTTTTTATGATGTTTTAAAGTGTTTTTAGCGTTTCTGTTTGCCACCCTGGGCTCCTGCCGGGAGGAAGGGCGGGATATAAATCAAATAATAAATAAATAAATAGATCCAACAAGTCTTATCTTTTCCATCATACTTATAATTACTTTTAATTTAAAATAGTAATGGGATTCTGTTATTGCCTTGGAAATGCCCACCTGAACAATGTTTCTTTTTTACAAATGAACACGTTACATAACACTCAAACAATACTTGCTCCATCACTAAAACCTCACCAAGACTTACTGCATAATTGAAATGCCTATTTTGATTACTGACAAGCTCTCATATTCAGAAAAGAGGAGTGGAGATGCCCCGGAACCAGCAGATCGGTGTGTCTCTACCATGAACTCCAGTTTTGCAGGTTAACTGCAAAAGCACTATGTAGAATTGTTTATGTGTGATTTTTTAAAGATATTTTTGCAAAAGATTGTACATGTTCTTGTATGTGTGTCAATATGAAAATATTTGAAGAACTGTAGTATTTTGATGTCTAGCAAGTTTAGTTTTCACAGTTTCAGAAAAACCTTTTATTCAATTAGGCGCCAAGTAACGAATTAAGCTGAGATGGTGGAGGAGGGAAAGACATTGCTTTAAGAAAGCTTTCCGAACTAATCTTGAACCATAAGATTTCTATGGGACAGGGGCTATGGTAGAAGTATGACAGAGGAATGCCATTTATCAAGTAACAAGTTCACACAAAATAGTAATAAAAAGACTAAGGAAATAACTTACTTTAAAACCATTTGGAATGTACTGTAGTTAAATGCATATCCACCAATCACCCACATAAACTTTCCATGTAGAACTGCTTTATGGGAAGCCCGACTTACAGATGGACTAAATGGCTTCACGTTAGGTAGAATCCAATAAGACTCCATGGAAGGAACATTTAAAGAACAATCAGGACCTTTAAAAAAAGAGGGGGGAGAGACAGTCACACCTCAGCTGTACAGCCAGCTAGACAAGTGTTAAAATCATGTGAAGATTACATGGAAAATCTACACTGACAAAAGCGATGTTCATTTTAGAAGCCACTCCACAGATCTGAAGAGCCATCCATACAAAAGTCAAGTATTGCAAAATAGATTTTAGTGGCTGGGAGTAGAAAGAGGGAGAGAGAGAAATCAATAATGGTAAGTGGGCAGTCAATGCAGAAAGCTATATTATTTTTAAACAAAGATTTACAACTACCCATAGGATCAGGCTGGTTATAACCATAGTGTTAAGTTTATATGTTTATTTAAAAAAAAACATTAAGGCAGGATATTTTGGCACATCAAAAGAAACTCATTCCCATTCCCATTTATTTAGGGTTTTCCCGTCAAAAATATTTTTCTCTCAAGGTCTTTGGCGTATCAGTCTTTGTTCTAAAAGAAAACCTGAACAAGCTTTAGAATATCTGGCTACAAATTAAAAATTCATTAGTATGTTGAGAGTTAAACAAAAGCCTTGCTATAACTTGTACCACATATTTGGAAAAAAATGTCCAATACACTTGCTACATATTTAAATAAAAACATTAATTGCTAAAGTACAAATCAACATCTTCTCCAAACAATTTGGCCCTATACCAAGGCTAACCACACATACCACACCACTTATTTCCTAAATGCAAAACAAAGTATCACTTTACAAATAATGTATAAAGCCAACTTTTGAAAGTGGTGCAGAAAACAAAACTTTTCCTTCTCTTTTATGTCCTCCAAAATGGCAGAATATATTCTGCCATGTTTAATATATTACACACACACACACATACATATATACGAGAGAGAGAGAGAGAGAGAGAGGGAGGGAGGGAGGGAGGGAGGGGGAGAGAGAGAGAGAGAGATCCAATGATGTTCTTCTGGTTGCACAACAGAAATCCACCTGCACAACAGGTCTTCTGGTTACTCTTCTACTCCCATCAGTCCCCTGTGCACCCCCAAAATTTGCTTGGGAGTCTTCCAACCTCTGGAGCAGGTTTAGGGGGACAAAGTAGTGCAGAGGGAAGAAGAGGAAGGATAAGCCCCATTGTGTAAGGAGATGATTGCTTGCTTTTTGTTGGATCTCATCCCATATACAATATATAAATAACTGCTCTTTGACCTTGTGTTGAAATTCATAGGTTAAAGACATTTTCCAAGGAATTTTTACATTGTAATCACAGCATTATGCATGGTATAATTACAATAACTAGAGTATGGTGATGAGGCATTTTTCCCAAGCACAACCTGCAAAAATAATTACAGTAATCAAAATATTAAAATTTTGCAAACTTATTTTCTCTGTGAAATACACACATTTTCAAAGTAAGTATAAGCTCCATTATCAGTATGCTAGAAGACTTAGCGAGGGCATCAAGTCAGAAAGAGCCCCTTCCCTGCCGCTGCTCTCAAGTTCCTGGGATATGCTGTGCAACAGCACAGAATCTTTGTGTGTGCCTCAGTAGAGACCATGAAGGAGAAAATAAACAGAAGCATTAAACCAAATAAGTCCGCAATGACTTTTCTTAACCAGTGGCAGATGTTATTATTGAAACTTGTATCAGAAGTATTTCACTACATATCAATTATATAACTGACAATGTCAATTAACATAGCTCTAAATATTTTTATTTCTAGCTGACTCTACCCAGACAGACTGAGGACAGACAATGCTAAGACTTCTATGGGAGCATTCCTTGAAAACTGCATCAAAAGATTAAATACAAACATCCTAAAAGCAACACCCTATATTGATAGCAAACTGTGGTTTAATGTGAACAAGCAGCATGTTGATGCATGCTGATCAGAAGTTCCCACTCTGCTCTTCCCCAGCTCCTATACCACCAGCAAACATGCCAGAGACTGGCATGTTGTTAAGTCTGAACCCAGGCTTGTGGCTTGTTTCCCGCAAACAAACCAGGAGCAGTAAACAAATCATGGTTACCACTTGAGGTTTATTTGGAGAAAACAAGCTACAAACCTACGTTCAGATGTCCTGACAAGCCTTGTTTCTCATGGGGCACTGGCAGGAGGGTGGGGGAGGAGCAGAAAGAGAACTTTTGAATAGTATGCACTAGCATGCTGCATGTTCACATTAAACCATACTTTGTTTTAAACTATGGTTTCATGTGGCATGCCAACCAGGCCACTTTATTGACACTGAAGTCCATGATGTGATTTCTTAGAAACATTGCACTACACTATTTAGGAGTTTACAGATCAATATAGGCCTGAACTTACAAGATCTGAACAGGGTGGTTCATGACAGAGGCTATTGGAGGTTGCTGATTGATAGGGTCTCCATAATTCATAATCGACTTGAAGGCACATAATAATAAATAGTTTAAATTGTTCATGGGAAGCAAGAAAATGACATAATCAAAACACAGGTGTTAGAGTACAGATATAATTAAAATCTTCATCCGATTAAAGCTTCCAGACTTCTGGCATCTACAGGTAGGACTGGGAGAGAACCCATTCTGGAACCCTGGAAAGCCGCTGCCAGTCAGTGTAGACAATATTGGTCAGACTTGGTATAGGGCATCTTTCTATATAATCTATAATTAAGGACAGTAGTTTGGCCTGGTTACAAAGACATTAAGAAGGGTCTTCCCATTTTAATCTGACAATGTGGGTTTTAACAATTACTCTATACAACAACACTGCTATATGTCTGTACTAACGATATCAACAACATCATTAGTAATGCCCTTTAAAGACCAAACATCTCCAGAAGCAAAAAAATAACAACATTGTGCAACATAAAGTAGAAGAATTTACTGAGAGGCAATGGTAGACTATTAGTTCCAAGAACATTCAACCAAGACCAAGTTAGTAAAAACACAAGATGACATTTTTTCATTAATTAAGGATGCCATGGTAATCTGCCACACTGCGATTATGCCACAAATACTGTAATTCTGCTGGACAAATATTCCAAACCCTGTTAATGTCCAATTTTATCAAATTTAATTTTATCCTGAGGAGGGAAAGATCAATAAAAACCAAACCAAAACAAAACAAAACAGTTTGGTCTGAGCACATGAGCACATGCTGCTCAGAGCAAACCTCTGAACTTATATAAGATGTTGCTCATTCAACAACATCCAGTTTTGTCAAAGATGTTGCTCATTCAACAACATCCAGTTGTTAAATGTGCTACAAAAGCTCTAAGATTTGTGTAAAAAAAGCTACAAAGAGCAGTGGTAAAATTGGCAAGTTTTCTACCCACCTTTGCAAAAGCCTCAAGAACACTCTTTGCTGAAATAGACTCTGAAAGAGGAATTTCTCTAGAATAAAGCTTGTTGATTTCATTGCTGCTATATTTGTGTGTATGTATATGACAGAGAAATAATGAGCAGCATCTAGCACACTTCTCTGCAGTACCGGTTACTGAGAAAAACAAGTGGAGAAAGTGCTGTTGCACTTTGGTGCAAGACTACTGTGAGCTGGAGTCACATTTCAACTACAACACACATTTTACTTATCTAAAGAAGTTCCTGAGCTATACACAACCAACAGTTACATGAATCAACATATAGGCAATGATTTTTAACACAGGCAGATTGCACTCTTTTGTTTACAGAGTATATCCTGGTTTTTGAAATGGCAGGTTGACTCCTATCCTTAAATGTTTCATAGAAACATAGAATAGTAGAGTTGGAAGGGGCCTATAAGGCCATCAAGTCCAACCCCTGCTCAATGCAGGAATCCAAATCAAAGCATTCCCGACAGATGGCTGTCCAGCTGCCTCTTGAATGCCTCCAGTGTCGGAGAGCCCACTACTTCTCTAGGTAATTGAGTCCATTGTCGTATGGCTCTAACAGTTAGGAAGTTTTTCCTGATGTCATGTTTAAAATCAGCTCCTAGAGACACATAGATCTGTATCACTTTTTGCTTTGGAAGAGATATTTTGAGAAAAACAGTGACACCAAGTGGTAAATTACATATGAAACCTCTAACTCTCAAACACAAAAAGAAAAAGAAATAACCTATTTCAGTGAAATAGCAAAATTGCCAGTAAAATTTGGCAATTCAGTCTGCAATTCATGGAAATATTCAAGACAGACACATTAACAATGTCTGATAATTTGACATGGCATAATCACTTCTAGATATTATGAAAACGATTGAAATTTGCAATTTATCCAGAGAAAACTAAATCATGTTTTGCTTGAGAAATGTTTTTGCTGAAATATGCAATAATTACAATACACAAGGTGGAGTACAAGGCTATGTACATACTAACGTGTTAATGAGCACATGGGTCACACAGATCCAGTTTTTCCATTTGTGCTTTTGTCCACACATGAACGCTTTTAATTTAAATTGATCTTGATGTTTCCCGTCTGCATTAGTAGTTGGTGCTTAATGGGATACACTGTGTGTTGTGTCCCTTCAATTCCTACTACCCTGTCATATGGAAGTCTGGGAAACCTGAGGACTGTTGTGGGCAGGTGTTTGTTTACCTGTGCACACACAATTGTTTTTTACAAAAAAATGTTGTGTACATGGAATAGCACAATAACAAATGCTCGCCTTTGATCTTCAGAGCCTTCATCCCAACACAGAAAGACACAGTGTGGCTCAGACAATAATATAAAGCCCCACCCACACATTGGAATTTAATGCAATGCATCCACACTCAGGTAACATGCAATTTTATCCTAGACTTTCTCCCCTTACTGCATTATTCACACATCAGGAAAATCCAAATTAAATAGGGGAGTGTGTGAGTTGCCACTTGCAGATGACATGAAAAACGTGCACACTTAGGATGCCTCAAATCCATTTTAAACTGCTCTCTGTGCACACCCCAACACTTAAAAGGAAAGATTTATTCTACTTTGTTAGAATAGACATTTGTTGTAAAAGAGCTGTGAATGGTGCAATCGACAGCTTGCTTCACTACAAATCTGTTCACCATTGACACATTGCTGCGATGTCCTTGCTTCCTCCATAGGGTCTGTAGCCTCACAAGATGGATATCATAAAGCCGAAATGAGCAGAATTCAGTTGAGCAGAGTGACCAGATGCAAAATGTGCATCTGAGTGGCCCCACAATGCTTTTGGCCTACCGCAATGTATAGTTTGATAGTTTTGTCCCTTTTTTAATCATTTCTGTGCTGCATTAATAAGAATAGGGCATTTGGTATTGCCAGCAAAGCTCTTGGCTGTGCAAGAGTAACAATACCATTAGCTGGCATATATATCAGTCACTCATGAACAGCTTGGCTCTTCATTTTCTGAAGCCTGTGCATCTGTGTGGTGCAGCGGTTGGCACCCTCACCTGCAGTAGCTGTCGGAAGGCAGAGCTGGGGTCCCAATCCCGGGGAGCTGGATCCCGGAGAGTTGGGAGAAGAGTATTCGGATGGATGGCAGAGGGAAGGGGGAGGAACTTCCCCCCTTTGGAGCAAAGACGAAACAGAGGAACTGCCAGTGATAAGGTCGCTTAGCAACGGGGAGCCTGAGCCCTCCCTGGACATTCTCATGCCTCCCCCTCTTTCAGGCTCAGAGCAAGAGGGGGAAGAGGGAGGGCTGCTCACAGCCGAAAAGCGGGGAGGCAGTTTACCATCAGCCCCTCCCCTATCCCCCATCCTGGAATCGGAAACTTCAGAAGAGGAGGGGGTGATGCTTCCCCCCTCACTGCGCACACGCAGACAGCTGAAAAGACAGGAGAGAAGGGGGGGAAGGCGGGCAGTACCTGAGGGGCAGTTAAGGAGGAGTGAAAGATTGCGCGCCCGTTTGGCCCCTTCTTAAAGAACAGGCGGGAAGAAGTCCCTTGCTCTGTCAACTTTCTCCCAATGCCGCAGGACCTGTATCCCTGTATTGATTCATGAGAAAACGCAGTCTTTGTTTGGACATTACCCTAATAAAACACAAATTAACTACAATCGTTGGTCTGGTTCCTGAGTCACATCCTGGGCCTGACAGCTTGACAGAGCCACCTAAATCACCCTCAACGCTCTCTTCACTTGACTGGGACAAGATGTCAAAGGGAGCAGCGGGGGGGACAAACCCCACTTCTGAGACGGAAGAAGTGGAACTCCTGAGGACTAAGGTAGCTGATTTGCAGACAGATGTTCAAGCCCTGCTAGCAGCAGTCAAGGCGCTGAAGACGGATAATCAAACCTTGAAGGCCACGATAGACCAGATGCGAACAGCCCCTCCAGCTGCCGTAGTAAAGGTTCCCATTGGATTGCCCCCAAAATACGCGGGACAAAGTGATCAGTTGGCAACCTTCGTGGCTCAATGTGAGTTATATCTGGATGTCAGGCACACGGAATTTCCAGACGATGGGGCTAAAGTAGCTTTCGTGATTAGCCTCCTGGAGGGAGAAGCTGCAAAATGGGTGACTCCGTATCTCGTGAGAAAGGATACTGTCTTAGGAAGGTACAGAGGATTTATACAGGAGATGACCGAGATGTTTCAAGACCCGCAAAGGGCTGAAACAGTAGCGCGGCAACTAGGCGCTCTGAAGCAAGCTAAAGGGACTGTTTCCGAGTACACTAACGCTTTTAAAATTCTGTCCCAGGAAACTGGTTACAATGACGCCGCCCTGATGTTTATGTACCGGAGTGGATTAAATGCTGAAATCCTGGATGAGTTGGCCAGGACCTCCCCCCCCGCTGACCTACCAGGGCTCATCCGGCTATGCCTACAGATAGATCACCGGATGGAAGGAAGGCGCCTGGAAAGGAAGCAGGAGGTCCCGAGATACTCAGCCTCGGCATCCCACGACAAGACCCTTCCCACTACAGGGATGGCAGGTAATGCAGCTGAGGGACAGGGAGGGGCTAGGCCAAGACTGTCGGAAGAAGAAAAGGAAAGACGACGCCGGGAACGTTTATGCTTTTATTGTTCAAAGCCGGGCCATGTGGCCAGAGACTGTGGACTGAAAGGGGGGAAAGCCGAGCCGTCGGGAAACTAGAACACCCAGTCCACGTGCAGGCCGGTGGACTGGGGGCAGCGTTGTATAAAGGCCCCCCAACGATCCAACCTCCCTCAAAGGGGGTGTTGGTCTTGCCTATTCGGATTACAACTTCCAGAGGAGTGGTGTTTAATTCCACTGCCTTAATTGACAGTGGAGCCTCCACAAATTTTATTGATGCAAAGTTAGTCAAGCGTCATGGAATTTCCCGGTGGAAACTGGACGCTCCCCTAGCTGTGGAGACTATCGATGGGAGACCCCTGAAGTCAGGAGGGGTGACACAAGCCACGGAGGAAGTGAAACTTCAAATCCCTGGGCACGAAGAGTTCATTTCGCTATACGTGTCAGATCTCTCGAACTTTGAGTTGATTCTGGGAATGCCCTGGCTAGCAAAGCATGAACCCAAAATAAGTTGGAAGGAGGCGGTGGTGTGGTTCACCTCACAGTATTGCCAGGAGAACTGTCAACCTGAAGGAATCAAGAACACCTTAGCGGGGGCAGTGCAAGAGATCAAGCAAGTGACCCTGCCGCCAAAGTATGAAGAATTCAAAGATGTGTTTGATGAAAAAGAGGCAGAGACTTTACCCCCCCACCGCCCTTACGACTGTGCGATTGATCTAGTGCCAGGAGCCAGCATCCCATCAGGGAGAATCTACTCTCTCACAGAGAATGAGAGGGAGGCCCTGAAGGAATTCCTGGATAAAAACCTGAGGCGAGGATTCATACGCCCCTCACAATCCCCTGCTGGAGCGCCACTATTGTTTGTGAAAAAGAAGGGGGGGAACTCAGACCCTGTAACGGCTATCGCGCATTGAACCAGATCACCATCCCCAACAGCTACCCGCTGCCCCTGATCTCAGAGTTGCTGGACCGACTGCGCTCTGCAAAAATCTTCACGAAGTTGGATTTGAGAGGAGCGTACAATCTGATCAGAATGAAGGAGGGAGATGAATGGAAAACAGGATTCTTGACCGCTTACAGACAGTATGAATACCTGGTCATGCTGTTCGGGCTTTGTGGAAGTCCAGGAATTTTTCAAAAATTCATGAACGACGTGTTTAGAGACTTGTTGGACACGTATGTAATCTGTTACTTAGATGATATCCTGGTGTTCTCAAAGAACCAGGAAGACCACGACCAGCATGTGAAGACGGTGTTGAAGAGACTGAGAGAAAATCACCTGTATGCTAAATTAGAGAAATGTGGATTTGACCTCAAGTCTCTAGACTTCCTTGGATATCGAATCTCAGCGGAAGGCGTGGAGATGGACCCAGGGAAAGTAAGCTGCAGATATGTGCCAGAAGGGGAATTAAGGCTCAGAATCCTACGCCAGTGTCATGATTCCATCACAGCGGGACACTTTGGGATTTACAAGACCATTCAGAACGTGGCCAAGGACTTCTGGTGACCTAAAATGCGTTGGGATATTGAGAGTTATGTAAAGACCTGCTCTGTCTGTCTGCGGACAAAAACACAAACAGGGACACCAGCAGGACTGTTACAACCGTTGCCTGTCCCACACGAACCCTGGAAGGACCTCTCCATGGATTTTATAACTGATCTACCCAAGTCCCAAGGAATGACAGCCATCTTAGTAGTGGTGGATCTACTTACAAAAATGGCACACTTTCTTCCTTGTGCAGGGGCCTTAGAGGCTAAAGAAACGGCCAAGTTATTCATAAAAGAAGTCTACCGGCTGCATGGATTGCCAAACAGCGTAGTCTCAGACCGAGGAACTCAGTTCACAGCCAAATTTTGGAGAGCAATGTGGAAACAGTTGCAGACGGAATTAAAACTCTCCTCCGCCCATCACCCCCAGACAGATGGGCAGATGGAACGCTTGAACGCCGTTTTGGAAAGATATTTACGAAGTTATGTGTCCTATCAACAGACTGACTGGGTATCATATTTGCATTTTGCAGAGTTTGCCTACAACAATTCTCTGCACTCCAGCACTCAACAAACCCCGTTCTTCGCTAATTATGGATTCCATCCTAAAGTCTTTCCAAGCAGCTCAGAAGGAATGCTGGTACCGGCAGCTGAGAACTTCCTTAAGGAATTGCAAGCGGCGCAACAGACACTGAAACAGCAGTTAAACGAAGCCAAAACGGAGTACAAGCGAGTTGCTGACCTGCACAGGAAGGAGCCCCCCCCCTTCAACCGGGAGACCAGGTATGGCTGTCCACCCGCTTCCTCCAGATGCCGGGCAAATGTAGAAAATTACAAGACAAGAGGGTGGGTCCTTTCGAAATAGAAACTCAAATCAATCCCGTGGCGTACCGACTGAAGCTGCCTGACACGTTTAAAATACATCCTGTGTTCCATCGATCCCTCTTAACGAAAGCCGCCCCTCCCAGTGAGTTACGGCCGGAGGAACCTCTCGGAGCTCCACTCCTGGTAAATGAGCAGCTTGAGTTTGAAGTTGAGGAGATCTTAGATTCCAGGATCAGACGCCACAAGCTGCAGTACTTGATTCACTGGAAAGGCTATGGGGTGGCTGACAGATCATGGGAAGATGCAGCTGATGTGCATGCTCCAGAATTGGTAAAACTTTTCCATCAACGTTTTCCCCACTGTCCCAAGCCAGACAAGGGGAGGGGGGCACAGCCTGGGAGGGGGGATGGTGTCAGAAGGCAGAGCTGGGGTCCCAATCCCGGGGAGCTGGATCCCGGAGAGTTGGGAGAAGAGTATTCCGATGGATGGCAGAGGGAAGGGGGAGGAACTTCCCCCCTTTGGAGCAAAGACGAAACAGAGGAACTGCCAGTGATAAGGTCGCTTAGCAATGGGGAGCCTGAGCCCTCCCTGGACATTCTCACGCCTCCCCCTCTTTCAGGCTCAGAGCAAGAGGGGGAAGAGGGAGGGCTGCTCACAGCTGAAAAGCGGGGAGGCAGTTTACCATCAGCGCCTCCCCTATCCCCCATCCTGGAATCGGAAACTTCAGAAGAGGAGGGGGTGATGCTTCCCCCCTCACCGCGCACATGCAGACAGCTGAAAAGACAGGAGAGAAGGGGGGGAAGGCGGGCAGTACCTGAGGGGCAGTTAAGGAAGAGCGAAAGATTGCGCGCCCGTTTGGCCCCTTCTTAAAGAACAGGCGGGAAGAAGTCCCTTGCTCTGTCAACTTTCTCCCAATGCCGCAGGACCTGTATCCCTGTATTAATTCATGAGAAAACGCAGCCTTTGTTTGGACATTACCCTAATAAAACACGAATTAACTACAATCGTTGGTCTGGTTCCTGAGTCACATCCTGGGCCTGACAGTAGCCTTAGTTTTACTGTAGGTAAGCTTGTTGCTCTCTGCTTCTATGGGGGTGATCAAGCAGTGGGTATCTCTCTTGGTGGCTGGCATCATTAGGATAAAACATCATTGTTTTATTTATTTATTTAGTATATTTGTATGCTGCTTTTCATCACCAGGTGACCTCAAAGCGGCTTCCACAATAAGAATACAATATCATACAAAAAACTTCAGAACATAATGATAAAGAAGAAACTTCAACAATATTAACAAACACCACCGCAAAATATCACAAAACAGGGTCAAATCTCAAATCAATTTTCTGTTGTGGGTCATGTGTTAACAGGATAAACTCCTTAATGATTCTACCGTGTGCTCAGAATAGTTACAGAGATCCTGAAAGATGCTTTCTGCTGTTCATTAATGCAGCTTATTGTTCTCAGGCTCGTAGAAGCCTAACTGGGATCTAAACAACCATACATGCCCAAGAAGGCATAGAGTCAAAAAATGCACTTGGCATGCCCCAGTCCTTTGGTGCACCTAAAGAACCTTTTCAAATTCTTGGTTTCTCTGTGAATGTAGACAATAATCTAAACTACAGAAATATGCAGGCTTTTGTATTAAGTCAACTGTTACATTAGCTGGACACCTCATGGGGATCACCTAGAAACCATTTGAAAATATAGTCAACTGACAAGTACTTAGACAAAGATGCATAGAAAAGGCTAATAAAATTTATTTTGGGGAAATTTTACCTGGCCCTTTCCTAGATAATTTATAACTTCTGTTCTTGAAGCAATTTGAGTGCCACAAGTATAGGTCTTGTTCTAATGCTGGATAACAAATATAGCTCAGAGAGAATAGGGTAAGTAAGAACTAAAGGATGAAAGGAAAAACAGAACATATGTTCTCAACCCCCCATACCTTCAGAATGTAAGCACTTTGAACTGAATATGTCACCAGGTCCACTTATAACTGAAGGAGAAACAAACAACAGATCTGCTTTCCTTGAAATTCAACTACAGGTAAAGACTGACAAGTGAGAGCTGCAGGCAACCTGACTTTTACAAGCTGGCCTTTTGTTACTTCACACCTTCAAAGAGATGCTAGAATTGTGGTATCTTGCTTATGAAATTTTCTTGAAAAAGATTTAGCCATTTGATCCCTTACTCTACACTACTTTTTTTTGGAAAAAGCAATGTGTTTGAGAAATCTTAAATTTGATATTTCAGCTGTGCCTCTGCAACAACTGTAAGGCATCCACATATAATCTAACCTCACTATTAAGACACTTATGGATTTTGTACCATAGTTTCAACAAAATGCTATAGCTTTTACACAGTTCTTTCCTTCATGCTTTAAAAAAGCAAACAGAAGGAGAATGTAGTCAGTATTATTGTACTATCAACATTGTGAGTGCCATGCCATGTTAGTAGCAAAAATATATTCGAGATTTATAGTACAGAATATATTTACACCAGAAAATTTCTAAACACAGTGTATACATACTGAGTAAAAGTTCAGCAGTGTAACAGAATTCCAACAAAAACTTGAAATTTTAGCAGTATTTTGCTAATGTGAAGTTTGTGAACTAACTTCATTATATTCAAGCAGGAAAATGTGAAAAAACAACATTAAATAAAAGCTACTTTCTATTTATTGTAAACCTTGTCAACTACTAAAATAGCTATCAACATATTTAAGTCTAATGGCCAAATGCTTCATAATCAGAACGCATCTTCACTATACTCTTAGAGACTTTGACTCGGATCCTAAGTTACCCTTCCTATTTACATAGGGGAAGGCATTTTCAGCAACTCCCTTCTTCTTTTTGAACATAGGAAGTTCCTTTATACCAACACAGACCATTGGTCCAACTAACTTTGTATTGGCTATACTGACTGGCAATGGATCTCCAGGGTTACAGGCAGAAGTCTTTCCCAGCCCCAGGGCTGTGGAGTCAGTATGCCAAACCTTCGACTCCGACTCCTCTATTTTTCTACTGTCCGACTCCACCCAAAATTGCTTCCAACTCCACAGCCCTAGAAAGGGCTGTAAATGTCTTTTTAAATTGAAAGCTCTCATAGGAGCATTGTTATCACTGCCTGAATATGCGCTGATCTTGGTATCACAGCATTTGTCTTCATCTGGGTCCTGTGCCATACACTGACACACAAAATGTTTTCCATCTTGAGTTATGGTGAAATGCTCAACTACAGCTGACTTCATGGGAAGCTTCTTTGGCATTTTGAATTTATATTTTAAAAAAATTGTCAATCAAAATTTATTTTGAAGCCGGAGTCGGAGTCGGTACATTTCTACTGACTCTGACTCCACCTAAAATTGCTTCCGACTCCGACTCCATGACTCCAACTCCACAGCCCTGCCCAGCCCTATCTGGAGATGCTAGGGATTGAACCAGAAACCTTATTCATGCAAAGGAGGTAATATACCAGTAAGCGCCAGTCCCCACAGTATGTACATGTATATTTTAATTATTGCAAATTTCAGCCAAAACATTTCTCAAGCAAAACATTATTTGGTTTTCTCTGGATAAATGGGTCGCCAACCCCAGAAGCAGATGCGGGGCAGGAGGCTGCAGAAGTGAAGAATGGAAAAACCCTGTTACATGAATGTGTTCTTTTCAGAGAATGGAGGCTATTATCTCCATTGTTTTTCTTAAAAAAGGAAAGACTCCTGCAACAAAACTCCTGGTCCACAAAAAGACTATTCCATAATTTATTTATTAGAGTCTGTTTCATCATAGCGCAGGGAACCATTTCAGCCTGAGGATCACATTCCCTTCCGGGCACCCGTCTGGTGGTCACTTGTTGGCAATGTATGTAAATTTTACGTTTATACAATAGACTAGTTTCTCCACACACAGCACTCTATCTAGGCAAGCAAAAGACATTATCAGAGTTCAAGGATACACTTCAGCCAGGCAAAAACACTCAAGAAGGGTGTGCAGCAGAACAGGCGAGGGTGTGGCCTGGCAAAAGAGAGTGTGGCTAGGGAGGGGCTGTGGTGTGGGGAGAATCCAGAGGACAAGACAGAGAGTATTTGGGCCCCAGGCCTGAAGTTCTCCACTCAAGATACATGAGGATTATCCTCAGTTGGCAGTTTTATATGCACAAAATAGCATGGGGGAGGACTGTAAGTAGTGGGCAAAAATGCAAAAGGCCCAGTCTATGACAATTCAATTAACATTTAAATGCATGCAAAATAAATTCAATAATAATTTACAATAGGAGCAATTGGTGAAAACATAAACATCTTAGAATTGCTAAGTAAATTAACACCTGTAGTCAGACAGAAAACTATTGTCTCTATTTAAGCTCAAATGAATAGAAGCAAACTTATTAGATATTAATTTCTTGCACACAAGAAAGGGTTATAAAATTTCATTTCTCATACAGAATGTCAACTTTACTAACACTCCTATATAAAACATAGTTCTTGCCTTTCACCCTCTCAACTTTCTAAAGTTACTTTCTGAAGCTCAGCAAACTTAAAACAACCAATGTGTGTAGTTACACATTAATTACCTTGTTGTCATTCTTCACTTAAGAGGCCATTAGCTAAGAATGCATGAAATTTGCCATAGGCTATAAAAATGTACATATGCATTAAACGTAATTTTCTTGCTCCAGTACCTTGGACAGTTCTTGACTTCAACAAGCAACTAAAGAACAGTGAGACTACCATAAAAGGAAATCCCCTGAGCTATTTCAAGATTTTATGATAGGAAAGAGGAAAATTTGATTTTCTGAGGGCTGGACAGAGAACTGGCCAACCTTCCATAGGTCACTTTTGGCACGTTTGTGGGGCTAGCCACCTGTCAATGACAACTTCAAAGCAGCACACTGTCAGTACCAATTAGCTGATGAGCACTGACAGCAAACCCAGCTTTGTTCATTTGTTAGCATGGTTTGCATTCCACCGTTTCTCCATTGCACAATAGCAAAGCTGTCTGCAAAGGCAAAATGTCCAGTTACAGATGGATTACTTCAAAGGAGCTCATTATCAGCACTTTCAGCAAGCTCCGCTTACCAAGGAACAATCAGGAGTGCACTTTAAGCACCTATGTCTTTACCTGCCTCACAACTGAGGCTGCATATGATGTCATGTGTGGTGTAGGTGGTTGTGTTTTGGTGAAAATTGACTAATTTGGCCTGTGATTTCCAACTATTGTTTTACGCTGTGCTAACACAGAGACTACAACAAAAGACATAATAATACATGCAGCATTTTAGTCAATCAGCACACAATTTCCTATACAAACACAATCCAATAAAATTTGCTATTTCAATCAAACATCAGCAGTTGACCCTGCAGTAGTTTCTGAACCAGGAGCCTAAGGAACAGAAGGTAGAGTCTGTATATCCATCACAAAACTCAGGACAAAAAAAAGGAGGGGGGGAGGAATTGCAGCAAACACATCCATAGCTTGTAGATGGGGTATTTTTCTTTGTAAATTACTGAGCTCTGAGGTTGACAATGAGGTCGCTGTGGGCACTGTGATACCCTTGAGGACTTTCCTGCTCAAGTCCTGCTTTCTGGCTTCACATAGGCATCTGATTGTCCACTGTGAGAACAGGATGCTGGACTAGATGCACCATTTGCCTAATCCGGCATGCTCTTCTTATGTTCCCACCTAGTATCTACAAAGTATCTGAGCCCCACCCCTCACTGGCCCTTTTGTCACAAGGATGTAATACTCTTTTCTACTTCCTCTTTTACCTCTATGTGCTTTTCAAGGCTGATCTGTACCTAAACTGCTGATCTGGGCCCTGACTCCTGAGCAGCTGGAGGGAAGGTGGAGCAATCTGGGAGATTGGGCACAGAGAGGGTGTTGCCTATGGCACCCTCTCAAAATTACAAATCTGCCCATATGTCCAAACAGGGTTGGCAACCCTGACCCAACTATTCATTGTGTGCCATATTACCTATGATAAATCTACTATATGAAGTGGATATTATTTCATGTCTGAGCTGGCCATTATGCAATTCAGAGACAGAAGAGTAGGAAAGCACTGAAAACACTTGGGCACAAATATCTGGATTTCTTAGCACCACCCCCACCCCCATTTTTGAGTAGAGACTGGAAAGGCCATTCAGTGTCTTTCTTCTTCACACTATTGCTGAAGTGCAGAGCCTTTCAATAATGGAGGGCACACTGGTATCAGGATGGCTGAGCAGAGAAAGGCTGCATTTCCCTCCACTCTTTCAGTGTATCCCCATTTTTGGACATAGCAATTCTGATCCATATTAGACAGTAAACTAAGGATTGCTAAACACAAAAACCTTTAATGGAGAGCATTACCATGAATATTTAGTTATCAGATCAGAACTGTCTTTTTGTTTTTAGAATAACTTTTTTGAAGAAACCTGAATAATACTTTTATTATCTGTTACAGCCCCGATTTCTATATTAGCTGTTCATTCCAAAGCATCCACCAGATGTCGCAATTGCTCAGTAAAACACAATATAGTACTGAATATTCTCTTTATTCTCTGTACTAAAAGGTTTGGACTAACCATTAACACCTTATTATAGCCTAGGAATGAATAGGATGTCTGGACTATTTTATATTTGTGCCTTGTTCCTTTTTTAGTAGGCAGTGATTAAACTAAAAATTATTCAATGGATACTTTTCACCTGGCAAGTAATATGGTAATATGCCAAAACCCTTCATGAAGCAACTCTGCAGATAAATATTAAAACTTATCCACCAAAACACACTCCTGGTCCCAGTAACTTGCAAAGAGATGTTGCCCTGTTTTCACTGGTCTTCGTACCCTGGTCATAAAATAGTTTGTTCCCTCCATATCTCCTCAATCCATCTTCAGTTGCACAGCGAATCCCTGGAAAAATGAAGCTTGAATTCATCACCCATCAGCTAATTGATGGTGACTTCATGACTGCTGGTCAGAAGGGCTTCAAAGCACTATTACAGGGCTCTTTTCAAGCCCTGCATGGTGTTTTGAAGTCCTGACAGTCATCACCTGACATTATTGTGATGTCTATTAATTGACAGGTGGGTGGCATTCATGGTCTCACCATAGATCCAGCTCCCCAGCAATCTGGCTTTCAAGGGAAGGTAGAATAACTCGTATTCTCCACCCCACCAACTGTTCCAGTCTCTCACCAAAAAGCAAGCCTATCCATGGCTAGTCACCCATGTGAAGAGACCTCACCCTCGTCATACCCCACAGGAGCAACCCAAAAGGGAAACCTCCCTTCTCTGGTGTCACCCATTGGGCTGGGCCACCAGGATCAATGGTAGACTCACAATAAATAGGCTTCCCCCTTGGAAATAAACCATAGCAAAATTCTTGTTCTTCATGGACAGGGCTACTTGGCCAAACCTCCTGGCTCCTCCAACAAGCTGCTGTTCTCCAGATGGAGCATAAGAACATAAGAACATAAGAAGAGCCTGCTGGATCAGGCCAGTGGCCCATCTAGTCCAGCATCCTGTTCTCACAGTGGCCAACCAGGTGCCTGGGGGAAGCCCGCAAGCAGGACCCGAGTGCAAGAACACTCTCCCCACCTGAGGCTTCCGGAAACTGGTTTTCAGAAGCATGCTGCCTCTGACTAGGGTGGCACAGCACAGCCATCACGGCTAGTAGCCATTGATAGCCCTGTCCTCCATGAATTTGTCTAATCTTCTTTTAAAGCCGTCCAAGCTGGTGGCCATTACTGCATCTTGTGGGAGCAAATTCCATAGTTTAACTATGCGCTGAGCAGGCAAGTGCTGAAGAAGCTATGGTTGGTATCTACCTCCCAGCCAGCAACAATCCTGCTACCTGCATCCTCTGCACAATTCTGCACTAGCTGCAACTTCCAAACCATCATCAAAGGCAACCCCATATATAATGCATTACAATAAGTGAATCTGGAGGTTACTAAAGCATGGATCACTATGACCAGGTTATCCCTATCCAGGAAATGCCGCAGCTGACAAACCAGCTGAAGCTGGTGTTCAGAGCCACCAAGGACACAGATGATCAAGGAGCACCCCCAAGCAATGCACCTATTCCTTCAAGGAGAGTGCAATCCCATCCAGCACTAGTTGCACACCCAATTGCCAGTCTCAGGAACCAACCACCCACAGTGCCTCCATCTTGTCAGGATTCAGCTTCAGTTTACTCATTACCAAATCCAGATAGTAGTTCAGCACCTCCACAGCTTCACCTGATTCAAATGACCAGGAAAAATAGAGCCCGGTATGATCAGCATACTAATGACAGCTCCCTCCAAAGCCCCATAGGCTTTCACCCAGCAACTTCATATTGATGTTAAGGAGCCCGAGGGATAAGAAGGAACCTTGTATGATTCAACAGCTCAAATGACATGGGGTCAAGCAGAAATTCCCCAATGCTATTTTCTGAAGCCATCCCTGTGGTACAAGGGAAACCACTGCATCACCATGGCTCCCAACCCCAACCTGCAGAGCTAGGAATAGCTACCATTCAATCTTCCAAATCCAGTGGGAGGTTCTTAATAAGTGGTTTCACAACAATCACCTTCATGTCATTTCAACATCAGGATTTAAGCCCCTAACATTGCTAGTCAAGTAGGTTCAGGTCCACTGCAGAAGCTGCTGCTTCAAAGCTTGGGAGCTTCCACCAAGACAATACCACGATACCACCTAACTTCTCATAGTTACACAGAAGTGTAGGCTTCAACCGTGAACACAGCAGTATATCAGAGTCCAATGGATAATGGCTAAGGCATTATCCATGTAAGTGCAATATGTTTGAAAGACACCTGCCAATTAAAAGCAAGATTCTGTAGTAGGGCATTGTAGAAGCATGATCAAGGAGCAATGACCTGTAATTTATGCAGGGGAGCAAAACACATGTTAAGAGCCACCGGGGTGTTTATTAGTATAAAGGAAAAAAAGGAAACAGAAGAGAGGTACTTACTATATTCCAAAGGTGCCATTAAAGTAGTTGTATATGAAACAGAAGACTCCCTAACTTAAAAGGAGTTGGATTGCACAAGCAGCAAGCTTTAGGAAATTTATTTAAATGTTTAGTCTGACCCATCTTGAGACAAAAGGATAAGTAGTGATAATTTAAAACAGAAATATCCTGGATGTTTTTTCTTAATTAACGTTATTTGCTATTTAATTTAATTTTTGTACAATGTATTGCTTTATCAATGTATTGCTTTATTGATGTATTGCCTTGTTGATGTATTTTTATATTTGTGTTTACTTTTTCTGTAAGCCGCCTTGAAGGCCGTTTGCCCAAAAGGCAGGGTATAAATAAACATTAACATTAAAAAAAAATAGAAGCCATGGACATGTCAAGTTTATGAATTGGATCACTAGCCAATTCATAGTTCAGTAATAAGGCAGCAGCTTTCAGAAAATATTTTTCCAACTCACCTTGCCAGCTGTCATTGCACACACAGAGTTTCTCTCCAGTCAAATCACAGTAGCCATGATCTGGACTTCCACAGTTAGCTTTACAATAAGGGATGTCACAGGCTTCTCCCTTCCAATATTTGTCACACTCGCAATACACCTGGTTTGGAATGGAACTACTAGTTGTACACTTTCCATGCCCTGAGCAATTATTGGGACATGAATTAATTCTGTAATGAGGAAGAGCAGAAGAAAGGAAATGTAGAAATTACATGTGGATTCTCAAGCCTTCATAATTACAAAAATTTCATTTCATGAAATAGGCGATAAGAAAATAGTTTCTAACAGCAACCTTCAAACTTCTTATGTCATTATTATCTCTTGGAAGTCAAATAGAGCTATCTAATGGCTATTCAAATACAAAATTAGAATCGGAAACCAATTATATTATGATAAGCAAAATACCAAAAGGTCATCACAAATTATGCTTCTATATGTCTACCATAGTTACTTATTCTTCTGTTATAAAATTAGACCTAGATGGGCAAGTGTGAATAAGCAAGAGAAACATGGACAAAATAAATACACTTCTTTTTTAGTTGAAAACTAACATGACTCCAGTTTTGCTGGATTTCATCATTTCTACTTCACTGCAAACAAAGCAGTGATTTTTCAGGATTTTTTTTCTGGATTTTTCTTCCATGGCTTTCCATGCAAGAAATTTATAATATTTGATGTATTCTTAGCACTACATCATTTTAATGCTAGCTTTTAAATTGTCCTTTGAAAAGTACACAAAATTATTATATTCAAAGAAATAAAATAATGTATGTTTAATGAGCTAAGAGCCAGAATATTAATCTCTTACCAATATTAGCAATCTTACTCTTCAGTCTGGTAAGGGGAACAAATCTATTCCAAGCCTACAGGTGAATACAGACAACTGTAAAGTGCTAGCAGATCTCAAAGCAAAGGATCCCAGTACGTTGGCTCCGGCACCTTACTTACTATGCCTCTAGAGCAGGTGTGGGTAACTTTTGGCCCTCCAGATGTTGCTGAACTACAACTCCCATCATCCCATTGCCCATGCTTGTTCAGCAACATCTGGGAGGGCCAAAGATTCCGCACACCTGCTTTAGAGCACTGTTTCTACAAGAAGACTGGTAGACCAAGTTCTCAGCTTCACCAACACTATCTAGGTTCCAGTAGCCGCCCTTCTGAGCTTCTGGTCACTGACCCCAATGGTCAATCCCAGCACCCCTTGCCTTATAAAGAACTGGCCTCAGAGGTTGCTCTTCAGTCCAAGCAACCTGTTTCTAGGATGGAGGATTTTGCCATCTGTGACTTCTGCCAGTTATCTGATTACATACCTGCTTCTGATCATTTGCCTTCTCTAAAATCCAGCTCCTGTCTGTCTAGGATTACAATTCTGCCTCCAGCCCACTTGAATTGAAAGCCAGCTCTCCAGAGTCCCAGAACTCCATTGCTTAGAGCTGGAACCCACTGAAGCCCAACACTGACTTTTTACCAAGTGGTAACTTTTGTATGCATAGAACTGGTTGACAGCAGAATTCTATCAAGAACTGGGAATTTTTTACCACAAACGCACACAACAGAAATCTTCAGAAACAAGGGACTGGTAAAAATTCTCCTGATAACTTAGCAGGTTATTACAAATAATTTACCAAGTATTTACACACACACACTATGATAAGTCACTACTTGGTAAAGAGCATCAGCTAAGATGGGTGTGGTACTTCTAACTTGTTCCTATGAGATGCTCAGGAAGACTGGAATTGAAAGTATGCTGTGTTGTTCACCTTCAACCGCTAAGTTCAAGCCTGAGCTATTTATTTATTTATTTATTAAATTTATTGGTCGCCCATCTGGCTGGTTTACCAGCCACTCTGGGCGACGTACAACATAAAAACATATAATTCACATTAAAACCTTAAAATTCCAACAATAACACTAAAACCTAACCTGCCTCAAAAGCCTGCCTGAAGAGCCACATCTGGTAACATCTTTTAAAGAAGGAAGTAGGCACAAAAGGTCTCTCTCTACTCTTCAAAAGGCAGCAGATACAGATGCAGGCAGATATAAAAAGGTCACACATATTAACTGCCTAGCAATCTGCTCGGTGTAGCATAAGTTTATAACCCTAGGTAACAGCCCCACTCCAAGAGTTGTTCCAACCTAGTGACTGTCTTATCACCCTTCCCAAGTTGTTTGTATCTACTCAAGGTCTACGTACATTACCTATACACAATGTATTGACCTAATTTGTTCATAACATATTAAAATATTTTTGTTCCACCTGATTTAAGAGATATCTCACAATAAATTGTTCTATAGTTTTATAAATCAACAACTCAGTCACAGAGGAACACAATATTCTTACTAATTGCATTCCTGAAAAAACCCTTACCTGACTGCAATAATAATAATAATAAATTTTATTTCTAGGCCGCCTATCTGGCCGCACAAGCGGCCACTCTAGGCGGCGTACAAGATCAAGTAAAATACAACATACAAACTACATAAAAACCCAAGAACTACAATATAAAACAAAACCGAACCCACCCATAGCTAAAACCAATAAAATTAGGCTACCCCAGGGATCTTGTAGGCCTGCCTGAATAGCCAGGTTTTCAAGGCTTGGCAAAAACTTGGCAGGGAGGGGGCATGGTGAAGATCATAAGGGAGAGAGTTCCAGAGGGTGGGGGCCACGATTGAAAATGCCCTCTCTCTGGTCCGCACCAGTCTAGCTGTTTTGACTGGTGGGACCGAGAGAAGGTCTTGAGTGGCTGATCTAGTCAGGCGGCATATTTGTTGATGCTGGAGGCATTCCTTCAGATAAGCTGGGCCGAGACCGTATAGGGCTTTAAAGGTTAGTACCAACACCTTGAATTGGGCCCAGTAAACAACTGGTAACCAGTGTAGATCTTGTAACACCGGAGTGATGTGATCGCGGCGACGGCTGTTCGTAATCAAACGTGCCACCGCATTCTGTACCAGCTGCAGTTTCTGGACCGTTTTCAAGGGTAACCCAACGTAGAGCGCATTACAGTAGTCTAAGCGAGAGGAGACCAGGGCATGTACTACCCATGGGAGAAGATGGACAGGCAGATAGGGTCGCAGCCTCTGTATTAGATGTAATTGAAACCAAGCTGCCCGGCTCACTGCCAAAACCTGAGCCTCCATGGACAGCTGGGAATCAAGGATGACCCCGAGGCTGCGGACCTGGTCCTTCAGGGGCAGTTTTACCCCATTGAGCACCAGGTCTAAAGCTCCTAATCTTTTTCTGTCTCCCACGAGCAGTACCTCGGTCTTGTCAGGGTTTAGCTTCAGCCTATTTCCTCCCATCCATTCACTTACTGACTCCAGGCACTTGGAAATGGTCTCCACAGCCAACTCTGGCGAGGACTTAAACAAGAGATAGAGCTGGGTGTCATCCGCATATTGGTGGCACCGCAGCCCAAATCTCCTGATGATGGCTCCCAGCGGCTTTACATAGATGTTGAATAGCATGGGGGCAAGGATAGAACCCTGTGGCACACCACAATTGAGAGGCCAAGGGTCCGAGACCTTATCCCCCAATGCCACCCGTTGATGTCTGTCTGAGAGATAGGAACAGAACCACCGTAGAACAGTGCCCCCTATTCCCATTCTCTCCAGACGATCTAAAAGAATACCGTGGTCGACGGTATCGAAAGCCGCTGAGAGATCCAGGAGGACGAGGAATGCATGTTCTCCTTTATCCAACGCCCTCCTTAAATCATCCACCATAGCGACCAAAGCTGTTTCAGTTCCATGACCAGTCCTGAAGCCAGACTGGAATGGATCCAGATAATCTGCTTCATCCAAGTGTGTCTTTAACTGTTCGGCCACCACTCGCTCAATGACCTTGCCCAAGAATGGAAGATTAGAAACTGGGTGAAAGTTGTTTAAATTTTGGGGATCCAAGGAGGACTTTTTCAGAATGGGCTTTATTACCACCTCCTTGAGGGCTAATGGCACCACACCTTCTTCTAAAGAAGCATTCACCACTGCCTTGATCCCTTTGCTCAGTTTCTCTTTACAGCCCAAAATGAGCCATGTAGGGCAAGGATCAAACAAGCAAGTGGTTGGCTTCACAGTAGAGAGCACCTTGTCCACTTCCTCAGAGGGAAGAGGCTGAAACCGATCCCACCAGACCGGAATGCAACTGGCCGACTCTGGCACACTTCCTGTATCCACGGCATACGGAATCGCACTCTTTAGGCGCTCAATTTTATCAGCAAAGTGTTTAGCAAATATGTCACAGGAGGCTTTAGAAAGTTCCATGGGTTCCTGCACAACTGGACCGACCAGGCTTCGGACAACTTGGAACAACCTCCTGGGACAACACTCTGCGGATGCAATAGAGGCAGCAAAGAAATTCCTCTTTGCTGCCTTCGTTGCCACTTGGTAGGCTGCAATTGCTGCTCTAACCAGTGTCCGATCGTCTTCAGAGTGCGATTTCTGCCACCGGCGCTCTAGTCGTCTCACCTCCTGTCTCAGACCCCGCAACCGTGGAGTATACCAGGGCGCAGTCTGAGTTCTATTCAGGGGGAGAGGACGTTTCGGAGCCACCCGGTCAATTGCCCTGGTGATCTCCCTATTCCACTCCATCACCAGGGTTTCGACCGGGCGACCTTCAGACAACTCCAAATTCCCCAGTGCATTCAGGAATCCCTTAGGCTCCATCAGGCGCCTGGGACGGACCATTCTAATAGGTCCCTGTCCCCTGCGGAGGGTGTGCGGCAATGAGAGATCTATATTTACCAGATAGTGATCTGACCATGACACGGGGTTAACAACAACAGCCCCTATTTTCAGAGCACTTCCATCCCCTCCCGAGACAAACACAAGGTCAAGAGCATGACCGGCTACATGGGTGGGCCCCGTATTACTAAGGTGCAGTTCCCAGGAAGTCATGGTTTCCAAGAAATCCCGAGGAGCTCCTGTGAGAGCTGCCTCAGCGTGCAGGTTAAAATCCCCCAAAACCACTAGGTTAGGGGACAGAGCCCGCACATCCGCAACAACCTCAAGCACCTCGGTCAGGGAGTCTGCTGTGCAGCGGGGTGGGCGGTACACAAGCAGAATTCCTAAACTGCCCTTTGGGCCCAACCTCCAGTACATGCAGTCAACAAACGTGGTCTCGTGGAGAGGAGGTCTGGTAAAAATCAAAGACTCCCGATAGATAATTGCCACACCCCCTCCCCGCCTACCAACCCTTGGCTGCTGCGCATACTGGAACCCGGCCGGACACATGGCCCCAAGCACCGGGGCTGAGGCCTCGTCCAGCCAAGTTTCCGTGATGCACAACAGGTCTGCGAATCACCTTAACCTTACAAATCTCAATTTGCATAAGATTACTTCAAATATTATTATCCCCACAACTTATTTACTAAGAGCACTATATCTCTGCTAATTAATAACCAACAAAATGATACTTACGAGTAAAAAATATTAAATCCTGTTAGATTATATGCAGCATCACTAAAAAAGTGTAGCAATGCATAGCCAGATGTAGTAATTACTTCAGGCACAGTTTCATTTCCACGTACTTCAGGAACTATAAGACCACTGCAAAAGATTAAACATAAAAGGTTCACATAACAATAACATCACAAATAAAAGTTAGGGATTTGAATAATCATGTGAGCACTCAGCACCATTTGGAAACACTTCAGAACTTTATCCCACTGCACTGACTGAAGCAGAGTGTAAAAGGTACAGAAACTCATGAGAACGTGTTGTTTAAATTTTAAAAGTCTATCTCAAATTTCTATGCATTGCCATTTAAATATAAGGAAAGTTCTTCAAAACTTTTTCAAAAATACTGATTGGTATGAAAATATTAAATGATCGATTACAGTGCATTGTTGTTGTTATAAGCTTTCAAACTGATTTCGACTTATAGTGACCTCCAATAGCATCTGTCATAAACCACCCTGTTCAGATCTTGTAAGTTCAGGTCTGTGGCTTCCTTTATGGAATCAATCCATCTCTTGTTTGGTCTTCCTCTTTTTCTACTCCCTTCTGTTTTTCCCAGCATTATGGTCTTTTCTAGTGAATCATATCTTCTCATGATGTGTCCAAAGTATGATAACCTCAGTTTCATCATTTTAGCTTCTAGTGATAGCTCTGGTTTAATTTGTTCTAATACCCAATTATTTGTCTTTTTCGAGGTCCATGGTATTGGCAAAGCTCTCCTCCAACACCACATTTCAAATAAGTTCATTTTTTCTCTTATCCACTTTTTTCACTGTCTAACTTTCACATCCATACACAGAGTCCGGAATACCATGGTCTGAATGATCCTGACTTTAGTGTTCAGTGATACATCTTTGCATTTGAGGACCTGGCTTTGACCCAGTGGCATCATTAGTCACAGCACTACTTGTACTTGTCCGTTGTTCTTCCTCAGTACCTCGTTGAGTGCCATCTGACCTGGGGGTCTCATCTTCCAGCACTATCTCGTGTTGCATTGGATACTCTGTTCATAGAGTTTTCATGGTGAGAGGTATTCAGGGGTGCTTTACCAGTGCCTTCCTCCAAGTCTGGATGCATCTTAGTCTGGTGTCTCAGCTTTGACAATTCTGCCTTGGGTGCCCCTGCTAGTAGTCTAGCCTCTTGGTCTAGACTACTGATGACATTGCTCTCAGCTTCTTCAACACTCTCAAACCCCCTCACCACATTTAAATGTGCATCCTAGTGGAGGAAGCAAAAGCTGGGCAATGATCCCACTACCTCTTGCATAGAAAAGCAGTACTCACTCTGTCCTAAATAAAGAAGGAAATGCCTGGAACCAATAACAAGAATTTCACACTGTAAGTGTAGAATAATAATGAAGTAACTTGTAATTATATATACTCCGCTTTAGGGATCCATATATAAATTGAGGTGGGGGCAGAGAAACAACTCCATGCCAGCCATAGTCCAAGTAATGGAGAAGCATTAGAGTAGTGACAGCACAAATAAATCCAAGATGAACAAGCCAGCTTAGTTTATGCCAATCAGGAGAGATTCCAGAGAGGGGAAGAGAAGAGAAAGAATAGCATTGACTAGAATGTTCAGCAAGGCCTAAAATAGCATTCTAAGAATAAGAGTCTGTGATTGTTGCTATTAAACAGAAAATTAAATTTCACCCAACAATATGGCAAATGTCGTTAAAACTGGTTTGTGAAGTAGGAACAGAAATTCAAAACCCTCCTTTATACTGTCCCTAACCATAGAAACTTGTCCACTTTCTATTTGTTTATTTCAAAATGTAATTAGCTGACTTGGACACAATAATTATATATAATTATAAAGAGGTGGAAGAATTGGGCAGGATGGGAGAATGGGGTACACGGAAGACATTAAACTTTAAAAACAATGGGTTCACTCAAGAACAGACTGAAACAGAACTTGCGGAAGAGGAGAGGTGGAGTACCTCCAGGCCACAGGCCTAATTAAATCCAGCAAGCCTCCTATTTGGCTCATGAGGCCATTTTAGCCAAACCACCCCACCTGCTCTCCTCGGCAGGTAAAGACACAACACCCTGCAGAAAGAGGTTTGTATGCATCACCTGCAAAGCCCTGGAACAAGTCTCACTCCGCCCGCCCAAGGGGATCCTGGATGGGCAGTACGCATTTGCGGCATGGGGTTTGAAGCCCAGGCCGCCATTTGAAGGAAGGGCAGCGGTTGAGCATCGTGTGTCAAGCTGCATCAAGGGGAGGGGCGGCTTTAGGCT
The DNA here is from genome assembly GCF_030035675.1 of Rhineura floridana. NCBI lineage: Eukaryota > Metazoa > Chordata > Lepidosauria > Squamata > Rhineuridae > Rhineura > Rhineura floridana. The sequence goes on from NC_084486.1 coordinate 72,606,462, forward strand.
ATTTAAGCCTGTGCCACCCTCCTTACCTTCCTCTCAGCTTTGCAACTGAGAAGCAGAAGCAGAGAGGATCAACGGCATCGGAGCTGGTCGTGGCAGCCATTTTGATTCAGCTGCACGTGGTCGGCACCATTTTATGCGGCGCAGCAGCGGCGGCCTGTTTCAGCAGGCCTATTCCAGCCTGTCCCTGATTGGGAGGGCCAGTTGGAGGCCTCCCATCTTGTAGCGGGAGGCTTTTCTCTTCTTAGTTAGCAGCGGCGCGACAGCGCTTTTGATGCTGCACTGCCAACTGGAGATCAGGCCTAACAGGCTCTGGACCTGGGGCACCCCCCTGCAAGTTACACAAGCATTTACACATATTGGGAAGTGAGGCTCTCTCACTCCCCACCTCACAGGGCGGTAGATAAAGGAAGAAAGCCCCCCCTGTTTGTATAGGGTGGGGTTTAGGAGGTAACGCCCCCCTTTTTGTGTAAAAGGGGTATAAGAAAGGGTAGACCCACACGCACACATTATATTGGTTTATGCATGGGGGGATAAGAGGGCAGTTTTTGCGTGTGATATAAAGGGGGGTGACTTCTCCCCCTCCTGGTTGGATTCTTGCCCCCCTTTTTTAGTAATATCTTTTGTATTGCAATTTAGGGGGCATGATTTAATAATCAATTGCCTAATTTTGCATTACATTTGCAGTGGGGCAGTGATTGCTAATTGATTGTTTTTATAGATTGAGTGTTGATAGATTGATAGATTGGATTCTTGCCCCCCCCCGTTTTAGTAATATTTTGTATTGCAATTTAGTGGGCATGGTTTAATAATTGATTGCCTAATTTTGCATTACATTTGTAGTGGGGCAGTGATTGCTAATTGATTGGTGAGTGTTGATTGATTGATAATTGATTGTGTCAATCTGCAGTGACTGATTGATTAGTCTGATCGATCAATTGTTTGTTGTTGAATTTACACAGGAGTTGTTATGCCCCCCAAGAAGGGCAAGGGTGGGCCGAAGGGCAAGGGCAGGGCTCCTAAGGCACCTCCTCTGCTGTTGTCAGGATCTGGCATGTCTCAGACAGGGGATGTTAGACCCCACTGGGCAGCTATTCTTGTGCGGCTCGAGGCACCGGGGAGGCAAAAAAGGCCGGGGGGAAGCCAGGAACACCAGGATCCTGACCTTCCAGGACCATCTCAGGCCAGACCTAAGACAGCTAAAAAGCAAAGGAGGTTGGACAATAGATCAGCTAATGCTAGTGCTGCTCCTGCTACTACTTCTAATGCTGGTGCTCTTGATGTGATTTGGCTAGGCTAGATGCACTGGAAGCTGGTCCTAGCATGGTTCCTGTGGTACCATCTGGAGAGGAAGTGGCGGTGAGGCCTGTCACAGAGGGTCAGTTGGCTGCGGTGCCATCAGGGGCAAATACAGGATGTGAGTCAGCCACACCAGATCCATGGAAGGGCTAGCTGGGATGGAATATGCCACCGTGGGATTTCTGGCCTCAAAGCGACGACAGAGTGATGACAGTTCAGGCAGCTGGGGCTCAGCAAACACCGATCAGTGCGGCCTGTGCCCAGGTATGGCAGCCATCAGGGTCAGGTGGGGAAACTGATGCTGATGCCGAGGTTGCAGGGAGCCAGCCCGCTGAGACTTCTTTACACACAATGGTAGTAGAACAGCCAGTTCAGGAGACGGCCGATGACCCGTTAGGGGCAGTGGTGCCAGACGCTGTCCCATTTGGGGAAACTTCAGTGCCTCTTGGCTTTCATTTACTACCTACTACAAGGGAAAAAATCCTACGAGGGGAGTATATTGACATTTTCTCCCTTTTATATCGGGAGCCTCCTAGGAAAGATAAAGAAAAAGGGGAAGATAGGGATATAGATAGGCCCAGACGCAGGAGGGTAGACAGGTCATGGGCCAATTGGCTACCAGCATACCTGATCTATGCAGGTGTTATAATACAGAAGCAGCCGCAGAGGGGTCCACTGCTGCTCAAGTACTTGGATATTATTTACAGGGGATACTCTGAGTTCTCTGGTCTGGCATGGCTCTCCTATGATGAGGCCTTTAGGATGAGGGTGGTATTTTATACAGCTTTGCCACAGGACAGAAAGGAGCCCGAGTTATGGCTACAATTTATGGTGGCTGCCTGGGCTCTGGGGGGGGACAGGTGTGACAGTGGGCATCTTCTGAACAGACAACCAGCAATTACCCTTCCCTGCAGTAATGCGGGGCAAGGGATTCGACAGCGGTTGCTCTGCTGGGAATTCAGCTCCAAGAGGGTGTGCACTCGCAATTCCTGTCGTTTTAGGCATGAGTGCTCCATCTGTGGAGGTTCCCACTCATGTGCCAATTGCCCCCAGGGTAGGTCATTTAGAGGGGGAGGCGGCAGGAGGCAACCCTCTCCTGGCGCTGCTCAAGGTAAGGGGCCCCTCCCCTGTTAAACTGGAAGTGTTGAGGACAATGTTGGTAGGCTACCCAGTGGATAGAGGTAGTCAGTTTTTATTACAAGGATTTTCATCAGGTTTTAGGATACCATATACCGGCCAAAGGATTGCTTTCGTGTCCTGGAACCTTAAGTCTGTCCGTGGCATGGAAGCAATTGCACAAGGTAAGACTGACAAAGAAGTACATGCAGGTAGGGTGCTGGGTCCTTTCCCTGCTCCCCCTACAGCGATTCTGAGAGTGTCTCCCCTGGGAATAGTGCCCAAAAAAGATCCTGGGGAATTTAGGTTGATTCATCACCTGTCCTATCCCAGGGGGCTCTCTGTTAACGATTTCATATCAAATAGTCTGTGCACAGTGCAATATACCTCGTTTGACTCCGCAGTGCACATGGTGCACGCATGCAGTAGAGGTGCCCTTATGGGCAAATGCGATATCAAGTCTGCTTTTCGTCTCTTGCCAGTCCACCTGGAGGATTTTGAGCTCCTAGGATTTGCCTTCTCTGGCCAGTTCTATGTGGATAGGGCATTGCCTATGGGCTGCTCTATTTCCTGTGCAGTTTTGAGTGCTTTAGCTCATTCTTGGAGTGGGGGGTCAGAATAAGGGCAGGCTCTGATTCAGTCGCACACTATCTGAATGATTTTTTGTTTGCAGGTGCTGCTGGTTCGACAGCATGCCAACAACTGATGTCTCACTTTTCTGACTTGTCAAGGGAACTGGGAGTTCCCCTGGCCACAGAAAAGACTGAAGGCCCATCTCCTGTTTTGACTTTTCTTGGTATCGAAATTGATACTGAGGAACAGTGCTGTAGGCTACCCAAGGACAAGCTGGACCTATTGCAAGTCAAGCTCCAGTAAGTTGCTAGGGCCAAGAAAGTTTCCTTGGCAGTATTGCAGGAGCTGGCTGGGCATCTAAATTTCGCATGTAGGGTGGTATCACCAGGCCGGGCATTTCTCCGGTGGGTGTATGATGCTATGGTTGGGCTTCCACAAACCTACCACAGATATCATATCACGGCTGTCCTGCATGCTGATTTAGAAGTGTGGTTGTCCTTTTTACAAGTTTTTAATGGGGTTTCCTTTTGAAGGGAGGACCTGCTACTGGAAGCTGAATTACAGGTACATTCCGATGCCTCTGGGGCGTTAGGTTTTGGGGTAGTTTTAGGGACTTCATGGTGCCGTGGGGATTGGCCACAGGCTTGAGGATGGGTTAACCAAGGATTTGTCTTTTCTCGAATTCTTTCCCATCGTAGTCTTTCTCTGGACAGAGAGACTGCAGAACTCTACTGTCCATTTTTGGTGTGATAACATGGCCACAGTACATGTTATCAACTCCCTCACTTCTAAGAATCCAAAAGTTATGGGTCTGGTCCGAGCTTTTGTTCTCCAATGTCTACATCATAATGTCTTATTTCAGGCGATGCATATGCCGGGTATTGATAATGGTGTTGCTGATGCTCTGTCATGGAACCAGATGGAGAATTTTGACACCTGGCGCCATGGGCCAGGGCTCAGCCAGAGGCTGTGCCACCCGAGATTTGGGAGATTGGAGAACGGAGTCAGAGAGGGCCATAAGCCTGTCCGTTGCACCTAGCACGCTGGCCGCCTATCAGAGAGCAGATAGGGAGCTCCAGGAGTTTAGGGACAGCAGGGGCTACACCAGAACATGGCCCATCCCCATGGAGCACCTACTGGAATTTCTGGTGGAAGGCCGGAGGAAGGGCCTTTCTGTCAGGACGCTGGGAGGTAAGCTGGCAGGACTTGCATTTTCAGCAAAAGTGAAGGGTCTTAGTGATTATACAGATGACTTTCGGGTCCATTGGATGTTGGCAGGCTGGGCTCGTGAGAGCCCTACTGCCCCTGATGCTCGTTGTCCAATATCACCCAATTTAGTAGGGCTTTTAGGGCATTGGGGGGGCATATGCTCTTCCAGTTATGAGCAGCTGCTTCGTGCAGTGGCCCTCACCTTATTTGGGGGGGCCTTTAGGGTTAGCGAGGTGGTGGCTGGGTCCAAGGCGGACTTCTCGCTGCGAGCACTTCTCCTGTCAGATATTACTTTACAGAATGGGTGTGCCACGGTTAACTTGCACTGGTCCAAGACAGATCAAGGGCATAAAGGACGCTGAGTAGAGCTGGCTGCCTCTCCTGTCTTCGACATTTGCCCGGTAAGGGCATTACGCTGTTTTTTGGCTGTGAGGGGGACGGAGCAGGGTTATTTGTTTATTCATGCCTGGGGTTCCCCTCTCACTAAATTTCAGTTTGGGGCGCTTGCTAAGCAAGCATTAAAAGGTTTGGGAGTGGACTCTTCCAGTTTTGGGACCCATTCATTTAGGATTGGTGCTGCATCTACCGTGGCCAGTATTGGTTTTTCGGCTAAGGGAGTACAGGAGATGGAGATCCAGAGCATATCGAAGCTATATTTGGCCCTTGGAGGAGCCAGGAGGGCATAAGCCCTGACCACTTGTACTTGTTTTGTTTTGGCAGGTTGCTGGTGGGGGACAGAGCAGAGGTGCATCATAATCTGCGGCCATAGCATGGTCTTCTGGGCGGGCCGTAGGGCCGCAAAGTCACGTTTTGGTGTGCAGCTGGGCCTTGGTCAGTGGGCCATGGTGCAATGGCTGGGCCGAAAAGGGATGTGCTGGGATGGGCTCCTCCCCATGTTATTCCAGCATGGTTTAGTGCGGGCTCTTCTGCACATGTTGGTCATTCACCTGGGAGGGAATGACCTGGGTTTACTGAAGGGCAAGGCCCTTAGTCTGCAAGCAGGTGAGGACTTGCACTTTATTAGGCAACGTTGGCCTTTGGGTCATCTGCTGTGGTCAGACATCCTCCCACGTAGGGATTGGCGTGGGGTGTGGGACCCCAAGGGGATAGATCGGGCTAGGAAGAAGGTCAACCGACAGCTCCGGTTGCTCATGGAGGTTTAGCTTTACATCACTCCGAAATCAGACACACATGGGCTGAAATTATAGGGCAGATGGAGTTCACCTGACAGAAGCAGGGAACAACATCTTCTTGTATGACCTGCAGAGGTGTCTGCGAGATATTCTTCTCAGCAGTGGGATAAAGGGGGACTAAATAGAGATTTGTCCCCCTTTTGTGGCGGATAGGTGCGGGAAGGGAAGTAGGTAAGGACAGCTTGGTGGCCCCTTTAGGCACATTTGGAGGTGATTGGTGGTTCTGGAGGCCTGCCAGGAAGAGCTTTACGGCTCCAGGGCAGGATATGGACTGCTTCTGGGGCCTTCTTACCTCATCCACCCAGAGTTGTACGGCCCCAGGGGTGGTGACGTGTTTAGGCCCCCCTGCCCACCTAAAGGTGTGGCTGGGGTAAGGGGTAAGATAAAAGAGCTTACACTTGTCCCAGCAGGAGCTGGTCACCCGAGAGCTGCAAACAAAGTCTCGCTTATAGATAGTTCGGCACCTAGGTTTTCCCTCTGCAGGTCAGTTAATGTTCTGTTTTTTATAGTTCATTAAGAAGCCCTTTGTTCAACCCAGTTTACTGTGTCAGTGTCTTATTTCAAACCTCAGCCGCAAAGAAGGATACTGAATAGGAGACCAGATAAGGGGGAATGGGGAAAGAATAAGGAAAGGAACCACAGGAATGACAGCAAATTTAAACTACAATGTTACACTTCCATTCACACAAAGATTTTCATAAAATTGTAACAGAAGCTATTAAGCTGAAGTACTCACCTAAATACTGCTATTAAAGGTGCATATATTGAATCTCCATCGTAAACATACATATGGTCCCAACTACATTCTGTGGCAAAATGATTAAATCTTAATCTTAAAATTGAATTAGGACTAGGAGAGAAAGTAAAAACAGCAAAAACATTAGCAACAGACTGTTAGGAAATAACATATATTCTAACAAAACATAAATATAAGCATGCCAATATAGTAGTATTTAAAAGGCAATGATTATTTTCAAATGCAACTATAAATTCAGTTCCTTAGAATTTTGTATGAAAGCAACAGTTTTGTATACATTGCAGTACATATACATAATGATCAACAGTAAATATCTATCTCACTTGTAAGCATCTGAGCAAATTCAATAAATTAATTATCTGAAGCTTGCAGAATTAGAAGACAGTGGCCTGGTTTAGATGTAACAATCGTGGATCAATAAACCACAGCTGATCTGTCTGGGAACAAGCAATGTAGCTGTATGCTTTCTCCTCACACCTCCCGTTCTTTCCCCTCCTATACACCAGGCTTCAGTAAAGGTATTTTAGTTTCTTAGATCACAGTTTCCCATGAATAGATAACTGTGGTTCAAGGGCTCCCTCTAATCCTGGATATGGATCCATAGCTTGGAGAAAAAGAATCCTGCAACTATAGTTTCCTAGTTCAGACATTATGGGAAACTATTATTTAAGAAACTCATTCTGAAATTGTTTACATATCTACTCAGAAGTAAGTCCCACAGACATCAATGAAGCTTTGTCTCTGGTAAATATGTATAGATTTGAAGCCATGAATGTATGGAGAGAGAGCAATGAGAAAGTGTGCAGGCATAAAGCCTATTCCCATATATCCATGGTATACCTGACCAGGATTGCTACATCTGAAACAGGCTAGAGAAATGGCCATGCAGTACAGAAATCAAATGTGTTGAAAATGAGCAGTCGGTTATTGCAACAGGTATGGTTTTCATCTTTAAGCATATCAGTTTCAGAGTATCTGTATTTCAAGTGCAACACTTCCATTAGCCATGGTTTGGAAGCTGCCAAATCAACAAAACAATCTGGAAATTAAGGATATGCATGGAGTTGGCATCAGCACCTGGCATCCTTAGCATGGCACATTGGCACTGACATGTGTTCGACTCTGTGCTCTGGTTATAGCATTGCATGTTGATAACAGCTAGGTCTAGGAAACTGCCCACTATGATAAAATTGTCCACAATACCAAACATAGCATCTATGTCAGAAACTGTGGGGCACTGAGAGAAATTTAACATGATAAATGTCTAACCAGCCATTGCTGCTAGGTAAGCCTGAAGCTAGTATGGCATTCAAACTTAGAGCTGGCCCCAGACATTCAACTAAAATTAGTTAAGTACTCCAAGTTGAAGATGCATTTTTGATTAAACTTTCAATGCAAAACATCCCTACCCCTGGTTCTAAAATTTAGCTAGATCACAAAATGTGCTTATTTGGAAATTCACTAGATGGTCAAAACTTTGCTACAGACCAACATTACTAATTGTTTATCAGGGGAAAATGTTACCAAGAACAATACTCTTTGCATAAAACCATGTTCTAAAGTTGTTAAAAGCTAGTTTACAACATTGTTGGAGTACCTGCGGCCCTCGTTGTTAGATTACAACTTCCATCACCCTTGACCATAGGCCATGCAGGCTGGTGCTTAGGAAAGTTGGAGTCCAACAACATTGGGAGTGCCACATGTTCCTCAGCCCTGTTTTACTAAAATAGACATTAATGCAAAACATATACTTACTATCCTTCAATTAACCATGTACATTTAGTTTTATATTTATAATTTATTGGTCCATCGGTTAAATATCCAGAAGGTTCAGTTAACCTACAAAAGAATAAATCAGTAATAATTAGCATTACAAGCCCATGTTTCTTCTTCTTCTTAAGAACATATCTAAACAGAGATTACAAATTTAAATTAAATTTAAGAAAAAGTGTTTCAAAACAACATACTTAAACACATAATTGACATAAAAATATATCTTGTCCTATCTTGTTGGAAATGGAAATGGACTGCCTTCAAGTTGATCCCGACTTATGGCTTACCCTATGAATAGGGTTTTCATGGTAAGTGGTATTTCAGAGGAGGTTTACCACTGCCTCCCTCTGAGGCTAATCCTCCCCAGATGGCTAGGGCCTGCTCAGCTTGCCACAGCTGCACAAGTCAGCCCCTTCCTTGTCAGCAACTGCCAGCTGGGGGGCAACTGGGCTCCTTGGGACTATGCAGCTTGCCCACGGCTGCACAGGTGGCAGGACACATAACCCCTGAACCACTCACTGTGGGGGTGATCTTTAGCTGGCCCTTGACACCCAGGAGACACGAGCGGGGATTTGAACTCACACTCTGGACTCCCAGCCAGGCTTTCCTCCCCGCTGTGCTATACTATCTTGTTACTATTTCTTAACCGCTTGCCCAAAAGCGGCTTAAAATGCAGTAATAAAAATATAATTAAAACAATCTTAAAATAAAAGGTGTAAAAATAACTGAACTAAGTTGCATAAAGGTTTACTATGCATCAACCCTCCTAAAAAAGCTTGTCTTGAGGAATGAATTGACCTCTTTTCAATGGCCATGTTTCACATGTCATGCTACATTATGGTTTAGTGTGACATGTCACAGTGAACTTTAGGTAGGGATCCTTATGTATATTCCCAAAGGTGTACTATAAACTTTAGATAATATCTGAAGTACAAATAGATACCAGTGCAGATTAAAGAACTCAGAAGTTACATTTCCCCCCCTGCCCACTGATCTGAGGTAGGTAGCAGCATTCTGAACTATATGAAGCTTCCAGACAAAGAACATAGGAACCTGCCTTATATTGAGTCAGACCATTGGTCTAACTAGCTCATTCTCATCTACACTGAGTGGCAGCGGCTTTCCTGGTTTTCAGGCAGGAATCCTTCCCAGCCGTACCTGGAGATACTGGGGATTGAACCTGGGACCTTCTGCATGCAAAGTAGATGTTCTGCCACTGAGTTATGATCTTATTCCAGTTATGCTAGTGAAGGATCTGGAAAGCTACAGTGGGGCCTATTTTCTATGTTTGTCAGGGGTAGATAATCTTTTTTGTTTCCTGAGGGTTGCATTCCCTTAAAGTGGTCAGGAGCTACATTTCAGTGGTGGACAAGGTCAAAGTGAGCACAGTTAACTGTCTTTACTTCCATGTTGTATAGTGAGAGAGGAGGGCACTTACTCTTTATGCAGCAAAGTAGGGATAGCCAGTATGGGCTGGAGAAGCCGAACTCTGTCCCTGATTCATCAGTCCAATCGGTTTCCATACTGAATGTAACTTCTAGCAAGCATGGAAGCCAACAGGACTGACAAAGCAGAGTGCCTTAATTTCTCAGCCTGATCAGCTTTAGGGCTGGTGAAGCAAAGCACTCTGCCTCAGCTTTGCTATCCCAAACAGCTTCCATACTGACTGCTGAGGATAGCTGAAACAACAACAGTGAGGGAAACGGCCTGGGGAAAGTTTTGTGGGGTGAAATTAGAGACCTGGTGGGCTGCATCTGGCCCATGAATTAGAGATTTCTCACCTCAGTTATAACTCCCCACCCCCAGCTTCCCATCCAGGAAAGATGGTTGTAAATCCATTTTTCTACCTCCAGTTCTTCAGTTATTTATGTTGTGAATTTTAATCATACATACATATTTGATCTGGGCTACTTTCCTAGAGTAGATGAAAGTGGGTGGTCTTGCATTGTTGAAGGATAATTTTTGTATGCATTTATCTTTTTATTCACTGATTTAAAGTAATAAATTGTTCATACTAATCCCAGTCCATTTGGTGGGATGATTGTCACCATGTGCATTGGCCTTGCTCAGGCCCAAAGAAGTTGGGTTCCTCTTCTAAAAAGGGCAAGTATGCCTAGATGGGATGATTATTGATGATATTGAGGATGTTCAGTTGAAAGTCCCCAGTCAAGATGTGGAACAACAAAGTCTTGTACTTTTCTCTGTTCAGTATGGAAGGAAGGTTTACACATTTGTGGATACTATATGAGAAGGGAAATGCTATGAATGTATAATGCAGAATGCCAGGAACACAGAGAAGGAACTTTACTGATCAGGGTTCAGAATTATTTCACTTTCCTCACTCACCTTGGTCAAAACATTTGCACATTAAATAAATTAGACATGTTCCCTTCAACTGTGCAATTTTGTGAATCTGTCAGACATTCATGAATCAGACATTTTTGCCAGTTTTATGAATTAAACAGTGGATTTGATTTAATTATAATGAGATGATATGTTTAAAACATATATTAGACAGATGTTTTGGATGTTTCTTTAGTTTGACAATATTTTTCTTAAAATGAAGAAATAAACAATTTTACTAATCCACCTCAACATGGAGCAATTCACCAAGTACCAAATATTCATTAAATCTCAGTTCATTGTACTGGTCCTTGTATGAGATTTTGTTCTGCACATTCAGATCTGCACGACTAAGGGCATGGTCCACAAATCATGCTGCACAGATGCAATCTTTTCTCAAGAAAGAAAAAAAAACTTTGAGAGGTGCATAATATTGCAATTTTTACTATACTGACAGAGATCTGCAAAATCTATTCATGCAAAATATAAAGGTATTTTTTATGAAAACTTCCTTTCAAATATGTACTTTGTAAGCTAAAAATATTTGGTCTAATCTGTCATTAATAAATATTTTCATAGCTTTTTGGAAAAAACAATAATTTGCTTTTTATGTGCTGGGGGATAATTGTCTCACAATTTTGTCCTAATTTACCCAAAGCTGAATTCACACAATCAAATATAGGCAGTAGAATGACAACATTCCCATGAAAGTGATGAAAAGGAAAAGGGTAAGTAGACTGTCAGATCCGTACTGTATTGAGACAGCTGCACTCACAAAGGATGAATAAAGACAGACAAGCAATTATTTTTGACAGAAGTTTAGAACTGCCTGACAACAGCTAATGAAGTTTTTAAAAAGTCACTTAACAGAAGACTATTACAAAATATCAAAACAGAATTACTCCTTTAAGAACACTTGTAATGAATTTCTAACCTGTCTCTGAGGGCTCACTGTGGGAACCAATGCACTAAAACAGCTCCGTAAACAAAATATAAGAATGGCTCAGTGAAACAGGAAATACTGTAGAAATCATCAAGATTTCCAGGATTAAACAGATATGAAAATATTAAAAGCCAACTAGGTTATGGGGACAACATGGTTGCTCTTTCATGTTGTAAAGTTGCAATATTGAAACAATGAGAGAGGACCAAGAAGATGATGAAGATGATTTATTCCCTGCCCTTCACCAGTAGGTCCAAGGATGGGTTACAGAAATTTAAAATACAGTGTTAAAAACAATTAAAATGCATTACATTCACAGGAATAAGTGGGTCCTAAAAATATACATCTCAACTGCTCAAGGCCAGGGTAAAGAGGCTGAAAGAGGATCAGCTGTATAAGAATGGTTCTTACCATATAGGAATATATATCCATGCATATCTTGTGGAAAATGTTAAGTATCTATCTTGCCCAATACAGAGTTGCATTATGGAAGGATCTCACATTCATTCCATGTTTTCTGATTGCTTCCCCTGCAACTGCCAGATGAAGGTTAGTGGCTGAGTCAAATTTTAGGGGGTTGTGAGCTTTAAAGGGTTAGAAGTTGTAATTCTACTGCTCACTACTAAAGCTATAATCAGTCAATTTGGTCAACAGCCAGGCATGAGAGTTGAAATTCAACATCTGGAAGGTCACAAGTTCCCCATCCCTAGTTTAACTGGTATAGTTAATATATTAAAACATTCTGATTTATTAAAAAGATGCCCCATTTAATCAGGCTGCTGATTTTATTACAGTTAAATAAATCTGTAAAATATTTTTGTATTTAAAAATCCAGACAGTACAATTTTATACAAATATAAATAAATAAATAAATTTTGCAGGTGGTGGGATTGTTATTGATATAGTAGTGCTAGTTTTCTGCTGGAGCAAAGACAATAGAAATTCCTAATCAACAGCTATTGCCCTTTAATTCTCTGGACCCGCAGAAGACAGACACACATACAAATCACTTTTTTCTTCTCTTGCTACTCTGTGCATCCCCAAGTGCTCGCCCAACTTGTTTGAACTGCTTAGATCAGTTATTTCTGGAATATGCATGCCAATCTTAAAAGCCATTCCCATAATATACATAATTATCACTGAAAAAATTGCTCATGCCCTCTTGAATGTAATTGAAAGACTACTTATTTGAAATAAACAAATGATTTTTCTAAGTTTTCCTACACCAAAATATGACTTTGGTTCAATGATTGAAATATAATTATTCTGTAAAATTAGGTTAGTAGACTGGTTTAAAAAAATCAGAATCAGGTGATTAATAAGGAAGAATGTATTTTAAGCCCAAATCTATATTACATCCCAACACATCATACTGGTTGATGTGGTATTGTAGGAAATCCAGAACATACAGGAGGATGAAATTAGATTATGGCATAATTTAACTCAGCAGGAAAGGATGGCATTAAATGGCCTAAGAAAACGTAAGGATGTTGTTTTCCAACCAGCTGACAAGGGTGGTGCAGTTGTTATCTGGGATATTAATGATGACGTATAGGAGGCACAGAGGCAATTGGAAATTCGAATACATTATGTCCCCATAGTCAGGATGCAACATCAGATGCTAACAGACTAATATTAGAGACTGTAGTTAAGGTATTATAAGTGTATATTAATACAAAGACATATGATTATCTACTACAGGCAGAGGGCTGGACACCTGTCTTCTGTCTGCTACTTAAAATTCATAAAGGGTTTTCTCAATACCCGGCCGCCCCATTGAATCAGGGTGTGGGTCCATTCTTGAAACAGTATCACAGTTATGTCAACTACTTTCTTAAACCTTTTGTTCCACTGATTGCAACTTTTTTAAAAGATACAGGCGACTTCCTGCAATATTTGGAGACAACTAAATTAGAAGATGTGAACTTTTTATTGATTACTATGGATGTAACATCACCATATACAAACATACCCCATGAGGAGGCTATGGAGGTTACAAGAATTCACTCTCAGCGAGGATAGAATAGAGGAACCCTACAATTAACTTCATTTGATGTTTAGCAGAAGTGGCGATTTATTTATTTATTTATTTATTTGTTAATTTTTTATACCTCCCCACTAGCATAGCTCTCTGGGCGGTGTACAACAGAAAGTATATACAATAAAATCACATAAATCGGTACAAAAACATATATATAAAAATCCACAAATCTAAAACCAAATTGAACATATTAAACTAAAATGCCTGAGCAAAGAGAAAGGTTGTAACTTGGCGCCGAAAAGATAGCAATGTCGGCGCCAAGCGCACCTCAACAGGAAGACTATTCCACAATTCAGGGGCCACCACTGAGAAGGCCCTGGTTCTGGTAACCATCCTCCGAGCCTCTCTATAAGTTGGAACTCGGAGGAGGGCCTTCGATGTTGAACATAGTGTATGGGCAGGTTCATATCGGGAGAGGCGTTCCAGGAGGTATTGTGGTCCCACACCGTATAAGGCTTTATAGGTTAAAACCAACACTTTGAATCTGGCCCGGAAACATATAGGTAGCCAGTGCAAGCGGGCCAGAACAGGTGTTATATGTTCAGACCGCCTGGTCCTCGTTATCAGCCTGGCCACCGCATTTTGCACTAGCTGTAGTTTCCGGACCATCTTCAAAGGCAGCCCTACGTAGAGTGCATTGCAGTAATCCAATTGAGAGGTTACCAGAGCATGGACAACTGAGGTGAGGTCCTCCCTGTCCAGATAGGGATGTAGATGGGCTACCAACCGAAGTTGGTAGAACGCATTCCGTGCCACCGAGGCTACTTGAGCCTCGAGTGACAGGGAAGGATCTAAGAGTACTCCCAGACTACGAACCCGCTCCTTCAGGGGGAGTGTAATCCCATCCAGAACAGGGTGCATATCCACCATCTGATCAGAGAAATCACCCACCAACAGCATCTCAGTCTTGTCTGGATTCAGCTTCAGTTTATTAGCTCTCATCCAGTCCATTATCGCAGCCAGGCAACGGTTCAGCACGTTGACAGCCTCACCTGAAGAAGATGAAAAGGAGAAATAGAGCTGCGTGTCATCAGCGTACTGGTGGCAACGCACTCCAAAACTCCTGATGACCTCACTCAGCGGCTTCATGTAGATGTTAAAAAGCATGGGGGACAGAACTGACCCCTGCGGGACTCCACATTGAAAAGCCCATGGTGTCGAGCAATGTTCCCCAAGCACTACCTTCTGGAGACGACCCGCCAAGTAGGAGCAGAACCACTGCCAAGCATTGCCCCCAACTCCCAACTCCACGAGCCTCTCCAGAAGGATACCATGGTCGATGGTATCAAAAGCCGCTGAGAGATCAAGGAGAATCAACAGAGTTACACTCCCTCCGTCCCTCTCCCGACATAAGTCATCGTACAGGGCGACCAAGGCTGTCTCGTGCTAAAACCGGGCCTAAAACCCGATTGAAATGGATCTAGATAATCGGTTTCATCCAATAGCGCCTGGAGCTGGCCAGCAACCACTCGTTCCAAGATCTTGCCCAGGAATGGAACATTCGCTACTGGTCTGTAGCTATTAAGGTCTTCTGGGTCCAAGGAACGTTTTTTCAGAAGTGGTCTCACTACTGCCTCTTTCAGACAGCTAGGGACCACTCCCTCTCGTAAAGAGGCGTTTATCACTTCCCTGGCCCAGCCGGTTGTTCCATACCTGCTAGTTTTTATTAGCCAGGAGGGGCAAGGATCTAGTACAGAAGTGGTTGCATGCACCTGTCCAAGTACCTTGTCCACGTCCTCGAGCTGAGCCAACTGAAACTCATCCAATAAAACATGACAAGACTGTGCTCCGGACACCTCATTAGGATCAACTGCTGTAAACTGGGAGTCCAAGTCCCGGCGGATGCATAAGATCTTATTCTGGAAGTGCCCAGCAAATTCATTACAGCGGGCTACCGATTGCACTATCACGTCCTCAGGGCCAGAATGAAGTAGCCCTCGGACTACTCTAAAAAGCTCCGCTGGGCGGCAAAGAGAAAAAACCCTCTCTCTTTTTTCAAAACCATATTATTAGCAGCTATCTGGTATAGCCATGGGGTGTAAGTTTTCCCCTTACAAATCTGTACATGGATAGGTTTGAACAAACCTACATTTTAAATGATAATTTATTTCAAAAATACATAAGATCTTACAAAAGGTATCTGGATGATATTTTCATAATTTGGGAAGGAACTGTTGAAATTCTTATGGAATGTAGGACCTACATTAATGGGAAGCATGATGCTATTAAATTTGAGTTAAATTATGACACCTCCAGAATTAACTTACTAGATGTGTAAGTAATTAAAAATGGAACATCTCAACATAGGAAACGCACAAATGTCAATTCCTTTCTGAAATATAACAGTCTCCATCCAGCTCATATTTAGAAGAAATTCCATATTCCCAAATAATCAGACTCAGAAAGATTTGTAGTAATGTATGTGATTTTGAAAAACAGATTAACATTTTAACTGAACAACTTCAGACTCATAGGTATCAAGAAATTTGAAACATGCCATTATAAAGTTAGGACAATGGAAAGAATTTATTTAATCTAAAGAAAAAAACACAGCAGGAATCCAGAATATTGAAAATTTAGACTTATGATGACTATAATGGTTCTATACAGAATGCCATACTGGAATCTACTGGCTGTTATACCAGGATATGAAGCAAAACAATTATTTGTGTATAAATATGCAAGAAATTTAAAAGATCTATTGGTACATAGAAATCTTTAAAAAAGTAGATATGACTCTATTGGCCTTATGTTCCATCATAAAGTTAAAGGCAATTTCCCACACAGTGGGAAACACCACAGCAGTGTTTTTAACAATTGTGCAAAACTTAAGGAATTTGTCAGTTGCAAAGATCACAGAAAGTACAAGCTACAGGACTTTTACAACTGTAATACTAAAGGGATATATGTCATCCAGCGCCCTTGTAAAGTTATGTACGTCGGCATGACAACAGGGAAAATAAAAATGAGAATGTGTGAGCATAAAAGCTGCATTAGGAACTGCAGAATGCACGCTCGCACAGTGAAGCATTTCAATAAACATGAACATGCGGATAAGGACTTGAAGTTTTGGACCCTGGAATGGATCACTGGATCAGGACAACAATTTGAGACTAAGCTAAGGAGAGAACTTTTTTGGATCTTTACCCTGAAGACATTGATGCCAGGTGGTTTGAATGAGGATTTGTATTTGTATGGTAGTTAATATAAAATTTTGCTGTTACCTATATGACAATGAGTTTTCTGTATATTTAACAGTTGACCATCATGGTTATTTAAAATCTGATTGCTTGCATGTATTTGCTTGATCTTTGTATAGTACCTTAGAATGGGTAAATTGTTGTCTTTATGACCAACAGCTGTGGAAAGAAAGGTCTGAAACACGGCTGTTTTAACTTCTGATTCAAAATTAGCCATATAAACTTTGGATCTGCACAACTGCCATTATCCATGGCTTCATTATTTATTCATTATTCACAGGAATTGGACTGTAAAGTTATAAGTATCTTATATTCGATTTGCTCTATATTCACTGGCTACACCAGTGAACTAAGGCCAATGAAACAGGCTGGACAATGACTGGAGAGCAAGTGGCAAAAGATGTGGTGTGAGGCTGATCGGGCACAAGTAAAACATCATAACCGTGCCAACTGTGTGGCGGTGAGGGTGGCAAAGAAGGCCCACTTCCCTGCCACCATCACATCCTCAAGTAGCCATCCAGTGAAGCTTTTCCGTATTGTCAGTGGTCTGCTGACATCAGCTCCAGGAAATGGAGTTTTAGACCCTTCAGAGGCCCACTGTGGATTGTTTGCTTAGAGGGTAAAGTTGCTCGCCTCTGTAACAAACTTGATGCTCCATCCACTACTATTGTCCCCAGTGAGGTGTCCAATATAACGGCTGTTGCAGGTTCTTAGGATTGGTTTCAGTTGATGCGGCCTGATAATGTGGATAAGGTACTCTCAACAATGCAGCCAGCGACGTGTCCTCTCATCCCTTGCCCTTCTTGGCTTATTAAAGCTTGCAGAAGGGATATGATCTAGTGGAACCAGGGTGTACTCATTGTGTTGTTGCAGGAGGGAGTGGTCTAAGCTGCCCTGAAAGAGGTGGTTATATGACCACTCCTGAAAAAATTCACCCTGGACCCAGTGTATTGTGACAACTACCACCCGGTCACAAATACCCACTTTTTAAGGAAGGTAACCAAGAGGGTTGTGGCGCAGCAATTGCAAGTACTTTGGAATGAAACAGATTTCATTCCAGTCTGGGTTCAGGCCTGGTTATGGGACTGAATCGGGCTTGGTCACCCTGATGAATAACCTTTATCAGGAGGACGGGGTGAGTGTGACCCTGTTATTCTTACTTGATCTCTTGGTGGCTTTTGATATCATTGAACATGGTAACCTTCTGGGCTGACTTGGTGAGATGTATCGGAGGCACTGTTTTACAGTGGTTCTGATTCTATCTCCAGGGTCGTTTTCAGAGAATAGCATCGGGTGACTGTCTTTCAGCTTTGTGCTGTAGGGCGCCACAGGGTACCATTTTGTCCCTGATGCTGTTTAACATCTATATGAAGCCCTTAAGAGCAGTCATCAGGAGATTTGGGGCGAGGTGTCAGCAGTACACCAATGATACCCAGCTCTATTTCTCTGTAACATCTGAATCAGGAGAGGCTGTGCAACCCCTGGACCACTGCCCGGACTCAGTGGTGGGCTGGATGAGGGCCAATAAACTGAGTCTGAATCCTAGCAAGACGGAGGTACTGTGGGTCGGTGGTTCCTGAATTCAGATAACTGGTCAGTTGCCTGCTTTCGATGGGGTCATGCTCCCTCTGAAAGAGCAGGTCCATAGTCTGGGGGTACTCCTGGATCCATTTGTCGCTAGAGGGCCAGCTGATCTTAGTGCCTACGAGCGCTTTTTACCAGCTTAAGCTGGTAAGACAGCTGCAGCTGTTTCTGGACCAGGACAGCCTGACCACTATCAGGCTGGATTACTGTAATGTGTTCTATGTGGCGCTGTGCTTGAGGTTGGTCCGGAAGCTGTAGCTGGTGCAAATTGCAGCAGTGTGACTGCTCACTGGGGCAGGGTGTCACTCTACTGCTGAAAGAATTGCACTAGCTACCCATTAGCAACCTGGCCAAGTTCAAGGTCTGGGTTTGGTGTATAAAGCCCTATACAGCTTGAGACCAGGATACCTGAAAGTTCGTATTACCCCTTATATGCCCAGTAGATCACTATGCTCTGCAGGTAAGGGCCTCTTGCAGATACCATCTCATCAGGAGATCCATTCCACACAACATAGGAAGCAGACCTTTAGTGTAGTGGCTCCTACCCTTTGGAATTCCCTCCTCTTAAATATTAGACAGGCACAATCTGTGTTATCTTTTCGGTGCCGGCTGAAGACCTTCCTCTTTGAACAAGCCTTTTAAGTAGAGACCTTATCCCAGTCTACATCTGTGTTGGAATTGCGTTTTAAGATGTTTTTAAAGCTTTTTTTATAGATGTTTTTAAAGATGCTTTGTTTTAATAGATTTTAAAGTCTGTTTTTAAGTTATTTTGGATTGTTTTTAGTGTTTTTGTTTGCTGCCCTGAGCTCCTACTGGGAGGAAGGGTGGGATATAAATGCAATAAATAAATAAATATCATTTATATAATTTAGTTTTTTTTAGTATTTTTATGTAGCATTTGTGTCATTCCACATTAGATTGCGATATATATTGCTTCCAGTTTGAAAGGATTTTTTTTTTATTTAAAAGCCTGGGTGAGTGCCATTATAATTTATATAAAATATATTGTTGCTAAAAAAGCTTTTTTCCTTTTGCGGTATTAACCAATATTATTTGTATTTATACATACAATTGGCCACAGAGGAAGACAGGCATCTGGCCAAAACACCAAAGGAGCACTTTTTAAATATATATATATATATGTCTTATCAACTGGTGTTATTAAGTGCCTTTGGACTAAGTCTTTAAGTTTGCTTTTATTGTTTGAGATATTAAAATTCTCATATTCACATATTGTCTATCAACTTTTTTTCTGAACCTTTGCACTTTGTTAAAGATAAGCAACTTTTTTTCTGTTTAGTAGCCATGGACAGCCTTATCCTCCAGGAATTTGTCTAATCCTCTTTTAAAGCCATCGAAATTGGTGGCCATCACTGCCTCCTGTATGAGTAATTCCATAGTTTAACTATGCACTGTGTAAAGTATTTTCTTTTGTCTGTCCTGAATCTTCCAACATTTAGCTTGATTGGATGTCCACAAATAGTGTTGTGAGAGAGGGAAAAACTTGTCTCTATCCACATTCTCCATGCCATGCAATAATTTTATACACTCCTATCATGTCACCTCTGACTGACATCTTTTCTTTAAACTAAAAAGTCTCAAATGCTGCAATGTTTCCTCATAGGGGAATTGCTCCATCCCCTTGATCATTTTGGTTTCTTTTTTCTGAACCTTTTTCAACTCTGCAATACCTTTTTTTGAGAAGAGGCAACCAGAACTGTACACAAATGCAGCCACACCATAGATTTATATAACAGCATATGATTTTGGCGGTTTTATTTTCAATTTTCCTAATGATCCCTAGCATGGAGTTTGCCTTTGTTACAGCCGCAACACACCAAGTCAACATCTTTATTGAGCTATCCACAACGACCCCAAGATCTCATTCCTGGCTGGTCACCATCAGTTCACACCCCATGAGCATATGTGTGGTATGAAGTTTTTTTTGCCCCAACATTTTACGTTTGTTTACACTGAATTGCATTTGCCACTCACTCATTTGGAGAGGTCCTTTTGGAGCTCTGCACAATCACTTTTTATTTTAACAACCCTGAACAATTTAGTATCATCAGCAAACTCAGCCACCTCACTGCTCACCCCTAACTCTAGGCTCATTTATGAACAAATTTAAAAGCACAGATCCCAATACCAATCCTTGGGGGACTCCACTTTCTAAATCCCATTGGGAGAACTGTTCATTTATTCCGCCCTCTATCTGTTTCCTAGCCAGTTCCTGATTCACAAGAGGACCTTGTCTCTTATGCCACGACTGTTAAACTTACGCAGGAGTCTTTGGTGAGGTACCTTCTCAAAAGCTTTTTGAAAGTACAAAGTATACCGTGTCAGCTGATCATGTCTATCTATGTGCTTGTTGACAATCTCAACGAACTTTAATAGGTTACTGTCGGGACGCAGGGTTGGGGTCCCGGGGATTTAGATCAATGGGATTCACAAGAACTGGAGAGAAGGGAGGGGGCCACTTCGCCCGAGTGGAGCGAAGACGAAGCAGAGGAAATTCCAGAGATACAGTTACCTAGCAACTGGGACCTTGAGGGTTTTACAGTTGCAAAATCTCCCCTGGAGGTTCCCACGCCTCCTCTGCTCCAAAGCTCAGAACAGACGGGGGAAGAGGGTGGGCTGCTCCAGACAGAGAAGCCTGAAGAAAGTTCAAAGCCTGCCCCCTCCCTTTCCCCCATACCGGAGTTGGAGACTTCAGAAGAGGAGGGGCCCATGCTTCCCCTGTCGCTGCGTACTTGAAGACAGTTGAAGAGACAAGAAAGGGGGGGAGAAGGAGGGTGGCAACTGAGGGTCCGGTAAGGAGGAGCGAAAGGCTCCGTGCCCGTTTGCCCCCTTCTTAAGAGACAGGCGGGAAAGCAGTTCCTTGCTCTGTCAACTTTCTTCCACGTCGCAGGATCTATAACTCTGTGTTGCTTCATGAGAAGGCACGGTCTATGTTTGGATATTACCTTAATAAAAACTGAATTGCTTTCAACCACAAGCCTGGTTCCTGAGTCCCATCCTGGGCCTGACAGCTTGACAGAGACACCTAAATCACCCTCTACGCTCTCTTCACTTGACCGTGACAAGATGTCAAAGGGAACGGCGGGGGGAACAAATCCCACTTCTGAGACGGAAGAAGTGAGACTTTTGAGGACTAATGTGGCTGATCTGCAGACGGATGTTCAAACCTTGCTGGCAGCAGTCAAGGTGCTGAAAATGGATAATCAGGCCTTGCAAGCCACGGTCGATCGGATGCGGGCAGCCCCTCCAGCCGCGGCGGTGAAGATTCCCATTGGATTACCCCAAAAGTATGCGGGGCAAAGTGATCAGTTGGCAACTTTTGTGGCTCAATGTGAGTTATACTTGGATGTCAGGAATGCAGAATTTCCGAGTGATGGGGCTAAAGTGGCCTTTGTGATCAGCCTCCTGGAGGGAGAAGCTGCAAAATGGGTGACCCCGTACCTGGTGAGAAAGGATACCCTCCTAGGAAGATACAGAGGATTTATCCAAGAAATGACCGAGATGTTTCAAGACCCGCAACGAGCTGAAACAGTAGCGCGGCAGTTAGGCGCACTGAAACAAGGCAAAGGAACTCTTTCCGAGTACACTAATGCTTTTAAAATTTTGTCCCAGGAAACTGGTTATAATGAGGCAGCCTTGATGTTTATGTACCGAAGTGGACTGAATGCTGAAATCCTGGATGAGCTGGCCAGGACCTCCCCCCCCCCCACTGACCTGCCAGGGCTAATCCGGCTATGTTTACAGATCGATCACAGGCTGGAAGGAAGGCACCTGGAAAAGGAACAGGAAGTCCCGAGATATTCAGCCTCGGCATCCCACAGCAAAGTCCTTTCCACTTCAGGAATGGCAGGTAATGCACCCGAGGGACAGGGAGGGGCTAGGCTGAGACTGTCAGAAGAAGAAAAAGAGAGATGACGCCGAGAGCGTCTATGCTTTTTTTGTTCGAAACCGGGCCATGTGGCCAGAGATTGTGGACTGAAAGGGGGGAAGGCAGAGCCGTCGGGAAACTAGAACACCCAGTCCAAGTGCAGGCCGGTGGACTGGGGGCAGTGTTGTATAAAGGCCCTCCAATGACCCAACCCCCCTCCAAAGGAGTGTTGGTTCTACCTATTCGGATTACAACTTCCCAAGGAGTGATGTTTAACTCTACTGCATTAATTGACAGTGGGGCCTCCACAAATTTTATGGATGCAAAGTTAGCCAAGCGTTATGGAATTTCTAGGTGGAAACTGGACGTTCCCCTATCTGTGGAGACCATCGATGGGAGACCCCTGAAGTCAGGAGGGGTGACACACGCCACGGAGGAATTGAAACTCCAAATTCCTGGGCATGAGGAGTTCATTTCGCTGTACATGTCAGATCTCTCGAACTTTGAGGTGATTCTGGGAATGCCCTGGCTAGCCAAGCACGAACCCAAAATAGGTTGGAAGGAGGCGGTGGTGTGGTTCACCTCTCAGAACAGACGGGGGAAGAGGGAGGGCTGCTCCAGACAGAGAAGCCTGAAGAAAGTTCAAAGCCTGCCCCCTCCCTTTCCCCCATACCGGAGTCGGAGACTTCAGAAGAGGAGGGGCCCATGCTTCCCCCGTCGCCGCATACTCGAAGACAGTTGAAGAGACAAGAAAGGGGGGGAGAAGGAGGGTGGCAACTGAGGGTCCAGTAACGAGGAGCGAAAGGCTCCGCGCCCGTTTGCCCCCTTCTTAAGAGACAGGCGGGAAAGCAGTTCCTTGCTCTGTCAACTTTCTTCCACGTCGCAGGATCTATAACTCTGTGTTGCTTCATGAGAAGGCACAGTCTATGTTTGGATATTACCTTAATAAAAACTGAATTGCTTTCAACCACAAGCCTGGTTCCTGAGTCCCATCCTGGGCCTGACAGTTACTGAGGGCTCATCCAGACAACTGCAAAATATGTGACACGCACACTATGTGTGTTTATTATTTTTCGGTCGTCCAAATGACGTCACACGCTGTTACGCATTTTCGTGGGTTAAATCCGCTCCTTCCAATACCGGCAAAAATGCGATTTGCTTTTTTAAACCGGTAATCATCCGCTGCAACATTAGGGGCTCGGATGCAAAACCACAGTTTATAGAGTTGTAGGCAGTCCATAGGCGGACCTTGGGCGTGTCCCAGTACCCCTTCTGTCTTTACCGTCCAATCATGGATTTTCACTTGTGCACATGTGCGCAAATGTGCTTGGAAAAGCCCGGGAAACTGAACCAATCAGAGCCACAGGATGTTACGTTGTACTTCTCAGATGCAGAAATGTACTGCAGTTTACGCAGCCACGTTGTAGGTAGGGGAGAAAAAAGTGGTGGTTGCCAGCCTAATTCATCTTTCCACTTCTGTGCAAGCTAGCAAGGAGTGGCAGGTTGCAGTGGACCGCCAGCCAGCTGGTCATCAGCCGCAGCTGGGGTCACTGCACTGCCCAGGCTGATGGAAACCAGGGGCAGTAGCCCTGACAAAAGGCTGGGGGGGGCCAAGCAGCCCACCAACTGATCGCTGGCCACCTCACAGCTGATTGGTTCGCTGCACTGCCAGGCAGCAAGCGGCAGTAGCCACAAGAAAGCCTCCTTTGCTTCCAGGGAGATGGAGATCGGCACAGATCTGGCCCTGAACACCACGCTCTACTGGGCTTTTAAGATCTTTTAGGGTTTTTTTTTCCTTTTCTCTCTCCCGCCCCTTCTTCCCTTTCAAATTATTTTGCCCCTCTTAAGGATGAAAGAAGGAAGCTTTTTCTCTCTCTGCAGAGTTGCAGAGCTGCTGCTACTGCCTGCTTGTTAATTTCACGTTGAAGTGGAAAGATAATGATCCGATCCCTTTATGTGCTTTCTGCAGAGCTGCTGCTGCTGCTGCTGCTGCTACTGCTTGTTAATTTTGGAGTGAGCAGAAACATTGTATCCAAGGATAATGATCCCATCCCTTTATGTGCATTCTGCAGAGGGGCTGCTGCTGCTACTACTGCTTGTCAATTTCACATTGAAGTGTAAACAGTTGCAAAGTATAACGATCCCATCCCTTCATGCAAGAACTAATGTTCTCTTTCGCTACTCGATGTTTAACTCTTATGGTAGCTTGAATTCATGAAAGGGAAATATAGTTATGTACAATGCAATAGGAACCCAAATAGTAGCTGGATATAAGCTCTTATTTCATGCAGGTTTTTTCTTTTTTAAAATGTATCTCCAGAAAAGTTAACATGCGTAAAGGTAGAAAAGCATACAGTTGGTTTCGCAAAATATCGCAAATATGAGCTAACAGAAATACAAAAATACAAATGCTCCAGAGTGGCGAGCGGCAAAGAACTCCATTACAGCCACAGGAAATTCAAACTTTCGCGCTCGCATTTTGTGCTTCATTGCAAAGGGGGAGAGGAGCACATGTCATCTTTTGTGGGCCAATTGGCTGATAGGGGGTGGTCTTACAGGAGGAGCTGGGAAAAAGCGAAAAGAATATAGGGATCTTCCTGCTGCGTGTGTGGGCACCAAAAAAAGTGGTTTTTTTATCGGGAAAGAGCGAATAACAGGCAAAGTGAAGACTGTCAGATGACAAACCAAATATGGAAAACATGGAATATCCCGCTCCGTTTGGATGAGCCCTGAGACAGAACTTACCCTTTCAGAAGCCATGCTGCCTCTACTTCAGCAAGGCTTGTTCTATATGCTTGCTTATTTTATCTTTAACAATGTTTTCCTCCACATTAATGGAACAGATATTAAGCTAACAAACCTGTAATTTCCAGGATTCCCCCCAAATCCATTTTTAAAGATGGTATATTGGCCCACTTTCCAGTCCTCAGGCATGGAGGCAGATCTTAAGAACAAGTTACATATTTTTGTTAGAAGATCAGCAATTTCACATTTGAGTTCTCTAAGAACTCTTTGGTGGATACCATCTGGACCCAGCGATTGCTCAATTTTTATTTTGTCTATTAGCCCTATAACTTTAACTCTCATCACCACTGTTCGCCTCAGTTCCTGACTCCCTTCCTGCAAAAATTAGTTCAGGCACGACAATCTGCCCTATATCTTCCACTCTGAAGAGGATGCACAGAATTCATTCAGCTTCTCTGCAGTCTTCTTATACTTTTTTAACACACCTTTGACGCCTTTATCATCCAAAGGTCCAATCACCTTCCTAAATGGTCTCCTGCTACTAATGTATTTAAAGAATGTTTTGTTGTTGGTCTTTATGTTTTTAGCAATGTGCTCCTCAAGTTCTTTTTTAGTATGCCTTATTATCTGCTTCCATTTCTTTTGCAAAAGTTTGTGTTCCTTTTTATTCTTCTAATTCAGACAAGACTTCCATTATTAGCTCCTTGCTGCTAATAGCATCTTAGACTGTGCTTGTTAGCCACGCTGACATAATTTTGGCCCTTGTGGTACCTTTTCTGATCTGCAGTATGCTCCAGTTGAGCTTCTAATATTGTGTTTTTAAACAACTCCCAAGGTTTTTGGAATGATTTGACCGTCTAATTTTTGCCTTTCAACTTCCTTTTTACCTATCCCTTCTTTTGACATTTCTTCTTTTGAAGTCAAATATGACTGTATTGGATTTTCTTGGCAATTGGCTGCTTACATCTATATTTAACTTAACAGCACTATGGTCACTGCTGAAGCCTCTAAGAGACTGATGAAAAACAATTCAGCTCACTCATGTATTGTATTAATATATAGATTTTGCATTTATTTATACAAAATAGACACCTAAGGATGTAGTCCTATGCAATCAATGAAATTTGGAACCAATCCACACAGTAAATCTCTCCTCCATGCAAGCATCCACAGCCATTCCTTGGGCACACATGTGCCTATGTGGACTGCAAATTAAGAACATAAGAACATAAGAAGAGCCTGCTGGATCAGGCCAGTGGCCCATCTAGTCCAGCATCCTGTTCTCACAGTGGCCAACCAGGTGCCTGGGGGAAGCCCGCAAGCAGGACCCGAGTGCAAGAACACTCTCCCCTCCTGAGGCTTCTGGCAACTGGTTTTCAGAAGCATGCTGCCTCTGACTAGGGTGGCAGAGCACAGCCATCACGGCTAGTAGCCATTGATAGCCCTGCCCTCCATGAATTTGTCTAATCTTCTTTTAAAGCCGTCCAAGCTGGTGGCCATTACAGCATCTTGTGGGAGCAAATTCCATAGTTTAACTATGCACTGAGTAAAGAAGTACTTCCTTTTGTCTGTCCTGAATCTTCCAAAATTCAGCTTCTTTGAATGTCCACGAGTTCTAGTATTATGAGAGAGGGAGAAGAACTTTTCTCTATCCACTTTCTCAATGCCATGCATAATTTTATACCAATATGTTTCCGGGCCAGTTTCAAAGTGTTGGTTCTTACCTATAAAGCCCTTAACGGCATCGGACCGCAATACCTGGCGGAACGCCTCTCTCGCTATGTACCTACCCGGTCGCTGCGCTCGACGTCGAAGGCCCTTCTCCGTGTCCCAACGCATAGAGAGGCACGGAGAACGATAACTAGAGCTAGGGCCTTCTCAGTGGTGGCCCCCGAACTATGGAACGCCCTCCCTGATGAGATACGCCTGGCGCCTTCTTTGTTATCTTTTCGGCGCCAGGTAAAGACCTACCTCTTCGCCCAGGCATTTTAAAAATTTTAAAATTTGAATTGAAAATTGAAAAATTTTAATTATGTTTTATTGTGTTTACATCCACTTGTATTTTAACCTGTTTTATTATGCTGTACACAGCCCTGGGAGCTTATTGCTATAGGGCGGTCTAAAAATGTAATAAAATAAATAAATAAATAAAATACACTTCTATCATGTCTCCTCTGACCCGCCTTTTCTCTAAACTAAAAAGCCCCAAATGCTGCAACCTTTCCTCGTAAGGGAGTCGCTCCATCCCCTTGATCATTCTGGTTGCCCTCTTCTGAACCTTTTCCAACTCTATAATATCCTTTTTGAGATGAGGCGACCAGAACTGTACACAGTATTCCAAATGCAGCCGCACCATAGATTTATACAACGGCATTATGATATCGTCTGTTTTATTTTCAATACCTTTCCTAATTATCGCTAGCATGGAATTTGCCTTTTTCACAGCTGCCGCACACTGGGTCGACATTTTCATCGTGCTGTCCACTACAACCCCGAGGTCTCTCTCCTGGTCGGTCACCGCCAGTTCAGACCCCATGAGCGTATATGTGAAATTAAGATTTTTTGCTCCAATATGCATAATTTTACACTTGTTTATATTGAATTGCATTTGCCATTTTTCTGCCCATTCACTCAGTTTGGAGAGATCTTTTTGGAGCTCTTCATAATCCCTTTTTGTTTTAACAACCCTGAACAATTTAGTGTCATCAGCAAACTTGGCCACTTCACTGCTCACTCCTAATTCTAGGTCATTAATGCACAAGTTGAAAAGTACAGGTCCCAATACCAATCCTTGAGGGACTCCACTTTCTACAGCCCTCCATTGGGAGAACTGTCCGTTTATTCCTACTCATTGCTTCTTAACCAATTCCTTATCCACAAGAGGACCTCTCCTCTTATTCCATGACTGCTAAGCTTCCTCAGAAGTCTTTGGTGAGGTACCTTGTCAAACGCTTTTGGAAAGTCTAAGTACACTATGTCCACTGGATCACCTCTATCTATATGCTTGTTGACACTCTCAAAGAATTCTAATAGGGTACTGACACAGGACTTTCCCTTGCAGAAGCCATGCTGGGTCTGCTTCAGCAAGGCTTGTTCTTCTATGTGCTTAGTTAATCTAGCTTTAATCATACTTTCTACCAGTATTCCAGGGACAGAAGTTAAGCTAACTGGCCTGTAATTTCCGGGATCCCCTCTGGATCCCTTTTTGAAGATTGGCATTACATTTGCCACTTTCCAGTCCTCAGGCACGGAGGAGGACCCGAGGGACAAGTTACATATTTTAGTTAGCAGATCAGCAATTTCACATTTGAGTTCTTTGAGAACTCTCGGGTGGATGCCATCCGGGCCCGGTGATTTGTCAGTTTTTATATTGTCCATTAAGCTTAGAACTTCCTCTCTCGTTACCACTATTTGTCTCAGTTCCTCAGAATCCCTTCCTGCAAATGTTAGTTCAGATTCAGGGATCTGCCCTATATCTTCCACTGTGAAGACAGATGCAAAGAATTCGTTTAGCTTCTCTGCAATCTCCTTATCGTTCTTTAGTACACCTTTGACTCACTTATCATCCAAGGGTCCAATCGCCTCCCTAGATGGTCTCCTGCTTTGAATGTATTTATAGAATTTGTTGTTGTTGGTTTTTATGTTCTTAGCAATGTGCTCCTCAAATTCTTTTTTAGCATCCCTTATTGTCTTCTTGCATTTCTTTTGCCAGAGTTTGTGTTCTTTTTTATTTTCTTCATTCGGACAAGACTTCCATTTTCTGAAGGAAGACTTTTTGCCTCTAAGAGCTTCCTTGACTTTGCTCGTTAACCATGCTGGCACCTTCTTGGCCCTGGCGGTACCTTTTCTGATCTGCGGTATGCACTCCAGTTGAGCTTCTAATATAGTGTTTTTAAACAACTTCCAAGCATTTTCGAGTGATGTGACCCTCTGGACTTTGTTTTTCAGCTTTCTTTTTACCAATCCCCTCATTTTTGTGAAGTTTCCTCTTTTGAAGTCAAATGTGACCATGTTGGATTTTCTTGGCAATTGGCCAGTTACATGTATGTTTAATTTAATAGCACTGTGGTCACTGCTCCCAATCGGTTCAACAACACTTACATCTCGCACCAGGTCCCGGTCCCCACTGAGGATTAAGTCCAGGGTTGCCGTCCCTCTGGTCGGTTCCATGACCAACTGGTCTAGGGAATAGTCATTTAGAATATCTAGAAACTTTGCTTCTTTGTCATGACTGGAACACATATGCGGCCAGTCTATGTCCGGGTAGTTGAAGTCACCCATTACTACCACATTTCCTAGTTTGGATGCTTCCTCAATTTCATATCTCATCTCAAGGTCTCCCTGAGCATTTTGATCAGGGGGACGATAGATCGTTCCCAGTATTAAGTCCCTCCTGGGGCATGGTATCACCACCCACAACGATTCTGTGGAGGAGTTTGCCTCTTTTGGGGTTTCGAGCTTGCTGGATTCAATGCCTTCTTTCACGTATAGAGCGACTCCGCCACCAATACGTCCTTCCCTGTCCTTCCGATATAGTTTATATCCAGGGATAACCGTATCCCACTGGTTTTCTCCATTCCACCAGGTCTCCGTTATGCTCACTATATCAATGCTCTTCTCTAAGACCAAGTACTCCAGTTCTCCCATCTTGGTTCGCAGGCTCCTAGCATTAGCGTACAGGCACTTGTAAGCAGTGTCTCTCTTCAAGTGTCTTTGGCACTTGTGGTTTGGCCTGTGGTAATTTTGCTCTTCTGAATTTATATCCAGTGCCCCTGCTCTCACAATGCCTACTTCTAGGCCTACCCCTTTTAAAATTTCATCATTTCTTTGGTTTTTATCCCAGGGGGGAGGTTTATTCTGAACCGGACCTTTCTCAGCTCCAGTCGGGTTTCCCCCCTCAGTCAGTTTAAAAGCTGCTCTGCTACCTTTTTAATTTTAAGTGCCAGCAGTCTGGTTCCATTCTGGTTCAAGTGGAGCCCATCCCTTTTGTACAGGCCCGGCTTGTCCCAAAATGTTCCCCAGTGCCTAACAAATCTAAACCCTTCCACCCGACACTATCGTCTCATCCACGCATTGAGACTGCAAAGCTGGGCCTGTCTGGCTGGTCCTGCGCGTGGAACCGGTAGCATTTCAGAGAAAGCCACCTTGGAGGTCCTGGCTTTCAGCATCCTACCTAGCAACCTAAATTTTGCTTCCAGGACCTCACGGCTGCATTTCCCCTTGTCGTTGGTGCCAACGTGCACCACGACCACTGACTCCTCCCCAGCACTGTCTACCAAACTATCTAAACGACGGGCAATATCCGCAACCTTCGCACCAGGCAGGCAAAACACCTTGCGGTCTACACGCCCATCACACACCCCACTGGGCTGTGGCTTTCTGAGTGATTATGGCAGCTGAAAACTGTGCAGTCATGATAACCATACTTCAACAAATGCACTTGCCATGTTTACGAGAGATTATCAGCGATTGATTCCCACCACCTCCCCAGTTCCATAGTTGAGAGAAAGGCTGGGGGATTGTTTAGCAGCTGTATGGCCAAGTTGTCCAAAAAGCCTTGGACACAATGGGCCAAGCCAACAAGCCCAGTCCTGGCCACCTGGCCTTTCCTGCTCCAAAGCAAAGATTGGGGAGGGAGGGATATTGTATATTGCTGGCTGAAGACACTTACAGAACCTTCAGATAGTGGTATTCAACAGCATGCACTTCAAGAAAGGCCAGGCAAAGAGTTTTGGACACCACCACCCAAAGGTATATAAAGTGCATGTGTCCCCCTTTTCCTTGGGAAATATGAGGGGGGTGACAGGTGGGAGTGCCAACTACAACTTTTGGTGTGGCCAGCAAGTGTAGTCAAAAATATGAACACCTGGTGATAAAAAAAATGGCTACCAGCTATTTGCAAGCCTGGTGCACATTAACACTTCCCCCACATGGGTATTCATATGCAGGAAATTTGGCTATGTGAACTGATCCTTGTCCCCCAGTAAATATGGTAATGACTGGACTATTATATATGTATTATTAGCTATTAATCTCAATAAGCATTCTTTTTCCATATGCATATTATCAAATTCATAAACAAATTCTTTGCCATAGAAACACCTGATTGAAGCAGTAGCAAGGTAGCAGGTAGACTCTACAACATGAGCCTTCAAAAACACGTAAAAAGACCAAAAAAATCTGGTGTTCTCAGAATATAACTGCTATAAACTTTACAAAAGCCCAGCACTGCACAAGTGAAGGTTCATATAACAAAATAGGTCAGGTTTCAGCACCTGATATATGGATTAAATGAAGTGCTGACAGTATCCAAGCACACTTCTCCATTCCTTAAATAATTTATGTCCAGTAAAAATCAATGAAAATCTAATATTATTCTGCAGTATCTCAAACAAGCCAGTGGAATCTTAACTTGAACTTCAGTACTCTCTGTTTTGTATGTATTATATTATTTAAGGGAACAATATTCTATAAATGACAAAGATGAAGGTTCCTTACAGTGGCTGATAGGATTCTCTCCTAAGACTGCTTAAATTGATAAAGCACACTTCTAACATTTTTAGAACCCAAGGAAACAATGGTAATAAAAAAAACCTACCAAACAGCTAAAAAACATTACATTTAGAGGAAATTAGATAAGAAAATATCTCAGCCATCACCCTCAATTAAATAGAAATGATAACCCCGCAGAAAGTCAATTCAGCTATGGAGACTGAGAACTTTACAATATATGAACTAGTTAGCCTCTATCACATTTTAGCTTTTTTTGCAGTGATCCTATACATATAAGTTGTGAGAAAGGCTATACAAGTGGTGACAGTACATGTGGATAAGGTAACATTTAAATCATCCCTTGGCATATGCAAAACATTTACAGTGTGCTGATGATGCAGAGGCCACTTTAATCTTTTAAAAGTTCATCTCCTATGGATACTATCACCATGAGGCTTTTCTGATTCCACCCTAGGCAGCAATGATGTCTAAAGAAGCCTTACCACTAATCAGGCCCAGTAAGTGTATCATGAAGATCAAGGCCTGAATGACTTGTACTAACAGCATATTTAAAAACAAGTCATTTATATTTTAAGCTCTTTATTTTCATAATGAAAATCTATCTGTCTCAACAGGGCCGGCTCCAGGCATGCGGGGGCCCTTGGGCATCAGCTGGCCCTGGCCCCCATGTGTGTGTGTGTGCGTGAGTGCGTGCATGCACGCAGCCCCCCCACGGCCCTCCTACCTGTCTAGTCTTTACCATTGCCCTTAATGAAGATGGTGGCCGTGGTTTCCCTAAGGGGAATGAAGCCTCCACTGCCATCTTTGTTGATGGTACACATGCGTGCTATGCACACACATCTCTGCCACCAACTAAGATGGCAGCAGTGGCTTCAGTACCATAGGGAAGCTGCAGCTGCCATCTTCATTAAGGGCAATGCTAAAAAGCTGGTTGACAGGTAAGTGGGGGGCGTAGATCATGGAAGGGGAGCAGAGGGCCCCTCAGGGGCCCCTCAGGGGCTCCTGTAGCTCCAGGGCCCTCGGGCCAGTGCCCAACTTGGCCGCCCTTTAGAACCGGCCCTACTCAGGACCCATCTTTAACCTAAATGTGCATTTGGGGACCCATTTCTTCTTCTTTTTTACATATATTTGTCTGGTTGTAGTGCTGTTGCGACCCACTTTAGATCAGGTACATCCTGGTAGCTTGTTCCAACCCACCAGTTGAAGACCAGTGTGATAGGGTATTCCTACCTAGTTCCTGTACTCACTGAGCTGGCTGCCGCTTCTACACACAATCTGTACTGCTGCTTTCCCCACATTCGGTTCCTTTATCCGCCTGAAACACAGCTTCCCATGGCACCCACAGAGCTCCTTTTCCTGGATAATAATAATAAATTTTATTTGTTGGTCGCCTATCTGTCCAGGAGAGGTGACTGAATCCGCAGCGGTCAAGGATTCAAGACTCGGCTTATTTCCCTTCATGCTTCCTTTGCAGCATGATATAACACCACCTTGCTTTAATTTCACTCTGTTCAGATACAGGGCCGGTTCCAAACTGAATAACTATGAGGAAAGTAAAGGATCCATCTTCTAAATAACTGGAGCCACATTATGAAGCTGTATTTATTCCATCTCTGGGAGATGGGAGCAGAGAAGAAATAGCAAAAGCTGATAAAAGCTGGTTGTCTTTCTAGGAATTTGGAGACTGCATCTTCCTACATTGACCTAGTAATCATAGTTACTGCTCTTTTAGCTACTGTATTTTTCTAGCTAGAAACAAGCAGAAAAACTGTAACTGTGGCTTAAATTAGGTTCTTAAGATTCACAGCCAAATACACACATTTGTCTGATTTTTATAACTGAATAGAAGTCTGCACAGAAGGCAGCATTCTTTTCTGAGAAGTCCCTACTCATTAAGTCACTGCTCTGAAGCAAGGTCAACTTCTATTATTAAACCTAATATATCCAGGCTAATCAACAGTAAATACTGCATCGAAAACCAAATAAAAACATTTTAAAAAATCACAGTAAGAAAAGACAATAAAAATAGGACCTATGCCACAAATACTGAGGCAGGTGCTCAAAAGAAGTCCAAGGAAACCTATATGGATACTTTACTTTCCCTTGTACAGATTTTTCTAATCCCTATGAGGCAGTTCCATGGGTATGACTATGAGGAGTATAACATGCTGACCCTTCTCCTCAAATCTCCACACGTTCATTTGAAGCTTTGTATAGAGCCAACACATATAGTCTGTTTCTGTGTGACTGGGTCCCTACATTGAGCATTAAGTCCCCAACCAAATACATAGAGCCTGTCCATGTAGACTCCTTGTGCACACACAGGCTTGGTTATCAATTTCAAATTAACATGTGGAAAGTGGAGCTTCTTCCTTCTTCCACATATTCATATTCATGTGTATTTTGAACAAAGAGGGCCAGTATATTCTGTAAACAGAACAGAGAAGGCAAACACATTGACAATTTACGGTCATGTAGTGCCATTTTAATATAGTGCATCAGTCTTTAAACTCATTCTTACTTGTGACCTAGTTCAAGGCTTTAACTTTCCTGAGAGCTAAAGCTCTCTAATGCTATGTGTGTCACCAAACTTCCAACTTACTCATTTTCTGTTTTTTATGACAAGCTTCTAATCAACAAATACCCACAAGAGAGCACAGGATTTCTACCAATATTTAGGACACATAATAGATGAAGATGACCATCATGCTGTGTGCTTTCTGGGTCACTGGACGGCTTAGCAAAAATAATTGCATCCCACTAAAAATAATTTCAGCTGCAACCTCTGACAAAAGAAGCAGTGACATTTTATTTGGCATTCTCATCCTTTAGCAACCATTATGTCAAGGTGAGTCATTAGTTGCATACTACTTTACAGACCGGGAGAGGGACTATTGAAAGTTAAAATGCCATCCTCATGACAACTGTGGAGATAGTCATGTGCACACCAGGGCTCAATTTGAACCCAGTACTGTATTACCAAGACTCGGCCTCAATTTGTTTCAGAATGCCAAGCTCAGTCCCAAAACACATGATCAGTGGTGCCTCATACCCATTGGGACTGGTGGGGCAGAAGGCAGAGATAGCAACAGTAGGTGGAGCTGACTAATTCTAGTTTTGTCTCCATATTCCTTAAGGTTGCCATATTCCAGTTCCACAAATCCGGGCAGGCTAATTTGCATATTATGCAAATTATTTGCATGTTATGCAAATTATGCAAATTATTTGCATATTAATATTTGGATTGTCCAGTTGTTTTGTTTTTGTGCCTAGGAATTACCACCAAAAACTGGGGGGAAATGTGAGAAATCTTTTTTTAAAAAGCAACAATTTCAGCCTTAAATGCTTAGACTCTAGTTTCCAACACTATGGAATATTGATTGATTGATTAAGAGGATTTATATCCTGCCCTTCTGCTGTTAAAAACAGAGCTCAGCACAGCTTACAAATATAATAAAAACAATAAAAATACACAATCAATATAAACACATAATAAAAACACAAAACAGCAACAAACATAAAGTAAGTCAGGGCAGCAGTATGGTTAACCTTTGCTGGTCATTGACCGAAATAAACTTATTTACATTTTTTAGTATGGTTAACCATTACATATACAATATGTGAGATGTGGTGGGTGGAGAAAAACAAGAAACCAAAATGTTAGGAAAAGGAGTCTTTCACACCACATGCTCAGTTCTAAATATTGCTGCAGCAAGTTTTACAAGCTCCTCCAGTATTCCACTGGTGCAGGCACTCAGACATTCAAAGTATCTGTATGTTTCTTAGGTTTTATAAAAGCAGAGCTTTGCTTAACTCAAAATTTCTTCTCCCTTTGATCAACCACATCTACATAGGTTCCACCTCCATACTCAAAATGAAACTGGGTCTGGAAGTGTGCAACAACCCCACACATACCTTGCTAATTAGATTACCAATGCCAGGATGTCTGTCTTATCGACTACTCTCCTGCTTCCCCCCCCCACCAGACATCACGAAAGACCCAGTCCTGGGCTCAGAAAGAAAATAAATATCTGGTCCTCTTCGAAGTATTCATAAGCCTCTTGTTTTAATTAAAATAATAATTATAAATTCTTGCTCTTATCACTAATGGGAGTTAATTATCTTGCATATGCTGCTGTTGCTTCTAAGTGAGGTTAAAGATAAGTGAAATGCAAATAGGAAAAACAACAACACAAAAGGCAGTAACACTTTCCTAAATGTAATACCATACCAACCACAACAAGATTCCTATGAGTAAGGCAGAAAACTCAGCATCCCACAACCAGTCAGGATTCATAACCAAAAACCCAAACTAAAAAAATCCTAGCAGCCAGTCAGCCAAGGTCACAGAAATCCCCATGCAGCACAGCCTGACCTGGGGACTGCAGTTAATGCAGAATGCTGCAGCACAATTGCTAACATGAGTGAGATCCTATCAGCACATAATACCTCTGCTCTGAAATCTGCATTGGTTGCTGATTTGCTACCAGGCCAAGTTCAAGCTGTGCTTTCCATGTTATGGGTGCCACATAGTACTTGTTCTGCTCTTGTAAGAAATCAGTCCTGTTAAGTGGCAGCACCTACGCTTTGGAACTCCTTGCCTATTGACATTAGGCAGATGCCTCTTTTCAGCACCTGCTAAAATCAGTTTTCTTGAGGCAAGCCTCTCCAGGCATGTGGAAGCTATTGTGTTTTTAAATCTGTTTTTAACTCGTTGGTTTTATTATTTTGAATGTTTTTAAGTATCTGTCCTTAACGCTTTTGCCAATAATTTTATTGTTTTAATTCTTTCTGTAAACCTCTTTGAGATTTTTTACAATAAAGCGGTATATAAATGTTGTAAATAAAAATACATAAATAAATGTTGGAGTCACTGTGGCCCTTGAGTCTCTTCCCACTTTTAGGAACCAAGGAATCTGCCTTATACTGATTCAGGCCATTTCATACCATGATTTCTTAAATGCAATACCATACCAACCACAACAAGATTCCTATGAGTAAGGCAGAAAACTAAGCATCTCACAACCAGTCAGGATTCCTAACCAAAAACCAAATATATGATAAATGAAGAAATATTTATATAAGCATGACTATCAAATATATTTATTATTTACACAAACTGTAAAGATATTTATAGTGCAATCCTAGGTTTATTTATTCAGAAGCAAGTCCCAGTGTATTCAGTGGGGCTTACTCAAACAGGGACAGAAATGCAACCTCAAGTGATAAGCAACTTCATTCACACAACCCAAAATTCTGAATCATGCCACTTTACGCTGTTCTGCAACTGTTTATACTTGTTTTTATGATTATTGGATTTTAAATGGCTTTATTTCTTGTTGTGAGCTGCCTTGGTTTCCAACCCTACCTCACAGGGGTGTTGGAAAGACTCCATACACGCGCACACACGCACACACTGCAGATGTATAAATACATACAGCCCATATAATAGTTGATTGTCAAACCAGTTGGTCATTGCAGAAAAATCAGTATTAGTTTAAAAACAAATCAGTATTAGTTTCCTACAGAATAAAAACTGTAATACCTAAGTAAGCCCTGCCTACTTGCTTTAAAATAGGACTGGAGAGAGAACAGAAAGAGTTAGAACACAAACACAATTCTTTTTTACATTAACTCCAGCACATTCATAACCATGTCTACTCAAAAGTAAGTCCTATTGAATTCAATGGGATTTACTCTGGTCATATGGGATTAGCATTGCTTTTACAAAAGCAAGTATTGGGAAGGTTTTCAAAACACTGCCCAGGATCTGATTCCTGCACACAAGAGGGAAAAAAACTGAAATGTATATACTTATCCAATTTATGAGATCTTCAGATAAATAAGGGGGGAAACCACCATTTCCTGGCATTGCAATGACGTTTTCTAGGTCAATCAAACTGAAACACAACCCTGGCTTCACTGATTGGCTGCAATCCTGAACGGGCAGGGTTAAAGCTACAAAGTGCTATACAGTACTGTTTAAAGAAAGATTTAACAGTCGGGGGGCGGCTGACATTTTTATGTATATCTCGAGAACCGGACCACCTAGAAACTTTTTTTTTCAAATTAAAGCTGAGAATCCAGGCCACGTAAGGGCCTAAACGGGCGCCGGGTGGCATACAAAGAATCCAGGTAAAACCCGGCTAACTGGGCAATATGACAACCCTAATATTCCTCCCTGCTGAGTTCCACAAGGACTAAGGAGGATGAGACTGACAGCTAGTGCCTGCCCCAGGCAGGTTATAATTTCTAATAGTCCTTAAAATCTCCGTAGTTTGCCCTATCTTTTTTCCTAGTAACCAGGGTGCACCTCTCTTGGGGGTGGTATGTCTGATATCAGGTACTCCCCAAAAGTTATTTTATGCAAATACTATGACTAAGTGTGGGTAGATGTTTAAGAATTCCCTGCCCAAAAGGCAAGTGCAAAATGTGAAAACTTTTCAAAGAGACTTAGGTGTGTCTCCTGCTATGAAGGACCTAAAAGGAGGTATTCATTAAGGGACTCATTAAGTAAATTAACTGTATAATTAACTTACAGTACAATGGTATGCATCTACTTCAGAAGTCTCTTTGAGTTTAATAGGGCTTACTCCCAGGTAAGTGGGTAAAGGATGGCAGCCTAGGCTTTGGCTTAGGACTGATATTGGGGAAAATAGGGTTCTTGTGTCTTTAACAGCTGTATCTCCACAATCAGGAAAAGCAGGACACAATTGACTTTGCATAGTAAACATGAGGTGGGGGGGAGAGAAGCAGCAATGACTGTACTCTCTCTACTATTGTGTTATGCCACGCCCCCATGACAGCCATGTTCTGACACACTCTGCCTGGAAGCCATGTTGTGACTGGTGCCCTCAGCACTCTCAAAATTTGAAATGTGCCCCCCGGTTCAAAAAGGTTAATGACCTCTTCTATAATATATCTTTACTCACTTTAAAAATAAGAAATGCTTTGAAACGTAACTAATCCTCAGTAAGTAAAAAGGCTGTGTACTTCCAGAATTTTGACCAAACAAAAATTGTTACTATGCAACTGTTTTTCAGATTTTGCTTCTGTTTTGTAAACAACATTATGTACATCATCAACAGAGACGAGCAAAAGCTGAACTCCCACTGATAAATAAATAAATAATAAATAAAATTTTATTTGTGAGTCGCCTATCTGTCCGAATTAACGGACACTCTAGGCGACGTACAACAACATAGTAAAATACAATATACAAATCAAAAAACCACAATCAGTAGTTAATCTAAAATCAGCCTTCAATTAATACATCATAAAACTAATCCACCCCAGAAATCCTGTAGGCCTGCCTGAATAGCCAGGTCTTTAAGGCTCGGCAAAAACCCATCAGGGAGGAGGCATGTCGGAGGTCAAAAGGAAGGGAATTCCAGAGGGTGGGGGCCACAATCGAGAATGTCCTCTTTCTGGTCCGCACCAGCCTAGCTGTTTTGACTGGTGGGACCGAGAGGAGGTCTTGTGTGGCTGATCTCGTCTGGCGGCATAATTGGTGATGCTGGAGGCGGTCCTTCAGATAAACTGGGCCGAAACCGTATAGGGTTTTAAAGGTCAACACCAACACCTTGAATTGGGCCCGGTAAACAACCGGTAAACAACTGATTAGGAATCTGGCTTGGCCAACCGAGAGAAAAAGTCAGAAAAGAACTTGGTTATTTCCATGTCCAATTTGAAGCACTTTTTTATCCACTGCACTAGATGTCGTCAAGAACACAAGATGGTCTGAATTTCAATCCTTCCATCAGCCACCTCCACTCTGTCAACACTCCAAAAAGTTTTGAACCCCCTTATTTGGTTGCTACAGCAGCCAAAGAAGGTACCTCCCCATCTTACCTTCCCTAGCTGTGGCAGCAGACAGGTCCCTCCTTCATTCCTGCTCCTGCTGGGAGGAAGGGTGGGATATAAATAAAATAATAAATAAATACATTCCATTTCTAGTGCCTCGCCA
Source organism: Rhineura floridana (assembly GCF_030035675.1). Classification (NCBI taxonomy): domain Eukaryota; kingdom Metazoa; phylum Chordata; class Lepidosauria; order Squamata; family Rhineuridae; genus Rhineura; species Rhineura floridana. The sequence continues at coordinate 72,645,603 of NC_084486.1, forward strand.
ATTACAAAGTGGGAGGAATGATTAGGAAGTAAGAAGAATTCTTTCCTGACTCAGATTACAAACCAAACTAAACACTTGAAGGCATAATGCTTGCCATGGATTGGAAGACAACAGTACAAGTTACCTAAATGTGTATTCTAAACAAAGTAATTATAAACATCATTAATATAAACTTTAGAGTTGTGGATTAATGTAGCATATCCAAAGAGTCTGTAAAGAAGGGAGAAGAAAACTCTTCCCAAATGGTCATTCCTATGTTGATGTGTTGATGCCTGTTAAGGCTTTGCGTGTGCCAGTTCGCCACAGTTCTTAATCCAGAGCAAATGAACAGAGACAAAACACTAGGAGTCTTGTACGATGAATCTTTACTGATTCAGTTCGGTAGTCACACAAAACACTATCACTCTCAACGCCTTCACTTTTGTAATGCACCCCCCACACCACGGAAACATTGCCTCAAGGACTTTATAGCCTTGGCAGCTTTCTACCAGCTGCAACCTTCGGCTTCTGCATGGCCTTGGGTTCCTATGTGAGGTTTTAACCCTGTACATGTCTTTTTGGAAATTGTTACACACCACAGCTACTAACAACTCCCACCTTTCCATAAAGACATTATTGATTTCATATCTTCCATTATACATTTACAGATAGTTGCAAATCATGTTAATACAGTACATACTTTAAGCATAGCTCAGATTATATACATTCCCATTTTGTTCACCAGTTTATCATACGTTTCCTCATTTAATGGTTTTGTTAATACATCAGCTAGCATGTCTTTTGTGTTTACATAACTTAATTCTATGAACTTCTGCTGCACACCTTCTCTTACATGATGAAATCGCACACTGATGTGTTTGGTACGTCTGTTGTTGGCTTCTGATTCTGCTAAGCGGATGCATGACTGATTGTCCTCATATACGCGTCAGGATTCCCTGACCGGTGAGTGGAGTCAAAGAGAGCAGCTGCAGCAAAGCGTATCGGTTTCTGAATCTCTATACACGCTTCTCCCATTAATTGTTCGTACCATCTCAGTTCGTTACAAGCCATTGACAGGCTTATGTACTCTGCCTCTGTGCTAGATATTGCCACGAGTGTCTGTTTTCTGCTGTACCAGTCTATTGTAGACCCATTGAACATAATGAGCACGCCAGCTGTTGACCTATGGCTGGATTTGTCACCAGCGTGTTTTGAATATAGGTGGCATACAACATGCATTCTCCCCAAAAAGCATTTGATAGGTTTGTATCTCTTATCATGGCTCTTGTTGCGTCTTGCAAAGCTCTGTTTTTTCTCTCTGCAAGCCCGTTTTGGAACGGGGAAAAAGGGGCCGCTAATGCATGTTTAATTCCGTTTCTTTCCAAATATTGTTCCAAAGACCTACTGGTAAACTCACCACCCTGGTCTGATCGTATTTGCTGAATACGAATGCCATGTTGCACTTCCACCTTATGCACAAACTGTTTTAGTTTCCCTTCTGCTTCATTTTTAGAGCGTAATAAGTAAACAGTACAGTATCTTGTATAATCGTCTACAATAACAAAGAAATATCTGGCACCACCTTGCGACCTCTGAAACGGTCCTGCCGGGTCTATGTGTACAGTTTGGTATGGTTTATTTGTGTGACTCTCAGCTTCCTTCTGTTTTGGAGCCACTGTTGCTTTTGTTTCTTTGAATATCTCACATTCTACATATTTCTCACATTTCTTTAATGTTACATCATCACAAAAGCCAGGTATGTTTCTGATTGTGTCGAAATTAGCATGTCCCAGCCTCCTATGCCAGAAGTGTATGCAGTTGTCATGTGTTTTCTTGTTAGCAATCATAGTTACATTTCCATTGGGGCTTAGTATTATGTGAAACAGGGAATCCTTAAGAAACCCTATCAAGCATACATTGTCTCCTTTTCGTATTTCACACTTTTTGTTTCTGAATATGACAGTATACCCCATGGCATTTAGTTTAGATACAGACATTATGTTACATTTAATATCTGGCGCATATAATGTTGGGCTGGTGACCAGTAGGCATTACTGTCTCTAGTAGTTTTCCATGAAGCCTGCAAGTTTGAAGATGTAACTGTGGTTAAGGGGGAGTTATGTCTATGCTCTGTCTGGGAACGGACTGCCAGGGTCGTTGCTATGATAGCCATCTGATAGCGACTGGGAAAGTTCTAACAGAGTCTATGTGTTGTTCTCTTCTGAATTATGCCTCTGAGCTGAGAGGCTGTCTTTTGTGTTCATCTATGGAGAGAGATGTAACCAGAAGGGGGGTGACTGAAGAATCTCTACATGTATTTACTCTTAAGCCTCTGGCCTTAATGTCTTTCAATAAAGACTCTTACATGATTTAAATGCTCTGAAGAAGTCTTCTTGCTCAACTTAACTCCAACGTAATGTATGCTGTTTCACACAACAACGCACACAAGCTAACAGTGGTAGCAGAGGATGGTTACGCTCCACAGCGCATTACACGGGAGTAAGTTGCTGGTCTGAACTGCAGACGGAGTTCCAGAGAGGGCAGCTTGATTGATTGAACCAGACAGAGGTGAGCAACATGGCTGTAAACCTGTCTGGGGGAGGCTTGCCAATGGAACGACTTAATGAGAAGAATTTTGCCAGCTGGAAGCCGAGGATGCGGGCTTTGCTGATAACAGAAGATTTATGGGACGTGATTGAAGAAAAAACCCCGGCGGTACCGACCGCGGCCTGGAAGCGTCGAGACCAGAGGGCGCAGGCGTTTATAATCTTGGCTCTATCGGATTCTCAACTGATGTGCGTGAGAGATGAGCCGTCGGCTAAAAAGATGTGGGACGCGTTGCAGGAATTGTCCCAGGAATGGCAGCGGAGGCAGGAGGGCCAGAGAGCCCAGCCGGTGGAAGCTGTCAGAAGCAAGGAGGAGAAATATGCCGAACCGGAGCAGGCTGCCGAAAGCAGACAGGAAAACAAGCGGGAGCAGCAGCGGCTGAAGTCTTGTTTTGCCTGTGGGGCCCGTGGGCATCTCCGTAAAGATTGTGCAATCAAGCGAAACTCCAGGGACGGAGGCTTGAAGCAGGGAAGTGTGAACTTTGTTTGTAAACAGAAGTCTAAAGACTTGGAACAAATTAACTTTATTGTCGACAGCGGAGCAAGCCATATATTAATTAAAGACAGGAGTCTGTTTTACACGTCTACAGATGAGCAGGACTTTGTTTTACTTGCTGATGGATCACGGAAATCCGTAAAAGCACGTGGTCTGGTTAAATTTGACAAACTTGGACTAATGTCAGAATGTTTGTTTATTCCAGGATTGGCTCATAATATTTTATCTGTGAGAAAACTGGTGAGTTGTCAATTTTCAGTCTGGTTTGATAAAGGAAAATGTTGGGTGCAAAGAGGAGAAAATGTTGTCTGTCAGGGTTTCATGACACAAGGGCAGTTTAAAATGACCATGGGTGTGAAGTGTGCTAATGCCTTGAGTTTAATGGGGCGGAAAGGGAATGACCGCCAGAGCTGTAAGAAGACAGCTGTTAAAAGCACACAGCCACAGTATTCATGCAATGCAGTCAGGCTGATGCCTGAAAGAGTGCATTGCAGCCGAGTTTACAAGCCACAGGGTAAGAGACATGGCAAACGTGCACCTAGAGCACAAGAGAATGCATATTTCAAAGTTTGGTGTCCAGAAACACAGCAGTTAATTCTGAGCAGAAGCATTAAAGTCTCAGAAAAGCCTTGGGATCAAAGGGAGACAGTCCTTCTTACAGGAACAAATGACACACAAACACAAACACAATCACAGAAATTTCAGCCAGATGTTAACATTAAAGTGGAAGGTACACAAATTCCTCTCAGAGATGCTTTGAATGAGCTCATTTCTGGAAAACGCAGATCAAAGAAACGAAAAGCTGAGGAAATGGAAGCTCCTGCGCAGGTTGTGCCAAGCACAAGCACAAATGGGGGGGCAGAGAGAGCCGAAGCTCTGGTTCCTTTAAGACGCTCCACGAGAGCGAATTTAGGCAAACCGCCTGACAGATTTACTGTGGGATTAATAACAAGTCCTGGCATGAATAAAGTTGTAGACATGGATCCTGAGACACTTTATTTGACATGTGTTGAACCAAAGTTTGAGTGAAATAAAGTTTTGAACTGTAATGAACTGAAAATGCAATGTACTGAAATGTATTGCAAGAGGTATTGTAGAAATGTATGACTGTATGACTATGTATTATGGAGATGTATTTCAGGTGTATTTTGCAGTCTTAATGGAAAAAAGGGAGGCTGTTGGGCTGGTGACCAGTAGGCATTACTGTCTCTAGTAGTTTTCCATGAAGCCTGCAAGTTTGAAGACGTAACTGTGGTTAAGGGGGAGTTATGTCTATGCTCTGTCTGGGAACGGACTGCCAGGGTCGTTGCTATGGTAGCCATCTGATAGCGACTGGGAAAGTTCTAACAGAGTCTATGTGTTGTTCTCTTCTGAATTATGCCTCTGAGCTGAGAGGCTGTCTTTTGTGTTCATCTATGGAGAGAGATGTAACCAGAAGGGGGGTGACTGAAGAATCTCTACATGTATTTACTCTTAAGCCTCTGGCCTTAATGTCTTTCAATAAAGACTCTTACATGATTTAAATGCTCTGAAGAAGTCTTCTTGCTCAACTTAACTCCAACGTAATGTATGCTGTTTCACACAACAACGCACACAAGCCAACATATAAAACATCTGTCATCACTGTGTTCAAAATACAAAGTTTCACTGTCCCTCTGCCCAATACCTTATTACGTGATCCATCAGCCAACACCACCTCTTCAGTTGTAGTTGGCACCATAGTCCTGAACAAAGTCTTATCCCTTATGAGACTGTGTGTTGCTCCCGAATCTATAATCCAATCACTTTTGTTATTGTTTACACAGTCTCTGCCTTTTCTTTCGCCTCTGTCAGCACTAACCAGCTGCACTTGCGATGTTTTCCTCCTTTGCCTGTATTGCCGCATATCACAGTCTCTTTGTAGATGTGTTACAGACCCACATCTGTAACATGCCTTTGTTCCAAAAGACCTAACGTTTAACTCAGTCTTTTCTGTCCTCCTTTCTGGCTTATCTCTTTTCTCCTGTTCCATGGAATCTTGACATCTTTCCCATTCCTGCATTAATTTGCCGGATACATAAGGGAGTGTCAAACCCTCATCAGACATAGCTTCTAGGGAGCTTATTAAATTATCCCATGATGAATTCAGCGATGATAAGATAATATACACCTTTTGCAGTTGTGTATGCATCACGTCACGTTCCTGTAACTCAGCAATTATTTTTGAAATGTTCAACAAATGTTCAGACATCGTGACAGCATCTGTTAGCCTTAGTTGGTATAGTTTCCTAGCCAGATGTATTTTACTGCTTGCTGTTTTGCGAATATGGGCTTCATGCAACGCTTTCCAAGCAAGTTTTGATGTTTGTTTATCTTGAACGTGTAGCAATTGTGAATCACTTACAGCCAGAATGATGTACGATCGAGCCTTTTCATCCAGTCTCACCCACTGTGCAGGTGAAGGATCCGATGGGGGCTCCTGCGTTACGACGTGCCATAAATCCTCTTTCGTGAAAAACGCTTGTATCCTTAATCGCCAGCTTAAGTAATTTGTTTCATTAAGGCGTTCTAATGGCATGCCTGTTGAAAGCGAAACTGCCATTTTTCACAGCTTCACTGTGTCTCTCCGAAAACTCCTTCTGTCAGCTTTGCCGCAGCTGCTCTCCTTGACTCCACTCACCGGTCAGGGAATCCAACTCACTTCCACTGTTCTCCGGGTGTTCTGATTACTGGCTGTTACTGGATTGAACTGGGTTCACTGGGTATTCTGGGCCCATAACCCTTTGTTGATGTGTTGATGCCTGTTAAGGCTTTGCGTGTGCCAGTTCGCCACAGTTCTTAATCCAGAGCAAATGAACAGAGACAAAACACTAGGAGTCTTGTACGATGAATCTTTACTGATTCAATTCGGTAGTCACACAAAACACTATCACTCTCAACGCCTTCACTTTCGTAATGCACCCCCCACACCACGGAAACATTGCCTCAAGGACTTTATAGCCTTGGCAGCTTTCTACCAGCTGCAGCCTTCGGCTTCTGCATGGCCTTGGGTTCCTATGTGAGGTTTTAACCCTGTACATGTCTTTTTGGAAATTGTTACACACCACAGCTACCAACATCCTATGCTCAATCTTGTACAGAGTTTTAAACTGTGGGAGACAAAATATGGTGGCCACCAGGTCCAGATTAGGGCTGAGCAGCCACTCAGTGCCTGACCCATTACATTGCTGCTGCCATTGTGTGAACCAGTTGCAAATGAGGGTGGGATGACTGCAACAGAATCTCTACAGCCAGGACACCAAGAAAGCAATCAGCTCCAATGGACCCCAGTGTACCCTGACACCAGGACTAACTGAACAACATGCTCTTCTGGTTTTAGACTAAATTGCCAGAAGGATATTCTGCAGAGGGCTATTCAGCAAATATAAGAAACGTTTGATGACACACACTGTATCTGCAACAGTTATAAAAAAAACTGAAATTTAATTGCTGGGTTTTTTTTTTAAAAAAAGGGTAAAACTAGATTTTTTTAGGATTCTAATAAAAAGCCTGGTCTAAACCATAGGCTGGTGTAAAATCAAATGGGGTGGGGTCAGTGGTGTGCTGGTAAATGTTTAACTACCGGCTCTCCAGAAAAAAAATGTATGCATATATATATACGTACATAAGTTTATTATAAATTTTACTGATATAAAGGATGTGTAGCACACAATTTACAAATAATAATAAAATACACAATACTCTTTATTGTAAATTCCATATGACCAATTGATTCTCACAGAATGCTTTCGTTGATTTTTGCCAAACTCTTGTTTCCGTAGCCAACCTATGGTTGCAATTCAACCATGATTTGAAAAATGGAGTTGCATCCCAATCCGCTCTTTTCCCAATAAATTTATTGTCATTAAATCTGATATTTATTTATTTATTTATTTGTTTTGATTTCTATACCGCCCACAGCCAAAAGGCTATCAGGGCGGTGCACAACATAGAGTAAAATACAATAAAATTACAAAGGTCAGTAAAAAGCATACATATTAAACAGTAAAACAGCCTGGTATAAATTGAAAGCTAAAAAATAAATTAAGTTAAAATGCCTGGGAGAATAAAAAGGGTTTAACCTGGCGCCGAAAAGATAAAAGTGTAGGCGCCAGGCGTACCTCATCGGGGAGACTGTTCCATAATTCGGGGGGGCACTACTGAAAAGGCCCTGGATCTTGTTACAGCCCTCCGAGCCTCTCTGTGGGTCGGGACTCGGAGGAGGGCCTTTGATGTTGAACGTAGTGAGTGGGAGGTTCATATCGGGAGAGGCATTCCGCTAGGTATTGTGGTCCTGCGCCGTGTAAGGCTTTATAAGTCAAAACTAGCACTTTGAATATATATGATCTACCAAACTATTTCTCACCCTCGTACAAATTATATTCATTAAATGGAAACCTCTTTCAGCTTCAACATTACTGATTGCAACAGTGCTAATGATCTTTTTAGCTTTTTGTATAGTTGCAGGGATCGCCTCCCCCCCACTTTGAGTGAGACAGAGATTGTGAATATTTCAGTGCAAGAAAGAGACTGCATGAGTGAAGAGTGTGTGTGGTATATGCTGCGCAATTGCAGTGCATGCACATGAGAGCAAATGCTCAGTGGAAACTTTGGCCATGACCACCACAGGCTGGCAGCCCTCAGAAGGCTGGCCAACCTAGAATGCTGCCCTCAGACTGAAAATGTTAGGCCACTATTACTTTAAATGAGCATAAGAAAAGCCCTGTTGGATGTCATGACAGGCAAATTTAGTCCAGCAATCTAGTCCAGTAGGGCAACCAGACACCCTGGGAAGCCCACTAACAGAACATGAGCACATGTATCAGAATATACATATACACCCCTCTAGGATGCACACCTTAACGTGGTGAGGGGTTTTGAGAGTGTTGAAGAAGCTAAGAACAATGCCGTCAGGAGTTTAGACCAAGAGGCTAGACTACTAGCAGGGGCACCCAAGGCAGAATGGTCAAAGCTGAAACACCAGACTAAGATGCATCCAAACTCAGAGGAAGGCAATGGTAAACCACCTCTGAATATCTCTTACCACAAAAACCCTATGAACAGAGTATCCAAAATGCAACACGACAGAGTGCTGGAAGATGAGACCCCCCAGGTCAGAAGGCACTCACCGAGCTACTAGGGAAGAACAAAGGATAAGTACGAGTAGCGCTGTAACTAATGACGCAGCTGGGTCAAAGCCGAAGGGAAGCCCAGAGGCTGATGCGCACAGATGCAAAAGGAGAGTCCGGAGCTGTACGACGCACACAATAGCAACATGGAATGTGAGAAGCATGAACCAGGGAAAGTTAGAAATTGTCAAGCAAGAAGTGGAACTCATCAACATTACAATTCTTGGTGTGAGCAAACTAAAATGGACGGGAATGGGACATTTTCGATCAGGCAACTACAAAATATTTTATGCAGGAAATGAGAAATTAAGAAGAAATGTGGTTGCTTTAATAGTGAGAAGTGATGTAGCAAGAGCAATTAGGAGCTACAATGCAAGGTCTGAGCGAGTGATATCAGTGAGATTAAACGGGAAACCAATCAACATAACCATCATCCAAGTCTATGCTCCGACGGCAAACACAGAAGAAGAGGAATTGGAGAGATTTTATGCAGAACTACAGGAAGAAATTGATCACATACCAAAACAAGATGTGCTGATAATCATGGGGGATTGGAATGCAAAAATACGGAACAGAGAAGAATTAGGAATTGTGGGGAAATGGGGCTTAGAAGAAAGAAATGAAGCAGGAGAAAGACTTATTGAATTCTGTGAAGCCAATAATTTGTTTCTTGCAAACACATTTTTTGAACAACTGAAAAGATGACCGTACACGTGGACATCACCAAATGGCCAATATAGGAATCAAATTGATTATATAATTGGTAGCAGAAGACGGAGAAGTTCCATACTTTCTGCAAAAACAAGACCAGGAACAGACTGCGGTACAGATCATGAACTGATCGTATCGAAAATCAGAGTAAAGCTAAAGAAGACCAACAAAGCAATCATAATGCCAAAATACAATTTAAATAACATCCCAGAAGCATATAAAGATCAAATAAGGAACAGGTTTGAGGCTTTAAACTTAGTTGACAGAGAACCAGAAGAACTATGGAATGAAGTCAGAGACGCTATCAGGGAATAATGCAAAAAGACAATAACTCTAGTTAAAAAGAGAGAAAGACCTCAATGGATGACTAAAGAAACTCTTAAAATGGTTAAAGAGAGAAGGAAAGCAAAAGCAAAAGCAAAAGGAGATAGAAACTCAGTCAGAACCCTAAATGCAACAATACAGCGACTAGTGCGTAGGGACAAAGAGAACTATTACAATAGTTACTGTATAGAAATAGAAGAGGACAACAAAAAAGGTAGAACAAGAGCCCTGTTCCAAAAGATTAGAGAAATGAAAGGGAAATTTAAACCAAGAGTAGGAATGTTGAATAATCAACAGGGGAACACACTCTGACCGAGATGAAATAAAAGGAAGATGGAAGCAATACACTGAAGAACTCTATAAAAGAGATGCCCAGATGACAGATTCTTTCACGGAGGAACCATATGATGAAGAACCAGAAATTTTAGAATGCGAGGTGAAAGTTGCTCTTAAAATACTTGGAAGAAACAAATCACCAGGAACAGATGGCATACCAATAGAGTTGCTACAAGCTACTGAGACTGAATCTGTCCAAATTTTGACAAAAATCTGTCAAGAAATATGGAAAACTAAACAATGGCCCACAGAGTGGAAGCGTTCCATATACATCCCAATTCCAAAGAAAGGGGATCCCAGGGAATGCAGTAATTATCGAACTATTGCCTTAATATCCCATGCAAGTAAAGTAATGCTCAAGATTCTACAACAAAGGCTCTTACCATATATGGAGTGAGAAATGCCAGATGTCCAAGCTGGACCAGGGATCATATCACAAACATATGTTGGATAATGGAACGAACCAAGGAATTTCAGAAGAAAATCACCCTGTGCTTTATAGATTACAGCACGGCCTTTGACTGTGTAGATCATGAAAAACTATGGAATGCTTTAAAAGAAATGGGGGTGCCACAGCATCTGATTGTCCTGATGCGCAACCTATACTCTGGACAAGAGGCTACTGTAAGGACAGAATATCGAGAAACCGATTGGTTCCCCATCGGAAAGGGTGTGAGACAGGGGTGTATTTTATCACCCTTTTTATTTGATCTATAACCAGAACATATCATACTGAAAACGGGATTGGACCAAGATGAAGGAGGTGTGAAAATTGGAGGGAGAAATATCAATAATTTAAGATATGCAGACGATACTATACTACTAGCAGAAACCAGTAATGATTTGAAACGAATGCTGATGAAAGTTCAAGAGGAAAGCACAAAAGCAGGACTACAGCTGAACATCAAAAAGACTAAAGTAATGACAACAGAAGATTTATGCAACTTTACAGTTGACAATCAGGACATTGAACTTGTCAAGTATTATCAATACCTTGGCAGAGTCATTAAGCAAAATGGAGACAATAGTCAAGAAATCAGAAGAAGGCTAGGACTGGGGAGGGCAGCTGTGAGAGAACTAGAAAAGGTCCTCAAATGCAAAGATGTATCACTGAACACCAAAGTCAGGATCATTCAGACCATGGTATTCCTGATCTCTATGTATGGATGTGAAAGTTGGACAGTGAAAAAAGCGAATAAGAGAAAAATAAACATTTGAAATGTGGTGCTGAAGGAGAGCTTTGCAGATACCATGGACTGCAAAAAAGACACATAATTGGGTGTTAAAACAAATTAAACTAGAACTATCATTAGAAGTTAAAATGATGAAACTGAGGTTATCATACTTTGGACACATCATGAGAAGACATCATTCATTAGAAAAGATAATAATGCTGGGAAAAATAGAAGGGAGCAGAAAAAGAGGAAGGCCAAACAAACGATGGATTGATCCATAAAGGAAGCCACAGACCTGAACTTACAAGATCTAAACAGGGTGGTTCATGACAGATGCTCTTGGAGGTCACTGATTCATATGGTCGCCATAAGTCGTAATCGACTTGGAGGCACATAACAACAACACACAGAACTTCAGTTCCACCACGTCTTTCGTTTGTATATCAGATTCTATTACATAAGTACTGCTCTTTAACTCAGTACATGCACAAGCTATTTGACCTTATGGTCTTTCTATCTATTTTAGTCTGTTTAAGTAAAAACAGCAAAGAGCCTTGTGGCACCTTGAAAATGGACAAATATATCATGGCATAAGCTTTCATAAACTGTAGCCCATTTGATGACATGCATCAGAGGAAGTGGACTGTAGTCCACAAACGCTTGTCTGGAATTGATTTACTTGATTTAAAAACTGAATAAACTATTTTGCTTGCTTTTAGTTATAGGATTATATTATGGCAACCCGTCCTGGGACCTTATAGAGGAAGGCAGGTAAGCAACATGTTTCTTAGATATGTCTGGTACTGTGGTGCACATAACCTGATACCATAACAAGTTAATTCCATCTTTAAGGTGCTACAAACCTCTCCGTTTTGTTCATCTTTAAGGTAGCACAACACAAAACCCTTTTACCTTACGGACTACTCATTGTTCCAGTAGCCCCCCATTCTTTCACACAGATTCTTCTCACCCTTGCCAGAAACTCAGCAGAAACAGAAAGCGACCATCGGCTGCCATGGGAGCGCTCCCTATTGGCTAAGCACGCCCTAGCCACCGCATAGAAAATGCCTTCCGCTAGGACAAAGGATATATCTGTAAGCCTCTTATGGATAAGAACATATTTGACTTCTGGCATTGACTGACAGTTAACTGTGGGCTCCTTTGCCTCTCTTCACAGTTAAACAGCTCTTGTACAGTTTTGCTGTGCCAATAAAGGCTGCAACATTTCAGCTGAGGGCCTTGTGGCAACTGGATCAATAAAGATTAGGTGCCTGAATGAGAGGGATGTGGATCTGTAGCATTGTAAAGATGGGATTTCCAAAGTGACTCTTGGGGAGCTAGGAATATGAAACAAAAGTGTATCACAGGAAGAAGTGTGATCACAGCTTGAGACTGAAAGATCAAGTTTAGATTTTTGTTCAAAGATCTGAGGCACAAGCCTGAGATCAAAATTCTGGGACATGGCTTAAAAAAAAAGTAAAGGATTTGAGGATTGTAGCCCTAGAATTTAGGGAAGAGAAGGAGAATTCTTGAATCCATTGTTCCTACAGAAAACCTATCAATTTCTTATTAAACCCTTCTTTGTAATGGATAAAACAGATTGCTCCAATCTGTTGTAAAATTCCATACATTCAAGGCAAAATCCTATATTTTAGCTATATTTTTATTTCTTTTCTTTGCATTTAATGTGCCAGGATTTTCTCCTAATGATCTGAGCTCTTTCTTAAGAATATCAAGGATTCATCTCTACAGACAATCCTGATAGCTAAAATCAAAATTGCTGACTGCTCAGAAATCAAACATATGCCCACAGTTTCAGTCCTTGCTGAAGAGTAGTCTACAAAAGAACAAATAATTGGTAAACATGGGGTCTAATACAGTTTCAATTTATTTTTTAGACCAGTTCCAATTGATTGTTTAGTTCATCCAACATGGAGCATTCCAGATGTGGCTGGACTACAGCTCCCATCATCCCTGGCCACTGGCTATGCTGAGAGGATGATGGGAGTTGGGATCCAGCAACACCTGGAGGGCACCATATTTTTTTAAAATGGGTAGAATAATACAAGATAGGGAGAAAGTTAATCATTACAAGTTACACAGGTGACCTAAGCCCATGTTGCCTGGACCATAGGTAGTTCCTAATACAGAGATAGACATAGGAGGAGAGATGGCCTTATATGGAGTGTACGCTGGTGCTAGGGAACTAGCCAAAGTTGCAGCAGAAGCCTAAATGCACCAAAGTTGCAGCAGAAGCCTAAATGCAAGTGACTAGTGTTTAGACTGTCACAACAGTTCAGAAACAGTGAGATATGGAAATGAGAAAGTTAGACATAGGTTGGGGAAGTGAGAGGCTAATAGTAATTACCAGGGCAAAGACAAATGGACTGCAAAGTGAGTTTCAGCGTAATCTGTGGTGCATGGTCAAGGCTTGATCCAGGGTTTCTGACAGCAATTCATAAAGCAGGTGGTAGGTTCTTTCAGGACAAGGAGAACTCCCTGCCTCTGTCTGGTAGGAATGAAGTGGCCAGCCACTACTCCTCGGAGGCGATCTAGCCGGAGCAGGAGAAGATTTTCTGAGAGATCAAGTAAGAGTAACAGGGTTGCGCTCCCCCTGTCCTTTTCCCGATAAAGGTCATCCATCAGGGTGACCAAGTTCGATTCAGTCCCATAACCAGGCCTGAACCCAGACGGGAATGTTTCATCCAAGAATACTTGCAATTGCTGCACCACAACCCTCTCAATCACCTTCCCTAAAAAGGGGGTATTTGCAACTGGTCAGTAATTATTGTAGAACAATGGGTCCAGGGTGGGCTTTTTCAGGAGTGGTCGGATCACTGCCTCTTTCAGGGTGGCTGGAACCACTCCCTCTTGCAATGAAGCATTGACCACACCCTTGATCCACTCTGTCAACCCCCCTTGGCAAGTTGTCATAAGCCAAGAAGGGCAAAGGTCTAGAGAACACATTGCTTGCCGCATCATCGCAAGCACCTTGTCTATGTCATCAGGCCGCATCAACTGAAACTGATCCCAAGAAGTTGCAGTAGATGTTGCACTGGACACCTCATTGGGGACTACAGTAGATGTGGATGGGAGCAACAAGACTGCTCCAGAAACGAGCAACTTTACCCGTAAAGTGCCTTGCAAACAATTCACAGTGGGCCTCCGAAGGGTCTAAAATTCCATTTCCTGGAGTTGATGTTAGCAGACTTCTGACAATACAGAAAAGCTCCACTGGACGGCTACTTGAGAATGTGATGGAGGCAGAGAAGTGGGCCTTCTTCGCTGCCCTCACTGCCACACAGTAGGATGGTTATGATGTTTTACTCGTGCCCAATCAGCCTCACAGCACATCTTTTGCCACTTGTGCTCTAGCCATCGTCCAGCTGTTTCATTGCCCTTAGCTCACTGGTGTACCAAGGTGCAAACCAGGCTCCACAATGCCAGACAATGTGTTCGGGGGCCTTCTGTCCTGGTGACAGAGATTGAAGTTCTGTAGACCACAGCAACTCCTCCCCCCCCCGTCCCTGCAGCCTGTGCTGGTGTTGCACCAAGTATGCAGATGGACAAAGCTGCGTCAGATCAAGTTCTCCAATCTCACCCATCCAGGTCTCGGTAATGCACACCAAATTGGCACCTTCAACCACAATCAAATCATGGATGAGAGTGCTCTTATTGTGTACCGATCTGGCGTTAAACAACAACACACACAGGCCAGTGGGCATAGCAGATGAGCAACAAGGAATCCATCCATGAGAGGAGTGGCAGCAAGGAACAAGGCACAGATAGCCTTGTCCTCGTCTTCTATGATAATTCACCACATCCCCGTGGCTATATTTCGCTCTACCCATGATCACTGAAATTGGGGTGGTATCACCCATGTTCCTCCATACTAAGACTCCTCCTAAACACCTAATATGGACCCAACACGAGCCCACCAACAAAACCTGTTAGAGCCAATTATTCCAGTAGGCCTCTGCAAGAATTGGGAACAGTCATACTCATTCAAACTTTTTCACACAGGGCCCATCTACTCCCCCTCCTGTCTCACACCCAGGGAGGGCCAGCCTACTGCCAGTTACAGATTCTCACTCTGAAGGCATCTGGTGACTTTCTCCTATCATTCAGTTCATTACACAGGCTCTCACCCTGAGCAGAAACTACACATGCACCACATGCCCTCCTCAATCTCCTCTAGATTGGTTTAACAGAAAACAAATTAAAAAAGAAAAAAGAAAAAAGAAAAAGAAAAGAAAAGAAAAGAAAAGAAAAGAAAAGGTAATAGGCACTAGAGGTGCCCAGCAGCAGCAGCAGCATGTAAGGCGCCCAATGGTATGAAGGCTGCAGCAGCAGTGATGGTGAGCAGGACAGTGAGTGAGCAAGAGGGGCAGAGGCAGCAACAGCAAGCAAGGCACCCAGCAACAGCCATGACTGTGCTGTGCTGGGCCTGGGCCTTGGTCAGTAAGTCAGTTTATGTGGGTGGGTGCATGTGAGGCCTGTGGGGGGAGGGACCTGGTGACCCATGGGAGGGAGGGGGAGCTCTGGTCACCCAGAGAGAGGTGGCACTGGTCACCATGGGGGAGGGGGCGAGAGAGCTCTGGTGACCCATGTAGGAGGGAAGAGGAGTGCTGGTGACCCGTTTGCAGGGAGGGAGGTGGGAGCACTGGTGACGTGTGGAGGAGGGGAAGGGGGAGCACTGGCGACCTGTGGGGGGGACTATAGCACTGGCAACCCATGGTGGGGAGAGAGAGGGATGGAGAGAGGAGTGCTGGTGACAGTAGGAGTGTATGGGGAGCTAAGCAAACAGGGGTGGAGCCCCTAGTAAAATCGTATAGGTAATATTGGGGCACAACATCTCCCAGGCTCTTGTATCTAGCAACCTGCCAACAGGATGCACACACCAACGCACACCCATACTACAGTTACAACTGGACTACACTACCATCAACACCCTGTAGAAGGATCCTTATTTGTTTAAGTTATTAATATTGTTTATTGTATTGAATATTACTTAAGAGTCACTTTGGTACAGTGTAGATCCCCAAAGGCAGGATATAATAAACTTGTACACAACAAATTACAAACTATAAGATGAATATTGTATATATAATTCAAGGCTATTTTCACAACTAGCAATGAAAAGGTACTCTAAATGAAGATTTCAGTTAAAAGCATTCAAATTTTAAAAGGTGGTTGTCATCCATATTGGGAATTATATGTTGAAGTTGTCTGAATTCTGGTTTCTAGCTTGTTCAAGATTTACAGTAATATACTTCTCTCCCCCACTCATATGGAATAATCTTTCTTCCCTCACTAATAGGAACACAGATGGGCATTGGAAAAATCAGTACATGCCTTTCCAAGTGAAAAATTTAATTTCTGTTGAGAATTCACAATGGGAGGCTCTATGCAAACAGAAGAGACTGAACATTAAATAGAAGTAACCGTTTGGCTGATTTTCTAATCTGCAAAGGAAATATAAAGTGGCAGTGAAAGGGAAAAATAGAACAAAAACTGTTATGGTGTTAAAAGAGCTTGAAAGCATTTGTGGACCATATACCCATCTTGGAAACCAGATTACTGAAAATCAGCATAAGCCTATGCATGTTTACTTAGAAGTAAGTCCCAGTGCACTCAATAGGACTTACTTCTAAAGCAATTTGCAAAACATTGCACAGAATATTTATTAACTGTACCTTTTTCCTAGCAGGTTTATAACTATGTACAAACTCAGGTAAGGGCTTAACTTACCGCTTTTGGTAGAAAGATAAATGCAGGTGCATCAAGTCACAGAACTAACTCCTTGAAATACTTTCTTCCATCCTATGAAAACCAGTAAAGGACTCTTAAAGTTCAGGGACTTGACATCAGTTCAAGTAGCTGTTTACTCTTGGCAAAGATGATGCTGTACATTTAAACATCTGGTGCACAAAAAGTCTTCAAAAACATGGACCATATTGGAGGGCAAAGCCAAAAAAATTTGACACACTTAGAGTAAGGACAAATGTTTAATGCATGATTTTTAAAAAAGGTTTTAGAAAGTATATAAATTAATTTTAATCCACTACTTAACGAGCATTTCAAAGCTTAGCTTCCTCTCTTTCATGTGTACTCAATTATTGTGCTGCATAATTTTATGGGTTTTTTTCATTCAGAACCACTACATCCCTCTAACAAGGCTGCTTTCAAACACAGTCATGTCTTCCTGACAAGAACCTTTTATCTCACTTATGTAGAACAAGCAATATAAACTGACCTACTGCAAAACCTAGTTTACATTCAAGGCAGTGAAGGGAACATCATTTCAGTACCATTTCAGAAACAGAAGTTAAAACCTTCTCAGAAGTTAAAACCTTCTCAGACTAAAAATTAAAACCATACCTTGGAAGATTACTTTTAAAAAGTAATAAATTACAGTTACAATTACATGACCCCAAAAAGTAGTAATTACCATCACAATTACAACTACTCTGAAAGTAACTGATTACTTTTCCTCAAAGGTAATCACTACAATTACATTTCAGTTACTTTCTTTAAAAAACGCCTACAAGGTGCTGGCCTTGGCTGCTGCACATCTAAGTAGCCTAAAACAACATTAAAAATAAACACACACATACAGAGGTAGTAGAATAATTCTTTTTATCTGTAAGATAGCAATGGTGGTCTCTCTGCTGGTAGGAGGTAGTTAATAAATATTTTACAAATAAATACATTTTAGTTTATTGTCACATTTATATCCCACCTTTCCTCCAAAGGAGCTCAAAGTGGTGTAGATAGTTCTCCTCCCTCTCCATTTTATCCTCACAACAATCATGTGAGGTAGATTAGGCTGCCTGGCCCAAAGTTGCCTAGTGAGTTTCTTGACTGGGGGGGGGCTTACAGGTCCTAATCCAACTCTCTAACCACTATTCCACACTGGCATAAAATAAAACCCAGCATACCACCTAACCACTACACCACACCACACATAAAATGAAACAAAACGTAGCTAGGGGACAGGGTGGTACAAAGTGAAACAAGTGCCAGGGATGAGTTGGGTGCTTTTAAGCTCCACACCCTAAAAAATGAGATTATGATACCAACCAGTGCTGGCACCTTTTAACTTTCGAATAGTCTACTGCAACCATGGGGGTGGGAGGAGGTAAGGAACCCAAGCCTGGCACCAAGGCGTTAAATAAGGACCCTCCAGCCAACTCATGCATCCCTAGTCCAGTTTTTGAGTTTTTAAATCCCAAAGCAGGAACACAAAACACAAAACAAAACACTAGGCCCTATGATCGCCATTGCCTCTTTTTAGCCTGCATTGCAGCCTCCCCCACCCTGGTGCTCACCAGATGTTTCAGACTACAACTCCCAACTGTCATGCAAAACATCTGGAGGGCCCCAGGTTGGCAGAGGGTGCTGTACCCCAAACATTTCCATTTCCAGGCAAATTCTAACAGAACCACCACACTGCAAATTCAAACAGCTTAGCTTAAGAAAAAGTGTACAGAACTGCCATGACTTTGCCCAGATGCCCTGCATTTAAACACACACAGATGCAGCTTCCCCATCCCTGCTGCCTTCCAAGGCCTGAGTGATCAAGTTAGTTTGGCAAGACCTAGCTGCAACAATTCTCTTTTCACAAAGAAGGGGGGGAGGCAAAAAAAAAATAACCAAGCCCAAAATACATACAGGGGACAGTTTTTACTGCGAATAAGAATCGCTAACTTATTACAGGTCGCTGCAATGCATTCAATTTGCAAAAAAAAAAATCTATCAGTGGGTGGCAAAGATTCGGTGTAGGCCTCAGGAGGAGACAGGCACTTCCTTGATCTAACAGAGAGGGGGAAGGAAAGAAAGAAATTAGGCCACGGAGAAGGCATACTTGGGGGAAGGTGGACTTAAAATATTCCACAGGGATGCAACACATTTGGGAAGGCAAGCAGAAGCATCTCCCAATGGAAAAAAAAAAGAGCTATCCTGCACAAACATGGCTTTCAGGCATTGATGAGTGGCGGAGATACCATTCACAATCTTGGCTGAACAGGGCTAAACAAACAGAACAAGGAGACTTTCGGGGGGCCCAATTAGTGTAGTGACGGGTAATGGGAGGTATGGTGTTGTGAGGAGAACGGGCCAGGTAAGGGGAACTCGTCCCAGACAAATAGTGCCTGTGACTTGTTCCGGTTCTCCTCACATCCCCAGGACTGCTGGTTGTTTTGTCAGTCAGCCTTCGGATCTCCATATGCTGTTATTAAACGCCAGGTCGGTACATCTCCCTTGTTCATGATTTGATTGTGGAGGAGACTGCCGACCTGGCGTGTATAACCGAGACCTGGGTGGGTGATCAGGGAGGAGTTGCTCTTTCCCAGATCTGCCCACCTGGGTATATGGTTCAGCATTATGGTAGAACCAAAGGACGGGGAGGCAGGGTTGCTGTGGTCTATAGGAGTTCTTTCTCACTCACCAAGCACCCTGTCCAGGTGACGACTGGCTTGGAATGTCTCCATCTTGTGCTGGGCCAGAGAGACAGACTGGGAATTTTGTTGGTGTACCGCCCGCCCTGCTGCTCAACAAATTCCCTAACTGAGCTGACAGAGGTAGTCTCGGAGGTATTGTTGCGGTCCCCTAGACTATTGGTACTGGGGGACTTCAACGTCCATGCCGAGACTGCTTTATCTGGGGCGGCTCAGGATTTCATGGTTTCCATGACAACCATGGGGCTGTCTTAATTTGTTTCTGGCCCGACGCATGTGTCGGGACATACCCTTGATTTGATCTTCGTCACTGGACATGGAGATGGTGATCTGGAGGTTGGGGATTTATCATCTATTCCTTTGTCATGGACAGATCACCGCTTGCTGAAGTTTAGGCTCACAGCAGCCCTTTCCCTCTGCAAGGGCGGGGGACCTATTAAATTGGTCCGCCCCCGGAGACTAATGGATCCTGAGGGTTTCCAAAGGGCTCTGGGGGTTTTTCCGACTGAGAAGACTGGCGCTCCTGTAGAAGCCCTGGTTGAACTGTGGAATACGGAAATGACCTGGGCGGTTGACACGATCGCTCCCATGCGCCCCCTCCTATGCAGAGGTCATACAGCTCCATGGTATACCTTGGAGCTGACAGCGATGAAGCAAGAGAGGAGGAGGCTTGAGTGCAGATGGAGGCGAACTCCCGATGAATGCAATTACACCTTGGTAAGTGCTTGTTCTAAGCAGTATATAGTAGCGGTGAGGGCAGCAAAAAAGAGATATTTTGCTGATACTATTAAGTCATCACTCTCCCGCCCAGCAGAGCTCTTTAAAATTGTGCGAGGGCTTTTACATTCTGGCCCTTGGGATATTATAGATTCATCTGTAGCCCACTGTGATGAGTTCGCCGAGCACTTCCAAGATAAGATCGCATGCATTCACCGCGACTTAGACTCCAATATTATAGCAGTTGGACCTAATGAAGTATCCAGCTCATGGTCTTGTCCTCATTTATTGGATGAGTTTCAGTCTGTGCAGCTTGAGGATGTTGACAGGATCCTTGGACTGGTGCGGGCGACCACGTCTGTACTGGATCCTTGCCCCTCTTGGCTGGTGAAAGCTGGCAGGACCGGAACCGCCGGCTGGGCCAAGGAGGTAATAAATGCCTCTTTAAGAGAGGGAGTGGTCCCTGACTGCCTAAAAGAGGCGGTGGTGAGACCACTCCTGAAGAAACCCTCCTTGGACCCAGACAACGTGAACAACTATAGACCTGTGGCAAATGTTCTGTTCCTGGGCAAGATCCTGGAGCGGGTGGTTGCCGGCCAGCTCCAGGGGCTCTTGGATGACACTGATTATCTTGATCCATTTCAATCCGGTTTTAGGCCCGGTTTTGGCACTGAAACAGCCTTGGTTGCCCTGTATGATGACCTCTGTCAGGAGAGGGACAGGGGGAGTGTGATTCTGTTGATTCTCCTTGATCTCTCAGCTGCTTTTGATACCATCGACCATGGTATCCTTCTGGGAAGACTCACGGAGTTGGGAGTTGGGGGTACTGCTTGGCAGTGGCTCCGCTCCTACTTGGTGGGGCGTCACCAGAAGGTAGTGCTTGGAGAACATTGCTCAACACCCTGGACTATCCGTTGTGGAGTCCCGCAGGGATCGGTACTGTCCCCCATGCTTTTTAACATCTACATGCAGCCGCTGGGTGTGGTCATCAGGCGTTTGGGGGTGCGTTGTCATCAGTATGCTGATGACATGCAACTCTATTTCTCCTTTTCATCCTCTTCAGGTGAGGCTGTTAACGTGCTAAACCGTTGCCTGACCGCGATAATGGACTGGATGGGGACTAACAAACTGAAGCTCAATCCTGACAAGACCGAGACGCTGTTGGTGAGCGCCTTCACTGCCCAGATGGAGGATGTTCATCCTGTTCTTGATGGGGTTACACTCCCCTTGAAGGAACAGGTTCGTAGCTTGGGAGTTCTTTTCGATCCTTCCTTGTCTTTCGAGACCCAGGTGGCCTCGGTGGCACAGAATGCTTTCTACCATCTTCGACTGGTTGCCCAGCTACGTCCCTATCTGGACAGTGATGACCTCGCCTCAGTTGTTCACGCTCTGGTAACTTCTAGGCTAGACTACTGCAATGCGCTCTACGTTGGGCTGCCCTTGAAGATAGTTCAGAAACTACAGCTAGTCCAGAATGCAGTGGCCAGATTACTGATGCGGACCAGAAGGTCTGCTCATATAACACGTGTTCTGGCTCGTCTGCACTGGCTTCCTGTTTGTTTCTGGGCTAAATTCAAAGTGCTGGTTTTGACCTATAAAGCCCTACATGGCATGGGACCGCAATACCTGGTGGAACGCCTCTCCCAATATGAACCTACCCGTACACTGCGCTCAACATCTAAGGCCCTCCTCCGGGTGCCATCCCATCGAGAAGCCCAGAGGGTTGTGACTAGAACTAGGGCCTTTTCGGTAGTGGCCCCCAAACTGTGGAATAGTCTCCCCGATGAGGTACGCCTGGCGCCGACGCTGCTATCCTTTCGGTGCCAGGTGAAAACCTTTTTATACTCCCAGGCATTTTAAAGTGTATTTTAAATTGTATTTTATAGTGTATTTTATCAGTATTTTCATTATTGTTGTATTTTGACGTTGTTGGTTCTTTGTTATTGTTTGTTTTGATCTTTGATTTTGTTATACTTATTGTATTTATATATTGTGCTTGTTTTATCTCTTATGTACACCGCCCAGAGAGCCTTTTTGGCTTAGGGCGGTATATAAATTAAATAAAATAAATAAATAACATTGTCCCAACCACAATGGCCCAACCACCAGCAAAAAACAGAGAGAAGACCCTCACCCCACCCCCCAGCTAGCAACAGTGTTGGACATTCAAAGGGAGGAGGGAGAGAAACATATATAATACCTCCTAGACTCCCCCCCCTTTTTTTTTTTTGCTAAACATTTGTAGTCAGTTGCAGGGAACTCTTCCATTTCTCAAAACACCAAAGGCCTTAAACAAAAATCTGCTTCCACATCCCATCAGTGAGGTGTCCTTCCTACAGATGTCTGCCTGCCCATTTCAATGCAAAATTTGTTTTGGTGAGAAGCCAAAACAGGTTGACTCAGGAAAGCCTTTGGGCTGATTTGAATTAGGCTGAGGAATCATTTTGGCTGCTATGGTTGCTTTTTGATAGCATTTATTTTGTTTCTCTTGCTCTGTATCGATTTTAAATCATGTTGTTTGTAAGCCACCTTGAGCATCCCCCCCCAAAAAAAGCTGGGTTATAAATGTTTTAATAAACTCCTAAGCAATGCATTACAGACTTGGGGTGGTATGCAGTGGTAGTCCTACTCAGGGTAGACCCACTGAAGTCAATACAATAGGGCCCCGCTTTTCGGCACCTCACTTTTTGGCATTCTGCTAATACGGTGGTGCCAGCGGGGCAATCAGCAGTATTGTGGCAGCTGGAGCTCCCCATGCTGCAGTTGATCGCATGCTACAGCTGATCATCTGTAGCACGCAATCAGCTGTAGTGTGGCAGCTGGAATACAGTAGGGCCCCACTTTCCGGCAGTTTTTGCTTTTCGGCGGGGGCCTGGAACGTAACCTGCCATATGAGAGGGGCCCTACTGTAGACATGAGTAACACAGGCTCATCAACTGAATGGGTCTACTCTGAGTAGGACTTAGTTGAATGCAACCCTTGGAAGGCATTTTTAGCATTGTTTATGATAGTTCTTAGCCGTATGTTTCTTAACCACTTTCAGAGAGCCCCGTGTACCATGTCACTAGAAAGTGAGTTGACTTGAAGACTAACATAAATTACAGCAGCATCCCAATAAAGTCGGATCTGAGTCAGTCTGTGCAAGGCAGGATTATAATGATGTTAAAGAGGTTCAAGATCATGTGGAAATCTGCCCACCAATTTCCTCCCTTCAGCCAGCCACCATCTCCCGCCCCCCAGTGAACTGTGCAAGAATAGGGAAAGAGGCTTCGCCTGAAACTTTCCTAGCCGGGGAGGAAGGCTGCCTTCGTATTGGAATGTCCCCCTCTCTGGGTACTGTGAAGAGATAGATGTCCAGAGAAGGAAAAAAATTTAAAGGATTTAGCCAATCTCATTTTTTTGATGCCTAAGCATGACGCTTGTGTGAATCAGGAAGGCGAAGACCAGGTACTTTGTTTCTTTCACGCCTCCTCACCACAGCTAAGCATCCAGACAGCTAGCCAGTTGAAACTGTCTGCAGAGACTTTCTGCAAGAGAGGAAGGGCAGGCGGAGGGGTGATTGAACAAAAGGAGCGCCAGCATGACTAGGTTGGAAATACTGAAATCTGATTGGGTGCTACACAGGCGCCCCTTACCTCTGCTTCAGAATCAAAGTCCCTTTGACAGCGGGAGTGTGCATGTTTCATTTTGAAGTGGTTGCTGAACTAGCGAAGGGCTAATCCAGTGCACTACAGTTTATTATGCCTCGTTAAACTCTTCATTCACCCTCTTCGTGCCTACATTTCCGGAAACGGGTGGAATGCTTTCAGTTTGTCTCCTCCCTCAAAAACATCTCTGGTTTTCAAACTCACCCCTTTTGCTTACTAAGTACTAATTACAGCATAATTCTCTTTTGACTGGCTGCTTAACTGCAAGCCATGCTTTTGTTCAAAATGCTTGCGCAGTTCAGCAGCAACGGTCATAAACCTTTGGAAGTGTCCCACTGAAGTCGGCGAGACTTACTAACAGCCCGGTGATCCTGAGCAGGTGGGGCGGCAGGGTGAGCAGGGGGGCGGCAGGGTGAGCAGGGGGGCGGCAGGGTGAGTGGGGGGTGGCAGGGTGAGCGGGGGGTGGCAGGGCGAGTGAGGGGGTGGCAGGGCGTGTGAGGGGGTGGCAGGGCAAGCAAGGGGGCAGGCAGGGGGGCAAAAGAGAAGGGGTGTTGGGTGGCAAAACGAGCAGGGGACAGGCAGGGAGGCAAAAGAGCAGGGGGGCAGTAGGGTGAGTGAGCGAGTGAGCAAGCGGGCAGGCAGGCAGGCAGGGGGTGAGGGAGGGCTAACAGAGATCCACCACCCAGAGTGAGTCCAGAGTTCACCCCTGCAAGCCGGAAAGGATAACACACACACACACACACACACACCATCATCATCATCATCTCACCTCCACAGCTCTTCACCTCCATTCTGCTGCTGCCTTCTCCTCCTTCATCCTTGCCCTCCCTGCACCATCCCTTTCTCCCTGCACCATCCATTTTCGTAGCAATTTTTTTCTCTCTTTTCACTTCCTCCCTCATGCCTCCTAACAGAGCACAAGGGAAGAGCAATGCTGTGCAGAAGCCTGGTTTGAGGCACATGTCTTTCGTCCACCAATCAGAGGAGCAGAAGACTTCCCGTGCTCCCCCCAAGTAACACCCCAAAGTAACACTGGAAACATTACCATTGCTGCTGAAAAGTAAGGAAATTACTAGTCGTTCTGTTACTAGCAAAATGTAATGAAGTTACCCACTCATTACTTTAACAAGTAATAAATTACAAGTAAGCTCTGGTTAAAACCTTCCAAGCTCATTTTCTTATACAGCAGCAAACACTGGGCCCATCCATACAACTATATAATCTGCAATGTTATTGCTTTGTGTCCTAATTAATTCACCATCGTCCATATGATGTTGCAAGCTAGTAGGGATTTTCATGTTCACAAATATGCATTAGAAATACCACTGAAAAACCAATATGCCTTCCTGTATCGATAATCAATCACATCAACATCCGTGCACTCAAACGCAATGCCACAGACTTTCCTGCAATAGGCGGTCCATGAGCATTCCTCCGTCATATGCCAAACCCCGTCTCCATTCCCTCAACAGCCAGTTGCATTTCCAGTACTGAAATTGGATCCACCCTCTGTCCATGCCTCCTCCTCCTTGCAGTTCATTCCTACTTCTGGAACTGAACACTTTCTGGCTTCTGTAACTGTATCACATTTAGGGTTGCCAGGTCGGAACCATCCAAAAACCTGAGAAAATGGGGCGGGCCCTAGTGACGTCATGGGGCGGGGCCTAGTGACATCACAGGGCGGGCCCTAGTGACATCATTAAACATGATACATTGTATCAACCACAGTTGCTTGGAGCATACCATTCAAAAAAAATTCTCTGGAGATTAAAATAGAAATCTTACCTAAAATAGGGTGTTCCTAGGTCCATCTGAAGTGACAAGGTCATTCTTTCTCACAAGCTTAGGGTGATGCAAAATGGAAATGGACTGACTTCAAGTTGATCCCAGATAGGGTCTTCATGGTAAGCAGTATTCAGACAGAGGTGGTTTACTATTGCCTTCCTCTGAGTCTGAGAGGCAGTGACTGGCCCAAGGTCACCCAGTGAGCTTCATGGCTGTGTGGGGATTCAAACCCTGGTCTGCCAGGTCACAGTTCAACGCCTTTAGGGAACATTTAATCTAGCTTACTTGCTTCTGGCAAGAAGGGTTTACGTGCCCTCAGGCCAGGCCATTATTGGAAGAAAGAAGCTCAGTGTTGCAGAGATGTTAGATGGGAGCACAGATGGATGCCCCTGAAGGCAGCAACTGTAAGGATGCTTATTAAGGAACTAAGCCCCATAGAACTCAATAGGACTTACTTCTGAGTAGATACGGTTGCAGCCATGTTAAGGACAAGGGAGGGCATTCTAGGCAAGCAGTTGGCAACTGCCTGTCAGTATTGTGCTGTTGCTAAGACTTGACTGGGGATCATCCACAAAGTTATCCATAAGGCACTGCAACTTTATGTGTTGGCTGGCTACTGCAGTGGGTGTCCCCTAATAT
Source organism: Rhineura floridana (assembly GCF_030035675.1). Lineage (NCBI taxonomy): Eukaryota > Metazoa > Chordata > Lepidosauria > Squamata > Rhineuridae > Rhineura > Rhineura floridana. Next base: position 72,671,624 of record NC_084486.1, read on the forward strand.
TTATGGCCATACAAGCAGGGTGAGTGTAGGCAGCAATTGCCTTTCTACTTTACGAGGCCTTATATAGGACCGACAGGCAGCAGGAGAGAGGGGAGGACCAGAAAAAGAAAAAGAACAAAAATGAAAATAAAGGAAGAGAGCGCCTCTTCCTAAGCAATAAGCATGTGCACTGTGTAGAGCGCCTGCCTCCATTTCCCCCCGAAGCCACCCCACCCAGCCTCAACGCCAGCACCTTCTGGGCCAGGCAACCTTGGTGATCTCTGGGCCGCTTCAGCCCCGGCACCTCTCTGCCCTCCCCCCCCGAGAAAAATCGACTCATTTGAAATGTGGTGTTGGGGGAGAGCTTTGCGGATACCATGGTCTGCAAAACAGACAAATAATTGGGTGTCAGAACAAATTAAACCAGAACTATCACTAGAAGCTAAAATGATGAAACTGAGGTTATCATACTTTGGACACATCATGAGAAGACAGGATTCACTAGAAAAGACAATAATGCTGGGGAAAACAGCAGGGAGTAGAAAAAGAGGAAGGCCAAACAAGAGATGGATTGATTCCATAAAGGAAGCCACAGACCTGAACTTACAAGATCTGAACAGGGTGGTTCATGACAGATGCTCTTGGAGGTCACTGATTCGTAGGGTCGCCATAAGTCATAGTCAACTTGGAGACACATAACAACAACTCAAGGATGTTGAACCCTGCCACTTCTCATTGTATGAGAGCACAATGTCTGCTTAAAATGCATACTTCCATTAAAATATTTTGTGTGCTTTTAAACTTGGAAGAGATCCAGGGGCTAGATGACAATCAAAGAATCTCAGCTTTTCATAAATGGGAGCTAAATGGAGATCAACGTCTTCAAAGAAACTATGGCTGGAGGCTGGAGACGGCCCCCTTTTGCCGGAGACTCCGGCAGAAAACCGGAGATCTGGCAACCCTAATCACATTGGTTGTTGTTGTTTAAAAAAACTACTATTTTATGATCAAATGTAAAATCAAATGTTTAATTAATAATATTTCCTCTTAAAAGCTATTTTGCAATATTAAAAAAACAATTCATTGAAAACACAGAGTTTAAAGGAGGAGATTTTTAACTGAGCTTCCTTGGACTGATGGGGAAAGTGGGGGGAGAGGAGCAAGCTCTAGTACTTTAATGTGGCATTGATCTTGCAGCCAATCCAGCAGCAGGCAAAGCCTCTCTTTTCCTGCCCAACAGCTGACTGGGAGGGGGAGTCAAACAGACCAAAAATCCAGACAGTCAGTTCTCTCCCTCTCTCTCAGACACACACACACACACACACACGAGAGAGAGAGAGAGAGAGAGCATGCACTGTAAGTTGTGTCCTTATCTTCTGAGCCTGTAATTGACTACTCTGAGTCCTCCCTTCACTAACTTGAAAATGAATGACAATCTCTTACTATCTTCCATGGTGAAAGGTGGAGGATCTAATACAATTTGGGAGAAGGAGGCATGAACAGATTTGGTGGGTGCACTGGGCAGAAGGAAATCCCTTTCAAAACGGCAGGAGATAGTGGGAAACAATCGAACACGGAAAGGGATTTGCCTTCCAGTTTAACAAATTCAATGGAATTGGGAGTAACCAGTGGCTCTCATCCTTAGTATGCACTATGTTATATGTAACAGCCCAGATGTTTATTTTGCTTGCCCTTGGGGGGGATCCATTAACTTTGCCCTTTTGCAAATCCACAAACCTGTGCATGCACGGGGATTTAAAAAAAGATATACACTTCTGCGCTCTTCCAAAAAAGCATGTGAAAAGCAAACAACCATTATGGACCTATCACTGAAAAGGGGGGAATTAGGGAAGTGGCCAGTGCTAAAGCGATTTAGACCAAAAAAAAGCCCACACGTATGGATGCTTGATAATCAGGTTTTCACAATAATCTGACCACAAACAAGACATGTATAGATCTTGAGGCAACCAACCAAATATGGAAAACATGGATTTTGCAATTAGGTATAGATCGGCCCAATGTATGTCTGTACTTTCTATTACATAAACTTCACTATCAGCTTCCATTCTCCTGGACCTACTTCCATACTCTAAAAATAATTCATACAGTTCTTTATAATTGCTCACGGAATATCAGTTTATTTATCCCAGTATTATTTTTAAGGCATTTTCTAACATGTGTCTCTTAATCAACATTTACCCCATATGATCAATTTACCAATAATCCACCAAATGGCCAATCACTGAAAAATATTTGTTACTCATTAACATTACCTTTTCAACTCATTCCAATCACTTGGAACACAGTACAATCATAAAACGATTTGAGTAGGTCACTAAATTAAATTACAAATTCAATAAGAATCAATCTAATCCCATCTATACTAGTGTAGTTTAAATGAATTGGGAACATTATATGAAGAATCAGTTTTAGGATTCCCTGAACTGGTGGTGAGACATACTCTAGTTTACATTTTGCTGTTTGGGAGAAGCAAACAGTTATTCTCTCAGCCTCCACACCTCATCTGCAATATTTTATTTTATATAGAAATATTTTATGTTTGATGATGATGATGTAGTGCCTTCAAGTCGATCCCGACTTATGCCGACCCTATGAATAGGGTTTTCATGGTAAGCAGTATTCAGAGGTGGTTTACCATTGCCTTCCTCTGAGGCTGAGAGGCAGTGACTGGCCCAAGATCACCCAGTGAGCTTCATGGCTGTGTGGGTATTTGAACCCTGGTCTCCCAGGTCGCAGTCCAACACCTTAACCACTACACCACACTGGCTCTCATTTTTTTTATGTTTTCAATCAATAAAAAGCCACAATGCAGGGTACAATAAAATCAGCGGCAATAAATATATAAAGTAATACCAACCACCCAAAAATCAGCAGAAACAGAATGAAAACATTCTTATAAAATTCAGCAGAAACTATCATTAAGGCAACCTTCATTACATGCTGAAACATCCTGTGAATAAGAAGGTCTTCACCTGGCACCAAAATGACATCAAAGTTAGTACCAGGTGAGACACTTTGGGAGACAGAATTCCACCAATATGGTACTATAATCAAAAGTATCATGTCTACAGTTGCCTAGCTTTATAGATAGTACAGAGGAGTACAAAAGGGCCTAAGGTGGCCATGTGTCCTACTTTACAGAGGACAGTCCTCTATTTAAAGAAATTCTGCATCTGAAGGGCTATCTGGACCAAACCACTTGGCTCTGCCTATGCTTTGCTATCAGACCCAGTGTTCACCAGCTGCCACTTAAAAAAAAAAAATCTCCTTTTGCAATCAGAAATGAATACCTTCTTCTGGCAATCCAAATTTGCTAAGTAAATAGCCCACATCTCAACTCTGCTCAGCCAGGGCCAGCCCTTCCATTAGGCAAAGTGAGGTAACCACCATGAATGGCAGAAGCTGTGGGCCATAGAGTGAACAAAACCATAGCTAATGTGGCCTGGCCTGCACCCTGTAAGCATATCTATTGACCTTAGGTGCAGTAGAAGACTCTACCCCATCATCCCTGTTGAAGTAGTATTCAAGTGCTAGTCTAGTCAGCTTTTTACATCTTGTTCTTCACCTCAGATGGCAAAAGGGCCAGCCCTACTAATACCAGTGTACCCAACCAAATTCACTCATACCTGCTCAGTACACATAGACTCAGCTCAGAGTTTCCCCATGCCAGCCAATGATACACAAAGCACAGGGTAACCATTGTGCCAGTAGTATTTCTTGGTGGCAGAATACCACCAATGTAAATGAGAAAACTGGGCAAATCAGCCTCTGCAGAAAATTCTATATGCAGAAGTCTGTCCTACCACCAATTATACAGCCACAAGAGTGGCTATATATATAGACAGATTGGATTTTTCGCATTCCGCAATGTTAAATTGAAAATATCCCCCATGCCATTCTGATGCTTCCCATAAGCTCATTTCAAAACAAAACCTTACAAAACTTATAGTCTTGAACTCAGAAATGCTTGCTTAACAACCTTCTACATTTTCATGGTGATACACAAAACAGTCAGAGAGAACAGAGACATTTTTTATTTGTTCATTTGAATTACAGTAGGGCCCCGCTTTACGGCGTTCTGTTTTCTGGCATTCCGCTGATGCAGCGGCTTTCAATTAGGGGAAATTCCCCGTTTTAAAGCCGATTTTGCGCTTTTGCAGCATTTTGCATCATTTTCGCACGACACAACCCATTATAGTCAATGGGTTCCACTTTATGGTGATTTCCGCTTTATGGCAGGGGCCTGGTCCCTAACCTGCCGTATAAGCGGGGCCCTACTGTATATAGCTGATCTCATAGCTCTCATGAGCCTTCTGACTTTATTGAATTAGAAGACCAGTAAACAGATGAACAGTACAGTCCCCATAATACTCTATTGCCGGGATAGCCACTGTGGTGTGCTCCAAATATTTATTTATTTATCTTATTATTTGATTTATATCCCACCCTTCCTCCCAGCAATGTTGTTTGACTCCTGCTTCCATCAGCCCCAACCAACATTGCCAATGGTTAAGAATTAAAGTAGCAATAGTCCTGCAATATTTGGATGGCACCATGTTGGCTACCTTTGCTCTTTTGTGTTTCCTCAGCCTGGTCACACTTCTCATCTGATAGTTAGCTTTCTTAAAGCTTGGCTTATTAAACAAATGCCCAATACCTTACTGTTCATCTCATTCTTATTGGTACCAAACACAATGCAGAATGTCCCATCCCACTGAAGTTCTGGTCAAACTAGCCTGACATGAGCAAAGCATTTGCTCTCAACCTGTGTGGATTTTTAACAAAAAATATGGACAGAGATGGGTGGGATGCAACATTGTGTCTAGATCAAATAAATGAGAAGTGGAGATGTGAACAAATTTAAAAAGGCCATGCAGAACTGGCAGAATTTGGAAGGAACTAAAGGGAAAGTATCGTATATGTGGGAGTGAAGTAAAGGGAACACAGAGGTACATTCAAGTTGGATGGTCAATGGACATTAGGAAAGTAGGGCAAAGGTTGTGACTTCATTCTATCTTTTGGAGAGGCTTCCTTTTTAATTCAGACAGTTTTTATGTAAATATCATATCACATAGATAAGAAGCTAAAGAAATAATACAAGAATACCATGAGGTCATCAGCTATTTTTTTAAAACAAAGAACGTGCAAAAAATTATCATAAAGAGAGAAGGGGGGGTTATAAAAAGGGAAATAAAAAGTGGAAAGTAAGCAAGTGAGACACAATTAGCTGACACAATTAGCTCCAGTTGCATTGATGGAAGCTGAGGCAGCAAACAAGAGAGTATTATTTATTAATTTATTTATTTGTCACCTCATACCTAGTGGTCTCTAGGTGACTTACAAAAACTTACAAAATAAAATGAATTTTAAAATGTACAATATACAAAAATTTAAAACCCAAACAAAAAGGACTAAAACATCATACTAAAGGCTTGAGTGAAAAGGAAGGTCTTTGCCTGGTGCCTGGATTTCTGTTTCTTTTCATATGGTCTGTGTATGCCTGGCACACCCTCACATTAACCTGTGCCATTGTTCACACCACTCTACAAGCCACTGATCAATAAAGGACAGGCCCCTCAGAATGTGTCAACATCTTCTAGACAATTCCATGAGATTTCTCTAACATTGAGAACTGTTATGTTACTGAATGCACCTAAGCAGAGAACGCTGCAGCTAAGATAGTAACTTTAATTTTATTATATTAGAAATGAATTTTTGAAGAGAGGCTGTGAAACAGTTATAAACTCTTTATCCTCTTTGAAAGTGTCAACAACAAGTGATTTTGCTACTTTTCAGCGTGAGACAGAGACTATAAACAGTATAGGTAGTTACAAGCAAAGATTTGGAAACAGAATTTGTGGCGCCCTAGGCTCAAGGGGAGTTAGGTCAGGGAGAGGAGTCAGATGAGGATGAGGTCCCTGGGGATGTTGTAGGAGGGGGGCTCTGTCAGTCCGCAGACTTCCTTGCCCATCCCTCCTGTCGAGGCAGATCCCACCCCGTCTGCAACTTCCCCATCTGAGCTGTTGGGAAGCGACCCTTCGTGCACGACAACCCTGCCCACACCGGAATCCCCACCTGGCACTTCAAACACTTCCCTGCCAACCTGGTTCCCACTCCCTGAGGTTGCGCTGTCACCTAGCAAACCCCCACTTTCAGATGGGGCATCGGAAGCTCTTGCCCCTCATCCCACGCGAGAAGCGGGACTCTCAGAGGGTGGAATTGTGGAGGAGCCGTTGGTTACGGGCGAAGACCTTCCCTGCTTAAGCAGGTGCCCACCCAGACTCTAGTGCTGAGTCAACTCTCCCCACACACTGCAGAGACTGCTTAGATAGAATAGTTAGGGCAAGTAGTGAGTCAGAATAGACAGGTGTGTGAAGTGCACTGCTTGGATGTAACCATCACACTAATAAAATGAGAATTAAACCAAGCCTCGCCTCCGTCTTGTGTCTCGAGCTTTGGGCAGGACAGAATTAATACAGCAACATGAAAAAGGCTGGCTCCCATATGTAAATCTGAGGAGGTAGATTCCTCATCATAATAACGCATGTTATTTAAATGAATGTCACCACATGACCATTCACCACCTCAAAATAAAAAATAAAAACTATAGTTGTGCATTAGCCCTGACATTAATACAATCAAGAAAAACAGGGACAGAATATGGATCATCATTTTGACAGAGTGAGCAAAGTGTTTATGTAGTCCAACCTAGTCTCCAAGATCAGCCAGCAGAAGTCCCCAGAATGTTCACAGAAGGACATGAAAGTGACAGCTGTCCTCCTATAGATGGAGTCCGCCATATTATAAATTAGTGATACCAACTATGCTGATTCTGTTTTCAGCCATCATCACTATAAGCCACGGACAGACTTATCTACCATAAAATGTATTCTTTTTAAAATAGCCATATTAAGATAGGAGCCATCACCAAATCTTGTGACAATGAATTCAATACATTATACTGGAAGAAAAATCATTTGTGCTAACTGCAAACAGTGCTTGTTATTGTCAGTTTATTTATTTATTAAATTTATATACTGCCATTTCTCCCAAAGGAGCCCAGGGCGGCTGAATCAATAAATGCATGTTCCCCAACCTATTCTGTCCCGTGATTCAGAATATTTATTGAACACTTTAGGGGATTCCCTCCTTTCCAATTTTCCTATTTAAAAAACTGGCACCTTCAATATTATTTATCTCAGCTGCTCTCAGGCGGAAACAGGGGTAAACTAGATTAAATGGTGTTTGTCCTTTGGCCTTGTGCATTGTTGGTAGCTGGAAGTTAGTATGAAGCCCACAGTGCTAGACTGAGACCATTTTGTGGAGGGAGAGTGCATTAATCTTTTATCTCTCCATGGTTCTGAACTGGATCTCCTTGCACGTGCTGGTAAGGAATTTTTCTCTCATTGTGACTTACTTATGCAGGGGCCCTGATCCAGCTTAGCCTCTCTATGGTGGCTATTTGTTTGATCTTACTTGCTTTCTTTTTAACAATGAGAATACTATAACATCATGTTTGGCATTAATGACTCTGCATTGTCGTGGAAATGGTAGGGTTCCCTATTATATTATAGTGGTTCTGTGAAAGCTTTCCTCAACCAGGTGCCCTCCAGATGTTGTTGCATTACAACTTCAATCAACCCCAAGCAACAATGCCAATGGTCAAGGAGGTATAGTCTGGCAACATCTGGAATGCACCAAGTTGAGGAAGGCTGCCTTAGATCTGCTGAATTTGGTGAGTTTATTTTGAATTTGACAGAGTAGCTCTCAATTGTCTTTTATGGCAAGCCCTGTACTTTTTTATTTATTTGATTGTTCTCATCATTTTGTTCCCATCTCTTCTTAGGTCTGTACCTTCAGAGCATTTTCTGTGACAGCAGGATAGTGATGTTTGGTACAAAGTGTCTTGAAAATCAGAGTACAACATGAGATGATTTATGTATAGATTCTGCTAACATTGTTTTTGAAATCAAGTAGTTGCTAAAAGAAAATTGCTTTAATTGTGGTGATGAAGATTCTTTGGCTTGTTTGGTCAGCTTAAACATCTCACTGAACAACTTCAGAAAACTGAGACATCTGTGGGCTAGTTTAGAACCTTTTGATCCACTCTCATGCATATATGAGCATCAAGTGTTAAACTAGTGTGCAATTCATGTGTGCAGCTTAGGTTAGGAAATATACTTTACTTACTAGAGGAAAGGTCACAAGCCCTTTTTCAAAGTCAAAATGGGGAAATCTTATGTTTTCAGTCTTCTTTGAGTTAATCAGGCACATCTGGTGGCCTGCTAGCGATTTCCTGATGTTCTTGGTCTTTTCTAAATCTCTTATGAAACGTCAGCCTTTTCTAGTAGGTTGTGAAAGAGGTTCCCTTGGAGTTATACCAATATGTCCTGAAGCAGACATGAAGGGTTTTGCATCTTTCTTGGGTTTTTTCTTTGATCTGTTGTTCACAACACCTTTACAGGAAATACCCCTCCCTCAGCAACTATGCATGCCAGAACATCTGTCTTCCCATTACTATTTGAGATTTCCCTGTTGCTGTCTTCGGTCATTCCTCTGAATGACAGAAAATTATCTGATTTAGAATTTCCCTAGGGCTTCTTTTGTGCTGTGATTTTCTTACAAACAGAAGAAAATTAGTTTGGGGCAAATGGGAGAGAAGGAGAACAATAAAAGTAATAATTGTAAACCAGTGCAGAACAGTAAGATTACAGTGTAGTGTTTAAAGAGCCGAAAACTAAATTAAACTAATTTCTGTATTGAAGCAAAATGGTAGGAACAAAATGTGACCTATATAGTGTTACAGATATGAACAAATGTGTTTTTGTTGAGCTGTAAAGTATTATTTTGCATCTATCTTGGGTAGACAGCATAGCTTTAAAAGTGCACATTATCTTTTAAAAAACACTTGTCCTGTTCAGAGCGGGATTCACGAGGCTGAGACGTATTGGTTGACATATGCACATTTGGAAGTGTGGAAAAATGCAAAGTTTCTGGGAACCTAGTGTTCAGAGAAATTGGAGTAATTACGAAACAATCAATCTTGCCTTCCACATAGTTGGCATTGCTGAACATTTTTGGTCCTCGTAGAATAAAGAACTAGTAAGCCACTTGTTATTTGCAGCAAAGGCTGTTATTACCAGACATTGGAAGAACATCAGTGTTACTACATTAGAATCTTGGTATCAAAAGTACCACTTCTGGAAAAACTTATGAACAAAATGAAAGTATTAAGGGGCCAAGGTAAATGAGATACTTTTGTTAGAACCTGGGGGGACTTTATTGATTATACCAATAGAAGAAATATGGGAAGGACACCTTCCCCAGAGTATGCACATTTATGAACTTTGTAGTGAAGTAGATAGTTTTTCATTTCTATAATTAAACATGAATATAACAGAATCATGACTGAGAAATGTACTTGCATGGGTTTATTTTCTGTTTATGTATGTATTGTGATTAAACTTTATTAAAAAAGAATAGGGAGTGAAAAACTAGGGCAAAACAATAAAAAAGATTCCTTTTCTTGGTAAGGGAGTGAAAAACTAGGGCAAAACAATAAAAAAGATTCCTTTTCTTGGTAATGTGTTCAGACCTTAATATCTCCCTTTCAAGGTATAACTGAGGAGAGATCACAGTGGGGGCTAAGGGAAAGAATTCCCTTAGTTAATTCTCTGATATATTGCTAAAATTCCTTATGGGAAGTGGTGGGTCCTGGACCTTGGACATGATGGAGTGGCTATGGCGTTGCATAGGTGGGGCCTGTGAGGTGTAGGCAGGGCTGTGTTCTGGTTTTCTCTCCAACCTCTTCCCTTTTAAAGAATACTGTGGACATTTAGGTATTGCTGTTGTACAAATACCTAGCACATAAATGAACCTTGGTACAGAAGGGGTTCCTGCTGTCAGTTATCTCATCAATGGGAGAAAGGTTGTGTGACCTCCACTTCTTTATGTTCTTTACCTATCTTCTTCCCTTGCAAAGAAACAGTATACACTCGAGCATTGTACTTGTACAAAGCATCTAAATTGTAGTAATCCTGTGATATAACAACCATTAAAGCAACAGAAATAATGGCAACTTAACCTTATATGAGCTGGTGTGGGTTTATAACATGATAACCGTACATTACTCAGAAGCAAGCACCACTGAATTCCACGGGGATGTCTCCCTGACTGCACGTGTACCAGACTGAAGCTTGATTTTTTAATATATTTTTATTAATTTCTTTAAGCATAACAAACTCATAAAAATAACAGAAATAAAAAATTAAAAATAAACAGATTAACAAGTTTCAACTTTACATTTTCATATTTCCACACTTCCATACATTCGAGTATTAAATTGGGCCTTCCATTTTTACTGTATTTTAAATCGATTACATATTTATTGATTTCTAATATTTTCCCTTTTGCCTTCACTGCATCATTTCAGTGAACTTGTTTCAAATCTATTATTGGCTATCCGTCAACTATTCCATATCGGAGAGTGTGTTGTAGGCACTATTGGGCCCCCATCCTGCTCTCTAACGAATCTAATAAAATCAAACCAAACCGCTGTAAAGTTGTCTCTCTTTCTTATGTCTCATTTCATCTTTAGTTTATCAGTTAGCTTTTCCAACAGAGCTATATCCCATACCGTACGATACCAGTACTCTGTACTAAGACCCATGAGATCCTTTCAGAATCGAGCTATGGTGAGTTAAGCCGCTAATAACAACAAAAAATAATTTCTTATTTTGCAATTCTGAATCTTCACTCAGGAACAGGTTCAATAACATCAGTTGTGGGGACAGATTAATTTGCTGTCGTACTATCTGTCCTATTTCTGCAACTGTTGCCCAGAACCTTTGTACTTTTTGGCACTCCCACCACATATGCAAATAAGTTCTAATTTCCATACAGCCCCTCCAACAGAGGGGATGCATAGCTGGTTGCATTAAAGAAATCTTTCTCAGTTATATACCACCTGTGTACCAATTCTAGTGAGAGCTCTGTATGTTTAGTAGATATTGAGGTCAATGGTGGTTTGTTCCACATAGTTACCCAATCTTCTCTATCTATTTGAATGCCCATTTCTTGTTCCCACCACATTTTTAAATCTAGGGTGTCTCCATTTGTCTTATCTATTAATATCTTGTATATGTTAGATACCACTCCCTTAGAGTACTCAGAATAGTTCATCACCAATTTTTCAAACCAGTATTGTAATAAGCATAAAATCCCTACAAGTTTAAAGCAGAGCTTGGATGCAATTAGTTAAAAGTAACAAGTAATTCACTACTTTTCTTAAGGAACGAGTGGGTAATTCCTTTACATTTTGATTGTAATAGAACTAGGATTACTGTAATTTTATTACTTTTGTGGGGTAATTGTAATGTTTCCAGCATTACTTGGGGGCATTACTTGGAGGGGAAGGAGCAGGGAAAGTCTTCTGCTCTTCTGATTTGTGGATGAAAATCATGTGCCTCAAACTGAGCTTCTGTGCAGTGTGTGCGTGTGCAAGAGAGAGAGAGAGAGAATACTGTGCTGGCACTTGGCACACAAAGTAGACTCTACCACCATCTCTGGCTACTGTGCTGCATTTGCAGTGTTTTAACTTTTTTGCATCTCAGGGGAAAATGTTTGCTTGGGTGAGTGTCCCTTAGTTGGTGGCAGGGCAGGGCAGGGTCCGGGAGGTGGTTAAATGAGAGAGATTATGTTTGCTGGCTGAGTGGGGGGGGTTGCACTTGGTTTGACATGCAAAGATCTTAGTGGCCTCAGCCTCCCTCCCCACCTCCCTTACCAGTGGAGAGACCACCATTGCTATCTTATGGATAAAAAGAATTATTCTACTACCTCTGTATGTGTGTGTTTATTTTTAATGTTGTTTTAGGCTACTTAGATGTGCAGCAGCCAAGACCAGCATCTTGCAGACTTTTAAAAAGTAACTGAAATGTAATTGTAGTGATTACTTTTGAGGAAAAAGTAAAGTAATCAGTTACTTTCAGAGCAATTATAATTGTAACAGTAATTACTACTTTTTTGGGCCATGTAACTGAGGTATGAATGAATGAATGAATGATTTTTATTTCGGTCACAGACCAGTCATTATATCACTAAATCCAATACAAAGAATTGCATCGTACACAAAAATGTGAAATACATACGGATTAGTATAAAAAACTGAATTTACAATTAAAAATATTTTTTAAAAATACATATCCATTACTATGTAATGTAACTGTAATTTATTACTTTTTAAATGTAATCTTTCAAGCTCTGGTTTAAAATACATTCAATTTTAAATTCCCAGGAGATATTTATCAACCAGGTGTAAGAAAGGAGCATAATGCTTAAGCCACATTACTGAATACAGCTCAAAGTGCCAATCTTTGCACAATATATGCTATGGTCTGAAGGCACTCTGCTGTAGCTAAGCAGATTTGGGTCTGGTCAGTGCCTTGGTGATCACCATGTATGCAGCCTTGGGTTTCATCTTGGAAAAAGCCAGGATATAAATGTGAAAAAATAAAGAATATAGGAACACTGCCTCAAACCTCAGCTTAAGAATAGAGCTTCCAATCACAATTTAATACCTTGCATTGGTACTATAACATTATTTATTTATATTATCATCAATTTATATCCCATCCTTCCTCCTAGAAGGAACCTAGGGCAGCAAACAAGTAAAAACATCTATAAAACATCGTAAAAACGAAGCATTCAAAAAAATATTTTTAAAGACTTAAAAAAATCTTTTAAAAACATCTTTAAAAACAATTCCAGTACAGATGCAGACTGGGATAAGGTCTCCACTTAAAAGGTTTTTGAAAGAGGAAGGCTCAGAAAAGAAAACAGAGACAGTGTCTGTCTAAAATTTAACAGGAGTGAATTCCAAAGGATAGGTGCCACAGCACTAATGGTCTGCTTCCTACATTGTGCGGAATGAACCTCCTGATGAGATGGTATCTACAGGAGGCCTTTACCTGCAGAGCACAGTTAAAGACTGGGTATAAAGGGTAAGACGACTTTCAGGTATCCTGATCCCAAGCTGTATAGGTCTTCATACACCAAAACCATCACCTTGAATTTAGCCTCTTAGCCAATGGGCAGCCAGTGCAATTCTTTCAGCTGTGGGGTAAAAACTTGGTGATGTCCTGCCCCAGTGAGCAGTCACCCAGCTGCATTTTGAACCAGCTGCAGCTTCTGGACCAACCTCAAGGGCAACCCCTCACAGAGTGCATTACAGTAATCCAGCTTGGAGGTTGTCAGTGCATGGACAACAGGGGTCAGGCTATCCCGGTCCAGAAATAGCTGCAGCTGTCTTACCAGATGAAACTGGTGAAAGACACTCCAAGCCACTGTCACCTGGGCCTCTAGTGACAGATGGATCCAGGAGCACCTACAGATTATGAACCTGCTCTTTGAGAGCAACCCCATCCAAAGCAGACAATTATCTGGATTCTAGAACCACCAACCCACAGCACCTCTGGTCTCGCTAGGACAACATTATTGTCCACTGAGGTGAGATGTATTGCATTATACTAGTTTAATTAGTCACAATTCCTCTTTTCAACACCCAGTATGATGCTACACAATAATTTGATCACTATGCAAAGAACATAAGGCTTTTATTTCTTGAGCAGCACTGTTAGCTTATCAAAGATATGGAGAACAAACATGTGCCTGCAAGTTGCTCCTTGTTCATATAAATGCCAGGATTGTCTACATAAGAATAATCTATTTCTCAATAAAATATAAAAGAGACCTGAGAAAGTATCTGGTCTTCATTTTTAAATACTCTGGAAATATCAGAAACTAGAATGCAACAAACGAATGGTCTCCAGATTCTTTCCTGGTCATGCATAAATGAAAGGTTGAGGGTTGGGATATGGAATGCCCTTAAAAGTAGGATAAAGAATTTAGGGAGGGAACAGTGAGAGATCTATTAGCTTAAATTCAAATTGTTAATAATTTATGAGACCACAGCATATATATGATATGATATGATACATGATAGAGATGTAAGATGTGAGATATGATATGATGATGATGATTCCATTTATAGACAGCTCAGAGCCAATGTGGTGTAGTGGTTAAGGTGTTGGACTACAACGTGGGAGACCAGGGTTCAAATCCACACATAGTCATGAAGCTCACTGGGTGACCTTGGGCCAGTCACTGCCTCTCAGACTCAGAGGAAGGCAATGGTAAATCACCTCTGAATACCGCTTACCATGAAAACCCTATTCATAGGTTCGGCCATAAGTCAGAATCGACTTGAAGGCAGTACATTTACACACACTATCTGAAATATCTCAAAGCGGTTTACAATAGAATACACAAGGTACAATAAAAACCATATCAAATTAATTTACAAAGCAAAATACATGAACTAAAAATGGTATTATGATAAATGAACATTGCTTCAGTTTCTTTCTCTCTCACACACACACCACTAACACTGGCACAGACATACAAGCCCCTGCAGATATATCCAACAGCCTAGCTACTGCATACCCAAATTATATATCTTACACAACTAGAGCAAAAAGTAGCTTCAATTTCTAGGGGACCACAATGCTGCAATCTTACATCTGCCACCCAGATGGTTTGGCTGTGCATGATTCACAACAATACTATGTGTTGAGATGCCCAGTTTCCATCAATTCCCCCCCTCAAGCCACATGCCAAGCCATTTTGAAGCGCCCCCCCCCATGAATTCTTGAATGGCTTTTCAGGGAGCTGCAGTGTGTAAGACAGGCAGAGAAAGCTCCATTACATTAGAAGACTTGCATTCCCAGAATTCTGTATCCAAACCTATAGTTTTGACACTTTACTCATTTATGAAAATTCAACTGATAGTTTAAAATAAATCAGCCCTGTATATGCACATATTCATCAAACAGGTTAGTGGTATGATAATCTTTGACTATGCCACTCAGAGTTGTGAGGCCAGAACTGTCAGAACTGAAAAAGTCAATAGTCTCTTAAGCAGTATTTGTGCGCATTGTTGATCTAGCCCAGGTGCTGAATGAAGAGGTAGGGGTTGTTTCTGTTTTACTTAATTCTTGAATATGAGTAAGGTATTTCTCTCTGAAAGCCAAAAACTGTTTATTTGAACTAACTGCAAATTTAATCTTGCTATTTTAGGAAGAGATACTTGCTCCATAAAAGTCAGGCCTTGATTTATTTTGCTTAAGTAGGAAGTAAAGTATCTCGCAGAATCAAATGCTTTCATTGAGATACCACAAAATTACAGATCTATGTAAATTACAGCTATAAATTACCATACCAAGAGGAGAACAAAATTTAGGCTTATTTCACTACAGATATGTTAAATCGTTACTGCCAAGTCTCATAATCGTTTACAAAAACAACACATGAGTCAGCATAAAAAGGAATGCATTTATTTATTCTTTATGGATCTTTAGAGAAATGGAAGCAAAGCAGAGTTATCTGTATGAACCATATAATTTCTAGGTGATATGTTGGAAGCCAACAATATATAACACTAGCATGAGCAATGAATTCAATTCAGTTAGAATGAGCAAGGTTTCAAAGTAATCTGTCATATTATTACAGATTGCAACAGAAAATACAATTTTACAACAACAACAAAAAACACCCATCCTCTTCATTCTTCTTTCCCAATGATACCGCATCAATTTTTCTTGGCTTCAGAAGGGAGCAACAGATAAAATGTTTTTATGTGTGAAACAGTACATTAATAGAACCAAGTAGTTAATCTGAAACTGATGCAGAATATAGTGTGTGGTACACCACCAGATAGTCAGGGAAAGAAAGCTAGAAGCAGACACTCAGAGCTCAAATTACAAGATGGGGACCAGAGGAGCCTCAATTATCTTATCTTTTGTGATGGCCCCCTTCGGTGCTGCTTTTAGAAGGGTACAAGAGAGCAGTAAGGGGGTACGGAATGTGGTTTTCAAGAAGAACTCCCTACCTTTCCCCTCCTAATTTCAATACTGCAGACCACTGATCAAAGGCTGAAGGCTTATCTGACCATTAACATCCACCTTCATAGCTAAATTACTCATTACTCCAACAGTCACTGCTACCAAAAGAGCCTATTACATGCCAAGGTAATATTACAGCAGGGTGGAACAACAGGGACTAATGTTATACAAAAAAAGCAAATAGTCAGAGGATTGCTTTAGCTAATGACCCACAGTCCAAAACCTTGGAACCAACAACTGCCTATTTTTTACATTAGAATAAAAGTAATACAATTATCTGTTCAAACAGGCAAAAATCGTAGATAAAATGGGTAATATGGAAAATGATGACACCAATAAATCATTTATCTGATCAGTTAGCCTACAAAGGAATCAATTATATATTGATACAATTCTTCCTTTTTCATTGTTCTCATTTTTGGTATTAGCTAACAAGCAAGGCTACTTCATTTTTTTTTACTTCAGAATGTAATAGGAAGAGGAGCTAGATTTGTGCAAATTTCTGTTCTGATTGTGAAATAATGACTGGATTCATAGCAACCAACAAATGTGAAACCCAGGTTCATAACTTCATTATATATTCAAGTAACAAAGCTCTACTGTCAGGAGGGGGGAATTTTTATAGCATCATACACAAAAAACCTGGCGGAAGAGCAATCCTTTCTTTCAAGACCTCAGATATTTTAAGGAAGGTCTCTAAATTAAAGACTCTGTGAGATTAAACAGATGTGTCAACTGGTGAATGACTGTATGACAGTGACTACTGTGAGACGGCTTTCAGCTGCTGATAAATCCATTTATGTGCTATGACTAGCTAAAGCAAAATTAAAATTGCATGGCACTCCGATTCTAGATTTTGGTAGATTCCGGTCTCAATAACCCATTTAGGCACATATAGGGAGTTGTACATGCTAAGAGGAACATCTGATGCTCTTGTCATAACATTAGGTGGAAAGCAAACAGGAAGGATGGAAGAAAACTACTATTTAGGAAAGTATTTAAAAGTGTGCATACATGTTAGCCAGAGTTCTTGGAGAACATAGGCTAGTCTCTTTGACGTTTGACCTACATTTTTCATATATTGCAAAGTATCAATTGGGAATTAAGAACACCTGGAGCACAGGCAATAAAATTTCTATTTTAAAATAAACTCTTGAATGTGTAATAAAAATTCACAGAGAACTTTTAATTGGACATATGTTTACATGAACAGCATGAGAGCCTTTGATTTGTTAAAAGAGCTTCAGGCTTATTAAATGGCTTGCACAATTTTTTAAAAAATTAAACCTTAAGGGTACAATGTTCAAGCTAAGAGGTGCTAACTTGCAGCTTTCCAAACAAATCATATTTTGGACATGTTTTGTGACAAAACTACCTAGCTAGATCTTTTGCACATGGCCTGCTAATTGGGATATGCTATGTTGCACAGATTTGCCTTAGTAAGAAGTTTAAGCACTGGTAAACATCTGCTTGTTTTCTTAACATTAACATCTGCATGAACTGTACATGAGTATTCCTTCCTCCCTGTGATATATGTTGTGCTTCATCTATCACATTCCTCCAACGTACATATTTATTTTGAGACACACACTGTCACTTGTACACCACTTCAGAAAAGAAATCACAATGGAATATGACAGAAAAATCACTTTTCACATTGGTTTTGTTTTGTACAACATATGCCATATTATGTTGCCAACAATACTGTCTTGGGCAGGGGGGATGGTTAAGAGCAGGTTCTGCAGAACTGAACTGGAACCTTGCTCCATGAACTATTACAACTCTGTGGAAAAACCCAAGCAGCTTTATTTAAGTGATGCTCTTAAGGCCCAAGCATGGAATTTGGGGAGAAGCCAGTCTAGGAAGACCAGTATGGGCTGTAGGCCCATTACATAAGGAAGATATTGTAGATAATGCTTTAGGATGTTTTGCAAGCTTATAGAATATCCTGATCTTGTAGTATTTGCTCGAGCTATTCAGAAGCAGTGTTAGGAAATGAACAATATTCCAGGCCGTCCTCTGGAACAGAGGGCAAGAGACAGAGTCCTTGTACAAGAAATTCAAACCCAGAACATGTACCTCCTTTGTGACAAGCTCTCCCAAGTCCAGATTTCCTTAATTCTATCATTCCAGCAGACATTTTCTTTGCAGATTTAGGAGGAGCCAACAGAGTGTGGCATGCAACTGTCAGCAACTGTGATGGAAGAGACAATCAACATAATATCCATGACAACTAAGATACAGGGGCAAAGGGAGCCAGTTTACAAGCACCAGTGCCAGCAAATGAATTTTAAGTCTTTGGTCTCAAGAATGTATAGAAGAAATGGGTGTAGATTCTAAGAATAGAACAGTATCTAAAAAGGACAGCTATTTATTATGATTATTCTTTATCATTGTCGGTTGTTCATTTGTTTTTAAGTCACCTTTGACATATGTCTCAAGGAGATTTACAAACATACCATAAAAAGAACACAAGTAGTTTTTAAAAGAGTAAAAAACACAACTGAAGATACATTTAAACACAATACAAAATGAACATATAAGGCAGAGACCCATTCATCCAGCTAGAAAAACTTGCACTCATGTCAATATACATACTGGCATATTATCACATCTGTTGTTAGGCTGTAAATGCAAGTCAGGAGTACAGAAATGTAAGGAGCTTGAAGCTAAGGTCAGAGCTTGGAAGATTACTTTTAAAAAGTAATAAATTACAGTTACAATTACATGGCCCAAAAAGTAATAATTACCGTTACAATTACAATTGCTCTGAAAGTAACTGATTACTTTGCTTTTCTCAGAAGTAATCACTACTGTCATGCTTCTCCGCCCCTCAAGGCGCGAGGACCATGCTTCAGACCCAATTCCCACCCTTAGGGTAATTGTTCTGGAATCCCAATACCAAATTCTCTCTTATCAAGGCTATGTAAATTAACACCAACCTTGTAAGGTAGAAAGTAGGCTGCCACCACCCCTGTCACTGGTTCTACTCAGAGCTAGGGGAACTCTGAGCCCAGAAATAGGTAAACCAAGGTCCTATAGGACAAGAGCCAAATTTACACTCCTTGTTAAGAAACCTCTGGTAAAACCCCACAAAACAGAATGAGGCTTAACTTCCTTTCCCTTTTGGTAGTTGTGTAGCTGAATGGTCAAGGTGCTGAATTCAGAACCACCCTTACCCTCAATGAACACACCAGGTTAAATAGAAGTAGCTTTATTCAAAAATATAAGTGCACATTAAAATATAGCAGCAAACAATTCTTCAAAACCATACACCCAAACAGGGGTTTAGGTACACATAACAGAATTCATTCACACAACAAGAAAATAATAACCTAACTAACCTATCTACTTGCATTTCGTCTCTCCTCAGAGAGAATAGCATCAGTACAAGCAATGGAACCCTGCTTAGGTAACCTTCCATAGGCACCAGTCAGAAGGAACCTTTCAGAACCTTCCTAAGGGAACAAAAGCTATGGGTCTCAAGCCCTATACTTAAGGGAAAGAATCCCAACGGTCCAAGATTAATTAACCAATCAGGAGTTTTCTGATGTAATCCCTTTCTAGATGTTTCTCCTCTTTTTCGCGCCTTCCAGGCCCCCCTCCCATTCTCAAACTCGAATGGCCTTGAGTGCCAGGCTCTTACTGATTAGCACAGATAACCAGGTGCCCCTGTTTAGGCCTCTCTTAACTGTCTTCAGCTGGGAATCGAAACTTAACATTTTTCCCTTTCCGAGGCCTGTTTCTCTAACAAGATGACACTCCCAGAGTTCTTTGCACTGAGCCATGATGTTACATATAATTTTAACATTTCAGAAAAATATCCAAGTTCATGACAACTACAACTATATTTCAGTTACTTTTTTAAAAAACGCCTACAAGGTGCTGGCCTTGGCTGCTGCACATCTAAGTAGCCTAAAACAACATTAAAAATAAACACACACATACAGAGGTAGTAGAATAATTCTTTTTATCCATAAGATAGCAATGGTGGTCTCTCTGCTGGTAAGGGAGTTGGGGAGGGAGGCAGAGGCCACTACTCAGATTTTTGCAGGTCAAACCAAGTGCAACAAAAAAACCCTCAGCCAGCAAGCATAATCTCTCTCACTTAACCACCTCCGGACCCTGCCCTGCCCTGCCACCAACTAAGGGACACTCACCCAAGCAAACATTTTCCCCTGAGATGCAAAAAAGTTAAAACACTGCAAATGCAGCACAGTAGCCAGAGATGGTGGTGGAGGCCACTTTGTGTGCCAAGTGCCAGCACAGTATTCTCTCTCTCTCTCTTTCTCTCTCTCTCTCTCTCTCTCTCTCTCACACACACACACACACACACACACATTGTCATCTTTCACAGTTCTTTATCTCCATTCTGCTGCTGCCTCTTTCTCCTCCTTTATCCATATTCTTGCCCTCCTGCTCTTTCCCTCCACTCCATTCTTCACCACCACCATCCATTTTTTAAAACAATTGTTTTCTCCACTCTACCCCATCTCACTCTCCACTTTCTCCCTCGTCACCTCCTACCCACTCACAGAGCATGAGGGAAGAGCGACACTGCATAGAAGCCCGGTTTGAGGCACATGATTTTCATCCACAAATCGGAGGAGCAGAAGACTTCCCCTGCTTCCCCCCCCCGCAAGTAATGCCCCAAAGTAATGCTGGAAACATTACAATTACTCCACAACAGTAATAAAATTACTCCTAGTTCTATTACAATCAAAATGTAAAGGAATTACCCACTCGTTCCTCAAAAAAGTAGTGAATTACTTCCAAGCTCTGGCTATTCAACTCATCTTTTTTTCCAAAACAGACAGGATGCTTCATGAAGTGGGAAGAGAGGCCCTATAAGTTTATATTGGCTCCAGCTAAAATAAGGCAGAGGAGTTATTGGATCTTTGACTTGTTCCCTTCACTGTGGCTCATCACTGTATTTCCTTTCCTGTTTACTTTTCCACTTTGTGCCAGCAGACTTTGGCCTAGTCTGTACGTGCAACTTGATGAGGAGATACAATGTAATGTACCATTTCAGAGGGAATCTCCTTTTTGCCCTTGGTTGCCCTTGTTTAAAACAAAAAACTCCTCCCGGAAAACAGGGAAATGGCAGAGCAGGCTGGTCTAGAGCCTCTCCCCTTCAATGAGCTAAGATTTTTTTTAATTTGTAGGAATTGTTTTTTACAGGGTCAAGCATGGAAAGATTCAACCACAAATACAGTTTATGTTTTTCATAAATAATGTGATCCTCCACTTGCCATCTGAAGTAGTATAATCCATTGTATTTGATCTTGGTGCACTTCCAGACTAAAGTTTTCTGTGCAACAAAAGCGCCAACATCATACAGCTCATAGTCTCCACCCCTCATTCAGACCCTGCTTTTCTTCCCAATTCTGAGAGCCTTTCCCAAATTCCTCAGGTCTACTCATTGTATTACTTACTTTGTCTCTTCTCACCTTCCAGGCGTGCCTTTTGGAAACAGGTCTCTGCCCCTCTGATCTATAATTTAGAGCTGTCCCTTGGTCAGATGCCTCTGCATCACCAGTTTATTGTTGCTACTGACACCCAACCGTTTAGAGCAGGGCTGTGGAGTTGGAGTTGTGGAGTCGGAGTCGAAGTCGGGAGCAATTTTAGGCGGAGTCGGAGTCAGAGTCAGTAGAAATGTACCGACTCTGACTCTGACTCTTTTATAAATGGCAAATGTATATTAACTAGTAATAACAAATTTACTGTAGTAAAATGGTAGCACAAGGCATTTCATCACCACCACGTGAATCCAGAGCTTGGAAAAGTTACTTTTTTGAACTACAACTCCCACGAGCCCAATCCCTGGGGCTGATGGGAGTTGGAGTTTAAAAAAGTAACTTTTCCAAGCTCTGGATTCACGTGGTGGTGATGAAATGCCTTGTGCTACCATTTTACTACAGTAAATTTGTTATTACTAGTTAATATACATTTGCCATTTATGAAGGAGTCAGAGTCGGACAGTAGAAAAATAGAGTCAGAGTCGAAGGTCTGGGGTACTGACTCCACAGCCCTGGTTTAGAGACATTGGTCTTTCTCTCC
The DNA here is from genome assembly GCF_030035675.1 of Rhineura floridana. Lineage (NCBI taxonomy): Eukaryota > Metazoa > Chordata > Lepidosauria > Squamata > Rhineuridae > Rhineura > Rhineura floridana. Next base: position 72,693,640 of record NC_084486.1, read on the forward strand.
CTCTCAAAGACAGAGCCCATGGAGTGAGCCACAGAACCTGTGCAGTGTCCGACAGCAACCTTTCTTACACACAACTCTGAATTTCTACCATTGTGTTTCAACCACAGTTTTCCTGTAGCAATATCTATTGTATTACAATATCCAGACAATTCCAAGAGATATTTTTATTTGACATATTACTTTACTGCCTATCACACTGTATGTATTTGATTATTACAGAAGCTGTCTATCAGTGCAAATTTAAGTCTATTACAGCAAATATAAATTATGAATACATACTTAAATTAAGGGTATATTGCAGGTGTGAGGAACCATTCGCCCTCCAGATGTTGCTGAATTACAACTTCCACCATCCCTGACCATTGACCATGCTTGCTGGGGCTGATGGGAGTTGTAATTCAGCAACATCTAGAGGCCAAGGTTCCCCATAATTTGGTTATATTTGAATTAAGGGTAAGAATTGCCTAAACAGCTACATTAGAAGCATTCATGTAGGTAAATTATGATAGCTACGACTCCCTTTCAAAGAGAAATAGAGATGAATGGGTAGGCAAAGATGGAACAAGAATGTCATGCAGAAGCACATGAACGATTAAAAGTACTCCATACAAATTACTGATATTTATGGATGTTCATGTACTTTTAAATCATATTCCTGTGGTATGGGGATTAACAGCAGAACAACAAAAACGGATTTTGTGAGCCCTTACAGTAGCTAAGAGAGTTATACTTCATTCCTGGAAGGATAAATACCCACTATATATTACACAATGGTCTGATGACCTTAACACCCTTTGTATATTTGAATGTACTATTTATAAACATCAACTTCACATGGATACCTGTTTGGACATCTGGATGGCATATTTCAATTTATATGTGTAACTAAGAGGGATGTACTGATACTTATTATATTGTTAATATGAGCTGCAGCTGTTGTTTTTTCCCTCCATTTAGTTTTTTTTAAATAAATTTGCATTAAAATCAGTTTTAGAAAAGTACTCCATGCATGCTGCAGTGGGGCTTGGTATACAGTTGGTATACAGTTAGTTCATGCAGCCCAATGGCCTCAAACAACTATCCAGAGCCATGAAACCAGCCAGGGAAGTTCTCTGACCTCCCTTGAGATTCACATCTTCAATCTCTATTCCTAAGTAATTCCTGCCATCAGCTATCTATTTTTAAACCAAGAGGGGAAGCACTACCTGATGTTTAAACAGGATTTGTTCTCATTCCAAATTCTTGTTTTTGAGGATATCCAAGTGGATAGACAGGCTTCTTGTTGGCTGTACACTCTTCTTCTCCTACATCAAAGTGTACGCCATACAGCCTTCTTTTAAAATGTACACACACACAGGAAGAGGAGGAGCATAGATTCCCACAGCAGTAAATCTCTTTCTGCCCACCCATTAACAATCTTTCCCCCTTTCATCTATGTGAGCTTGATAACAAGCAAGGAGATAGTGGGCAACTGTAGATGTAAAGCAATGCTATCTATAAATTCTGGTGGCAACATGCATTCGTCTAGAAAGCTGTATTTTTCCCTGTATATTTGGTCTTTCAGAACAATCCTGCAAAAAAATAATAATTAAGGAATTTCTTCTGATTCAAATACATACAGTACTTAAAAGACCCCTATGAAGAAAGAGCAGAGCAGAGCTATCCACAGGGTCGGTGCCAGAGGGTGGCCATGTTGGGCCCAGGCTCCAGGCTCTCAACCCTGCTACAGATTGCAACATGGAGCTCCCAGGCACCCCCCTACTGCCAAGCAGGCCAGCAACACCTGCCTGCATGCCCCACTTACTTCTCCTTTGACATAAATGTTGGGTGTGCTGCGGGCGCAAGCCTGCCATCAACCAAGATGGCAGCCAAGGTTTCCCTAAGAGAAACCCTTGGTTGATGGCAGGGATGCACATGCATAGCACACATGCATGCCATCAACCAAGATGGTGGTGGAGGCATCAGCCCCTTAGGGAAGCCTTGGCCGCCATCTTGGTTGACAGCAGATATGCACGCACAGCAAAGGCAGCATTCACCAAAGGAAAGGTAGGTAGGTGGGGTGTGCATGTATGTGCTGGGGCCCAGGGCAGGCTGTTGCCCAAGGGCCCCATCATGCCTGGCACCAGCCCTAGCTATCCAGAATAATTAAACATGAAATACAGGATTATTCCCTAGTCAGACTTGCACACAACTACCACACACACACAGAAAATATTAAAATATATGCCATAGCTGCTGTTTTTTTACCTCACAAACTATATGTTTGCAACAAAGTTTGTCCAAGACAGATGTTTGCTTCCCAAACAGCTAATTTAGAATTAGGGGCCGTGATTGGCAACCAACATATACTCTCATATTTGATTTTGTGCGTGTGAAAACTATGTTCCATATCTAAACACATGTTGCAGCCCCTCCCTTTGGCAACTCATTAAATGAAACTCTGTAATCACTCCAGAGGCTTCCACTTCAGCACATAATTATTTCCAAGTATTATACTGCAGAGACTTAACGAAATGTATATATACTTAAGTATGGCACAGAGAACACTACATACCTTCTCCTCTCATATTTTCAACAAATGCAAAAGTTGCAGCATACTGCCTGCCATCTGATAGTGAACTACGGACGAGATCCGTTGGCTGGTGCCATTTCAACAGCATTCAGTCCTAACAGGTGGTATCAGTTCGAATTTGTTCTTTGTCTACTATCTGCTGCTTTTATTGCTCCGATATTTTTATCCCAAAAATATTGATATTAATTTTGACAAATGAAAGGAAATATCCATATTGATATTGAAAGGAAATTGTGAGAAGGGAAAGTGACTTCACCACCTCTGCTGTTACAAAGGCTGGTCGGTTTTCCTGTTAGCAAGCAGAGACTTGCTGTTTTTGCTCTGGAAAGGAGGAAAGCAGCATTCAGTGCCCCCCCACCCCCCAGCTCCTCCTCAGCAAGCCTAAAGTCCTTAATGTGGGATGAGTAGTCTCTAGGCTTGCCTTTTAATCCTTTAATAGGTTAACACCACAGCGGCTAGAAGCAAGGCTAGAGAGTTTCATCCACATTAAGGACTCTAGGGATAGGCATGGTTTTTAAGCTCTATTAAAGCCCTGGCTTGCTTCCTCCTGCTTGGAGCTTGGATTATTCAAGTGGGGGGGTAGCAGAGAGAGAGAGAGAGAGACTGCTGTGCTGTGAGTAAAATCAATCAAAGAACAATATATTCAAGAGAATATTTGAGAGGGGAAATCTGGTGTTGGAGAAAAGCTGCTGAAGATGGTAGCAAACAGGATTGCTCTGCAAATATGCAGACTGTTGAAAAATCCAGAGGTAAATCCGAATTCAGTTGAATTCTTGCCCATCCCTATGACGAATAAGAATTTTATTTACTCTACCTTCCACACAGACTAGAATTACAGTTAAATTACAAACATATCGCTTTATACAACTGACCATATATTATCCTCAAGAAGCCTATTCAGCCTTAAATGCAGATATTAGTGTCACCCTTAAAGAAATGGTTTGCATGTGATTGAAGAAGTGAAAAAGAGTTTCTTGTTAGCATTGGCATATGATAACTGAAACATCACTATTTGCATTTTCCAGATGCTGAGGTAAAGATTAATTTATTGCGGCATTTTTGGAGTAAATGTAAAGAAGCCTTAGATTGTATGAATATTTATATATTTAAATTATAAATTAATTTATTGATAAGATTAAAAAACTAGGGATATCAATTATATCTACTTTTCATAAAGTGATCAGACTAGTAAGATAAAGGATAATAAAATGTATGCATGTAATATTTAAAGAACAGATGAGATTAGCATCTTTGTATGCTTTATTCTGCATAAACCAGCCTATCAAACTCATTTTAGAAAGCAACACAGTGACATTGGTCAAATGGATTACAAAGCTGTTCAACAACACTAAACCCTTTTAAAAGGAAAGTGCTATAATAATAATAATATGCATTATAATAATATAATAATACTAATATCATCTAGGCACATTTTTAATTCCCCTTGTTTGATTATAAATTATTGTATTTATATCATGTTTGTATTGTATTTTTACTGTATTACTTGCGTTGGCCTCCGGCCCTGCAATTCAACTGAATAAACTATGCATGTCTTTACTTTTTATGCAAGCAGCCAAAATTGTCAAGTTGGCTTTGACCCCAACTCTTTGCCAAAGACAGATAACTTATACCAAATAAAAAAACACTGTCATTCAAACTGTTCTCCAGACGCGTTTCAGGATAAAATTACATCAAATCAAATTTAGCTATTGGTTTATTTAGATATAAACCCTTTGGCTGTGTCTGCAGCCTCCAGCTGCTGTCACTCAGAAGTAGCAAACAGGAAGAAGGAATCCTCAGCAGCAGCAGCAGCACTCCTCACTGCAACATTTTATTGCAGGTCTTTGTTTTATATATAAAACTGTAGATTTAGACCAGCCAGTAAAAGAAAGGTCAGCATAAAGCTTGTGCAGAAACTTAACTTTTTTATTTATTTATGGGTGGCCATATAAATCTAATAAATAAATAATAACCTTAATAGCTGTCCTCTATTTAGACGTTGAACTTTCTAGAACAGGATGAAGGAAAATGAGATGTAGTCACTATGCTCTTGGCTCATAGGGGAAAAAGGTAAAGGTGTCCCCGCAGTTGTAGTGCGAGTCGTTTCCGACTCTTAGGGTGACGTCTTGCAACGTTTACTAGGCAGACCATATATATGGGGTGGGATTGCCAGTTCCGTCCCCAGCCTTTGTTTACCCCCCCAGCATATGGCGGGTACTCATTTTACCAACCACGGATGGATGGAAGGCTGAGTGGACCTCAACCCCTTTTACCGGAGATTCGACTTCCTCCTTTCGTTGGAATCAAACTCCATCCGTGAGCAGAGCTTCGGCTGCATTACCGCCGCTTACCACTCTGTGCCATGGAGGATCTTAGGGAGAAGTGCATTATTGGCCAATACCATTTTGTGCTGTTATATCCTACCACAATCTTCCCCACACAGCTGTGTATTAGTTCCTGAAGAATCATCAATGAGAACTGAACCCTACACTCCCTGATATCTCAAGGGGAGAAGGACTGGCTTCACATGGTCAAATTCCATCTTCAGGAGCTTATCACAGTAGAAAAATAGCCTAGGATCTAAGAACTGGGTATACAAGGCAAACAATATGCTAACTGATTGATATGACTCTCTGGAGCATGCACACAGCCACTCGGCTGAGACCCTGGTGGAGGGGTGGAATGCCGCAATCGCCGGGGCATTAGACCGGGTGGCTCCGAAACGCCCTCTCTCCCTGAATAGAGCTCAGATGGCACCGTGGTTCTGAGGCGGGAGGTGAGACGGCTAGAGCACCGGTGGCGGAAATCTCGCTCTGACGACGATCGGACACATGTTAGAGCGGCTGCGGCAGCCTATCATGTGGCAATAAGGGCAGCAAAAAAAGATTTTTATGCTGCCTCTATTGCATCTGCAGAGTGCTGTCCCAGGAGACTGTTCCAAGTGGTCCGGAGCCTGGTCGGTCCAGTTGCTCCGGAACCAATGGAACATGCTAAGGCCTCCTGTGACGAGTTTGCTAAACACTTTGCGGAGAAAATCGATCGTATTAAGAGTGCTATTCTGTGCGCTGTGGACACAGTGAGCAAGCCAGAGGTGACCAGTGGTGGTGTGGGATCGGTTCCAGCTTCTTCCATCTGATGAAGTGGACAAGGTGCTTTCAACCTTAAAGCCAACCACTTGCTTACTCGATCCTTGCCCATCGTGGCTCATTATGAGCTGCAAAGATAGACTGGGTGAGGGGATCAAGATGGTGGTAAATACATCTCTCGAAGAGGGAGTAATGCCATCAGCGCTCAAGGAGGCAGTAATAAAACCAATCTTAAAGAAGCCCTCCTTGGATCCCCAAGATCTGAACAACTTTCGCCCAGTCTCAAATTTGCCATTCTTAGGCAAAGCGGTTGAGCGGGTGGTGGCAAAGCAGTTGCAAGCGCACTTGGAGGAAGCGGATTATCTGGATCCATTTCAATCGGGCTTCAGGCCTGGACATGGGACTGAAACAGCCTTGGTCGCCTTGGTAGATGATATGAGGAGGGCGTGGGATAGGGGCGAATGCACCTTCCTTGTCCTCCTTGATCTCTCAGGGGCTTTCGATAACGTTGACCACGTTATCCTCCCGGACCGCCTGAAGAGGTTAGGCATGCGGGGCACTGTATTGCAGTGGTTCCATTCCTTCCTCTCTGGTAGGTACCAAAGAGTGGCATTGGAGGATGAGGTCTCAGATCCTTGGCCTCTCACTTGTGGGGTGCCACAGGGTTCCATCCTCTCCCCAATGCTGTTCAACATCTATATAAAGCCGCTGGGGGCAATCATCAGGAGATTGGGGCTACAATGTCATCAGTATGCAGATGACACGCAGCTCTATCTCTCATTTAAATCTTCACCGAGGTTGTCTGTAGAAACCCTGTCCAAGTGCCTAGAGTCGGTGAGTGGCTGGATGGGAAGGAATAAGCTGAAGCTGAACCCTGACAAAACCGAGGTACTGTTTGTGGGAGACAAGGGAAGGCTGGGGGATGTGGACCTGGTGCTCAATGGGGTACGATTGCCCCTGAAAGACCAGGTCCGCAGCCTGGGGGTCATTCTTGACTCCCAGCTGTCCATGGAGGCTCAAGTCTCGGTTGTGAGCCGGGCAGCGCTGTATCAACTCCATCTGATACGGAGGCTGCGCCCCTACCTTCCCAACCATCTGCTCCCACTGGTAGTACATGCCCTGGTCACCTCTCGCCTAGACTACTGTAATGTGCTCTACGTGGGGTTACCCTTGAAAACGGTCCGGAAGCTGCAACTGGTACAGAATGCGGCAGCTCGTCTGATTAAAGGCAGCCGCCGGCAAGATCACATCACTCCAGTGCTGAAGGAGTTGCCCTGGCTACCGGTTGTTTACTGGACCCAATTCAAGGTGTTGGTTTTGACCTTTAAAACCCTATACGGTTTTAGCCCATTCTATCTGAAGGAGCGCCTCCAGCATCGTCAGGGATGCCGCTCAACAAGATCAGCCTCAGAAGACCTTCTCTCGATCCCACTGGTTAAAACAGCTAGACTGGTGAGGACTAGAGAGAGGGCTTTTTCAATAGTGGCCCCCACCCTGTGGAACTCTCTCCCAAATGATCTCTGCCATGACCCTTCTATGATGAGCTTCCGCCAGGCCTTGAAGACCTGGCTCTTCAGGCAGGCTTTTGGGGTGGGTTAGGTTTTTATTGTTATGGTTTTAAATTTTAACATTTTAATGTATTGTTTTTTATCTTGTACGTTGCCCAGAGTGCCTGGACAACCAGCCAGATGGGCGACTAATAAATTTAATAAATAAAATAAATAAATAAATGTAGTTTCTTTCCCCTACAAATTCTGCAAAATGCTTATAATCATGCAAGCCATACAGGAGGAGAGACATGGAATAAGAAAAACAGAGAGCCCCGAACTTAGAAAGGACCAGAAGGAAGTATCCCATCCAGTCCCATACCTCAACCTACTCAGTTCCCCCTCCCTGGTATCATAGATCAAACTACCAACCCAGAACCAAATAAAGGGTTCCTGCAAGCCAGTTGTTCCTTAAACACTGTATGCCTCCAAAAAGTTGATTTTTCATCAGGCATTGGCATTTAGGACAAAAATCACCTGAATTTTCCATTGTATGTAACATGACTAGAAATGAAACATGACTAGATATATTATTTCAGGAATGTTAACTGACCTATATTCCTCCCCTCAACTGTTTCAGCTTGGCATCATAGGCTAGAAATACTGAGTGCAGTTTTATTTTAGTGTCAATAAGACACAAAGGAGCCCCAGAAGCTCTGGCAAACATCCAATATGTACTTTCTTATCTCTGCCGAGGGCATAAGTCCCAGCAAGAAAAGTGATGGGTTAATGATACCATAATGTTCAATTTAGGATACAGTTCAATCTGTGAACCCCAAATGACCCTTCATATACTTACTCTCTGGAATATATAACAAGGATGAGATCAGGGGTGGAGCTGGTGTGTTCGGCGCCACCCTGCAAATTATAAATCGGTGCCCTTACCTTTTATAATTTTTTTGTTCATTTTTCAATTCAAGAGTTATAAAAAGTGTGTGTGTGTGTATGAGAGAGAGAGAGAGAGAGAGATTAGATGCGCTTTAAATGTATGGTGTGTATGCAGCCGCATGCCATTTCCGAAGTAAGCGTCTCTATGAGTTCTGTGTCCAGGATTGCAGCCTATGATTGGAAGCTCTGCAGGGCAGAGCACTTGACCAGCAGCACCACATTCATTATTCCGCAATCATACAAAATGCACTTTTGGATAGCCTCACCAATAAGAAAAAAAAAAGCAGGAAGGCCCTTTTTTTCCCCTCCCCCAGGCCCAGCAATAGTTAATCACCCTTGGGCAAATGGGGAGGAGGGCCGCTGGGAGGAGCCAGCGCCTCCGGGATCCAACCCAAAAGGAGGCACCACAGCCAGTGCCACTGAATCCAAGTTGCCACTTTGAAAATGTCTCTGCCATTTGCCTGGGAAAGCCGAGGTAGCCGGAGGGAGCTCGCCTTGGCCTGCTGCCGGCCAGGGCTTCCCCGGGCACCGATGCCCCATTAGATCAAGGCCGGGAAAGAAAGCCCATGCCCTGCTGCCAGCCATGCTTTGCACCCTTCCTGCTCACCCTGCTCTGCCTGGGCCAGGGGCCGCAGCCAGAAGGCGCCCCAAGCGCTTGGGGAGCCTCTATGGTGCGTGGCGTGGAGCAAAAGCCGCTGCCTGGAGAAGATGATGCCAGCGTGGCTCGGAGAGGCGGTGCAGACAGGGGGGGACCCATGGTGTCCTTACAAGGTGCTGAGCGAAGGCCGAGATGGAGGCGGTGGAGGCAACGGGCAGCTGTGTTTCCACAGCCCAGCACGGGGCTTCCAGTGCGCGCCTTGCACCTGCAAAGTGCACCGCTCGCCCGGGTGTGCCCTGCTGGCAAACATCCTCCTCAATGGCAGTCCTCTTGCAGTGGGGCTGGCCTCCCTTGCTAGCCAAGGAGCACCTCTGGCGCCCCTCAAGCTTTGCATCTTCCTGCCGTGCTTACCGTGCTTACCATGTTACGCCAGCCCTAGATGAGATAAATGCTTAGGATTTGTGTGTGAGAGAGAGAGACTGACTTGTAGAGACACTGTGTATCCCTCCAACATGCTGGGTGGGTGCCAAGTGCTCTCTCTTTACTTTTTAAGTTGCTATCCTTAGATATTCTAATTTTTGTGTTCTGCTTCTTTAACTGAGTAATGCAATCTTGCAATGTATAACAATTTACAACAATTTGTTGTATTATAATTGTCTATGGGCTTTACTAACACATCCTGAAGTGTGGGTGCTATTGCCTCACTCTTCACTGATATTCCAATTTAATAACCTATCATCTCACCACAGATTGATGTAGAATTGATAAATAACAGTTGGCAAATTGATAAACAAGAAAAAGGCAATGGGTTACACACACTCCTAAGATAGAACGCATAGCTTGAGCAGCAAGCTCCAGCTTTGGGGAAACAAATGTTCTAGGGGTTGCTTCCACAAGGATTCTTTGTAGTGCAGAGCCATCACAAGACTGCAAGATAAGGAGTGAAGACTTCAGGCTTGCAAGATCTACTTTGTTTCTTATTAGATCACCAAATTCTACTTAGAGCCAGATCAAAAAAAAAACTTTTAGAAAATCCTAGAAATTTAAGACATATAACTTATCCCCAATAAAAATATTTCCAGAAAGGAGATATAGCACTTCCACACAAAATTCCAGTCCTGGTTATCTGCCCCCACCAACTTTCCCCATTTCAGCAATATAACTGAGGAGGGTGATGTTGCTAAACTATTAGGAGTCAAAAATCCATGCCAATCTACTTCAGATTGCCCAGAAATTTAGCAGAATATCCAGATCTACCTTCTGCCCGATTTGCAGTATCCAGATTGTCAAGTTGTAATCTTAAATACACCAAACTAATGTTTACCACCAGTGGTGCTGGAATATTACAGAAACCAGGGGTTTCATATAATCATGCTGCATTTTTATTCCTCCTAATAAATAATACAATTAAAAAGGTTGCTTGTCTCACACATGATGGAATGACTGAAACAGGCACCTGCCTAAGACTGCAGATGATAGCATGTCAAGTCTTCCTTTTGAGCTTGCATTCACAAAAAGTGAGAATTGCTTGTTTGCCTCCCTTCTGGACATCTCATCTTGCAAATAAATTCAAAAAATTCCCAGAATCAAAGTATCGTAAATATCACCAAGTTTTTCACAATTGTGATTAGCCTATATACACAAATACAGCAGCACACTATGCTGATTCATCCTACCCAGCCACTTGCTTCTTTGTACTTCAGGTTCTAGAAAGTTATAAGAACTAGAGACCTGAAAGAGGCTAGTTAAAGTGATTGCAAAAACAGACTAGTTTGCATAATTCACATAGCTTGGGAACACCAGTGTAAAAAAAAAAAAAAACAGAGAGAAATGTGTAACATGGTATACATGTAAACTTTATTTTCTAATTTATTCCAAAGTATTATTTCAATTTAAGCAATATTTTTGAAAATATGTAGTATAAACAATAATATTTGTAATATTAAGTGTATCATGAAATTAAGCAGCATAATACACATAACATGTAATTTAACTTGAATTGGTAACCCCATCTTCAAAAATGCCTTCTGTTACAAGCTTGTAAAGTCCTGTCCCATAGACAGTTCATTAAAAAAAGTAGTACTGCCCAACTTGGTTTCATGTTTGTTCACCATGTCACAAAAAATCAGCATCCTGCAAAAGTGTACTAGACACATCCTTCATTGGTGTTACTTCTTACTGCAGAGTAGAAGTAGGCCAGTGCATGATTCCTCAGAATGAGATCAAAATTTAAACAGGCCATTCAAAAGGGACACAGGTTTTAATGTTCTCCATGATCTTTCCAGTATTCTCTATTTTAATTGTATAATAAACATAATTTTTTTTATACCTCACAAATAAATCTGCACTTAGAAATTTAACAGGCTATTACTGAATTAAAAAGAAAGCTAAATAAATGCTGCACATTGAAATAAGATTATTGCACAACTTATTTATTTATTTATTTTATTATTTGATTTATATCCCGCACTTCCTCCCAGCAGGAGCCCAGGGCGACAACTTAGTAAACAGTAAATACCATCATGCTTCAGAAGCACTACCAATCTTATTAAACCTGTAAAATATACACAACTCTGCAGTCACTTTCGTATTCAGCCAGCGGTTTGGAAGAGAATGTGATAATGAAGAAATATTAATTCTCCACACTTTTCAAAAGAAAAATTACTAACCAGACAGCAATATCAAATGCAGTCACTTTCATCCGATAGGTGAGTGGTTTTCTGTTTAGATGTTGGACATGCCTTTTTTTGTATTAAAACCAGTTTCAACCAAAGTACCTTTTTGAAAGCTAACAGCCTGTGGACACTGTGCACAAGACAATGGATTGGCCAGCTGAAACATTTGTACTATACATTCATGAGTAATCCTCATAGTGTGTTACAGCTGCAGCACTAGGGGACTGAAAAAGACCTGCCCTGGGAGTGAGTATCTGAGCATCTGAGTGCTTGCTGCTTACTCCTTTGGGGTGCTGTCTCTCAAGACAGCTGAAGTCCCTGGTAAGTGCTGCAAGGACTGGGACCCCCTGCCTGACCCTGGCTCCACAGAGTGGCTGCAGTTAATCTTGCAGCCTCTTGAATCAGCTGCTGGTTGGGTCAGGAGGCATAAAAGCCCAGCTGCTCTTGGGGAGCCCCTTAGGGAGTCCTGAGGGGGAGGGCGCTAACCCCATCCATTACCTTTCTTTTTTGTTTGTTTTAATTTTCTGTTAAACCAATCTAGAGGAGATTGGTGGTGGGCAGGGTGTGCGGTGCATGTGTAGTTCCTGCAAAGGGTGAGAGCCTGTGCAGTGAACTGAATGGTAGGAGGGTTGCTGCTAGTGTACCGTCCACCCTGCTGCCCAGCAGCTTCTCTGACAGTAGTAATACTAGACCACCTCACATCAAACCGCTACACCATGCCCCTTTTGAGTTTGACAGGTGATGTCAGCGGAAGTCCCCCTGGAAGGCCCACCCCGGAAGACCCACCCCGCCATTTCTGTTTCCCCTGATGACCTCACCGGATATCCCATCCCCAGAAGCCCCAGCCCTCGTGGTCCTCGTTGGACCAATGGGTGTATTTTTACTCAAAACGGGGTCCCGGATTGGTCCTTATAGGGGCATGTGACCCCTCTATGAGCACATGGTCTCACCGGATATCCCATCCCTCAGAAGCCCCAGCCCTCATGTCCCACCCCAGAAATGGTAGCCCTGTGACCCCCCAGGAGCACGTGGTCCTCGCTGGACCAATGGGTGTATTTTTACTCAAAACGGGGTCCCGGATTGGTCCCTATAGGGGCATGTGACCCCTCTATGAGCACGTGGTCTCCAGGGGACCAATCTGAAGAGGTTTAAAACCCAAAGGTGAAAACAGGGTACCGGAATTGCACCCCAAAGGGGTGCAATTCTGCCCCCCTCTCCAGACTGCTCCCTATAGGGGCATGTGACCCCTCTATGAGCACGTGGATTCCAGGGGACCAATCTGAAGAGGTTTAAAACCCCTAGGTGAAATTAGGGTGCCGGAAATGGACCCCGATAGGGTCCATTTCCACCCCTCCTCTCCAGAGCAGCCCAATAGGGATAAGTAACCCCTCTACAGCTACGTCACCCAATAGGGGGAGGTTTTGATTCCCTAACCAATCAGGAGAGGGGACGGAGAGACCTGGTACAGAAGTGCATTTTGCAAGCCCAGACAAGCACTGAGGATCGAACATGGAACCAGCCAGCACCCCTTTGAGTCCTACAGAATTAACTATGCCGCCACCCGCAGAGAGACCTAACCCTCGAAAGCGCTTTATTAGCACAAATTCTAATGAAGATGAACGTTTTTCACCAACTAAGCTGCTAAAAGAGGAAGAGAACAGCCAACTGTGGAACAGCATGCTGGAGGCCATTGCAACAGATAACGCTGTAATGCCGGTAAGATTTAAGTGTAATCTACATGCATGGAGATCTGCAAAATATAGGAGGGGGGGTAAAAAAATGTGAAAACATGTCCTTACTTTTCTAGGGATCTTCAGTAACTGAAAACTCTGCTGAAGCTAGCTCCCTGACATGTCCAACAGTCCTGTGGAAGACGGTATCAACAGGAAACATTCACATGCAGGTTTGTAGAGTGATTATTTGCATATGTATTATAAAAACAAACAGGGGTATGTGTTTGATTTTTTCTATTTTTTTTCTTTTCTTTTTAGAACTCTGCAGATCTGACAAGAAATGATCCCAGGCACATAATCCTTAGAAGCATTCTCGGCATTCAAACCCATGAAACAGACAATATTTTACCAAGAAAACGGAAGACAGCAATGAAATGCATTGTCAGAGCAGCAGTGTATGCCATTTTGAAGCACTGTTTAATGCAAAATATGTATAATTCTTGTGAGGGCTGCCTAATTCAGGCCCCATCTCAGAAAAGACATGACTGTCTGACCTGGACAAATCCTGTCCTTTCTAGAATGTTGAGAATTATATGTGGAAAGATCTGTTTTAAAAGTGTGCTCCATGTTGTTATCTTAGCAGCATACAGTCTGAATTGTCTTGTTCTAACACAAGCAACTGTTGATGCAGTATTAATTCTTGTTACCAGAGTAGGCCGTTCCCAGAAGTCTGTCAAAGTTGTTGAAAAGATACTGAGAGACACTGCCCAGTCATATCTAAGCCACATTTTAAATGTTATTAAGAACAGAAGTTACAAAACTTTTCTTACATCTCTCAATGAATCTTCTGAATAAAACGCTCTTTTGGAAACATAGTGTGTTTTTCTTTCTTTTTTAAAAATAAAGATGTAAATACATGACTCCTCCTGTGAAACACATGAATGATTAAATTAGGACAGAGCTCACGGTGGTGAGCTAATCATCCTCACCATTTCTGCTTTAATGCCAAAAGTAAATAAATATAATAGATGGTGGCCATGAGCAGCTTCCTAGGATTTAATCCTATATGGTCAGCTTCTCCTAGGTCTTAATTCAAACTGGGGAGATTACGGTTTAAACGGAATAAATGTACAGGATCTGTTTTTTATATCCCTCTAGGTAAATCTCTGAAAACTAAAATATAGGGTTACCCGTGAGCTAAAGAAGCTGCCCCTGTATGCAGCATGCTTGTAAGATGTAGGGTTTTTATACTGTATAATCTGAATGAACTGTGTTAAATTCAGGCTTACCAGAGAGCTTCAGTTATAACAGCCCCACCCCCCACCCCCTAACAACAAAAAAGAGCCACTTTGCAACATACCTGTAATATTGTGGAACCAATCACAGATCAAAGATACCTAATTTTTCAGGATGCAGGTATCCATGGTTATTTTTGTAAAACACGTGGTTTTTGCATGGCATCCTAGAAACTAGCCAGCCATACAGTGACCACATGGGCCAGAAAAATGGCAGTGACCACATGGGCCTGGAGAAAATAATGGCCACGACCACACGGTATGGTCATATGATTCTATAGGAGATCACCTGGTATTGGAATGGCCAATACAGGACGCTCTCTATAGGTAAAAAAAAATAGCAGTTCTCCAGGGCATAGTGTAAACCAATCACAAAGCCAAGGTCTGCATACATTAGGTGTGATGATATAAAAGGGCCTACACAGCTCAGGATCTTTCTTTCTTTTACCTGGCATTGGTGAGTTCCATCTATTGTTTTTCTAGCATGATTAATAAGTTTGAGGCCATGTGGCTGTTTCTAGCACTTTTTAAAATTCTTTTTAAAATAAACAATCTAATCTTCTAGAAGGTAATTGTTTATTTCATTAATGTGTTGCATAGTTTAAACATCTATTGTTTTTCTAGCATGATTTAATAAGTTTGAGGCCATGTGGCTGTTTCTAGCACTTTTTAAAATTCTTTTTAAAATAAACTAATCTTCTAGAAGGTAATTATTTCATTAATGTGTTGCATAGTTTAAACATCTATTGTTTTTCTAGCATGATTTAATAAGTTTGAGGCCATGTGGCTGTTTCTAGCACTTTTTAAAATTCTTTTTAAAATAAACATTCTTAATCTTCTAGAAGGTAATTTTTTATTTCATTAATGTGTTGCATGGTTTAAACATCTATTGTTTTTCTAGCACGATTTAATAAGTTTGAGGCCATGTGGCTGCTTCTAGCACTTTTTAAAATTCTTTTTAAAATAAACAGTTACCTTCTAGAAGATAATTGTTTATTTCATTAATGTGTTGCATGGTTTAAACGTCTATTGTTTTTCTAGCACTGTTTAATAAGTTTGAGGCCATGTGGCTGTTTCTAGCACTTTTTTAAATTCTTTTTAAAATAAACAGTCTAATCTTCTAGAAGGTAACTGTTTATTTCATTAATGTGTTGCATAGTTTAAACAGAGTATAGTTTAGCCCACAGCAATTATTTGCAAGGATGCATTTTTCCCCAGCACTTTTTAAAATTCTTTTTAAATTTCTTCCCCCCC
This sequence comes from Rhineura floridana, assembly GCF_030035675.1. Classification (NCBI taxonomy): domain Eukaryota; kingdom Metazoa; phylum Chordata; class Lepidosauria; order Squamata; family Rhineuridae; genus Rhineura; species Rhineura floridana. Next base: position 72,709,228 of record NC_084486.1, read on the forward strand.
CCCCGCAGTCTGCAAACACATTCTAACCTTCTAGAAGGTAATTGTTTATTTCATTAATATGATACATATTTTAAACATAGTATAGAATAGTCTCTAGCTATTAATTGGAAGTATATACAGTTTCCTAGCACGATTTAAAAGTTTGAGGCTGTTAGCGCTCTGCTGCGATAACAGGGTTTAAATTTACTTTTCTTTATAAATATAGTATAGAAAAAGCCCCCAGCATCATAAGAGAATGTCTGCAAGTAAGCTCTTTTTTTTTCTCATCAAGTTTGCAACATATAGTTTATTTCTGGTCCCACGTGAAGAATTCCCCTTTTTTTCCACAGATTCTGTTCTTCAGGGTGGGAAAGCATCAAAGACAATGCAGCAAAATTTATCCAATCTGTTTGAAGGTAATTAATGTTTATTTATATAAAGAAATGAGACACGAGGTCTAAAGTCCGTTGCATAAATTATAGGAGACCTTCTGAATGTTATGAGGCTTGTACATTTATTTCTCAGATAGAAATTATACAGGATATATTAAACAGGGAATATTAACCAAAACGGCGGATAGTAATTCTTGAATAAGTCCATGATTCTGATCTTCATATTGTGGAAAGGTCTCTCAAAATGCTTAACAAAACCGTATTCCTGCTATAAAGATAGAGAGTATTTATTGTTATGGCTGAAGGCAGTTAATTTCTCAAACTTAAGAACAATATATTTTTGTCATACTCACCCATCCTCCATTTTCCAAGATCCATTCTGATTTTGTACTGGTGATGTAGGCTGTGATGTAATGTATAAGCTGATCCTCATTGCTTTGTGTCAGAGGAACTCCACACATCTGTAATTTTTTAGCGATAATACCTCCAAACAGAAGAGTTGTTACAAGACAACCCCAATTTGATTTAACATCAGCATATACTGATTCTACCACTCTGCCAAAAGTATTGCATGCTGCCTCTGTAGATTTAATTTCAAGAGAGTTCAAAAATGGGGCTATTTTTTCTTCAATCTCCTCTTGAATTGGGTGGGCAATATTTTCAAAAACTAGGACCGGTTTGAATTGATGTATCTTAGGTACTGTTCTCCCACAAACAAAATTTAAGGAGCTTTGAACCATGATGAATGTATGATTCTCCATCTTTTCTGAATGTGCTGCTAAACCCCAGTCATGCACTATACTGGTTCCAAGGGGGGCAGGTCTCAACATGTATTCCTTATCTTCAGAAACTCCAGGGCCAAGCTTTCGCTATGGTTCTAAACTGAAGAGAAAGATAAGCACCACCCCTTCCAGGATCTCAAATAATGGTATGATAAAAGACTATGAAAAGAACCAATTTCTAATTTCTGTAAAATTCTCATGCGTGTAACGCGTGTCATGAACCTGTAATGGTCATGAGTTATTAAAAATCTAACAACAATACTTTGGCTCCAGTAAGGGACTCTGGGAGATGGTTATAGTTAGAAAAGACAAGCCTTTGCCAATTTGTAAATTTAAGTTTCACTTCCCAGCTGAAGATGGTTAGAGAAGCCTTAACAAGCTGCACCTGTTTATCTTTGCTGATTAGCAAGTGCCTGGTACCCAAGGTCATCCTTGGCCTGTACAGTTGGAAAACACAGTTGGGAGGGGGGCCTGAAGGCGCGAAAATGTGAGAAACATCGAGAAGAAAGTTACATCAGCCAATTCCTGATTGGTCAATTAATCTTGGACCGTTAGGATCCTTTTCCCTTAAGTATAGGGCTAGAGACCCATAGCCTTTGTTCTCTGTTCTCTGCCTATGCTGACTGGCACCAGAGTTCCAAACCTTTCTGCCTTATGGTTCCAGGGGTTGCTTATGGGAAGGCAACCTATGTCTGGTTCCATTGCTTTATGTTGAACATCCATCTCTCTTAGGAGAGGTGCCACGCAACCAACTACCTCGTGAGTAAGTAGTTAGGTGAGTTAGTTTGTTATTTTCTTGTTGTGTGTATGAATTCTCTTGTAAGAACCTAAACCCCTGTTGGGTGAATGGTCTTAAAGGATTACTTGCTGCTATATGATATGTGCACTTTTATTTCTTAATAAAGCTACTTCTATTTAACCTGGTGTGTTCATTTGAGAGAAGGAGTGGTTCTGAATTCAGTAACTTGACCAATCTCAGTCACTAACTACCAAAGAGGGTTAAGAAGTTAAAAGCTTGGATTTTAAGTGTTAAACCAGAGGTGCCTGGCAAGGAGTGTAACTGTGACTCTTGTCTTTTAGGACCTTGGTTTTATATATCTTCTGGGCTCAGAGATCCCCTGGCTCTGAGTGGACCAGTATACAGGGGTGGTGGCAGCCTACCTTCTACCTTGCAGGGTTGTTGTGAGCGTACACAGCCTTGGCAAGGGTGAAGTAATAGCTTTTTGGTTCCAGTCTCATTTCCCTAAGGGTGGGGGTCTGAGTCTGATGCATGAACCCGGTACTTTGAGGGTCTGGGGATCATGACAACGCGGGTGTTTTCTGGCTGTAGGTAACAGGGTTCAGGAAATTGAGGTGGCAGGACCGTCCCTTAAAAACACAAAGAAAACGCACCACATAGAAGGACCACAGACCTCAGATGGTTTAGGTAAATAAGATATTTCAAGTTGTAGTGATCATTTAAGGTCAATAAGGAAACCATCAAAAGAGCTAATATGTTTGTTATTCCTCACAGTGTACAACAAACCATCACCAACAGCTGAAGTTACAGACATAGAGATCCAGGCTGTTCCTGATCCAGAACCTATACAGAGAAGGTGTGACAGCCCTCTACAATCATCACAAGGATCCTTAAAGTTATGGATTCCCACACAGGGGCCTGAGGAGCAAGATCTACATAATTGCGTTGAGCAGTATAGATTGGTATCAAATACATATGAAGCTATTGAGAACACGGTTAAAAAAGCTAAGAATATGTTTAAAAAAGCTAGCATGATGATGATGAATGCCAAACAGTATCAAACATCTGCAAATCAGTTTTGTAGAGGGGGCTGTATTGATTCACCAGCCATGACAACACTTCTTAAAGAGATTAAAAAACAACAACAGTATTACTGCAGTGCTAATAGTATTGCTAAGCATGTACAAAGGGGTGGTGGTAAACCCCCCCCAAAAAAAAGGTTCGGGAAAAGCAAACCAACCCAGTCCCAGCTGTACTGGAGAAGGAAGATTAAAAAAATACTGTGCATGGCTAAAAAAACACTCTCAACCTCTAAAAGCCATAAGCGTTCAGGTAAAAAAGGCTGTAAAAATACACCATCTCTAGGCACAGCAGTTCTAAAACATTTCCAAACACCACAGGATACAGGGTCTTCAGGCTCACAAAAGTCTACAACACCTCAGGATGTGGAGCCTATAGGCACTCACATTCATCTACACCACCCCCAGATAGTGAAGGTGAACGTGCACCCAATGATCATGAGGGGCTGGTATATGTAGAAAGGGTTGCCACATACCAAAGACATTTTGAAGGCTTCCAAGCATTGCGCGTTACAGAGGTATTCCGTTTTATTAATCTAGACCGTATCAGATCATATGCCCATGCTGTATCTGAATTATACAATGCCATCCAGATGGTTCTACAAGATATTAATAGTAGAATAGCTCCTGAGGATTTTGTTCAAATAAGGTTAGAGGGCGGGGGTCTATCAGATCCACTATTTTCAGTCAGAAGGAATAGGGATGACCTGAATGCCGAGGACTTTCTAACACACATGAGCAACCTCTTGCAGAGCAATGCACAAATACTTGCAGATGTCTCTCTGCGTTTGGTTGTTACAATTGTGAGGCCTCCAAATGGTGGAGGCCATAGGGCAATAGGTTCTATACCCAACAGTGCAATCATCAGTAAAAAAAGACAATATCTGGTAGATTTAAACTCCATGGGTAACAATCTCTGTTTTGCTGGGGGGCTCTTAGCTGTTATGGCTGAGAATACCCCTACAGATTTCGAATTGTTGACAGCAGCAGGGGAGTTGCATAAGGAACTAGGCTGGAGTGATCAAAAGAAAGTTGTCCTTAATGATGTTTCCTTTTTTGAAGACCTTTTAAAGGTCAACATCCATTTTCACTGCAGCCACTCTGTCAAGCCAAGAAAGGAAAAGGTTTTTCCAAAGATAAAGCTCAGTTTTAATAGCTCATATTAATGGATCGAAGTTTTTTTTATTGTTTTAAGTCTTTGGTAATAGTTGCCCCTAGATATTTAAAGCCACCAAACACCAGCGGGAAACCAAATACATCACTCAAGTGAGCCTGTACTCGTAAGGGGAAACTGATGCAAAAAAGTTCCAACTTTCTGTAGTTGATTTCTAACCCTGCCACTTCTTTAAAATTAGCTAAATGGGTTTGCAGACGTGGTAGCATGTCAAGAGGTTCTCATAAAAACAGGAGTATGTCATCCGCTAAGAGGTTGATGAGGTGCTCTTGGCCATTAATAACCAAACCTTTAATATTAGGGTCTGCTCTAAGCTTATCGGCCAGTACTTCTATTGCAGTTGCAAATAATATAGCAGATAAAGGACAACCCTGCTTGGTGCCTCTTGTTAAATTAATAAGAGAGGAATCAAATCCATTGACACGAATTGTCGCTTGGGAACCAGAATTAAACTGATGAATGACATTAAGGAAGTAGGATCAAAATTTAACTTAGTTAATAAGTGGAGTAGGAAAGGCCATTCAAGACGGTCAAAGCCTTTGAAAGCATCTAGGGAAAGTAGTGTAAGAGGAGCACCTGTTTGTGAACTATGATGGACAATATAAAGAACCTGCCTTACAGCATCCGAAAGTTGCCGCTTAGGAATAAAACCTGTCTGATCAGTGCGAATGTATCTAGAGATAAAGACATTTAGTCTCTGAGCCATTATCGAAGTAAGTAGCTTAGCATCTTGATTCAGGAAAGCTATTGGGCGATAGGACCCCAAAGAACATGGTCCTTTATGAGGTTTAGGGAAGATAACTATTCTAACTTTTTTCCAGGTCCCTGGGATCCTATCTCCCTTCATAATTCCATTCATCATGCTTGTAGATGAGGTAGGAGAATTTCACTAAAAGTCTTATAGTCTTTTCATTTTTCACATGTTTTATAGCAACTTCTATTTCTTCAGAAAGAATAGGATTATTTAAGTATTCTCTACGCCAGTCTCAACATAGGAATTTGAAGGTCTATTAAAAATGTGTCAATAGAAAAATCTTCTGGTGAGTCTGTAGCATATAGATTAGTGTAAAAATGAGCAAATGCAGAACTAATATCAATCGCGGTACAACATTTTTTGCCTTCATGAGACAGCACACTAGAAAGAACATTTCTCAGTCTCTATTTGCACACTACATTGGCTAAGAGCTTAGAGTTCTTGTTTCCAAATTCAAAGTATCGCTGCTTCATATAAATGAGAGACTTATGAATAGTGTCTATGTCATAAGCCTGCAGCTCTGTATGTCTTGCTGTTTGCTTGTAGTATATTGTAGAGCCCCCCTTGTTTTTATGGGCTGTTTCAAGGGTAGAGATTTCCACAACTAGAGCTATTCCAGCACACTGTGTTTTTTTAGTATGGAAGTTTCTTTAATACACAAACCTCTCATTACTGATTTCACCCCACACTGTCGCCTGGGTGAGATCGAGGGAGATGTTGACCTTAAAATATTCAGAGAGCGACACCTTAAATTTGCTAACCAAATCTCTTTGGTGCAGGAGGGATGTACTGAGTCTCCAGCTGGCAGTGCGGGAGCCATTTTGCCACAAATCTACCACCAATGTCAGAAGGGTGTGATCAGAGATTAGAATTGGACCAATGTCTGCATCAACAACAGCAAGGAGCAGCATTTTGGAGATCAGGGACATATCTATGCATGAATAAACCTTATGACTTTTTGAGTAAAAAGAGTAATTGTGTTCTATTGGGTTACGTTCCTGCCAAATGTCTATTAAAGCTAATTTATCTAATACATGGGAGAAATCTGAGTTAGGACAGGGAGCAGGGCATTTTGCTCCACTCTTATCTTTACCATAGTGCAGATCATCATTAAAATCGCCTCCAACAACAATATGATCTTCAGCAAATGTTTCAAGACGAGTTAAGGTGTCAAACAGGAAGGAGAGTTGTTGAGTGTTCGGGCAGTAGATATTTTGAATCTCCCATAGAACCACGAAGAAATACATAGCGTCCTTTGGAATCCACAAGCGATTCTGCCACACAGAAAGGACATTAGAACCTATAATAATGGCAACTCCTCTGGATTTGGATGATCCATAAGCTGTGTAATAATCACCTTTCATAGACCTTTAAGTTTGTTAGAGGATACCTCTTTTTGATGAGTTTCTTGCAAAAAGGCGGTATCAAGTTCTGCCTTCCATAATAAAGCTCTGACTCTAGCACACTTCACAGGAGTCCTCAATCCATTCATGTTAAGGGAAGACAGTTTTAGTCCAGACATTTCCTAAGTTTGTTATAGCTGGAAGTTGGATTGGTGAGAATAAGAATGTGACTTTGAGAGGGCATGGAGTGAAAAAAACTTTTAAGAACACAACAAGACCTAAACAATTAGAACAACTGGTCAACCCCTATCGTGGGGGAGATTCTGCAGCCTCACAATCTGGAAATACATCCCAGGACTGTTCACGGGTCAACTCTGCCAACATTGGGACAGTGGCAGAGAAAGTGAAAGAGTCGAAAGTTAAGCAGGAACATTCCTCAGGATAGCAAACATAAGAATGGAGGTTGTCTGATAGAAAATTCAGTTGTGTTTGGAAGAGAAGTCAGCAGTTTGATCTGCAGAAGGACTAGGAGGTGTAGATTTAGAAGCGCCCCACTTCTTTCAGCTAGACCATTTGGCTGAAGGTGAAAGTATATTTCTGTTGTGTGTGGATTCAGATGGTAGGTTTGGGAGCTCAAGCCCAAGACTGTAATAAAACAGATGCTTGACCTATCGTTTAAGCTGTATAAAAACAGTCTCCTTGACGAACCATAACATTGAAAGGGTAACCCCAGCGGTAGGGGATGTTAGCTTTTTGCAGAATCTCAGTGAATGGCCTGAAACCCTTGTGGCACAGCAGGGTGTCAGGGCAGACATCTTGAAAAATCTGTAATTCAGCATTTTCAAGGGAGATCTGTTCAAGCTTTCACAGTGCAGCATAGATTAATTCTCACTTGCAAAATCGCTCAAAGTGAATAGTCATGTCCCTAGGGGGAACACCATCCTGTGATTTACAGTGCAGAGCACTGTGAGCCTTTTCAATATCAGCTTGTGCTACAGGTTCTGTGAGGCACAGTTGCGTAAGTAATTCAACAATAAAAGAAATCATATCTCCTTTTTCAGTCCCTTCCGGAACCCCACATATGCACAAATTCTGTCTGCAATTATGATCCTGCTGATCTTCCAGTTTAATTATGAGATCTAGTACTTGATCCATTAACTTGTCTGTTCTGATCTTTTGTCTTAAAGCCAGCTCAAAAGCTTCATCAGCGGCTGTAGTGATTTCTGCAGCTTGGGTGGTCAAATCCTTAAATGACTGTTCAAGGGGTTTGAGAGCAGCTTGCAACTCTCCATAAAGTTAATTTGCATTTGTTGTATTTGCGCAGCTAAATCTGCCAGAGAGAGTTCAGCAGTGGCCTTTGACAGTTTTACCACCTTCACTTTGTTAGTCTCCATTTCCAGCATGTCAGTTTCACCCCCCACTGAGCTGTGGAAAGTTGCAGTATAACAGAACAGAGATGTTAAAAGGTAGGGGAACTAAAATTAGAGCATTTGTGATCTCCTCCAAGTCCCCCAACCGAAGCTACTCACAAGCCATGAATAGTATGGACAATCATCTGTTCACAGTAAAAAAGAAATGAAGAATATCACTGAGAGCCAGGGTTAAGCCACACCCCCTGCCAATAATTTTCAGTGTTTTAACATGACCCCACAAATTACAGAAGAAGTTGCCATGTAATCAAACTACACAATTAGAAACACAGAGAAGTGTAGTCTGCAAAAAAAATGTATCAACTTCCTATGGCTTTGCATTGGAGATATAAATATCAAGCTGATTTCAGACAAAGCTGGTGAGACTGTGAGGAAATAAAACAATGCTGGAATTTTTTAGTTAACAGTATAAATGAAATTACAGGGGTAAAGTACCAACAGAGCTTTCTGTTCTCTTTTGTAAGCTTTATAGCATACCCTCATCTAAAGGGGGGAGATACTTTACCAACAATGGAGGAATGGAAAAGAAATATATGGCACAAAGATACTGACAAATAAAGTAACATATTATGAAAAACTTTGGGAGGAAGTAGTAGTACAGAAGAAGGACTCTAGAATCCTGACAAAGTTTTATACAGTATTGGAATTATTGTTAAAAGAGAGGTATGTTGAATATTAGTTAACTGCTACTGTTTTTTTCTTTTATTTTGGAAATTGATGCCATAATTCCACTTACGCATTTAATTTTGAAACAGGAGTTAAAATATTACCTAAAATAGAATATAAAATGATTTTATATTGGTATAAATATAAAAATACTCTGTCTCATATATGTATTCACATCTGAATATGAATTTTGTGTAAGTTATTAAATATATTGTAATAAATTATGTTCTTTTTAGTAGCTGTTTTAATTGTTTTAAATATGTTTTTAATTAGTTGTTTCTTATTGATAATTTTAATGTTTTTTGTAAATCACTTAGAGGTCTTTACATTCATATGTATATATAAATTTTGTAAAATAAACAAACATACATACATCTGCCCCTCTGGGATGCCATCTTTTTTTGGCAACCAAAGAAAATATCTGGAAAGAGGAATATGTTGATACCTTTTTCCTGTTGTTTCAAGAAACTGAGCATCAGGGCAATAAGAACAATGAAAAGGTTAAGAAAAAGGTGAAGCATGCATGGGCAAATTGGTTGGTAGCGCCTCATATACTTCTGGGTCTTAAGGCCCAATGGCTTCCTTTATGTCAGTGGTTCCCAACCTGGGGGCCGGAACCCCCAGGGGGGCCACAAAGTAATCCAGAGGGGGCTGTGAACAGTAAAGAAATGAATTATTTATTAATTTTTTTAAAAAAGTCTTCACTCCCTCTACACTGTCTGCTTTCCACTGCCGCTGCAGATGACACCTCCCCCTTGCTCCAAACGAGAGGGGAGGCCTTTTGCTGAAGCGCCAGAGCATCTTCAGGAGCTCTAAGGGCAGGCATCTGCCTATAAAATACATGGCAGATGCCAAAGGAGGCTGAGGGTGGAGCTACCAGGAAGAAGAGGGGATTACTATCACTGATTCCCATCTCCTTGCACTGCTGCTACTGGCAACGCCCTTACTTCGAATGAGAGGAGAGGGCTTTGTGTGAAGCAAAAAGAAGCAAGCCTGCAAAAAAAGGCTGCTTTCCCCCTTCCTTCCTGGCAGCCAGCCTGCCTCCCTGGGGGGAGGGGGTCACAATTTTTTTTTCAGCTTATAAAGGGGGTCCCGTGCTCATAAAGGTTGGGAACCACTGCTCTATGCCATTCTGACTTGCTTGTTCCATGCAGTTGCATTAACACTATGGGGGGGCTTCATATTTGGGGAGTTTTGTTTGTTCTAAATGTGATGTATAAGGTTAGGCCCTGAAGTACAAGGACGTTAGCTTTGACAAAGGGTTTGTCCACATTCTACTTCATCATTCTGAGACTGACTGGAATGGTCAGGATTTCTTAATTATTTTGGCCACATCTCCTATAGAGATCTGTCCTATGAGGGCTGTTCTGGAGGCCATCTCCCAAGTACAGTTATCAAGAAAGGGAGAACCTTACTAGATACCAGTTTGGAGTGATTACAAAAAGAACCCTTAGGGATCTTGGGGTTCACCCTTCATGGTACAGCACCCATTCATTCCACAGCAGTGCAGGCTGGAGTTGGTGAGATGGAGATCAGGGTGCTTGGTTAATGGAAACCTGAAGCTTTTCATTCTTGTTTGGAAAAGGGGCAAGCCTATTTAGTTGTTTGTTGCTCTGTTTTGCAGATGCCTGGAGGATGCAAAAACACCTGAAAGTGTTGATTTGAAGCCACAGCCTGATGTTTTGGACCAGCCAAAGGGTGTTCAGATCAAACAATGCAATTTGATCCCAATTGATCCCAATTAGGGCTGTCTCAGTATACTATGATCCATGGTTGGGTTGCAGGTGCATGCTGTGGGCTCATTTGTTGTCCATGTTTTTAACTATGAGCAGGTATTGCATTCTCCACACATTTTGGATATCCACTTGGGTGGTAATGATTTGGACCTGCTTAAGGGGAAGGCACTTATTTTATAGGCCTGCATTGATTTTGATATCATTAGACAAAAGTGGTGTAGGTTAGCTGTTTGATCTAACATTCTCTCAGGAGTGTTTGGCAGAGAAAGTGTGACTGAAGGTGTCTGGACAGAGCTCATAAAAATAATAGAGAGACTAAAATTGTCCTACCCAGTCCTCTGGGGGCAGTCATTCCTCACCCTCAGATTCAACATGCACGGGGTGAACTGTATTGGACCAATGGTGTACATCATTCAGATTTGGGCAAAGATATCTTTTGTCAGATCTGCAGCAGGGGCTCAATGAGATCACCTGCACTGGGTGGGGGGGGGAAGGAGAGTACACAGGGGCTTGTCATCTTCCATGGCAGGTAGAACAGGAATTTATCAGGTAGTTAAGGTTTGGTGGCACTCCATTGGGGCTAACCTGTAACATCCAGTCAGAGTTGTGGGGCCCCAGCAGAGGGTGAAGAAGGAAGGCCTCCCTACTCAACTGAAAGGGTGGGGCTTAAGCATGGTGGTTAGAGTGTTGGCCTGGGACCAGGGAAACCATGGTTCAAATATAAGCTCAGCCATGGACTCACTGGGTGACCTTGGGCCACTCACTGTCGCCCAGCTGAACATACCTCACAGGGTTGTTATGAGGATAAAATCAGGAGGGGGAGAACCATGTTTGTACACCACCTTGAGCTCCTTGATGGAAAGGTGGGATATAAATGGAAATAAATAAATTGAAAAGGGAAGGAGTAAGTGAAACACTAGCCAGTGTATTGGACTGTGAAAGACCAACCCAAATTGTGTTTGCATTTTTACAAATGTATAGGCCAGTACAATATTTCAGAGAAGAGATCAGGTCTCCTGCTCCCCCGGTGCATCACTATATTTTATTAATTAATTAATTTATTTATTATATTTCTATACTGCCCAATAGCCGTAGCTCTCTGGGCGGTGCACAACATAAAAACATCCAATATACAAGTAAAAACATATATCAACAGCTTAAAAAATAATATACCAAAAATAGTAGAACATAATTAAACATATAAACAACTACAATACAAGCCTAAAAAAATATTAAAAACGTATTAAATCAGTTAAAAGTATTAAGATGTTAAGATGTTAAGTAATTAAGATTACTAAAATATTAAGAGCGTAAGTGCAAGTGTAGGTGTTACAATAGATGTTAAAAATGTTGTTAAAATGTTGTTAAAAAGCCTGGGAGAACAAAAAGGGTTTTACCTGGCGCCGGAAGGACATAAATGTTGGCACCAGGCGTACCTCATTGGCGAGAGAGTTCCATAGTTTGGGGGCCACTACAGAAAAAGCCTGTTTTCTTGTTGTCACCTTCCGGGCTTCTCTCTGGGTGGGCCCCCAAAGAAGGCCCTTCGATGTTGAACGCAGAGTACGGGTAGGCTCATATTGGGAGAGGCGTTCCACCAGGTATTGTGGTCCCAAGCCGTGTAAGGCTTTATAAGTCAAAACCAGCACTTTGAATTGAGCCCGGAAGCATATAGGCAGCCAGTGCAAGCGAGCCAGAATCGGAGTTATATGTTCACATCTCCGAGTCCCTGTTAACAATCTGGCCGCTGCATTTTGCACAAGCTGCAGCTTCCGAACTGTCTTCAAAGGCAGCCCCACGTAGAGTGCATTGCAGTAGTCCAATTTTGAGGTTACTGGTGCATGGACAACTGAAGCAAGGTTTTCCCTATCCAGATAGGGGCGTAGTTGGGCCACCAACCGAAGTTGATAGAAAGCACTCCTTGCCACCGAGGCTACTTGTGCCTCTAGTGACAGGGATGGTTCTAAAAGAACTCCCAAACTACGGACCTGCTCCTTCAGGGGGAGTGCAACCCCGTCCAGAGCAGGTTGAGCCTCTCCCATCTGGTCAGGGGAACCACCCACTAACAGCATCTCAGTCTTATCTGGATTGAGCTTCAATTTATTCGCTCTCACCGCAGCCAGGCATCGGTTCAGCACCTTGACAGCCTCACCTGAAAAGGATGAACAGGAGAAGTAGAGCTGCGTGTCATCAGCATACTGGTGGCAACACACTCCAAAGCTCCTGATGACCGCACCCAGCGGCTTCATGTAGATGTTAAAAAGCATGGGGGATAGTACTGACCCCTGTGGAACTCCATATTGGAGGACCCAGGGTGTCGAGCAAGACTCCCCCAGCACTACCTTCTGGAGACGACCCGCTAAATAGAAGCAGAACCACTGCCATACAGTACCTCCAACTCCCAAATCAGCGAGTCTCCCCAGAAGGATACCATGGTCGCCTAATTTCCCTGCTTTTTAAAGTTTGGTAGAAATATCTGTGGTTACAGGTACATTTGTAAATCACAAGGTTTTTTCCTATTAGTGAATTCGCCCATTTTTTATACTAAAGGTAAGAAACGGGGTTCCTTTGCAAGTTTGCTGAAAATGGTTTGATAACTTGCATGCTCACTGAGTACAGTGGGATTTACTCTGATATAATCATGTTTAGGATTACAGTTTTAGATTTCACCAAAAATATTTTTAACATGATATGCAAATCTGTGTGGCTGTTCTGTTGATGTGTCTCTTCTAATGTAGAAACTGCTGTATCTGCAGTAGGAGGAATCATGAAGATGGTCTGTTGTGTTATGTGGCAGACAATTTGTTTAATGTGGTGGATCTGATTAATCCATCTGCAGGTCCTCAAAAGTGTATCATATTTTAACAAATACAACCTTAACACAAGTTTATGTCTAATGAATCTTCTTTGAGGCTCGGGGGTAGGGATGTTGTTAGCTTATTGGTTCTAATCCATTTTTCATTTTTGACCAGCAGGTGGTTCTGTTTGATTTTTTTCTGTTTCCCTTTTTTTGGCTATTCCTGGTCCATTCTCTCTCTCCCTCTCTCTCATACAGTGATGATATGGTTAGCAATGTTTACACTGAAGTTATTTTTTCTACCACTGGCCTCTTTGCTTTTCTATTTAAATTTAAAGAGGCAGAAAATTGTCCATCAAGTCTGTCTCTTGCATCAGGTAGGATTTCATCCAATCTGACATGACACCAGAGAACGAAAAAATAAAGCTGGGGTGCCCCAGTTCCTTTTTGCTTTACTGAATTTGCCAATCAGTATTGTCTAGTGTGGGCCAAATGTTTTTGTACATTCTTATGAACAAAATACAAGAAGGTCACAGCTGACTAAATTCCTATAAATTATAAACTTTTTTTTAGCCTGACAAAAATATTAGATTACGAGTATTTTATTATTATTATTATTATTATTATTATTATTATTACATTTGTATACCGCCCCATATCCGAAGCTCTCTGGGCAGTTTACAACAATTAAAAACATTAAAAACAAACATACAAATATACAAATTTAAAAACACATTTTTTAAAAACAATTTTAAAACACATGCTAAAATGCCTGGGAGAAGAGGAAAGTCTTGACCTGATGCCGAAAAGATAACAGTGTTGGCGCCAGGCGCACCTCATCACAAAAATCGTTCCAAAATTTGGGGGCCACCACCGAGAAGGCCCTCTCCCTTGTTGCCAGACTCCCAGCTTCCCTCTGAGTCGGCACCCAGAGGAGGGCCTTTGATGTTGAGCATAGTGTACGGGTGGGTTCATGTCGGGAGAGTCCATCAGGTATTGTGGTTCCAAGCCGTGTAAGGCTTTATAGGTTAAAACCAGCACTTTGAATCAAGCTCAGAAACACAGGCAGCCAATGCAAGTGGGCCTGAATCAGTTTTATATGTTTGAACCGTCTGGTCCCTGTTACCAATCTGGCCGCTGCATATTGCACAAGCTGCAGTTTCCAAACCGTCTTCAAAGGCAGCACCACGTAGAGTGCATTGCAGTCATCTAACTTGGAGGTTACCAGAGCATGGACAACAGAAGCCAGGTTATCCCTGTCCAGATAGGGGCGTAGCTGGACCACCAACCAAAGTTGGTAGAAGGCACTTCTTGCCATGAAGGCTACCTGAGCCTCAAGTGACAGAAATGGTTCTAGGAGAACCCCTAAGCTACAAATCTGCTCCTTCAGGAGGAGTGCAACCCCATCCAGGACAGATTGAATATCCACCATCTGGTCAGAAGAATCACCCACTGGCAGCATCTCAGTTTTGTCTGGATTGAGCCTCAGTTTATTAGCCCTCATCCAGTCCATTGTCGCAGCCAGGCACTGGTTCAGCACATTGACAGCCTCACCTGAAGAAGATGAAAAGGAGAAATAGAGCTGCGTGTCATCAGTATACTGATGGCAGCGCACTCCAAACCTCCAGATGACCGCACCCAACGGTTTCATGTAGATGTTGAACAGCATGGGGGACAGAACTGACCCCTGCGGAACCCCATCCTGGAGAGTCCAGGGTGCCGAGCAATGTTCCCCAAGCACCACCTTCTAAGGCCGACCCGCCAAGTAGGAGCGGAACCACTGCCATGCAGTACCTCCCACTCCCAACTCAGCCAGTCATCCCAGGATACCATGGTCAATGCTATCAAAAGCTGCTGAGAGATCAAGGAGAATCAACAGAGTCACACTCCCCCTGTCTCTCTCCTGACAAAGGTCATCATACAGGGCGGCTATTTCTGTGCCAAAACCAGGCCTGAAACCCGACTGAAATGGATCCAGATAATCGGTCTTGTCCAAGAGTGTCTGGAGCTGGCCTGCCACCACTCATTCAAAGACCTTGCCCAGAAATGGAACATTTGCTACCAGCCTATAATTATTAAGATTTTCTGGGTCCAGGGAGGGTCTCTTCAGGAGTGGTTTCACTACCGCCTCTTTCAGGCAGCCAGGGACCACCCCCTCTCATTAATCAGTTCCCTGGCCCAGCTGGCTGTTCCATCCCTGCTCGCTTTTATTAGCCAAAAAGGGCAAGGATCCAACACAGAAGTGGTTGCACAAACCTGTCCAAGCACCTTGTCAATGTCCTCAAGCTGTACCAACTGAAACTCATCCAAGAATTCGGGACAAGGTTGTGCTCTGGATACCTCATTTGGTTCACCTGCTATAACACTGGAGTCTAAGTCCTGGCAAATGCTAAAGATTTTATCCTGCAAATGCCTAGCAAATTCATTACAACGGGACTCAGATGGTTCTACCATGTCCTTGGGGCCAACGTGTAATAGTCCCCAGATAATTCTGAAGAGCTCCACTGGGCGGCAGATTGATGATTTGATAGTGGCAGCAAAATATTGTTTTTTTGCTGCCCTCACTGCCCTTAAGTACAGCTTACCATAGGCACTTACCACTGTGTAATTGCATTCACTAGGAGTTTGTCTCCATCTGCACTCAAACTGTCTCCTATATTGTTTCATCACTCAGTTCTGGGGTATACCATGGAGCCATACGAGCTCTACACAGGAGAGGGCACTCAGGAGCAATTGTGTCAACCGCCCAGGTCATTCCTGTATTCCACCAGGGTTTCGACAGGAGCACCAGCCCTATCAGCAGAAAACTCCCCAGAGTTCCGGATCCATTTGTCTCTGGGGGCAGACCAACTTAATAGGTCCCCCACCCTTGCAGAGCGGAAAAGCTGCTGTAAGTCTAAACTTCAGCAAGCAGTGATCTGTCCATGACAGAGGGACTGATGTAAGGCCCCCCACATTCAGATCACCATCTCCATGTCCAGTTGCAAAAACCAAATCTAGAGTATGCCCTGCTACATGGGCCAATGGCATCTTGGGACAGTCCCATGGTTGTCATGGAGACCATGAAATCCTGAGCCGCCCCAGATAATGGGGCCTCAGCTTGAATGTTGACATCCCCCAAAACCAACAATCTGGGGGATCTCAACAGTACACCCGATACCACCTCTGTCAGCTCAGCTAGGGAGTCTGTTGGGCAGCGGGGTGGGCGGTACACCAACAGAATCTCCAGTCTGTCCCACTGACCCAACACAAGGTGCAAACACTCCAGACCAGTAGTCACATGGACAGGGTGCTTGCAGAGGGAGATGGAGCTCCTATAGACCACAGCAACCCCCTCCCCGACCCTCAGGTCTACCCTGATGCTGAACCAGGTACCCTGGCGGGCATAGCTGGGAGAGACTGACTCCTCCCTGCTCACCCACCCAGGTCTGTTATACATGCCAGATCAGCTGCCTCATTGACAATTAAATTGTGAATGAGGGATACCTTATTGTGCACCAATCTGGCGTTAAGGAGCAGCATCCGGAGATTTGAGAGCTGGCTGATAGGGCAACCAACAAACCTGCAGGTGTGGGGAGGACCAGAACAAGGCACAGTCGTTAACTGCCTGGGCCGCGTTCCCCTTACCTGGCAAGTCCTCCTCACAATGCCATATCTCCCTCTACCCATCACTACACTGATTGGGGGCCCCTCAAGTCTCCCCACTTGGCTCTGAGTCCTCTCTCCCAGGCACATGACTCAAGACCCACAAAAGCCAGGCAATGTGCAAAGCGGGAGCCACCTCAGCCAGCCGGCTTATGTATCCCCTCCAGGGAATATTTTAGAAGTCATTGCATTTTACATACTAGCCAGAGTAAGAGAACTGTAAAAATAAAATGTTTCAGTGTTGCAGCAAAACAGAGGATATTCTGCAGCAGACCCATGTAGACTCCCAACCAAATTTAACCTAAGCAAACACTGTTTAGCAAATGAACTACACTGGCTCCAACCCAAACAGCTGTTAATAAGCTTTTTAGAACACTGGGCATTGTTTCTTTGTGCACATGTGATATGTTATCACAGATCCCAATGTTAATTTAATTTAAACTCAGCCACATATTTTTTAATTTTTAAACTCTAGAATATGAAGCTCACAGTATGGGGCAAGGTCAGTGATAGGATTACAGGTCATCTAGGAACATGTCTGATTTTAAATGAATTTCTACAAATTATGGCAACATTTTAGTAAAACATCCACCAGGCTTCTGGATTTTTTATTCCCATTTTTCACTTTAACCTGGAGATTCTCTGGAAGGGGGGTAGTATCACCATGAAAATTTACAGGGTTATTAAGCAATCATTTCTTAGTATAAGGTTTATACTGATATAAATACTTTGTTTTCAAATATAGTTATGGGAAGCAGCAGGTGGGTATTTTTGTTTGTTTATTTATTTATTTATTTATTTATTATTAAATTTATATCCCACTCTTCCTCCCAGAAGGATCCCAAGGCGGAAAACATTAAAAATGCTCTAAAACATCTTAAAAGATTAAAAAAGATTAAAACAAAACATTTTGGTTTCCATTTCTAAGCCCAAGTTTTACTTGGAGGAATCAAGGAGGAGATTCCATCTACCCTGACCACCAGTCATGCCGTTCTGCTTCTCCTTGCTTCACACATGGAGAACCACTGACTTGGTGGGGGGAAGTAAACTGTAATATTAGTTAGTATCAGAAAATCAGACAGATCAACATAAGAGACATTTGCATATATTATATACAATATGTTTCCTATGTCCTTCAAAATCCCTTTAGAGACTTTCTTCTCTCATACCAAAAAAGCAAAAGGTAGCTGTGTTAGTCCATAATCCACACTTGAGCAATATCTTGCCCACCCCACCTCCTGCATTATGTCACATGTTGCCTGAGGAAGCATTCCAGGGATCTCGAAAGCTTGCCACACTTTTGTAATATCTTGGTTGGCCACAATAAAGGTGCTGCCCAACGGTGGGTTCTCACTCCAGATTGTGTTGTGTGCTAATCTGTTCATTCTGTTCCGGAAATGTTATCTTTATTTGACATTTGGTGGTACAGGTTTGGGCCTAATATTTTAATAAAAGTGTGCTGATTTGTACAGTAAGAACAACAAATAGAAAAAGCTGTACTCCCAGTTGTTTCTTCCTTATCATAATCCATCCATCCCAGAATAGCACTTAAAGAATAATCTTACAATCTTAACAAATTCCCTATACATGAAATGCTGTATTATCATAGAAACAGTCAATTAACATTGACACATGCTTACCAAGTTTGATCAATCATTTCTGATATCTGTCTGCCAAGTTATTGTTTTTCAGGAAAGGAGGGGACTCTCATATGAGAATAACACCCAAATTCCCTAGACTGACACTTCCCTATTGT
This sequence comes from Rhineura floridana, assembly GCF_030035675.1. NCBI lineage: Eukaryota > Metazoa > Chordata > Lepidosauria > Squamata > Rhineuridae > Rhineura > Rhineura floridana. Next base: position 72,727,497 of record NC_084486.1, read on the forward strand.
CAATGCCAAAGGCATTTGGTAATGCCAGACACTCATTACACAATGAGTTAAGCTAGCTACATATCCTCTCAGTTTCTTTCATATAAGATAGAAGGCAGGAAAAAACAAGAGTCTTATTTTACTGAATTCTCTGAATCATAGAAGAGACACAAACCTTTACAAGTTAATTTTCCATCATGTTCAAAATAATTTAAATTTTCACAATATACTTCAAAATAATGTCTTTTTAAACTGGGAATCATTTTATATAAGTTTAACTTTTTTAAAAAAAAAATCCTGTTTTGCAAAGAAAAACTAAATGCAATACAACTCTGTTAAAAACAAGCCTAACAACTTATAGCAAACCATATGATCCAATTTGGGAAATATCAAAGTACAAATTAAATCATGTTTCAGATTTGGTCTTTTCTCCATCATAATTTAAATCAACCCACCTTAAGTAGAGAAATCAGCCCAGCTACATGAATTAGAGTTAAAGGGCTTTGCCTTAATAGGTTATGGATCAGACTCCCGATCACATGAAGTACACGTACAGCTCAACAAAAACTTTGTTTCGTTCATTCATTTTTAGCCCAATAGATTATCAGTAGCAGTTAAACATCTGCTATAGCAGTTCACAATGATTACAGCATCAGCTATTCACTGCTACAAAATCCATGATCGTATGGTTCATCTATTTCCATTACAAATCTTCCATAAATTATAAACGTCTTGAGTGAAATCAACTGCTCAGCACTCATCCACTTAAATCTTCACATTAGACTGCTACCAGTAACCCAAGCTCTCATTATCATGTTTTGATTATTGCAACATACTTGACGTGGGGTTACCCTTGGAAACAGCCCTGAAGTTATTGCTAGTGTAGACTACAACTGCAAGGTTGATAACTTGCCCAGCAAGATGCAAACATGCAACACCAATCCTAAAAAAATTCCGCATGGACTGCTCGTGTGCTATTGGACTGAATTCAAAGTATTAGAAATGGTTGACAAAGCCCTAAATGGCTTGGGTCCCAAATATCTGTAGGAGTGCCTCCTCCATTGGAAGCCAACTCAGTCCTTAGGAGTGGTCAGGGAGAGCTCATCTTGCACTCTCCATCAGGATTCAGGGAGAGGGCTTGCAGAGAAGGGCCATCTCCATGGAGGGACACTAACTCTGGAATGATCTCTTCCTAGTGATACATCTGTTGCTGCATTGTTGGTCTTCAAACATTAACTGAAAATGTTTTTATTTACCCAGACCCTTGAAGTTTGATCATGGGATAGTTAATGCTCAGCAGCAATATTTGAATCAGTTAATGTAATGGTGAATTCTATATATCCACACATATATAATCATAGATATTAGAAGGTATATGTTTTATAATCATCAGAAATTAAGTACTGAATTGCAGGCCTGTTGGGGCCCTGAGAAAAACAGGCTCATAGAGAATCCTGAAATCTATAGAGCAAGCAGGCAAAATGAACTTGGTTTGAACTCTTGGGTTCTAGCCAGATTCGGCCAATGCGTGACAGGCATAGATTGATTACTCTATTGTTTTAAGCTCAAGCAAGTATTTTACCTGTGAAGGTATGATTAATAATTATATGATTCTGAGCCAAAGAAATAGCTTCTTGGGTAAAGCAATAATGCCACCTAGGGGATAAGTATTAAATGTTTAATGAAGAGAAAGTTAGATTTTATAATGATTTTACAACTTTATCAGTGTGTTTTCATTAAGAAAAAGGTGGTGTTTTCATTAAGAAAGAGGGGGTGGCCTGCCTCCTCTATATATCTCTGAGGCTGATAGATACTAGCTAGCCAGAGTCATCCAGCTTTTTCCTTAATCTGTGTGGTTTCACAATGTAGCTCAGGGGTTTTTAAACAAAATCCTTTTTCACGAGTTGTGTATTTTATAAGTAAGGAAATAGGATTTCTGAGAAAGTATAAGGACATAAGAAGCCTATTACAAAGGAATAGAACTGGGGGTGCTCATACATTCCCAAACACCCTGAGTTGAGGCAAACTTAACTCAGGAAACTTGTCCAAATATTTCCAGGTGTACCTGAGTCAGCCTGACCCATCAGAAACAATGAAACAATGGAATGTACCAAGTATGCTTGAAAGCATATTCACAATAGTAACTGTTCCAACTAGTCCCAAAATTCATTAGTCTTTTAAGACAGTAGGACAATGGAGACATTAATGTCTTTGATAGAATCTTGGAATCACCACTGGAGTTAGCTAATACTTTCTGATTGGTTTGGAACGATTGTAGAGAGAAGGAACTGTGATTTGGGTGGGAAGGAACTCATGAGATTGGTGAATCACTGTCACATGCTGTAACTGTACTCTATAAAAGAGATTGCACACAGTGCCTCAGTGCAGTCTCTCCTGGATGTTTCTGGAGGCTGACTCCGCATGTGCATATGCATATGCTCGTAAAGAATAAATGCCTACCTTTTTGCTTCAAGCTTGGGTCTTCAAATTTATTTAAGGACCCCCAGGAAAAGATCCCAATGGAGAAAAAATTATCCTACAAATGCTCAGTAGCAATATTTGAATAAGCAATATTTGAATCAATTCATTTACAATGAATTGTAAATATTTCATTTTAGCATTATGTTTTTACTGTTTGAGTTATAATGTTTGTATTTTTGTTGTACATTGCCCTGAGCTCGTTTGGAGGAAGGTCTGTTTATAAATATGGTAAATATATAAGTTGAAGTCTTGCAAGACCCTTCATCAGGAGTGTTGTTTGTTCTAGTGTCCTTCAAATACAGAGATGGATTAATTCAGAGTTCTATACACATCAACAAAATACTACAATAAATGTGCATTATATTATTATTATTTATATCCCATCTTTTCCTCCAAGGAGCGTAACATTTCTCTTTCAGTTAAACTTGTCCCAGCTGAATAGATTTTATATGAAAGAATCCAAAACTTATTTCTCATTAATAAAATAATAATGATGTCAGTGACACTTTTAAAAGTTATTCAGCAGAGGAATAAAACATGAAATTACAGGTTGATTTTTATACTTTAACAGAAGTCCTAAAGTTGCCTTTATGAAAACACTCTCGCTATTTTGCTAATGGCAGTGGAGTCAGATGGCTCCAATGTCAGTGGGGCTGTGAATCTGCTCCAGGTTTTAACCCAAACTTTCAGTGAGCTGTTTAAGGTGTTCAGCACCTTGAACAGATCCTTGAAAATCTGGACTAAAACATGGAGCGGATTCACTGTTCCACTGACATCAGTCACCCGATTCCACCGGCTAATGGAGAACTGTACTTTTAACAGTCAGTCAAATCTTCCCAATGCTAAGTTAGAAAAAAAGCATTAACATATTCTACAAGTATGCTTAGTGTAATGTTGCCTCTGTCAGTTTTGCTTTCCTCATGCAAATGTGTGACAAAAAATAAATCCTTTAATACTAAACAATCAGGAAAATTCCTCCTAAGTAAAAGATACATAACACTGCTATAATGTCAGCACAGGAGATACTGGTTATTGTATTAATTACAAGGTATGGCATACATTATCATCTGAAGATTATACATGTCCTAACAGAAATTTATCAGAGTAGTACCAAGGTAGAAAGTACCATGCAACTGACACTCAGATAAAAATAGCCGTCTTCACGGAATCACATTCCAGTTCCTACAGGCAGATCTTCTGAATGGAATTATACAGTGAGATCTCATTTACTGCATTGTTACAAGACAAACAAGAAGAACTTGACCATCAAAATACGAACTTGCTTAAGTCACCAACTTCATTCCTAGCTACACACACACCAGTAAAGTTGTCAAGCAATTTTGATTTTCTGCAGAACTTTTCATTATTTTCTCAAGCGAACAAGTAGTTCATCATCTGTAGAGAATGTGATCAATAAAAATGAGCATGAGCCAAAAATCATACTCTTGTAAAATATAGATTCTATCCATTTCTCTTATCAGAAGAGTCAGCCTTTAATGTCTGTTTTTTCCAGCTACCCAGGACTATTTACACCTTGTTACTGCTATATTATTAACACCTAGCTATTACATTCCCTTAAATTTTAGATCTCACTTCAGTGTGCAAAGGCAGATATTATTTCCCCCTTTTACAAACTGCTAAACAAGAAAGCAGGGAGGAAAAAAATAACTTGCAAGAGGTAACAAGTCAGATCAGTAGCAGAACTGGGAGAAAATCCTTGCTTTCCTAACCCTAACTATATAAATCTAGCCACTAAACCATATAGGTTTCTTTTCATATGAATGAACAAGATACTATACCTTATATTCACAGGACACAGTGTGCACCCACATACATCCAAGCCACTGTTCTCAGTCTTCTTTTGCTATCTATGACTCACTCATTCAGCTTTAGTAGGCAAGATTTCTCAGATTACTGGAGATTACTATAACAACCTCTTGAAAAAGCTAACCATTATAGTTTGATTATGAGTGGAACACATTTATGTGGCAGTGGGTGTAGATTAATATTGTTCACTTCTGTCCGAGAACTTGGATGAACAGGATTGGAGGAGATACATGAAATAAAATGAAAACCTTTGCTTTGAAGGAAAGACCCTAAAAGGATTAATAAAAAAAATAATCAGAGGAAGGATACCCAGGACATAAAACTGTCACTGTAATGATCATACCAAAAGAAACCACAGTGATGAGCCTCTGATTCTTCCTTGTCTTCTCATTAAAACTAAGCATACTGATCTAGGGTTTTTTGGCAAACGACTTTGCTTTTTGCAGGCTTTAACTTCAATGAACACAGTTTGAGTATAAAACGCAACGTCAAAAGGGGTGGGGGAGCAAGATCAGAAGATGGTGAGACTTACTTGAACCTGCCTTGGCAGTGCTGACACTGGTCTCCAACCCAGCCTTGGTCACAGAGGCAGGTGGAATTCACACAGCGGCCCGAGAAACAGGAGGTTCTTTCACAGGGTTTAGACTGGAAGACTTGGGCATACAGCACCAGATACAGTAATCCATAGAAAAGCAGCCAGTTGTTCATATCTAGAACGGTAGAGAAGCAGCAGGAGTAGCAAGAAAAAGGTCTCCAGGCTCCAGAGATCACAGGAGGGCCTCCCATCCTGCGCAAGACTTTCCTGAAAGGATCCAGCATCTTTGCCACAGAAAATATCCACAACTGACTCTCAGAAGAGCCTGGATTGGGGGTGGGGGAAGAGATTAACCCCGTTCCTTGTGCAGCTCTAACAAGGATGAAAACAATCCCCACCACTCCGTGCACATCACCCAGGTCAGAAAGAGCCCGAGTTTAATACGGATGAGAAAGAAAGCAGAGTAGGTCCTCCAAGAAACACGCCGGCTAAAAAAAATGTGTCTTGAAGAAAATTAGATAATTCAGTTGGAATATAAAATAGGCAATCCCCCCGCCTCCCAATCCTGCTTCCAGCCGCCCTTCACGCGCTTCTCACAACGCCTGTTTATCCCTTAAGTAAAACGCCAGTAGCAGAAGCAGCCTTCCCGCCTCTTCTTCCTCTTCGTCCTCAGGGCTCATTGCTCCCGTCTTCCATGAACAGAGGACTCTCCTGACCTTGCAGCTTCCCCTCACAACATGCCCCAGCCCAACCCACCTAGGATAATATAGCCCCTCCTTCGCCCCCCCTCCAATATATCTCTTTGTAACTCGGCCTCTTTCAGCTGCAAGAGCCAGGCAAGGATGGCAGTGGAAGGGATGCTTCCTCTTCCAGACAGGCGGGCACTGAGAGAAGCGCCTCAGGATTTCCTCAGAACCTTTCCAGCATCCCACACACCAAATGGGCCCAAACTCCTCTTTCCCCGCCTCGTCCCCCAAAATGGGGGGGGGAGCGGACGAAGAGTTAAAAGCCCTCTCCTGTCCCAGCTGACAGTTTGAAAGCAGCCATTTTTAAAGGGCTAATTGTAATCTGCTTTCAGAGAGTGGCGGCTGCTGGGGTTGAATCCCTCCTCTTCCTTCTTCCCTCTCCCGCTCCGACGGGTCTATTTAGATCCGTCCCTCTCTTTTCACTGCCAGGCTCCTCCTCAGTCAGTATGAAAGGCGGCGGCTCTCGGGAGGCATCCCCGCGGTCAAACGACTCAATCACCACTTCATGTCCCTCGTTGCTGGAGCAACTGCACTGAGAAGGATCGAGGCTCAGAGCCCCTTCCACCTCTGGCCACCGCTGGAAGTAAAGGGGAGGCGCAGATTGTTTCCCTCCCACCCTTTCCGAAAGTTCCTGTCCCAGCCGCCCCAGAATGAATCCTTTTGCACTGTCGGTCTCAAGAGGAGGACGAATGCCTCTCCTCCGTCTTTTGCGTGGGAGCAGAAGGAGCTAGCATTGCAACGTCGTGTATCTATCCTGCGGCTGCTTCAACCTTCACTCCAGCTTCGCAGGGAAGCTCTAGAGAAACTACCACACAAAGAAGAGCTGAGCATGTGCAGCACTGAAGCCCCCTTAAAGGCGCAGCGCGTTGCTCCATTGCATCACTTCTGAGCGTGACACGAAAGGAGGAGAGAGCGCGCGCAAAACCGCTACTTGAGCAAGGGAAGGGGACGGTCGCTTTTCCGCATGGAACGAGAAAGCTTGTCATCTTTTCCACCATTGAGAAAGTTCCTGAACTTCTTTTACACAAAAGAAGAAGAGACAAGACTGGGAGCTTTTCCAGAAATATTTTGCAATCGCTGTGGCTGAGGATAACAAAATCAAAACAAAAACAGGAGGGGGGAAAACAGCAGCAACAGAATTGTTTAATTGTTTGGGTGATCTGTCAGTTCTTTGTAGCTACCATCTTTTTTTCTGATATGGCTCCTGTGCATTTAAGAGCTACATTCAACAGGCAGCACTTACACATAGTATTGCTACATCTTCATAACAAGCAGACATTCAAGAGTGCCAGTGTAGACTTCAACTCTTGAACTCCTACATTGTATGATGATGTTAAATGAAGGCACAGTAGCCATTCTACACCAAAAAAACCTGGCAGCTGTAGAACCTTTTGCCATTCTGTTTCTGATCTGTTATAATCTGAATGACAATTGACAATTTGAATCAGACTAAACAATGATCAGGTCGCATACATGACATTTCAAATGCAAGAACTTTCAAGAGCTACACATTTTTGAACAAAACTGCTTATTCTCAGAGTCTGACAAATACATTCATGTTAAAACAAGTCAGGATGTAACATTTACATATACAGTTCTTAACACTGCACGGATGGTAGCCCATGCTAGTGCCCATTCCCACCCCACACTGAGTAAGGGGGATGCCTTTTCAAGTGTGCTCAAATAATATAGAGATAGCATGTATATGAGTGGAGACTGCAAACTCTCTGCTTCGCTTTCTAGAAGTTTTCCTGCAAGAGTTAACTATCCTGATGGATGACCTTTATTGGGAGAATGACAGGGGGAGTGCAAACCTGTTATTCTTACTTGATCTCTCAGCAGCTATTGATTCCATTGCCCATGGAATTCTAAGCCAACTTGGTGAGATGGTTATTGGAAGCACTGTTTTACAGTGGTTCCAGTCCTATCTCTGGGGTCAGTTTCAGAGAATAGCATTGGCTGATTGTCTTTTAGTCCCCTGGCAGTTGTACTATAAGGTGCATCAGGGCACCGTCTGTCCCCAGTGCTGTTTTACATCTATATGAAGCCCTTGGGAGTGGTGATCAGAAGATGTGGGATGAAATGTCATAAAAGCCAGCTTTATTTCTCTGTAGCATCTGAATCTGGGGAGACCGTGCAAACCCTGGACCAGTGCCTGGACTCAGTGGTGAGGCTGGATAAGGCCTAATAAACTGATTCTGAATCATAGCAAGACAGAGACACTGTGGGCTGGTGGTTCCTGAGTCTGGATAAGACAGCTGTGGCCATTTCCAGACTGGGACAGCCTGACCACTGTTGTCCATGCACTGGTAACCTCCAGGGTGCATTACTGTAATGCACTCTATGTGGAGCTGCCCTTGAGATTGGTCCAGAAGCTGCAGCTGGTGCAAAATGCAGTGACACGACTGCTCACTGCGGCAGGATATCACCAACATGTTACCCCTCTGCTGAAAGAATTGCACTGGCTGCCCATGAACTGCTAGACCAAGTTCAAGGTGATAGTTTTGGTGTACAAAGTCCCATACAACTTGTGTCCAGGATAACCGAAAGACCATCTTACCCTCTATAGTCAGTTGATCACTACACTCTGCAGGCGATGACCTCCTGCAGATACCATCTTATTAGAAGGTCCATTCTGCACAACATAAGAAGCAGATCTTTAGTCTTTTGGCACCTACCCTTTGGAATTTGTTCTCTTTAAATATCAGACAGGCGCCGTCTCTATTATCTTTTCGTCACCTACTGAAGACCTCTTTCAACAAGCCTTTTAAGTAGAGACTTTATCCCAGTTTGCATCTGTTTTGGAATTGCTTTTTAAGATTTGTTTAAAAGTTCTTTTAAATATGTTTTATTTTTACAAATGTTGGGCCACCAACAAACAAGGAAGAAGTAGTTGTAGACTGGCAAAACCACAACCTATGCAGAAGAATATAAAAAACATAGCAAGGAAAGGTGTAAGCCCCCTCCCCACCCCATAGAAAACTGAACATGCATTCTGTACTCAAATTGCTGTAGATCCTGGCTACTTGAGTAAGAGCTCAAGTGTAAGCCTTCACTCTGCTCCATTAGAAATTGCCCTGCTGGAGGTAAGGCCTCTACACAGCTGTTGCCATGATCACTTTCACCCCTTCCAGGTGACAAAGAAGCAGGTAAAATGAGGTGAAACTGTTGTTGGAAAAGGCAGATATTGCATGTTCTCTTTAAGGGATATTTGGGGACTATCCCATGTACTTGTTTTACCATGATGTAACTTCCTAATGGGTGAGGTTACTTACCTGACTTCCTCCTCCTTTGTCCTGGGAGATTTTTGAATATTCTCCATTGCTGATCTATCCACCATTGAGAGAGGCTGCATGGCACAGATGCTCTCTCTGAGAGCATCAATACTAAACCACTAAAATGAACTGAGACTCCTATTTTCTTTCATCTAAGCTAAAGCCTATGTTTCTGAACATATGAAGAATTCGTGAGTAAATGTTTTATCTTTTACCTAAGAAGGTTGTGTCTGTTGTTATTTATATAGAGAAAGGTGGGCCTGGTTTACATTCTCATTCTGCTGCTTGTATTTTTATATCTCTGCTAAGAAATAGGACCAACCAAATTAGTTCCTATTTATCTCTGGTATTTTTATAATACCGAATAGGTTATGTTGCCCAGAAATAGTTGAGAATTAAACCAGATTTTTTGGGTTTTATTTTAAGTATTTTTTGGCGTATTTTGTTTTCCCCCTTTGCTCTGTATCAGGCACCAGCTTTAAGAGAGACCATTTTTGCTGCTGTTACTTCCTTGAGTTGTTTTAGCATAACAAAAGCTCCTCTCACACCAGGAAGCATGTATCAGCAAGGCAATAGAGGTTTTTCAAGAAGAATGCCTGAACTATCTGCTGCTAACTTTGACCAGTGGAGGAGCAGAATCAGGATTATTTTAGCTGCAGAGAAAGCTCTATGCTGTATCGAAAAACCTAAACCAGAAGGGAATGACCAAGAAGCTAGCATTTGGGAAGACAAAGATTCTCTTGCAAAAGCTATAATACGTATTTGATTCTCTGAACAATGATCAGCTTGTTTATGTGAATTAGTATAAATCTGCCTCGGAGATGCTAGACAAACAGATAGCTTTTGGACTTCAAAGTTTTAGATGTCAGACAATGTTGATTCAAGAGATAGTGAATTTAAAATTGCAGACAAAGGAAAATTGTGAAAAACATATCACTTCCTTGTTGCTTATTTTCAACAAATTGAAATTAGCTGGACTTGATTTTAATCACCAACAGAAATTGGGTTTTCTTTTGGGATCTCTTGGAAAGAAATTTGATCCTTTTATTTCTCTTTTAAACCACAATCCTGAGATTCAGTTTGAGGAAGCTCTTGTGAAATTAAGAGAGGAATTAAGAGACTCAAATGATAATGGATCAAATTGCATGGCTAGCATAGATAAAGGGAAGGGAAAAGCCCCTCCCAAGAGCCAATCACAATGCTGTTTTTCATGTGGGAGGTGCAGTCACCTGGCTAGGGACTGTGACTCACCCAAAAGGTCAACAGCCAATGGTAGCTCTCCAAGTTTTAAACCAAGAGAACAAAGGCAGCATGCTTTCTCAAAGGAAAAGCAGGAACCTCAGAGAGGAAGAAATTTCCTTTTAACTCATAAGAGTCTTGTTGCTAATAATTATAAGCAAAAATCAAACAATTGGATTTTAGACAGTGGATGTACAAACCACAGTTGTTATAATGAAGATTTATTTGATGAAATAAACAGGGAAGGAAGGAAGGAAGAATCCAGACTGCCAATGGTCAATATATGAACATTAATGGATCTGGATCCATTGCTCTTCGGTGCAAGGTATCCAATCAAACCATAGTAAATGTGGCAGATCATGTTTTATATGTCCCAGACTTAAATTGCAATATGCTGAGCGTCTCAGCTTTAGACAAGAAAGGATTTGCAATACATTTCCAGGATGGAAAGTGTACAGTGACCAAAGATGATGAATTGCTTGCACTAGCTTATGAAAATGATGGTGTTTATGAACTGAGTCTTACAGCTGAACAAGCAAACACAGCCATGGTGGACAAGGAAGAGACCAGCCTAGAACTTTGGCACAGGCGACTGGGACATCGTGATCCAAAGGCGATCCTACAGCTACAAAAGCAGAATCTTGCCACAGGTATCAAGGTAAACCAACAGAACCATGATAATGCAAGCAGGTGCGTAGATTGCATTGAGGAAAAGGGTGTTAGGCCCTCATTTCCACCAACGACTGAAAAGAGAAGCACCAAGGTGCTAGATCTCATACACAGTGACCTCTGTGGACCATTTAATGTACCCTCACTTGGGCAGAATAGATATGTTCTAATTTTTGTGGATGATTTTTCAAGGTACTGTGTGACTTACTTATTTAAGGACAAGAGTCAAACGCATGAGATGCTGAAGAAATACATCTCCATGGTGAGCACAAAATTTGAAAGGAAGCTGAAAGCTCTACAAAGTGACAACGGTTGTGAGTTTGTATCGCACCAAACACAAAGTTTCCTGGAGGAACAAGGCATTTTGCACAGGAGGACTGTCAGTCGTACTCCAGAGCGGAATGGGATTTCTGAAAGGAGACCTAGATCTCTTCTGGAAATGACAAAATGCATGCTTGCTGATGCTGATCTACCCAAAAGGCTGTGGGGTGATGCGATCGTGGCTGCAATGTATATCCAGAACAGATTGCCAACCAAGGGCACCACACACACCCCATTCAAATTGTGGCATGGCAGGATTCCAAACCTGGGACATATCAGAGTGTTTGGAAGCATTGCTTTTGCCTACATAGCAAAACAAAAGAGGCAGAAGCTAGATGCTAGAACAGAACAGACTATTTTGATAGGATATGCTCCTGGTAACAAAGGCTACAGAGTTATGAACCTAAAGACAGGTGAAGTCAGCACAAGACACGTTGTCTACTTCGATGAACGAAGCAGAGCTGACAAAACAGGGACTGTGCTAGATTTCTCAGAAGAGCAAGGACACCATGTCCAATCTCTTATAGATATGCCAGCACCCACATACGAAATACCAGTGACATCACAGATATCTGCACAACCTGGCCCAAGCCTTGAACAAGAGGAAGAGGCAGAGATTGCAGAAAGTGATGATGAAGCTGAGAGAGGTACACACACAGATGAGAATGTTGAGATGACTGGACTGGAAGATGCTGCAGAGCCAGACCAGATCCCAGAACAAGCTCCCAGATCCTCCTCGTGAACCAACAAAGGTGTACCACCTCTACGCCTGTCCTACCTCGCAAAGTCGGTGCTACCCAGAGAACCATCGACCTGGGAGGAGATCAAGCAGATGCCAGCATCCGAGGACGCTCAGTGGAGAAAAGCCGCTCAGGAGGAGATGGATGCACTGCACAAGAATAAGACTTGGACCCTGACAGAACTTCCACCAGGCAAGAAAGCCATAGTATGCAGATGGGTGTTCAAGGTGAAGCAAGATGCAGGAGGAGAAATTGAACGCTACAAGGCAAGACTAGTTGCCAAAGGTTTCCTGCAGAAATATGGAAAGGACTATGATGTCACTTTTGCTCCTGTTGTCCGACACAGCACAATAAGAATGTTACTAAGTGTGGCAGCCTCCAAACAGATGCACGTCAGACACCTCGATGTCAAGACTGCCTTTCTGCATGGAGAAATAACAGAGGAGTTGTACATGCAACAACCTCCAGGTTTCTTTTTTTTTTTACAATAATTTTTATTCAAATTTTCATAAAACATACAAAACAAAATCATAAAACATTCAAAGACAAAAAACAAAACAAAACAAAAATGATTAAACAAAAAAATAAAATATTGACTTCCCATTTGTCACAGATCAAATCAGTTATAGGTCTACAATATATAACAATCCTGTCTCTTAAATTATATTATAAAATCACTTTCCTCCAGTAGTTATCTTAATTAATCATCAAATCTCATAAACATTACTTTATTCTTTCCACAAAAAGTCAAAGAGAGGTTTCAATTCTTTAAGAATTATATCTATCAATTTTTCTCCAAATAAACATGTCAATTAATCCATCTCATCAAAATCTGTTAGGTCCAATAATTTCAATAGCCATTATTCCATTATCCCTATTAATTTCATCTTCCATCTTCAATAGTCCTGTTAAGTCCAGTAATTTCAGTGTCCAATCTTCCATTATCAGTATTCCATAATAATCTTGCTGTCATAGCCATAGTCATATAATAAGAGTCTGATGGGAATTTCCTCTATCCCAAATATTTTCTTGCCATCCATTCTGAATAAGTTGCTGAAGTACTGTTGTAAAGTCATATCTCTGTTCTTCTTTTTTACAAAATGCACTGGCTCATCTCTTGAGAGTTTTTCCATTGTCACATGGCTGCAGTTAATTCCATAGATTTTCACTATATCAAACTCCATCACGTCATTCCAGTCCAGAAGATTATCCAAGCCATTGATAACTTTATCTCTAATATCTTCATTAATTTCTTCAGAGATAACGTTAAATTCCAAACAGTAGATTTTATTTCTAATATCCATAAACTCCAGATCTTTTTCCAATTCCACATTTGTTCCAATCTCCAGGGCTTGTATCTTCCCTTTATTTTTTCTTTTCTCATCTCTGATCTCATTCTCCTCTCTCACAGGATCCCCTATTTCTTTAAACTCCTGCGTCATTTTGCTCAGTTCAATTTTCAGCTCCTTACCGCCCTGTCGCAGGGTTTGTTTCGTTATCTCAATCTCATCCATTATTTTCTGAAACATAATTACTTCCAGATTCTCAGCCACTTTCTTGATTGCCATTTTTAAAACCACGAAAACAAAGCAAAACAGAAGTAAAGAAGAACCACTTCTTATTTCAGCAACAATTGGGTTAATATTCCAGGCTTGATGACATCACAGTATAAACAGAGCAGCCTGCCTTATCTCTCTATGTTCAAGAATACAAAACAAATTTGGTTCCCAGCATCAAAACAGTTAGTGGCGTCGTGAAGAAGCAGATTCGTCGAAATAAAATAGACCAAAAAGAGAATAGTCCCAGACAATATAACATTCCTCGGAATAGAAATCCCTCTTCTGTTTATATCTTTAGGATGCACTTCCAGGACAGCTTTTTGCAACAGAAACAGAGATAAGCTGTTAATTTCGTGAATAACAGAGAAGAGTTATAGCTCACCCAGAAGTACTTCAAAGCCGATCAATCTGACAAATCTCCTTTTGCTGCAACAATTTAAACCAAGTAAGAAAAATAATAGAAAGAAGGGTGCTTGCCTGTTAGTCGGTTTTCTCTTTGAAGAAAAGATAAACAGATAGAGCAAAAGTTTGGAAGTCCGTCCGGCATTGTTGGCTGGACCTTTTCTCATAAATTAATGAAATCCAGTCCTCCCAACAAAAACAGGCTTTTGAGGTTGATCTCTACGTTTCTCCGTGCCCGGGAGAAATTTCATCAGTCAAAAAAAAATGTTCTGACTGATTTATATCTGAATAAGCTTCTTTTGAGGCGGGAGCCCGTCTCAAAAGCAGGCACAAGCGAAGTCACCCTTCCCGGAAGTCAACAACCTCCAGGTTTCGTGAACCAAAAGCAAGCACATCTTGTATACAAGCTTAAAAAGGGCCTGTATGGACTCAAGCAAGCTGCAAGGGCCTGGAACGAGAAACTGGATAAAATGCTCAAGGAGCTAGGCTTCAAGCAAGGTGATATAGACCAATGCCTGTACACCAGAAGCAAAGATGGACATTTGACATATATTCTGATTTATGTCGATGACTTGATCGTGGCGACTCAAAGAGATCAAGACTACAGAGAAGTTGTACATCATTTGAACAAAGAAGTTGAAATCAAAGAGCTAGGCACTGCAACATACTACCTAAGCATCCAGATTGAAAGGGAAGCAGATGGCTCCTACCTACTCAACCAAAAACAAAAGATTGTTGATCTTTCGGAGACTCGAGAACTCAAGGATGCCTATCCTGTAGCAATGCCTATGGCAACAGACTCTCTTAAAGACAATGATGTAGGTGAACCTTTACCAAATAATAACAAGTACAGAACAGCAATAGGGAAGTTTTTGTACTTGACCACAAACACCAGACCTGACATAGCAAGTGCAGTAGGGATCCTATGTAGGAAAACTAGCACACCCACACAAAAGGACTGGATTGCTGTCAAAAGGGTGGCTAGATACTTGAAAGGGACTATGGACTTTAAACTGAGATTGCCAGCTAATAGTAATCCAAAGCTTGTGTGTTACACTGATGCTGACTGGGCTGGAGATACCTCAGACTCCAAGTTAATGAGTGGCTTTCTGTTTATGTATGGAGATGGACCTATCTCCTGGGCTAGTCACAAGCAAGACATAATAGCATTTTCTTCCAAATGCTTCCAAATTCTTCCAAGCTATACAGGAAGTGGATTGGACTGTGAAAGACCAATCCAAATTGTGTTTGCATTTTGACAGATGTGTAGGGCAGTTCAATATCTCAGAGAGGAGGTCAGGTCTCCTGCTCCCCTGGTGCATTCACTATAGTTGCCCAATTTTTCTGCTTTTAAAAGTTTGATAGAAATATCTGTGGGCTATAGGTACGCTCTTAAACCGCAAGGTTTTTTGCCTATTAGAGAATTTCTTTGCTTTTTAATCTGGGAGGTAAGAAATGGGATCCTGTGCAAGTTTACTGAGAATGGATTGACCATTTGCATGCTTATTGAGTTCAGTGGGATTTACTCCCCTGCAATCATGCTTAGGATAGGTGAAACTGACCACACAGGATGGGGAGGGGAGGAGGAGGAAGAGGGAGGGGAGGAAGGGCAGAGGAGAGAAGGGGGATGGGAGTGAGCAGGAGGGGGAGGGGAGGAGAAGGAGAGGTTTGATCATTTGCATGTTTATTGAGTTCAGTGGGATTTCCTCCTGTGCAATCATGCTTAGGATAGGTAAAACTGACCAGGGGGAGGGAGGGGGGCTGGAGTGGTCAGGGGAGGAGGAAGAGGGGAGGGGAGGAGGAATGGAGAGGAGAGGCGAAGGAGGAGAAAGGCAGGTCTGATCATTTGCATGCTTATTGAGTTCAGTGAGATTTACTCCTATGTAATCATGGTTAGGATAGGTAAAACTGACTGAGGGGGAGGGGGAAGGGGAAGGACCGTATTGGTGGGGGGCAAAGGAAGGGGAGGGGATGCCAGGTTTGATCATTTGCATGCTTATAGAGTTCAATGGGATTTACTCCCATGCAATCATGGTTAGGACAGGTAAAACTGACCAAGGGGGAGGGGGAAGGGGAAGGAGAAGGGGAAGGAGCGTATTGGAGGGGGCAAAGGAAGGGGAGGCGATGGCAGGTTTGTTATTTGCATGCTTATAGAGTTCAATGGGATTTACTCCCATGCAATCATGCTTAATATTGGGGAGGAGGAAGGGGAGGGGGAAGGAGAAAGAGGGGATTGGAAGGGGATGGGGATGGGGAGAGAGGGGCAAAGGAAGGGGGAGAGAAGGGGCAAGAGGGAGGGGATGGGGGGAGGAGAAGTGAGAGTGGGTTTGATCATTTGCATACTTTTTTAGTTCAATGGGATTTATTTCTCCTCCGGGTACCAACCCATCAGGAAGCCCGGAGGACAGTTACTCGATCTAGGGCCTTTTCTGTAGTGGCCCCCGAACTGTGGAATAGCCTCCCCGAAGAAGTACGCCTGGCGCCGACACTTCTATCTTTTCGGCGCCAGGTTAAGACCTGGCTATGCTCCCAGGCATTTTAATGCGTTTAATGTTACAATTTTAAATCTCTTTGTTTACTGTTATTTATTGTGATATTTTGTATTTTTGTATTTTTAATCTTTTGTACACCGCCCAGAGAGCTACTCGCTATGGGCGGTTTAAAAATGAAACAAATAAATAAATAAATTTCTGTGCAATCATGTTTGAAAATGGAAATGGACTGCCTTCAAGTCGATCCTGACTTATGGCAACCCTATGAATAGGGTTTTTATGGTAAACGGTATTCAGAGGTGGTTTTACCATTGCCTTCCTCAGAGGCTGAGAGGCAGTGACTGGCCCAAGGTCACCCAGTGAGCGTCATTGCTGTGTGGGGATTCAAACCCTGGTCTCCCAGGTCGTAGTTCAACACTGACTCAGGGGAGGGGCAGGGAGGGGAGGAGATTGGGTGGGTGGGCACTGGGCAGAGGAGATGCCCCTTTCCATTCCAAAAGGAAACACTGTGAACAGTACCATTGCTTTCCGGTGTTTCCCCCACCTTTTTATTCTACAGCAGGTACATGTAGCCTCCCACCCAAATTTAAAGCACAGTTGCCCCTGGCGACTTCCACACCAGACCTTTATTTCACTTTGGACAGTCATGGCATCTCTCAAAGAATCCTGGGAAGTGTAGTTAGTGAAGGGTGCTGAGAGTTGCTAGGAGACGCCCTGTTCCCCTCACAGACCTTAAATCAGAGTGGCTGACTGTTAAACCAGTCTGGCCACTGGAGCTCTGTCAGTGGAACAGGAGTTTCCTCTCAGCATCCTTCACAAACTACACTTTCCAGGATTCTTTGGGGGAAGCCATGACTGTCTCATGTGAAATCAAAGTCTGGTGTGGGTGTGGCCCCCTGATTAGCCAAGCCAAGCAGCTGTGAGTCTGGCTTTTAGAACGCTGGCAGTTGGTTCTTACTGAGCATGCCTGACACTATCATTGAGTTCAAGCCAAAATTTCTTAAATTAATTAAACATCAGCCAGGCATTTTTATAACTTTTAAACTGCAGAAAATGAAGGTCAGAGTATGGGGCAAGGTCAGTAATAGGATTACAGGTACTCTGTGAATATGGCAGATTTTTAATGAATTTCAACAGATTATGAGAACTCTGACAGAAAAAAGTCCCAAAGGGCTCTGGGGGGGGGGGGTTCTCGCTTTTTAGATTTTGAACTCTTGATTTTCTCTGACTATTTTGTGTATCGCCATGAAAATTTAGAGGGGTGTTAAGCAAGAGTTTCTGAGTTCAGGACTATAATTTTTGTAAGGTTTGTTTTGAAATGAGTTTATGGGAAGCATCAGAATGGCATGGGGGTGTTTCAATTTAACATTGCGGAATGTGAAAAATCCACGCTGGCTATAGTATACAGCCACTCTTGTGGCTGTATAATAAAAATCAATCAGCTAATTTCTAATAAAATTCAGGGTCAATAAAATAATACATTTATTTAATTTCAAACCAACCAATTTTTCACAATAGCGCAAAGTTTGAAGTTACACAGATATCTTTCAGATATTGAAAGGCAACTTTCTTGCTCTGCAAATTGACACAGAACCTCCTCAATCTGTATGTTCAAGAAACAAGGTTTAAACAGGCTGCAATGCATTTTTCTTGGTGACGGTATAATGGCAAACCTTTGTGTGCCAAATTGTTATATGTATGCAGCCTGTTCTTCTGTATTCTTACTAAAGAGTAAAAATACAGTGCTCCATAACAGGTGTGAGCAAGATTAGAGTCTTAAGATGGTTCTGGAGGATATTCTTACAGACTCAGGATGTCTTTTAATCTCATGATTGGGGAAGCCATGGGGAGAGGGATGATCTGGACATGAAGGGATGATGGGAGGAACTTTTTCCTCTATGCCATTTTCACTCTGAAGATCCCCCTTGAAGATGCTGTTTGCCCTTGGCAATCTTGTATCAGGTGTTTTTATTTAAAAATATAATATCAATACAATAGAGCCAAAAACAAAAAAATGCATTTCCTCTTTCTCTCCTTATAATTAATTTTAATCCCATGACAGTAAGATACATAGGGATAATTATAATAATTTATACATTAATATGACAATATAAATCAATATATTAAACTAAAAAGTTGTAAGTATGAAAGGAAAGGAACAGGGGAGGAATGATATCTTAAATTATATTTGCCCCCCTGGGCTCCTGCTGGGAAGAAGGGTAGGATATAAATCAAATAATAAATAAATAAATTCATCCCCTCCAAAATAGGGGCATACTGTATTGTTCCAATACTGAATGAAAAAGCCTCATTTCTCAATAAATACATTTTTTTGCTATCTCCTTCTCTAATTCTTATCATATTAGGGTGCAGTCCAAACCTTCACACACATCCCAGCAGGGCCTTATGCAGCACTAGGGCTACCACCACATCTGCAGCTCTGCTGCTCATGGTGGAAGGGAGGGCAGTAAGATTACTACACCATACTGAAGCTGACGTAGTAAACAGGCATGGACTGGATTCTATGCCACTGCACAACTGCTTTGGTTGCTCCCAGGCTGGCTCAGCCCCACCATTTCCGCACTTCCCCAATGCCCTGTTTTTGGGCTTTTTGCTGTCTGCCACCAACAGGGATCTTGCTAGTAGCTGGCTGGCCAACTTGCCTGCACATTCAGCTTACCCAAACAGCCAGGTGCAGCAATATCTCTACCTGCTCCAGCTCCCTGTTTCCTGCCGGTGTGTGTGTGTGGATTGTTCCAAGTTTGACTGAATACATCAGATCCCAAATTTTATCAGTCGTTTATGGAGAGCAGCTTTACTTTTTCTCCAGTTCTGACTGATAGACAGTTGGGTTGCTACTGAGAAATAAGTTACCATTTCCACATCTTCAGCTAGCACGTTGCCCTTTAAAAGTCCAAATAGGATAACCGATGGATCAAGCAGTAGATCATTACCTATGCTTTTCTAGATTTTGTCACAAGATACCTAAAGCTGCTTAATTTTAGGACAAGTCCAAATTGGGAAGGAACTTCCACAACACATAGTAAGCTGAAGTGTTGTATACATGCTGATGACTAGAAGTTGGAAGCAGGGTATTTCCCTTTCTTCGTTGAACCTGTAATTTGTCTTATAACAAAGACTAGCATAGAGCCTGGGTGGGGAAACATTTGCAGCCCAAGGGTCGCATTCCCTCCTGGGCAATCATCCTAGGGCCACGTGCCAGTGGTGGGAGGAGCCAGCAACAAAAGTAGGCAGAGCAACTAATGTAAATTTTACCTTCGTACAGCTAACTGCTTTCTACACACACACACAGCTCTCTCCTGCCCCATCCAGACCAGCAAGAGGCATTTTGGATTTCAAGTACACATTCCAGCCCAGCAAAAACACTCAGGATGCAAAGCAGGGCCAGTGAGGGGAGTGGCCTGTCAAGCAGGGGAGTGGCCTGGGGAGGGTTCCAAGAGCCAGATAGAGCGGTCTGCAGGGCCATATTTGGCCCCTGGACCTGCGGTTTCACATTCCTAGCATTGTGCAAGTCATGGAACAGAAGGGACAGAATGTTGTTCTGTGGAAATCCCACTTTTACATCAAATTGGGAAAGAGGACTTGTAGTGACATCTATTTACGTGGAAAGAGAGGTCAAATATAGATGAAATGTAAGCAGTAGCAGAAGAACAATATAATCCTTCTAGATTTTTATTTCATCTTTCATATATTTTTCTTTCATATCCTCTGCCTATATATGAGCAACTGTGCCAGTTTAAATATGTTTAATCTAATTATGATAAAGAGATTCAATGAAAGCCCAAAGAATCTATAAAACAGAGCATTTCATGTTGTACAAATAGAATGCTAATGCAAATGAAGGAACAGTAACTTCTGCTATTTATTCTCTTTGCTTTTCTGTATATATTGTATTACTGCCATGCTATAAATGAAAAAAGCTGTAATTGTAATTATATTGAGATAACTAGAGTATTGTATTGAAATTATATTTTTATTATAAATTTCCTTTTTTGTGAATATGTATATATACTGCAAGACTGAAATCTATGCAATACACACTGATGAATGCAAATGAAGAAACATGAAACTTTTTACTATTCTGTGTCACATAAAATCATTAGGGACATCAGAATCCTGGATTGTGTGGGATTTGTAAATGCCAATGTGGTTGAATTATGCTAATATACTGATTAACTTTTATGTCACCTGAAGTTATATGGCATGCCTGAGTGAAGGCGAATCTATCAATGTGTTACCTTTACTTGTACAATGGTTAAGCAATCCCCCTTCTCCTTGGATGTGGTATTTCACATTCTGAATATTTTCTTTCTCAAGTTATCACCATGAAAACCATCTGCATTTTTTAAAGTGGCTCACATCCTTAATAGAATTTCCTATGAAAGCAAAACTAAATGTGAATAGCTTTATTCAGAGAGCAAATGGGGGAGAGAGACTTCTCACAATTAGAGAATATTTTTATGCAGTTAGAGGAGAAATATTAGAAGATTATATTATAAAAACCTTCCAGGCTGTGCTTCCAGTATATAGGATGATATCACTGCAAAGCAGTTTTCAGAAGCGCAAAAGTATAAAATATTCACTCAAGAGAGGCCCATGCATTCTTTATTTGAATGCAATCAAACACATTCTAAAACTGCAATCCTTGTCCCACTTACTTTGGAGTAAGCCCCATTGAATTCAATTGGACTTATTTTTGAGTAGACAAGGTTAGGATTGTATTACTTGGGAATAAGTCCCATTGAACTCACTGAGACTAACTTCTGAGTAGGTAAGAATAGGATTGTGCTGTTACATAGCATCTTCCATATTAATGGACGGAAGGGGCAGTTTAGACTTCCACCAGTGGAGAGGAACACTACTAGTCTGGGGCATCAACCTTGGCAGAGGCCCCAGATTCACCCAATTGAGGAGAAAGCTCCCACTGGTGGTAGCCAGCTGTTAGCCCACAAATGGGGCATTTGGGAAATATCAGTGTGGGCCACCAGAGGCTACATCCCCAAGAAGCCCATTCCTTGAGCTTCTCAGCTGCACCAACCTAGAGCAGACATAGAGGAAAACAAGACAGACCACCTTCCCACCACCTTCCGCCCTGGCAAAATTGTTCTGCCTATCAAGCATATTCGACTCCTGAGCTCAGTAACCCCAGGTCAGCTGGATCAAACTCATATCTGGCAGATGATTTCCTGTGCAAATATTAAATACTTTATCCACTCTTGACAGAAGAAATATGTTCCTAGATCATATATTTCAGAATTCAAGTCAGATACAGTAAATATCATGCCATGATTTCGTTTAAAGCAATTCCAAAACAAAACAAAAAAGATATCCTTTATGAACCCCATTTTCCCATTTGAATAATATATTTATTTAGATGCATAACCCATTCTATCCATCAGATGCATGGCAGGTGAGTCAAAAATATTAGGATATGAATACGACAGAGGAAATGTCATAAATGATGTCAATTACAATTCAGCCCCTTCAAGATCTATTTCCTTGGGTTAGAAAGGAGAAAAATAATGTCCTAAAATAAAAGTTTGGGATATTGTAGATGAATCTGTTATAATCACAACCCATGCCACACCTATGAATTCTATCACATTTGGCCTATTGGTGGTGTACAATTGAAACAAAAGACACTTTATAAAGCTGGAAAGAGTGCAGCACATTCACTCAAAATGGAACAATACAGAGAAGATTAGCATGGCCTCTGCACAAGGATGATATGCAAAATTTTGGAGCATGCCATATTTTAGTTTGGGGGAGGCTGTAGCTCAGTGGCAGAGCATTTTATTTGCATGCAGAACATCGCAGATTCAATCTCCAGCATTTCCAAGTGGAGCTGGGAAAGATTCCTGTCTGAAATCCTGGAGATCTGCTGCCAGTCAGTCTAGATCAGCCTCTCCCAACCAGTGTGCCTCCAGATGTTGTTGGACCACAACTCCCATCAGCCTCAGCTAGCATTGCGAATGGTCAGGAAGATGGAAGTTGTAGTCCAACAACATCTGGAGGCACACTGGTTGGAAAAGGCTGGTCTAGATAATACTAAGTTAGATGGACCATGATGTGACTCAATATAAAGTAGCTTCCTGTGTTTAGGGTGGGGATAGGGCTTTCATTGACTCTTTGCTCACCATTCTAAGGACTGAACCCACAACACCTAATAGCAGGGCAGCCTTACAGCAGGTATGAACTGAATCATGGGCCTTTCCCATTGCTTTTGGAGGGAAGGTAGGTGGAGCTGTGTGTGGTGTTGGAGGAGAGCTTTGCAGATACCGTGGACCGTGAAAAAGACAAATAATTGGGTGTTAGAACAAATTAAACCAGAACTATCACTAGAAGCTAAAATGATGAAACTGAGGTTATCATACTTTGGACACATAATGAGAAGACATGATTCGTTAGAAAAGACAATAATGCTGCGAAAAACAGAAGGGAGTAGAAAAAGAGGAAGACCAAACAAGAGACGGATTGATTTCATAAAGGAAGACACAGACCTGAACTTACAAGATCTGAACAGGGTGGTTTATAACAGATGCTATTGGAGGTCGCTGATTCATAGGGTCGCCATAAGTCATAATCGACTTGAAGGCACATAACGACGACAACAAAGCTATCAAAAGGAAGATAAAATTGCCATGAAATCCATGCCATGGGTAAATTTTGTTGTTTGTGGGACTGAAGCACAGCAACATGAAATTCACCTCTATCTACTTTTCACATTATAGTTACGTAGCTTTTGGTGTAAGCAGGAAAGCAAAGGTGAAAAACTGATTGACAGTACTGCGTCTAGCTATCCGAAAAGGTAGATTAAAATCAAGAAATATCATGTCTCAGCAGAGAAATGCTATGACATTAATTGTACCACATATTCAGAAAAAAACCTCTGACATGCTTGCAAATTTGCCTCAAATTGGAATGTTTCCAAGTACAAGGTTTTGACTTGGAAGTAAAAGAAACATTTATAAAGTTTCCTCATCAGTTTTGTAATGTTTTTGCTTTCACTTGGAACTTTAAAGTATTCTATTTGTTTGTCTGTTTGTTTGTTTGCTTATTTATTTAATATTTGAATTCCAACATTACAAGGGATGCTGAGGCAGATCATAAAAATATTTTTTTTAAACCAAAAAAATTATAAATGAGACATATCATTAACACATCCATCTGTCATATCTTTCCTAAATATACAAAAAGCCTATTCAAAGGTCTGGAGGAAGATAACTGTCTTCATCTGGCTGATACTGGAAAGCAGAGGGTGGGTGCCCTCGGGTGGGTTATGGATCACCTGATCTCATCTCACGCTGGGACTATAAGAAGAGCTTCCCCAATTGACCTCAAAGTCTGAGCATAACAATATGCAGAGAGGAGTTCTTTCAGGTAACTGGGTCCTAAGCCATTGTGTGCTTTATACATCAAAACTAGCACCTCAGACTGGGGCTGGTGACAAATTGGCAGCCAGTATAGATCTTTGAGGAGCAGTGTTATATGGATCTGTGCAGACATGCCAATGTACACTCTGGCTGTTGCATCTTGCACCAGCTGCAGTATCCAGATGCCTTCAATGGCAGCTCCACATAGAGCAAATTGCAATAGTCCAAATGTTACTAGAATATGGGATCACTGTGGTCAAGCTATCCCAGTCTGCAAATGGCACTTGGCACCACTTAAATTACCTGGGCCTACAGCCGCAAGGCCAAATGAAGCAGTTTCCCCAGTCTACCTATTATGTATTGTTTGCTCTTATAATTTATATATTTCACTGTATTTTTATATTGTATTCTGCCATATTTATTGTATGTACGTCGCCTAGAGTGGCCATTGGCCAGATAGGCGACACATAAATTAAATTTATTATTATTATTATTATTATTTTATTTTCTACCTGATCCTTCAGGGGGAGTGCAAACCAATTTAGACTACCACTGATCCACAGCACTCAGTCACTTGACAGGATTTATCTTCAGTTTCTCAGCCTTCATCCAACACATTACTGACTCAAGACACTTATCCAACACCTCTGCACTTTTCCTGATTCAGATGCTAAAGAAATGAGTGAGTATTAAATCCTGCTCAGTTCAGCAGGATTCCATGCAGTGGGAATACAACCCTGTTGATTCTCCTTGATCTGTTAGTGACTTTTGATACTCTTCCTGATTCATGAAGGGGTTTGCAAGGAAACCACTGCTAAAACCTCTTTTGCATTGGAATCCCCTGCTAAAAGAAGGAAAAACCCTTTGTTTTAGCAGGGGTTTTCATGCAAATTCCTTCTTGAATCAGGAAGGGGTTGGCTTGGAATCCCCTGATCAAGTCTGTGCAGGAGGATACCAGGATCAATAGTATCAGAAGAGTCTAAGAGATCAAGGAGAATCGACAGGGTTGCACTCCCACTGCCTCTCTCCTGATACAGGTCATCTAGCAGACCAATTAAAGCCATTTTAGTACTGAAACCAGTCCAGAAGCCAGATTGCATCTAACATCCTGATGTGTATATTTCACTTCAGTTCTGGGCTCTGCAGAGTAAAGTATTCCTTGTTATCAAATATATGCCTCATAGTTTAGTGATTTATTTCTCATCTAATTTTGCTAGACATCACTTACCAACAGCCCTCTTAATGAGTGCTTTGAGGGGCTGCGTATCCATTATGCTCTTCAAGAAGCTGAGACAGCAAATTATTTCAAATCCAGGATTTGTTTGGCTTCCATCCAATGCTCAATCAAGTGTTAATATATTTTAAAATCCATCTTTTGCTTAGTATATAAGAGATGCTGAAGCTCACAAATATATGCAAGAACATACACTGAGATAGGCAGAAGATCTCCACAGAAAGTGACCTATGCAGTTATATCCTTTTTTCTAGGAAGGAAGGAATTGTTTTACAATCAGTGCTCAACTTAGCGCAAAAAAGAGCAAATATTGAAGAATTTGGGTAATATGTGTTTTGCAATAGAAAATATTATTAAAATTATTATTTAATATTATTTAATTAAATATTAATATTAAATTTAACATTATTAAATATTATTAAAATATTAAATTCATCTAAATTAAATTCATCTAAATTTGGCCCTCCCATGCCATTTAAAAATATATATATTCATTGAAAAGGGAGGTTCTTTAAATGAAAATCTAAATTTAGGTGGGGGAGTAAAACACTCTCAAAGGAAATATGACAAGAGAAATGGATATACGAATACAAACTATCTCTAAACACTAGACAACAGAGTCTTGTAACCAGGAGGATCTGTCTTTGAATCCCTTGTTTAGCAATGAAGCTCAATGAATGACCTTGGCTCAGTCAGTTTCTCATTTTAATTTACCTCACATGGCTGTTGTGAGGATGATATAATCCTTATATTTGGCATTCTGAGATCCAGAATGATATAAAGGGTGATATAAATCTGATCAATACAATAGATTAGTCATAAATACTCAGGTAAGTACCATCCATCCATTATAACATTACAACTCATACTAGCATCCTCATACTGGCATATTAGAAGAGTTTGTAGTACAAAGTCAAACTATTACAGATGTGCAGACAGTTTTGCAAAAGAAAGAAAGTAAAAACGAGAGCATATCACCAAACTAGATGGTGACAATGAATATAAAAGGCCACATAGTTTATTATAAACATTTTTCTACATTACAATAACAGGAAAAATTTAAAGTCCTATTGTGGGTAGACTTCTGTAATGTCTGTCTGAATGCAAAGTCAGAATTATCTATAAACTTTAAAGACAGAGGCCCATACAGACAAAAATCTTTATGTTATACCAACAATACAGATGTAGCATTGTTTGGGGGAAATGAGCTCTTGAAGTACATAAAATATCGTGGATGATGGCTTAAAAGCAGTATTGTTTTCTATTAATGTAGCCCCTTATCTTCAACAACTAAAAAGTGCAAAGAGAAAAATAATACAAAACTACTGATGTACTGCAATCCCATGTCTATTCACAAATATATCAGTCCCAAGGAAGCCAATGGAATTTACCCATTAATAAATAATAACAGGATTGATCTCATTTTGTTTTGAACATGTTGTTTTCATGTAAGTAAATAATCTTATTAAACAGTAAAATTAATCTTAATTTATTTTTTTAAACCCTTCTATGAATATGTACCTGCTGTGGTCCTTCTTGGTTCCCAGTTGGTCCTGCCTGGGTCCCTAACATTAGAAAGAATGAGGTATCTGCCTCATGCAGCAAATGCTGACAGTAAGGAAATGGTGCTCCTTAAGCTAGATTGGTACCCATGATTGCAGTGGAAGATTCAACTGCCAGTCCAATTATCTTCTGCACATGGAACTGGGATGGAGGTGGTGCCATCTTATCCTTTGGCTCACGTAGCAAAATGTCTTCTACAAACATATGCAGTTACACATAGAATCATAGAATCATAGAGTTGGAAGGGGCCTTGTAGGCCATTGAGTCCAACCCCCTGCTCACAGCAGGAAAGCCACAGCTAGAGCATCTCCCGCAGATAGCTGTCCAGCCTCTGCTTGAAGACATCCAGCGAAGGGGATCCCACCACCTCCCTAGGCAGTCGGTTCCATTGCCGAACTGCCCTTATTGTCAAGAAGTTCCTTCTAATGTCCAATCTGAATTTACGCTCCTGCAACTTAAAACCATTAGACCTAGTCCTACCCTCTGGGGCAGCAGAGAACAAATCTGTACCCTCCTCTATGTGACAGCCCTTCAGGTACTTAAAGAGTGCAATCATGTCACCCCTCAGCCTTCTCTTCACCAGACTGAACATGCCAAGTTCCTTCAACCTTTCCTCATAAGACTTATTCTCCATACCGGCTATCATCCTCGTTGCCCTCTTCTGAACCCGCTCTAACTTGTCTATATCTTTCTTAAAATGAGGCACCCAGAACTGAATGCAGTATTCCAGATGAGGCCTGACTAATGCAGAATATAGTGGGACTATTACTTCCCTCGACCTGGAAACTATAGCTCTGTTTATGCAGCCCAAAACCGCGTTTGCCTTTTTTGCCGCAGCATCACACTGCTGGATCATGTTCAACTTACGATCCACTACAATTCCAAGGTCCTTCTCACACGCACTACTGCTAAGCCGGGTATTTCCCATCCTGTACCCGTGCATTTTGTTTTTGTGGCCTAAATGCAGAATCCTGCATTTGTCTTTATTGAATGTCATTTTATTAATTTCAGCCTAATTTTCTAATCTATCCAGGTCCCTTTGGATTTTATTCCTGTCTTCCATTGTGTTAGCTATCCCTCCCATTTTTGTATCATCCGCAAACTTCATAAGGCTTCCCTCCACCCCATCATCTAAATCATTGATAAAAATGTTGAAGAGTATCGGCCCCAGGACAGAACCCTGTGGCACTCCACTCGAGACCTCCTTCCAGTCCGAAGCAGAGCCACCGACGACCACTCTTTGAGTACGGTTTTCCAACCAGTTGTGAATCCACCTGACAGTATTTCCATGTAGTCCACATCTGACTAGTTTGCTAATCAAAAGGTCGTGGGAGACTTTGTCAAACGCCTTGCTGAAATCTAGATAGATGACATCTACAGCATTTCCACCATCTACTAAGCTAGTGACCCGATCAAAAAAAGAGATGAGATTAGTTTGACAGGATTTTTTCTTGACAAACCCATGCTGGCTCCTTCTAATCACAGCATTGTCATCTAGATAGTTGCCAATGGACTTTTATTATCTGTTCTAATATCTTTCCCGGTATTGAAGTCAGACTGACCGGCCTGTAATTCCCCGGATCTTCTTTTTTACCCTTTTTAAAGAGCAGGACGACGTTTGCTCGCCTCCAATCCTCCGGCACCTCTCCCGTTCTCCAGGATTTCTCAAAGATGATGGCAAGAGGTTCCGAGAGTACATCAGCAAGTTCCTTCAATACTCTGGGATGCAGTTCATCAGGCCCTGGAGATTTGAACTCATTTAGGTTAACTAGGTATTTCCTGACTATCTCCTTATCAATCTCGAACTGCAGTCCCGACCCCTTACTGAGATTGCTACCGATGCAAGGTTGCACACTGTTCCCTTTTTGGGAGAAAACGGAGGCAAAATAGGTGTTGAGCAGTTCTGCTTTTTCCTCGTTATCTGTCAACATTTTGCCATCTTCATTGAGCAGCAGTCCCACCATTTGCTTGGTCTTTCTCTTGCTTCAAACATATCTGAAAAACCCCTTTTTGTTGTTCCTCGCTTCCCTCGTCAGCCTCAGCTCATTCTGGGTTTTAGCTTTCCTTATGCTATTCCTGCAAGCCCGAGCCGCTCGTCAGTACTCTTCCTTGGTGATGCGTCCTTCCTTCCATTCTTTATACATGCTCTTTTTTACTTTTACCTCCTCCACCAGTCTTCCGTGTAGCCACATTGGCTTTTTCCGATGTCTTCCATTTTTCTTCCTGTTTGGAATTGTTTGCGATTGCGCTTTTTGTAATACGTTCTTCATGAACTCCCACGCTTCTTGGGCTCCTTTTTTCTTTAGTCTATCTAGCCATGGGATCCTACCCATCATTTCCCTGAGCTTGCTAAAATCAGCTTTCCTGATTTACACATACTTGTCAGACACAATTAGCTATTCATTTTCCTCTATGGAAAGCTCCCACCATGTCTATTATTTAGCTATCCTATAATTATTATATTAACCAAAACCAGAATCCATCTCTAATGTCTGCTTGTGAGACCTTACGGTAAGAACTGTGCTTTGTTCTGTTTTACCCAGTGATGATGCACAATTCATACACCTATTATATTTGCACAGTGACTGCTAGTGAATTTAATTGCAAAGTTTCCAGAAAGCATGGGGGGGGAATAGTTGTAAAAGTTTTACTAGAAATTGTACTAAATTCGGCCTGACAGACGTGCTGCTGATAATCAACAATCTTTTGAATAGAATCTGAATCATCATTACTTTGAATGAAGAATTTGAAATACGCATCCCCTGATGAAGGCTATATAAGATTAGCCGAAACACGTTGGGCTTTTTTTACAATTTTAATTTACATAAATGGAATAAAACTGTGACTTTTTACTTACGCTTTTTCGTCATTCTGGGCTATCCCCCTCCATTCAACTGTTTCATTGAATGACATCCACTCTCTACCTACCTCTGATATCCTTTGGGGGGGGAATACCCAGCTGAACTTTGTTTTCTGATATCCAACCCAGCTCTTTAAAGCAAGCCATTAATAGGTGAAATTGGCTGCCATAACAACCTATGTTCTTTTTAATTGGTTATATAAGTCACTTTGGGTCACCTGGTGAGAAAAGCAACCCATAAATAAACAACAATAACAACATGAATGGGTCTGGGTGAGCCTCACACAGGACAGTGCTCTGAAGAAATTCTCTATCTGAAGCCCTCTTTGGTCCAAGTCTGGTGTAAAGTCAAAGAACCATAAGAAGGGAGATCAGGCCCTGAAGTTGCTCATCAACTGATAGCACCTGGACAACAGACTGAGCAGGTGCACAAGTCAACTGGTCACAGTCTTCCTGGGTATGGTGAAATGTATTGTATTTCTGTTTAGATTATAGTAATGATTTCTAAATTTGCATCCATACATATAAATTAGCACATATATATTTTTGGAAAGATGTGTCCTTGCTTGACCTCTTTTTTTGGTGATGCACTTCCTCTTTGGGGACACTGCTTCAATGGCCATTATCACATTAGGGGTTTTGCACAGACAACATAGGAATTATCACACCAAAAGTAGAATACTTTGGGGAAATTTCAGAGTCACTCCCTTTCTCTGATTTCTGTGCGTCATACCTGAATCAAATACATGGATTAACATTATGAGTAGATGTGCATTAATAGTTCTCCAAGGGCATGTAATGTAAAAAATCTGTACTCTATAGAAATGTTGCAACTACTTCAGTATGACCAGATTGCTTCTGTGTACGGATTGCTTATGGGCATATTGTACAAATTATTTTGTTCTGTGTCTCTGAATTCAGTAAAATCATTGTGCAGTTTGGTGCCAACAAATACTGGCAAAGTCTATGTGATCAGACATTTCACAGGCATATTCACAGAACAACTCTAATTTAGCTAATTTCTTGACTGGAAATATTCCCTGCTGTTTTATTCCTGGACTTTTTTCTGAACAGAATCTCATCATTGTACCAAACAGAGTGCAGGAGGGTTTTCTTTTCTTTACAGGTAAATTTGTTTCCCTTCAAGAGGAGAATTCATTTGAAAGGGAAACAAAGGGGGAAGGATTTTAAAACCTTCATGCAATGCTAGAGACATACTGAAAGAAAAGACGATCTGCCAGTAGATTTTGCTTTAAAAAAAAAAAAAGACAAAGAGTTTCTTGCAGATTCACCTACGAATACCACATCATACAATTATTAAGTACAAACTTCCTGGAATAACAGAAAAGAGCTGGAAAATAGATGCCCTCTTTCAATTCACCTGAGAATGTAAGACATGTCTTGAAGGCTTACAATACGTTCTTGTTACATTTCATTACATGCAGGCTGACATTTGTGTATAAGGTGTTTATTTTGCAATGAGGGGAAAATATGGCTATGTATTATTTTGCCATAATATTCCCACTGGGCCATTGATCTGTATGCTTTATAACACAGATATATTGGGCTGAAAGACCACATTGTGACTGGCATGGCAATTCCAGCACTTAAAAAACACACATTCATCCTTAATGCACACACAAAGACCCGCCAACTTTAGACATTTTCATACCAGAAACAAAGAGTCAAAATGGCATGGATGCACCCTACCTCATGGTTTCAATGGTACATGAAGATGTAGATTGGAAGCAAGAAAAATTTACATCACTAAGTTGGTTTTACTACATTCTCATCTAGCCAAATCTGTTTTGCTACATGGTGCTAGTATGAAACCAATTCTGACTGAGTTCAAGAAGCAATTGCATCACAATCAGTGATGAACCAAAATCGAGGTGGTGGTGTCATTTTTAAATTGGAAGTGTAAGTGTCTGGTCAGTAGTCCCTAAGATAATGGTTTCCAACAAGAAGTTTCTAAAGCAATATAGTGTTTATCTTTGTTCATATCCATTTGTGAGTCCCAACCCTTATCTAAAAATGAAATAACTCTCCCCAATAGCAATTCAGCCATACTTTCCCCAAATCTCATCACAAACACCCTAGCAATCAATTTTTAATCTTTTTTACAACCATTAATGGGTGTTGTGGGCAGATCTCAAAGTTCATAAATTAGGAGCTATAAAACCAACTGGATTTGAAAGATATCAATACTTATAGCAACCTTTAACAACCTGGTCCTGATTTATAGCCGTGATTTATAGGTATGTCAACAGACAGAAGTACTACAGAAATATTGCCATATCCCTTAGCAACTGCTGAGTTCACTAATTCAACCATATATCTACTGACACAGAGAGGAGCATCTCTTTACAAAGTGCTGTCAAGCTACTTATACTTCCCACCCTTATATGTTTCAGTGATACTACTGTGTCAAACCATTATCTGAACTGCATACAAAATAAAAGGCAACCCCAGACCTCTGTTGCCACTGCTTTGACAAAACCATTCAGCTACTGTTAACCTCATTTCACCTTTATCAATTTCAAATTGGATGTAACAGGCAGGGCCGGCACCAGACGGTGGCCAAGTTGGGCCCTAGGTGAGAGCCCCTCCTTAGGGTGGGTGAGTAGTGCTCCCTTCCACGATCCACGGCAGCATCGGCTCCCGACCCTGCCAAGGATTGCAAGAGGGAGCTCCCAGGAACGCCCCTACTGCCGCGCAGGCCTGCAACACCAGCCTGCATGCCCCACCTACCTCTTCCTTGATGTAAATGCTGCTTGTGCTGTGCTCAAGCCTACCATCAACCAAGATAGTGGCTGAGGTTTCCCTAAGGGGCTGATGCCCGTGACCCCAACTTGGCTGATGCCAGGGATGTGCGCACATAGCACGCACCCGTGCCATCAACCAAGATGGCAGCGGAGGCATCAGCCTCTTAAGGAAACCTCAGCCACTATCTTGGTTGATGGCAGGCATGCATACACAGCACAGGCAGCATTCACCAAGGGAAATGTAGGAAAGTGGAGCATGAACACATATGTGTGTGCCAGGGCCCGGGGCAGGCTGATGCCCAAAGGCCCCAGCATGCCTGGCACTTTGGTCTTAATGTTTTGCACTGACCTAGAAATACACACTTCAGTAATTGGGGGTGTAAAAATCACACCACTACATTACCTTTTGAAGATATAAGATCTCTGCCTGTTGGAGTACTAAGGATTTATTTATTATTTGATTTATATCCTGCCCTTCCTCCCATCGGGAGCCCAGGGCGGCAAATAAAAGCACTAAAAACACTTTAAAATGTCATAAAAACAGACTTTAAAATACATTAAAACACAACATCTTTAAAAACATTTTTTTTGAAAAAGCTTTGAAAACATCTTTTAAAAAAGGTTAAAAAACATATTGTTTTTTAAAAAAAGGTTTAAAAACATATTAAAAAGCAATTCCAACACAAAAGCAGCCTGGGATAAGGTCTCAACTTAAAAGGCTTGTTGAAAGAGGAAGGTGTTCAATAGGCACCGAAAAGATAACAAATGATGCCTGTCTAATATTTAAGGGGAGGGATTTCCACAGAGTGGGTTCCACCACACTAAAGGTCCACTAAAGGATGGACCACCAATACAATTCCTGAGCTCTCTGGAAAAGTTCCCACTGCCCTGCAGGGATGCAATCAGGTCCACTGGTGGTACACGCCCTGATCACCTCTCGTTTGGACTACTGTAATGCGCTCTACGTGGGGTTACCCTTGAAAACGGTCCGGAAATTACAACTGATACAAAATGCGGCGGCTCGACTACTTACGAATAGTCGCCGCCGAGATCACATCACACTAGTGTTGTTCGACCTACACTGGCTTCCAGTTGTTTTCTGAGCCCAATTCAAGGTGTTGGTATTGACCTTTAAATCCCTATACGGTTTCGGCCCAGTTTATCTCACGGAGCGCCTTCAACGCCACCAATTATGCCGCCCGACAAGATCAGCCACACAGGGCCTTCTCTCAATCCCGCCAACAAAAACAGCCAGATTGGCGGGTACAAGAGAGAGGGCATTCTCAGTGGCGGCCCCCACTCTTTGGAACTCCCTCCCACAAGATCTCCGGCATGCCTCTTCCCTAAATGTATTTCGGAAAGCCTTAAAGACCTGGCTTTTTCAGCAGGCCTTCGGGGTATCTGGGGAGGGTTAATTGATATAATTGTAATGCCTCCTGCCCAGTTTTAATATTGTTGTTGCAGATCTATTGTTTTATATTGTATTACTGTATTTTATTAATTGTATTTTAATAATTTTGTAAGTCGCCTAGAGTGGCCATTGGCCAGATAGGCGACGAAGAAATTAAATTTTATTATTATTATTATTATTAACTCTACCATCTAGCAGTAACCAGGACACTGAGTTGGTCCTGGTTCTGAGCCTGATACTGGTGATTAGAAACCCACTGAACCAAAGGATGGCAGGAAGGTTCCCACTGAACCACAGCATCACAGCCCAGAAAACCAGGACCAGGACAGCTCATAAGCACCTTCTCCTAGGTCTGAGAAACTGAGAGCCTCACACAGTATCTAATTAGTCCAATGATGCAAGGAGCACACCATGAAGGAGCCCATGGAATACAGGAGAAGTGCCCATCTTCAGGCCAAAGGGCTGGCTCTTTAAGATATTCTAGTTCTCCCAAAGAGGGTTGAGCCAAAGGGAGGTGAACTAGAGGCAGAGCCTCAAAAGGCCGCTGTTCACTTCCAACTCTTATTGGAGCAAGTTGCTCACTAGGAGCTCTCCATGGTGCTGCTTTGCTCTATGGGCTCCTAATGTGGAACCATAACAAGATACATGTACCCAGTCCATTCCGGGAAGTATCAGGAGGTACAATGATTGAAGGAGCACATGATTAGCTTCATCCATCCAAGCAGCTTGTCCACATCCTCAGATGTATCCATCACAATATGACTATACAGTTCACTATTCCAAGGCAGTTCACTATTCTTTGACTTTGTACTAGGTACAGTGTCCAGGTCAGCACAAATGTGAGCAACTTGTATCTTCAAAATGTATTGCTAATTCCTCATAGTGGGCCTGCAAGGGTTCCAGGGCCTGGTTCCTCAGGTCTGTAGCCTGGAGGCTCCTCACTATATGAAAAAGTTCCACTAGATGACATTGAGCAGACATAATAGTGGCAGAAAAGTAAAAGTTTTTTTCCTCTGAAATCATTGCCACAGAGTAAGATTCTTACTTGTATTTTTTGGTCGCATTCATTATGAGTATTCTGTGCTTTGCACTCTTCTGCCCTGACACTTCATCACCTTCAAGTCCTCAGAGAATGAAGGAACTGAAAAAGGTCTCCAGCTGGGCCAAGGTCATTAGGGAATGATCATATCAATAGTCTGGATAATCCCATCATTCCAAGCAGTGATCTTGGCCTCAGCAGGGCCAGCTGACTAAAGCTGCAGGAAACTCCCCTAATGATCTCAGGAAACCCTCACATTCTATCAGCTGCTGAGACAGACCACCAAAACTGGTCGTTCACCCCTGCAGAGCTCACAGTTAGCTTTAATGTCAAATCTGACCAAGTAATGTTCTGTCCAATGACAATGGGGTCAACCATAGCTCCACACAACACAGAGCATTCTTTACTAATCCCGTGGAGAAGACCAGGACTAGTGCATATTCTGCCACATGTGTTGGTCTAGATATTGTCACAGAGGTCATAAAATTATGCATTGTTCCCTATAACTTGGTGTGAATATTGAAGTCCCCCAAAATTAATCTTGGAGTTCTCAATATCATGACCATTATCCCTTCAAAAAAGCTTAGGCAGGGAGAGTGGTGTGGATGGTACATCAACAGAATCCCAATCTTTTCTTCAGTTCCCTAACACCAGAAACTCAGACCTGTCCAACTGTTGGATAGGATACCCAATCAGAGGAATCAAATCCTTAAAGATCAAAGATACTCTCCTCCCTGCCCCTGGGATGATGAACCCATGGGCCGGAGGCCCGACTCAGTGCACAGAGCCAGTTTTAATGTCCTACTATCCTTTTCCTAAATTTTGTACTTCTCTTTACCTTTAAAATCTCCCTTTCTTCCTTTTGTATGGCACCATTGTTCGAAGATCTTAGAGATGAAAGAGGAAGGGGACCTTTTGAAGGCAGAAAGCAGCATTTTGATCCCAATCACAGGAACACTTTCCTGTTGCTCCTCCAGGCACTGTTGGGGTAGGAGAAGCCATGATCTTGCCCTTAATGATGTTTTGGACAATGCATCACATATATACACAGCCTTCCTATGTGAGCCTGAGAGTATATTACCACATTCTCCTAGTGTCTGCGCTTGTTTTCTGTTCCCTTTTGGGCACAGCTAAAGGTGAAGAGTTTGACCTAGAAAGGCCAATCAACTTTGGACTTTACATACTTCCTCCTTGCCTAATTTGGGAAAACATTTTCCCATACCACCATCCTAGGTTTAATTTAATGCTTAAGGAAGGAATAAGCTCACCAAATATTAGTTGCTAGAATCCAGGGCATGGTGGACAGGAAAAAATGCCTGGATAAAAGAAAACACAGACTATCAAAACTTGGAACAAATTCTATTGCTCCTTGGCATATTTACCTCTTAAGCTTTTTCAAACTTCCCAGTCCACTCCCAAAGACTTATTATAGTGCATAGTGTCATTTCCCACAATGTAAGGCAGCCTTCCCCAACCTAGTGCCCTCTAGATGCTTTGTACTACAACTTCTATCAGCCCTGATAATCAGCCATGCCAGCTAGCATGATGAAATTTGTCATACAAAACATCTGGAGAGCAACAGGTTGGGAAAGCCTGATGTTAGGTATATTGGCAGGCCACAACATTCCAGAACAGGTAAGGAACAAACATTAAATATGGCATGGCAGAGAAGCTTACATAAATTCTGACTTAGAAGTTGAGAGATCATAAGCAGATAACTTCTTTTATTACCATCTGTCCAAGGGAAGATCTTACTACACTTAAAACAAGAATGTATATTTCCAGGCAATACTTTCCTTTGTTGCTGTAACAGCCACAGGCATTACGATGGCTTGAATAATAATGTTATTTATTATGAGAGGCTAAACAAGAGCCCCCTTTTCCCTAGGTGAATATAGACTTGATATCAAGTATCTGTGCTGTTACACAACTGACCTTTATGAGCTAATTTATTCATCCTGATCTCATCAGACATGTAGCCATGGAAATACAAAGATGTGTGGTGGCTCTATGAACCTTTCAAAATGTCTTCAAGCTGTGGCACAGATTTAATATGCGAAATCAAGGATGCAAGGAAATTTATGTAAATGTACAACTGGTTTATATTTCTCTAGAATTCTTAATTTGAGCAGTTTCTACGTATGTCATAATCTGACTACTGTTGCTTCTTATGGTTTCCCAGAGGCGTCAGTGACAGCAGTCCTATAATTCTACATAAAAGGACCTGAGAGGTATGAACGACTTGTTCCTTTTTCAGTCTTAAACATCTGTCTTTTGGTCTCAATCCAGCTCCTAAAAGGAAAGTGCATGTCACAACATTGTATCGTCTATAAAGTGAAAGATTTAGCTTACCCATTGTTTCTTCAGGCTTTGTATAATAGTCATTGCTTCCCATTTGCTAGCTCTACTTTTGTTGCTTCCTAGTACTTCTTTTGTCAAGGGTGGAAAAAGTGAAAATATTTTGAAACTATAGGCAACAGACAACACTTTCCATTGAACAGGATACCAGGGATGGCTAATCTTTTTCAGCCATTCTCTGATGACCAACTGTTTGAGGGCTGCATGCCAAAGTGGAAGCGGGTGTTACCAAAGTTGCTGCAGCTACTGGTTCTTGCACCCACACACACATACAGACATCCCTACATATATAATCATATACACACACACACATGCAAAAAGATAGCGTTCTCTCTCTCTCTCTCTCTCTTGTTGGAAGTGGGGGCAAGAACAACTCCTGTTTTGTTCTTTTGTTTATGTTCCAGAAGGGAGATAGAGTTAGGGTCCTCCAGATGGATAGGCTTTATTACCTTTACCTGTGATGCTCTGACTGACTTCCTTCCATCGTTAGACTGATATGCTTAGGGAAGCTTATCTGCCCCTCCTCCTTCCGCCCTTTCCTCTCTTCTCTTCTTCCTCTCTTCTCTTCTTCGACTGTCAAAGAGAGAGGAGACACCTTTGTCTCTGCTCTCTCTCCTGAACCATCAGGGCAACTCCCAAACCTGGGCATTGCACCTCCAACATAGTTAGTTAGTTAGAACTAGGTATGCCTTTCTATCTACTATGTATTTCTATAAATAAAGTAGTTTTTCTTATTTCTAAATAAGCCTGCCACTTAGGTAAACACACACACTGGCAGACACGCATTTCAGACCGTTGACAATCTCTGCTAATATCTATACGAATTTACATATCATATCTCTCTCTCTGACACACACACACACACAGTTGCACACATCACTCTCTGTCTCTTTCATGCAGCACATATAGACAGAGGGGCATGCCCCAACACACACACACCACTCATTCCCCCTTGTAGAGCTGAGCTACCTGGAGAAGTTACCTGGAAAAATCTTTCCTAACTCTTTTAAACAATCTAGAATGCTAAAGACAGGTGAAAAGATGGCTGAAGGTTGAAAGTTGAACCAAAATGGAAATAGGGAGTAGGCAAAAGGGTGGTTCTCAGGAAGGACGGGGAAAGATGACAGCATCATAGACAAAAACTATTGGTTAGAAGCAGCAGCTAGAAATAGTAAATCTGTTTTGTAAATATGATTGTGCCCCAAAAGGGAGAAAGGGGCCACTAGGGGAAAATACAGGGTTTGGGCCTCTGGCTGTTGTAGCACATTTCATTGGATTTTTTACTTCTTGGGGTATGCTCTTACAATGCAGTGGGGCCAATAATGCAAAGATCAAATTCCTTAACCATCTCATCTTGCCAGCCTCCCTCCACGCAGTATCAAACACATCACTAGAAATCAAGCTCTTAATCTCCAAAAATTCCATGCAGCTATACCTGTCCAAGTGGGCCTCCCTGTTTCATTCACATAGATCATTTCAAATGTTGATGGTCTGTCTAATAGAAGGCAAGAGTATGTGTACACCATTCACTTGGCAAGCTCATGGTGAAACGTAATGTTATAATCATTTATAATTTGTAACTTGTTTTGTAATCACAGTTATAATACATTGTATATAATAAATACTTAACTTTTATAAAACATGTTATTGCCATTTACAAGAAAATAAAAAAGGAGAGGATGCCGTGGCTGCTGGTCTTCTTTACAATACTAAATTAATTTAAAATACTTGTGAATACATTTGACTTCTGAATAGGCAAAATTGCCCTTCATTTCAGTTTAGGTGAATTGTGCATGTTTCTAAACATACACAGACAAAAAAAGGAAAGTATTTCTTTGAGCAGACAGATACATTACTAAGCTGACAAATCCATTAGATCAGCTGAGAAGACTGAAAATAATGTACAATTATTTCAAGGAAGTATTACCAATATATCTTGTTGACACCAATTATTAGGTAATAAAAACATGATCCAGGCTTTTGGTAAAAAATAACCATCTGCATCAGACATCCAAGATTGCACTCACAAGATTATACATGTATTAAATATGATTACAGTTCATGTGTATGAAAAGGTGGAGCCAAATCATGCCCACTGATCCCATCTCTTGCCTATGTTCATTCAGAATAAGTAGAGAACAAGTCTAATTAGGTAGGCTGCACATATGATCAGCAACTCCACTTTTGTATTTGTGTGACCAGAGCCAACAAGCTTAGCTATGCGTGTATGTAGGCTCCTTATGCTGAATTTACATCAGACCAGGGGAGGGACAAGTCAGCACAAAAGATGTTATCTCACTTTCCCCTTTACATGTGTTGATTCATTTAAGCTATAAACATACTAGTCGCCAGATCAAAGCATTTCCATTAGTCACACCTGGAGGGGAATGGGTTGATCTGCCAATCACTTACAAAATCTCTTTGAAGCTGAATTTTTTTAAAAAAAACACACTCAGGCTGATCCCACTAGGTTTTACAGTAAAAAGGGGCGGGGTCTGACTAACATCGTGTGCCCCCATTTTCAGGAGAGGTGGAGACACGCTGGAACCAGCAGAAAAGTGAGTGTGTCTCTACCCATAGTAACACATATACAGCCATATAGTGCATCTTGTTGAGGTGCCAAATAGATGACTAGAACAGTGGGTTCTGAAAGTCCTAATACTCTGTTTAGAGATAGGAACCAGGGTGGTGCACTTGATGGCTGTTTGTAAATCATGCTCAAATACCTGCGTTCCAATTCCAATTCTGTTTTAGTATATGGCTTCAATAATTTTCCTTAGGTTATGTATATACCAGCCTTCCCCAATCTTGGGTTTCCAGATGTTGTTGGATTACAACTTTCCTGAGCACTGGACACATTGGCTAGGGATGATGGGGGTTGTAATCTGGCAAAATCTGGAGACCCAATGTAGGGGAATGCTGGTTCATACTGGTTGGAGACTGGGTTGTAGTTTTAAGCTGTCCTGAGCAATGCTTCTTTGGAAAGGCAGGATGAAAGCATTTTGGACAATAGCTGTAATGCTTTAGGCTCTTCATGTCTTGTTTGACAAATACATTTGTGAGATTCTAATAGGCCATTGGCCAATGTGAGAAAAGAATGCTGGATTAGATGGGCTATTGGCCTGATCCACCAGGCTGTTTGGCTGTTCATTATACAGCATGGATTTTTCACATTCTGCAATGTTAAATTGAAAATACCCCCATGCCATTCTGATGCTTCCCATAAGCTCATTTCAAAACAAAACCTTACAAAACGTATAGTCCTGAACTCAGAAACACTTGCTTAACACCCCTCTAAATTTTCATGGTGATACACAAAACAGTCAGAGAAAATCAAGAGTTCAAAGTCTAAAAAGAGGGAAAAACCAGACCCCTTTTGGACTTTTATGTCAGTGTTCTCATAATTTGTTGAAATTCATCAAAAATCAGCCATGGTCACAGAGTACCTGTAATCCTATTACTGACCTTGCCCCATACTCTGACCTTCATCTTCTGCAGTTTAAAAGTAAAAAAAAAGCCTGGCTGATTTTTAATTAATTTAAGAAATGTAGCATTAAACTCAATGATAAGGCAAGAACCAACTGTCAGTGTTCTAAAAGCTAGACTCACAGCTACTTGGATTGCCTAATCAGGGGCCACACCCACACAAGACCTTTATTTCACTTTAGACAGTCATGACTTCCCCCAAAGAATCCTGGGAAGTGTAGTTTGTGAAGGGTGAGAGAGGAGACTCCTATTCCCCTGACAAAGCTCCAGTGGCCAGAGTGGTTTAACAGTCAGCCGCTCTGATGGAAGGTCTGTGAGGGGAACAGGGCATCTCCTAGCAACTCTCAGCACCCTTCACTAACTACACTTCCCAGGATTCTTTGGGAGAAGCCATGACTGTGTAAATAAAGGTCTGGTGTGGATGTGGCCATGAACAGTTTTGGTTTAAATTTGGGTGGGGGGGCTACATGTGGCTGCTATAGAATAAAAAGGTGGGGAAAACTCTGAAAAAGAATGTTACTGCTCACAATGTTTTCCTTTTGGAAAGGAAAGGGGCCTCCCCTCTGTCCAGTGCCCACCCATCCAATCTTCTCCCCTTCCCCTCCCCTTCCTGCCCTCCTCCTGCCCTCCTTGCCCCTCCCCCAGGTCAGTTTCACCTATCCTAAGCATGATTTCACAGGAGTAAATCCCACTGAACTCAAAAACCATGCACATGATCAAACCTGCCCTCCCCTCCTCCCTCCTCTCCTCTGCCTCTTGCCCCTTCCCTCCTTCTTCCTTCCCTCCTCCCTCCCCATCCCCATCCCCTTCCAATCCCCTTCTTCTTTTTCCCCTTCCCTCTGCTCTCCCCCCTCCTTCTCCCCCTCCCCATGGTCAGTTTTACCTATCCTAAGTATGATTGCACAGGAGTAAATCCCACTGAACTCAATAAGCATGCAAATGATCAAACCTGGCCTCCCTCCCTCCTCCCTCCCTCCTCCCTCCCATCACCTCCCTTTTCCCCTGCCCTCCCCTTCCTTCACCCCTTCCCCCTCCCCTTCCCTCTCCCTTCCTTCATAGCTCCCTTCCCCTCCCCCATCCCCTTCCAATTCCCTCCCTCCCCCCTCCTCCGCCCACATGGTCAGTTTTACCTATCCTAGCCATGATTGCACGGGAGTAAATCCCACTGAACTCAATAACCATGCAAATGATCAGACCTGCCTTTCCCCTCCTTCCCCTCTCCTCTCCTTTCATCCTCCCTTCCTCCTCCCCTCCCCTCTTCCTTCTTCCTCCTCCCCTGCCCACTCCAGCCCCCTCCCTCCCCCTGGTCAGTTTTACCTATCCTAAGCATGATTGCATGGGAGTAAATCCCACTGAACTCAATAAATGTGCAAATGATCAAGCCTGCCCTCCTCTTCCCCCTCCTGCCTGCTCCCCTCTCCCTCTTCCCCTCCCCATCCCTTGTGGTCAGTTTCACCTATCCTAAGCATGACTGCAGGGGAGTAAATCCCACTTAACTCAATAAGCATGCAAATGATCAATCCATTCTCAGCAAACTTGCACAGGATCCCATTTCTTACCTCCCAGATTAATTGGGCAGCTATAGTGAATGCACCAGGGGAGCAGGAGACCTAACCTCCTTTCTGAGATATTGTACTGCCCTACAAATTGGTAAAAATGCAAACACAATTTGGATTGGTCTTTCACAGTTCAATCCACTTCCTGTGTAGCTTGGAAGAATAGGTAACATGGGTGTAGTATTAAAATGTACAGAGACCCACTACATGTGAAGTATCATTGTTATTTAAGAGATGAGCCATTAGAGAAAGAGTAGGGTTGCCAGGCTCAGGGCCTGAGAATGATTCTGTATCTTTAAGAGAAGATAAAATTCAGCCAAGTGCAGGTTTTCTTGCAACACTGTAATGGGAAAACCACAAGGTGGAATTCTCCCTTCCCCCTGCACAACTTTTAAAGGTACAGAAGACCTCTTGGAGAGGTCTTCTGTATCTTTAAACGTTGTGCAGGGGGAAGGGAGAATTTCACCTTGTGGTTTTTCCCATTACAGTGTTGCAAGAAAACCTGCACTTGACTGAATTTTATCTTCTCTTAAAGATACAGAATCATTCTCAGGCCCTGAGCCTGGCAACCCTAAGAAGGAGAGAAAATAATAATGCAGAGATTTCTCTTGCTTCATTGCATGTAGGATGAAAACTTAATCCCAGAGTGATTTCCTTTTCTCACTAGCCTTGGCCAGGTCCCTTTTAGAGAGTAAGATTTATTATCACCTTTTCATCCAGTAGGTCTGTCACTATTAAAAGGGACGTGTTTACTGTACAGTCAGCTCTTCCTAAAAATAATTGGATATATGCTCCTTCTAGAGGCGCCAGAGACAGATCATCATCTGCAACAGTCTCCACCTGTGACAGCCTGGATCCCACATTCAAAGTAAAGCTTCAGACAATGCCTATTTCACCATTAAAGGTGGAAATCCAGTTTTCCCTACTGGAAGTATAAAGTCATTGAACAGCACTCATTATAGAAAACAATGAATGTTATATAACAATAACAGCTTAATTGTTAACATTGTTCAAGGGGAACCATTGTCTTTTTTCTTTTGCTGCTCCTGTATTTTCTTTCCCCATTTGATTAGATGCAGCCTTACATTTAGCTTCCCAAAGAACTGAAGGTTTACATTAAAATGTGAAAATCAACTGCTTTATGAACAGATTGTGCAGATTAACAGATTAATTTTTTCAATCAAATATTTTTACATTTATTTAGTGAAGTTGTAGTCTTACAAACCTAATCCTGAACAAGCCAAAATCCAAAAGACAATTAAGCATGATTAAGCCTATTGAAATCAATGTGCTTAAGTGAGCTAAACCAACCTTGTATTTAAGAATTCCCCAGGCCATTGATGACATGGAATTCCATGCCGATAAGTGGGATGACATAGCATGGAAAGTGATCCATCACTCTTCTGCCAGCCCACTTGGTTTCCATCCTGGTCAATCAGAAAGGGAAGCGCCTACATCTACAGCCAGCAATGAAATACAGACTACACAGAACATATCATATGGAAAGCAGGATTGGACCAAGATGAAGGAGGTGTGAAAATTGGAGGGAGAAATATCAATAATTTAAGATATGCAGACAATATCATACTACTACCTGGAAAAGCTGAGAGAGGCAGAGAGGTGTGTGGAGGAGGCCTTCAGGGACGTTATAGCTGTGTCCCACTCCAACGATGATAGCTCTCCTGCTATCATGGACAACGATGGTCTCAGGGAAGGAGAGCATCCAGCTGAGGAAGAGGGAAACGATCCCTTAGAAGGGACCCATTCCTTGGGGGATGAGCAGCTATCCTCTCGTGTCGAGGATATATCTCCAGGGGCTGGAGGGATCCTTGTAGTGGGTGATTTGATCATTAGGAACATAGACAGTGGGGTGTGTGATGGGCGTGTAGACCGCAAGGTGTTTTGCCTGCCTGGTGCGAAGGTTGCGGATATCGCCCGTCGTTTAGATAGTTTGGTAGACAGTGCTGGGAAGGAGTCAGTGGTCGTGGTGCACGTTGGCACCAACGACATGGGGAAATGCAGCCGTGAGGTCCTGGAAGCAAAATTTAGGTTGCTAGGTAGGATGCTGAAAGCCAGGACCTCCAAGGTGGCTTTCTCTGAAATGCTACCAGTTCCACGCGCAGGACCAGCCAGCCAGGACCAGCTTCGCAGTCTCAATGCATGGATGAGACGATGGTGTCGGGTGGAAGGGTTCGGATTTGTTAGGCACTGGGGAACATTTTGGGACAAGCCGGGCCTGTACAAAAGGGATGGGCTCCACTTGAACCAGAATGGAACCAGACTGCTGGCACTTAAAATTAAAAAGGTAGCAGAGCAGCTTTTAAACTGACTGAGGGGGGAAACCCGACTGGAGCTGAGAAAGGTCCGGTTCGGAATAAACCTCCCCCCTGGGATAAAAACCAAAGAAATGATGAAATTTTAAAAGGGGTAGGCCTAGAAGTAGGCATTGTGAGAGCAGGGGCACAGGATATAAATTCAGAAGAGCAAAATTACTACAGGCCTAACCACAAGTGCCAAAGACACTTGAAGAGAGACACTGCTTACAAGTGCCTGTACGCTAATGCTAGGAGCCTCCGAACCAAGATGGGAGAACTGGAGTGCTTGGTCTTAGAGGAGAGCATTGATATAGTGAGCATAACGGAGACCTGGTGGAACGGAGAAAACCAGTGGGATACGGTTATCCCTGGATATAAACTATATCGGAAGGACAGGGAAGGACGTATTGGTGGCGGAGTCGCTCTATACGTGAAAGAAGGCATTGAATCCAGCAAGCTCGAAACCCCAAAAGAGGCAGACTCCTCCACAGAATCGTTGTGGGTGG
The DNA here is from genome assembly GCF_030035675.1 of Rhineura floridana. NCBI lineage: Eukaryota > Metazoa > Chordata > Lepidosauria > Squamata > Rhineuridae > Rhineura > Rhineura floridana. Next base: position 72,772,249 of record NC_084486.1, read on the forward strand.
TGATACCATGCCCCAGGAGGGACTTAATACTGGGAACGATCTATCGTCCCCCTGATCAAAATGCTCAGGGAGACCTTGAGATGAGATATGAAATTGAGGAAGCATCCAAACTAGGAAAGGTGGTAGTAATGGGTGACTTCAACTACCCGGACATAGACTGGCTGCATATGTGTTCCAGTCACGACAAAGAAGCAAAGTTTCTAGATATTCTAAATGACTATTCCCTAGATCAGTTGGTCATGGAACCGACCAGAGGGACGGCAACCCTGGACTTAATCCTCAGTGGGGACCGGGACCTGGTGCGAGATGTAAGTGTTGTTGAACCGATTGGGAGCAGTGACCACAGTGCTATTAAATTAAACATACATGTAACTGGCCAATTGCCAAGAAAATCCAACATGGTCACATTTGACTTCAAAAGAGGAAACTTCACAAAAATGAGGGGATTGGTAAAAAGAAAGCTGAAAAACAAAGTCCAGAGGGTCACATCACTCGAAAATGCTTGGAAGTTGTTTAAAAACACTATATTAGAAGCTCAACTGGAGTGCATACCGCAGATCAGAAAAGGTACCGCCAGGGCCAAGAAGATGCCAGCATGGTTAACGAGCAAAGTCAAGGAAGCTCTTAGAGGCAAAAAGTCTTCCTTCAGAAAATGGAAGTCTTGTCCGAATGAAGAAAATAAAAAAGAACACAAACTCTGGCAAAAGAAATGCAAGAAGACAATAAGGGATGCTAAAAAAGAATTTGAGGAGCACATTGCTAAGAACATAAAAACCAACAACAACAAATTCTATAAATACATTCAAAGCAGGAGACCATCTAAGGAGACAATTGGACCCTTGGATGATAAGGGAGTCAAAGGTGTACTAAAGAACGATAAGGAGATTGCAGAGAAGCTAAATGAATTCTTTGCATCTGTCTTCACAGTGGAAGATATAGGGCAGATCCCTGAACCTGAACTAACATTTGCAGGAAGGGATTCTGAGGAACTGAGACAAATAGTGGTAACGAGAGAGGAAGTTCTAAGCTTAATGGACAATATAAAAACTGACAAATCACCGGGCCCGGATAGCATCCACCCGAGAGTACTCAAAGAACTCAAAGGTGAAATTGCTGATCTGCTAACTAAAATATGTAACTTGTCCCTTGGGTCCTCCTCCGTGCCTGAGGACTGGAAAGTGGCAAATGTAACACCAATCTTCAAAAAGGGATCCAGAGGGGATCCCGGAAATTACAGGCCAGTTAGCTTAACTTCTGTCCCTGGAAAACTGGTAGAAAGTATGATTAAAGCTAGATTAACTAAGCACATAGAAGAACAAGCCTTGCTGAAGCAGAGCCAGCATGGCTTCTGCAAGGGAAAGTCCTGTCTCAGTAACCTATTAGAATTCTTTGAGAGTGTCAACAAGCATATAGATAGAGGTGATCCAGTGGACATAGTGTACTTAGACTTTCCAAAAGCGTTTGACAAGGTACCTCACCAAAGGCTTCTGAGGAAGCTTAGCAGTCATGGAATAAGAGGAGAGGTCCTCTTGTGGATAAGGAATTGGTTAAGAAGCAGAAAGCAGAGAGTAGGAATAAACGGACAGTTCTCCCAATGGAGGGCTGTAGAAAGTGGAGTCCCTCAAGGATCGGTATTGGGACCTGTACTTTTCAACTTGTGCATTAATGACCTAGAATTAGGAGTGAGCAGTGAAGTGGCCAAGTTTGCTGACGACACTAAATTGTTCAGGGTTGTTAAAACAAAAAGGGATTGCGAAGAGCTCCAAAAAGACCTCTCCAAACTGAGTGAATGGGCAGAAAAATGGCAAATGCAATTCAATATAAATAAGTGTAAAATTATGCATATTGGAGCAAAAAATCTGAATTTCACATATACGCTCCTGGGGTCTGAGCTGGCGGTGACCGACCAGGAGAGAGACCTCGGGGTTGTAGTGGACAGCACGATGAAAATGTTGACCCAGTGTGCGGCAGCTGTGAAAAAGGCAAATTCCATGCTAGCGATAATTAGGAAAGGTATTGAAAATAAAACAGCCGATATCATAATGCCGTTGTATAAATCTATGGTGCGTCTGCATTTGGAATACTGTGTACAGTTCTGGTCGCCTCATCTCAAAAAGGATATTATAGAGTTGGAAAAGGTTCAGAAGAGGGCAACCAGAATGATCAAGGGGATGGAGCGACTCCCTTACGAGGAAAGGTTGCAGCATTTGGGGCTTTTTAGTTTAGAGAAAAGGCGGGTCAGAGGAGACATGATAGAAGTGTATAAAATTATGCATGGCATTGAGAAAGTGGATAGAGAAAAGTTCTTCTCCCTCTCTCATAATACTAGAACTCGTGGACATTCAAAGAAGCTGAATGTTGGAAGATTCAGGACAGACAAAAGGAAGTACTTCTTTACTCAGCGCATAGTTAAACTATGGAATTTGCTCCCACAAGATGCAGTAATGGCCACCAGCTTGGATGGCTTTAAAAGAAGATTAGACAAATTCATGGAGGACAGGGCTATCAATGGCTACTAGCCATGATGGCTGTGCTGTGCCACCCTAGGCAGAGGCAGCATGCTTCTGAAAACCAGTTGCCGGAAGCCTCAGGAGGGGAGAGTGTTCTTGCACTCGGGTCCTGCTTGCGGGCTTCCCCCAGGCACCTGGTTGGCCACTGTGAGAACAGGATGCTGGACTAGATGGGCCACTGGCCTGATCCAGCAGGCTCTTCTTATGTTCTTATGTTCTTATGTACTAGCAGAAACCAGTAATGATTTGATACGAATGCTGATGAAAGTTAAAGAGGAAAGCACAAAAGCAGGACTACAGCTGAATGTCAAAAAGACTAAAGTAATGACAACAGAAGATTTATGTAACTTTACAGTTGACTATCAGGACATTGAACTTGTCAAGGATTATCAATACCTCGGCACAGTCATTCACCAAATTGGAGACAATAGTCAAGAAATCAGAAGAAGGCTAGGACTGGGGAGGGCAGCTGTGAGAGAACTAGAAAAGGTCCTTAAATGCAAAGATGTATCACTGAACACTAAAGTCAGGATCATTCAGACTATAGTATTTCCAATCTCTATGTATGGATGTGAAAGTTGGACAGTGAAAAAAGGGGATAAGAGAAAAATCAACTCATTTGAAATGTGGTGTTGGAGGAGAGCTTTGCGGATACCATGGGCTGCGAAGAAGGCAAATAATTGGGTGTCAGAACAAATTAAACCAGAACTATCACTAGAAGCTAAAATGATGAAACTGAGGTTATCATACTTTGGACACATAATGAGAAGACATCATTCATTAGAAAAGATAATAATGCTGGGAAAAACAGAAAGGAGTAGAAAAAGAGGAAGGCCAAACAAGAGATGGATTGATTCCATAAAGGAAGACACAGACCTGAACTTACAAGATCTGAACAGGGGGTTCATGACAGATGCTATTGGAGGTTGCTGACTCATAAGGTCACCATAAGTCTTGGAGGCACATAAAAACAACAACAACAACAAAATAATTGTAAGCTACTAACTTTTGTGGGCTTATGGAAATGGCCTGCCTTCAAGTCGATTCCGACTTATGACGACCCTATGAATAGGGTTTTCATGGTGAGCGGTATTCTGAGGGGGTCTACCATTGCCTTCCTCTGAGCTGAGAGGCCAAGGTCACCCACTGAGCTTCATGGCTGTGTGGGATTCGAACCCTGGTAACCCAGGTCATAGTCCAACACTCTAACCACTATGCCACACTGGCTCTCTTTGTGCGCTTATAGGGCTGGGCTAAACTCTCAGTTTTTGATAGTGGCTTTCGTTTGGCAAATCTGAGTTCAAGGCCAACATCGTAAGATTCATACATTAAGCAAAACTCTTTCCTACGATCCATCTCCTGAATGATATGATTTGGGGGAAAGGAAATACAGATGAAAAGGCACATCAGCATTCTTCCATGATGAAAAGCACCTATGTCTATAAACAGCACCTGTTCATATTCCAGTACCTGTCAGAAGTGCACTATAAATGGCTTTATATGGTTTTGCTACTCTGAGTGCTGGTAATTGTGAGCTTGCAGTGATCATTCCCAGCAAAGAAAGGAAAGTCAGTTAGGTAGTGTTATATGATTAAAAATGACTGTATTGCAAAAAGTGCCTGAAATAATTTTGTCCCCATCACTTTATTTATAACACAATTCCCCCCTCCCCCGCTTACATTCCTGGGTGAATACATTTGCTAAAGAAATTCTAAAGAATATTTCTTGGAAACAAGTGCCATTTCCAAGAAATATTGGCCGAAAATCACTTTCCTTGATATCAGCGGCTATCCCCTTAACTTTAGTGGATCAGGATTACATTCCTTAACTCTGAAGGTCACCAGTATGTATATGGTCATGTAACTACAGTGGGGTGGGTTTCATCTATTCTAAAAATCATTCAGAATTTATTTAGATGAAATCACAACATTCTGGATGGAGGCCTCTGACCTTTTGTCCATGTGAGTTCTTAAAGCCAGTTTGCTTCTATGGATCCAAGAGAGCTGTCCTTTGACAGTGCTCTGTAACATGCATAAAATTCTTTGCAGTCTAGGCCAGAAATATTACAGCAGAGGTGGAAATACTGCTGGCTGTCTATTGTACTTGTAGGAGACAAGTAAAAGCCTCTTCGTTATAAACACATGTCAGAAAGATGACATGTTTTCATCACTCTTTGAATTAGTTATAGGTCTCTGAATGTATTAACTGAATGAAGGAAAGCTGTCTAGCAGGCTTTGAATCACAGTGGTAATCATCAAGTGCAAGTGGCAATGTAATTTTAACAAGCACTCAGTGCAGAGCTCGACGTTTCATCATTAAAAACACATATGACACTTTCTATGCCAGGAAAGAAAATCACCTAAAGTGTCTATAAAACAGAGCTTGATGCTAGCACTTGGGTAAAAGAAGGGTAGAACATATCATTCTATAGATCTCCATCAATGTCATGGAATCTTATCTTGCAAAATGTTGTTGGTGCCATTTAGGAGGCCTGTGGGAAAGAAGTGAACAATGCAATAAAAGCTGGGTTCTTATCAATTATGGTATGAGTACTAATGAGTTGGGAAGGAATCCCTTGAGGTCATTGAGCCCAAGCCCATAGCAATGCATTGTGCCAAGAATCAAATCATTTGCAATGCGAACTATTTTTTCCAATACCTCACCACCCCTACCTGCTCCCAGCATCCTCTGTGACAACCTTGCTCTTCCTTATGATAGAGCTGACTTTAGATTGCTGGATTTCTAATGGCAGCACTGGCCCTGAGTTGCTGCTCCTACTTAGCCTCAGTTTTGTTCCACATAGTTTTATTTTGGTGCTCTATTCATTTGGGCTCCTACTGGGAGGAAGGGCAGGATATAAATCTAACATATATATCTATATCTATATCTATATATGAACAAACAAACACATGATAAACATGTCACTTGGGTGTTAAATGTGTTTAACCAAGAATGTGTTTGGCCACAGCATGGAGAAATTCATCAGGAGAGCTTTAAACTGAACCCTAAGGGGGAGGGAGATGGAAACTTGGTGGTGACGACTAATAAAGACTTATGCACAGTAAGAGGAACTAAGAGAACAGCTCTAATGGGGCCCATAATAGTTTTCATAAAAATGTAGGAAGGAAGCCAGGCTGTAACTCACATGGTCTTCAGTGTCTGCATAGTAATGCCCAGAGTATGGGAAACAAATGGGACAAACTTGAACTCTTAATACAGGAGAGTAAATATGACTTGATAGGTATAACTGAAACTTGGTGGGATGACTCCCATGACTGGAATACAGCAATTGAAGGATATAACTTGTTCAAAAAGAACAGAAGGAATAGAAAGGGAGGCAGAGTCATGCTATATGTTAAAATATATATATCCCTGCACAGAAGTACAGGAGGATGAGCTTGGTGGTCCACCAAGAGTATCTGAATTAAAATTAATGGGGCAAGGAATACAAAGAACATGGTGATTGGAGTCTACTACCAAGCACCCAATCAAGGAGAAGATGAGGATGAAACTTTTGCAAAGCAAATTGCCAATGTTCCGAGGAGACTGTTGGGAGACAAATTCTGCCAAACACGGCCCCTCCAAGAAATTCCTGACTTGTATTGGAGATAACTTTTTCCTACAGAAAGTGGAGGAAGCAACTAGAGGATCAGCCTTGACTTGATTCTAACCAACAGAGATGCCTTGGTGGATGAAGTGGCAGTTAAGGGAACTCTGAGAGAAAGTGACCACACTTTACTAAAGTTCTTGATTTTAAAGGAGGCAAAAGAGTAGCCATATGCATACCCTGGACTTCAGGAAAACCAATTTTAATAAACTCAGAACAATGGTAAGTAAGATTCCATGGCAAGGTACCCTAATTAGAAAAGGAGTCCAAGATGGGTGAGTGTTTCTAAAAGAGGAAATTCTAAAGGCACAATGGCAAAAAATTCCATCATTGAAAAAGGGGGGAAGACAGCAGAATAAGCCAATGTGGCTTCACAGAAAGCTTAGAGATGACCTGAAAACAAAAAAGGACACATATAAGAAGTGGAAGAAAGGCCCGACCATACAGACAGGTAGCATGGAATTGCAGAGATGGTGTCAGGAAGGCTAAAGCTGAGAATGAGCTGAGGTTAGCGAGAGATACTGAAAGCAACTTTCTTCAGGTACATCCTTAGTAAAAGACAGAGAAAAGAAATGGTGGTACAGCTACTCAATGAGGATGGCAAAATGATAACAGATGACAAAGAAAAGGCAGAAGTGCTCAATTCATACTTTGGCTCAGTTTTCTCCCAAAAGAGGGTCTATGACCATCCTGGCAAATATGAAGTACAAGTTGAAGGGGCAGGATTGCAGCTTGAGATTGATAGACAAATGGTCAAGGAATACCTAATCACTTTGAACGAGTTCAAATCTCCAGGGCCTGATGAACTGCATCCTAGAATATTGAAGGAACTGGTTGAAGAACTCTCGGAAGCACTGTCTATTATCTTTGTGAAATCGTGGAGGAGGGTTGAAGGGCCTGATGACTAGAAGAGGGCTAATACTGTTTCTATCTTCAAAAAGGGCAAAAAGGAGGAACCTGGGAACTACAGACCAGTCAGCCTGACATCGATCTCTAAGAAAATTCTGGAGCAGATTATAACGCATTCAGTCTGGAAGCACCTTGAAAACAATGCAGTTATTACTAGATGCCAACATGAACAAATCCTGCCAGACTAATATTATCTCATTTTTTGAGTAGATAGCCTCTTTAGTAGACTGTGGGAATGCTGTGGACATAATATATCTCAACTTCAACAAAGCTTTTGACAAAGTACCCCATGATAATCTGATTAGCAAACTAGTTAATGTAGACTGGATGGAATAACTATCAGGTGGATCTACAGCTGGCTATAGAATCGTACTCAAAGAGTGCTTATCAATGGTTCCGTCTCAAACTGGGGGGAGGTAACAAGAAGGGTACCGCGGGGCTTGGTCCTGGGCCCAGTGCTCTTCAACCTTTTTATAATGACTTGGATGACAAGGTGCAAGGAATGCTTGCCAAATTTGCAGTTGATACAAAATTGGGAGGGATAGCTAATACCTTGGAAGACAGAAACAAAATGCAAAGTGATCTTGATAGGCTGGAACATTAGGCTGAATACAACAGAATGAAATTTAACAGGGATAATTGCAAAGTTCTACACCTAGGAAAAAGAAACCATATGCACAGATGGGGGATACTTTGCTCAGCAATACTACATGCGAGAAGGATCTTGAGATTGTTATTGATCACAAGCTGAATACAAACTAACAGTGTGATGTGGCTGCAAAAAAGGCAAATGCTGTTTTACGCTGCATTAACAGAAGTATACTTTCCAAATCCCATGAAGTATTGGTTTGCCTCTATTTGGCACTGGTTAGGCCTCATCTTGAGTACTATTTGGACACCACACTTTAGGAAGGATGCAGGCAAACTGGAACAGGTTCAGAGGAGGGCAACGAGGAAGATCAGCGGACTTGAAACAAAGCCGATGAGGAGAGACTGAAAGAACTGGGCATATTTAGCCTTGAGAAGACTGAGGGGAGATATGATAGCACTCTTCAAGTACTTGAAAGGTTGCCACACAGAGGAGGGCCAGGATCTCTTTTCTATCATTCCAGTGTGTAGGACACAGAATAATGGGCTCAAGTTACAGGAAGCCAGATCTCAACTGACCATCAGGAAAAACTTCCTAACTGTTAGAACAGTACAATGGAACCAATTACCTAGCGAGGTGGTGGGCTCTCCAACACTGGAGGCAGCTGGACAGCCACCTGTTGGGTATGCTTTAATTTGAATTCCTGCATTGAGCAGGGGGTTGGACTCGATGGCCTTATAGGCCCCTTCCAACTTTATGATTCTATGTAATTCATTAAAAAATAAGGTGTCTTCTGCATTTTGCCACATACTCACTTATTACACACTTTTTGCCCCAGACAGTTATGGCAGGGTTGACGCTAGCTAAATAGTAGTATGCTAGCAATCAAAGAATCCTTTGTAGACTTACATCTATGAATGAACAGGTCTTTCAGATAAATTTCTCAAGAAAATTCCTCTTTGTTTCTTCTGTTAAATCCATGGTTAGACCATATTCTATTTCAGTTTTTCATTGGCCACTCTGTTAACAAAAGTTATCTGACTGAGTTCTTTAACCCTTCAAAATCAACCATAACCATGTGTGTGCTGCCAGAATTGATACTGCTGACCATTTTTTGGAGTAAGAGGAATTTGTTTCCATATACTCTCTGGGTTCCAAACATAGGAGTGAGTGGCTGCACATATGAATAAAGGAATGTAGGACAGCACTGGACTAGTTTCAGGTAGCTCCAAGGCATGGATTGAAGGACAAGGCTCCAGCCAAAAATACATGGCCATCTGGATGATGTCTCAGACCTGAGGGCTGACCTGGAAACTTTATGTTGAGGAAGGGTCACCAGCAACCAATCTTGTGAGCAGGAAACTTGGAGTTGCCCAGTCCAAGACATTTTGCTATCTGAAGTTTTTTTTAAAAAAAGAACAAGCTGGAGCCATCCCCATCTCACCCAAATTTCATATACAAAAGCCAACTGAACTAGCAGCTGAATTTTACTTCAACAAATGTCTATACAATGTCCCCCACAACATCTGAGGCCAGCATACTTGCTTCATAGGTGCAAGGCAGGCTCTGTGGCACACACAGCTCTATCCTCCAATGTCTCACCACCAGTCGCCAGCCCTCCAATATCTGCCACCTGAGGTGGCCACCTTATTCTGCTTTATGGTAGGGCTGGCCTTGAGGAAACTGGTCACATAACCTTCCACTGCCCATGGACAGGGATGCAGGAAACAATTCTTCTCCCATTTTTTCATTTGCTAACCAGCATTTATAGAAACTGCCTCACATCAAGTCAGACTGTTTGTCTGTCTCACCCAGCATTTCCACCTTTGACTAACAGCATCACTTTCTTCTTTGAGGTCTCAGGCAGAGGTCTTTCACATCGCCTGCTACCAGAGATCCTTCAACTGGAGTTCCCAGGGTTTGAATCTTCTGTGTGCAACGCATATGCTTTACTACTGTACTATAGTTCTTCTTCATAGTGTTCATATACTGGGTTCCCCATCCTTTTTTCTGTAGCTTGGAAGAATTTGGTAACATGTGCCTCTGAACATATGGTGAGTGGTGGCAATACCTGCCATCTCCAAAGATGGAGAATTATATTTTTGTATGTTTGTTGGTGTTCTTCCTTTGCTTCTTTCCTGTGTTACTAATGTTTCTACAGAGAATCTAAACTAGAAAATTTTATTTCCCTCATTATTCATCTTAGAAATCTGTGTCAAATTTATTTTTATTAATTTCAACACCTTTTTATTGGTCAGTGTCATATGATGGTGAAGACAGCCTTTTGTTTTTTCAAATTGGAGGTTATGTTCTATTTCTATTTTGGGTGCATTAACAGTTGAATCTGAAATTGCAGTTTGATGTAAAATCAGACTGATTACAATATGTTGCTACTTCAGCAATGACGTTAGCTGTTGAAAAAAAGAGGACGCATGTTTTCAGCCTGCTATGTTTAAACCACTTCATTTAAGGCAAGGTGGGCACGGTCAAAAACATACAGCACACCTAGCATTTTGCTAGAATATATTTCACCTCCCACTGTTTTATCTTGTGCAAACTGAGATACTCCTGAGGTCCACTGGAGACTATACTACTGCCATTATTCCACAATTATGTTTGGAGCTTTTTTAGTGTAAATTTTTCAAAGGTGTTGCTGTACTTCACATATTCACAGAAATAGAAACAAAAGAAAATGATTTCCTATAGGAAACTTCACTAAAATTGCAAAGTAAATCAGACATATTTAACGTGACCGTCTGAACTATATCAACTGTCTTAATAATGTTGATTCCTCCCTGCTAAAACAAGATCAGCACAGCACATGTCTTCTTTCTATTATTTGGGCTGATTGCAGGTGTTGCCACCGCTCACCATATGCTCAGAGGCACATGTTACCAAATTCTTCCAAGCTACACAGGAAGTGGATTGGACTGTGAAATACCAACGCAAATTGTGTTTGCATTTTGACAAATTTGTAGGGCAGTCCAATATCTCAGAGAGGAGTTCAGGTCTCCTGCTCCCCTGGTGCATTCACTATAGCTGTCCAATTTCCCTTCTTTTTAAAGTTTGATAGAAATATCTGTGGGCTATAGGTACATTCTTAAACCATAAGGTTTTTTGCCTATTAGTGAATTTCCCTGCTTTTTAATCCGGGAGGTAAGAAATGGGATCCTGTGCAAGCTTGCTGAAAATGGATTGATCATTTGCATGCTTATTGAGTTCAGTGGGATTTACTCCCCTGCAATCATGCTTAGGATAGGTGAAACTGACCACAGGGGATGGGGAGGGCAGGAGGAGGAAGAGGGGGAGGGAGGGAGGGGAGGAAAGGCAGAGGGGAGGACTGGGATGGGGGCATGGAAGGCGGAGGGAGGGGTGGAGATGGACAGGTTTGATCATTTGCATGTTTATTGAGTTCAGTGCTATTTACTCCCGTGCAATCATGCTTAGGATAGGTGAACTGACCGGGGGGAGGGAGGGAGGGCTGGAGTGGGCAAGGAAGGAGGAAGAAGGAAAGGGGGGGAGAAGGAAGGGAGAGGAGAGGGAAAAGAGGGGGAGAGCAGGTCTGATCATTTGCATGCTTATTGAGTTCAATAGGATATACTCCTATGCAATCGTGGTTAGAATAGGAAAAACTGACCATGGGGGAGGAGGCGGGGGAAGGGGAAGGAGCGTATTGGAGGGGGGCAAAGGAAGGGGGAGGGCAAGTTTGATCATTTGCATACTTATAGAGTTCAATGGAATTTACTTCCATGCAATCATGCTTAAGATAAGTAAAACTGACCATGGGGAGGAGGAAGGGGAGGGGGAGGAGGAGGAAGGGGAAGGAGGAAATTGGAAGGGGAGGGGGAGGGAGGGAGGGGCAAAGGAAGGGGGAAGGAAGTGACAAGAGGGAGGGGATAGGAGGGAGAAGGGAGGGTGGGTTTTCTTGAAACACTGTAATGGGAAAAACCACAAGGTGAAATTCTCCCCGCTGCACAACTTTTAAAGATATAGAAGACTTCTTGGAGGCTGGGCCTGGCAACCCTAGTTTGATCATTTGCATACTTTTTGAGTTCCCTGGGATTTATTTCTGTGCAATCATGTTTGAAAATAAAAAGGGATTGCCTTCAAGTCGAACAAACGTATGGTGACCCTTTGAATAGGGTTTTCATGGTAAATGATATTCAGAGGTGGTTTTACCATTGCCTTCCTCTGGGGCTGAGAGGCAGTGACTGGCCCAAGGTCACCCAGTCAGCTTCATGATTGTGTGGGGATTCAAACCCTGGTCTCCCAGTCCTAGTCCAACACTGACCCGGTGGAGGGGGAGGGGAGGAGATTGGGTGAGTGGGCACTGGGCAAAGGGGAAAATCCTTTCCTTTCCAAAAGGAAAACATTGTGAACAGTATCATTGCTTTTCAGCGTTTCCCTCACCTTTTTATTCTACAGCAGGCACATGTAGCCTCCCACCCAAATTTAAACCAAAGCTGTCCTGGCCACATCCACACCAGGCCTTTATTTCACTTTGGACAGTCATGGCATCTCTCAAAGAATCCTGGGAAGTGTAGTTAGTGAAGGGTGCTGAGAGTTGCTAGGAGACACCCTGTTCCCCTCACAGACCTTCAATCAGAGTGGCTGACTGTTAAACCTGTCTGGCCACTGGAGCGCTGTCAATGGAATAGGAGTCTCCTCTCAGCACCCTTCACTAACTACACTTCCCAGGATTCTCTGAGGGAAGCCATGACTGTCTCACATGAAATCAAAGTCTGGTGTGGGTGTGGTCCCCCTGATTAGCCAAGCAATCAGCTGGGAGTCTGGCTTTTAGAACACTGACAGTTGTTCCTTACTGAGCATGCCCGGCCTTATCATTGACTTTAACGTTAAATTTCTTAAATTAATTAAAAATCAGCCAGGCATTTTTTAAACTTTTAAACTGCAGAAGATGAAGGTCAGAGTATGGGGCAAGGTCAGTATTAGGATTACAGGTACTCTGTGAACATGGCAGATGTTTAATTAATTTCAACAGATTATGAGAACTCTGAACTCTCCCAAAGGGCTCTGGGTTTTTTTTCTCTCTTTTTAGACTTTGAACTCTGTGTTCTCTCTGACTGTTTTGTGTATCACCATAAAAATTGAGAGGGTTGTTAAGCAAGCGTTTCTGAGTTCAGGACTATAAGTTTTGTAAGGTTTTGTTTTGAAATGAGCTTATGGGAAGCATCAGAATGGCATGGGGGTATTTTCAATTTAACATTGCGGAATGTGAAAAATCCATGCTGGCTATAGTATACAGCCACTATCGTGGCTGTATAATAATTGTGTGATGATAGGCTTCACTATATGCAAACATGAGATTTTAATTAAAGTGCTACAGTTCATCAACAGGTATTCCACATGATTCTGCAGATCAGTCTACATTCTGAAGATAAAGCCATGAACACAGTCACAAACTATGGCAATTTATTCATTACCTCAATTAATAGACCACTTTTCAACTTTGTATTTTATAAAGTAATGTTCATTCAAAATTTAAAAATAGTATCAGCAACTGAACGGATTACATCAACAACAAGAGAGCTTATTTCAGTATAATTAAAAAGAAAACAGCACATAGTGTAAAAGGCCTGGCAGAATAAAAACGTTTAGTGTTCTGTGCACATCTGGTGTATTTTTGTTGGGAAGTTCCATAATAATAGAGATCACACCAAGAATGTGCTATTCCCAGATGGATGATAATCTTGCCTCCAGTATGAAATGGAACCAGAAAATCCACTTAATCCAGTACAGCCTGAAGCTTTGCCAGAAAAAGGAAGTTTGATACTGGCCAATAATTATTTAAATCAGAAGTGCGCAGAAATTTTTATTTTTTATTTTCCAAAAGGATCTTACAACAGCCTCTTTCAATGTCAGTGGAAACTTTCTCTCCTTCAAAGAGGCAATTCAGTTACTTTCTTGACCCAGGCCACCACTCTGCCACATAAAGTTGTTAATAGCCAAGATGGGTGTGGGTCAAGTGGGCAAGCAGGCATGGCACAGAGTGGGTTTGAGTCATTAAACCCAACACAACAAACAATCACAAAGTATAGGAGGGCACAGAAATAGAATCAAGGCAATACAAAAGACAAATTATAAAAAAAATAATTTAGCCCTGCCTCTGTTTGCAGACCTCCTTTGCTAGATTGGGCCATCTGCCTTATTAATAAAAGGGATGGAAAGAAAATGATCTGGATTCCTTCCCCACCATCAAAAACCTGTAATCCTTTCACTTTTCATAACACACACAAACAAAATTTCTCTTTAAATCCAAATTATTTCTGTCTCTGCCTTCCATTGCCAGTATTAGCCCATAGATAATACAATCAATTTTGAATGATGAATAAATTCAATTGAAGAATTTATTTCTTAATTATGAAATGCAATCTCTCATTTTCAGTGTGTGTGTGGTTGTGGTGTCATTGTCAAAAGCTATGCAGTATTTTGATGTCCACATACACAGAAAGAGAGAGAACTACGCTTTGGCTTTACAGTAAATGTGAAATATGACTCAGAATTGCAAACCATTATCAATTAAAACTAGAGTGAAAATGCACATGTTATCAAATCTTCAAATGTGCATGGACTTTGCAAGGAAATTAGTAAGTCATTTCATTTTGTGCATTCACAACTCATCCATGTGTAAACAGAGCCCTGCAAATGCTCCAGTGTCCTTTACATTTATTTATTCAAGCCTATGAATAGGCTATCTTGCTGGAAGTAGTGGTGCTGAATTTTCAGAAATATCAGTGCTCCTTTTTCTAATTGTAAAGGGAGTATTAATTTAGCATGGTTTGGGTTACTTGGACCACATACGGAAACACAGAACATTTAGACATAACCAGAAAATCTGTTTCTATAGAACTACTGTGGAGTTTGTACACATTGTGAAGAGAATGAGGATGCGTTGCAGATCATGTGGGTTCAGCTGTGCTAATATATTAGAAAGCCTAAGAAGAAAATGCATATGCCAGCAAATGTCCAAGCATCATGATGCATGGAGTCTGCAGGATTATTAATAAGTAATTTCTTGCTCTCAGTTCATTCCTCTGTATGTATAGCCTTGCTAATAACAACTGCAATCAAAGCGATCATGGGTGCCAGGTTAGCAAACTGGCTCTCTTTCAATTCCTCTTTCTAGAGACAAGAAGCTGCCACATCAATACATGACAGCTGGCTGAGATATTCTGATATGTGTCTGTGGATAGATTTTAATCATTTGTTTATTCTTTCTTTTATTTTGTCTCAGAGGCACATATACACATCAATTATTCTGGGGATTGGGCAAGACAAACTGTGCACTCAGTCACTGTGTCGTCTATTTTCACCCATGACTCCATTCTAAACTGGTAGACCAGTGTCTCCATGACTAATGCAGAACAAACCAAGACCAGCACAATCCGGAGCGTTTGTATGGCAGACTTTGTTGCAGTAAGTAAAATACAATACACATTTTCCAGACCTTCCTGTGTTTTAATCACAAGATGTACTTAAATGTTTTGTGCCTATTCCTTCATACAGCAGAGCTATTTGTGTTCTTCTATGCCAGCGTTTCCCAACCGGTGTGCCTCCAGATGTTGTTGGACCACAACTCCCATCAGCCTCAGCCATTGGCAATGCTGGCTGAGGCTGATGGGAGTTGTGGTCCAACAACATCTGGAGGCACACTGGTTGGGAAAGGCTGGTCTATGCACAGGCTGAGATCCAAGGACCCACTTCAGCTGCAACCTCTCAAGCAGGAAGAACCTTTCTCAGCCCAGTGACTACATTCCCTTATGGCCAACCTCCTGAGTCCTGGGGGTCACATAGTGGGGGTGGTGGCAAAAGTGGGTGCGACCAGATATACACCATCTTCCATCCAGGCAAGCATGAGATCTGATCACAGTTCAAGAACACATTCCAGATAGATAAAATTACCAAAGGAAGACACAGAGCAGGGGCAGTGGGCAGTGCGGACTGGCAGAGTCCCAATGGCCACATAGAAAGGCCTGGAGGGCCACAGTCAGCCCCTGAGCCTGAAGTACCTCAACCTTCTGTAACCCATTAATCAGTTGTTGTTCCCAGCATTGTTAAAAAGAATGATAAATTCAGCATGCCTGTGTTTGCTGGCATTGGGTGCGGCTATTACCCTCCCCCTCTCTTTCTAGAACCAGCTATTGGAGAATGCGCAGTAAGTAACCTTCAGGGTGGGGGGTTTCTCTGAGAAGAGTCCAGCAGACCAGCTCAACTCAAGAAGAGGAAGCTGCTGCAGAGGGGATGCATGGGTAGACCAGCAAACTCTGTGTTATTCACAGGCCTGCTTTGATTGTTTTTAGGAGGCAAGCAACAAAGAAAGAAGATTTTGTTTCCTGCACAAGAAAATAGCAGCAAATCTAAAGGACTGTGAGCTCATTGTTTTGTTTTGTGATTTTTTGTTGCACCCTGTTAATTGCTAGGGGGAAAAGGAGAAATTGTAATTACTGCTACGAAACAATAGCAACCAGATTATTAAGAGTATTATGATTTATCTGTTCTGATAATATATGAGAACTATTTTTTTCTTCAATATATATTTAATTTTGATTCTCGTTTCTTTTTCTTGTCACTGCAACTATGGATGGGAATCACCAAACTGTCAGAAAAGACTGAACCCTCCCCTTCTTCTATTTTATGTAGGGATCTTTGTGGGTTACGCTTGCTAGGGTTTCAATTCTCTCTCCCCCCTCCCCTTCCTATATTACAAAGTACTTTTGAAACTCCCATAAGTTTCAAAGCCTGACCAGGGCCGGTTCTAAAGGGCTGTCAGGTTGGGTGGTCAGGTTGGGCACTGGCCCGACGGCCCCTGGAGCTACAGGGGGCCCCTGGAGCTACAGGGGGCCCCTGGAGCTACAGGGGGCCCCTCAGCCACCCGTCTGCTCCCCTTCTGTGATCCGCATCCCCCTCATGTCCCCCCATGTCTCCCCACTTACCTGTCTGCTGTCTTTTACCGTTGCCCTTAACAAAGATGGCGGCCGCAGTTTCCCTAAGGTACTGAAGCCCCTGCCGCCATCTTAGTTGATGGCAGAGATGCATGCGTGTAGCACGCATGTGTGCCATCAACAAAGATGGCGATGGAGGCTTCATCCCCTTAGGGAAACCGCGGCTGTCATGAACCTGTAATGGTCATGAGTTATTAAAAATCTAATAGCAATACTTTGGCTCCAGTAAGGGACTCTGGGAGATGGTTACTGTTGGAAAAGACAAGCCTTTGCCAATTTGCAAATCTGAGTTTCACTTCCCAGCTGAAGATGGTTAGAGAAGCCTTAACAAGCTGCACCTGTTTATCTTTGCTGATTAGCAAGTGCCTGGTACCCAAGGTCATCCTTGGCCTGTACAGTTGGAAAACACAGTTGGGAGGGGGGCCTGAAGGCGCAAAAATGTGAGAAACATCGAGAAGAAAGTTACATCAGCCAATTCCTGATTGGTCAATTAATCTTGGACCGTTAGGATCTTTTTCCCTTAAGTATAGGGTTAGAGACCCATAGCCTTTGTTCTCTGTTCTCTGCCTATGCTGACTGGCACCAGAGTTCCAAACCTTTCTGCCTTATGGTTCCAGGGGTTGCTTATGGGAAGGCAACCTATGTCTGGTTCCATTGCTTTATGTTGAACATCCATCTCTCTTAGGAGAGGTGCCACGCAACCAACTACCTCGTGTGTAAGTAGTTAGGTGAGTTAGTTTGTTATTTTCTTGTTGTGTGTATGAATTCTCTTGTAAGAACCTAAACCCCTGTTGGGTGAATGGTCTTAAAGGATTACTTGCTGCTATATGTTATGTGCACTTATATATCTTAATAAAGCTACTTCTATTTAACCTGGTGTGTTCAATTGAGAGAAGGGGTGGTTCTGGATTCAGTACCTTGACCAATCTCAGTCACTAACTACCAAAGAGGGTTAAGAAGTTAAAGGCTTGGATTTTAAGTGTTAAACCAGAGGTGCCTGGCAAGGAGTGTAACTGTGACTCTTGCCTTTTAGGACCTTGGTTTTATATATCTTCTGGGCTCAGAGATCCCCTGGCTCTGAGTGGACCAGTATACAGGGGTGGTGGCAGCCTACCTTCTACCTTGCAGGGTTGTTGTGAGCGTACACAGCCTTGGCAAGGGTGAAGTAATAGCTCTTTTGGTTCCAGTCTCATTTCCCTAAGGGTGGGGGTCTGAGTCTGATGCATGAACCGACTACCTTGAGGGTCCGGGGGTCATGACAGCGGCCGCCATCTTGGTTAATGGCAATAGTAAAAGACAGGAGACAGGTAGGTGGGGGGGTGGGGTGGGCTGCACGCACGCGCGCACACAAATGCGAACATGCACGCGCACACACGCTGGGGCCCAGGACAAGCTGATGCCCAACGGCCCCGGCATTCCTGGAGCCGGCCCTGAGCCTGACATTCAGAATTAATTCAAGAAACAATACTCAAAGAGCCTCTGCTTATGAGAACTACTTTGGAACCTGCTACAGCTATCAGGGCTATTTACACCCTGCATAATGCTGCTATATGACATTGTTTTACTGCCATGTGTCAGACATGTGAGAGCCAGTGTGGTGTAGTGGTTAGAGTGTTGGACTAGGACCTGGGAGACTAAGGTTCGAATCCCCACACAGCCACGAAGCTCACTGGGTGACCTTGGGCCAGTCACTGCCTCTCAGCCTCAGAGGAAGGCAATGGTAAACCACCTCTGAAACCACCTTACCATGAAAACCTTATTCATAGGGTCGCCATAAGTCGGGATCGATTTGAAGGCAGTCCTTTTAAACTTTTCATCAGACATGTGGACAAGGCAAGTAGCAAGAAGGCTAAATATGCCTCTGTTGCTTTCCTTTAGTTGACATTACTTCCAACTCCTGTTTTTTAACCATCCCCATAGAATTCCACTTCTTCCTACTACAGCACTGAATAACGGAATCTTTGTCCTCTGGAGGGTAAGAAAGCTGCATTGTTACAGAACACAGCGTCTGCATTGTGTAATTGTGCAAGCAGCAGCAGGACCCATGATTATGAAGAAGCAAATACAATAAAATGTACCAAACATAGTGGAAGAACATTAGCCGCTATATGACCTAGAAAGGAACTGGGTCACATTGGTTATTTTAGGACATATTGGGCATGTGCACAATGTGGTTTGATTCCAGTTTTAATACTTACATTGCATCTACCTAAATTACTCTTTTAGTTCTGACAAGATATGCTTCTTCTGTTCTGGTTTGTGATTTCCCCTTTAAGCAATGGCTACCAAAGCATTTGTATTTCACCAGAACAGGGGTTAGCATCAAAGAGCTAAATGTTATCACAACAATTGTACCCCTATGACTTTACTTGCTCATGCACAGCAGTTTCATCATCTTCCATTGTTTAAGACAAGGGTAGTGTAGTGGCAAATTCAGAAGTGCAGGGTCCCTTCGTGATAGTCACAACTGTGTCCCCTTCTGAGAGTATACAACATTCTAAGATTATAGAATAATCTGGACAGATACTGTTTTCTGCTTCTCTATCACTGGCACCATTTGACTGCCCTTTTTCACTGTCAGAGATATTGCTTGAGTTACTTGATTGTCTTCATGTTCATGTCCTGCGGCTACCAAACTGCTTGATGTAGATGGAATACTATCATCAGGATTCACTGTCTCCTGCAATTACAGAATTCTCTCACTCACCACAACTTGTCTTGGTTTTGTCAAGTAGGAACTAAGAAAGGCTTGCTTGCAATTGACACTAATTGGGGCTTGCATAACTGACTCAGAAAACCCTACAGCAATAAAGAAAAACACATTTTTAAAAACAAAAACCCTACTGTACAGGCCTCTCTCTCTCTCCCTCTCTCTCTCTCTCTTTCACACACACACACACACACACACACACACACACACACACACACACACACACCATTCTCCTTCTCTGGGGGCTTTCTGCTGCTGGGTTAAGACAAAGCCTTGTTTTCCTAAATGAAGGAATTAATATTATCTAATCAGGCTAGGCACTCATTTTGCATAGGAATTTGTAATATTTTTAATTTTGCCACCTTCTAGAAGGTAGGAAGGGATTTTTTCACCCCTTTTCCTATCTCCCTATGTCACCCTGTCCTCCTTGCATGCATACCTAGAATGTTAGAAAAAGAGGTTTTAGCTCGTTCAGGCAGTTTTTCATTATTATCATGCTGCTAAGGTAATGACCCTCCTTTGTTGAGTTTCCCTTCTTGCCTGTCATACTAAGACCCAGAGTAACTGCATTTGGGCAGAGTTTATGAGTTTTAGGAGGAAACCTAAGCATGGAAATGCCTGATCCTAACCTCTGGTGTTGGCTGCACCACACACACATTCTTAGGCATATACATTTGCATTCTGCCTTACTATGTACAACATGCACACCTAATCATCATTAAAAGGTGAAACACCAACATACACACTCCCCCCCAACATATTTTTTCTCTTCTCCTCCTCCCTTACTCCTGGCTTTGGGCTGGAACTAAACCACATATCTTTCCCTCCTCCTTTTTTTGCTGTTGGGTTGAGAATGAGAGCCTTGTTAATGCCTTCTCCCACAACAACAAACATCCATAGGAGCCGATCAGCATGAGGGGAGTGGGTTAGCTACTGAGAAGAGTCTTCTCTTTTCTCTCTGATTGGCTCCAATAATCAGGAAAGGACAAGGGTGTCAGAAGACTATTCTCAATGGCCAACACATTCCCCTGCCATGCTGATTGGCTTATAAGATGCTGGAACCTGGCTCCCAAATAAATAAGGGGTCTAAGATCCCCCAAGACCCTGGATGACTACACCCCTGCAAGGATGGCTAACCATTGTGGCCTGAGGACTGCAATATTTGTTAGCCAACCCTCCAAGGGCCACGTGCCACTGGAGGATGTGGCCAAAGCAAAAGTGGGAATTGCTGAAGTTGATATGGCAACCACCGTTCAGCCTCCCCTGCCACACACACAGACAGACATGCATACTGCAGGGGGTGAGGGAGAAATCATTCTCTGAAGAGCAGAGAGCACCATTTTTATGCTCATCACAGCACTGGGTGGGAAGGAAAAGAACTTTTCACAACACTGCAATAGGATGAAAAGCACTTTAGGAGGTCTGAGACCCTAGAAGGATGATGGTGAGTGAGACAAATTGTGTTCTACCTGGAAATAATGTGTTGCACAGTGTTATGTTTCTCCAAGCAAACTGCTGGTGCTGTCAGCTGTCATTGTATTATCACTTAGTGGGGAAAAAGGGATGCCCAGATTTATTTGCATGTCCCACCTTCCAAGGTCAGCAGCTATGTATGACCTAACAGTCCCAGTCATCAGCATAGTGATATATGTATTAAGCAGGAATAGGGGATGGACAATCTTCAACTGGCTTTTTTTACTCCTCGCTATCATGGATGGAACTGAATCTAGAACAGCCATGGAAATCTGATGCCAGACATGGATTGCAATGACAGGATCAGGATGGCAGCAAGTTACTCCCCATTTTATTGATTAAAATGAGTGAATAAGCAGTGCTCTCAGACCAGTTTGAATTACTGTGCAAGTGGACCCTTTAAAACAAGAAATCTAGATGTCTTTCTACAGATATTCCCTTCAAAGACATTCCTGAGATCTGTAGCATAGTGAAGACTTGGCCAGAGGTCTCTGGTAAGTTTTAAAATAGGTCCCAAACCCATGGCAGAGGAAAGGCTTAAATCATGGTGCCAGCCAGCATGAAATTTACTGCCATCCCAAGATGCACTGCAGAGCCACAGCTTATCAGTGTTCCCTGGCCTATGTCCCAAGTGGGTCTGCCACTCACACTTTCCATATTTCCTGGAAAAGAACTGTCTATTTAATGTTTCATTTTACTGATTCACCTTTCCTTCTTCAATACTATCTTTAAGCCCGATTTTCATAGGTGTTTGTTTTTAAAATCCCATTTGGCCCTCTTCCAAAAAATCAGTTCAACTGCACTGGTTCCATGGCAGAAACAGCAGCAATGCAGTGCAAGACAACAAAGGACATTTTCTCCACTGATCCCATTTTCTTCTAGATGTTTCTAAAGAAACTGTTCAAAGAAAACATCTGAGAAAGAAGCACATGTAATTCTATTTCATCTCTCACTGTCTTCTAATCTTCCTCCATTATTGATGGGTTTTTGTCAGCAGCCTTTTTCTGATGGGAATTTCCTCTTTATTCACTTAAAGGAAATCAATACTGTTTTAGGAAGTCCAATTTTTAATTCTCCATCTAGGGTGGGAGGGGAACTGGGCTTTTTCTCTTCTGTATCAATGCAGATCATCATGTCATAGGCTTAAAATGTATTCTGTTGTAGTGATATTGATATTTCATTTGCATGACTTTGACAGGTTGAAGCCAGAACGTTTGTATTCTAATAGAAAAGGTATTTCTCAGAATAAAAAAAAGTGGTAAATTGCAAATAGAGTAATCAAGTAGTGCATTAACCTTATTTAACCTTCATACTGCCCCAATATTTACAGGAACACAACTTATAGTTATTGAATCCAGAGGTATATAAAAATCTCATTTTTTCTAGGCATTGCTACTTCTGCAGTAATAAAAAAAAATACTTACCCATCCCCAGGAAACAACATTTATCTACATTAAGCTTCATTAACATTTGCCTGTTTCAGAGTCATGCTCCAGGATTCCCACAGCAAGAGCAAAGCAATTCAAGTTTCTTACTCCCTCCCTTGCCTCACATATGCACTTTTTTTAATATGGCCAATACCAGCTGTGCAAATGGTATCTTTTGCATGTAATAGGTATTTCACAATACAGTATTTTAATCCTTTCCCCTCAAAAGTCACATCACAAGTAATTCTGATGCAATTACAGCCTTGATTTTGTTGAAAAGCAGACCCCTTATTAACATGTGTGACCACCACCTTAATGGATGTGCTCAACGTGTACAAAAGATTTAACTCATGGGGTGAAAATTCAGTCCCTATGGTTGCAGTCAGATAGGGGCAAAGTGGAACAGTCCAAAGCATTTTATAAACGAGATAAAAGTCTTGACATTTTCCTGCCCTTTAATGGAACTCACAACTTCTGCTGCCTGAGTGGGGGTATCCTTAACCTACCCAATGATAAGGTAGGCCCTATGATGGGGGGGTGCCAACTCTACAAGCACACTCCAAACAGATTGCTTGCATGGTCCGCAGCAACCCTCACCTGTTGAAGGTAGGCAAGAACTAGATCTAGCCCCTCTTCCTTTTTCTGACCTGCAACTGATGATAAGCACTGACAGAACTGACAACCAGGCCCATTTGTTGAGCAGACAGATTCCTGCACTGTAGGATCATGTACAGAACTGGGCAAACTGTTGTGCCCAAGGACACACATGTTGTTGCTACAGTTAAACATATAAGCCTTTTGCACTATTAACAAAAAGTAGCTAATCGAACTTTGTTCCGGATACTGCTTTTTTATCCCTCTCATTTGGAATGCTTCTGCTGACTAAGGAAGAAACAGACAGATGGTACATTATGACTACATTTTATAATGGGAAAAACACTCAACAGTACCACTTAAGAAAGCATATACCATTGCAGAATTTCCTGCAGATTCCAGTGAATTATGCTGTGCCTGTTTACAACCGTAAAGTAAATGAAGCATGACCAACATAGAAGTTTGCACCTGTTTCACTAAATAAATCTCAAAAGGGAATTCTGCTGAGGGCCAGGTCTGATTACTTTTTTTCACACAAGGATCAACATCTATGTCAGGAGATGGCACATAACAACGGGAGAATTGCAATTGCAAAGAGTCTATTTCACATGCACCGGGAACATGCCAGATAGAGATTGGGTGTGTTCACATATGGAGAGGTTGGATGGTCAAGTGCCTGGGTTAAGCAGACCACATCTCATTGTTGATATGTCACTGTTGCTAATTCTAGAATGTACTAATCCCGAAAATGCTTTAGAAGGGACCCTGTTCTTCAGCATACAGCTATACTGGAAACAACAATATCCAATAAACTACAGAAAGTGAGTTCTGGTTGTCAGGAGCATATTTATTTTGCTTTATATTTCTTGAGCTGATGGGTGTGGAAACCATCTGTACATGAGCTAATACATAGCTTAGAGATTAGAATATATATTTGGCCTACTGAAAATGTCTTAGCTCAAGGAACATCACTCCTTTCACTCATAAGATGAAGTTATGGCAGGGTTGCTTTTTATGTTTCAGTGCTAATTTATATTTGATATTATTCATTGATAATTGCATGGACACATTCAGTAAACTGCACACCTGAATGGGGTTACATAAGGTGCTTGTTGAGCCCCAGCTCTCCCAGGGGGATCAGGGTGGGGAGCTGGCCGAGTCCCAGCCTCCTCAGATAGGGCAGGGGGAGGAATCAGAGGTAGATGAGACTTTTGAGGACAATGAGGGAGGGGGAGTAGCTGACAGCTTGCCAGTTCCCACAGACAGTTCTTCTGCTGAAGCAGACTTCGCTCCCCCTACAGACGCCTCAACAGAGCCGTTGAAGGATGATCGGGCAGGCGCGCCAGATCCACCCCCCCAGGATTCCCAGCCTGGCACTTCAAACACTTTCCCGCCTCCTGAGGCATCTATCGAGCCTGTACTGTCAGATAAGCGGCGGATGCTCACCCCCCTTTGCCCCACATGAGACATCGAGAGAAGGTGGGATTTCTCAGGAGTCAGAGATTGCGTGTGAAGACCTTCCCTACTTAAGGCGGCGCTCCCCCTGACCCAGTAGCTGGGTCAACTTTCTTCACATGCTGCAGAGTAAGCCTAGGTAGCTTAGTTAGGGAATGTAGTGAGTTAGCACAGCTAAGTCTATGAAACGCATTGCCTTTGATGTTACTCTAATAAAACAGGAATTAATTCCAGCCTCGCCTCCGTTTTGTGACTTTCACTCTGGGCAGGACAGCGCTCATCTCTTTCCTCCACACGCTCATCTCCTGAAAACCCCAGGACAGCTTAACAGGCACTATCCTTAAAGACTCAGTGTACAAGAACGAGAACCAAAACATCTTGAAACCAGGTGGCAAGAGTAGGAATTTACAGCACACTGGACACCCAATATCCACAAAAATATTATCCCTATCTCCACCCCCACATCCAAAGCACACACTATGATGACTAGGGATCATCCCCTTCTATTGCATAGGACAGCCAGCATGGAGCCCCCCTGCCCTTCCTGAGGAAGCAAGAGACTTGCCAGCAACACCACCAATCTGGGCAACAACCAAAGCAGCATCCAGGGCCAGTCCAAAGGCAGGGTCCAAACAAGGAAAGTCTACAAGAAAGAGTCAGGCAAGAGGCAACGTCAGAGCAATCCAAGGTCAGGTTCTAGTCAGACCATGGGAAAGTCCAGAGGCAGATCCAGGGTAGTCTGGGATCAGGCTTGGAGTCAGCAGGAGTTCAGCCAATAGGCCAGGTACTTAGACATTGTTCCAACAGCTCTTCCAGCCCAGTACTGGGGTTTTTGAGCTGGAGCTGCTGGAACAACACCCCCAACCTCAGCTCCTATCAACTACCTTCAGCCAGATCTTTACTTCCAAGGAGACTGTGACATCACAAGACTATGTAAATATGTTATCCAAGTTCTGCTGATATTTATTTGATAATATATGTCATTTGGTAAATAGAGAGGGGAGGGGTAAAATGGAATGTTAGGCAGTGAATGTTTGATGTGAATATTTCTGATTGGGTGATGGATTCTCTGGTTGGGAGGAGGGAATAAGTAAAGGTTTGAGTTTAAAATATACTGGAGGTTTTGTTAGAGAGGGAGCTGGTTTTATTCTGGGGTTTAGATCGATTGTTAGAGTAGGAACTGGAGTAAAGGTTGGTCTGGGAAGGATAGAGAGTTAGTATAGTGTAGGATTTATTGTATCAGAGCTTATTTTTATCTTCAGGGTATAAAATACACTTATGTAAATAATAAGGTATCATTTTGTTTTCTGTTGTCCCATTCGCACACCTTTCCTGATTACAGTATACCAAACTGTATCAGTCAGGGAGGTGGCATAAAATCAAATGGTGCTGAATCTAATACACATAATGTATAAAGGTCTTTCGTTCAGAAACTGGAAGCAGCTTTATAACGGTATTCCTTGAAGGAAAGATTTGCCTCTCATGCAGCCTAGCAATAAATATAACTACCATGGGTTTGTGGTATCCAAGATCACCCAGAGATAAGGGTGGGATACTGTGGAGTGCCCAGACTGTGAATGTGTAAAGGGTAGATTTTACTGTACATAGAGGCAGACATCCCCCTCATCTGCTAAAGCAAGACAGGGATAGGTGGGTGGGGACATCACAGAGACCTTTACTCCCAAGGAGATCTCACCTGTAGTTGGGCACTTCTCTGGATGGGCCAGGTTTCCAGCTGGCATCTGAAATGATACCTCTGTCTTGGCCCATTCAGCCGCAATGTCTGAGGCTGAACTCACTTGGGTGCAGATGGCAATTCATTGGCCTCGTTGCAGGACCCTGGGTCCTCACCCCCAGATGCAGCCTGACCCAGGGCTGGGTCTAAGGCTGGAGCCTCCTTGTCCTCCTCTGAGGAGGACTTCCTTAGTTGAGACCTGACACCTCCAGTTGCTTACAGCTTCCATCATACCTAACTGCTAGCCGTGCTGGCTGGGGCTAATCGGAAATGGAGTCAAATAGCATCTGGTTGGCACCACATTAGCTACCACATAATTAGGAGCATAATGAACCTTTCTGAATCTACACAGAAAGGACTTCTAATTGGGAGACAGAAGTCAAATTTCGCCACAGGGAGTCCAAACAGCAATAGCAAGCATGGACCAGAACAGCTGACTGCTGAAGTAGTGTGCAGAGGTCTACATAATGAATTATATTGTTTTTTGTGTGTGATAATGGGGATGCTGTCAAGATTACCATGGATAAGTTCCCAAATGAATACAGTCCCAGTATAACCTGCATCGTAACAAGGGCAGGTAGTGTTGAAATTTCTCTTAGGATTAGTCACACACACAGAGAGAGAGAGGGGGGGGCATCTCTTCATGAAAGGCAGGCTGAGACTGAGGAGTCTTTGTCTTCTTTCCTTAGGGCTTATCAACATTCCATTTTAAAAAAACGGAATATGGAAGAGCAGGGTTCTAATATGCATGGAGGGTAATGAAACCAGCAACAGCAATGTGACAGAGGGAGTGTGATAAGGGAAAGCACTCTTGCCATCCCCCGCCATCCAGTTGGAATCATATTGTGGAGCATGCCTGAATGGTGCTAGTATCTCCACAGGATGGAACTTCCCAAAGTTGTCAAATAAACTTCAGTTCCTCACCACACGTCCAGAAATGGGATTGATGACACAATAGACTAAAACCTGAGGGGAAACCAATAGCATGGAAACTTATTGTTCTGCTCAAAAACAAAACACCAAAAATATTCAAGGTTTGACCGTCAGGGCTACTTTGCTGTAAAAAAGGCTTCTGCAGAAGGTGAGAAGAAAAGGTATCAACACAGTTCAAACTAAACATGTGACCATTTTATATCTTTTGATTTACAGGTAATGCCCATTTGTTCCTGCTGAAATGCTAATGTGTAAAATAACTCTTATGTCTCAACATGCAACACAGAGCTGGGGAAGCTGTGGCCCTTCAGATGTTGTTGGACTCCAGCTCTCGTCAGCCCCAGCTAGCATGGCCAATGATCAGAATCTTGGAGATGAAGTCCAACAGTACCTGGAGGGTTACAGGCCCCAAGCCTTGATTTAACAAGTGATGACGTGTTTTAGGGTACTGCTTGTCCCCCTAGACATCTGATGTGAGAACAGTAGACATTGCTGGAGAGTTTCAGCCAAGAATCTGGATATTGTTAGGCTCCAGCTCCTGTCAAACCACCAGCATGGCCAATGGTCAGGGCTGATGGAAACTGCAGTCCAGCAACATTTGGTCGGCCACACATTCCCTCCAGATGTAGATGGACTACAAATTCCATCATCTCTGACCATTGGCCATGCTAGCTGGGGCTGGAGGAGTCCAACAACATCTGAAGGGACACAACCCCCCCCCCCGGTTTAAGTAATGCCCTCAGTTATAACCAACCTGTATATTTGTAAATGAACACAAATATTACAGAATTCCATTAACTCTCCCGTGATTTCCTTCCAAAGAAATTCAAACTTGGATAAATGCTACACCCCTTAAACTTCTCACTGCTTGAAAAGTGGGGTGATCATAACAATGCAAACAAAACTGGAATTAAGGGGAAGAATCTCTTCAAAACACTTAAACAGAAAAAAGGGGAAAGGAGAGGGCAAGACACGTTAAATTGGAATGATTCCTACAGCCCTTTCCTTGTGAAAGGTTTCAGTGTTATTGAACAAATGTTAAATGTTTTGTAGAGGTAAATGTGGCAATGAACACCATTAGAACTCTTCATTCTTCCTGGGGGGAAAAACCATTATCGTATTCATTTCTCCAGGGCTAGGAAGTCATGAATACATCTGCAGCAATTTGACCTTTGAAATTACTCTTCCAAATTCCTTTAATGAAGGGGCGGGCCATGTTGCTAGCAGGCCTTACATTCCCACCCCCACCCTGTGGGACATTTACATGTTAGCCTATAGGCTCTTGCTAGAATCCCAAGGCTCTTGGGCTTTAATTTGTTTTTCTAGTTTTTGAAAGGAGTACATTTCAACTCGCACTGTGCTGCAAAGACAGCAGGGACTCAGGATAGTGCAGATGACGCATCTGATTGGTTCTACCACTGCACTTGCACCCTGCCGAGCTCCCCACTACCTTGTTCCTCACCATCTTGGTTACCACCAGTGACATGCAGCGTGGGGAAGCCACAAGAGCCACAGAGCCCTGGTTGTCCAGATGGAGGTGCTGAACTAATATCTAGAGGCAGTAATAGGCTGGAGGAGGGCCAATAAACTGAGAATGAATTCTGAGATGATGGAGGCACTGTTGTTGGGTGGTTCTTATGTCTGGGAACCAGACAGGCAGCCTCCAGTAAGCTCCCAATTAGATTACCAGAATGTGCTCTGTGTGGCAGATCAGTGGTTGCAGCTAGTGCAAAATGCAGCTGCCAGAATGTTGACTGCTTCAGCCACTCAGAACCATATATCACGTAATATGAATAAAGAGCTTGCCCTGACTATCTACATGCTACTGAGCCCAATTAAAGGTTTTAGTGCTTATGGTCAAAAGGCTGAATGACTTGGGACTCAGTCATCTGAAGGAGTGCCTCTCCCAGTACCATCTTGCCTGGGCTTTAAGATCTACCAGGAAGGCTTTTCTTTGTGTGCCATCCTCAAGGAAAGACTGAGGTCCTCTGACTCTGGTTAGGGCCTTTTCAGTGGTGGAACCATTCTCATCTTCCCCAGGGGTACAGCTGGCACCAACATTGCTTAGCTTTCAGTGCCAGCTGAAAACCTACCTCTTTTTCCAGGCCTTTGGTAGGGATAAGAGTGATAGACATATCAAGCCACCTGGTTTTTTACTGTGAAGGAACAGACAGAGTGAGTGCAAAGCTTTAGGGTGTTTATATGGTTTTAATTTTTAATTTTATTTGTGTATTTATTTTATTGTTATTTAATCTTCCCTAAGATTGCTTGTGATCAAGGGTGGGACTGAAACTTTATACATTAAATAAATTTTGATATATGCAGTAAGTAAATAAGCAAGCAAGCATTTTAAATGGGGTATCTTGTAGCTTCATTAGGTTCTGTCTTCAGGTACACATGTTTATGCTGAAACTGTTACATTCAAAATAGATTCAGTGTTCGTTTATGCTCATACTACACCAGCACAGGGATGGGCAACCTCTGACAATCCAGATGTTGCTGGACTACAACTCCCATCACCCTTGACCATTGGCAATGCAGTCTTGAACAGATGGGAACTAGAGTCCAGTAGCATTGGGCAGGAGGGTTCTCCATCATTTACAGTTAAGTAATAGCAAAGAAGATAGAGTAGCGATTCTCACAGGTATCCACTGAAGCAAATTTTGGAGGTTCTGAGGAGCTCCATTCTGGATCTTATTTCTGTTGGCATCACATCCCGCCAAGTCCTCCTATTCTTTCTGTCCAAAATCTGAGTTGATGATGACTCCTCATATCCTGGTGGTGGAGATAGAGGAGTCTGTAAGAAAACAAAAGTAGGGAAGAAGCATCGGGGAGTTGCTCAAGTAACAGAAAAAGCAAAGCCTTGATGATCCTGAAAACGTTTTACTGACAATGCAGATTTTAAGGGGAGATTTGAACAGCAGGTGATGGATAAAAAGAAAAGATAGAGACAGACACAGACAGCACAGCAAAAAGCTCAGAGAAAGAGATTGGCAGCAATCAAAAGTAGTTGGTATCCTGCTCGTAGAAGGAGTCCACGAACAAGACTGTTGGAGTACCAAGGAAAGCTTTTTGTGAGCAACTTGCTCAAATAAGGGCTGGTGGTGAACTAAGGCATTTTGAGCCTCTCTTTCCAGTTCCTCTCTCCAGCATTCCACCCCTTGGTAGGAGAACTGCAGACTCACAAAGGGCCAACCTCTGGCCTGAAGATTGATCTTCTTCCTGGACATCCTGCCTGGTGTGCTTCCTGTGCCATTGGACTGGCATGCAGAGTGCTCCTGGTTTCTTAGGCCCAGAGGAAGGTGTCTGAGAGGATCCCAGCTCATAACAGATCCTACCATTGGATCCAGCAACAAACTGCCGCCTCAGCTTCAAGAACGCACCATAGCTCCATGGTAGAGCATCTGCTCTGTATGCAGAAGGTCCCAGGATCATAATCTCCATAATCTCCAGGTAGGGCTGGGAGACACCCTTGTCTGAAGCTCTGGAGTGTCCTGCCTGAACTCAACGAACTCAGACTCAGACACGGCTGTAGCTTTTTTCACTGAAATAAGAGAACATTTTAGTTCAGTGCGCTTCATGTATCTACCTGCGGCTTACTTATAACTCAGCATCCCTCTCTAACTAGACACAACTTGGCAGCAGAAAGACTTTGACTCAGCAACTAACCCTCCCCCTTCACCCAGCTTAAGTAGGGCTGGGCGCCCCCACACTTGCATGTACCATGAGTCATGGTTGGAGGCGGACACGTAATCGCTAACTTCTCCTGAGCTGGGTTTGTTCAATCTCCCGTTGCATCCACCTCTTGGACCTGGGCGAAGGCAGGGTCTCGGCATCAGTCCCGTCCTCTCCCTCTATGGGGGGAAAGCTGTCTGGTGGTGGTGGCAGTGGAGGAGGAGGAAGAGTAAGGGCCCAGTCCAGGGGTCCCTCTTGGGGGTGTCTGGGATGGCTGGAGATGGCCTGTCAAAGCCTGGAGCAGGGACTGCTTTGATGTCCCACCTCTCACTGTGTCCTTCCCTGGCCAGGATGTCCCAGTCCAAGTCTTCCTTCCCCCTCCTCCTTGTGGTGAGCCATGCAAGGAGGGGGCAGATAAACCAGGGGATGAGTACTTGGACTGGGACCCCAGGGAGGGGGTAGACAACAGGGTGGACTCACAGAGTGACCCAGCCCCCATCTTTGACAGCTCAGCCCCCTCAGCTCCTGACCCCCCTGTGGAAGCGCCACATGGCCCATCTGACACTCTCCAACTGGACGCGCTGCTGCCGCCGCCACCACCAGAGATTCAACCTTGGACATCAGACATTTCCCAGCTGAGCACTGCCCAGCTTCTCATGCCCAAACTGACAGGTAGCAGCCACCCACCGTTGGAGGGGGAAGCTGAGATCAAACCACCTTCGCCCCACACTTGGAGGCACTTGAGGCGGAAAGTTCAACAGACTAAGGTGTGGCAGAGTCTCCATTTGTGTGTGAAATCCAAGCCTACTTGCTGAGTCAACATCTTAGAGTCATGAAGTCATGCTTAGTTAGAGCTAGAGTATAGCAGAGTTCCTAGACAGAGTAGTTAGGTCAATGAGGCGAACTGCTTTGGATGTATCTTTTACTTTAATAAAAAGAGAAAAAGTCACAGCAGAGTCTGAGTTTGAATACTTCAGCTTCAGGCAGGACACTCCTGTGCACCGGTCCACTCCCGGCTAGCATGGCTCACAACATGGAGAGCCACTGTTGGTCAGCGTAAACAATACTAAGTCACATGGACCAAGGGTCTGACTGGGCATAAGGCAACTTCCTGTTCCCTGACTATCAGCAACAGGTTCAGCACTGGGAACCTGGCCACTTCCACAGCTGGAGGCACTCTAGCCTGGTCACTGCCAGACTCTGATATTATGACCAGTGGTAAGTGAATTTGTATGGACTGAAAAAGTAAAAGAAGAAAGAACCAGTACAGACATTGAGTATTTATATCTGTAGGGCCATTGAATTAATATTACTTTTTAAGGTGGCCATCTTGTCCATTTGCACCCCTATATGTGGCTTTGAAAGATATAAAGAGAAGGGAGTCATCTACAGTGTTTCAGCAGACAATTATAGCTCCTGAGTTTGTACCCTGCTGTAATCCAAAGAAAGGGCACCTTCTGAAATCCCTGATCCCTCTGGAAAAAAGATGCTGTGTTAATGGGCCTAACAGCAAAGCTGGGATCCTTTTAAAACTGCATCTTCTATAAATATTTCAAGCAGCAATTAAAAGATGCCAAATGCAATCTGGTGTATTTCAAAACTCAAAAATTAGTTTTGCAAGCATATGCAATGGCAATTTATCAACGTTTTGGTCCCAGCTGGAGAATCCCTGGCTCCAGGAACACAAACAATAAAACCCTTAATGAGACAAGTACAACAAATAGAGCTGCAGTTTCAGATTTACCCTGAATGTCCACAGTTACCCAATTAGCTGTTGGCAACAGCATAAACAGCTTTGCCGACTGTGCTCATCAGAGGAAAATGAAACGTTTAGCACAGGGAGAAAACACCACACAGCACACACACAGGCTAGCATTCATTACCCTAAATCCTATATGAAAAATATGCTTTATAATACATATCCCCACACACACCACACACTAATACATTGGCAGTCTCCTTTTCTCAGTTCAAGTTTAAGCAGCAAAAGTTCAAGCAGTAGTTCATCTTAAGGCTTCTATACACGTACACAATACATCACTCCATGTTTTGTGTGTTTGCTATATAGAACTGCAAATAACCTGAGCCAGGCTTCAACTAAACAATGAGTGGAGCTGAAAGTGTTTAGAAATTCATAATCTTTGAATTCTCTTCCAACGCTACTCACCTAGAAAGATGTCTGCTTGTACCACATGGGGCACGGCATAGATCCAAGTCAAGCTGAGTTTATTCTCTCTTGTCATAAAAAACCAAGCAGTTGTGCATTGCACATAAGGAAGAGGCAAACAGGTACGCAATAACAGCACAAGATTGACTACATACTTGCTAGCCCACATTGCCCACAGTGTAAATCACAAAGGCCCACTTATTTGTGTCTATTTCTCGAACATGCTAAAGTGTAACTCTCTTCTTACCTTGTGTTCCATCTGTTACTGAACATACAAAGAAGTGGGTCCCCTGCCTGTACCTGACTCCAGACTCCTTACGTTCATCAAAAGGGCTCTGTGTACATACAGCTGCATATGTGTAGAGCCTATACTAACAAATGAGAATCTGGTTTACATGAGGGGTCCTGGTTATACATAGTCGCATTCTCACCTTCTGCTCAATGTGAGGGCAGGGGCAGGGGTAGGAATCCCTCCACACATTTAATCAATACATGAAAGGGAAGGTGAGATAGCAAGAGAATTCAGACACTGTTTTATATGATTAGTAAAATGTTGGATCTTGTAACAGGTAGGTGTGTGTGGGGGTCCTTATATGCTTATATTCACTAATAGGCAAAAAAAAAAAACCCTTGCGGTTTAAGAATGTACCTATAGCCAACAGATATTTCTATCAAATTTTAGACAGCAGGGAATTGGGCAGCTATAGTGAATGCACCAGGGGAGCAGAAGACCTGACATTCTCTTTGAGATATTGTACTGCTCTACAAATTGGTAAAAATGCAAACACATTTTGGGTTGGTCTCCAATCCACTTGCAGTGTAGCTTGGAAGAATTTCGTAATGTGCCTCTGAGCATATGATGAGTGGGGGCAACACCTGCAGTCTCCAGAGATGGAGAATTACATTTTTGTATGTTTGTTGGCGTTCTTCTTGCTTTGCTTCTTTCCTGTGTTACTACTGTTTCTGCAGAGAATCTAAACTAGAAAATTGTATTTCTCTCATTATTTATCCTAGAAATCTGTGTCAAATTTATTTTTATTAATTTCAATGCCTTTTTATTGGTCAATGTCACATGATGGTGAACACAGCCATTTGTGTTTCAAACTGAAGATTATGTTCTATTTCTATTTTGGGTGCATTGTTGAAACTGAAACTGCAGTTTGATGTAAACTTAGACTGATTACAAATTGTTACTACTTAAGCAATGACTCTAGCTATTGGAAAAAACAAACTTGACCTGCCCAAGATGCATGTTTTCAGCCTGCTATGCTTAAACCATGCCACTTAAGGAAAGGTGGGCACGGTCAATTAAAAACATAGAGCACACCTAGAATTTTGCTAGAATGTATTTCACTTCCCACTGTTTTAACTTGTGCAAACTGAGACACTCCTCATGTCCATTGGAAACTATTCTGCAGAACAGTCAGTGCCATTATTCCACAACTGGTTTTGGAGCTTTGTTTTACTGTTGAAAAGTGTTGCTGTACTTCACATATTCACAGAAGCAGAAGCAAAATAGTATGATTTCCTATAGGAAACATCACTAAAATTGCAAAGTAAATCAAACATATCTAAAGTGACTATCTGAACTATATCAACTGTTTTAATATTGTTGCTTCCTCCCTGCTAAGACAAGATCAGCATAGCACATGTCTTGTTTCTATTTTTTGGGCTGATTGCAGGTGTTGCCACCATTCACCATATGCTCAGAGGCACATGTTACCAAATTCTTCCAAGCTACACAGGAAATGGATTGGACTGTGAAAAACCAACCCAAAATGTATTTGCATTTTTACCAATTGTAGGGCAATGCAATATCTGAGAGGAGGTCAGGTCTTCTGCTCCCCTGGTGCATTCACTAGAGCTGCCCAATTTCCCTGCTGTCTGTTTGATAGAAATATTTGTTGGCTATAGGTACATTCTTAAACCGCAAGGGGTTTTTTTGCTTATTAGAGAGTTTCTCTGCTTTTTAATCTGGGAGGTAAGAAATGGGATCCTGTGCAAGTTTCCTGAGAATAGATTGATCATTTGCATGCTTATTGAGTTCAGTGGGATTTACTCCCCTGCAATCATGCTTAACATAGATGAAACTGACCACAGGGAATGGGAAGGAGAAGAGGAGGAGGGAGGGAGGGGAGAAAGGGCAGAGAGGAAGAAGGGGGAGGGGAGCAGGCAGGAGGGGGAGGGGAGGAGGAGGGCAGGTTTGATCATTTGCATGTTTATTGAGTTCAGTGCTATTTATTCCCTTTCAGTCATGCTTAGCATATGTAAAACTGATCATGGAGTGGAGGAGGAGAAGGGGAGGGCTGGAGTGGGCAGGGGAGGAGGAAGAAGGAAGAGGGGAGGGGAGGAAGAAGGGAGGAAGAAGAGGGAAGTGGAAGGAGGAGAAAGGGAGGTCTGGTCATTTGCATGCTTATTGAGTTCAGTGGGATTAACTCCTGTGCAATCATGGTTAGGATAAGTAAAATAACCATGAGGGAGCGGGAGGGGGAGGGAAGAGGAGAGGGGAGGGGGAAGGGAGGGGAGAGGGAGTTGAATGAGGAGGGGAAAGGAGTGGATTGGAAAGGGAGGGGGAGGGGCAAAGGAAGAAGGAGGGAAGGGGCAAGAGGAAGGAGATAGGAGGAAGGAGGAGGGGAGGGCAGGTTTGATCATTTGCATACTTTTGAGTTCAGTGGGATATACTCCTGTGCAATCATAGGATAGGTGAAACTGACATGGGGGAGGGGCACCCATGCCAGACCTATATTTCACTTTAGGCAGTCATGGCTTCTCCCAAAGAATCCTGGAAAGTGTAGTTAATGAAGGGTGCTGAGGGTCGCTAGGAGATGCCCTGTTCCCCACACAGACCTTCAGAGTGGCTGACTGTTAAACCACTCTGGCCACTGGAGCTCTGTCAGTGGAATAGGAGTCTCCTTTCAGGATCATTCACAAACTACACTTCTCAGGATTTTTTGGGGAAAGCCATGACTGTCTAAAGTGAAATATAGGTCTGGGATGGGTGTGGTCACCTGATTAGCCAAGCCAAGCCAAGCAGCTGTGAGTCTGGCCTTTAGAACACTGACAGTTGGTTCTTAATGAGCATGACCGGCCTTATCATTGACTTTAACATTAAATTTCTTAAAATAATTAAAAATCAGCTAGGCATTTTTTAAACTTTTAAACTGCAGAAGATGAAGGTCAGAGTATGGGGCAAGGCCAGTAATAGGATTACAGGTACTCTGTGAACATGGCTGGTTTTTAATTAATTTCAGCAAATTGTGAGAACACAGAAAAAAAGTCCAATATGGGTCTGTTTTTTCTTCTCTCTTTTTAGACTTTGAACTCTTGATCCTCTCCAGCTGTTTCGTGTATCGCCATGAAAATTTAGAGGGTTGTTAAGCAAGTGTTTCTGAGTTCAGGACTATAAGTTTTGTAAGGTTTTGTTTTGAAATGAGCTTATAGAAATCATCAAAATGGCATGGGGGGTATTTTCAATTTAACATTGTGAAATGTGAAAAATCCATGCTGACTATAGTTTACAGCCACTCTCGTGGCTGTATAATAACATAGGGATCCTGGAAGGAGGGAGAAAATAAAACCACCTATTGTCTCTCTATGAACTCCCTGTTAGGGTGCTGTGTAGATATGGTCCCCAATGCAGTGATCTTTATCATTTTATTTGTTTCAACAATTGAATGAATGAATAAAATTTATTTCGGTCATAGACCAGCCAGTTTCAACAATTGATATTCCACTTAACTCTGCAATTTCTAAGTGGCACAAGTAATATTTTTCACATGAGCAATTGGCAGCCACTCACTCATGTATATGGAAGATGGTCAACTCTTGCCTCAGTTGCATCCTAGACTACAGCCCATTTACTTTGTCTGATAAAACCCATTGGGAACTGAGTTGGCCTCTCTCTGTACAACTCCACCTTCTGTCTGGTTTACTCATTTGACATAATAAAGCTGCAATGCTTAACAGCTACTGGCCAATGGTGGGGCATTGCATGCTTGAAAAACACTCGGTGCATATAGAAAACTACTCTGATAGGCAAAAGGGACATGTGTGGTCTTCTCACCAACAAACTATTTTAATATTCCTGAGAAGGTTTTTTGTAAGAAACTACAAACATGCAACACACCCCTCTTTACATACATTCTGAAGCAGTACAGAACAAGAACGGCTTTTATCACTTGATTTTGTTGAACATATAAAATGACAGAGCATTCCAGAGCATCGCATGTTAGACCAGAGCACATGTTAGAAAAAGGCTTTCTCATGACAACCATATGTCAAGGATGCTGCAGCTGCAAGATTCTTGAACTAAGCTGAACCTGAGCTGATTTTTGAACTAGGGGTTGGTCTAGATGTGTTGAGCCCCAACTATCCCAAGCACATCAGGGAGAGTGGGCAGAGGAGGATGAGACTTTTGAGATCTTTGAGATCTTTGAGGGAGGAGGGAGCTCTAGGAGCCCTCCAGTTTCTCTGGGCAATCCCCCGGGTGTCTTAGACCCCGCTTCACCTGAAGGCGCCTTGCCACCTGCAAGCGCTCCGCCAGAGCCATTGGGGAACAATCGCGTGCGTACGCCAACTCAACCCCTCCAGGACTCCCGCCTGGACCTTTGAACGTTTCCCTGCCAACTTGCTCCCCACCTCCTGAAGTCGAGCCAGCACCTAATGAGCCTTTACTGTCTGATGAGCAGTCAGAGGCTTGCCTCCCCCTCGCCCCACGCAAGATGATGCAAGAAGTGGGACAGTCAGAGGGTTGAACCATGCAGGAGTCGGAGATTACGGATGAAGACCTTCCCTACTTAAGGTGGTGCCCCCCTAATTGAGGTGCTGAATTGACTTATTCCACACACCGCAGAGAATGCTTAGTTAGCATAGTTAGCATCAGTAGTGAGTCAGCCTAGATATGTCTGTGAAATGCACTGCTTTTGATGTAACCGTGACTCTAATAAAGCAAGAATTATTGCCAGTCTCACCTCCGTCTCCTGTGTCGGGCTCTGGGCAGGACAAGATGATATTCAAGATCCCATCCGAAAAGTCAATTATTCTAAGTTTATGTAATCAACAGAAAGAAATAGTAAGACTTTTATAGGTCTGTGATACAGGTGGTGGGAGGAGAAGAGTTGTATGTAAGAATCACCTCCACCACTTCCCTCCCCCCCAAAAAAAACTCCACATACTTCAAATTATGCTGGCCTTTAGTCCTGCGTTGCTGGAGCATTTCATGAAAAATGTGATATAGTGCAAGATAACTGTGGTTACTAGTGTAATTTTAGAATTCAATTTCCTTGGCAACAGATGCTGACATCTTTAACTCAAACAAAGTGCTTAGAAACGCTGTGCTCTCTCTAGAGTGACCTAAAAAGGCAGAGAGAGATCCATTTCTATTACAACACAGGAAGAGTGAGCCTTTCAAAATGCATCATTTATAGTCCTGTAGAATGGAAATTTTAATTCCAAGCAGACTGACAGCCACAGGGCAGAATCCTGCTTTGCAAGGCAATAGCAGAAAGGAAGATAAGGAAATCAGGTTGAGGTTATCCCTTCATTGTAGGACAGCTGAGATGTTTCGTCCTGTGACAGTTTACAGAAAGCACGGTTTGATCATTTAACTAGAGGAGTACTTCAAAATTGAAATTGGCCATAGAAAGAGCTTCTGCAATCTTCTCCATGGACCTTTTATTTATTTATTTATTTATTTTATTTTATTTATACCCCACCTTATGGCCAAAAGGCTATTAAATTAAACATACATGTAACTGGCCAGAGGGTCACATCACTCGAAAATGCTTGGAAGTTGTTTAAAAACACTATATTAGAAGCTCAACTGGAGTGCATACTGCAGATCAGAAAAGGTACCGCCAGGGCCAAGAAGATGCCAGCATGGTTAACGAGCAAAGTCAAGGAAGCTCTTAGAGGCAAAAAGTCTTCCTTCAGAAAATGGAAGTCTTGTCCGAATGAAGAAAATAAAAAAGAACACAAACTCTGGCAAAAGAAATGCAAGAAGACAATAAGGGATGCTAAAAAAGAATTTGAGGAGCACATTGCTAAGAACATAAAAACCAACAACAACAAATTCTATAAATACATTCAAAGCAGGAGACCATCTAGGGAGACAATTGGACCCTTGGATGATAAGGGAGTCAAAGGTGTACTAAAGAACGATAAGGAGATTGCAGAGAAGCTAAATGAATTATTTGCATCTGTCTTCACAGTGAAAGATATAGGGCAGATCCCTGAACCTGAACTAACATTTGCAGGAAGGGATTCTGAGGAACTAAGACAAATAGTGGTAACGAGAGAGGAAGTTCTAAGCTTAATGGACAATATAAAAACTGACAAATCACCGGGCCCGGATGGCATCCACCCGAGAGTTCTCAAAGAACTCAAAGGTGAAATTGCTGATCTGCTAACTAAAATATGTAACTTGTCCCTCGGGTCCTCCTCCGTGCCTGAGGACTGGAAAGTGGCAAATGTAACACCAATCTTCAAAAAGGGATCCAGAGGGGATCCCGGAAATTACAGGCCAGTTAGCTTAACTTCTGTCCCTGGAAAACTGGTAGAAAGTATGATTAAAGCTAGATTAACTAAGCACATAGAAGAACAAGCCTTGCTGAAGCAGAGCCAGCATGGCTTCTGCAAGGGAAAGTCCTGTCTCAGTAACCCATTAGAATTCTTTGAGAGTGTCAACAAGCATATAGATAGAGGTGATCCAGTGGACATAGTGTACTTAGACTTTCCAAAAGCGTTTGACAAGGTACCTCACCAAAGGCTTCTGAGAAAGCTTAGCAGTCATGGAATAAGAGGAGAGGTCCTCTTGTGGATAAGGAATTGGTTAAGAAGCAGAAAGCAGAGAGTAGGAATAAACGGACAGTTCTCCCAATGGAGGGCTGTAGAAAGTGGAGTCCCTCAAGGATCGGTATTGGGACCTGTACTTTTCAACTTGTGCATTAATGACCTAGAATTAGGAGTGAGCAGTGAAGTGGCCAAGTTTGCTGATGACACTAAATTGTTCAGGGTTGTTAAAACAAAAAGGGATTGCGAAGAGCTCCAAAAGGACCTCTCCAAACTGAGTGAATGGGTGGAAAAATGGCAAATGCAATTCAATATAAACAAGTGTAAAATTATGCATATTGGAGCAAAAAATCTTAATTTCACATATACGCTCATGGGGTCTGAACTGGCGGTGACCGACCAGGAGAGAGACCTCGGGGTTGTAGTGGACAGCACGATGAAAATGTCGACCCAGTGTGCGGCAGCTGTGAAAAAGGCAAATTCCATGCTAGCAATAATTAGGAAAGGTATTGAAAATAAAACAGACGATATCATAATGCCGTTGTATAAATCTATGGTGCGGCCGCATTTGGAATACTGTGTACAGTTCTGGTCGCCTCATCTCAAAAAGGATATTATAGAGTTGGAAAAGGTTCAGAAGAGGGCAACCAGAATGATCAAGGAGATGGAGCGACTCCCTTACGAGGAAAGGTTGCAGCATTTGGGGCTTTTTAGTTTAGAGAAAAGGCGGGTCAGAGGAGACATGATAGAAGTGTATAAAATTATGCATGGCATTGAGAAAGTGGATAGAGAAAAGTTCTTCTCCCTCTCTCATAATACTAGAACTCGTGGACATTCAAAGAAGCTGAATGTTGGAAGATTCAGGACAGACAAAAGGAAGTACTTCTTTACTCAGCGCATAGTTAAACTATGGAATTTGCTCCCACAAGATGCAGTAATGGCCACCAGCTTGGATGGCTTTAAAAGAAGATTAGACAAATTCATGGAGGACAGGGCTATCAATGGCTACTAGCCATGATGGCTGTGCTGTGCCACCCTAGTCAGAGGCAGCATGCTTCTGAAAACCAGTTGCTGGAAGCCTCAGGAGGGGAGAGTGTTCTTGCACTCGGGTCCTGCTTGCGGGCTTCCCCCAGGCACCTGGTTGGCCACTGTGAGAACAGGATGCTGGACTAGATGGGCCACTGGCCTGATCCAGCAGGCTCTTCTTATGTTCTTATGTAAGGCGGCTTACAAAAAACACGAATATAGCAATACATCAATAGAACATAATACATCAATAAAATAATACAATTCTCAAAATTAAATAACGAATAACATTATTAAAAGGAAAAAAACAGCAATTACAAGCTTCCAATAGTAGGTGTCATACTGTAGGAATCATACTGGATCCTTCTGATCTTCTTGGAAATTCTGGCTTGAGTTGTCATGGCTTCATCTCCTGCATGGTTTTAGATCCAGCTCTTCCAGCTGTATTTCTGTGGCCCTCGATGGAGATAACGTGCTTGCGAATCCGGCTCTGGAGCTTGAGATTGTCGACGCGCTCAGTAAGGTCGTAGATGGTGTAGATGTTGGGGTGTAGAGGTTAGGGTGCACCGACTCGAAGAACCCAATCTTTCTAGAAAGAGGATGGACCCACACCCAGAAAGTATGTCATGCATCAAGAGGTGGAGTGGGTTGAGACAAAGGAAGGACTGGGCATTGGTTAAAAAGAGACAAAGTGTGAAGAGAGTGTTAAAGGTGATTCTGAAAGCCTTTGAACATATGGATGGTCCCAATGCAAACCTGACTGGCCCGAAGAAGCCAAGTCCCATCAATTATCAGTGTTGATATGAGCATTGGAACAGGACTTGCTCCTTTTCGTGACTTTATTTTCATTGGATTTAGCATCAATCTACAACTTCAGTCGATTTGACTATAGCCCATGGTTGTTCTTGTTTTGCATGCCTATGTGATATACTCCATGGGTGGGAAACTCTTTCAGCCCAAGGCCACATTCCCTCATGTATAACTTTCCATGGGCCACATGTCAGAGATGGTTGCGGCCAGAGTTAAAACAATAGATTTTCTTTTATTTATTATTTTATTTATATCCCCCACTTCCTCCCAGTAGGAGCCCAGGGCGGCAATGTGACTCACTTTGTTTGTATGGTAGGCTATATTCCAGCCACACAAAAGTCATCACACCTCCAGCCAGGCAAGCAAGAGATATTATCACTATTCTTGACCACTTTGCAAGTAGGCAAAAGCACTTCAGAAGGGCATGGAGCAAGGCTTGGGAAGCATCCTGGGGGCCTTATAGAAAGGCCTAGAGGGCCTCAGTTGGCCTACAGGCCAGAGCTTTCCCATCTCTTGTATATTCTCTAAATATATACTGTTTGATTAATAGAAATACATTTTCAGAAACAGGCATAAATGTAACTTATTTCCATTTTGCACCCTCCTGGCTAGTATAAGCCAAATGACTTAAGAGAAGTCCCTTGAACAGATGCCTGACTGTGGCGTTCTCTTCTCAGGGAGGCTCACCTGGCACTGAGTTTGATAGTGAAGGGATGTAGCTCATTTGTTAGAGCACCTGCTTTGCATGCAGAAGTTCCCATGTTCATTCTCCTCTTCAGGTAGGGCTGGGAAAAGACTCCTGCCTGAAAGCCTGAACAGCTGCTGCCAGTCAGAATAGACAATATTGA
Organism: Rhineura floridana; assembly: GCF_030035675.1. NCBI lineage: Eukaryota > Metazoa > Chordata > Lepidosauria > Squamata > Rhineuridae > Rhineura > Rhineura floridana. The sequence goes on from NC_084486.1 coordinate 72,814,469, forward strand.
GCTATATGGACCAATGATCTGATTCAATTTAAGGTTGTTTCCTAGTTACCATTCTGTACCCACTTACAGGGCCCATGAGAAGAGGGTGCAGGGGGTACATCTTACCTGGGCCCGGGGTCAAAAAGGGGGTCCGGGAGCCAAAGGAGGGGAGCTCCCTTTTCCTCCCTTTGTTATGTCATTTCCTGCTGGCTCCCACTCTGCAAGCCTGCTACAAATGCTTACAAGCTGTGCGAGTCTTTGGACATCACAATTTGCCAGTGTAACTGAACCCCCAAGGCCTTTGGACTGGTACAAGAAGCAAGATGGTGGCTAGGGTCCCTACTTGCAAGCTTTGCCTGGGCACAGGATTGGCTGTAAAAATACAAGTGCCTTATCTTAGAATTTGGAAGTGCCAGGACTGAACCTGCTTTGGACCCACCCCTAATGGTATGAGAACTCCTGAAACTGGTTGCGGTTATTCAATTGTAAGGCAAAAGCATTCTGCAAATATTGCTTTATAGTAAATTATAGCAATACATTTCATGATCTATAGAATCATATTAAGTGTACATGGACTTTTTCATTTTTCTAATGCAAAATTGTGCAAGTATTTTTGCGTTCAGCATGCATGTTCCACATTTTTAAATAACAGAAGCCTTAATGTATTAAATGGAGTCATTTATCTCTTAGATTTTTTTGTGAATATCATTATTAGGAGGGCTAAGCATAACTTAAATTTCTTCAGGAATGCAAAAAAAAAAGATTCTTGAGAATTTCAGCTTGCTTGCTTTTAAACATGTTTCTAGGGCTCAGGACCATGTGAAGGTATGCTTGAAAGTCTTGAAATAGAAAGGTGCAAGCTGAACAGAAGTTGCAGATGTCCTTGCCTTTTCCTACATAACTGAATTGTACCAAATAACTTACGCAAAACTGTTTACAATGTTAGGTTTCATTTCATTTGTTTGCACAGCATACACACAATTCTGATTTTTGCACATTCTTCTTTCAAAAATAACACACTCTCATCATTATCACCATTTTGTGTGTTCTGAGACTAAGCCCCACAATTAAACACAACTTCAAAGGCTAAGCCCTGGAGAATCCTGGATCAAAATTAGGCTCCAAAAGTCATAGCCATTGCTTCTCAGCAGAGCTCCATGAAAATTCCAATGAGCTACTTGGTTGGAATCACGGGATTTTGCAGCGGATGCTAACTACCTCAACAGCAGAGGCTATGTGAAAATGTCTGAAGCACAAACAACAGTTTCTAAGCTTCAGCAAGTATTTAGCCTCATGCGTAAAAAAAGTGTAGGCCACTTCCCCACCACCACCCTTAAAGGCTCAACAACAAGAAATTGCTGATGACATTTCCCATCTAATTCACTCCTGCTCTCTTGCTGGTTCAGCACACCAGCAATAAAAGCAACCCTAAAAGTGTATGCAAGTGGCCACTGGCAGCTTTTAGTAAAACCAGTCAGTGTTGGTATCTTGCAGGTAGATGCTGTGGAGAACTAGGATAAGTCACTGTTAGTCCCAGCAGAGAGTTATAGTAAAGCTACCATAAATTTCAATTAAAGAGTCAACAGTCTCCTTGTAGGAGTTCTGGGTGAATAACAACAACAGAAGCCTAATGGCTGTAGTATAGTGTTCTACAAATAAAATATTTATAACCTGCCTTTATGAAACTGATCTAAGGCAGGGATAGAATAATACATTTATGATGATGATTTTATTAAATTTATATCCTGCCCTTCCTCCCAAATATAATTACGTTAATCAAACAAGAGCAGTTAAAATAATATGTAACAACCATCTTAAAAACATAGAGTGGTTGGTTTACTCCACAGTCAAGTCAACACAGTAGTGTAGTGGCAAATTCAGAAGTGCTAGGTCCCTTCATGATAATCACAGACATGCCTCCTTCTAAAATTGTACAGTCTTCTAAGATTACAGAATAATCTGGTCAGGTTTGAATACTGCTTTCTGCTTCTCTATCACTGTCACCATTTGACTCCCCTTTCTCACTGTCAGAGATATTGCTTGAATTACTGGATTCAGTGTCTACACATTTATCTCCTGAAGCTACTAAACTGCTCAATGATGTAGATGGGAGACTATCATCAGGGTTCACTGTCTCTTCTGAAATTACAGAATTCTCACTCTCAACAGCTTGGCTTTTTGAAGTACTAGGAACTCTTTACTCTGATTAGCTTCAATCAGCAGGAAATGACAAGGAAGCAAGTTAGAAGACTCTTCTCAGTGGCTAACACACTCCCCTTTCGTGCTAATTGGCTCATAGGATGCCAGAGATATAGGGAGGATCTGGAACCTTGCTCCCAAAAAGAGTCCCCAAGACTCTGGATGACTATACCCCTGAGTTAACAATTCATAAATGCCTGAGAAAATAACTAGGCACTGAAACTGAACAACAGTTGGTGCTAGATGAACCTCAGAGGAGAGGGTATTCCACAGTCATGGTGTCACTATGGAGAAGGCTGTTTGTAAATACACATTGATCCTTAATTGGCCATTGCCTTAATTGGCCATTGTCAGGCTCCACCCCCTCAACCTCATTCTTCAGGGACCATCCAAAAACTCCCATCCCAATGTTTCTTGTAAGGAAATGTCTCTAAATTACTATAATCACTACACTTCCTCTCAACATTCCACAAAGCTAATCAGAAGAGTCATGTAATGTGATGACTTCCCAGCAAAAACTGTCTTCAAATTCCTGTTAGCTGCTGTAGACAGAGGTTAAAAGAATGAGCTACTATGAGCACTCCCTCCCAGACAATGATTCTGGCCTACCTTACAGGTGTTTTATGTTTCTGAACAGTTCTTTGGAAACAGCTGCTGTAACACGGTGGTTGGAAAAGGAAACCATAGCCCCATGTACCTGCTTTGAATGTAGACGATCCCACACTGAATCCCTGCCATTCTCAGTTTAAAGAACCTCAGGTATCAGGACTCAGCATGACCGCTGCCTGACACCTTAGAGAGCTGTTACCAGTCAGAAGACATAATCTGGATTTATGAGCTGAGTTCGTATAAAGTGAACTCATCTCAGGAGTGAGACATCTTTGGGGAGAAGAGGCTAGACATGCTATCAGAATATACATTAGTCTTCTCCAGGTCAGGTGTTAGCAATGTGGGTAAAGGAACAAGTGAGAGGGCATTGGGGTAAGTGCACTAGCTCCTCCCTGCTGTTGCTGTTTTCCTCACTTTCCAACTCATGGAAGGCAACTGTGTGAAGCATTTGGAATCTGTGGAGGCTTCCTACATGTTTTACAAAATACCATGAGAAGCCTCCACAGATTACCAAGGCTCTCCGCTTCACACAGTCGCCTTCCACAAGCTGAAAGATGATAAAAATAGCAATGCAGGGAGGAGCAAAGCTAGCACATCCACCCTCACTGCCCCCTCACATGTTCTGTCACCCACATTGCTCACACCGAAGGAGGGCTACAGAGAAAGACTGTCACTCAGTGGTAGAGCATTGCAGGTAGGAGGTCCCATGTCCAGTCCTGGCATCTGAAGGAAGGGCTTGGAAAGGCACGGGTCTGAAACCAGGCAGAGCTGCTGCCAGTGACTGCAGATGGTACTGAGCTAGATGGACCAATGGTCTGACCCGGTATAAAGCAGCTTCCTATTGTCCTACGTTCTCTACACTATCAACAGAGGACAATTCTAACATTTCCCTCTCCTTTGCACATGTACATCCTATGGAATGACTTTTTACTGAGATGGGCTATTGGGTGATCCAGCCCAGTGTGGTCTACATCAGCCTTCCCTAACCTGGTGCTCTCAACCATTTTAGAAAACAGCTCCTATACTCCTGACCATTATTCATGTTAGATGAGACTGATGGGAATTGGATCCCAGCAGCTCCACCAGGTTGCGGAAGATGATGCAACAGGCATACCAACAAGCAACAGCTCTCTGAGGTCTCAGGCAGGGGGTGTTCTACCTAGCTGCCTTTCAAACTAAAAATATTAGGAACTAACTGGGCACATTCTGCATGCAAAACATCCTCTCTTACCATTCTGCTATAGCCCTGCTCCATAAAGGAACTGTGCTTATGTAAAAATACTGGCCTTTTGATCCCAGTATTGCCAGTTCTGGCTGTGCACCTCACACCCAGCCTAGCAAGGTGTTAGGCAGAGGAGAGAAATGCTGTATTGGAGCAAGCCCTTTGGGAGAAAGCAACCCTCCTCAGGTGCACTAGGGAATTTCTTTAGTTCAGTCAGCCCCAGTGGGATTCCCTGTCAGCACTGACAGGGAGCTCCACGTGCCTCAGTACCTGCCCCACAACTAACATGACATGCAAAGATCCACTGAGCACTGTAGTCAAGCAAAGGGGTAATAATCTTTCACACTCTTGAACTGATACTGCAGCGGGCTGAAGAAAGTTTGAAGCATCTCTCACATTTCAAACCAAAAATCCAGGGATCCCATTTATAGGAGGATGATTAAAGCATTCTGCTGTGGAAAAAGCCAAAGTGTTAATGGCAGTAGGAAAACAGTCCCTTCACTGAGTTTTGGAAATCCCAAGAGGAATCTTCCACAATTCTTCCTGATCATACTAATACTTTCTAAAAGCAAAATGCCTTGGGATGTGCTTTCCCTTTGCACATTTTCACCAAGCAGAAGCACACCTTCAAATAAACCCCTGAAACACAGCTATAAAAACATCACAGGCACCACTGACTATTTTACAATTATCTGGATTGTATTTATAGCCAAAACTTAATTCCAGACCAGTGATCTCAGCTCGCTTGCTTAACAGCTTCTTTTCCCTGGAGTTCTCACACCTTGAGTATGGAAGTACAGTATTTCTCACCTGTCAAGAGAACTGAAGGCTCAGCACTTTGTAGATATTTGCCAATATCGACCACCCCACAAAAACACTCTTTTCTTTTAAGAGATGGTGATTAGAATGTTCCTACCAGAATGTTCAGCCTTGGTCACCCTGATGGGTGACTTGTATTCCTGTATTAAGAGAGGGACAGTGTGGCTCTACTTCTCTCCCTGACTTTGGATACCACTGGCCATGGTATCCTCATGGGCTTGCTGTGTGGGATGGGTTTTGGAGGCATTGTTTTACAGTGGTTCTGCTTCTGCCTACAGAGTCATGTCCAGAGAAGCAGCTTTCGGAGACTGTGTTTCAGCCCCATGGTCCTTATGCTATGGTACACTGCAGGATACAGTCTTGTCCCCAATGTTATTTAATATCTATATGAAACATTTGGGTGCTGTCATTCAGTATTTGAAGGCAAGTATCCTAAGTATGCTGAGGATACACAGCTCTACTTCTCCATAACATCTGAGCCAGGAGAGGCTGTGTATGATCTGGACCATTGTCTGGGTGCAGTGGATGAGGGCCAATAAGCTAGTTTGAATCCAGAGAAGGTGAATGGATTGGTGGCTCCTGTGTCTGGGAGATTGGCCAGTTGCCTGTTCTGGCTGGGGTTGCACATCTTCTGAAAGAATGGGTTTGGAGTTTGGGGGTGCTCCTGGATCCCTCTTTGTTGCTGAAGGCTCAGGTAGCCTCAATGGCTAGGAGTGCTTTTACCAGCTATGGCTGATGAACCAACTATGACCATTCTTGCACAGGGATAGTTTGGATATGGTGATTCATGGTAACCTCAAGACTTGATTATTGCAGTGCACTCTATGTGGGACTACCCCTGGACCTAGTCAAGAGGTTTCCACTGGGACAGACTATCGTTAGTAGGCAAGCACTCAGCACTCAAGTCAAGAGCTTGCACTGACTGTTCATATGCTACCAGGTCAGATGCAATGGTCTGATATTAATTTACAAAGCCCTAACAACTTGAGTCCAGAATACCTCAAGGGCCACCTGATCCCTTATATCCCTGCTTGAACACTGTGGTCTTTGGGGCAGTCACTATTAGTGGTTCACTATAGCTTGGATTCACAGCTCATATCCCCCAGGAGCTATGTGTTCAGTATTATGGGCCCAATTTTATGGAATTCCTTTCCAGTTGAGGTCAGACAGAACCCTTTCTGTTCAACTTCCGGTGCTTACTGGAGACTTTTTTTTATTCCAGCAGTTTTATACTGAACTCTGATTTTATTGTTTTAACTCATTTTTAGTTTCGTTATATTGAGTGTCCTGTACATATAAATTGTGAAAATAAATAAATGGAACCTTTTAAGAAACTTGATTTTTAAAAGTGGCTGTGCCAACACAGCTGCAAAACAAGGCTGTCTTAAAGACCAGAGTCTTATATCTACAAAGGTTCACAAATGAAGTCCATGGACAAAGAGCCATCTCTTGTTACAAGGCTCAGAAGCAGCATAGTGCTAGCAGATGCCTCCTGCTCACCACTATACAACATAAAGTACAGGACTAGAAAAATAATTTAAATTTAAAATCAGTCTTGAAAATGCTAAAATAAATAAAATTAAATCAATGTTAAAAATGGTAAAAAATTCAATTAATGTTGTGGTGTCTCTTTTTGAAAATCTAGCTCAGTATTGTCCACTTCAGGGTCTCAGGCAGCAGTCTTTCCAACCCTACCTGGAGATGCCAGGGACAGGACATGGGACTTCTGCATGCAACACAAGTGCTCATTCACTGAGCGGCACCACTCTACCAGCAGCTGTCAACAGCTAAATCAAGTAACAACAGTTAGCTACAATAGCTAAATAGACTCCCCAGATACAGAGGCATTTTGTCTTTGAATACCAGTTGAGGGGGGAGGGGCAACAGCTTCATGTTTGTGGGCTTCCCAGAAGGATTTGGTTGACCACTTATGAAATGGAAGGCTGAATTAGATGAACCTTTGGCTTGCTCCAGCATGGCTCTTATGTTCCAAATAAGTTAAAATGCATGCACATTCAAGGCATCTATGAATTATAAAACAGGGCACTTTAACATCTCCATGATAAAATGCCAAATAAGGGTGCTTGAGTGTCAATGACAAGGCAAAGGTCAAGCAAGCACTTATATCATGTACACAGCATGTGGTGCTTGCTTAACAAATATGTTAGCCCAAATCGTTGTAACATTTTTTTCCCCAATGCAAAGAATTTTTACTGTAGTTTTAACTGCAAGCGAATAGAGAGCATGGTCAGGTCATTTGTCCACATAGCACATTGTCATCTACTTATATTGACAATGGCAGCTCTTCATGGCCTCCAGCAGACGTCTTTTCTGGCACTGGTGTTTGAAAACTTTTAACAAGATACATCATGAATTGACCACATGCATGCAAAGAATGGAGCATGCTTCTGAGCTCTCAGCGCAGACAGCCCAGTCCAATTTACCAAGTATAGCAGGGATGGGGAACCTGTGGCCCTCGAGATGTCATTGGACACCCAACTCCCATTAGCTCTATCTAGCATGGCAAATGCTCAGAGATGATAGAAGTTGTAGTCCAACATCTGGAGAGCCACAGGCTAAGCACTCCTTAAAGTATGAGATGCCAATAGAGCTAACCTTACTGTAACCAGAGGTTCTGCACATCAACAGTAAGGGATTTATAAATTCAGGCTGTAGGCAGTGTAGGATATTCCAAGTCTGTACAGGCTTTTTGGTAAAGCAGAGACTTCAAAAATAGACATAATACGACAGGGGTCCCCAACTTTTTATAAGGCTAGAGCACTGTTCTGCCAAAGGAACTGAGCTTCTTTTTCAGATTCAGGAAGGCAATGAAAGAAACACCAAGTTTGTTCTTTCACAGGTTTTATTCATAGAATGAGGGCATAAAGAACGAGGTAGAGCAAAAGCAGATAACCTTACAGCCATTTCAGTTGCTGGAAAATCCTCTCTGTTTAGCAATGTTTCCAAACTCCTGTCAATCAAGGCACATCCTCTCAAGGGCTCCTCAAGGTGTACAGTGGGATCTCTCTTTAGCCTTTCCCAACCTTTGGCTCCCCAGATGTTGCTGGATTACAACTCCCATCAGCCCCAGCCCGCATGCCCAGTGGTCAGGAATGATGGGAACTGTAGTCCAGTAAAGGTTGGGAAAGGCTGCTCTAGATGCATCTTCTCAAGGCCTCCCCTTCCTCAAGGTATACAAGTTAGGGTCTCCCGGGCAACCCTCTGAACAAGGACACTGTCAGGCTTGTATACTATTTCACCACACTACTGAACTGTAATCTTCTTCACATTCTATTCTCATGGCCTTGAAAGTATTCTTGCAAGGCCATAGGCTAACTTAACTTCAAAGAGGTGGCAGTTAACCAATAGAGATAGCCAGTTGCTCCTGTGCTAATAATGTGTCCATAGGATGCTTGGCAACTGACCTGAAGCCCCCAGCTCCCTCAGCTGTGCCTTCTTGTGACATCATGCATTCCTACACAGAATTAATTCCTTAAAGGACACCTTTAATATTTCAACAAGACAGCTACAAATAAAAGCCCATTATTAAGCAGATTCAGGCTCCAACATAAGCTTCAGATGGTGTATTCAAGGGGCAATTGGTGGACACCATCTATCTTCTTGAAATCACAATATTGCACATATTTTCCAATATAGGCACAATTAAAAACCTAAGAAACTGCTGTGAGCACCACAAAATACCCATTTCACAGAAGAAAAATGAAAGATGTTCAGACTCCCCCACCAAAAAAACAGGCAAAATGCTTACCTTCACAAATAAATCAGACAAAAAAGCAGGCAACACGCTGGAAAATTCAACCAAACGTCATCCACCACAAAACCACTCAATTAAAAAAATTAAAAATTGGAAGGGACAGGGGGCCTTAATGGGCACCAAGAAGAATGTCTGGGAGTGCCATGTTGCTCACAGGTATCACCAGAATCTTTAAAACTGAGCATTTTTAAAAAAGAAAATATATTGTAGCAGAGGAACCTGTGCAACAAAGAGTCATGTCTGGAGCATGCTGTGTCTTTTGCTTCCTACACATTTTCTCTCATTTACACACACACTTTGCCCTAAAAGGCAAGAGATTAATCCCCAGAAAGACAGTGTTACGATTCAAGTTTGAGCTACATAGGCCAAATTAACATGGCCCTTGCAAGTGATTTGCCAAGATAAAAAAATGGAGGCTGTTAGGAAGATCTTTCTTGGGGATTCCTTAAGCAGGAAAACTAATGGGGTGCTTTATAGTGTTTCTTCTCTGTGTTATCAGATAAGAAACCTGCCACAAAAAGTGTTTTTTTTAAAATCTCACCCCATTTTATCAACACTCTCTTTTAATACTTGTACAGTGCTTAGGATGTTTCAGCTTGGGATCAAGGTACCTGAGATATCACTTACCCCTTATATACCCAGTCACTTACTGCACTCTGCAGGCGAGGGCCTCCTGCATATACCATTTTATTAGGAGCTCCGTTCACAACATAGGAAGCATACCTTTAATTCTGTGACACTGACACTTTAGAATTCATTCCCCTTAAATACTACACAGGTGCCATCTCTGTTGTCTTTTCGGTGCTTATTGAAGACCTTCCTCTTTCAACAAGCCTTCTAAGTAGAGATCTTATCCCAGTCTCCATCTGTACTGAAATTGTTTTTAAGATGTTTTTAAAATATTTTAAAGATGTTTTGTTTTAAAGATTTTTTAAAGATGTTTTGTTTGAGATATTTTTTAAAAGAATAGTTTTGGCTTTCTTTGTCACTTGTTTGGCGCCCTGGGCTCATTCTGGGGGGAAGGGTGGGGTATACATTTGAAAAAAAAATAGATAAGAAAATAACAGCAGCCAAAGCAACATGATGTAGTGGTCAGAATGCCAGACCAAGCCATTAAGCTCACCTTGGACCAGTCACTATGTCTTAAGCACTAGGTACCCAACATAGTGCCCTCCAGATGCTACTAGATTCCAGTTCCCATCAGCATAATCAATGGTCAGGAATGATGGGAGCTGTAGTCCAACAACATCTAGAGGGCACAAAATTGGCTAACTGTGCCTTAGTCTAACCTACCTCACAGGCTTGTTGTGAGGATAAAGGTGGAGGAAATCATGACTCCTTGAAATAAGGGTGGGATAAAAATGGAATCAACAACACATTCAGAAGACGCTCCTGAGCACTAGAGATATGTTCAGTTGCAGAAGTAATTCCACTCAAATTAATGACATTGTGCTGGATTTACAATAATAAGACAGTAACAGCCTGTCTCAACTCAACACTGCAGCACAACTCAGAACTTGATGTAAAGCCATGATTTGGTTCAGTTAATCAAGTTCAGCTTGTCCCTGGGAAGCATGACATTGGCATAAAAACTTGGGTTGTAAGAGATTTGTGATTTATAGTAAGATTTAAAGCCACGAACGTTCTAGGTGAAGATGAATCTAACCATCTTTTCAATGAACCAAAGTAAGAGCTATTTATTATTACAATTGTGATTATTTATAATCATTTATTACTCACCCTTCATCCAAAGGACCCAGGGTGTGTTACAACAATTTTAAAATACGACATTAAAAACAATTTAAAAACAACAAAAAATCCCAAAATAGGATGGGTCCCAAAAATACATGTCTCAAGTGTCAAAGGCCAGCATAAAGAGCTGCATTTTCATCACTCACCTAAACCTGTACAGTAAAGCTGCCAGACACACCAAGGTGGGGAGTTCCACAACTTAGGGCCACCACAGAGAATGCCCTCTCCTGGGCCATCACCCCCTGAGCTTCTGAGGGTGGCAGAACTACCAAAAGGGCCCCCTCTACTAATTTACATACATACTCATACCCATCTAAGTCACATTCACTTTTGGTCCTCAGTGTAAGTGTATTTAAATAATTTTGCACATGAGTTATTAGCTCTTGGGTTGGCAATGTGGCTCCCATATGCTTTTCAAGGCTCAGATCAGCACCTCAGCAGCTGAATAGAAAGCAGAACAGCCAAGAATATGGGATGGAAACAGAAGTGATCTGGGAGACTGAGGAAACATAGGAGGTAGGTAGGGGGAAGAAAGTGGGGGTGCCACAGGAGTCAGGGTAGAAAAGAGACGAGCTGCAAAGAATGGCATGCCAGAGAAGGCACATATATGTGCACACAGAAATGTTGGATATAATAAAACCAGTCCTCTTTAAAATTCTGTTTTTTCCATGGATTCCCACCACTACTAAATCACAGTTGTGGCACTGTCTAGTTCTCCCAAGGAACAAAAGCATTGATCCAAGGCACAGATCCTGATCGATCCTAATTTTTTTAGAAGGGATCTGCTCAAAACCACCATCAAATTATATGCTATTCCTATGTCCACAAATCCCTTCTGTGATTTGTCATCATCTTATGTGAAAATCTTCAAGTTCCATGAGGATCTGTGCCTTCAATCAGTGTTTTTGAGATCTTAACATGCACCAGATCTGGGATTTTTATTTTGCAGTCTACTAATGCAAGCTTTAATTTGATGGAGGAGCAGTGACTGTATTTAAAATCATGCAAATTCAAAGGGATCCATTTTATAATTCTCTAGGATTCCATTTTTACCCAGACCCCATGGGGAAAAAAAATCAAATAAAATGTCTGTGTGTATGTGTTTGCATGTACACATGCATTCTCTTTCTCACTGTTTTTGAGGGAGAATGCGTCAAGGAAAGAGAAGCAACCAGAGTGGATGGTGCCCATCAAACATTCTCAAATTTCTAAATGCCCACATGAACCCAAGATGATAAATAGTGGTTCAAAATGATACCTCCACTCTTTCAATAATTCTGCTTAAAATATTCCAATGGCTTATATACTGTATAAAGCGCCATCATGCACCTTTTTCCTGAGCTTCCATCTCTGAGTGGCATTTATTGACATGTAATCAATAAAGAAAAGGCTGTAGAAGTAATAGAATCAAACAGAATTGTAGACAAGAAATTATTTCAAATTCTTTGTGTTTTATTAAAGAAAACACAAACTGTGCAGAACATTTTATTTCTAACTTCAGGCTGGATTAACCACAAACATCTCTATACAGACAGCCTTCAAACTGGTCTAGTTCACAACATCACCAAATGATGGCTGCAATCCTGCACCCAAATTGTGTGCATAAATCCCGCTGACATCAATAGGAGTTGATACAAGATTGAAGGACCACCACATGCATCCCACATTTCTATAAAAAACATACACTCATTTTTGTATCTTTAGCCATTGAAATCCTAGTTCATGTTATGTCTTACTATATCCGTTGCATTCGAACAGGCCACATATAGTACTTCAACTTACTAACAGACAGGGCAACCAAGAGTTATTAATTCATGCTGCATTACATCATCAGAAGCATTCATGTAGGAAGAATTTGTGAACAAGGATCAACAAGAAAGCTTTTCAATCAAGGCAAATAAGCTGCTCTAAAGCAAGGCCTTGGAAAAGTTACAACCAAGAGCCAGTTCAAGGGTCCCCAAACTGGGGTCATTTCTGACATTTTGTCTTTATCTGGATTGAATGTGTTTGCAGTTAACTGTTTTTCATCAGTTCCTCATACTGGGAAGCAGGACTGGAGCAAGATTGAACTGGAGCTGCTTATGAGACCCCCAAAGTGTGCTGTTATCCCAGCAAGGGCCCAGGACAGACTGTGAGGGTTATGTCCTCAGGTGGCCACACTCCTTCCTGGTGATCTGCTGGGTCCCAATGCACACCTGATCCTTCCCATATGCTCTCTTCAACATCTGAGGCCTTACTCCAAGTGCCACTGCAGAATGAGATCTGGCAAACAGCCACAAGGAGCAGAGCCTTTTTATGAGTGGTGTCCACTCTGTGAAATGTCCTCCTGAGGCTTCCCAGAGCCCAACAGTGTCTAGCCAAAACATGGCTGTTCCAGCAAAAATTATTTGCTACACTGAAGTGTTTTAGTGCTGCAGTCCTCTGTGACTGAATTTTATTATCTACTACTAGTAGCTTTTGATTTTTGTATTTTTATATTGGATGCATTTTGTGTATTGTATGATATTTTTATATAAGCTACTTAAGTGTATTTTTATAAAGTAAAGCTGGATACAAATTGCTAAAAAAAACAAGAGTAATAATGATAAATAGATCAGTTCATTTCCTGTCACTCCAAGGACAGCCTGGGAGAGTTTGGCCATTACTGTCAAGGATGCAGCCCCTTTCAGTAACATGGCAACATATGATTAGCTTCACCAAAACATTAGTATGTGTTGTGACTCTGCATAAGTTCCTCTACATTTCTTTGGATTTCATGCCTAGTACTTTCTGAATAAATGTTTAAAGGACAGAAAGCAACCCACCTCCCAAACACCTGATTTGCTCAAATATACTTTTTCCCCAAGAAAAGAGCTCATGTTCTGCTTGATAATTAGTATTCATACTATGTACCTTGGAGAACATTTCTTTGGAAAAATATACACTTACTCTTTTCACTGCAGCACTCATTTTTATCCACATCTCCAATTAAAGGTAATTGCATGGATGGAAAAGGTATTGAGGCCATTTCACCTGTTACACCCGAAGCAGCTACATGTGAAAAGTTTAGTATCCATTTCCACTCCATAACAAAGTGAGGCTACTATATGTGTAGGTGCTTATCAGTCATAATTACGTTAACAAGAACACCTTTTCTTTTTCATCATGTGCAGACAGCAGCAACTGAGAGGCCGTACATATATGCTTTTAAGATATTCTTGCAAATATAGGGTTGAATCGAAAGAACTATGAACTGGATAGAATATAGCTACTAGCCCTGTTCCACAAATGCTTGCCCAGGACATTGTGTATTGTTATGTAGGCGTTATAATAGTTTGTTCTACCTGTTCAACAAGGAACATAACCTCCAATGCAAGTGGAAGAATGTTTTTGGATTTAGGATTGTATTCAACTAACTCCAATTTAGGGATATGAAGGCCTGGAGAAAAACAGAATAATTCAGGGGGTAAATGTATTTTTCCCTAAAGTTTCTTGTTTTCTAGAAAAAAACTAAACAAAACCGTTTCCCCCAATTTTTTCCATTCTTCCCCCAGGCCAGGCCTTCGTAATTCTAGTCCTACCCAGATTAGACCCATTGAAATTAATGAACCCAAGTTAATCATATTTATTCAATTCTACTCTAGCACTGAATACCACCCTTTTTTTCTTTTTTTTCTTGCAGAATGCCCTAGCATACAGTGACGAACAGCCCTTTCATGAGTGAATGGAAGATCCCTTTTGGCACATGGAAGTGACCTTTGGATCCAACCCATAATTATGACCAGCTGAGTACTCAATATTGTCCCAAATAGCATGCAGAACTGTGGCCCGAAACAGACTTGTAGAGACAAGCAAGAGTATAGTAGCAGAAGAGGCTACAGTGTAGTGATAAAATGTGTACCCTGCCCTTCAACACATACACGTGTTTTCAGGGCAGGTCACAACATTTAAAAAGATAAAAACAATAACATCCATTTAAAATCTCATATGGCAATAAGATCATGGGGGAGGCAGAGAATAATGGCAGATAAAATACAACAGTAATGGTTTTAAAAGGCCTCGCAAAGTTAAAGGGCTCCAAATGATATCCAAATAGAAACCAGACTAATTACCCCGGGCAGAACATTCCACAGATGCAAAGATACTCAGTTGCCACCTGTTTCATCCCAAAAGAAGGGGGCAGGTTGAGGAGGGTATGCTGTTTGATCTGAGCAAAACAGAGTTGCCTGTACTTGATCGGAATCAGACTTTATTCCTGATGCATCAATGAAGGTAAGTATGTTCCTAAATCCCACTTCATTTTGATGCTCAGGTATTGCCTGTTGCCCAGATTCCTTTTAACTCACCCTTTATTTCCATATGCCAACTGCATCCTCACCTGCAGGATACAGACTTTGCCACTGCTATACACGCCAAGATTCTCATGACTTGAGCAAATTCAAAGAAATTGTCAACAACAACAACAAAACGTATTGGAAATGAAAACATTGAACTGCAGAAGAACAAGGCACTAATGCCTTTTTTTAAAAGAAAAGGCTAACATGCAGAGGATAGCTAATATATACAATAATATTATCTTGGAGATTTATGATAATTGTAGGTATGATGCTTTGAGAATGAAAAACAGATTTGGACAAAGAAAAAGAAAACTTAGCTACAGAATTAGCCACCATGTAGCACTGTGCATGTCAATTCTTCAAAAAGGAAAGACACTGGAAAGCACAACCATGAGTTTCCCCCCCAGATAAATCCAGAGGTACATCTGTGTACTTTCCTTGATTTCTGATACTCATTGGCTTGATATAACCAATGTATTCTAGGCTATTTTTATTTTATCGTTTGCTATACTACATTTTGAGTAGTTTAAATTGTATTCATACCACTTTAATACTGTGACCCACTTTGCAAAGGTGTTTTATTTTTAAAAGTGGGACATAAGCATCTAAACAAACAAACAAATACATGGGAGCAGATTCATATTTTAAGAGTGTCCTGCAAGTTCTTTTCATGGGTGAAGTGATGAGTCTGCTTACCTGACAAATAGGTTTACAATGCAATACGGACATTATGAGAGGAAATAAATGCTGGACTATCGTGTGTGTTTCAGCGTGAACAGAAGAGATAGAAAGGTATCATTTTCATTGCTTTGTAATTTGTCATCCTCCACATACTGGACTGTAAATTTACAGAAGACAAGACAATCCCAGAGCAATCTTAAAACGACTCAGTCCTTCCGTCTTTTTCCTTGACCTGACTTATCACTTATCTCCAGAGTTCATGGTGTGTTCTTCAGACAGCTCTGTCTTTAATTTTTTACGAGATGGTTCTTCCTGAAGAAGAGGCATGCAACACTCCAGGGACTTGGCAATTTCATCAATTGTCCATTTGTCTTCATAAAGAACATGCTCTTCCAGTATAAACGATCCCTGTTTGGTTCGGGTCAGCTCCTGCATAGTGGCACAAGAGGACAGCTCTACAGCATCAAAAGGGAGAAAACAAAAACCAAACATCAAAAAGCACAAGACAATTTTACAGGACTTGGAAATCAGCATGCCAGTAGGAAAAATAGAATTAAAACACTTGAATGTATATTATACTCAGTACCATGGTAGAATACTATGTGCATTTTTTATACTACTTTCTTTAAATACCAAGTAGATAGAACTGCTAAGAAACTGAGCTACAAATCAGGACGTCCATGGGTTTCAGTCTTGCCTCTGCCACAAAGTCACTGTGTGGCCTTAGGCAAGCCACACTCTTTCAGCCTATTCCTCTGTCTGCAACATGGGGATAATAATACCGACATAACTTCCCTGGATATATTCCCTGGATATATTTCTCCGGGCATTAAAAACTTGGCTTTTTGGACAGGCCTTCAGGAATTCCGGGGAGGGCTAACTTTTTTGGGATATTTTATTATCTATTGATCGCCCTAACTGATTTCATGCTGCTGTGATTAATGATCGTTCTGATTTTATTGTATTTTATCTGTATTGTATTGTAATTTACTGAATTTTAGTTTGTACGTCGCCTAGAGTGGCTTCGGCCAGATAGGCGACACAAAAATTAAATTTATTATTATTATTATTTATAACTTACAGGATTGTTGTAAGGATCACATCTGGATAATGCATGTGAAGCTCTTTGAATGTTTAAAAGTGTTATACAAATGTTAAGTATTAAGAATCTCAGCACTCAAGTACACTGCACGTTCCGTGCAAATGCAAATATTATGCAAAAACATTGCACATGCAATCCTGGGTAACCACACTCATTATTTCACTATATTGCACATATACATTTTATGATAAGATTTCTAATGCAAAGTCAAAGGAAACATCGTAAGTAGTTGTATGTAACTTTCCTGATGACATTAAAAATGAAAAGCACATGCAGGAGACTTCACATGCACAAAGTGGCCACAAACAGAGCTAGGGTTACTACAGAGTATTAATATTCAGAGCTTGGAAAAGTTACTTTTTTTAACTACAACTCCCATCAGCCCCAGCCAGCATGGCCACTGGATTGGGATGATGGGAGATGTAGTTCAAAAAAGTAACTTTTCCAAGCTCTGTTAATATTACATAGTTGCCACTCGAAATCTGTTATAGATTGATGACTGCTTACTAAATTAGGTCTTGGCCAAAGGAGGAAAGTCTAGCAACAATAATTTTGTGGTGTACATCTATTAGCTTAGTTTTTTTAAATGGCTGAACATATCCACCCATTAATGATCATGTTACTCCCTGGATGAAATATAGGCAAATAAAAAATATTTTTGTAGGATCACATCTTAGATTAAGGGAAAAGTTGATGAAGTGTTCATACAATAACAGGGGCAAATCCAGATAGGATAGTTTGCAGCAAGGCTTTATGCATTCAGGTTTCAAAGCAGTATTTATCATCATAAACTTTAAAAATAAGAACTTTCTTGCTTTATCCTCCTAATCTATTTATCTTACAGAAAAAGAGACTTCTCATCACCTTCTCTTAATTCCATAGCCTACCCACTACTTTATTGCTGCCCTCGAAGGACCACTTTTATTGCCAATTCACTCAGGTTCATTTTGTGCTGATATAGGCCAAAACCATAGCAAACAGTGTCACAGCCCCAATGCATACATCTGGCAGCCAGAGATACTGAGAACAGACCTGGCCGCCCTCTGTTAACAGGAACATTTGCTCCCTGAGTAACTACGCTTTGTCTGTGCCTACCTTTGCTGATGTCGTTGACCAAGCTTCTGACATAAAAGCTGCCGCCACATTCAAGATCTGGAATGTTAACAGTGACATGGTATATTGCCAGCATAGCACAAAAATCTCCTTACACAGAAATGTAAAAACACACTAACCAAACAACAGAGTGATTAAAATATTTATGGGTTATATTATAAATAATTCATCCTGTAACATATGTTTGGGTGAGATTGGGAAGCTGGCGAAGAAAGGAAAACAAGCAGAAATAAAATGCACTGGCTTCACAATCACTCACCTTATAGCACTAACTTTAGGATTTCAGTATGTACTTCAGACCCCTCATTTAAAGAAGAAGAAGAAGCAACCACATCACGTCATATATTGATCTACTGGTACTAGGAGCAGGGGGGAGGAGGATTATTTTAAGAGTAAGCAAAAAACTATGAATGTTTTGAAGCACTAAGAACTTTTAAAATTCTATGCACTGCATACATATCCAAGAACACCCAACACAGTTTAAAATCCACCTCTCATTCAATACCCCACCTGCCCTAAAGTGCTGCAGATCATCCAAGTGATAAATTACACAGTATATTGAAACAGTTTGTACATTATGCAAAAGACAAGTGCACTAAACCTCCAAGTCAAACACAACCTTAAACACTCATGTGACACTCATGTAACACTTAAAAAATGTGCAAAGTTGTTTATTTCCACTTTTGATCAACATTACAACTCCCATCAGATAAGTTACCAAACTTGCCCAAAGGCTGAGCAATAAACATTTTCCCTAAGACCTTCAGATCCTCTGTGGCGCAGAGTGGTAAGCGGCGGTAATGCAGCCGAATCTCTGCTCACGGCCAGAGTTCGATTCCAATGGAAGAAGGAAGCCAAATCTCCGGTAAAAGGGGTCGAGGTCCACTCAACCTTCCATCCATCCGTGGTCGGTAAAATGAGCTGGGGGGTAAAGAAAGGCCGGGGAAGGAAGTGGCAATCCCACCCCATATATACAGTCTGCCTAGTAAACGTCGCAAGACGTCACCCTAAGAGTCGGAAATGACTCGCACTATAAGTGCAGGGCCACCTTTACCTTTTACCAAGACCTTCACTGCCTGCACGATGGGGTAGAGTTTGCAGCAGTTATCTCCTGGGTCCACATCCATCAGCTTAAACTACACTGCCTTTCATCACACCTTAGAAAAGGGAACAGAATGTCATCCGTGATATCCCTGTCTGATGATCGGGAAAGGGGCTCAGCAGGAATATCACAAGTGTCTTTAATTTGAAAAAAACAACAAGAACCTTTAGACAGCCAATTGGTTCAGTTTCTTGTCATAGCTGAGCATGTGTTAAGTTGGGATGGGCTGAAGGTAGACTATGGTCTACCGGTGACCACTTTCCAATTTCTGGTGCTTTACTGAGTACCTGATGGATGCTGGAGCTTACATAGTCTGGTACAAGAGGACCTTGATCTAATCTAGCAAGACCCTTCTTACATTCTTAAGCAAGACTGCTTAGTCAAGATCACTCTACAGGTTAGTTGTGTTTTAGTTGCTCAGAAATCCCAAGTCTTCTGTTATCAATTTAAATACACATAGTTGAAACAATAACATTCATTTTTTAAAAAAGGATACCTACAAAACAAATTAGCCCAGCCCTGATAGGAGACACCTACCATACATCTTATCACCCGGTTCACACATGACCCTTCCATTCTGATACCCATCCCCTTCTGGATCCTTGTATCTGCCAAGAAGAGCACCATTTCTGTGCCAGGCACACACTTTAGTATTTCAAAGACCATGTGATCACTATGTTAGGTGGACTGGACTACCTCCAGCTTCCCTTCAAGAAACACTGTCACCTTCACAGAGAACACACCCCACTGTTGGTATATGTAAGCCTCATGAATTGCAACACTGCCCATTAAGCAGTACTATTTGATTTTGGCTTAAATAATTCAAGGAAAAGGAAAAGCCTGCTTCAGCTATTTTATTAATTGATTGATTTTAAAATATTTCTATCCCGCCCTTCTACCCTATAATAGGGCACTCAGGGGGCTTACAAAAATAATATCAAACACGTACAGAGTAAAATCACAAAAACATTAAAATAAATTAAAATACAATTAAAATACTATAGATATATAGATACACACACACACACACACACACACACACACACACACACATTGCTATTGGAGGCTGCTGATTCATAGGGTCATCATAAGTTGTAGTTGACTTAAGGCACATAACAAAAACAAATACATATATACAGGGAGTGGTACTAAAGGGACTACAAAGGTAAAATTTAACACAGAAGGCATAAAATCAGTGTCAGGCCTTCAGTCCCTCCCAAAGGCTCTCCGGAACAAGATTGTTTTCAGAAGTGTCTGGAAAACCAACAGGGAGGAACAGAGCAGACTTCTTGGGGTAAGGTATTCCAAAGCTTGGGGGCCACAGTTGAAAAGGCTCTCTCCCACGTGCCTGCCAGTCTAACATCTTTTATTCCAGGCACGCAGAGGAGACCAGAGGCAGATGATCTTAAATCCCTGGCAGGTACATATGGGTGTAAGTGGTCCCTCAGGTATATTGGTCCAAGGCTGTTTAGGGCTTTAAAGGTCAGAACCAGCACTTTGAATTGGGCCCGGAAACAAATTGGTAGCCAGTGGAGTCGATAAAGCACAGGGTTGATATGTTCCCTGCGCTGTACTCCAGTTAACATTCTGGCTGCTGCATTTTGAACCAACTGCAATTTCTGCAGTTATGCTATGACCAAAGGCCTGAAATTTAGTCATAACAGACAGCATCAAAGGTCATTTACAAGTGCTGTTCAAGTCAAAGTGACTCTTGGCTGCAATTCTATCAAACTAATAAATTCTTTTAAGACTGCCCTATCTTGCCAATTTTCTTCTATTCAGAGGTCACTTTCTACTGCCAGCAAAATGAGATTTTGCAGGCAGGTTCCTAAAGATGATGTTTGACTATTTATCAAAACACAGTAGGGGAACTTGCATGATGCTCCCTGTAACCTTCTGCAAGACATTCTCAAAATCTTATTTTGTTATCCCATCTGCCAAAAGGGGAAAGCATGGGCACATGCACACGACAGCCCTGATTATTCACATAACACCTGACGAATATTGAAGTCAGTTCCTGCTGCTTTGGATTTTATATTAAAGCCAAGAAAAAACACAAAGTACTTTTTACCAGCTTCATCTGATATACCAGCTATAATCCTATGCAGGCAGAGATAGCCCTGCAACAGTTATCCATGCTCTGTTAACATCCCAGCTGGATTGCTGCAATGCGTTATACATGGGGCTGCCTTTGTAAATAATCGGGAAATTCCAGTTCACCCAAAATAGCAAGATTATTGAGAGGGATTGGTAGATATCAGGATATCTTCTCAGTGCTTCATTGCTTTCATTGCCTTTCAGTCCATTCCCAGGCCAATTTTAAGCACTAGTATTAACCAACAAAGTCCCAAATGGATCACCTTCTGCTACATATACTTGTCTGGACCTTAAGATCTTAATCAAAGGCCCTTCTTCAGATTACCCCACTTAGTGAGGTGGGTGATGACTAGGGAAAGAGGCTTCTTCATGGTGGCAACCCTAGTTATAGAATAGTCTCCCTAGAAACTTGACTGGTACTCACTCACATGAGGATGTTTGACACCAGGTGAATTTGTTTTCCTAGGTTTTGTAACATCTATGGTGTTACAAGAAATTAGAAGAAGGCTCGGACTGGGGAGGGCAGCTATGAGAGAACTAGAAAAGGTCCTCAAATGCAAAGATGTATCACTGAACACCAATGTCAGGATCATTCAGACCATGGTATTCCCGATCTTTATGTATGAATGTCCAGGCAAAACCAGCCTGGAAATTTTGGATGGTGTTGAGGACAGCCACCATCTCTAGCCCAAGTAAGAGTCAGCAACAGCCTTCCAAAGTTAAGAAGCAAATGCCTGGAAGAAGAGAAATGTTTTTGCCTGGAGCCTAAAGATGGATAATGATGACACCAGGCGTACCTCCCTGTATGGAAATTCTTCCCCTCCCCTTTTGCCTATTTGCTCTTCCAGGGCTAAGAAATGCTTTTATACCACATAAACAACAGCACATGTTCATACTCATAAATTGGAGTAAGCACCATCTCATATTGACATTCACAGATTAGTGCCTGGCAATCTATCCATCTAAACCTTGATGCTAAAAATGACTCTAAGCAGCTTCAAGTGCCACAGTGACTGCAGGAACAGTAAAAAAATGGAGGTTTGTGGTGCTTCCCGGAGATCCACAAGGACCTGTTGAGGGATCATCTTGTGTGTGAAAGTTTTCTTCAAATAGGATGAAGAAACATAAGCTTTCACTTTGTCCTCTCTCAGTATTACTGCCACATCCAGTGCTGTTAAAGACTGATGTTAGACAGCCAGTGTGCTGTAGTGGTCAGAGGAGAAGCGGGTAACTGTCGAGGGTCACATTCCCTAGTTGGTAATTTGCTGGGGGGGGGGGTCACATGTCAATGGTGGGCAGGACCAAGCGAAAATTTCTCTGATCACCCCATGTGGTGTCTCTCTCTCTCTGTCAGCCCCCTTTCTCTCTGCTACTCCCTTTCTCCCATTTTTCCCTAATCACCAACATGAAAGTAGGGAGAGGGTATATTAAAGTAGGTTGCCCACTGCTACTTTATTTATTATTACTATTATTTATTAAATTTATATCCCACCCTTCCCTCCAGAAGGAGCACAGGGCAGCAAACAAACGACAAAACATTAAAAACATCTATAAAGCATTAAAAAAAATATTTAAAAACATCATAAAAACAAAACATGTTGAAAATAAAACATCTTTTTTAAAAAGTCTTTAAAAAAATCTTAAAAACAATTGCAACACAGATGCGGGTTAGAGTGTTGGACTAGGACTAAAGAGATTGAGGTTCAAATCGTCATCAGTGATGAAGTCTACCAGGTACCTGGGACCACTCATTATTTATCAGCCTAACCCAGCATTCCCCAACCTGCTGTCCTTCATATGTTGCTAAACTAAAACTCCCATCAGGCCCAGCCAGTATGGCCAATAGTCAGAGATGATGGGAGTTGTAGTCCAATAACATCTGGAGGGCACCAGGTTGGAGAAGTCTAGCCTAACCTATGTCACAGAACAGTTGTGTAAATAAACGAACAGGAGCAGTTAAAGGGTATATGGAGTACTACCTAATTTGCATCACATTATCCTGAACATGTGCATATGTGGACTGAAAAAAAGGGGAATATTCATAAACCTTCTTTGATTTAAAATTCTCAACACGTATTGATTGGCCTTTATAAAGCAGACAGAGAAAAAGAAATATAAGCCCATAAACACAAAATTCTCCACATTCAGCATTTGGCTGCTTATTTGCTTCCACTCCAATTTGAATGCTCATTTTTCTGATAAGCTATGTAATGTTATGAAACTCTTCCTCTATCAGATTGTAATGTATGGTAATGCAAGTCGATCTAAGCCTCTTCTTAATAACTAGGAGGTGTCGTATGGAAGGGGAGAATGTAGTAGATATATTATGAAATACTCAATAGACAAAACATGTTCTTCCTCACAAAAAATTGAGAAAATTAGAATGGCTCAGCTATCTGGGCCCAGATTTTCAGCACGTTAGTGCTTCTAGCGCATTACGATATTTACTTTTTACATAATCTAGTTATCATTATCCAATCCAGTAAAGCCAGAATATAAATCCAGCCTTTCTAACACATGTACACATATGTGCATGGATATACATTGTCAAGAGACAGTTCAAAAGAATCCCAAGCATACTGAGCACAACTCCTATCAAAGACTGATTTCCAGAGAAACCAAAATGTAGACTTCAGAAAAAATTAAATAACACAATAGAATACAGACCTTTGGGGTCTGACCCAAAGGTTAGATCTGGACCTGGCTAGCCTTCCTTCTGTTCTAACCTGAACATTCGCTCTGCTCACCCTCCACCTCTCCAGTGAATCTCAATGGATTCCTGCCAAAGAATAAACAAACAACATGGAGGGCTCCCTCCACCCACCCAATGCTTTAATCCTTGCTCTTTACTTCTTCTCGGCACTTGCAGCTCTCTTCCCGAACAGATGGCTGTTGTGATACAGATAAGAGGGTTATTCCCTGAAAAGAAAACATTTCATCTCTTATGCTGTATCAGAAGGAAACAACTTTAATATCTCACTTTATACAAAGAGAACATTTGGAACCGTGATGGCAGATGCTGCTACTGTGCCCAGCAGCAGTTTAAATGAAGTGTCATTAATGATAATGCTGCAGCAGTTCATAAATCAGTCAGGGCTGCAGGAAGAGAACAATATGTACAGGAATGAGGAAAGGGAGAGACAGGCTCCCTGGTGCTGCAGACTCTCTGCTTGTTTCTAAGACCAGGCTCGTATGATACATGGCAGGGGGAATACAAATCAATGACTCAATTTTTTTAAAATTATGTTTTGATTTAAATTGGATTTTTAATTTTTGAAAGTTTCCCTTAAATAATACCTAGGTGAATAGAAGTAATCTGTATATAGGCAAGCTAGCTCTACCGTTAATCTCTAAACTGAATCAATGCCAGAAACAGATACACTGAATTAAAAAATGCTTTTCTATGTGAATGAAGAACCAGTCTGAGCATTTCTCAAATAGGAATATTTCTACACTCTCCCTACGAAAAATAGGTATTTCATCTTCACCTGACGAAAATAAACTGTTCTAGTCTGCCCAGTAATTATTAGGCCTTGCTTTGACTTCTATCAGTTATGGACACTTCATTTTTATCTGCTACTTTGTATTTGTGAGAGGTCAGCGAAGGCAGAGTAAAGCAGAAAGGAGCAACACTGGACAGCAAAAGACAAGACAAAGCTGCCCAGTGCGCAAATTCCTATGTGCCCATTCTTAACCTCACTGGCTATCATGGGTGCCATAAGATCGACCCTGTCTAGGATGACTTCTTTTTTTGAATAATTTTTATTAACATTGTTAATGTTAATGAGCGGATTTGGCAAAATCCCAGAACACATGTTACATACAGGTAATAATTTCACTTGTGTCAAATTTGACATTCATACTCCTGAACCCTGAGTCCCCTTCAGTTTCATTACTCAACAACTAAAGAAAACCTTAGAACTAAACAAAGGAAGTCTTTCAGATAAGTATTCAGATAAGCAGTGGAACCCATAACTATATGGTATCAAACCATCTGTGTTATAATATGTTGAAAGACATTGTCTCATGCAAAATGAAAAAAAATGGCTAATGGTCAAAGATGATGAGCACAGTATTCTAGCAACTTCTGAAGGACCATCATATTCCTGATCTAAGCCACAGTTTATATCAAGGGTAGGGAACAGGATCTGACCAGTAGGCCAAATCCTGAGCTCCTCTCCCCCACAGATCATGTTGAGAGGTCAACAGGGCTGCCCTGAGTTCACCTTGACACAAAGTGACCCAGCTTCAAAGGGTTTTTTTCTAAGTACTGATACAGTAACCCCCTGCTTTCGGCAAGGGAATAATTTTCATTTGAGGGTATGGATTAAGCAGTGCTGAGGAAGATGCTTTGCGCTGCTGACTTGAATTCAAGCTGCCAATTCAAAAGAAAGAGTCTGTAGTGTACTTAGATTTACACTTTTGCATCAAAAAGTTGGTGCTTTTGGAATTTGGTGCCTTTTTCTGTCACAATGCAGGGTGACAGAAAAAGGTGCTAATTCTAAAAGCGCCAACTTTTTTTTCAAAGGAAGAATCAGAAGCATTGAAAATGATTCAGCAGTGGACCTGAATCAAAATGAAGGTTGATCTGTGAGGTAGTATAAGTTCCAGAGCACTATAGTATAGTATGAAGCTGAGGAAGAACAGGAAGAAACAGGCTGAAGCTCAATCCTGATAAGACCGAGGTGCTACTTGTGGGTGACAGGGGAAGGTTGGGTGTTGCTGACCTGAATCTTAATGGGGTAAAATTGCCCCTGAAGGATCAGGTCCGCAGCCTCGGGGTTGTTCTTGATTCCAAGCTGTCCATGGAGGCTCAGATTTCGGCAGTGAGCCGGGCAGCTTGGTATCAACTACACCTCATACGGAGGTTGCAACCCTACCTTCCTATTCATCAGCTCCCACTGGTGGTACATGCCCTGGTCACCTCTCGATTAGACTACTGCAATGCGCTCTACGTGGGGTTACCCTTGAAAACGGTCCGGAAACTACAACTGGTGCAGAATGCGGCGGCACGCCTGCTTACAAACAGCTGCCGCCGTGATCACATCACGCCGGTGTTATTTCACCTACATTGGCTTCCAGTTGTTTTCCGGGCCCAATTCAAGGTGTTGGTCTTAACCTTTAAATCCCTATACGGTCTCGGCCCAGTTTACCTGAAGGAGCACCTCCAGTACCACCAACTAAGCCGCCCGACCAGATCAGCCACACAGGGCCTTCTCTCCGTCCCACCAACGAAAACAGCTAGGTTGGTGGGGACTAGAGAGAGGGCATTCTCAGTGGCGGCCCCCACTCTCTGGAACTCCCTCCCGTTCGATCTTCGCCATGCCCCTTCCCTAGATACATTTCGCCGAGCCTTAAAAACATGGCTCTTTGGACAGGCCTTTGGGGTCCCCGGGGTGGGCTAATTTCTTTATATTGTTTCAAAATTGTCTATTGATGGCCCTGTACTGCCGCTTTTTAAAATGGTTATTGTTGACTGCATTGTATTTTATTATGTATTGTATTATTATGTATTGTTGAATTTAATGTTGTACGTCGCCTAGAGTGGTTTCGGCCAGATAGGCGACACAAAAATTAAATTTATTATTATTATTATTTATTATTATTAAGAGGCAAAAGTGAGACTATACTGCATACAAGCAAACGGAGTAAAGAAAAATCCACAGAGACTTCCTTTATCACCACAAGGTAATAGAAGATAATTTATTGTAGTTACCTGTTACTGGGTATTATAAATACAGAGGGCTGCATAGCAGTTGCTAGGAGACCAGCTATCTATAGCTTTCTTCTCTTTAAGTTGTGAAAGAATTAATGAGAGTAGTAGCAAGTTTGCTCCCCAATTAGTGGCATATTTCTCAGAGCACAGAAAAGATGCATCTTTGCATATGACCAAAAGCAAGGCAAGCAACAAAGCAGAAGCCTAGCAACCATTTCATCTATTCAAAGGGCTTTTTTTTCTACTCCTTGGATGAGTTTGTTGATTTAGCTGTTTGTCTGAAATGTAAAACAGCATTGAAGAAAAATCTACAGAGAAAAGGTTTTACTTTAGGAAATAGAAAGAACTGGAAACCTTCCCCTTTGCATTATGAACCTCAGTAGGATCGTCTCTTGGAGTGGGTGGAAAGAAAGAAAACATTTACAATAGACTGCAAAGTCAAAGTACAGTCAAACCATTATGTTATGCTATGATTAAGGCCATTGTTAGTGCAGCAAGAAGCCTCCTCTTCCCTTATGGGTATCACTTCACAAACAGGCATCATAAATACTTATGCACCCACAGCATGAACTCCAAGTGCCTCCCCCTACACTGTACCTATATCCCCAACTCCTTCACACCCAACATACTACCTACGTGCCTCACTGAGAGCCAAATGAGAAAAAGGCCTTTTCTGCTTCGCTACATTCTAAGTACACAAAGTAGCACCTTGACAGCGGACATAAATTCAGAAGAGTAATGTTACACTATACCAGTACTCTGTGCCGAAGCCAAATTGGGCTTGGAGACCGAGAGCCAGTAAGTACAATCCCCACATGGCTCATGGAGGGCTGATTCCTGCAAGTTCAGCCAAGGGAAACCCCCAAACAACATGGTGCCTTTTAAAAGTGTGAACGCCCTTTATATCCATGCAGCATGTGTGCAGGGACAGAGATAAGAAATATAGGAAGGGCCCTTGGACAGAGTCAGACCACTGATCCATTTAGCTCAGTACTATCTATGCTAACTGGCAAAGGCTCTCTGGAATTTCAGATCCTACCTGAGATGCCAGGATTGAGCCTTTGCATATTTTGTATGTAAAGCATACATTCTATCACTGAGCTAGGGCCCTTCCAATTCATGATCAAAAATAGAAGCAACATCAACCATAACTCACTGGTGGTATCTGAGAGGGGACCAAGGTGAACTAGAAAATAAGCAACTAGAGAGTAGTGTCTCTCCCATCAACTGCCCATTTAAACCAGGGAACATCTCCTGATGTTGTTGGACTCCACCTCCCATTAGCCTCAGTCAGTGTGGCCAACGGTCAGGAATAATGGGAGTTGGAGTCCAACAACATCTGAAGGGCCACAGGTTCACCACCCCTGATTTAAGCCATCCACATTTATATTCACTTCTTAAATGTCAGAAGATTAATTATTATGATGGACTCAATAACTAAGGATTTGTGGGTTCATATGAACTTGCAAGCATAAGTTTAGTTTTTCAGACATCAGTTTTAAAACTGACAAAGAACCCTCAATTCCAAAAAGATGTTGTAAGCAGCATAAACTGTCAGCTATACTAATGCTATTCCTTTAAAAATAAGCAAAGAATCTGAGCTTTTCACCATCTTTGCCACAATCTAAATACAGCACTGTCATCAGATTGATTAGAATAGATCACATTATACAATTCTTTACCGTAAGGGTTTTTTTCTGTTACTTTGCCTGTAAAATCTAATGTGTCAGTTGCCTTTCCAAATTCCCCAACAGCTGTGTATTTCTATAGGGGAAGAAAATAATTAGTGTGAAACAGGGAGTGGAGGCCGACAGAAGTTTAATGAAAAATATCAGCAATGTCTTGAGTAAATACTATGCCATCAGGCTAGACATTTCAGAGAAAGAAACAGGTGATGGGGATGAAGACAATATATTACTGTACATGCACGTTCTCTTTCTGATTTAGAGTAATAAAAATAGAAGCATACTAATTGGCTATTAGAAAAAGTACAAGTAATAGTCATGAAAGAATGCTAAATCTTACAGTGGATATTACATGGGAATGCACTCCATCAGCTTCAGTAAGCCTGCCATTAAGAAGGATTGCACAATGCTATAAAATGAGATTATTTAAAAAATGAGAGAAAGAGAGAGGGAACAGAGAGATGGAGATGACTTCAGTTCTCTCTGTTAATGTTGTCACTGGAAAGAGAAAAAAACTGTGCCCACACAAACCACAGACAAGGAAAAGTGGAAGAATATTACCTCAAAACTGAAACTGAGGCACAGGACTTTCAGTCAAACTGAGTACTGCTTGCCACATTTACCTTTTTAAAAAAGTTTCCCACATACTTAAGGTCATAGTCACACAAAAAAATTACATCATTACCAAGTATATATTTTATTTATTTATTACATTTATACCCCACTTTTCCTCCAAGGAGCTCAAGGTGGCACATATGGTTTTCCTCCCTCTCCATTTTATCCTCACAACAACCCTGTGAGGTAGGTTAGACTGAGAGGCTGTGACTGGCCCACGGTCACCCAGCAAGCTTCATGGCAGAGTGGACATTTGAACCCTGGCCTTCCAGGTCTTAGTCCAGCACTCTGACCTATGTGTACCTATGTAGACAAATGTACCCAGGTGTTTGATTGGACACATGAGAACTAAAGTGTGTAGATGGATATTTTGATTACATCACCAGTTGTGCCCACTCCACCCCAAACCTTTGCATGCTTAGCATGAAGGTATGAAGGGAGCTTGTAAACACATTTGCCTGAACATGCTTACAAGCCTGGTTCCAATCAGGAACCCTGATAAGGCAGGGTTCCTAATCACAAGGAGACTTGTAAGTGCATTCAGGCACATGACACATGCCCCACCATCCTTCTGTACATTTTTGTGCTTGAGTGCCCAGGCTGAATGCCTGAAGAGGACTCATATGGGTTTATGAGTGTGTACACAGAACGTTTTGCCTAACCTCTGATACTTTATTTTCCATTCACTACATAATCAATTGTTCTGTATAGTTTGAGCCCCAATTATTTTTTTTTAATTTCACCAAGAGGGTATTCCATTTGACCCTATTACAGTGAATGGGAAAATACAAGGCATTGTACACCCAAGCTATTGCGAATGTGACTTGTTCTGGTAACGAGATTCTGTTTAAAAGCTTTTAGAAACCACAAGAGAGAGAGATCATCACCCTCTGAGATGCAACTGTATGCAAGAGGGCATGCTGCGGCCACTGCTTTGCAAATCTCACACAAGAGGTGATTGGTATAAAGCATGGTTGTCACATTCATCTGAGAGAATGAGATTTTAGCAAGATATGAGTTTTTTTGAGCTTCACAAAACTGTTGCTCAAGCTAAAGCATCACACGGAGGTCCTCTAATACACTGGTTGGAAGTCAGCTTTGTTATATACTATTATGTGTCCTGGCCAACCGCTTTTAAAAGGTGCTAACACTTTTTTGGACAAGGGCCAGGTGGTCATAAACACAGTAGTCATACTGGGAAGAGTCATAGGTAGGAGAAATCCCCTAAATTCTAAAAGTATATGCATGCAAGATCACATGCATGTATATAAGTATCTCACTATGAAAAAGAAGATGAATATGGGAAATGGAGCAAGAGGTGGAATAAAAGATGATAAATGGAAGGGAAGACTGAAAATCTCAAGTGGAAAGCTATGTACTAAAATGGTCTTAATTGTTGCCAGACATGCAGTTCTCATCATTAATTAAAGAGGAAAGCCAATACAAGTGTACTTGAAGTAGCTAAGCTAATCATGCATTGGTTAATCAATAGTTAAAATGCTGCACTGATGCCTGAATGACCATATTTAAGCCACAGAATTAGAGGGAAGTAATTCATATCACATTGCCAAGCATCTGCCCCTTCCATAGACACTAATATAGTGTGTGGTGTGCTGGACTTGAATTATTATTATTAATTCAATTTATATCCCTCCCTTCCTCCTGAAGGAGCCCACCTGGACTCCTCAGATCATTGGTGAAGCTTCCTAGGCAACCTCGGACCAGTTAGTATCTCTCTGAATCTAATGTACCTCACAAGGTTATTGTGAAGAGAAAAGTAGACAACTTTCATTTAGGACATCCTGACCTTTTTTTTTAAGACAAAAGCAATCTTGAAGTCAGAAGGACTCCATATCCTCAGAGCTCTTGCCCCTGCAAGAAATCACGTTTAAAGCACAGAAAACTATTAGAGGACTTATTTGTTGTCCAGAAGTTCATAAACCTCCATCCAACTCAAAATGTACATTCAATACAAGCCAGAGCAATCAGCTGTGTAATTTTATGAACACAAGTTCTCAGTCACCAGCAAGTAGGAATGAAACCACAGTTAATGAGAAAATGAACCATCTGGCCCCAACTGCTAAAGCAACCCAAATAGTCCCTTGAATCAGCATTATTTTTAGGGATCTGATGATAAAAAAAAGAGTGAGATCCAAGAGGTGCCTCTCAGCATTGCAAGGTATGTTAGAGGGAAGTTCCTGGACAATGTACTACAGCTGCTTGGGACACCAAAATGTCTCAGAGCAGCACCAATTAACCTAATGATTACATAGCTCATGATGAACTAAGAAGCAAAACATAATTTAAAAAAAACCCAATTCACTATTTAGGAATCCAGCAGAGCAATATGATTTCAGAAGTAGACAAGGCCTGATGTAGTTTTAGATTCTCCTCCATTCACATTCGGTAAGCAAGTGCATATGGACGAAGTACGTTATTTCAGGATTATTTATTTATCCCCAAAGACATATAATTCACTTCTACATAATAAGCATGTTATATTATTGTCCATCCACTCTCTTAAGCAAGAGTCCTATTGAGTTCGATACTGTAACACAAACTCAAAATAAAACCCTCTCTCTACATTTGCTGCCCTGGGCTCCTGCCGGGAGGAAGGGTGGGATATAAATCAAATAATAAATAAATAAATAGACAAGATGGGAAAAAGGAGAATGTGAAAATTATTGCATCTCAATTATACCATCAAAAAATTAGCAAAAAAATGAAGATCAGATAATGAAGTGTCCAACAATTCAAATCCAAAGAGCAAATCCAAAAGCTAAGAAAAGATTATAGACAAAAGAGCAAATTTAAATTTAACAAAGAGCCAACATGATGTCATAATATCAACAAACGTTACATCTCTCTTCTAGAATAATTCTTCTCTGGACAGAAAAAGCTGACTTTGTACTAACACTGCACTAAATATTTTTTACTGCAAGATGCCATAATTGTTCTGTCACTACTGAACAACTACAAATAGAGCTGGATTGTTTGACCCTGTAAATGCACCTCTGTTTTGAGGATGGACTAATTTACAGGATGACCCAACTTCCAGCGAGGCAGGTAAGAGACCTTAATGTTTAAAAGGAGAATCTGTACAGGAAAATATGAAACCACAACACTTTGTTATGTCATCCTATTAAAAAGGTCAGCAATTTCCCAATCTTAACACGATAGCATCATGTTGAAATTGCAACATTATTTTCACAGTGTGAGAATCCAATATTCAATATGCTTATTCCTTGCTGTATTATTCAGGATACAAAAGCTGCACTGAGATGCAACAACAAACCAAGGTTTTCCATGCATTAGTAGAGGCAAGCCTCAGGCTTTTGCTTTCCTTTCTCCTCCCTTCTTCTGCTTGTGAGGTGAAGTGATAAGTTTCTGCTTAGCAGCAAACCATAGTTTACCATTGTAGCAAACTATGGTTTTCTGACAAATGAGGATAGTTTGGGGACCCTGGCTTATGAGCAAATGTGGTTGAGCAAAACATAAACTGCTGCATTCAGATACACTGGCAAGTTATTCTTGCTATTACCTGAATGTGGACATCTTCTATTCTATTATCTTCACGTGCACAAACTCAAAGTTTGCCAATGCTTGTGCATATGATAGAAAACTATGGCTTGCTATTGCATCTGTATGGAGGCTCTCTCTCTCTCTCTGGGTTATGAGAACATTTGCTAATTTGTTTATTTAATAAAGTTCATATACTTCAATAACCAGATTTTCATTCATTGGAAGGGCAGAAAATCTGTTTATTGAATGGTATGAATTCCACAGCTCTGAACACCACTGACAAAGCAAGAATTAATTGCTATAGAAGCCTGTTTTTGACATCTCTATGGCAATTATAATGTACACTATAACTCTTGGAAACATAGATACGCAAAGGCCTTGGGACTTCAAAACAGAATGAGTAGAAGGTAGATTGTGGCCCATCAATGGGTCACTGGCCAACTTCTGGTACCTGCTTATACCATGTATTTTGTAAAGGAAACTAGTCTAGGCAGTACTTGATCTGATCCAGCAAGGCACATCATTCATTTTTAAGCAAGAGTAAATATTCAGATTAGCTGTTCCTTAAGCATTCATAGAATCATAGAATAGTAGAGTTGGAAGGGGCCTATAAGGCCATCAAGTCCAACCCCCTGCTCATTAGCACCTTGCTCTGTAAATATCAGTGGATTATGGGGATTCTTCACAAGACTTAAGTCAGCCTACACTTGCTTTAGAAAATCTCAGGTTTTCCGAACCATTTTTCTCAAACCCAGCAGCCTGTTCCAGCTTGATCCCTGTGATACAACCAACTTCACTGTTTATAGCATGGAAGTGATCCCAGTTTGTTTTATCCTAGCTCCTCACCACTAATAAAAGTAGTTTGACAGCTCACTCCTATCCATGTTTTTTCAGAAGTAACACATAAAACAGAACAAACAACCCCTGTAACAGCCACAGGAAGCCTGGCAGCACATTAATAACAAAACTCATGATTTCTACATTTCATGTCCGCATATCAAAGTTTCTGAGGAGCTGAACAAAGAGATTCTGCAGGCATGCATTGCTGCTTCTACTGTACAATGCATATCTAAAAACCATACTTCATACAAAGCGATTATTTCAAATGAGAAAGTTGCTCGTTAGAAGTCTCTGCCTCCATGCAGCATCCAAGCTGACTTGCAACACCAATTTTAATGGCCTGTGAAAAATTGCCTTTTAGACTGATTCTAACTTTTCTTTAAAATGCATGCACAACCTGTCAAGGTGAATTAGTTGATATTGCTTTAAAAAAAAAAAAGCAACAATTAAGGAAGGCTACTGCAAGAAACCTATAAACTGGCAACAGTCACTGTCTAGAGGGAAATGAGCCATTATTCTCCAAGCCAGTATCAGAGTGAAACAGAACAATTCCATTTGAGACAGCTAATTAAAATGGCTTCCACTACCCATTTGGAGATTTCTGGGAATATGACTGTAAAAAAATCTGAATTGTTCAAGACCACACCAAGCTCAGTATTTCCCTCATTCTCTTCATCTTTTTTCCTCGCTAAACTCAGAGGCCAACAGAAGCCTGGATTTGATGTTATCTGGTGACATTTTGATAAAAGTCCTCTCTGGAGAAGCGACAACCTTTGAGATCAAATGCTCAATTCACCTACAGCTTAAACAAGAAGCTGCAATTAATACAGGGAAGTCTGTTCTAATCTTCTGCAAGTCAGTGAGGCTCCTGGGGATTAAGATAAAAAAACAGGAAGCCTAGGACTGCCCATTTTAAAAGAGTGGATTTTCAACCACTTAGTGCAACGGAGATCACAGTACAGATTACTCACATCGAGCCTCTCATTACCAGGGCAAAGTGAAATCACTCTCAGCTGACCTTCTTGAGGGAAGCAGAGCTCCCATTGTATGGAAGAGGCTACAACTGAATAATGTACAATAAATTTAAATGAATCCAGATAGATGGTATGCAGTAGTAGAAGTCTGCATGACTATATTTAGCCGTAGCCAACATCAACAACAGCTAGCTTTGCTAGAGATGAGGTATCACACAGGGCCATACCAGATATAGGTAAACAGGTGCCCCAGGATGGTAAATTTGGGAGAGGGAGAATAAGAGAATTTTAGCCCATTCTACAGTTATTAAGGTGTCTTATCATTTGTATCTCCTCTCCAGAACAAGAAAACATATTAACTAGCTATCTTCAAGAAAAGTGAATTAAAAGATACTGATCACCACCAAAGCTGAAACCCTAATGTCACCCATTAACTTCCAAGTAGACATGTATAGGATTGCACTGTAAGAGTTCCAGCAGAGTTAGTCTTAGGCCCACTTTTGAAGTTGTACTTACATAGCCAGGGTGATATCCAATGCTGTCAGCTGCCAAGCACAAGAGCCCTTGAGCTAAAAGAGGTCTATTATTCAAACAGAAGTGTACAGAAGAAGCCAATGGAAGTCCACTGGCAGAACAATTCCGCAAAGCCAATGCTAGTAGAAGTGTTGCCAAACTACTTTTTATTTTCCTATCCTCTACAAATTGTATATATAAATACAAAGCTGTTTGCTTGTGGAACCTCTTGTGTAACATGACCTAACTAAGGAACAAGTTCAGTGCTAATTCTCTTTAACCTAGCACAAAGTTGGATACGACCCCAAGAGATCATAATGTTCTGATCATATTTATTGAGCACTGGAGAACATAGCTCTCTCTTTTTTCAGTACATATATTTGTGAGCAAGGATTAAAACTCACCAATGTGTACAAATTGAGATCTCAATTAACCAAACATAATTTCCAAAACAACCAAGGAACTGCCACTTCTAATCTCATTCCAGAAATTTCATACGGTGTATCAGAGAGGAAATGTAACATGTCCTCCAGCTGGGTCCAACATGTTCATGCAGATTACATTATGTTATATTTTTTTCTCACTCGACATGTTATGCACATTAACTGTACTTTCTCTGCACCCTGCAAGTTTATGGCTACTGCCAACAGAGTATATGAAGCTGAAAAAGACCATCAGCTGAATACTAGGAACAGACATTTTCACAGAATTCCACATAAGCCATCACTGGGCCTGATCTGTTAGGAAGAAATACACTAGAATGCGGATGACTAACCTTTTTCAGGTCAAGGGCTGCAATGATCAGTGTTCAGCCCTCCTTGGGATGCCTTTATTTCATTCTCAAGATGTCCAAGCATTTTGGTCAGGGGGTCAACAGAATGAACCTGGTACTAATTTACTTCTGTGGCTTGGTACTGCCACCCACAGGAATTCTGTGAACCAGTTTGCCCCTTTTGAGATTTCTAGTCTGTCTGATTCTATCTCCTCTTTGATGAACAGAGGGACAATGTCCCCAGTACACCATTTGTTATATTTCCAAAATAATTTCTATCCAGTGATAGCTGCATCGCATCAGCTCTCTCCATTGCACTAGGTTTCTGTTATGCCCATTATCTCACTGGTCTCCTTTACAATCCAGCACTCCAGCTCTTCATCTTGGCATAGAGGTTTCTAGCATTAGCATATGAGCACTTGTAAGTGGCACCCCTCTCCAAATGTCTCTGGCCTATGTGTTTTCTCCTATGGACCTTTGGCCTCTTTGACTGGCTATCATGCCCCTCTGTAATGTCATTGCTTAGTTTTATCCCACCCCCATTTGGATGATCAGAAATATTTTCACATTAATCCCCAAGGGACAATTCATCCCAAACTGGATACTCGCAGCTCCTGTTGGCTTTGCCCCGGGGTGTTCTGCCACATTTTCAATTTTGTTAATAACTTAAAATTAGCTCATGGAAGGAGGGTTTCCCATTTTTCCTTCCCCTATAGCCACCCATGTCCCCTGAAAAGCCTCTTCAGATGATTGGGAGGTCCCTTCTGAACAGTGTGGAATAAGGCATGGAATGGTGCAGAAGGGAAGGAAGTGGCAGGAAACTTTCCTTCTGTGAACTTCCGTAAGTTATTTTAGGATCCAAGCAAAAAAATACAACAGTTAAAGCATTAACCTAGAGCAGGACTGGGGAATCCTTGGCCCTCCAGCTGTTGTTGGACTAAAATTCCCATCAGCCCTGGCCACCATCTGGAGGATCACAGGTTCTCCAGCCCTGGCCTAGAATGTGCACAACCATAATTAAAATGCAGGCCTCATGGCCTCACTCCTTTTAGCTAGGCTTGCTTTGTCAAAGCTATTTAAAGATTAGTATGATTCCCAGTCTTTATAATCTGCAAGCAATGCATTTTTCTCTACTTCATGGTTTACTTATTTATTGAAGGTGGGACTAAGGAAAACATAAGGTACCTCATATTCCTTACCTTAGAACTTGCCAACATGCTGCTCAGCATTTTAGTCCCTTTTCCAATGTCAACAACTGTTAAGAAAGAGAAACATGTCTTCAGCACCTGCTCTTCCCATGTTCATGATTGTTATCTATAAAACATCACACTTGTAACACATTTTTTCCCACACACTTCTGGCACTTTCTGTTAACAGGATCAACTGATTCAAAATGATATTTTTAGAAGAAAAATTACTCTGATGCTTTTCATCTTTCAGTATGCTGAAGGTGAGAGGAGAAGCAGTGCAGGTAAGCGCAACGTTGCTAAAATGACTACAGTCTGCATTGCTTTCAAGCTATTTTAAAGGGTTTGTAGTATTTGTGACTGAGCAAGTGGTACTCGTTTCTCCAACATCAGTGGCCTAAAGAAAGAAGGAATGCCAGAAAAAGAATCATTTTGATTATTTGAAAAACTGGAAGCTGGAATTAGCTGTTATTGGTCAAAGAGCTGCTTTGATTTTGGTCAGGACAAAGCACATTTGAGATCAAATTATTTGTGGAATACCATACAAGTCATGTTCACGTGTAACACTAGGCCTTGTATGCTTTACTGAGCAAGGGCTGCATGCTGGTGTACTTAGCCCAAACACTTCCACTTTGCTCCTCCCTTCCTGTGAGAGGGGAAACCAACCACAACTGGGAAGCTTAGTAAGATGACCAAACTCCAGAAATATAACAACATCAACAAAAACCCATAAAAACAATGGACATCATAAAATGGTAATCCAGCAGCAAAGGAGCCAATTCTTTAAATCAGCATAGGCCTAAAGAAAAGGTACATCTACATTTCAAATTGAAAAGCTATTAATGTCAGGGACAATTATTATCTCCAATGAGAAGGAGTTCCCTGGGGAACATCACAATTAATTAAATGAAAACAACTATGCATATTAATATGCAATTTACCTAGTACTCCTGAGGCATCAATGTCCAGAATCCCACCATGTCCAATCTTTAACATTTGTTTCCTCTTCTTTCTACTAGGCTTCAGCATACCAGCTTCTGAAAAAATAATGTCCCAAAGGATAAGAAGTTTCACAGAACTTCACAGAAATAATAAACAAGACATATTCATTCATACTGGAAAGCACCAAAGATGCATAGCTAATTAAATGGAAACAGTTTCATCCCAAGGAAGGGGGGAAATTGTGAATGAGAATAGTAGGATTTGTCATATCATAAAACGGATAGCTCACCTAGAGCTTGTTCTTATCTCTGGTATTGGCTGGTAT
The DNA here is from genome assembly GCF_030035675.1 of Rhineura floridana. Classification (NCBI taxonomy): domain Eukaryota; kingdom Metazoa; phylum Chordata; class Lepidosauria; order Squamata; family Rhineuridae; genus Rhineura; species Rhineura floridana. The sequence continues at coordinate 72,852,326 of NC_084486.1, forward strand.
CAGATAACTGATAATTTTAATAGCAATCAGGGTGCAATCAGGTGTTATTTTCCACAACAATATACAAGAAACATCACATTTACTGATTTGTTACAATAATAAAACCATAACTAGCAACAGTCACAGAATGTTTCCAATGTTGTCAACAGTGCACAGCAGTGCCTCAATATGTTTCCCACATTTAATTACATATAATGGCTGAAATCCAGCAGTCTACATGCACAACCAAGCCACTTGTTGGCTGTGGGAAAAAAAGATCTGAGATTGCATGCTGTTCTGTAGATAATACTGTGAAAGCCCTGCCTGTTCTTGCATATCCAGCTACAGGATTGTGAGCAGCTAGTAACATGGTGCTCAAGTTATGGGATGCTAGCCCAGCCTTTCTCAACCTCAACAGGTGTTTTGGACCCCTGTTACCCACAGCTAGCCTGGCAAACGGCCAGGGAGAATGGTAATTATAGTTCAAAACATCTGGAGGGCACCAGGTTGGGAAAAGGATGGTCTAGAGTGGTTCTAGATGCAAGAACCACTTAACCAAGGTGCTAACCTTAACTAAGCTCCATACTTGTCTTCCCCCCCCCCAGTGCTTTACCTGCCTCTTTGAATTGTTTTGTGGTTAAAACACTGCTTTAAGCGCTCTGGAAGAAACTCAAGATACAAATACCATCTATATTGGCATTCTTCCGGATCTTGAAAATGGTGTACTCCAATCCCCTGACGAGGATCAATTGTTTTTACTGTTGCATTGTTTTGATGATACTGTTTTATTGTGTATTTTAATCAGGGACTTTAATGGGTTTTGTGTATTTAGCTTTTATATTTTGTAAACTGATCAGTAGCCAGTTCAGGTATTTTATTATTATTATTATTATTATTATTATTATTATTATTATTATTATTATTATTATTATTATTATTATTATTATTAGATTTATAACCCACCCTTCCTCCCAGCAGGACCCCAGGCCGGCAAACAAAAGCACTAAAAACATTAAAACATCATAAAAACAAGCTTTAAAAAACAAAACATCTTCAGTATATAAACCAATACATGCACAACCTATACTCTGAACAAGAGGCTACTGTAAGGACAGAATATTGAGAAACCGATTGGTTCCCCATCGGAAAAGGTGTGAGACAGGGGTGTATTTTATCACCTTACTTGTTTAATCAGTACACAGAACATATCATATGGAAAGCAGGATTGGACCAAGATGAAGGAGGTGTGAAAATTGGAGGGAGAAATATCAATAATTTAAGATATGCAGATGATACCATACTACTAGCAGAAACCAGTAATGATTTGAAACAAATGCTGATGAAAGATAAAGAAGAAAGCACAAAAACAGGACTACAGCTGAACATCAAGAAGACTGAAGTAATGACGACAAAAGATTTATGTAACTTTAAAGTTGACAATGAGGGCATTGAACTTGTCATGGATTACCAATACCTCAGCACAGTCATTAAGCAAAATGGAGACAATAGTCAAGAAATCAGAAGAAGGCTAGAACTGTCAAGGACAGCTATGAGAGAACTAGAAAAGGTCCTCAAATGCAAAGATGTATCACTGAACACTAAAGTCAGGATCATTCAGATTATGGCATTCCCGATCTCTATGTATGGATATGAAAGTCGGACAGTGAAAAAAGTGGATAAGAGAAAAATCAACTTATTTGAAATGTGGTGTTGGAGGAGAGCTTTGTGCATACCGTGGACTGCAAAAAAACAAATAATTGGGTGTTAGAACAAATTAAACCAGAACTATCATTGGAAGCTAAAATGATGAAACTGAGGTTATCATACTTTGGACCCATCATGAGAAGACATGATTCACTAGAAAAGACAATAATGCTGGGAAAAACAGAAGGGAGTAGAACAAGAGGAAGACCAAACAAGAGATGGATTGATTCCATAAAGGAAGCCACAGAACTTACAAGATCTGAACAGGGTGGTTCACAACAGATGCTATTCAAGGTTGCTGATTCATAGGGCCTCCATAAGTCATGATCGACTTGAAGGGATATAACAACAACAGCAAACATAACAATACATAACAATAAATCAACACATTTGAAATTAATGTGACTTGACCACTGTATGTTTCAATAATGAATACTTTATAACAAACCAATATTAACTACGATCAATTGGTAGCTATTACTATGCCATTTATTTGCTACAAAGCACAAATCCAGGTAAACACATGATTAACATTCCCATTTAAATCAGTGGGACTCTCCCTACCCACACTCAGACCATTCAGCTTAAACATGATTGGAGCACACATGATATGTCAATATAAATTGATCAGATTACACCTCTACCTAGGAACCAAAGCTGAAAAGAAACTTAGTACTTAGAAATGGTGGCAAATCCAGGAACAAAGTACAAAGACACTAAATTTTAAAGAATTCCTATATTTTTTCTCTCTTGGGCAGAAAGATGAGATATAAATTTAATAATATATAAATGTTTCTGGTGAGAGAAGTGACTTGCTTTTTCCAGCAATGCAATCAATATAACTGGTAATAAGCTTATGTAGCGATGCTCCTAAAAAACTGGAATCTTATTTGAGAACACACTTAAGCTTCCACTATTTGGGTATTTTAGGACATATCTAAACTCACACTTTCCCCTCCACAAAAACAACCAGATACAAGCTATTCATCCTAGATATTAATACAAGGATACAAATTATCTCAACTCAAGAACTCCCAAAGTTCCAAATTCAGCTCCAAATTAAACAAGCTGACAATCATTTGGTCAGAAAAGTGGGTTCAGGATGCTCTACAGTTTTCCCCAAGAAACATGAATCACTTCTGCATCTGGGTGAATTGCAACAGAACCACTGTTTCAGAGCTCTTAGCATAAACGTGAACTGGGAAATGCTGTCCATCTCTATAGATTATGTTGGAAGATCAGAGAAAGCACGGAGACAGTTTGCATCTGTTTGTGTAGGCTTTGGAATGTTACCCATGAAATTCAGGGCCCAAGTTCAGGGTCCCGAATTGTTCTGGACAGTGACAGATAATAGAGGGTGGTAGAAAACAGGCAGGTCATCACCACAGCAACTGGCATGGATTTTTGTTGTGGTGCCTCCTCTGGTGCTCCAGTAGGCGGTCTCCTGTTCAAGACTGGCTGCTGGCAGAATCACAGGAGGAGCAAGGAGGTGGCTCACCAGTGCCAAACAGAACATGTGCATGCTCAACTCACACACTGGTCCACCAGCAGCACTTGCTATACTCTACAGTTTGACCTGGCATGTTCCCCCACACCCACCCTGCTGGAAAGAAGCTCTTTGCTTCTTTTAGGAGGTACTGTTGAGAATAGCAGGGAAGGGCAGAGACAGAAGGCATGAGGAGACCAAAAAGGATGGGGTGGTCACTGCACCACGCTCTGGTGTGTGTGTGTGGAATATAAAAGACTATTCTTCTACAAACTGTCAATCCTTGTGTTGGGTGCCAAAAAGCAGGAAGGGAGGGAGGAAGGAAGCAATTTGGTAGCTGCTCAAAGAGAAAAGAGAATTTCAGGACCTGCTGAGGACACCATGGGGTATTTGACAAGATTTCTGCCACTCCCATCCTGACACTTCTACTTCCAGATTCCTTCCAATACTTCCAATACATTTTCTATGGTTGCTAAAATCAAATCTCTATGTGTCATGAAACTCTTTGCCAGCGACCTCAGGCCAGTCACTCTGTCAGCCAACTCTTCCTCACAGTGTTGTGAGAACAAAATGTGGGGGGGGGGGTCATGTGTCCTGCCTTAAGCTCCTTAGTGGAATCATCAAGTATAAGTAAAATAACTGTCAAAAACTTTGCTCACTAGGAGTGCAGAGATGCCTCATTTATCTGGATTTTCTCATAAAATAGCATTCTTATTGCTTCCTCAAATTCCTGAGAGTACCTGGCTGGGGAATCTTTACAGTGGATGGCAGCCGCAACGAATAATCCTGCACCCCAGAATTCAGGTAAAAGACTGAGAAAAGTAATGAAGCAGATGCCATCAATTCATGAACTGAAGTTGTTTTTCACATAAGGAATAAATATATTTATTTTTATAATTTGAAAATTACCAAAGCACTGGCTTTCCCTGGGAGAGAATGATACAGTGACTCTGGAAAACCAAGAGATTGTATCTGTACTATAGATATGGCAGAAAAATAAAATAAAAATCCATCATCATAATTTGTTATAACAACCAAAATACATTCACAGAACATCCCCCATAACAGCAGCTAGAATAACCTATGCCCACAGCAGATGAGTGTAAAACAAGAAACTGTACACCTTATGAGAGTTTTTAACTTTTTTTTTATTTCAGGGTTGCAAAGCTATTATTATTGTGACTAGTATTACTCTACCACAGTTTTTCCCAAACGTTGGGTCCCCCAGATGTTCTTGGACTACAACTACCATCAGCCCCAGCCAATATGGCCAATAATCAGGAATTACGGGAATTGTAGTCCAGCAACAACTGGGGACTCAAAAGTTGGAACAGGCTGTTCTACCAGCATATTAGTAATGAATCAGTTGTAAAGAATAGAACTGGGTGAGGTGAGAGAAGGGGGAGAGGGAGATAAATGGCCACCACTTGAAGTGAAACAATACACATTACCATCTAAAGGTGTGGGGGGGCACCTGTAAAATCATTGTCCGGTGGCTAAAATTACTTAAATGCATCACTGTGTATAGGAAACAATAAAGAAAGAGGTTGTGTAGCATTCGGGAGTTTCCAGCCCAGATCCCTCTCCTCAGAGTCAAGCAAACTCAGCTTGTTTTTCCTATTGCTTAGCTAGCTAACTAACTGCCTGGATGGGGAACCTGTGGTCCCATTATCCCCGACTATTGGCCATACCGGCTGTAGATAATGGAAGCCAAGAGTACAGCAACATTTCCAGGGCCACAGGCTCCCCATCCCTCGTCCAGTCGCACCCCACTCCCTTATTTTCCTGTTACCTAGACTTTTTCACTCTCACCCAATCCCTACAGGAGTACCTGCCAACAGCTTCACCTTAAGTTGGTTAAGCACAGCTGCTAAAGTACTTCCTTTGGGCTTATACATGGGAACAGTCCACTAAAAAAGAGCTTAGCAGCTACTGCTTTACTCTTGACTGCATCCAACACCATCCCAGCCATAAAGAAAGCTCAGCTACCCTGTCGCGTCGATCCTCCTTAGCTTGGTCCTATAAAAACTGCTGTAAGGGGGTCAGGGAAGCAACAGAGACCACGTTAGGAAATGGAAAAAGAGACAAGCTCCTCATCCGCAACCTACTGTATACGACCAAAGAGAATTGTGGGAAATCAGAGTTCTTTGATTTGTTTGTTAAGGGATCCGGATGCAGGGTCTTGTGGGAGTTGTAGTTAACTGCGTCTGACTCACTTTTCCCTCCGGGTGGCTCCATACCTATTTGCACGATTGTTTAATCTTTACTTACCTCGATTCCTTCAACAAAAGGGGTTAGACAGGGCTGTGTCCTGGCCACCCTATTGTTCAACCTTTTTATGAATAATTTGCACCCAAGATGTTTTTCTGCAACCTTCCACTCCCCTAAAGTAGGTAATCATAGATGCCCCATCATCCTGCTATACGCAGATGATGCCGCCCTACTATCATTCTCCTCCATTGGCCTAAAACGCCTGTTTAGAGCTTTTATGTCATACTGCTCTGATAACAATCTCACAATTAACTTATCCAAAACTAAAATTCAAGCCTTTTCCAAACGACCTACTACCTCCAATTGGACAATTAATGGCCACCAAATTTCTCAGGTCACGACTTACAAATACCTTGGTATAACCTTCCACTCCTCTCTCTCCTGGGCCCCTCACATCCAAGCGGCCGTTATGACTGCCCGGACAACAATGAAAACCATTTTACATTTTTTCTACACCAAAGGGGGGCAGTATATCCCGGCAGCAATTCAGGTTTTCAAAGCAAAGATTATTCCTCAACTCCTTTTTGGCGCTCCGCTTTGGATCAGCGCATATAATTCTTCCATAGAATCGGTATTTTCTAAATTCTTATGAAAAATTTTTGCTGTCCCTAGATGTGTTACAAATGCTGCTCTTAGACTAGAAGCTGGCCAATCCTCGCTTGAATATCAAGCATGGGCCCTAGCTTTCAATTTCTGGATCAAACTTTCTTTTGACTGTCCACCTGGCTATACAGAATCCCTCTGGAAAGATAATTACCAATCACTCCGGATGAAAACATTTCATGACAAATTACCCAGATTAGGTCTATCTCTTGAATATTTATCTTCGTTAGACCCAACAATGGCCAAAGGCACCATTCGAACACGACTCAGAGATTTAGAACTACAAACTTGGACTGCAGCAGCATCCAGTCTGCTCTCCCTTGCACCTCAATTTGTCCTTTGATTTCAATAATTATACACTGTATTTAGATTTTCTAATCGTTCCAAAATACAGAATTGCTTATACTAAAGCCAGATTCAATTGTTTAACCTCGGCCGTTCTGGAAGGGAGATATCGGAGTTACGGAGTATCCCTTATGATCAACATAATTGTCCTTGCAAATCAGGCACTATAGAATCACTCACGCGTGTTTTTTTTTATTGCCCATTATATTCTTCTGAACGTAATGAATATTTGCTTTTAATCACTAACAAATATACTAACCAATCCCCTGATTACTTGTTAACTTGCCTGTTGAGAGGTTCGAACAGAGATTCTACCTTGTCTGTCGTTAAATTTGTCCACGCAGCCCAGCTCAAAAGAGCACAAATCTTATCCTGAAGCTCTCACCAATGTTTTATTTTGATGTCTTATTTTAAATCAGATATTCTCCACTCTATAGCACAAAATGCTATTTTATCTATGTAATATATATACCTATAGATTCTATAAATTCATTTATTATAAATCCCTTTTATGTATATATGTATTTCCATGACCTGGCTCTTTTATGATTTTATGGGTCTATGACTGCAATAAACAGATTGTTTGTTTGTTTGTTTACTTACCTTCTTTGCCCTTATTATTGCCAACAAGTGATATATTGATGGTAACAGTGTGGCTTGAAACTTTTATAGAGATTTACAACCTAATCTTATATATCTAAAGGTAAAGGTGTCCCCACACTTATAGTGCGAGTCGTTTCCGACTCTTAGGGTGACGTCTTGCAACGTTTACTAGCCAGACCGTATATATGGGGTGGGATTGCCAGTTCCTTCCCCGGTCTTTCTTTACCCCCCAGCGTATGCCGGGTACTCATTTTACTGACCACGGATGGATGGAAGACTGAGTGGACCTCGACCCCTTTTACCGGAGATTCGACTTCCTCCTTCTGTTGGAATCGAACTCCGGCCGTGAGCAGAGCTTTGGCTACGTTAGATCAATGTGTGCTGCTGTGAGCCTGGGGCTGTGTGTTGTAGTCCAAAACATCTGGGGGGGCACCAGATTGGGGGAGGGTGGTTCAGGTTTTTGTGGATTAGAGTCCACTTTATCTGATGCAACTCTAGTCCATGAAAGCTTACTTCATAACAAATGTATAATGGAGCAGGTGGTGAGTGTATTCTTTCTGCTTCTTTACAGTTAAAAGCCTACCCTCATTAACAGTGGTTCGGGGTAAAATCTCATTGATTTCCAGGAGAGGCTGGCCTTCCTTTAGTACATAAAATTCGGAGAGGGGATGACTGAGATAGCTTGTAGGCGATATTAGAATTCTGCGTAATTTTTCACCTTATAGGCAACATTTTCTTGAATATTACATTTGTGTGCAATATTTACACATGCATTACATCTCCCAGTTACCCAAGCTATGCACACAGTTCATTCTCTATCACCCAACAGAAGTTTTTAGAGACGATATATCACTCTGAGCAAAGAGGTGCCACTGCTATCTGATAAATTGGCTTAGAAAGCTGCTGTTTCTCTGTTCCTCTTACCATCACTTGGACAGTCATTGCACCTTCCCTGCATGACTTAAAAGAATTATATGACACTGACCAGTTGTTCAGTTCATTAATCTTAACTGCTTCTGTAGAGTCCTATTAAGAATTCCTATTGCAGGCTTCCCCTCCCTCTGGTCTTTCTCATTCATTTCCTTCAACTACTGTGCAGAATGCATTACTCACACTCCTAGACTACTTTCAGGTGTTAGATAAACCCCATGGATTTGATAACTTGGTAATCATTGTGGAATAAATGTGGTACCTGTACAGAAGAACATCTGCTACAACTAGATTGTTATTATCTAAGATTTGGATCCCAAAAATGCCCTGCTTTATATTAATTCAAGATCTTACTGCTGGGAGAAAAAGGAAAGAAGAAGAAGCGTTGTAGAAGCAGACATATACAGCTACCAACTGGCTGACAGTTTCTTCATAGGGCAGACAAATGCATAGGGCAATCCTGGAATCATTGAAAGAGTTCAGTGGCAGGGATGAGGACATGAACTGTTGTGAACTTTTTTGAAAACAATATCTAGTTGAAAAATGTGTAATATTCAAAGGACTGTACAGGAAACCAAATTCATAAAAACCTAAGCAAGATCAACTTTACTGACAAATTGAAATTGTAACTCAATAATAATATATAATAATAATTTAATTTTTGTGTCACCTATCTGGCCAAAGTCACTCTAGGCGACGTACACAATTAAATTCCAGTAAAATTACAATTTAAAATACAGAGCAAATACAATACAGCATCATAAAACAGTGTATAAACAACGGGCATTCAGTAATATTGATAAAGATTAGCCCACCCCGGAGGTCCTGAAGGCCTGTTCAAAAAGCCAAGTTTTTAATGCTTGGCGAAATGCATCCAGGGAGGGGCATGTCGAAGATCGAATGGGAGGGAGTTCCAGAGAGTAGGGGCCGCCACTGAGAATGCCCTCTCCCTAGTTCTCAAGAGACTGTATGGAGTGTCTGACCAGGACAAGAGACACTTTGATTTAAATCCCAACTCAGGCATGAAGTGCTCTTCGTGACCCCACAGGGCTATTGAGAGAATAAAGTTTATCCCAGAAGGAAGCCACTAAATTTAGAGCAAACCTCCCTTGTGGAACTCAAGGAGGATACGAGAACTATTCACCAGCAGGCCCTCAGGAAGGCGAGGAGGAATTCACCTCTTTTCCTAATAACATCCCAATTCAAACCCATGAATTCATCAAATCCTCTCTTTAAGTTGTTTAATATATATTTTAATTGTATATTGGATGTTTATGTTGTGAACCGCCCAGAGAGCTTCGGCTATGGGGCGGTATATAAATCTAATTAATAATAATAATAATAATAATAATAATAATAATAATGAGCCATAACTTTCAACTCTTATGGGCTGCCCTGGCTGGTAAGTGCAGCACCATGTGAGATGGAAAAGGACTATGGCAGAAGCACTAGAAATATGTGAGAAGAAGCTGCCATTCCATAACTGTGTGAACACTTACACAATAAAATTATTATTTTGAGCTCGTGTTTGGTTTCCAGTGCTGAATTTGTAATTATTGTACATTGCCCAGAGAACCAGTGTTATGGATTGATAACAAATATAATAAATACATAAATAAATTGTACTATAACCCATATAAGTCAATGGCAATATTAATTTTTATCCATTGAGAATGGGCTGATAAAATAATCTAATAGAATTATTCAGTATTTTATGCTATCAAAGACTTTTCTTCCACAGAGAAGGAAACTCCATTACAAATTAAATTGGCGAAGGCAACTATGAGAGAACTAGAAAAGGTCCTCAAATGTAAAGAAGTATCACTGAACACTAAAGTCGGGATCATCCAGACCATGGTATTCCCTATCTCTATGTATGGATATGAAAGTTGGACAGTAAAAAAAGTGGATAAGAAAAAAATCAACTCATTTGAAATGTGGTGTTGGAGAAGAGCTTTGCAGATACCATGGACCGTGAAAAAGATAAATAATTGAATGTTAGAACAAATTAAACAGAACTATCATTAGAAACTAAAATGATGAAACAGGTTATCATACTTTGGACACATAATGAGAAGACATGATTCACTAGAAATGACAATAATGCTGGGAAAAACAGAAGGGAGTAGAAAAAGAGGAAGGCCAAACAAGAGATGGATTAATACCATAAAGGAAGCCACAGACCTGAACTTACAAGATCTGAACAGGGTGGTTCACAACAGATGCTCTTGGAGGTCGCTGATTCATAGGGTCGCCATAAGTCATAATCGACTTGAAGGCCTATAACAAACCCTACATTTATTATAATTAATTATTATAATTAATTATAATTATTACTAGTTCCATTTTATAGACTGAAAAAATATGTGGTGACGTATTTCTTGTGGCTGAAGGAGACCACGGCTTCATCTGCTTCCACATTCTTTCTGACCAATGGCTTAGATCCTATGGACCACTGCAACTATATTGACAATAAAGATCCTAGCACCAATCAGATTTGATCAGTCTTCGTGATAGCACATAAACTTCTTCGCATTCCAGCACTTGCAATATATTTTAGCAGAACAAAGGGAATCAGAGACTGCAGCAATGCTGGTGGCCATTATTGTGCTGTGACCCCAGAACAATTATGAAATCCTGTGCAGCATATGCCATAATAAAAAGGATTTATTATTTCCATTTCCCCCTCATGTCAGAGATTAGTACAAAAATGTGATGTATTAGCTATGAAATGGTATGCTTGATTTCTATTGCATTGACTACATTCTATATAATTTGCTTGCTCTTAATGATGACTCAAGTAAGTAGCTCTTGTTTAGTAGCCCATCTTGACTCTTAACCAGGTGATCAGCACTGAGTAGGTATCAGAGTAGGGAGCGTTGATGATGATGTAGGGCAGGGAATGGGATGGGGCACCTTCATCCTGCCAGGTCTCCCCATCTGTCCCATGCAACCATTTTGGACAAGCTATGCCCACCTGTCCTGCACCTGAATTGGGGCAGGTAAAGACAGGACTTGGCTGAAACGAGCTTTGCAGGGACTGCAGTTTGGCAGTGCTTGCAAAGCCCCATTGCACAATGGTTCCCAAACACCCAACACCAGCTAGTTGTCAGGTGCCTGGGAACCACTGCACAAAGTGCTTTGCCAACACTATGCTCTGGAAGCACTGATTACAGGGCTTGCAAAGCACTTTGCGCAGTGCTTCCCCAATGGCTAATAGCCAGCTTGGTGTTATGTGTTTAGGAAGCACTGCACAAAGCAGGTTGCAAACCCTGCACTCAGCATTTCCCAAGCTCCAAGCATAAGGCTGGCAAAGAGCTTTGGGAATGCTTCCCAAGCTGCTGGTTGTTGGGCACTTAGGAACCACTATGCAAGGGACTTTAACAGGTGTAAATCACCTGATGTCATTATATCAGATGACTGACAGTTGGGATGTCCCATCCACCTGACAAAGTTGGCCCACTAGGGTGGGGGAGATAAGGATTTGCTCAATGTAACTATAATTTCTGGAGAAGTTCATGATTATAAATCATTCATAGTGCATGCATGATATAAATGTATGGTCATTTCTATACCATACATTCAAAGTACAGCTGAAACACATGCCTTTCTCCAAATAATCCTGGGAACAATAGTTTACTCATACAGTACAATTCCTAGCACCCTTACCAAACTACAGTTTCCAGGATTCTTTGGGTGAAGCCATATGGTTTAACTGTATGGTGTGGATGTTGCTGTAACCCAGGTATTTGAGTTTAATGTGCCTTTAAAAAACACACCAGACCTTATGATGCTGATCAGCTGCTGAGCACTGATGCTCAGAGCAGCAGCTGCCTGGAAGTATTCTACTCCCACCTCTCTTAATCCAAGGTGTGTTGGGACTGGTTGTAGCTACTTGGTGATTAAATGCACTCTGCACATGTAAAAATGCACACACAACTCTGTTTAATTATTTCTCTTCAGTTCCATAACAGCCTCCTAAAAGTTGAAAACAGGTTGCAGGGCTGAACATTTGGTGATCCCTGAAAATTACAGTTGTACTACTGTAAATAGAAACCTTGGTTTGATACCGGGTGCCTACTCAGAGGGAAGCCCGGAGGATGGTAACCAGAAAAAGGGCTTTCTCAGTGGTGGCCCCTGAATTATGGAACGATCTCCCTGTGGAGGTACGCCTGGCGCCAACATTATTATCTTTTCGATGTCAGGTTAAAACATTCCTTTTCTCCCAAGCATTTTAATAAATTTAATAATTTAATAATTTTAATTTTAACCTTTTAACATTTTAACATCTCAACTTATTTTTAGCATCTTAGTATGCTAGTATATTTGTATTTTAGTATGTTTAAACTGTTCTATAAATGGTTTTAATTGTATTTTGCTGTTTTCCTTGTTGTGAACTGCCAGAGAGCTTCGGCTATGAGGCAGTATAGAAATTTAATAAATAAATAAATAAATACATGTGAACATTTTGAGAAAATTATGTTGCTTAACTTAGATATATGCAAGGAGAGATGGCATTGTGCCTGTGTGCAACGAACCGTGGCTTGTAGTTGTTGCTGACCCTGTCTTACTTCAAGCTAGTATGTTTTCTGGGAGGTCATTAAGATACTCTGCTTCTGAAGTCCTTTTCTTATTCCTCATTCTAATGCTTGTTTTGTCTCCCTGAAGGCTTCTTAGTGAAACATTAATGAGAAACCCATACACAGACACAATTTGTCTGATTAGGTCATTCATGTTTAATATGCTTGCTGCTTACAGTTCTGCTCAATGACATGTATTGGATAGAGTTGTATTTCATAGAATATCCTTATATTTAGATCTGAATTAGTAATGGCTTTGGCTAATGGTAGTTTGGCACTAGACTTATCTAACCCCTTCCGAGTGTAATTTGCATGTTACAGTTTCTACTTAGAAATGAACAGCTCTATCTATTTTAGTTAATGACAGAAACATACTTTGTCCTTTCAGTGAAAGAGGATGCAATATCACAAAGGAGGCCACTACAGACTTTGCACCAAAATGGGGCATACACTATATGCATTCATTGATGAGATTGTGCTGGGCTACTCAAGCCCAGAGATGTAAGAACAGCATAGCAAAGAGCTTACATCTGCTCCAATAGCCATAAGTAGTCAAGTAGTCCAATGGTTTCATAGGATAGGATTGTTAATTTAATTATGCCCTTAGGGGAAATCCTTATCCTCCAAACCTAATAGGTTTACTTAGAAACATGTCCTATTCAGTTCGGTAGGATTTACATCCAAGTCAGTATTGCTTAGGGTTGCAGGCTAGTTCTATGCATGTGTAACAAAATCAGAATTATTGATATGTTTAATACTGTTAAAACTGTTTAAAGTGTTAACAGAATGTTAGTAGGTCCGGATGAGGTATGATTAACAGGTGGGAGAGGATGTGTGCGTGAGAATTCTGAGGGGAGGTTTAAATAGAAAAAATGTTGGGGTTTGACAGAGTTAGACAGGATTAGGGATCAAGAAGAGAACATCTAGTTAGAAGGGTTGGGGTTTGGGGAAAGATTTCATTGGGATTAGTGGGGTAGGATAGGGACAATAACAATTTATTCATCTACCATCACATTTTGTTGTTGTTATGAGCCTTCAAGTCGATTATGACTTATGGCGACCCTGTGAATCAGCGAGCTCCAATAGTGTCTGTTATAAACCACCAGATCTTTTAAGTTCAGGTATGTGGCTTCCTTTATGGAATCAATCCATCTCTTATTTGGTCTTCCTCTTTTTCTACTCCCTTCTGTTTTTCCCCAGCATTATTGTATTTTCTACTATTTGGGCACATTTCAGGGCAAAGCACTTGGTTTATCCCTAGCAAAATATTCCCCTCCTCTCAAGGAGGCGTGTTTAATTGGACACGTGGATGGCAGGTTCACACACTCAGGTTCCCAACAGACATGTGTGTTAACAACGCAGCCCCAGCAACTGAGTGGAGGAGCTGAGCACACAACCCATTATCCAGTCAGGGAAGTTTGCCCTTGGTTTATTCTTGGTTACAGAATATGGTTGGTGAGGAGAGATCTTAATCACAAGTCCCAGTTTGGATGATATGCTGGGCCAAACCTTGGCTTAGCACATCATGGCAGCAAAAAGGACTGGGCAGGAGCCTGCATCTTCACACTGTCTCACTAAGCTAAGGTTTAGCTCAGTGTGTCATCCATCCAGTCCTATGACTTGGCATTACATGCAAATCCAGCACCAGTTCTTAACCATGGCTTGTTTGCACCACCTCCCAATGCTCAACTAGGTGATGAGACAAGAGCAGCTGGAAAAGAAACCACATTTTTGAAAAACAAGCCATGGTTTGTTTGATTGTCTGTGTTAACAACAACTCGTGATTAATTTGTGTTTTGTTAAACCATGGCTTAAGCCATGTGTGGGGAAACTTTGGCCCTCCGGTTGTTCCAGAACTACAACTTCCATCATCCCAGGCCATTGGCCATGCTCACTAGAGCTGGTGGAAGTTATAGTTCAGCAACATCTGGAAGACCAAAGGTTCCCCACTTCTGGCTTAAACAAATCACGGCTTAGCATTTTGCATGACCACCTAGACCCTACAGATAACATTACTCTCTGTTTTCTTTAGCGTCCATAAATTGCTTTGTTAATGGCTACTATTGGCTACAGTGGTGGTGGATCTAATAAATACACTGACCTTCATCTTCATGAAGAACACGTTCATTCCACTGAAGTTCTGGCAGCTTCTTTGCCACACATATCTTTTGGATTATTTTAAGTGTTCATGAGCTTTTCCAATCCTCTTGAATGTCAAGTGCTTCATACAGAAATGCATTTATTACTAAACTAGCTAACAAAATTAACAGTCCAATCTCTCTCATGTATTGTCTCTGGAACACTTATAAGGACAGCTTGAACCCAGCAAAACTAATCCAGGTAAAGGGGCACTTTGGGAAAAGGCTACCAAATCAAAATCTCCTAGACTGGAGCCAGCTAACAGATGGTAGGAACTAAATGTCCTGGAAAAATAGACATGGTGGCAAGTGCATCAGGTTGATATCTTGCCAAACACAAGGCCTAGATGAACAAACTGCAAGAAGGCCCCTGATGTAAAAGAAATTGATATAATAGGGAAAGGTCAGATAAAATTCTACAGACAACAAATTGTGTAATCTTGCTTATCCCTACAATCAGAGTTTGAGCCATGGACTAAAAAAAGGAAACCAATGCTTTTCTTAATCAGTTTTGACTGTCAAATACAGTTGAATAGGATAACCTGGCTAATGGCCATTCAAGACAGGTGATATTTGACGCCATGCAGTGAGCAAGCCTAAGATCTAAGCACCATGTCAGGTTTCAGTATTGCTTTAAATGATACATAGATCATACATGTTCATCCCTTTTGTTGTCCCAAAGAGGTTTTCTTGTTTTGTGGAACAAAGATTCTGTTTCTCTCTAGGGATCTGTTCTCAACAATACTGCTAGAATAGAAATAAAATATTTTGTTTACTGCAAAAACAGTTTACACATTGCAATTTACGAACTGGAAATAATAGATTAACAACTGT
Source organism: Rhineura floridana (assembly GCF_030035675.1). Classification (NCBI taxonomy): domain Eukaryota; kingdom Metazoa; phylum Chordata; class Lepidosauria; order Squamata; family Rhineuridae; genus Rhineura; species Rhineura floridana. The sequence goes on from NC_084486.1 coordinate 72,867,799, forward strand.
CCTATTTAAGACACAATGTATACCAAATGGCCCATTTCTAGCTTGCTTTCTTTTTCTTTTTTTTGTTAAACACTAGATTTAACTGTGTATTTCAAGATCTTATGGGAAATGCTTTAACTGCTCAAGAATGCCCAGGAATATTGCAAATATGAGCATAAAATTCCTCATTATGATAACATTAGGAGTGAGTGTATAGGCAAATGATAAAGCATGCATTTTGGAGGGGAGAGGTGTAGTGGTTAGAGTGTCAGTCTAAGACTAGGGAAACCTGGGTTCAAATCGACATTCAGCCATGAAGCTCAGTGAGCAGCCTTGTGACCCAGTGAGCACAATGATAGAATAATGGCTTGGTTTTGCCATATCTGCGCGTCAGATGCTGTTGCTAGTGAACCATCTGGTGTAAGAAACGTGGTTTTCCTTAAGGGAAAAACCCCCTATGAGACCCCAAAAATGGTCTCCTGTGGAAGACCCACGACAGAGACAAGTGTGAATCAATTTTAAAAGCTTTTATTTCGTACTTGCAAGGACGGGTGTCCTACCAGAAGGCAGACACACCCAAATGACATTGGTACAAATCTTTTATCCCCTAGCCCGACGCTTCATGCCCTCCCCTGTTTTCCCCATTGGTCAGGTACTTCCAGGGTTCACAGCCTATCAGATCCGCCTGTCCCTGTCACATGAAACTCCTCCCCTGTTTACATCTCCCACTCCTCAGTTTTAGGCTACCTTATACCCTTATTTATTATTTCCCATATATGGTATATTGCTCCCCTCCCCTCCTCATTAACTAAGCATAAAAACTCCCTTTACATCAAGCAAAGCAATGAAGGGCTAAAAACATCAGCTGAATTAGTCAAGTGTAAATCCCCTTTCTATTTTGAAGTGGAACTTGACCACAAACTGTCTGTTCTGGCTGCTTTGTTTGAACTTCAGACAGATGTCCTATTCTAAGAAAAAGCCCCTTTTCTCTATCTACGTTAACTCCAGCTTCTATAGAATTATCTACTGCAAACAGTCTATTAACCTATTACCATTTATTCTTAACAATAAAATCACATATTTTATTTATCCTTAGAATATTCTGAAAAAGCAACATTTTATATACATTTCTCTCATGGTAAATGAAACTATTTTATCTGTAAGTCTTAACCTCATGTTTTTGTCTGTCCACTATCTGAATGTACTTTCCCTGCTTCTTACCATGGGTCATACTCGCATCTTCCTATTTCTTAGACTTGGATTTGCTTACAGGATCCTTTGCTGCTTTTGTGTCCAAATATTTTTTGTGTAATGCATTTGAATCTGAGATTCCTTTCCCTAATGTTGTGCTTAATTCTAATACATGTGGGATCTTTCTCTTTTGGATTTCTTTTGCTGCAGATGCAAAACAAAGCACAGTTAGTAGCACCAGCATATAACATTCCAAATAAAATTGTGCTTCCATTTGTACCATGTCAGGGAGTTTCACTAGTGAACACCCTGTTTGCAGAGCAATTGCTCTGGGTTCCCTGTTACTCAGCCTGTCAGGGACTGCATGCAATATCATATTTGCATCAGTGCCGGAATTTGCACACAGAAAGGGTGACAATGAAGAAAGCAGCTTCCTGTTGGAATCAGGGCTCTGCAACTGGTCCATTCTCATGCAGATGGCATCAGAAACCAGCTGCTGTTTTGGAAGCCAAATTGTATTAATGTTCAAATTAAATTCACATTCCGGATAGACTCTTCCTGAAGCTAGAAACTCTATACTTTGAGTCTTGTTTTGATCCAAAGGCTGTTTGAAAGCAACGGATTGTTCATTAGGAAAAGAATGTTCATTAGCAAGAGACTGTGGTGTAGTAGACCTAAGCTCCTTTTTCAGGACATTAATAGGACTTTGCTCAAATAATGGAGCCTTCCTGGTTTCAACTTATTCCGGAATGTCAACTTCTTTGGTTAAAGAAACCTTTTCCTTTTGTGCCCAAGAGGGTTTTACACTGTGATCCATGACACCCGGTTTTAGGAGAGAATCGCCTCCCCCCGTGGCTACAGATTTTGCACTAAAGACCTCTGGTTTTTGCAGGCTGGATTGGTCTGATAAAACCAAGCCTGGTTTTCTGGCAACTGTTCCCAGTTCCCAAATGGTGGCCTCCACATTCATTCTGCCCCACAAAGCTGGCGCTAACATTGACACAGTTGTGACTGGAGCAGCAGGAACAGGGCACCCTAGGTTCAATCATGAACATCTTGTATGGCCTGCCTCTGCTCTTCTGAGCAAAGCTGGATAGTGGCAGTAGGAGCAGGGATGGGGGAAACAGAAGCGGAGGTGGAGGGGGCCATATCAGCAGCCTGTACCTTCAATCTCCTGTGTAAGGCCTCGGCCAAAACTTCAGTGGGTTGCTTGCGATATTGATCCATATTTTCTCCCAAATTTCTAAGCATGTATCAAAGCTGGTTACAGACAGGATCCCCAAAATCCACCAGTTCATTCCCTTGTTGGGTCTGAGTAGGGCCATTACTTTGGTGGGAGGGGGGAAAGTTGCTGTGATTGCTGCTGGAGTTATTAAACCCCCGTTGAAGCTAAATTACCCCAATTGGAACCAGGGGCCAAGAAAGGGCGGTAGTTTCCTCTTCCCTGGGGTCCCCGATTTGAATTGGGTACAACAGATGAATGAGGCCCTTGATTGGTATATGTGACAGTTTGAATCAGCTCAGGCTAAACCTTCTTCTGTGCAGTGGGGGCTATTTGCCCCCCTCCAACCTCTCGAAAGAGCTCAGAGACTTGTGAAATAGCCACACTTAACTCCCGCCAAGTAACACCTTCAAGATCCATTCTCCCTATTGCTAATTTTGTTTGAGCATTTAACCCCATGTGTACTGCTTCCAGAAATTCTCTGTCATTATACTCATACTGGCCATCTCTCCAAAGTCTCACATGGTCCGATAACGTGCAAGGAATTTCTTCCGATTCACATAAACCGCTGGGCTTTCTCCTACACCTTGACTCTCCATCACATATGCCTTTAACACATTCATCCCAGGCAAGAGAGCCTTAATCACAATTCTCATCCAATCATATACATTCCCTGCATTCATCATTCTGAACGTTGCCTCAACGGAAGCTGCATCTTACTCAGTGGCACAATATCTTGCCACCTGTATTAGATCTTGAGCATCTGCAGTAGGATACATTTCATCTGCCCTAGTTAACCAAGTCAAAACTGTGTCCTTATTCAAAGAAACCAAACTATCTGCCACTGCTTTTGCCTGGGGAGGGGACAACGTACAATCTCTTGGGCAATTTTATTATGAGCTGGCCCAATCCCAGTGGTTTCCACCACATTTTTCATTATAATGGGTGCAAATACCTGTGACTCCTTCCATTCAGATTTAAAGGAGCAGATGATACAGCATCTTCCAGGAGGGGAGGAAGAGAGGGGGAAACTCCCCAAATCTGTCCACCACCCGGAAGGTGGACCACCGCTGCTACAAGGCCTTGCTGAGTCTGTATTTTTTTCTCCAGTTCCTTAATTTAAGCCTGGCACTTACCATGACTGTCTCATTCTGCTGTCTTACACAAAGCGCCAGATATTCTGCTGCTAGTTTAGCCCTTGTACATGCTTCCTCCTTCTCTTTCATACCCTGACATGCCACCTCAGCCTGGGCTGATGCCTCGTCTAACTCCCTCTCCATTTGAAGAAGTCCACTTAATTTTTTCTGCTACCATATTCATTCATTCACAGGCAAAATTGTCACAATAATTTATCCACCCTTCATTCAAGTCCACACGTTCCTTTTTAAATGCCTCAGTCAAACTACTTCTCTCTCTGGCAAAAGCCTCTCTTTCCTGATCAAATGCCTCAGTCAAACTACTTCGCTCTCTTTCAAATTTCTCATTCAAACTCTCACAATCATTTTTCCAGTTTTCTTTTAACTCCATACACTCCTTTTCAAACACTTTTGGGACTTCTGGGGAGGCTTAATGTTCTTATGTTTGAAATGCTTCCTACTCTGTATTCTGCTGTTATTATAATTTATATTGTTATAGTGTATTTTAGTGTATTGTATTTTGCTGTATTTACTATATGTACGTCGCCTAGAGTGGCCATTGGCCAGATAGGCGACACACAAATTAAATTTTATTTACTTATTTATTTATTTACTTCCTCTGACTGGGCCAACTTACTCCTTGACTCCTGATTTTTCTTATGTTCTGCCTTTAGCAGGTCTAACAAGTCTCTGCATGTTTTATAAAGTCCCCAAGCAGCTGCAGCACCTTTCTTTGACTTGGAAGGCTTGTACTCTTTACAATATCCCTCATATGCATCATTCATTGTTTGTATAGTGTCATCTGTTTTAAAACAATGATCACGCCACATGCACCTTCTTCCCTTATCAATCAACCATTTCTCTATTTTCGATAAGCGCTCTACCAGACTCATAAAGCGTTTTGTTCCCTCCATGGCTGCTACTTTTGCCATAAGTTTAGAAATCTCTAACACCCAAAAGCCAAATGCAAAGAGTACAACAGTGCAGACACAAAACAACCAAGCCTAATCTCAAAATACGTTCAGGGATGAGCCACCTTCAAATGCCACATTCCCAAATCAAGTCACTCATGAGGAAAGCTGTTGCCACCAGCTTCTCCTGCCAGATTGACTCTCAAAAGGAAAACTAGGGGGGGTATCTAAAGGGACAGGAACCAGTTAGGAGTCTCTGCCAGCCAGAGCACTGAACCTTCCCAGTGCAAATCCTGTTTCCACCTTTCCCAAGCGCCTAGCACCACCGGCTCAAGCTACTTGTGAGGTTTTGTTCTCCAGGATTTTGCGGAAGGGGAGGGAGACACAAGTGTTATCAAGGGCCTTCAAAATGGATGGGACCCAGTTAAGGGAACCCCCTTAGCAGCTTCTGGTCACTAGTGGGTTAACCTTCTCTATCCAGTATCAACTTTGGCCAAACGCTGTGCCACAATGGCCACCACCGTTTGCCAAAGCTTTGTTGCCAGGGACAGAAAGGGGAGGGAGATAACAATGTGCCAAGGAAATTCTATACCTAACCTCTAAATTGTACCACAGCATTTAAAGGACATTCCCCCACTTATTTTAAACCAAGAGATAGCAAAACATAGTAACAAAGGAAAAAGAAATCACACACATTCCAGACACATTCAGAACTCAGCTACCTGTTTCCCTGGATTGCGGGACTGTTCACACGTTACCTTATTTCCCGCAACCCTTGCTGCCCGCATTAGTCTCCACCAATCTGTTACGACACATCTCCTTGGGAACACGAGTGTGTGAACCTGCCACCCACGTGTCCCATGAAACACACCTCCCTGAGAGGAGGGGGATCTTTTGCTAGGGATAAAACAAGCGCTTTGCCCTGAAATGTGCCTAAATGGTGCGTGTATAACCCAAGAAATGCAGGTCCAAACCAGACTAAAGCAAAGCTTTCTTTTATTGAGAGAAAAGAGAAGAATAGCATTACACAATTACTGGGTGCATGGCAGCATTAATCATTAATATCCTAACCCATTCATAACTTTAAACTAAAGAGATCAAAGGACCCTATTACTATAAAGAGTGACAGGTAGGAGAGATTACCTATCCTAGGCCCAGGAGTGGGCAGTGAAATGCAGCTGAAGTGGTGTGGAAGAGCTCTGACCCCAAATCAGGAAGGAATCTGTTTGCCTCAAGGTGTGTGCTGAGACACAGAATCCCTTCGTGGTTCTGTCCCTGCCATCCCTCGTTGAGTTCTTTGAGAGCGTAGTCACACGTGTTGGAGCTCAGATTGCCATTAACCCCCTTCCCAGAACTCAAGCCTCTCGTCTTTAAAAGACACTTTTTCTCTTTCTACTCCCCTGAAAAGGAGGGGTCTGGGTATGAGGTGATTTGTGTGTGTGTCTGTGTGTGTCTGTGTGCATGTTTCTTGCTGACCCTGAGAAACTCAGGCTACTTTCCTAAAGCTTTCTTTGAACAATGATGTGAGGAAAGTCTGGCAAGGAAGAAGATAACAATTATTTCAGTTTCTCTTGGTTATGTTTGTTACTCCCAGGATGACCTTGTTTTCCTCTACACAGTACCTCAGGAACGCATAACCAGCAATACAAGGGGGTGTGGGGTGGGAGTTATAGTCCAGCAGGCTCCAGGGCCTTGCACCTCCTTGGTTCCACTTGAACCAAAATGGGGTTAGCCAAGCAGTCGTAACAGCAGTCGTAACAACAGCCACGTGTTTAAAATAATATATTAAAATAATATATTGGATGAATGTAGCCCTGGCTAGATGTAAGACGCAAGGCATTTCTTTTATTAGATATTCTTCCAATATGCATATTTTAATCCTAGGGGGAAATTCACATATTTTATCCCCCTTCTGCTTTGAAAACACAAGAAGCTTAGTCCTTGCACCTTAGAATCAGAGATTTCAATTCATCCTGCCAAGAACACGGGTAGGAATGTACCTGGAGGTGTATATCACACAAAAAAGACACAGAGCTTTATCTCCCTTTCTGGATGCTCACAAGAGATTGCTGGGATTTGATTATTTCTTGTCCTTGAAAAAAGTTTCCTATCACATAAAGTGATATATAGCATTTCTTTGTCAGATGCCCTGCCTGCCAGTGTAGATTTTTCCTTCATTCTCAGGATATCTAGTTGTATGCAAGTTTGTTTAAATGGAAACATGCTCAGTATGTAACACACACAACGATTTACAGGAAAAGAAAAAAAGCATAGGTGCTGGTATGTAAGACAAAGGCTATGCTTCTTGGCTCACAGTTTTGAAGACCTTCATCTGCATACCATGCATTTAAAGCATGTGGCTTCCCCCCCAAATCCTGGGAACTGTAGTTTGTTAAGGGTGCTGAGAATTGTAGCTCTGTGAAGGGTAAGCTACAATTCCTAGGGTTCTTTGGGGAAAGTCATGTGCTTTAAATGTTTCTTCTTTGGGGCTAGCAGTTCCTGGTGCTTCTATCCATTTTTTAGCTACCTGGATATTCCAGTTGAGCTACTCTTATTGTGATTATTAGATTGTGAAAGTCAGTATACCTGCCAATGCCATGTTTGCTACAGGGCAGCATACATCATTCCCCCTCCTCCCACCCAACCCCCCACAGTTAGATGCAAAAAGACAATCCATACATTACTGCCACATATCAACTACTTATTCAAAAGTTATTGTCAATATAATCAAATCAGCTACATCATCATAATCATCACTGGTTTCTAGCTGCCTTTTAGGGCAGGAGCAGGGAACCTCCAGCCCATGGGCCAAATTTGGCCTCGCACAAGGTCCTAATTTGCTCCAGAAGGTCATTTCCCTCAAACCACACTCACTTGCCCCATATCCATTGCTTTTTTGTATAATGGAACTCACTGGTACTGAGTACCAGCACCTCTATTGTGTTGCCCATGGTAACCATTTTGTGCTGACATTCACAGCACTTTTATCAAGGTATAAGTACCAGCATCTTTACAGAAAAAGCACTGCCCATATCCAATGTCATATCTTGACAACTTTCTGGTGTGGACAGTCTGTCAGATACCCTGGTCCCAAACTGTTTAGGGCTTTAAAGGACCAGCACCTCAGAACTGAGCCTGGAAACGAATGACAGACAAATCCTCCACAAAGTCAACCCAAGACAGAAACCAGACTGGATCTAATAATCACTCTCCTCCAAGACTTTCTTGAGTCAGTGAGACAGCATATAAGAGCATGTCACTGGGATCTGGGGAAGCAGATACCACTATTTAACTTCTAACAACATTAAATCAGTGGAGGCAAGTTCACTCTGAAATAAAATAAAATCAAGGAGAAAGCACAACCGGTCGAAACTGATCTTTTTGGCCTATATTTACTGATCTTAGTAACCAAAATTGGCAGAATTGCTGATATGGGACCACTTTCATATGGATAAATGTAAAAAGAATCCATTTTAGTTGAGTATCAGCTTTCAACAGAAAGCTGATGCTTGAGGTTTGGCTGTAATAATATAATCCTAGTTTGCAATTCCATGCAAAGAGCTACAGAAGGAAAAAAACAAAACCCGTAAGTACATGAATGCATTATCTTTAACAGAAAGTGACTTGTCACCTATTTTTCCTAAATCTCCAATTTCCTAATTGTTTAAAACCATATTTGCTTTGGTAACATTGAGGCCTGACTACTGTAACACACTCCACATAGGGCTGCCTTTGAAAAAGGTTTGGAAACTACATTTGGTTCAAAATGCTGGGGCCAGAATGTTAACTGGAGCATGGCGCAAGGAGCATATTACCCCTGTGCTTTACGGACTCCACTGGCTCCCAATTTGTTTCCGAGCCCAATTCAAAATACTGGTTTTGACCTTTAAATCCCTAAACGACCTTGGATCAGTGTATCTGAGGGACCGCTTGCGTCTATATGCTCCTGCCCTGGATTTAAGATCATCTACCTCTGGTCTCCTCTGCATGCCTGGAATTCAAGATGTCAGATGGACAGGCACACACCAGAGAGTCTTTTCAGTTGTAGCTCTCAAGCTTTGGAATTCACTGCCTCATGAAGCCCATTCTGCTCCCTCCCTGATGGTTTTCCAGAAACTTGTAAAAACTATCCTGTTCCAGAGAGCCTTTGAGAGGATCTGACAGGTGAGTCTGGCACTGTTTCTACTTCTTTATTTTCTCTTTGTTAATTTTTATCTTGTGGTTTTTACTATTATCTCCCCATATTTGTACTCATATATATACATGTAGGTTTCTCGGTTAGTTTGTATATATATGCTTATTGTACTTTATTGTATTTTATATAATTGTATTTTATGTATTTTAACCGTTTTGTCTTGTTTTTATCCTGTATAATTTTATTATGTGTGTGTGTGTGATTTCATTGTAAGCCGCCCTGAGTGCCCCATTGTGGGGTAGAAGGGCAGGATAGAAATAGCTTTAAATAAATAAATAAATCTTTCAGGATAAACTTTAGTTAGCCAATCCTGGTTTCTTGATGAGCATGATGTAAGGTTGCTAACACGTGCTTGTCACATTCATCCTTTATATTTTCAGGCATATACGTAAGTTAGGTGCATAATGTGTGAAGAGTTCATCATAGGCTTATATTATTTATTTAATTAGTTAGTTGCCTCATTCCTAGTGGTCTCTAGGCAACTTACAAGACATATTGAAAATTTACAATATAAAATGAATTTTAAAACATACAATATACAACATTTAAAGCCCAAACAAAAAGGACTAAGAGAGCATACCAAAGGTCTTTGCCTGGTGCCTAAAGATGGATAGAGAAGGCATCAGGTGTGCCTCCCTGAGGCCAGCATTCCACAGCTGGGGAACCATAACTGAAAAGGCCCGTTCTCGTATTGCCACCCTCTGAGCCTACTGTGGAGGGGCACACAAAGAAAGGCCTCAGATGATGAAAGCAGGGTCCTTGTTGGTTCATATGGGGGGGGAGATGGTCCTTGAGATATTGAGGTCCTGAACTGCATAAGGCTTTATAGGTCAAACCCAGCACTTTGAACTGAGCCTGACAACTAATTGGTAACCAGTGCAGCTGCGCCAGAATTGAAGTTATATATATGGACTGACCTACCCCAGTCAGCAATCTGGCCGCTGTGTTCTGCACTAGCTGGAGTTTCTGAACTGTCTTCAAAGGCAGCCTCACATATAACAAATTGCAGTACTCTAGCCTAGAAGTTATCAGAGTGTAGACAACAGAAGTTAAGCTGTCCCGATCCAGATATGGCCGTTGCTGGGCCACCAGTCACAGCTGTTGGAAGCCACTCTGTGCCACCAAAGCCACTTGAGCCTCAAGTGACAGTAATGGATCCAGGAGTACCCCCAAGCTATATACCTGCTTATTCAGAGGGAGTGTAACACTATCCAGAGCAGGCCACAACCCATCCATCTGGTCTAGAGAACCACCCACTAACAATGCCCCAGTCTTGTCCAGATTAAGCTTCAGTTTATTGGCTCTCATCCAGTCCAGTACCGAGGCAAGACATGAATTTAGCACACCTGAAGCTGTAAATGAGTAGTGCTGTGTGTCATCAGCATATTGCTGACAATGTACTCCAAACTTCTGGATGACCCCACTCAGCAGTTTCATGTAGATATTAAATAGCATGGGGAACAGAACTGAACCCTGCAGGACCACATATTGAGGGTGCCACTGGGCCTAATAGCATTCCTCAATCACCACCCTCTGAGAACAACCATCCAAGTACGACTGGAACCACTGCAAAGGAGTGCCACCTACCCCCACGTGGACAGCTGTTCCAGAAGAATGCCATGGTCGATGATATCGAAAGCCCCTGAGAGATGAAGGAGAATTTACAAGGATACACTCCCCCTGTCTCTCTCCCAACAAAGACCAAAGGGTGACCAAGGCAATTTCCGTGCCAAAGCTGGGCCTAAACCCCGATGGAAATGGATCCAGAAAATTAGTTTCGTCCAGGAGAACCTGTATCTGGTCTGCAACCATGCACTCAAGAACCTTGTCCCCAAAGGGGAGATTGGTAACTGGCTGACCATTAATTAATTTTTCTGGGTCCAAGGAGGGTTTCTTAAGGAGTGGTCCTACCGCTGCCTCCTTCGAACAGGCAGGGACCACCCCCTCTTGCAAGGATGCATTAATCACCTCCCTGGCCCAGCTAGCTGTCCCCTCTCTGCTGGTCAAGAGCACAAGTGGTTGCCTGGACTGAACCAAGCACATCGTCCACGTCCTCAAGTCTTGCTAACTGAAATCCATCCAACACAACAGGACAAGACAGTGTTCTGGACACCTCTTGAGACTCATCCACTATAACTATGGAGTCAAGGTTCTGGCGGATCCTACCCTCAAAATGCTTTACAAACAAGTCACAGCAAGCCACCATTGGTTCCACCACCTCCTGTGGACCAGAGTGTAAAAGGCCTCGTACAACTGGGAAAGCTCTGCTGGACAGCTTAATGAAGATGTAATGGAAGCTGCAAAGTATTGTAATGATACTCAGCTCACATGGTAACATCAACATGCAATTTCATTATTGCAATTGAAACAGAACCAATCACTACATAGTTAAAAAAACAACTTTATTAGAAACTGGAAGATGCTCATTCTTTTCCCCCACAATGTGCAATTTGTACCCTGAGAATAGGCTTAGTTAAAAGAATGGTTTTGCAGCTCTCTTTACTATACTATCTTTGCTGTCATTACAGACAGAATCCTTACAAATCTGGTTTGTTCCTCTTATTGCAAAATATAAATATTAACTTATATGTAATTACATACTAACTGATTTGGTAATGGAACATAGGATGTCTATAGCAGAATTTGCTACAAGCTTGAGCAGCTGCAGCTTATCTCTGGTGCAGCTAATTCTTCTAGCAGCTGGAAGGGGAAGAAGCAGACAAGATGAACTGCAATGCCAGATTTTCAGAAACAGCAATAGTTCCTCCCTGCCCCCTCCCCATGGAAATGAAGCATAGTCTACACCTGCAGAGGAACAGGGCAGTAGAATCCTGAAGTGCTGCACTGCTTCAGAGGGGTGTGTCACATCTGAATGCTCCTTCATGTTTTTTTAATTGTCTGCAAATAAACTACAGCATCAGGGAGAAAGGTTTTGTCCCAGCTTGCCATCTGCTGTGTTAGTTTCTCCTCGAAGAGACCACTAAAAAATATGAGCCACCACTAAAAAATATGAGCCACCCCTGCAATCTGAAGTGGTACAAGCCATTATACTTGGGATCTTTCCATCTCCTCCAACTGCATGCATGTTGCTTGAAGCTGCTGCAGTATCCTTTGACTGTTGAAAGGGAGCCTTCAAAGTTCTGAACAGGGAGAGCTGGGCTGAATTTCCCTTGGCAAGCATAGGGTTTTAATGTGGTCTTCATCAATAACACTGTTATCACTAATACGACCTCTTACTGCAGCTACAGCTTAAGTATTTCTGGCTCCTAGCAAGATTCCACAATCATTTCTATGGAACAGCTGAATTGTGACAGATTACAAGTACTATTTAAAGTTCTGAATCCACAAAATTTCAACACAATCCATACTGGCCTAACCATATGACAAAGCTATATAAAACTCTCCAAGAGGCATGGAAATAAACAGGGTTCACAATCCTCGGCATTTTAAAAAACTTCAGTTTATACAGAATACAACTCTGCAGTAAGTGCTCTGAAACCCAACTAAGGCCAATGGTTTGGGTACTGGATCATTAGGCTATAATACTGTTTTGCTTTACAAGAGAAATATATCTGAGCCTGTAAATATGAGCTCTAGTGAAATTTTTTTAATGAGGTAATAAGGTAGACGAGATGTGTATGATGAATGCTACCTTCTATCATAAAACATAACATGCTGGCTGATTTCTGTCCACCTATGCATAATACAACTCTTCTGCAAACACCTGAATGACAAAACTATAATGAGGTACACATTAAGCCTGATTTAATGGCAGCAAAAGTCCTTCACAGTGGAGAAATTTTGTGTGTGTAGGGCCTTCTTGGTACATGCATCAGTTGCATAAATGAAGAAACACTCATTTATAGAGTCATTTTTGTGTTTTTAAATAGTTTTATTTGTGCATTTTCAATAGTAAATACAATCTTAGTAAAAACAACAACCCTAATTCTCCCCTCCCCCCAGACATTCCATGTGTATGTATCATTCACAAAGAGGTAAGTTATTTAACAAGTTATGTGTATGTATTGTGGTGAATTGTAGGCTTTAGTTAATGTCACGTTCATAGTCTCAGCAGAGATTGCCATGAGTTGATGGAGGTGTCCTAGACATATTGCCTCTAATACGTTGAATAAAAATGTACAAAGAGTCATTGAAGATGTGTTTGTAGCCACTACAATTTTATAATATTCCATTGTGCTGTATTACATATACCCTCAATGAGTGAGATATTCTTGGGACAGAAAACCACGGTGCCTAGCTGACTCCATGCATGACTGCTTGTGTAGGCACTAGAGGTATGAGAACAAGGGATAATAAGATATAGTGTGCTCAAGATCACTTAATATGGATTGGTTTGCTCTCAGGATCTCTAAACCAGGAATGGGTAACCTGAGGGCCTCATGCAGTCCTCCAGCCCTCTCTATCTGGGCCTTGGGACTAGGTATGGGGGGAAATAGCTGGAGGATACTTGCCTCAACAATACTACATGCAAGAAGGATCTTGGAATTGTCGTTGATCACAAGATGAATATGAGCCAACAGTGTGATGTAGCTGCACATAAGGCAAATGCTATTTAGGCTGCATTAACAGACATATAGTCTCCAAATTGCATGAAGTAATATTTCCGTCTATTCAGCACTAATCAGACCTCATCTTGAGTACTGCATCCAGTTCTGGACACTGCACTTTAAGAAGGATGCAGACAAATTGGAAGAGGTTCAGAGGAGGGCAACAAGGATGATCAGGGGACTGGAAACAAAGCCCTATGAGAAACCGAAAGAACTGAGCATGTTTAGCCTTGAGAAGACTGAGAGGAGATATGATAGCATTCTTCAAGTACTTCTAAGTTTGTCACACAGAGGAGTGGCCAGATCTCTTTTTGATCATCCCAGGGCTCAGGTTATAGGAAACCAGATTTAGGATGAATATCAGGAAAAACTTCCTAAATGTTAGAGTGGTACAACAATGGAATCAATTACCTAGGGAGGTGGTGGGCTCTCCAACACTGGAGGCCTCCAAGAGGCAGCTGAACAGCCACCTGTCAGGTATGCTTTAACTTGGATTCCTGCATTGAGCAGGGTGGTGGACTTGATGGCCTTATAGGACCCTTCAAACGCTACTATTCTATGATAATTCAATTGAGTTCTCATTCAAATCTGAATCTATCAAATTTTCACTTTCCGAAACAATATGAGAAGCAAGAAACAGCCATCCTTCAAAATTTGCACTTATCTGCATTTTGCAATGCAATTTTTCAACCAACCAGTGTTGACAAAAATGCCTATATTGGGGAAAATATGCATAAAATGACTATATTAGTGAATATATCATACAAAAATGCATAATGTGAGGAGAAATTGCTTGCAAAATGTAGTCAGTCAAAATTGCATACAAAAACATGTTTAGTAGAAATTCTCACTAAAATTCTAAACAATTTTCATGACGTTTGGTGTTTTTTTTCTAAAAAAAAATCAGATTGCGGCAGAAATGTGAACCAAATTTAGGACTGGAAAAATGAGAAAGAGAAGAGTATATTACCAAATTGGCCTCTTTGTACCCAGAATCCTTTTGTGATTGTGGCAGGAGCTCTAAATGCTAGAATAGGGCAGAAAGACCATGTGTTGCAGTCTCATTTTCACAAATGCCCACCCAATCATGAGAAGGCCCATATGGTTCCTGTTAGACAATCCAAAGATAAAGGTGCAACTATGCTGGCCTTTGTCTAATGCAAATGGTTAACAGACTGGAACTAGTAATTCTAAATGGGAGTGTAGACGGTGACAGTAATGGTGAATTTACATTTCTTGCAGGGTTGGGAGCCTCTACAATTCATTATTTTATTGTTTCATATGATTTATTAAATTCAGTGACTTGCTGTAAGGTGGGCAAGCGTATTGAGAGTGAGTACCTACTCATGGTCTTATCCTTGAAATTAGGAACTCAAAACATTTATGCAGACCATGAATTGATGCTAAACTCCGAGGCTGAGACAAGAACTTACATGTCAAGTAGTAAAATAAGATAAAAAATGTTTTAACAGAGTTGCTGTACTCGGAAGGTATATGCCATCATGAAGCTATGTTGACAGCAGATTCCCCGGGAATAGTGCTAATCTTGTTTCAAGAATTGATTTTCCCTCTACAAAATTGTTTGAAAGTTAAAATCCCAGCAAGACTAAATTCTAGTAAATCCAAACACTGGTTCGATCATGAATGCATTGACATGAAAAAATCCCTAATTGAAAAGTTATCAGGGAATAAAATCTGCCAGTATTGCCTCCTGAATAGTTTCAATTAAAGAGGAGATATAAGGCTTTAATTAAAGTAAAAAAGAAGCAGGCCACAAGAGAGACATGGAAAAGCTTAATTAAAGCGACAAGAGCAAATGGTTCTGCAACTTTTTGGAGAGTGGTCTCGAGGGGCTGCCTGAACACAACAGTTAACATGGACAGCCATATTCCCATGAACTCTTAGGAACAACACTTTAGTGCCATCTATGAGACGGGGGCAAAATTGTCACCAGACATCAAAGGCAAATATAAACAGCTTTCCCAAGTGGCTGCTGATTACTTCCTATGAAGTTAGAAATCTTATTTCTAAATTAAAAGCTGGCAAAGCACTGGGGAGCGATAATATCCCACCAGAACTGCTGAAGGCAAATATAGAGTGGTGGGCTCCTATCCTAGTGGTATTATTTACACGCATTGATCAGACAGCATGCATCCCAGAGGATTGGGGACTGGCCATCATTATTCCAATATACAAAAAAGGAAAAAGTTCAGATCCTGCAAATTATGGATCGATTAGCTTGCTGAGTATAATCAGCAAGTTATATGCTTCTCATTTGCATTAAACTGGCTAGAGCAGGAAAATATACTTGAAGATGAGCAGGCTGGTTTCAGAGCAGGATGCTCCACAGCTCACCAAGGGCTTGTTCTTCAACATCTTGCTGAAAAGTATGCTCTATCAACTAAGGAGGGGCTTCACGTAGCTTTTATTGACTTTACGTCGGTGTTTGATTCGATTTCAATAGGTAAGACTATGGGAAAAATTTGAGACCACAAATATTGACAGGAGACTCCATACATTAATGTGTAGTCTTTATGAAAATACATGCTTGAGGGTCAAATGCCATTGTGTTGGTCATTTAACAGGACCCATTCCCACCTTTAATGGAGTTAAATAGGGAAGTATTTTGGCTCCCACTGTTTAACTTCTATATTAACTCCTTGATGAAATCCTTAGCAAAGGTAAACTCACATCCTCCTAAGTTGGCAAAAAGACCCCGTCAATCCTTCTCTATGCAGATGATACAGTATTTTTATCCTTGTCGAGCAATGATCTGAGATGTCTTTTAAGTGCTTTAGCCCAATATTGTAAAGATTACAAAAAGAAGGCTGACAATTAACGATAAGTCTAAGGTCCTAATTTTTAATAGTAGGACTAAGCACTAATGGCAGATTATTAATGATCATCAAATTGAGCAGGTTATTATCTATAGATGTCTACGGCCTTGTGGAAAGTCCAAACAAAAAATACCACTGTGAACACTCAGAGAAGCACAAAGGCACAGGTGGTCAATATATTCCTGCAGCCATCCAAGTTTTTATCACCAAGGTTATAGGCCCAGATGTTGTATGGCTGCCAGCTGTGTTTTTGATGATTTTGCCCCCTTCGAGGTTGTACAAACAAAATTTATAAGAGCTGTATTAGGAACCCTAACATGAGTACCTAATACAATTTTGGAGTTGGAGGTGGGCCAAATCTCTGTAGAGGCACATACACCGATATATAAGATAAACTTCTGGCTAAAGTTGATGTTTTTTTCAGTGGCATTAGCTCCTTTGACACTGACTGATCCTTTTCAATCTAGATGGAAAAGGACGTTGTCTGCAAAATTGCTGAATTTGGCTTTTTCTACTGCCGCTATTCTGGCATTACGTTATACTAAAGCTAAAACTGCTGTCTCCCAACAAATTAAGGACATGACAAAATCATTTGAGCTTGGCCCCATTTCACTCTAACTATGGAGATTATGTGAGAATGTACAATCCCCAAGTACAGAAAAGCTTTCACGCTCACTAGGCTCAATGTTTTACCTTCTGTGCATCAGCTGTTACCTACTGGAGAGTGATGATGGAATAATAATAACAATGATAGCTAACCTTTTCGGGGCTTTTTGCCCACTGGGGTATTTATTCAACACCCTTAGAGTCATATTACCTCACGTTGCAGCTGTTTGTTTCTTTCTCTGTATAATGTTGATGTTTTTATAGTTTTTAAATATTTTATAGTACTAATCTTTGACTGTAATAAATGATTGATTGATCAAACGAACCAAATTTAGGATCGGAAAAATGAGAAACCGAGACAACTGAAATGGACAGGTCTTTCCATCCCTACTTGGGACTCTCTCTAGACCATACCCTCTCCCAGTTTTTTGTGACAGTACTCACGGATATGGAGTACAGCTGCCCATGGTAGCCATTTTGTGCTGGCACCTAAAGCACTTTGATCAATAAATGAGAACTGGCACGTCATTATCTTTTTTAATTAAAAAAGGCACTGCCCCCTCCTCAACCACACACACTCTCCCTAAGCCACACTGCTTACCATCCCTACTTTGCACCCTTAAGTGTTTCTGCCTGGCTGAAATGTGTCTTTGAATTGGATAGAGGATAGACTGCAAAAATATGTGCGTGTATGGAGAAACTGAGCAAAGGCTACTGTACAAAGGTAAAATTCACAATTATGGCTTTTGCCTCTGCTCCCCCCCTCTGAATGTGGCCTCTTGAAGGTTGCCCAGAAGGTAATTTGCCCTTGGTATGAAACAGGTTCTCCATCTCTGGTTTAAAATCTGAATTTCCCACCCACTCTTATGAAAAGGTTAGACAAAAGCATCAGAAATAAATAAATGACCAAGCCCAAAACTCACTAAACGGAAGAGAGGGAGGGAACAAGTCTAGTGAGGACTGGTACCAATATCAGGGAAGGGTCAGCTGGGAGGGTGATGGGACCAAACTGAAGCATAAAGTAAAATCTGACTGTTGTTGTTATGTGCCTTCAAGTTGATTATGACTTATGGCAACCCTATGAATCAGTGACCTCCAAGAGCATCTGTCATGAACCACCCTGTTCAGATCTTGTAAGTTCAGGTCTGTGGCTCCCTTTATAGAATCAATCCATCTCTTCTTTGGCCTTCCTCTTTTTCTACTCCCTTCTGTTTTTCCCAGCATTATTTGTCTTTTCCAGTGAATCATGCCTTCTCATTGTGTCCAAAGTATGATAACCTCAGTTTCATCATTTTAGCTTCTAATGATAGCTCTGGTTTAATTTGTTCTAACACCCAATAATTTGTCTTTTTCACAGTCCATGGTATCAGCAAATCTCTCCTCTTCTCTAAACACAAACTTAAAAATGCAGAGACTTCTGCAAACATAAGACATCACTCTGTTTAAATTATATTAATTTATTTTTAAGAATATCCCTTTTAATCCTTCATGCATGCTTTTTAACAAAAAAAAAGGTGGTCTGAATTGGATCTGCCAACACGTTATCATCACGTGTTCTATAATTTGGCTGTTTCAACTGTTCTTCCTGGTCTATTACACCTTTGCAAATGTCAGCAAATGAACTACACAAAGTTCAATAGGAAAGGTTTGCTGAACATCTTCTGTTTAATGTAAACAAGACAGGAGGGAAAAAAATCCAAGAATATATAGAAATAGAGAGACCTTGTAACACTAGATAACAGGGCACAGGGATTATTAATCATGGTTATACAGATGTGTTTGTTGAGAGATGCTAATCTTAATTTCTCATACAATCGAGAACAACAGTGAATGTGTAGCTTCCACACTGTACTTTGCTGGTTCTCATGCCAATAAGGATGCTATTTCACAATTGAAAGCTTTGCTGCATTCAGCAGGTCATGGTGCTATAAAGAAATACCACGATTATTGTGCCCTGTAGGACTTAGTGTTATGATCTTTGCACTGGCGATACTTCAAAGTAGTGCTGGGTTTCAGTCCATTAGTATACAAATATACACACGTAAACAGGTGATGTACAAGCAGGCTGAAACTGTGTTTTGTATCACAGCTTCAATATTGCACTGATGAATACATTATATCAAATGCTACAGTTAAAAGATCAGACTAGTAGGCAGACAACTGCAATGATAACAAAAATAGATTAAGGAGAAATGGCTATTCTAGCAGACATCTCATGTTGGTACAAAATTGTCAACGTCGGAATCTAAATTAAATAGATGCAATAGATAATACAAAGGTGCCTTTATTTACATAAATGTGCATCAGGATAAAAATTAAAACTGGATCTGTATCCTGGAATCATTTCATTTTCATTTATTAAATGTATATATCGCCCGACTCGCAATAGCTCTCTCCAAACAATTCTAGCTTTCTTCATCCACTCATATATACAAACACTGTTTGTTTTATTTGTAATGATACCAAGCACCCAATGGTCACCACAAACAACTTTATAACTGGTTTTTACTCTGTACTTCTGGAGAACAGACTATTTGTTCTTCCGTGTTTACTGGTGGATAATAAATAACTATACATGGATCTACATTTGGGCACACATGCATGCACACACACACACATCAGAACAGGGGTACTTATGAAGGCATCGATTCAACCAATTCAAAGAATAACCCAACTAGTCTTTAAAATAAAAGTGCATGAAAAGCAAGTTATAAAAAAGTTAAAAGAGTTCCATTTTGGAAGGAAAATTCAATTGTTTTTACACAAATAAAAAGGTTGCTGCTATAATTTATGGGTTCACAAAAAGAATCATGGGCCAAGAAAAAGGGTTAACGCTTTCCTAGCTTTGGGCCATGCATTATGACAAAAAGGGCATGTCTTTAAAGAACATGGAAAAACACTGGTGTCTTAAAATGACTTTAACAGAGTTATTTCTTGAAAACAAGAGAACTTGAACTTCCTTAATATGCATGGCATGTGCAATCAGGCTTGGATCTTGGTGTTTTTAAAAGCAAACTGAACTTTAATGTTAGATATCTGGCTTGAACAGATAGGATTATCCCATATCATTTTTTAAAAACATTTTCAGAAATCAATCTATCATAGTCTGAATAGCTTCAGTTATAGTGAACTAGAAGACTCCAACTGCCCAGATATAGTTTAAGTGAATTTCTCTCCTCATAGTTTTGAACAGCAAAACTTAAGTCTGCCTCCAGCTTTGGGGTACTGTGAAGTCCAGTGGGATTTATCTAGAATATGTAGACCACAGATTTCAGATATAGCACCACCAACGCATATAAAGCTCAGGCCTCTGATTTGCCTAGTAGCATGTGTCTGAGACTCAGGAATTTTACCTAGATTTTAGGCATGTGGCAGGTTTGCATATACCAGGTTTGCTTAAATTCCACTTTGCTAAAGAGACTTAGATTTAACACACAAGGGAATTAATCACAATTCTACCTTTCTGCCTAGATAACCAATGCTATCTGCACTGTTTAAAACGTAAACAACTTTTCAGATGGGCCTGTTTCCATGAATGTATATTACACACTTCTCACCTAATGTCTGCCTGATGCTCGGTAAGAAAATGCTAAGCCTTTCCTTATATTTATTTTCCTCAGCTGCATTTGTGAGCCACGTTCAATAACTTTGGTG
Source organism: Rhineura floridana (assembly GCF_030035675.1). NCBI lineage: Eukaryota > Metazoa > Chordata > Lepidosauria > Squamata > Rhineuridae > Rhineura > Rhineura floridana. The sequence goes on from NC_084486.1 coordinate 72,888,098, forward strand.
GCACACAGAAATAAAAAATCATCAACATGCTATTATTCTGCTAGGGAGGCAAGTATCTTGATGATTAGACAGTACATATGAACCTACTTTGTTAGGCTGCTCCTGGCCATGCCTCTCTTATAAGAAGGTAGGCCTAAATTTTGCCTCACAGCTTTTAATGTTCCCCACATGGGACTGCTGACATAAGCTATTTTAGACCAAATTGTCCCACTTTCCAACAGATTGCCTTTCTAACACATTTTTAGCTAGTTCCTACAACATTAGATGACAACAGGTACGGGTATTGATTAGGCCTCTGTTTTTCGCTTTATGTTTCACATCACATCACTGTGAGCTGCAAAACTCAACCAAGTTTACACCAAGCCAAATAATATCTGAAGCAGGGAGCAAGTGTGTTGAAAAGTTATTATAAGTTATTATTACACTGAATTCCCAAGAATGAGATTAATGGGACAATTGTTTAGAAACTAAATTTTGCTGTGTTGCTACCATGTCAATTAGGGGCAAACTGGTGAGAAGGGTCACTCCCCTCTGATTAAGCAAAATGTAACTGCCCCTCCTAAAAGCAAAAAGAAACTCTATTCAATGCAGGGTAGAGAGCTGACTCATTTGGAGTTTTCAGCATATGAAGAACTGAAGGAGACAAGTAAGAAGAAAGAAAGGGAGAGACCATTGGCTGACTGAGGAGGTCAAGCGCCCTTCCTTTTCTTTCCTCTTGCTCATCCTCTACCCTTGATTGTCTGGCAGGCCAATCTAGCTTATGACTGACTATAGCAAAATAAAGGGATTTTGTTTTCTCCTTGACTTATAACAGCTTCTTGCTCCAAAACAATAAAATCACAAATTTGCATCCCAAGCTTGAAGCAGCCTGCAAAGAATTACAATCCATATGCACTATAAAATGTGGCTTCAGAATCAGCTGTCCCTTGGCCTGGATGCTACAGCTATCCAAATTAGCTAATAATAAAGTATTTGAAAAAAGCAAAACAATGATACTTCTGATCATCAAGGCACAAGATACTCTTTAGCCAATTAATCATAACAAGAATCTTTAAAACACTATAAAACCCCTGTAAGTGGCCTGTAATACTAGCATTCTTGCAAATAGACATTTGGATCAAATAATCCAGGGCACCAATACAAAACATAAGGCAAATAAAGTTATGTAGCATAATAAAGGAGAATAAGCAAGGATACTTGTGGCCACCTATTACTCTAGCATAACAAAAAAATCAGCAATAAACTGAACATCACAATGAACAGAACTCAAACATCATGAAAGATATACAAAAAAAATTCATTTTAAGCTGTGTGTTCATTTACAACCTCTTATTTAAATACTTTACAATGCTTTAATCACTTACTGGTTTCAATTTAAATGGATAAAACACACCTCAGCTATGAATCAAAGAAGTATTTCTTTAAAAGCCTATGAGCCCTAAAGTATATAAAAACACCTACCTCCTAAAAGGTTATTAAAGTAAACTTTTAAACTAAAGTCCTCATGTGTACAGCCCTTTGAGCTTATTCTGTTCTGCCAATATTCCCTTGATTGTGTTGTGGACAGAACACCTATTTTCCCATCCCCCCATATGGTCACTCCCAAGGAATTAAAAAACTAGTATTTCAATCTGAATGTGTGCCATATGAATTCTCCAAATGTATGCCATTGCTTTGCTTTTTGTTTTCTTGCCTGGGAAGTTATCAGTCTTTTCTGATTGAAACACAAGATGATCTCATAGTCGGATGCTCAGAGTAGCTTATTTATGGTGTGGACGAGGCATGGAATTTCACAAATGCAATTGCAGCCAGCTCTTTACAAAATTCTTCTAATACTATTACACCTTCTAGTAATGTCATATGATCCACACTGTAGAGAGAAGATGAGGAATTAACAGAAAGCCACACATGATGTCTTTTGTAATGGACTGATTATTAATAAACTTACATTGGCCCTTCTGGTTCTAAGCCAAGAAGGCGCATCCTGATCAGCAGAAGTTTAGTCGTGAAATCGGGTATGCGCTGGATCCTCACCATGAGATCTCCAACAACCTGTACATTACACATATAACAACACTGAATGAATGTAAGGAAAGAGCAAGTTAGTGTTGGAAGCTATAGCAATTAGAATCCAGTGCTACTAGCTCTGATTATATTTAGACAGCTGAATACTGTGATGTGGGACAAACATTAATGTGGTTTCAAGGCAGAACATTTTCCGTGGCTTTATTTTTCTGCAGAAAAAAAAATCCATTGTTTCATACAATTCATCAGTAACAATGAATATATGGCAATACAATATAAGGCAAGCTTGGCAATTTTCAAAGTTGTAGTGAATGATTTTCAGGTGACTTTCCCTAGAGGATGAGAGAGTGCTTAGAAAATAGAAATGGACTGCCTTCAAGTTGATTCTGACTTATGGCAACCATATGAATAGGGTTTTCATGGTAAGCAGTATTCAGAGGGGGTTTACCATTGCCTTCCTCTGAGGCTGAGAGGCAGTGACTGGCCCAAGGTCACCCAGTGAGCTTCATGGCTGTGTGGGGATTTGAACCCTGGTCTCCCAGGTCATAGTCCAACACCTTAACCACTACACCACACTGGTGTGTTTTAGTGATTTGTAAAATAAAACCACAGATACATGTAATAATCCAAACAAACATTCACCTACAAATTATCTGATTGGCTTTGATTTGACTTACACAGCCAAAGTTAAACATCTTTTTTCACCTGAGACTGAAACTGCTTTTTAGTTTTGTTTACTAAATGCAAGTCAAACAAACACGCTAAATCCGATCACACACTATTTAGGACATCAGATCACTTCGCATGAAATTTACCAATTCAAAATTTTCCAGAAAACCCACATCATTCACTGGTCAGGATCCCAGAGGACCACTTAAAATGTTATAATCATCTGTGAAAGAAAGTATATACTGTAACATGGTCTGTGGCAATGTACATAATGTGCAGCACCTGCTCAACCAGCATAGTAATTGCAGGAAAAACCAATTATCTGCTCTAAAAGTATTCCGTTGGACATACAACCTGCATGAAGGTTCATAAAATGTTATTTTTTTCCAATTGGAGGTTGTAACTGTGCAGGGAAAATATATCATAAGAAGCAGACCTAGGCATACGTACTTCTGAATATTTTATTTATTTATTACTTGATTTATATCCCACTCTTCCTCCCAGCAGGAGCCCAGGGCAGCAAACAAAAGCACTAAAACTTTAAAACATCATAAAAACAAACTTTAAAACGCATTAAAACAAAATATCTTTTAAAAGTTTCTTAAAAAAAACTTTCAAAGCATCTTCTAAGATTAAAAACATTTTAAAAAAGAAGGTTTAAGAACATATTAAAAAGCAATTCCAACACAGATGCAGGCATGGGATTCTACTCTCTATTTAAATACTTATTTGGCTGGCCTGGTACCTAACTGAAAGATGACGAGCAACAGAAATATTTTGTGGCACTGTTCCAGCTGCATATTCTTCATTTACTCACCCTGACAATGACTGAAAAAAGAGAGCGGCAGCCAGAAGCCAGATTTACATAGGGATCCAAAAGGTATTCATGGATGTGTGGATGAGGAAACAAGGAGAGCCTGGACAACACGGATGTGACTTGTAAATTGACATCATATGGCTGAGAGACAAAAAACCAACAAGAAAAAAGTTCTCCAGATGTTCACAAATTACTACAATACAGTATACCTAAAAAGCTTGGGGGTTTCCCATATGCAAAATTTACAATATGTGATGGCCATCAGATGCAGATGTGCAAGCAAAATCGAAGCTTCCTGTATAAATCTGAAAACCCATTACATAACCCAAGGAAAGTCAATTGCTGTGTTCCCAGTTTCATTTGTTTCGGACAATTATTTATCCAATCTGTTCTCAAACTGAAGCATAAAAGGAAAGGCAGGTGTGCATGTAGTTACTGATTTATAGACAGGGGCTATTCATATGTCAGGCATGCTGATTCAGTATACATGATACCTGCAAACTACATTGGGGATTGTGGCAATTTTGATTCCTGAAATCCAAATGGCAAATTGGGACCAGCACAGACAGAGTGTCACTTCTTTCTGTCTCTGCTTCCCAGCCACTTTCTTCCATTTTAGCACTACAGCCATGATGCAAAAGTGGAGAATTGTTAATATCAGGACAAGCCATTAAAAATCATAGAATTGTAGAGTTGGAAGGGGCCTTTCAGGCCATCAAATCCAACCCCCTGCTTGATGCAGGAATCCAGCTTAAAAGTATGCCCGACAGGTGGTTGTCCAGATGCCTCTTCAATGCCTCCAGTGTTGGAAAACATGGCATGGAAACATTGTTCTGAATATACAACCACCTTCATGAACTAACCTTGAATTTGAAGTTCTCACTTTCTTCTGCTTATTGTTTCTTGAAGTTATTTCACTTCAAGTTATTCCCCTTCCCGACTACCAGCAAAAAGAGCACTTCACCCTTTGCTTTGTAATGTGTCAGGCTGGGTAGTAACAGACTGATTATATACAGCTGACTGAACCATATCAGCAGCACTGTAAACTGAAACAAAGCAATTGGCAAAAAGCCACTAATATTAGCCGTACTGGAACAAACATACAAGAGGTTGGCTGTGAGCTGCCCAATAGCTAAGAAGATACCTTTGGGGAACAATGATAAGTGTTCAAAGTTACAATTACATGATTGACTGGGCCAAGACAATCAAGAATATGACTCTACTTGAAGCACTATCCTCTGGGTACAGCTTTACTGAGAGTAAGAGCAGCACTAGACTGTGTAATAGTTGTATTAGAACTGTCATTCAATTTAAGAAGTCTTTCATTGATTTAATTTATTAATTTAATGTATTTATCAATTAAATGCACATGCATTTGAACATGTACAAACACTCTAAAGAAAAAAGCATTGGCAGCATTCACACATCACAGTGAAGCTCAGTTAATGGTTTGCTGTGGACTCCCGCTTTGCTTCTCACCTCATGCCTATGAGAGCAACAAGTCATGGCTTAGTGTTACATACAAACCAGAAATCATGATTTCTTTTGCTCCAGACAAATCACAACATTAAGCCAAGCGTTGTTCCTGGCATACCAATGATGGTTTATTTGGAGTGAAACACACCATGGCCCCTGATTCGTACGCAACACTGTCAGGGATTGTGGGTTGTTACTCCCACTGGCTAGAGGGAAGGTGTAGAACAGGAATGATATCCATTCTCATTGCAAACCATGAGCTATGGTTTATTTTTATTTGTTATATACAAAAATTATATTCAAAAATTTCAAAGCTGTGAACAAAAAGCAATGCAGGCAACAACAATAAAAACAGTATAACATCTATATTTGAAACCCAGAAATTGACAAAAGCATGATGTGCTTACATGTGACCTAGACCATTATTCCTTTGTTTAGAGATTATGCTTGCATGTTGCAGCAAAGACAGTCTAAGAAGAGGCATTCTCTCCTCCTGTATGAGATGAAAAGGAGGCATGCCTCCTCTTAAGATGGCACATGCATGTTTTTGTTAAGTATCTGAAGTAAGAATAATTCACATTCTTTTGAAATCCTGTTACTTGATTTATCTGTACTATCTCCATAATCAACCAGAGATTGTGAATAGTTGATTCAACTAATTAATCAGTGAAATGAGGTAGCCCTAATTATTATATAGCAAATAGGGTCAGTCCTAGTGCTTACATGTGCCAGTCACAGAAACATTAGAACCATGAATGCAGAAACAAATGAAGAAAATGAGACCACAATTAAGAAAACCCTACTCAAAGAGTGAAACTGCACATGACACGGGAGATCCTGTTCATGGATCCCCTGGGGTTCTTTTTCATTTAAAAGCCATTGCAGGATGGGGTTGGGGTGCGTTCTGTGTGTTTTTAAAAACCCTTTCTCTCCATACTGTATTCCAGGTATGGAGAACCTTTGGCTCCCTAGATGTTGCTGAACTACAGCTTACATTATCCGTGGCCATTGGTCATGCTTTTTGGGTCTGAAGGGAGTTGTAGTTCAGCAATATCTGGAGGCCCAGATATGCTATATTCCTATTTAAATCCCCCTCCCAGTTGCTATTTTCCCTATGGAAGGAAACAATGACATACTCAAATAAGTGTGTGAGCGTGTATATATGTGTGTGTGAGTGATTATTGCATGAAGGATTAAAAAAATTAACTGCCTCCAACCCCCATCCTGTTCACAGGTCTCCTCCATTACATCTAGTTATGTTCTAACTGCATTTGTACTCTGCATTTATATTTTCTTTCATTCAGCGAAGTGAAAAAGATATTTGCAGGCAATCAAGCCATCCAGTGGCAGCCCAAGGTACTGCAATATAAGCTGTTATATCAAGACTTTCTGTGGCAGTAGCATACTCTATTCTATTTTATTACTTTCCATAAACTGAATGGAGCAATTTCTGGTCTGCCCAAATGGAAGAAATTTAAGGGAAAGGTAAGAGAACTCCAAAAGGATCCACAGATTCTAGAATTAAATATTTTATTAAGAACAAAGGTTGAGATCCAACTAAGTCAGATTCAGAGCAAATCCATTGAAATAATGGACTTAAGTATGTTGCTCATTGATTTCAGTGGGTCTATTCTATGACTTAGTTGGATCTTACTCAAAGTGCCTGCAAATGGATTTCCACCAACTTACAAACATAATGGCAATGTATTTAATATGCACAACTGTGTAATATGGAGCTTCATCTGCAGAATTAAAGAGCCTTGATACATAAGGGAACAGGAGCAGAAGAAACTGAATTATACAAACCTACATGCCTGTGATTAATAATGCCTGCAGAAATAATAAAGAGTCTATGCCAGCAAAATTGTATTCAATCGTGTCAAAATCTTTATGTGGCATACCTGTAAAGCTAACAATATCAATTTTTGTCATATTTAATTTGAATTGACTAGATCAACAGTTTTCTATTCCTGACTTACTTCCGCATTGTAGAGTAATTTATCCCTTCAGGGGGGAAATCATTTTGGCTCAACTTTTTTTTGGTGGGAAAGAGGTTTAACAATTTCCCCATCCTACTGCATATTTTAATTCTCTATGCATCAACTAATGCCCTTGACACAAGAGAAAGAACACCAGCATGCTTGACTGATCCAGAAATTTTGTCATTCTGACAGGTGCTATATCAAATTGACAACATGCCACAATAACCCGTAGCTTTTTTTCCCAAGCAATGCTACTAGATAATTGTTCCCCTGACAATTGTTAGGTAAGGAATTTTTGCTTCTTTTTCTCTTTACCATTTTGGGGCTCACCACCTTGATCAGATTTTCATATGTATAAAGATTAGTTTTCGTAAAGCTGTTGAGACTCAGATTTTAAGCCTCAAATTCAATATTCATTTTAAATGAGGCATGTGTAGAATGTGTGTTGAATAGAAGCCACTTCAATATTACATTTTCCTGAAGACATGGAGGAAATCAGCTAAAAAGGCTTCAGGTTCAAGTCATTATGACTTGAGAATGGCCTGATGAAAGTCTGATGGTCAGACAACATGTGCCCCAGCAACCCATTTTTTTAAGCACAGAACTACATTGGTATCTAAGAAGCTGGCTCATACCAGGTCAGTCCATCCAGCTCAGTATTTCACTCCGAATGGGAGTAGCTCTCTTGAGTTTCAAGCTGAGGTCTTCCCCTTAACCCACTACCAAACCCTTTAACTAAAGAAGCCACAGGTGGAACTCGGAATCTTCTACATGCATTGATAAATGTGCAAGTTGAACAACTTTCGCTAGCACAAAGGGCCTTTCTCCCACCCTCTCCTCCCACTGCACTGTCCCCAAATCTGCTCCAGTGGTTGGGGGAAACCCCACACAGGGAAAGGAGAGGGGAGAGGGTTCTATTGTGCAAGGATAAATCCTTGCACCGATGGAACATTTGCTGTAGTGCTACATTGAATACAACCCATTGGCTCTACTGCTGGAACTATGGTCCTCCCTTCCTTGGCCATTTTTTAAGGAAAAAAATGCTGGAAATAGCTTAGGTCTAGGAACTGTTGGAGTTACAGATTCTGCATGGAAAGTATGTGCTCTACTGCTGAGTTATGACTGCATAACACATGTAAAGCAAAAGGCGAGGTGTGTGGCTTCAGAAACAAAAGGTGAGCTCAGGGAATGGGTGGTGGTGCTCACCCTGTCTGCCTCCCCAAGGTCATTTTCCACCCCAGTACTGGGAAAAAATGGCTGGAAGGGATGGGACTGGTTTAGGGCTCTCTGCCTGCATATGTCACTATCACATTTACCTAGGTGCAGGAAAATGTATGCACAAAATACATACATGATCATGTGCACAAACAACATGTTTATTTGGTCACAATTATATGCATCTGAAAGTTCCTACTACACACTGCTGCTTCTAAAAACATATATTAAATGTAATATACCAACTGGACCAGTGACACATGTCTAGCAGAGACCCCTTCTTGCCCATATTAGTGGCTCATCTGTGGCCAGTTTCTAATCACTAACAAAGAAATGTAACACCAGAAAGGGCTTTAGAAATCAGATTATGATAGTACTGTATAAACATCTGCTCATTTTATCCTAATAAACGATGTTTAGAAAATTAGGCTATGTTTTTAAAATGTACTTTAACTTCTGTATTTTAGTGTTTCATTTAAAGACCGTTAGGATGGTAAATAAATAAATAACTCGTTTTTAAAGGTGGGAAACCACACAGGAGAGTTAATCTGGGTGTTTTCCCCTATGCCCTAATTAATTCCCTTCCTGGTACCCTTTAAGTAAGGGAGGCAGTCCCCACCCATAGCTTAAAGAATCCAGGAGTAGGGGATGCATGCCATATGGTGTGCATCCCCAAACCCCAATGACTTTCCCCCCATTACCATTTAGGCTGAAGAGAAGGAAAATGTAGGACACTTGCTTCGTTTCCCAGGGACAGCCTAGATGTTTTGGACTACAACTCCCAGCAGCCCCAGCCAACATGGCCAACGGTCAGAACATATGGAAGGAACCATGTTGGCTATTTTAGCTTCAGACTAACAGCTGCCTAGCATGCCTTCATACCATCAGAATGCCATGATACATGCAGTCCTTAGCCTTCCCACTGGGGGGATTCCCCCTTTAAAAATGGTTTTATGCACACCCAGAATGCCCATTCACTCTAGATTACTCCATATCACTAGTCAGCACATGGCCACTGATTTTACTTCCAGAAGGAATGATATGATCATATGAAAACCATCCATGTCAGAAAAAAGTACGAAAAACTGCAGACCCACCTGATCAAGAATTCTGCCCATTCTATCAAACAGAACTTTCAGGAAATATCCTTCAAAGAATGCAACTTCTAAATTGCACTTTTCCAAGGGCTTAGGAGAGCCTGGCCATTCCCATCGTAAACATATGGCGCAATAATCCCGGAACTAGAGAAAGCAGAAAACAAATTGATGGCTCCTTTACAAACTAGAGAAGAGGTCCCATTTTAATGAGTATTTGTTATAATACAGACTGCAGAACTATATGCTTTTAAGGGTTTTACCTTCCAAAGAGATACCAGAGATTTGCAGTACTCCACCCCCCACCCCACAGTAGCATTTTATGCAGATACATTTTTTCAAATTAAAATACTACCCTCCATTAACATAGGTTCTATCATCCTCAACTGTGGGCTGATGTGCAAAGCTCTTAACACCAGGGTTGGGATTACTTCAAGTTTCCTGTGCAGAATTGACAATGTGCAAGGGAAGTTCTTTCCAAAGAGGAAAAACACAGAAAGTGACCCTACTGCTGGAGCAAGAGCTGTAGTGTATCAACACACAGTTTGCTTGCTTGTTGTTGCTTTCCAGGATAGGAATTATTTAAGTTTTCAACAGACATTTGACAACTTTTGCATTAAGTACAGAAAAGAAAAACATTTGCCTCATATTCTTGGCGTATGCACCCACCCACCCTCACCTCTGTGTCCTCATCCTCTACTACGCTCCATTTCATTAACACAAATAAAAACAAAAAATGAGTAACAACAAAAAGAGAATGCGCATGTACACACACACAAGCATATACATACTCACATACACATACAAATGCATGCACACATTTGTGTGTGTATTACAAAATAAACACATAAAAACATATTACCCAGTTCATATTACCCAGTTCTTACTGTTATCCCTCCCAGTCAGTAGCAGTTACCTCACACAGTGAATTTGCTTGGCCACAGGTAGAGAGGAGAGAACCTATGTCAATTTAGTTATTTATTTTATTTCTTATTACATATATATCCTGTCTTTCTTCCAAGGAGTACGTGGTTGTCTCCCTCTCCATTTTACCCTCACAGCATACTATGGTTTGGTATTATGAGAAGCTGAAACTTAAAGATGTGATTGTAGCAACTGTTTGGTTTTCTATGTGAAAGTCTTGTGGGTTCTGGCTGCACCAAATGGAGAAGAATATAGCTGTTGACTGAAGTGGTGTTTTGCAGTCTTTGGAGACTTTGGTCAGCAAAAGGTAGCCATACCTTTCTGTTCAGTTGGAGCAAGTGTAAATGTACTAGAACCCAATGGCATGTGAGCATCAGTCAACTCCGATGGTACTCTGGTTCTTTCTTCATTTAGGGTATACACCACCAAGGAAGCTACATACGCTATTGTTCATGGATCTTCCATCTCCCCTTATCAAAAAATCAGCTTTAGCAAATTTGGAAAAACAAAAATGCCAAACTCAGAACAAAAAGGAAACGTCTTCTATTTGACTGGGCACATATTGCATTTGCTTCTGGGAATACAACATTTTGAAAATTATCACACAACGTATCTATGTAATTCTTTTTTAGTTCTTTTGCCCATCTTTCATCCCATAAACTCAGAGTACTTGATGATGACCTGCAAGTTATTTGCAAAGCTGCAATGAAGTTCAGTTTGTCGTCAGACCAAGGAGCCCTGTAGCCTTTGAAAGAGAAATGTGTTTGGGGTTTCTAAAAAGAAACAGTAACGTTTCTGTTTCTCAGCACTATAATCAACTTCAAAACTACATGCCTGAGGCTGCACATTACTTGCAGTAAGCCTGTACTTTTTAAAAAAATCATGGCTGTGTTAACTTGTGTAGCTTTTCCATAGTGACTTGCCTGTGGCAAAAACCTTGCCATGATATGAGCATGCAGACAAATATAAAGGCAAATTAGAGAATCAGGTCGCAATTCTTATAATTATCCTAATTGCATTAAACATATTACTTCACCACATATATCCCATTTATAAATACTGCAGTAACTAACTCTATTTGTGAGACACAGTTATTTCCTGTGAATTATCCCACACTCCCCATGTCTGAATACATTGTCAGAAATATTACAATTCAAAGTATCTGTACATTTTTAGATAGTAACAATCTATTCTTAGACAGTAATAATCTAAAAATACAATGTTCTCCAACATAATACACCACAACATATAACTTGGAAAGCAAACTTAGGACTCTCAAACATGATGCACAATCTAGGGTTAAGTCTTTCTTTCTTATAAAAAAATTCTGTCCTGCCTTTTGGCTCCTCCCCCCAGCCAAAAAAGCAAAGAGGTTGATGCTACTAGGAGGCTGGAAGCCAAAGAGAATTAACATAGACTATATCCTTTTATTATTTAGATTACAGTGCTGCACAGGGAAAAAAAATCCACATTTAGAGTATTGCACTGGGGAACAAAATATGACAAATACTTGGTTGTCTGTTTTAAATTTCAATAAGCACAAACTAGAGAACTTGAAGAACTGAGTTTGGACACTTTGGAATATGATGAAGTAAAACCACTACAGTAAAAGCTGAGCTAAATTTGTGTTCTCGTACACAGAGGTACTTCAATGGGAGTGTTCCATTTCAGCAGATGCATATCTTATAAAACCTATTTGTTTACAACTAATATCATTACCAGTCTGTCTACCTACAAAATAACATTGCCTTATCTGCTATTCTTTTTCTGGGTCCACTGCATCAGCCACCAAACCAGCGTTTTTCTTCTGTCACTTACTTGTCGATGGGCATCTCTGAGGTAGGTGTCATAACCTGTTCCCTCCACATGGTAGGAAGATTTGGCTTCATCTGGTACTAGACAGAGAAAACTGAAAACAAAAACAAGGAACAAGTCAATATAAATTTGTTCCTTTATCATTGCAGCAATGGGTATGTCAAACAATGTTAAGCCCTTGCTTGACTTAAGCAGCTACTGGTGCTGCTGTGCAATGAAGAGAGATTAAAAAAAATCAGTTGAGACATTTCTGTCAATCTGGCAACTGAGGTTTTTCACTGCAAGATAACTCTGCCTTATTACTAATTCCAGGGTGCTTCTGACTGCACATTAGCATTATGGTACCAGCATATACCAAGGGTAAACACTAATTTCCATTTTATCACAACTGTAGAGGTGAATAGCAAAATACAAAATACTTATTACATTTATTTCTATTGCTCCATCTAACAAGTCCTGACAAAAATGTGAAACTTCTAGATTTCCTAAATGACAGTGCCCTAGAACAATTGATAATGGAAGTGGCCAAAGGAGAAATGACCCTGGACTTAATCTTAAGTGATGGCCAGGACCTGGTGCAAAACATAAGCATTGATGAATCGACTGGAAACAGTGTCCACAGTATTATCAAATTCAACGTACTTTATACGTAGGTTGAGAATTACCAAGGAAATCCATCAAAGTCACAGTTAACTTCAAAAGAGGAAACTTCTCAAAAGTGAGCAGACTGGTAAAAAAGAAGTTGAAAGGGAATGCCACGTGGATCAAATCTTTCCGCTAGAATGCATACTGCAGTTCAGGAAAGGTGTCAGTGTGTTTAACAAGCAGAGTCAAGGAAGCTAGAGGCAACAAGGTGTTCAAATGAGAGGGGGGGAAAGAACACAAAGTTGGGCAAAAGAAATGCAAGCAGACAATAAGAGATGCAAAAAAAGGATTCAAAGAGCACATTGCTAAAGATGAAAATAAAACAAAAAAACTTCAAATGCATCAGGAGCAGAAAGTCAGCTAGGGAGGCAAGTTAGACGTTTGGATGAAAAGGAAGTTAATAGGTGTTAATAGATACAAGGCAGATCCTTGTGCCTAAAGTAACTTCCTCAACAAGGAAGGCTGGGAAAATAAATAGTGATGACACGGTATGAAATTCTAGGCCTTATTGACAAATAAAAAACAAACAAATCACCTGGTCCAGATGGCATTCATCCCAGATTTCATAAAGAGAACAAATGCAAAATTCCTGATCTTCTAATAAGAATATGTAACATATTCTCATGCACAACTGAGATGTTTTGTTTTGCACTTGAAGCAACCATCCTCATCCCATCCCATCCCTAGTTTTATCAAATTTCATAATGTGGTGGCTGACCATTAAAGTTATTTCATAATTACCCTGAACGTATTGTGACTGAAGGACTGTTTTTGAATGGATGAAAACAGATTAGGAGTAATGTGTGAATTATTTCAGGTGGAATGTAGTTTGGGAATTGCATCTCAGGAGCTGTTCTGAGAGATTTATGACTAATCTAAGTCTGTTCATTTGCTGATGCCCACCATCCCTTGCACAAACTTTACTCACTCACACTCTCTCTCCCTCTTTCACACACACACACGCAATAGTGACAATAGTCTTTCTTATCTCACAATATGTTGGTCTTAATCTTCATCAGAGAAGGATGGTGATCACTAATCTGCCGTTCCTAACACTTTTGGGTTCCAAAACACAGGAAATTAAAATGGTACAGTAATGCGAGGTTCTTCCATCAACCTTACAACCCTGTTTGCCAACTCAGGGGATGGAGGTGGGCTGGTGCCAAAGCATAACCAGTACAAGGATGAATTAAGAGGAATGTTATTATTATATTGTAGTTATTTTGAGAGAACATTATTATCAGGCTCAACTTACCTATTTACAATTTTATGAACTTCCGTCTTCCCATCATTTTTTGGATGATCTGGGCTGACAGGTGGAGAAGCAGTAATCCACTCTTGGTTTGACAACATGGTAGGAGAAATATCAGTAAATAATGGATCTTCTTCTAGGTCTCTGTAAATTTGTAGCAAAATAAGGAGCAAAGCTTTTTCTCCCATTTTATTCTTTTAAAGCACTGACATTTAGTCACTTTCTGATGCAAGACATTTAATCTACGTCTAGGACCCAAAGAGCTGCTTTGGCCTTGCACACATCCAGTGGGACTTTTGCCTTGTTTCCTTTTCAGCCCAGGACTGCCCCCCATGCCCCACAATCCAATGTCAAATCACAACCTGCTTTTGGAGCATGCCCCCAACATAACTTTCCAGCTGTTTTTTGAGAAACAGAAACCCAAAGCCCCCACAGGCATGCAGGACTAGTTTCACAATTCTTTGGCTCTTGCCTTAGTTCAGCCTTTCCCAACTAGTGGGCCACCAGATGTTGTTGGACCACAACTCCCATCAGCCTCAGCCAGCATTGCCAATGGCCAGGAAAGATGGGAATTGTGGTCCAACAACATCTGGTGGCCCACTAGTTGGGAAAGGCTGCCTTAGTTCTTCTACTGAAGCAATTCTTATGCACTGAAATGACAGCATGACTTTGAACTCAAGAACATTAAGATGAACTAGAGTTCATTAAGGATGCATTGGTGCATAGATAAACAAAACAAGGAACAGTATATTCCAATGGTCTGAAAGGGGCTTATGAACTTCTAACCCAGTCATGAAAAATATTGGATCAGCTAAGGTGCAAACTTTGGGAATTTTTAATGCCTCTCGCTGAAAGCAAATGAATCAACAAATGCTTTGAATCTTGCCCAAGCTCCACCAATTGCCTCCACCAAGGCAAAACAAAACTGAATTGGCTTGCTTTTAATCAGAAGTCAAGTAGATCAATCAAAAAAGGAGAATGGCCTAATGAGTGTTTAAAGAGGGAAATACTCCTGTCTGAAGCGTTGGAGAGCCACTGCCAGTCAGAGTAACGAATACACAGCTAGATGAATCAGTAGTCTGACTTGATATAAGGCAGCTCCTTATACTCTTGAATACATAAAAAACAAAAATGAGACTGGCAAAAAATTAAGGAGTCACTCCATAGATCCCTTACACCACAAGTGCTGAGGTACAATTATCAGGGTTAAACTCACTGACAGCACAATCTTATACAGGTTTACTCAGGAGCAGGTCCCACTGCATTCAGTGGGGCTTACGTCCTAGAATGTGAATTTAGGAATGCAGCTTGAGATACATGGGTGGGTGGGAGGGAGGGGAAACAGGGGCAGACTACTAACATGTTGAGTTGTGTAAAGGTTCTATACACAATATAAAGCCTAACACAGGAACTTTATATCTAGATTCGCCATCATTTCAGTGTATTAAATTCACCCCCCCCCTTTGGTCTAAAATGTAACCTTTGTTTTGACAAAAATAGCTCAAAGATACTTCAGCTCCTGCTGAATTCTTCAGTAATACGGAGAAAGACAACAACAAAAAAGAGAACCTACACAGCTCCTGCTATCTGGCCATTCTCTACCACATCTTTATCTTCTTGGCAGGGTGGTTTATATTCTGTATAGTTCCTCTCCTCTAAATTTCTTAGAACCAAGTTGTAAAGAATGTGTTCATCAGGCTTTTGCAAAAGGTGTTCAAACATTCTGAGTGTCATTATGCTGATCTGCAATATTAAAAAGACATTAAAAGATGTCAACCAAATGCACATCATTACAGTGCTGCTCTTATTTATTTTATTTATTTATTATTTCATTTGTATCCCACCCTTCCTCCCAGCAGGAGACCAGGGTGGCAAACAAAAGCACTAAAAACACTTTAAAACATCATAAAAACAGACTTTAAAATACATTAAAACAAAACATTTAAAAACATTTCTTAAAAAAGCTTTCAAGACATCTTTAAAAAAAGGTTAAAACCATATTAAAAAGCAATTCCAACATAGACGCAGACTGGAATAGGTCTCAACTTAAAAGGCTTGTTGAAAGAGGAAGGTCTTCAATAGGCGTCAAAAAGATAACAGACATGGCACCTGTCTAATATTTAAGATTTCCTATTGAGAAATCTATTTCTTTAATGTTTAATATCTGTGGTTTCTCACACATCTTCTCAGTGCTATAAATGGCTGATCACTGATAAGAGTAGCAGCCAAAAGAATCAGCCCCAAGCTACAGGTATACGCACTGTACCCTTACTCACTGCAATCTATACTTGGAAAAGAGGCTTTGGTTTGTCAGACAGCTATTACTGAAGGATTGGGCAAAGTCTAATACGTGATCAAGGTTTCACATAAGGAGACGTATTTTTTATTATTCTAATATATTATGTAGTAACACAATACTCTGAAGTCCTACTACAACCATGCAGATTTCCCTGCAGGGCATGCAGTTTAAATAAAGTTGTCCCCCATCCCCCAAATAATAATTTATCATTGCTTTAGTACTTGACAATATCTACATTCCTCCTCACAACATCTGCGTAAGATCACGAGAAACTGACGTGCTGTTAGGACTCATTGGTTTGGAGTCATCTGACTTCACAATGTCTTCACTCTAGCTCTCTGGAGACCAGGGACAAAACATGTCACACCATGGAAGCAGCAAGAAAGTAATTACTTAGCAAACCTGTAACTTTCTCTAAGGACTAAAGCTAGGACCTTAAGTCTTGGCTACCTCTAATCTTTTGGCCAGCCTAGTACTTTAGGGCTCTCATTGGTCTGCCTGCTCCTAGATTCACCCTCTGGAATTGCTGCAAAGCCTTCCCTTCCTAGTGTTCCATCCTCTTTGTTCTTCCTTTGTTACCAGTTGCCACGTTTTTAGTCTCAACCTTGACATACAGGACAGGGACCACAACTAAGTGTAGCGGCTCACCCAGCTAAGGACTAGAATTGGCCCCATGGTGTCCTGCATCATTTCCACCCCCGGTGCATTAGCCTTAAGAGCACATGTTGTCACCAAGACTCAGGTAAGTAGCAACTTTTGCGCCCTTTACAAACCTCCCTTTCCTTCTCATGAGTTCATGGTTGAAGTAGACACTGAATCCAGAACTTTCAGGTGTTTATGCACTCTATTCAGTGCATTACACTCCTTCAAAATGGATTAGAACATTGGTCACTTACTGTGAAAGGTCCTTTTCTGGCAAACAAACCCCACATAACCCCACGTGCGCTCACAGCCCAGACAGAAAATCTCTATTGTTAATTTGAATGCTCCTCTTCCTTTCCCTCTCAGCGTCTCCTTTCTTTCAGTTTTCATTTTGGCCAACGCCTAAGACTGTGTGTCCCTGTGGAGTTAAACCTTAGAAACATAGAAACTGGGCCATGCCCAGAGAAACTGCACTAACACCTAAACCTAGGAATTTGTGTGTTGCAGCGGTGAGCAGATGAGTGCAAGGCATGGCATGGCTATGTGGGTCTCATCTGCCAGAAAAAAGCCTTCATGGTAAGTGACCAACATTCCATTTTCCTGGCAGACTCACCCACATAGCCCCACGCTGGAACCTAGCAGACCCCAAGTCTGTTTTGGGTGGGAAATTGCAGCTCCACTCACTGTGAAGATAACACTGATTGGAGGACATGCCATCCAAAGGCTGCTTCAGCAGAAGTGTAAGTGCCCACTTTATACTGTCTAGTGAACGTAGATGGTGGCACTGCCCAGGTGGCTGCTCTGCAGATTTCTGCAATGCTGGTGGCTAAAGCTGCAGAGGTTGCTGCTGCCCTGGTGGAATGGGCTGTAATGTGACCAGGAGCCCTAAGTTGTTGGGATTTATAAGCTAATGCAATACAGGCTCTGATCCATTTGGCAATGGTTGCCGATTGAGCCTTTTTGTTTCCCATGAAGGATGCAAGGAAGGAAACAGACAGGCTAGTCGTCAACCAAAATGTCTTGGTGCGCTTAATGTAAATTTTAAGTGCCCACCTCATGTCCAATTTGTGCCGTAACTTTTCAGATGGATGTGAAGGGCTAGGACAAAAGGAAGGGAGGACCACTACCTCAGACCTATGAAAGGTGGAATTAATTTTAGCAAAGTAAGAAGAACTAGTTCTGAGTATCACTTTGACTGTATGAAAAATGCAGAGGTTGCTGGCCAAGGTGATAGCCATCAGGAAAGCTACCTTGATAGCCAGGAGACTGAGGCCAGAGGTTCAAATGGGGCTGTAGTAAGGGGCACTGAGCACCTTGTGAAGGTTCCATAAAGAAAACCTGTGAATATCAAGCGGAGAAAGGACTTCTGCCCCCTTTAAAAAGTGCTTGATATGGGCATGAGTGGACAGCATGGCCTGTCCTGATCTGGAATAGACTGAAGAAAGAGCCATGAGCTGGCACTTCCAGGTACTGGGTTTCAGACCTTGGTCCAAGCCATCCTGTAACAAAACAGTAGAAAATACTATAGCAAGCAACAAAAGACAGAGAAGGAATAAAGACTTCTGCATGGCCTGGAAGGAAATAGAAACTGAAACAAAGGAGATGCCGAGAGGGAAAGGAGGAGGAGCATTCAAATTAATGACAGAGATTTCCTGCCTGGGCTGCTAGAGCATGATAACCCAACGTGGGGCTCTGTGGGTGAGTCTGCCAGGAAAATCTCCAGTTCACTAGGGATGGAAGAGCCTAGAGACAGAACGAGTGGAAGGCGGACCCTGGTGTAGCACTCAGCAGGCTTCAACTTATTTTGTTTATGGCTATCAGATCTCTGAAGATGAACTACTCAAAGACAGTCCGTTTTTTAAAATCTTGCTTAACATTTGAAAAATCCACTCAGTAAGGTTTTGAAGATAGTTTACTAATGCAATGGCACCAATTGGCATTTTGGCAGTTACCACTATACATATATGATATTTTAATTTCTTACCTCATCTGAAATGTGATCACAGTGCTCAATTAAGCGATGTCGCAATGGGTGCCTGTTGATGTCTGTCAGTTTTTCTGGCTCCCTCTGTTCTCCAAGAATAAAGCAGACCATTTCATGTACTAAAGCATCTGAAGTAACTTGACGAATGATACGATGCAACAGGGCAGTTGATGTGAGAATCCCGATCTCTGAACTGAGCACAAGAAGCATTTTTTTTTAAAAAAAGTCACACAGGTTTCTCCTTTTAATTGAAAGAGAGGGGGTGGAGAGACCCATCTCATTTTCCAAAAGATAAAGTTTACTTACGTTTGCATTAGCTGGGGTTCCATGATGCCAACAAAAAAACGTCCTCGCACTGAGCTAGCCATGGCAACAGCAGTTGTCTGAAATAGAGGGCACAGTGAAGTTGCCTTTCCAATTCGGGAGAACAAATATTTCTAAACTTGTTTTGGATTGAACCTTCTCTCCATCCCACCAGTTAAAACAGCTAGACTGGTGAGGACTAGAAAGAGGGCTTTCTCAATTGTGGCCCCCACCTTGTGGCATTCCCTCCCAAATGATCTCCGCCATGCCCCCTCTTTGATGAGCTTCCGCCGGGCCTTGAAGACCTGGCTCTTCAGGCAGGCTTTTGGGGTGGGTTTGGTTTTACTTACTGTTGATTTTAATGTTCTAATGTAATTATATGTTTTTATTATGTATGTCGCCCAGAGTGGCTGGACAACCAGCCAGATGGGCGACTAATAAATTAATAAATAAACAAACATACATAGATAATGGTCAAAGTAGGCATCTCAAACCTTGTGAGCTTCCTTAATGAGTTGATCACAGTAATCAAACCATGATAGAAATGAAATCAGAGCTCTTTTCCCTGGAAAAGCTGATGCATCTTCTTTGTGACTGTATGAATCCAAGCTGAAGTACAGGAAGGGGAAGGGAAAGTATATATGCTGGGCATTTATTTGTTCTCATCACAACATAACCAGAAGTTACATGACTAACCTAGGCATTTAGATATTGCTCTTAGCCTTTTGGTGCTTTGATGTTTTTACTTTTTTTGAGAGCCACCTCTCAAACATTAAAGAATATATTATTTAGAAATGCCTTACATAACATGCACAAGGTATGTGACTTGAGGCCAGTCAGGACAATATTCTTACCCCCAGTTAATGCCTTCCACTGTTTCGATATCTAACGGATCCATCGATTGAGGGAGGGCTTTGTAGAGAGAGGCCAACCTGTCTGTCAGCAGTTCACATAAGCACGTACTCTGTGTTAAACACTTGGCGGCGGCTGGCTCAGGCAAACTCACTAGGAGCATGAGGCCTTCACAAGCTTTCACAGCTATCCGGCCATCCTGTCACACAAGAGAGACGACAGAAAGAAGTAAGGCTTTTCTTCATGTTTCAAATTCAAAGTCTGCAAGAGCTACTATTGATGAATTTGGATCAGCTATTTCAAAAAGGCCAAGGAGAACGTTAATATATATTACTAGTTATTACAGACAGATAAAAATACACACTAATAAATTAAGTTGACAAAGTCGTTCCACTCACTGGGCTTTTGGTGAGATTGAGCAGAGAATCCACCAAATTATAGTCCCCATGTGGATGGGCAGGCAAAGCCTCAGGGGATGAAGAGGCATTTAATTCATCTAAACGTGTGGACAGGTCATCTCCCTGCTGAGGGAGGTCATTTGCTCTCTCTGCTTGATCCGCTCCACTCAATGTCTCTTCAGGCTGAACAGTCTGTCCTGTATCTGTCACCACAGAATCCTGGCATTTTAGCATGTCTGCTGTAATTAAGCTTCCTGAGCCTTTTGAAGCCAGTCCTTTTAGCTTGTTCTGAAAAAAAGTTATATCAAGACAGAGAATTACAAAGATAAAATGGATGCTTGCGTAAAGCCGAATATAACAAAATAGAGGCTTCCTAACTAAAGCAGGCACAAACACAAAGGTGGTTATCCAAAACAACTAAAAAACAGAAGAAGATAGTAGGGAGTGTCGGCTCCGCAAAGAAGCTGATTAGAGAAGCTCTCAACTTCTCAATCACCATCTATTGTGTACATGTGAATCTGCAAAGATTGTCCCTAAGAGGAAGCTCTTTATTATGCCTCTCAGAGTTTGAAAACAGAACGCATCTTTGAATTTTTGTGCAGTTAGTCATTTCAGCCAGCTCTGTGAAGCTGCACATATGCTACTGAGGTCCTGCATTGAAGTTGGCTTTTGATAAAGGTTAAATAACTGGCTACCCAACCATCAGTCATCTATATATTCTGGATTTGATTTCATCAGTCTCTACCTTGCAATTTACTACAAAGTTGCACAAGATATATTTGTATTATTATTTTTGAAAAATTATTATAAAAATTGCCTTTTTATCCATAGTGTTTCACTTCTTCCGTTTCTTGGTTTCAAACGAAAACACATCTTATCCATAATGTTAGATGCAACTGCCAGATGACACATTACTCTTAATACAACTCTTAATAGTCAACAGTTGAACAAGCACGTGAATACTTTAACCATTTAAAGTATACTGCACAAATCTTCCATAAATTCTAAAATCAGGTGTGGGAACCCTACATAATCAGTCTTTACAAGTGAATGCAAACATCTAAATGGAACAACATCACAGAACTCTCCATAGTGGTTAAGACTTGGCAGTTTCCAATTCCACAG
The DNA here is from genome assembly GCF_030035675.1 of Rhineura floridana. NCBI lineage: Eukaryota > Metazoa > Chordata > Lepidosauria > Squamata > Rhineuridae > Rhineura > Rhineura floridana. Next base: position 72,909,615 of record NC_084486.1, read on the forward strand.
CAAAGCTGAAGATACCTGATGTGGGCAGAATTATTCATCAGTAATTACAGGCTGTACAGAAAAGATTTTAAAAAGCCCCACAGAAAACCCACTGGCTGGAGTCCATATTTAATATTTGTCTTACAACCTAGCATCTGCATTAATCAGTCCAATAAGTGTGCAAAGAAATGGCCTTTCCTTATCCTATTAAGCCACTAAAGTAAGTGGATGCCATTCAATTTGTTTGATCTGCAGTAAGGATGTCACATTTACTATATACAGGCAACCTTTTGACACAAATGCAGTTAACAGAAAATGTGCATTTTCAGGTCAAGACCCCAATCCCCCTTATCTCTCTGGTTCTGGAAACAGTTTCAGATTCCAATCTAACCTTGCTTCTGAGCTGCATACGTCTAAGGAAAACAAAAGATGTTCTAGGAATCAGCAGTTATTTTCAGGAAATTTGAACGTGCCACTCTTAGCAAGATTGGGACACCTTTCCCAAGGGCTGCAAATTTCTCGTTTCAGTGTCTTGAAATGGAAAAACTGCACTCCTGCCTAGATGTTTAGAAAGACCTTCAGATTTGCCAGTGAGCATACGGATTCAAAGCATCAGGCTGTAAAAGTGTAGAAAAAAGTGTGTGCGCAGTTAATCAACCCTGAAGATTAATTAAATGCATCTCACACAGTACCTTTTTACAGCCAGCAGGATGGCACTCCTCTATTAAAATAAGCTTGTATAACCATCTATTGTGTACATAACTATGCCTGAGCCTTGAGCAATATTTTATGGTCAGAGTTCACTTTTATTCCTGGTAAGTATTGGAAGAACATGCAACACTCCATGCATCACGGAAAATATTTTTACAGCTTCTGAAAATAATTTGGTTTATAATATAATAGGATGATTCCCAATATAAGGACGGGGGGAGGGGAGAGAGACAACTAATGCTGCATGTAGAAGCCCTGCAGCCCCTGTACCTTCCCTGCTAACCCAAATAGTTTCCATATGGATTAAATTTAGTTCCATCCTGACATGGCTCTGTAAAGGAAGAGTTATTTGTGAATGGTTACATGCAGCAACATCATGTTTAAATTGTGCCAATTCCTACGCGTGCAGCATTAGCACACCAATAAAGAATGTGCCTGGGCCATGGATTTCTGGTGGGCTAACATGACATGTAGCAATGGAGGCAAATTGAAGCATGACATTGTCTGTATGTAAGCCCACAGGGTAAGTTTCTTTTAACACAGTGTTTCTTTAAACTGGGCCTTAGAACTGTAGACAGATGGTGGCAAGAGCTGGCATGTAGACTGCCCATCTTTCCTTTACTGCCCAGGTGTGACATAGATCTGACAATGTCTGGAAACTAGAACCTGAAGCAGCCTCAGAATGACAATTTGCCCACTTCCAAGAACTGTATTTTTCCGTAAGTTAGTGAAGTAGTACAGGTCACTCCAGCACAGCAGTTGCCAATTGGAATCTTCTCTCCACATTACAGTGTTAGTGAATTGCAAAGAAAAGAGAATTTATGCATCAAGCTCAGCAAGACAGTCAAAATCTGCTGGTCTCTTCATGCCGTTCCAAAGCCCACCTGCTCACCTGCCTCCTGCAAGTGTGTAGGACTGGGTCTTGAATCACCTAATAGGAAAGTTTAATGAAATGGGCTCTATGTTTTCAGATTCAAGACCACCACACCACCAAAGGACTTCACTACCAGACCACTGGGAATAGCAAGAACAAGCAATAGTTTGCTGAATTTAACAAGAAGAAGGGAAAAGAAAATGCTATTCAAGCGGAGAGGAAAAACATGTGGAAAGCATCTCTTCAGGTTAAGAAAAGAATGCCCGACAGAAATAAATAAAATCTTCCACTGTGATAACAACAAAACATCCAAGCAAATGTCTGCCAAAGAATGGTAACTGATAAAATAAGCAGCATTAAGAAATTTCCATGACACAAGGATAACTCCTTAGTTCATATGTTAAGAATAACAACAATAATAATATAAAAATGTGGTGGTGCACTGTAACATCATTATAAAAGCACATAATCTGCTTTCGGATGGTTCAGTTCATGCATCACAGTCAACTATAATTCACGCATCAGAGTAAAGAGCAGTTGATCCTTTTACTGTGAATGTGCCATTCTAGGACACTTTGCTCCTCCCTGTTATTGTGTGAGATAGAAAAACACCCACAATCTACAAACCACAGATTGTGGTTACAGATTGTTATTTGTTTGGAGCACAATAAACCACGTTCCCCGAGTTGGACATGACAATGTCAGGCGCATGCATGGTAAACCATTAACTACAATTTACCATGACATGATAACAAGGCCAATGTTTCAAATGCGTGGAAAATACGACAACACTAGCCACCATGGCATTATTTATTGATTGCATACACAAAATTGGAGCTTCTGAGATTTACAAGGAAAGCACCTCAATGAATTCTGGTAGTATGCTCTACATATTTTTGTAAAGACTGTTATCTTGCTCAAAGTGCTATACTTGAGCTTTGGGAAAAACTGGAGGTACAATTGGGCAGAGTAAGAATGTTCTAATAAAATGCCCACTGCAAATGTAAACCTCTTACATACCACAGCCAGACTGTTACAGACTACTGTTTTTAACACGTCATCCTATATGCATAACAACATTCTGTTCTTGCTCAGGGTTTTGCCTAAATGCAAAAACCAAAGTTCTCATCTAGTATGCATTTTTGTTTTTGCAATCCTGGTGCTTCAAATGAGGAAAAGTGGCCCATGGTTCATGTAGGGCCAAAAAACAAAGACTAAAAACTATTTTGCTTTGCAGACAAAGTGAGAGTTTCACAATTGTAATGGGCAACTGCCTGTAGGATGTACAAAAGCACTTCTGGGGCTGCCAGTTGCCTACAGTCTTCCTACTGTAGCATGTAAACCAGGCTTTTATGTCCATCACCACTCTATGAGTAGATGTTTGTAGACTGGCTTTATGTAAACTACTCCTTTGACATACCTCCTTCCACCAGAATTTTACCAGAATTTTACCAGGCCCCAGGTACCCAGCCAGCCAGGACTGATTCTTACCACCTGTCCCTCTTTGGAGGGATACATAAGCCGGCTGGCTGAGGTGGCCTGGGAGACCCAGGCCCTGCAGGAGAAAGAAAGCATCGCCCCAAGGGAAGGAGAGGCTGCTGCTGCTGTGCTGCTGCTGCTGCGGGACCACCACCTCCACCACCCTTCCCAGAGGGACTTCTGCCTGGCAGGACCAGGCCCCAGGTACCCAGCCAGCCAGGACTGATTCTTACCACCTGTCCCTCTTTGGAGGGATACATAAGCCGGCTGGCGGAGGTGGCCTGGGAGACCCAGGCCCTGCAGGAGAAAGAAAGCATCGCCCCAAGGGAAGGAGAGGCTGCTGCTGCTGTGCTGCTCCTTTCTTTTTCTTTTTTTTTTACTTTTTGTTGGTGTGTTGATGCAATTTGAGATGAATGGGTGCCTGATTATATGAATGTATGTTTGTTTATATGCTGTATATATGGCTGTATATATAGCTGTTTTTATACGTTTAATTGTTGTATATTTTAGTTGTATTATGTGCTTCAGAGAGAGTTTTATCCATCAGGCGGGGAGACTTGAGGGGGCCCCAATTGCCGTAGTGACGGGCAAAGGAAGGTATGGCACTGTGAGAAGGACGTGCCAGGTAAGGGGAACGCGGTCCAGACATGTTGTGGCTGTGCCTTGTTCCGGTCCTTCCCACACCCGCAAGGTCGTTGGTAGTCCTATCAGCCAACTCTCAGATCTCCAGTTGCTGTTATTAAATGCCAGATCGGTATATAATAAAACCTCCCTCGTCCACGATTTGATTGTGGATGAGGCAGCCGATCTGGCATGTATAACCGAGACCTGGGTGGGTGAGCAGGGAGGAGTTGGTCTCTCTCAGCTCTGCCCACCGGGGTACCTGGTCCAGCATCATGGTAGATCTGAGGGTCAGGGAGGTGGGGTTGCTGTCGTCTATAAGAGTTCCATCTCACTCACCAAGCACCATGTTCATTCAGTTACTGGCCTGGAGTGTTTACACCTTGTGTTGGGCCAGAGGGACAGGCTGGGAATCCTTTTGGTGTACCGCCCACCTTGCTGCCCAATGGCTTCCCTAACTGAGCTGGCGGAAGTGGTCTCGGATATATTGTTGAGGTCCCCCAGACTAATAGTACTGGGGGATTTCAACATTCATGCCGAGACCACTTTGTCTGGCGCGGCTCAGGACTTCATGGCTTCCATGACAGCCATGGGGCTGTCTCAATATGTTAGTGGTCCAACACATGTATCGGGGCACACTCTAGACCTTGTTTTTGCTACTGAGCATGGGGAAAGTGATCTGGATGTGGGGAGTTTTACAACACTCCCTTTGTCATGGACAGACCACTGCTTGCTGAAGTTTAGACTTTCAGTAACCTCTTCCCTCTGCAAGGGTGGGGGACTTATTAAAATGGTCCGCCCCCGGAGACTAATGGATCCTGAAGGTTTTCAAAGGGCTCTGGGGGATTTTCCGGCTGATAGGACTGGCGCTCCTGCTGAAGCCCTGGTCGCTCTGTGGAATACGGAGATGACCCGGGCTGTAAACACGATCGCTCCTGCACGCCCTCTCCTGTGTAGAGCTCATACAGCTCCATGGTATACTCCGGAGCTGAGAGCGATGAAGCAAGATAGGAGGAGGCTTGAGCGGAAATGGAGACGAACTCCCGACGGATACAATTATGCGCTGGTTAGTGCTTCGACTAAGCTCTATGTAGGAGCAGTGAAGGCAGCTAAAAAACATCATTTTGCTGCCACTATTAAATCATCTCTTTGCCGCCCAGCGGAGCTCTTTCGAGTTGTCCGGGGGCTTCTCCATTCAAATCCTCCGGACAGGGTGGAATCATCGGAGGCCCGCTGTAATCAGTTTGCCGATCACTTCCAGAATAAGATCTCATGTATCCGCCGGGACCTAGACTCTCAAGTTATAGCAGTAGATCCTAGTGAGGTGTCCGGAGCACAGTCTTGTCCTGTTTTGTTGGATGAGCTTCAGTTGGTTCAACTCGAGGACGTGGACAAGGTGCTTGGACAGGTATGTGCAACCACTTCGGTACTGGATCCTTGCCCCTCCTGGCTGATAAAAACTAGCAGGAATGGAACAGGTAGCTGGGCCAAGGAAGTGATAAATGCCTCTTTACGAGAGGGAGTGGTCCCGGGCTGTCTGAAAGAGGCAGTGGTGAGACCACTCCTGAAAAAGCCTTCCTTGGACCCAGACAATTTTAACAGCTACAGGCCAGTCGCGAATGTTCCATTCCTGGGCAAGGTCTTGGAACGGGTGGTTGCTGGCCAGCTCCAGGCGCTATTGGATGAAACTGATTATCTAGATCCATTTCAATCGGGTTTTAGGCCCGGTTTTGGCACTGAGACAGCCTTGGTCGCCCTGTACGATGACCTATGTCGGGAAAGAGACAGAGGGAGTGTAACTCTGTTGATTCTCCTTGATCTCTCAGCGGCTTTTGATACCATCGACCATGGTATCCTTCTGGAGAGGCTTGCGGAGTTGGGAGTTGGAGGTACTGCTTGGCAGTGGTTCCGCTCCTACTTGGCGGGTCGTCTCCAGAAGGTAGTGCTTGGGGAACATTGCTCGACACCGCGGGCTCTCCAATATGGGGTCCCGCAGGGGTCAGTTTTGTCCCCCCTGCTTTTTAATATCTACATGAAGCCGTTGGGAGAGGTCATCAGGAGTTTTGGAGTGCGTTGTCATCAGTATGCTGATGACACGCAGCTCTACTTCTCCTTTTCATCTTCTTCAGGTGAGGCTGTCGATTTGCTGAACCGTTGCCTGGCCTCGACAATGGACTGGATGAGAGTTAACAAACTGAAGCTCAATCCAGACAAGACTGAGATGCTGTTGGTGGACGGGTTCTCTGATCGGATGGTGGATATATACCCTGTCCTGGACGGGGTTACACTCCCCCTAAAGGACCGGGTTCGTAGTCTGGGAGTCTTTTTAGACTCTTCCCTCTCACTTGAGGCTCAAGTAGCCTCGGTGGTTAGGAATGCGTTTTACCAACTTCGGTTGGTAGCCCAGCTACGTCCCTATTTGAGTAAAGAGGACCTTACATCAGTGGTACATGCTCTGGTAACCTCACGTTTGGATTACTGTAATGCGCTTTACGTAGGGCTACCTTTGAAGACAGTTCGGAAGCTACAACTAGTGCAAAATGCGGCGGCCAGATTGCTGACAAGGACCAAGCGGTCCGAGCATATAACACCTGTTCTGGCCAGCTTGCACTGGTTGCCAATATGTTTCCGGGCTAGATTCAAAGTGTTGGTATTAACCTATAAAGCCTTATACGGTGCGGGACCACGATACCTTGCGGAACGCCTCTTCCGATATGAACCGGCCCGTGCACTACGTTCTGCTACGAAGGCCCTCCTCCGGGTTCCAACTCACAGGGAGGCCCGGAGGGTGATGACAAGATCTAGGGCCTTCTCAGTGGTGGCCCCCGAACTATGGAACAGTCTCCCTGAGGAAGTACGCCTGGCGCCGACTCTGCTTTCCTTCCGGCGCCAGGTCAAAACCTTCCTATTCTCTGAAGCATTTTAAGTTACATTGATCTAATTTTAATAATGTTTATTGTATTGTTGATTGTATTTTAATATTATTCTGTTATTCATTGTATTTTTATACTATTTTATGTTCACCGCCCAGAGAGCTATCGCTAGTCGGGCGGTATATAAATTTAATAAATAATAATAATAATAATAATACTCCTACTTTAATTTTTGTAGCTTCCATGATGACAAGGGGAGGAAGGGCTACAAAAACTTGTCTTCCATTCAAAGATACAGTGCACACTGCAAATAATGCATTTGGATACTTAAAAAATATGTACCAATAAGACACACAGTAATATGTAGAGAATCTGATTCAGTGGCAAACAGAAAACAAACTCCTGAATGCAAGGATTCCCAAATAACTAAGAACGTTTGTTACTCTTCCCTTGGAATGCCAACTTTCAGAAAGGTAAAACAGAATGAAAAAGTCTGACTGCAATCACACCAGGAGCACACTGAGCATTAACACAAGTGAAATAACACAGAATTGTACCCCTTTCTAGCTGCTGACAGCAGCAGACATGCCCAATGACTACCACAAAAGCTGACTGGGGCTTGCAGCAATGATCCAGAGCTAAGGCCACCACAATCTGAAGTGAAGTACGTTTAAAATGACACATTGGGTCCAAGATATGGAGCAACATCTTTTCCCACTGCTGCCCAAGGCCCCACTGTGGAAGACACTTCACTCACCAGTCATACAACTTCAAGGCAAACTAAGCATGACTGGAAATTATAGCCAGGAGTTCCTAGCAATTTAGGGAGATCTCTCCAAATTCTCTTTATTGATAGACAAAGTATGCTTGAGATGCTTCTACAAGGCTGCAGCCCACCAGGCAATTGCATGTACTGGTGGAGTAGCTAGCACTTCTGGATTGCTGGCAGCCAGGTTATCAGTTCCACAACTTCCAAGGCCTGCATCAGCATCCATCGGGATTACATGAGAGCATGTACTGCCCTCCTCTCCCTATCAATGGGCAACTCTTCCACCAGTGTTATGATGGGGGGAAAAACACACTGAAGTTGCAGAGCGGCAGGGCTGGATCATTTAATGATTTTTTTGCATTTACTTAGTGCTAACATGTTGAATTCTGTGCATAACACAGAAACCACATCTCTTCCCAGAGGTTGTACAATCCATATAAAGTTGACATTATAAAACTTTGAAGACAAAGTGATTTTACTTCTCTTTGGTTCTCCCTGAAAAAAATGGGGTTAAACCGAGCAGTACAAAACACAATGCTTGTTCTATATTGTTCAGGGGAACCCTACCAGAGTAGGGCTCTCTCTGACCACTTCCCAAGCTGTTTAGAGGGTAACTGCTTCAACTTTAGGAAGCCACTCTGGATAAGTTCTTTACAAACTATGAATGCAGTATCATAAGTGAGGGTTTGCAAGGAATGTTGGGAAGTCATAGCAGAAGGAAATTGTGGGATACTCCTAGAAGGCTTGAATGAACCGGAATCCTCTTTTGTAGAGAAACGCAGAGTAACATACTCCAGCATTTAACAATGTAGAAACAATGTAAGATCTATGACAGTGCTCTAGATATTAAAAAGGTAGAAGTATCTTATTTATTGATTTACTGAATGTATATCCTGCCCTTCCTCCCAAAGGAACCCATCTTATTTACCTTGTGTATAAAACAAAGTTTTTAAAAGGGGTGGCTAGGACAAAATCTGCTATGCTGTTCTTAGGATGCCTTTTTTGGTAGCAAAAAATTCAGTCATCAAGCTGCTGCAGGGATGAGACTGTGCTGGGACCATCAAAGGGCAAGCATTTCCACCTGCCTTGCCCCACCCCTCTGCCTGGGCCTTATCAGGAGGAGCTGCAGACTGAGACATGCTGCTGCAGGGATGGGACTGTGCTAGGACCATCAAGGGGCATGCTTTTCCACCTGCTTTGCCCCCCACCCCTGCTCTTAGTGATGTTTTTCTGGGGACTGCCCTTTACCAGGAAGATGAATGCTTTTGGTTTGCTGCTCCTGTTTTTTTAGAGATGTTAGGACTTTATTAGTTTGATTTTTTTTCTGTAAATTGTATTGTTTTTATTTGTATTTTGTATTTGTATTTTTATTTGTGTGTAAGCCACCTTGGGGGCCTATTTGGCCGAAAGGCGGCCTAGAAATAAAACGTAACATCACATATGTGATCTACCTACCTCAAGGAAAAAGTTAACCAAGTATGGATCTTGTTTCAGCTTTGCACACACTGTACAGAGAAACTGTATTTCTTCATTTTCTGTGGGTGTTGCCAGAACTTCACCACAAAGTCTGATTAATTTCTGTCAAAGAAAATAATAATAATAATAATAATAATAAATAATAAACAATAGAAAAACTATAGAAAACAAAACCAATAAAAATGCATATGTCTGGACATGTCAAATTTTGCTTTCAGAGTTCTTAAAACAGCAATATGAAATACTATATCCAATATTCAAGGAGAAGCAATAACAAATGTGTTCCTTTAAAAATAGAGTTTTGTACCTGCACAGGTCTGTGTACATTTATATGTGGGAGAAGAGGCTGTTGTATTCTTCCCAGAAGTTTTGTATAAAAAGATAAAACCTGTTGTTTCATGCCTGGAGGACACTAGAAAAAGAATGAACATGAAATAAAAATAATGCAGAAACTGACAAACAAAAGCAACAGGGAGCAAACGAACATTAATTTAGTAACAAGCACATGAAATACATCCAATATTTGATCCATTTTACAGTAGAGACAGTTGGTAGAATGCTACAGACCCAAACAAATTAAGAAGACCAGGGCTTTGGAATGTACATTATGTAGTTCATATCAACATTTCAAACTAACATGGACTGAGATCCTATGTGCCCACATAAACTACTGTTTTATATCAGTGCTAGCCTTCATTCAGGCTGGGGAAAAAAAGAAATTACACTGGTCTTCTTTGGGGGATATTTGTACCCAAATGAAATTTCCAATGGAGGGATGGGGTAACTTTGTCCCCCAGAGACCATTTTTTCCTATGCTGTCACAAGTGTGCTTGACAATACCAAAGCACCTTGAACCAAAAAACACCTATTCAAAGGAGGAAGAATTTTTCTGAGCAGTATACGTTGGCCCCTTCTCCATGCATATTGAGAGAACAACAATTTCTAGGGTATTTTTGGACCCCAGTGGGTTTTTTTTGTTTTTAGAAGAAAAACGTTAAGGAGTAACTGGCTGAAATACTCTGTAGGTCTACTCATGTATAAATTACACAATGAAAAGTGCACCTGGGATCCAAATGGACCCCAGCAGTCAGAATGTAAGCATATGTAGATAATTACAAATGTCAATAACAGAGTTAATAAGCAAATACATAAATACTATTGATGAATGTCAATACAGCTACAGCAACCGTATAAACAGAGGTGGGGAACAGGATTTGGCCCACAAAGATTCTCCATCTGTTATATGGTTGCTTTAGTTGTACTGGCATTCATCAATATTATTTATGTATTTGCTTATTCTGTTAATCACATTTGTAATTGTGTTACGTTCTGAGATGTTACTTTTTAAAAATAATTATATTGGAAGCCACTTTGGGAGCAAAACACAACACAGGCATACAAAAAAACCACAAAAGATACATGAATGGACTTTTTTTTTTTTTACTTCTGGCAGCAGCCCCTCACACCTCATGGGGCATGGTCAAGGGGGAATGGAAGCTGCAAAGATGGAGAACCTTAAAAAGGTTCTGCTTGCTGTCCAAGGCACTTTCAATCCTTGGTGGTTTTTCAACTGATTTTTAAGTTCATGTCTGTTGGATCTATCTGCTCTTCCAAGAGAAATGTAGGGGTGTGTGACATACTTGGAAAACATTTAACTACCACTACTACATCAAAGTAGTTGCCACTCTGCCCAACTGCCAGGACCTTTCTGTGACATCACTGTCTTCATGTCTTTACAAACTCTTATATCCAACAGCAACAGAAATTCTTCACCAACTGTAACACAACACTGTCTTTCTCAAAAAAACTGGGAAAATATGAGAATTCAATATTCCAAATACTCAAAGAGTACTCACAAATTAAGTACACATTTATATCCAATCCCAGAATTTGGGCTTTCTGCAACAGAACCATACTTACATCAGCCTTGCCCAGGGTGTACAAAGTCTCTAAGATCTTGTGATGTAGCAGATATTCCATACAAGGCCCTGTTTCCCCAGACTCCCTCTCATTTTCTTCCTGAACTAAAATATCCAACATCTGCTCCAGGTGAGATGGAATGTTGGTATCAGTCACAGGAGCTTTGTCATCTACAGAAAGAGGTTCCATTAAAAATACAATTTCCCATCTCAGTTAAATACTTTACCACTAAATAATCCTTTACCATTACAATCATACACTCAAACAAACTCTTCTATTTTTGGGGGGGGGGGGACAGGGAAGTTTGCACAACTCCATCCCCGCGTTGAAAGAATGGCTAAGGCGGCTTGCAGGGATGAGTGGGTTACTCATGCCTTCTGCTACCATGCTGTGGCCACACATTCAGCTGGCGTATTATGCACATACATCAGTATGCCCATAGAGCTGCTCCGTATAAGAGGGACAACCACATGGCGGGCCTCTATACCAACAATAGCCTCCCAGTAGCAGCATCACTGTTGCTTACCATAAGGGGCGAGTTTAAGGCTGTGTGGACACACCAGCTGAGCCAATATGGTGCTCCGTGCCGGTGCATCTACACAACCTGACTTTGTTACTTCCTTGCCCCTCCCCCTCCTAGTAAGCAGCAGTGACATTGCTGACAGGAGGCTAAGGCTGGGGCTCCGCTGCACAGCTGCTCCTGCTCAACACACATACTGATGTTCATACACTGATTCCCTGCACATGCTGACTGAATACAGAAACAGCAAAGGAAGGGCACAGCTGCGGCACCTGTGTCGTTGTCAGAGGATGAGGTGCTAGTCTATGTAACCCCACTCACACATTCTTCCAATCAATTGGGTGTGGGTCATGCGAACACCCTTGTGTTCTTATGTAATAGGAGAAATGGAACTAACAAAAACATATTTGTTACTTCATCTAAGCTATGAAATGGGTATCTGTGAATAGAATTGCCCTTCATGCTAAAGTAAACGGGGATGATTTTGCTGGAGTAGAGTTTCTACCAGGCCCATAGCCGGGGGGGGGGGAGGAAGGAGGAGGTAAGGAGGCCTGCTCTGCATTTTCTTCTGCTGCCTCTTTTTTTTTTTTTTTTACAAAAAATGAGTTTATTACAGAAGAAAATTCCCACCCTTACTTTTTTTGGTTCCCCTCCCCCAACCTTTAGGCTGGCTACGGGTCTGGTCCCCTACTATATATTTCAAATAACTATATGTTTCCAAAAAGGACAGAATCAAGATTGGCTGTCGGCACAAAATGCTTGACAATAATCTCTGCTACATACAGACTTCCTACATGTTTTTTACTTTTTGTATACTTATCTTCTTATGTTAGATCTTAGTATAAAGCCTAGGTTATTTGAGAAAGTTCTAAAAAACAATTTAAGTTTAAAATGGTATAAAGTAATTTAACTGGTCTATACTATTTTTTTGTCCCAGCAAACTGATAGGTAATGTAATTTTATATGGTGAATCTGAAAACAATTTTACTACTATGCTGCAAGCATATGTAGTGCCTTGCAAAACAACAGTGTTGGCTTTGCACTCCCTTTTAGATCTACAATGCCTTGTAAAAATAATCAGACCCCTGACCAATGCTCTCACATTACTAAATTACAAATGGTACGTTGTAATTTTGTTCTGTATGATATTTTATTTTGAAACACTGACACTCAAAATCAATTATTGTAAGGTGACACTGGTTTAATGTTGGGAAATGTTTGTAAGAAACAAAAAACTGAAACATGTTGCTTGAATAAGTATTCAATCCTGTGCTGTGGAAGCTCCCAGTTTACACAGATGAAAGAAAGTGCCCTATCGAGGACACAATTACCTTACCATTGGCCTCCACCTGTGAACCATTAAAGTTGCTGTCACATTGTCAGGATAAAAACCCCACTGTTGAAGGATCATTGGTCAGGCTATGGATCTGAAGGAAAATGAAGACCAGAGAGCATTCTACAGACGTGAAAGAGAATGTAATAGAAATGCATCGATTAGGAAAAGGGTACAAAATAATATCCAAGCGTTTGGATATCCCAGTGAGCACAGATGGATCAATAACCAGGAAGTGGAAGCTGAATCACACCACCTAGGCACTGCCAAGAAAAGGCCGTCCCTCAAAACTCAGCACTCAATCAAGAAGGAGACTTGTGAGAAAAGCCAGAGAGGTCAACAATCACTTAGAAGGAGCTACAGAGTTCAATGGCTGGGAGTAATGGTGCATCAGACAACCATATCAAGAGCTCCGCATGACACTGGCCTGGATGGAAGGGTGGCAAGAAAGAAGCCATTACTCAAAAAGTGTTGGCATGAGGCCTAGTAGTTTTCCATCAAGTCTGAAAGTTTTGAAAGTTAAGAGGAGTTATGTCTTTGCCCAGTCTGGGAATGGACAGTGAAGGCCGTTGTTATGGTAACCATCAAGATATAGACTGGGAAAGTTCTAACAGAGTCTGTGAGTTGTGTCCTTCTGCATCATGCCTCTGACCTGAGAGGATGTCTTACTTTTGCTTTCGGAGAGAAATGTGCTGTAGAGCTAGAGGGGGGGGGGAAACTGCTGAAAAGCCTTAATGTCTTAATAAAGACTCTTAACATGCTCTAATGCTCTGAAGAAGTTTCTTGCTCAACTTAACTCCAACGTAATGTATGCTGTTTCACGCAACAACGCACACACGCCAACAAAAAGTACCATATGAAAGCATGTTTGAAGTTTGCCAGAAAGCATGAGAGTGTCCCAGCTGTGATGTGGGAAAAGGCGTTGTGGTCAGATGAGACCAAGATAGAGCTTTTTGGCCAAAACTCAAAGCGCTATGTGTGCCGCAAACCTAACACTGCCCATGCCTCAAGACACACCATCCCTACAGTGAAGTATGGTGGTGGCAGCATCATGCTGTGGAGATGCTTCTCATCAGCAGGGACTGGACATCTTGTTAAAATCGAAGGAAGAACGGATGGATCAAAATACAGGGAAATACTACAAGAGAACCTGATTCACTCTACTAAAAGACTGAGGCTTGAGAGGAAATTCATTTTTCAGCAGGACAGATCCCAAGCACAAGGCCAAAGTAATGTCGGAATGGCTCAAGAACAAAATGGTGAATGCCCTACAGTGGCGCAGTCAAAGTCCTGATCTCAATCCCATTGAATCTGTGGTGCTATTTGAAAATTGCGGTCCACAAGCGATGTCCAACCAACCTGAATGACCTGGAGTGAATCTGACAAGAATAATGGCCAAAATCTGACACTGTGTGGAAAGTGGTCCATATCTATCCCAAAAGACTTAAAGCTGTTATTGCAGTGAAAAGTGTAAGGGTTGAATACAAGCAACATGTTTCAGTTTTTTATGTTTCTTGCAAACATTTCCCAACATAAAACCAATGTCACCTCACAATAATAACTGATATTGAGTTTCAGTGTTTCAAAATAAAATACCATGCAGAACAAAATTACAATGTACATATTGGGATCTGATTACTTTTGCAAGGCACTGTAAATAACCCAGAGGCAAGTTTGCTGCTCCCTCTTATGCAATTGTCTACAAATAACTGTCATTTGGAAGTACAGGGAAACAAGGTCATAGGAAGGAATTGCAACATCTAATGACTCTGGATCTCTGTGATTGCACCACTGAATGCGTTTTGAAAGTAACTGTGAAGTGTAACATGCAAAACCCACCAACCAGGTCCGCTTCAATTTTGTTATTTCCCAAATCATCACTTTGAAGTGAGAAAACAGTATTCCTATCTGCCTACTTTGTTGATGAAGATGCAAAGAAGTTTCTTTTACCTGAAGTCTCTATATAGTAATGGGTAATCGCCTTCCAGTGGAAAACAAAGTCTTCTTGCAAAGGAAGAGAGGGCGCAAGCTGCAGAAAAGAAATAAGGAGCAGACATTTATTTATTTATTAATAAAATGTAAACGTACTGCCTTCAAGTCTTATGGCGACCCTATGAATAGGGTTTTCATGAGGCTGAGGCAGTGACTGGCCCAAGGTCACCCAGTGAGCTTCATGGCTATGTGGGGATTCGAACCCTGGTCTCCCAGGTCATAGTCCAACACCTTAACCGCTACACCACATTGGCTCTCCTTATTTATTAATAGCATTTACTTATTTATTAATAACATTTCACAAATGTTGGGCTAGAGGGAAATGTACACAGTTACTAATTTAATAGTTTAAACAGGAGTGGGGAACCTTTTTCCTAGGGCTGCATTCCTTTACAGGCAACCATCCAAGGGTGGTAGGGGTTGGGTGCCTCAGGTCAGGGGCTCAATGTGACCTTCAAGATTCTCCCTAGGCCATGGCCCCTTCCCAGGCTACACCCCTCACTGGCCCTGCTCTGTGCATTCCTTGAGTGTTTTTGCCTAGCTGAAATGTCTCTCTGATCTGTGATAATGTCTATTACTTTCTTGGATGTCTGTGTGGAAACCTCTCATCTTTGTGTGGTATGTGTAACATTGCTTATGATGATGATGATGAAGAGACAAAAAAGAAGAAAAGAGACAAATGTCCACCCTGTGGTATAGCCTGTGGCAACACATCTCACCAGTGATCATCAAGGATCACCATTACCAACAGGTGACAACACTGGTGAGCTGTGTTAACCAGGCCTGTGGAGTCAGTATGCCAAACCTTCGACTCTGACTCCTCTATTTTTCTACTGTCTGACTCTGACTCCACCCAAAATTGATTCCGACTCCACGACTCCGACTCCACAGCCCTGGAAAGTGCTATAAATGTCTTTTTAAATTGGAAGCTCTCGTAGGAGCATTTTTATCGCTGCCTGAATATGCGCTGATCTTGGCATCACAGCATTTGTCTTCATCTGGGTCCTGTGTCATATACTGACACACAAAATGTTTTCCATCTTGAGTTATGGTGAAATGCTCAAATACAGTTGACTTCATGGGAAGCTTCTTTGACATTGTGAATTTATATTTTTAAAAATTTGTCAATCAAAATTTATTTTGATGCCGGAGTCGGACTCCACCCAAAATTGCTTCTGACTCTGACTCTATGACTCTGACTCCACAGCCCTGGTGTTAACACAGTAATAATCAAGCATTTAAAATTAGGGCCTTCAGCAAAGATATATGTACACCCAAATCAAACCACTGATTTAAGCAAATTTGTACCCACTGACTTCAGTGCATAGGATTTGTTTCAATCTTTGATTCTTTGAAACCAACATGAGTAGAACTGTGATAACACTCAGCATTCATCATCTTGGAATCAGGAAGAAATGCAATATGGAATGCATCAGGAAAAGTGCGCCTTCAGACAAATTCTGGAATCACAACATCCAATATTGATTGCATCTAATCAACACTATGAGACACCAGAAGCCCTTATGCCATCCTAGCAAGAAAACTGCAGCAATGAACAACACCAACAACATGACACTATATGTCACTGCCTTCAGCACTGCTGCATTTACAAGGCCAGGGCCAAATAGTAGAGTAGAAGGCGAAATGCTGGTACACAATGCTGTAAGACTCAAAACTGTGCAAATTTTCTTTCACATATCGTATCATGCCCTCAGTAGAAATTTCAGACTCACTTTGTTGGTGTACATATAGCCAACAAAAACAACAGATTGTATCCAACTAATTCATACGAGTAGGCCCACTGAAATCAAGAGAGTTAAGTCCACTGATGTTGTAGATTTTATCTGAGCATGTCTTAGTCAGATAAAAGCCTCAAGTTACCACAGCATAGTTTCTGAGCTTTATTGGTATTTTATCTTGCATTGTCTAGAATTCTACAAGAAATCAGTAGCACAGAAATTACAAAAATTAAGATGTGGCCTCACAAATGAAATCAGTGGATGATCACTGGGCTATAATATGTAGCAAATATACTTCATGAGATCTGGTGAGAAAATGATAATCCATCATTTTTAATACTTAAATAATTAAAATAATTAAAATGTTTTCCAGGCAAATAACTGATTCTACGTTTACAAGAGACTTGCAGCCAGTCCCAGCAACCTAGTAAGTGTACCTGCATGAAATGCATGTTCGCCGTATTTTTTTTTAAGTGTCCATGCAATATATTTCCATATATACCTCAACATGTAAAGTGTCAAGGAGTCTATTTAAAGTGTGAATCGGAAAAATAAAGAGCTCATGCTGTGGGATTAGCATGGTAAAAGGCTATACAAACAAGGATTTTATCATTTTTATTAGAAAAATCTTCACTAATAAATATGTGATTGGCATAATACCAGATTATTATTGAGTGAGGCATTGAAATACGTCAGACAAAAAAGACAAAGCACTGGAGGCTTCATTTTCAATTCTTCTCCTAATGCTTACACAAGGAATCATTAAAGAAAATTAAAGGGCAATACACCTGCTCAAAGGCAAGTCCTGCCTTGTGCAAATCAACCTTTGGAATTTTTTGCCCACAGGTCATAGAATCAACTGGAATAACTTGGTTACTTTATGGGAAGCAGAATAGTAATTAATGAACTTTTGCCCTAAGAGTGGAAACGTGTTGGTATATGAAGCATCTCAAAAGGCCTGTTCTGTTACTTGGCTAACCTTGATTCGCTTGAATACCATATCCACCCTTTTTTTTTTTTTTTTTAATTTATATACCGCCCGACTAGCAATAGCTCTCTGGGCGGTGAACATAAAACAGCATAAAAATACAATAAATAACAAAACAATACTAAAATACAAGCAACAATCCAACACAATAAACATTTTTAAAATTAAATCAGTGTAACTTAAAATGCTTCAGAGAATAGGAAGGTTTTGACCTGGCGCCGGAAGGAGAGCAGAGTCGGCGCCAGGCGTACTTCCTCAGGGAGACTGTTCCATAGTTCGGGGGCCACCACTGAGAAGGCCCTAGATCTTGTCATCACCCTCCGGGCCTCCCTGTGAGTTGGAACCCGGAGGAGGGCCTTCGTAGCAGAACGTAGTGCACGGGCCGGTTCATATCGGAAGAGGCGTTCCGCAAGGTATCGTGGTCCCGCACCGTATAAGGCTTTATAGGTTAATACCAACACTTTGAATCTAGCCCGGAAACATATTGGCAACCAGTGCAAGCTGGCCAGAACAGGTGTTATATGCTCGGACCGCTTGGTCCTTGTCAGCAATCTGGCCGCCGCATTTTGCACTAGTTGTAGCTTCCGAACTGTCTTCAAAGGTAGCCCTACGTAAAGCGCATTACAGTAATCCAAACGTGAGGTTACCAGAGCATGTACCACTGATGTAAGGTCCTCTTTACTCAAATAGGGACGTAGCTGGGCTACCAACCGAAGTTGGTAAAACGCATTCCTAACCACCGAGGCTACTTGAGCCTCAAGTGAGAGGGAAGAGTCTAAAAAGACTCCCAGACTACGAACCCGGTCCTTTAGGGGGAGTGTAACCCCGTCCAGGACAGGGTATATATCCACCATCCGATCAGAGAACCCGTCCACCAACAGCATCTCAGTCTTGTCTGGATTGAGCTTCAGTTTGTTAACTCTCATCCAGTCCATTGTCGAGGCCAGGCAACGGTTCAGCAAATCGACAGCCTCACCTGAAGAAGATGAAAAGGAGAAGTAGAGCTGCGTGTCATCAGCATACTGATGACAACGCACTCCAAAACTCCTGATGACCTCTCCCAACGGCTTCATGTAGATATTAAAAAGCAGGGGGGACAAAACTGACCCCTGCGGGACCCCATATTGGAGAGCCCGCGGTGTCGAGCAATGCTCCCCAAGCACTACCTTCTGGAGACGACCCGCCAAGTAGGAGCGGAACCACTGCCAAGCAGTACCTCCAACTCCCAACTCCGCAAGCCTCTCCAGAAGGATACCATGGTCGATGGTATCAAAAGCCGCTGAGAGATCAAGGAGAATCAACAGAGTTACACTCCCTCTGTCTTTTTCCCGACATAGGTCATCGTACAGGGCGACCAAGGCTGTCTCAGTGCCAAAACCGGGCCTAAAACCCGATTGAAATGGATCTAGATAATCAGTTTCATCCAATAGCGCCTGGAGCTGGCCAGCAACCACCCGTTCCAAGACCTTGCCCAGGAATGGAACATTCGCCACTGGCCTGTAGCTGTTAAAATTGTCTGGGTCCAAGGAAGGCTTTTTCAGGAGTGGTCTCACCACTGCCTCTTTCAGACAGCCCGGGACCACTCCCTCTCGTAAAGAGGCATTTATCACTTCCTTGGCCCAGCTACCTGTTCCATTCCTACTAGTTTTTATCAGCCAGGAGGGGCAAGGATCCAGTACCGAAGTGGTTGCACATACCTGTCCAAGCACCTTGTCCACGTCCTCGAGTTGAACCAACTGAAGCTCATCCAACAAAACAGGACAAGACTGTGCTCCGGACATCTCACTAGGATCTACTGCTATAACTTGAGAGTCTAGGTCCTGGCGGATACATGAGAACTTATTCTGGAAGTGATCGGCAAACTGATTACAGCGGGCCTCCGATGATTCCACCGTGTCTGGAGGGTTTGAATGGAGAAGCCCCCGGACAACTCGAAAGAGCTCCGCTGGGCGGCAAAGAGATGATTTAATAGTGGCAGCAAAATGATGTTTTTTAGCTGCCTTCACTGCTCCTACATAGAGCTTAGTCGAAGCACTAACCAGCGCATAATTGTATCCGTCGGGAGTTCGTCTCCATTTCCGCTCAAGCCTCCTCCTATCTTGCTTCATCGCTCTCAGCTCCGGAGTATACCATGGAGCTGTATGAGCTCTACACAGGAGAGGGCGTGCAGGAGCGATCGTGTTTACAGCCCGGGTCATCTCCGTATTCCACAGAGCGACCAGGACTTCAGCAGGAGCGCCAGTCCTATCAGCCGGAAAATCCCCCAGAGCCCTTTGAAAACCTTCAGGATCCATTAGTCTCCGGGGGCGGACCATTTTAATAAGTCCCCCACCCTTGCAGAGGGAAGAGGTTACTGAAAGTCTAAACTTCAGCAAGCAGTGGTCTGTCCATGACAAAGGGAGTGTTGTAAAACTCCCCACATCCAGATCACTTTCCCCATGCTCAGTAGCAAAAACAAGGTCTAGAGTGTGCCCCGATACATGTGTTGGACCACTAACATATTGAGACAGCCCCATGGCTGTCATGGAAGCCATGAAGTCCTGAGCCACGCCAGACAAAGTGGTCTCGGCATGAATGTTGAAATCCCCCAGTACTATTAGTCTGGGGGACCTCAACAATATATCCGAGACCACTTCCGCCAGCTCAGTTAGGGAAGCCATTGGGCAGCAAGGTGGGCGGTACACCAAAAGGATTCCCAGCCTGTCCCTCTGGCCCAACACAAGGTGCAAACACTCCAGGCCAGTAACTGAATGAACATGGTGCTTGGTGAGTGAGATGGAACTCTTATAGACGACAGCAACCCCACCTCCCCGACCCTCAGATCTACCATGATGCTGAACCAAGTACCCCGGTGGGCAGAGCTGAGAGAGACCAACTCCTCCCTGCTCACCCACCCAGGTCTCGGTTATACATGCCAGATCGGCTGCCTCATCCACAATCAAATCGTGGACGAGGGAGGTTTTATTATATACCGATCTGGCATTTAATAACAGCAACTGGAGATCTGAGAGTTGGCTGATAGGACTACCAACGACCTTGCGGGTGTGGGAAGGACCGGAACAAGGCACAGCCACAACATGTCTGAACCGCGTTCCCCTTACCTGGCACGTCCTTCTCACAGCGCCATACCTTCCTTTGCCCGTCACTACGGCAATTGGGGCCCCCTCAAGTCTCCCCGCCTGATGGATAAAACTCTCTCCGAAGCACATAATACAGCACAGCAGCACAGCAGCAGCAGCAGCAGCAGCACAGCAGCACAGCAGCAGCAGCACAGCAGCAGCAGCCTCTCCTTCCCTTGGGGCGATGCTTTCTTTCTCCTGCAGGGCCTGGGTCTGTACCCTTGGCCAGTACCTTTTTGGGGGGAATCACTCCCACACAGACAGACAGTTTCCCCTCCACAGCTGTGCAGATCAACTGAGGAAGGAGATTACTGCCCTCTCCACACTCATCAAAGGATCAATCTGATTATCAGGGAGAGGGTGATTTACATCTCCATTAGGATGCTGTGCACCAATGCCATGTCTACTTTTTATTTATTTTTTTACATTTTGCTGCTGCCAAAATCAGTGGGGTCTTGTGAGGACCTCATCAGGGCTGAATTAAGCCCAAATGACACAGAACATATTTTTTAAAACTTATGCTAGAAGGTTTAGATACACCTCAGGCAAATCTAAATAACTGCCCAATTGGCACAACTGTCTTAATTCCGCACTGACAGATGAAGAAATGTGTATTCAACCCTGAAGCATCAAATATTAGGGATCATAGATGCCCCTTAATTTTAGGGGATAACTGGTTTTAATTAGTGATCAGGACAGAATCACTTTTCTTTATTACTTCAGATATTCCAGAATGAAACGCTTAAAATAAAATCTATCAGGTATTCAAGGAAATTAAGGTAAATTCCACAGATGTCTTCATAAAGCTGCAGGAGTGAGCACAGGAAATATTTGACTGTATGGGACCTCTTTTGCCAGTCTGCTATAGGAACAGAAAGAGAGAGCAGCTGTGGGGGGAATCTTAATACCTAAGCCCCAGTAAAATTATGCCCCAGGCGCCTGATGGATCCGGATGGATTCCTGACTGCGCTGGGGGATTTGGAACCTGCTGAAGGTCGTCCGGTCGAAACCCTGGTGACAGAGTGGAACGAGGGAATCACCAGGGCATTAGACCGGGTGGCTCTGAAACGTCCTCTCCCCCTGAACAGAACTCAGACAGCACCGTGGTATACACCTCGGTTGCGAAGTCTGAGACAGGAGGTGAGACGACTAGAACGCCGGTGGCGGAAATCCCGCTCTGAAGATGCTCGAACATAGGTTAGAGCAGCAATAGCTGCCTACCAGGTGGCAATAAAGGCAACAAAGAAAGATTTCTTTGCTGCCTCTATTGCATCCGCAGAGTGCTGTCCCAGGAAGCTGTTCCAAGTGGTCCGAAGCCTGGTCGGTCCAGTCGCTCAGGAATCCTTGGAGCATTCAAAGGCTTCCTGTGACAAATTGGCAAGGCACTTTGCCGATAAAGTCGAACATCTGAAGAACTCGATTCCGTACGCTGTGGATGCAGTAGAGGATCCAGAGTTAACCAGTTGCAATCCGGTTCAGTGGGATCGGTTCCGGCCTCTTCCTTCTGAGGATGTGGACAAGGTACTTTCAACGGTGAAGCCTACCACCTGTCTGATTGATCCTTGCCCATCATGGTTCCTTATGAACTGCAAGGAGAAATTGGGCGAAGGGATCAGGGCGGTGGTAAATGCATCCTTGAAGGAGGGTGTAATGCCACCGGCCCTCAAGGAGGCAATTATAAAACCCATTCTAAAAAAGTCCTCCTTGGATCCCCAAGTTTTGAACAACTTTCGCCCCATTTCGAATTTGCCATTTTTGGGCAAGATCATTGAGCGAGTGGTGGCTAACCAGTTGTCAGCACACTTGGATGAAACGGATTATTTAGATCCATACCAATCGGGTTTCAGGACTGGGCATGGTACTGAAACAGCCTTGGTCGCTCTGGTAGATGATATGAGGAGGGCACTAGACAGGGGAGAATTCACCTTTCTTGTCCTCCTGGATCTCTCAGCGGCTTTTGATACCATCGACCACGGTATCCTGTTAGATCGCCTGGACGGATTAGGAATAGGAGGCACTGTTTTACAGTGGTTCCGTTCCTTTCTCTCTGACAGGCATCAACAGGTAGCATTGGGAGATGAGGTTTCAGACCCTTGGCCCCTCACTTGTGGAGTACCACAGGGTTCTATCCTCTCTCCCATGCTATTTAACATCTATGTAAAACCGCTGGGAGCTATCATCAGGGGTTTTGGGCTGCGATGTCACCAATATGCTGATGACACGCAGCTCTATCTCTCCTTTAAATCTTCACCGGAGTTGGCTGTAGAGACCTTGTCCAAGTGCCTGGAATCCATGAGTGGGTGGATGGGAAGAAACAGGCTGAAGCTCAATCCTGATAAGACCGAGGTGCTACTTGTGGGTGACAGGGGAAGGTTGGGTGTTGCTGACCTGAATCTTAATGGGGTAAAATTGCCCCTGAAGGATCGGGTCCGCAGCCTCGGGGTTGTTCTTGATTCCAAGCTGTCCATGGAGGCTCAGATTTCGGCAGTGAGCCGGGCAGCTTGGTATCAACTACACCTCATACGGAGGTTGAAACCCTACCTTCCTATTCATCAGCTCCCACTGGTGGTACATGCCCTGGTTACCTCTCGTTTAGACTACTGCAATGCGCTCTACGTGGGGTTACCCTTGAAAACGGTCCGGAAACTACAACTGGTGCAGAATGCGGCGGCACGCCTGCTTACAAACAGCTGCCGCCGTGATCACATCACGCCGGTGTTATTTCATCTACATTGGCTTCCAGTTGTTTTCCGGGCCCAATTCAAGGTGTTGGTCTTAACCTTTAAATCCCTATACGGTCTCGGCCCAGTTTACCTGAAGGAGCACCTCCAGTACCACCAACTAAGCCGCCCGACCAGATCAGCCACACAGGGCCTTCTCTCCATCCCACCAACGAAAACAGCTAGGTTGGTGGGGACTAGAGAGAGGGCATTCTCAGTGGCGGCCCCCACTCTCTGGAACTCCCTCCCGTTCGATCTTCGCCATGCCCCTTCCTTAGATACATTTCGCCGAGCCTTAAAAACATGGCTCTTTGGACAGGCC
The DNA here is from genome assembly GCF_030035675.1 of Rhineura floridana. NCBI lineage: Eukaryota > Metazoa > Chordata > Lepidosauria > Squamata > Rhineuridae > Rhineura > Rhineura floridana. Next base: position 72,933,050 of record NC_084486.1, read on the forward strand.
TTTGGGGTCCCCAGGGTGGGCTAATTTCTTATGTTGTTTTAAAATTGTCTATTGATGGCCCTGTACTGCCGCTTTTTAAAATGGTTATTGTTGACTGCGCTGTATTTTATTATGTATTGTATTATTATGTATTGTTGAATTTAATGTTGTACGTCACCTAGAGTGGCTTCAGCCAGATAGGCGACTCAAAAATTAAATTTATTATTATTATTATTATTATTACGGGGATAGAAGATTATGGGGCCATATTTTAGATGCCCCTATAAAACTGGAAGGAAAGAACATCATCATCACCCCCTCTGTTTCTGATGTCCGGGCTAGAGTGTCAATATTTATGTAACAAAAACAGCACCACCTGTACACAAAAAGAAAGCATCTGCAAACTCATCTTACCTTTAGTTTTGCAGAAGTACAAAAGAGGACAACCCTCACCCAGGTTAAAACACAACTGTGCATTCCTGCAGCTCCTGCTTAACTCACCCAGGTCTGCTACCATTAAAAAAACCCACTGGCAACACAAAAAGCCACTGGGCACCTGCAACTTCAAGCACTCACTCTGAAGTCAGGAGACAGTCCAGTTAGCTGTCAGCCTGCCCAATTGGCTTTCCCACTCCAACAGCCTTGAATTGCAGTGGTTTCATTGGCCTAGCTTTTTCTTCTTCTTTGTATTATACCATATTAGTTGTTTATTTTAGGCTGCTGGGGGGGGGGGCTAGGGAGGAAATGCTGGTGCCTCATTGTCTGTTGCTGGTCAACAGAAAAAATTGTATGAGTCTGCCTCCTTCCTCCTCCCTTCCAATCAGTTTTCCTTTTGTGTTCTGACTTTTTAGACTGTAAGTCAGAGAAGGCAGGGGCTGTATGTATTTATTTATTTATTTGCTGGTCTGGGAGCCTTCTCTGAAGAGTGGGATAAAAAACTTTTAATAAATGATAAATATTGACGATGACGATGACTACCACCACCACCACCACCCGCCCTTCACCAGCAGATCCAAGGGCAGGTTAGAGCCGTCTAAAATTCAGTATTAAAAGCAATTAAAACAAATGACATTCTCGAGAATAGGGTGAGTCCTGTAACATACATCTCAAGTGCCAAAGGCCAGGGTAGAAATATGCCTTTAGCATTCACCAAAAACTGTAGAGTGAAAGTTCCAGGTGCACCTCTGTGGGGAGGAAATTACTCGATTTAGGGGCTGCTACAGAGAATGCCGTCTCCCAGGCCACCACCCCTTGGAAATTCTTTGGGTGGTGGAACTACCAAGAAGGTCCCCTTTGCCGACCTTAACAGCCTATAGATGTTTTAGTGTATTCGATTACAGTTTATTGGATCTGTATTTTTATTGTTAGCCACCTTGAGCACCCTTTGCTGGAAAGGCGGGATACAAATTTAACAAGCAAATAAACAAGTTTGAAGACCTCTACATTTTGCTGCGGATCCCCCACTTTTGATCGTCCACAGGCTTCTATTGAGCCAGAAATAGAACAGAGCCACGTAACCCAGCCCAACCGGGAACTGGAAGGACGGTAGCAAATGAGAATTGTATTTTGGTCTCGTCAAACTTAAGGGCAGCAATAAACTAGAGGACGTCGGAGGGAGGGGAGTATGGCAGTCAAAGAGGTGAAACCGACTGAGCAAAAGAAGGGAGATCGAGAAGGCCCCGAAAAGTGCATTCCCCATCTTAGGCCCAATTGGATCCCCGGGCTTGCGTGACGAGTGCTGCCGGTGGCCTTACCGCCTCCACGGCGTGCTGCAAGATGGAGGTGAACTTGGAGAACATCCTGTCCCTGGACTGCAGCAGCCTCTGCCGGGAGGATCGCGAGAGCTCCTCGATCCGCCGCCTCCGCTCCAGGGTGAGGGCTGCATGCGGGGGTCCTGGCCGCGGAGATCGGATCAGCGACCGAAGCAAATCGGGCTGGCGGGCTGGCTTCACTGCGGCCACTGTCTCCCTCGCACCAGCAGACACCGTGGCACTGACGGAGTCCTACACCCACTGGGGCTGGGCCGCGGCGGCCGGAGGCCGAGCGCCTTCTCCGGCTTGACCTACAGGGGACGCTATCTCTCAAGCGGTCTGTACCGTGTCCCTCTGCTAGTCAGTCAGTTAGTTGTGGCATCGGGGAAAAGGGGGAGGGGCTGGAAACAGCCGCCGCAAAGAAAGCAGAAAGCGGCCAGAAAAAATAGAGGCAAGGGAGGAGGGCTGCGAAGAAAATAGCGATAGCGGAGAGGGACTGAGAAGGGAAACTAAAAGAGGAGATGGCCGAGCCAAAGAGGAACAAGATCCCGAAATCCACACGTTGGCCTTTCTTGGGGATAACCAAAATGTCACAAAATAAGGAGCAGGTTTTCGAGTTCTCCAGAACTCGTCATCAGGCTGTCTGTCAGACATACCGAGCAGGGGTTAAGAGAAGGACACATACACGCTCAAATTGGTTCGGTGTTGTAGCCATAAAGTCTGTGTCTGGAGGACGCAGACCCAAGAGGCAGTGAGGAGACTGCAGAGTAGATTTGATCAAATTGGCTGTGAAGGTCTCTCAAGTTACGATTCTGGCACAAAGAAGCAATGGCTGATCCTCATTTGTCTCCATCTTTAAGCAAGCCCACATTTTGTAGTTTTGGAGTACTTGAAACCGTGGCCCCCGTTTGGGTTGTTGTTATGTGCCTTCAAGTCGATTACAACTCATGGCAACCCTATGTATCAGCGACCTCCAATACCATCTGTTATAAACTGCCCTGTTCAGATCTTGTAAGTTCAGGTTTGTGACTTCCTTCATGGAATCAATCCATCTTTTGTTTGGTCTTCCTCTTTTTCTACTCTCTTCTGTTCTTCCCAGCATTATTGCCTTATCTAGTGAATCATGTCTTCTCATTATGAGTCCAAAGTATGATAACCTCAGTTTCATCATTTTAGCTTCTAATGATAGTTCTGGTTTAATTTGTTCTAACATCCAATGTTTGTCTTTTTCACGGTCCATGGTATCTGCAAATTTCTCCAACACCACATTTCAAATGAGATGATTTTTCTCTTACCCACTTTTTTCACTGTCCAGCTTTCACATCCATACATAGAGAACTGGAATACCATAGTCTGAATGATCCTGACTTTAGTGTTCAGTGCTACATCTTTGCATTTGAGGACCTTTTCTAGTTCTCACAGCTGCCCTCCCCAGTTCTAGCCTTCTTCTAATTTCTTGACTATTGTCTCCATTTTGGTTAATGACTGTGCCGAGGTAATCCTTGAAAAGTTCAATGCCCTCATTGTCAACTTTAAAGTTACATAAATCGTCTGTTGTCATTACTTTAGTCTTCTTGACGTTCAGCTGTAGTTCTGCTTTTGTGCTTTCCTCTTTAACTTTCAACAGCATTCGTTTGAAATCATTACTGTTTCTGCGAGTAGTATGGTATTATCTACATATCTTAAATTATCAATATTTCTCCATCCAATTTTCACGCCTCTTTCATCTTGGTCCAATCCCGCTTTCCGTATGATATGTTCTGCATATAGATTAAACAAATTGAGTGATAAAATACACCCCTGTCTCACACCCTTTCCAATTTGGGCAGGCCTATTTGGGTAAGCCCTAACAAAGTTATTGTCCAATTGTGGGTTTTGGAAGTTTTCTTACGGACCAATGAGGCCTTGAGGAATAGAAAACTTTACTTATCTGACATTCCTCAAACAGCAGTGGCCATTGAAAGGGACCTGCTGACAAGGGTGTAGGGACTCCAGTTCACCCAATACAGAGTGAGACTAGTGGTGAGGGTGAGGTTAGTGGAGCAATGCCTCATACTGGAGGGAAGATCCCTTCTAATCCTTGGTGAGACGCCATGTATTAGGCATCCTTAGGCAGAAGCATTACAGTAATGCCAAAGTGGGTTTTGTATGTGACCCCCAATTACCTCTGCCAATCTAGAACCAGGGAGCATCCCCAAAGAATGAGGCTGGAAGAAGTACATCCCTGGAACTGATGATATGATGGAAAAGCAAGACAATAGGAGACTTTAGAGAAGGTCATGATTGCCTGGGGGGGCAGTGGTGAAGCACTACTTATTTATCTCTTCTTTTTTGGGGGGGGGATCTAAATATAAAAGTCATGATGCCAGAGAAGCACTCAGCTTTCAGTTCTGCAATTACTAGGGCACAGTCTTCAAAGTGTATTAACATGATTGCTGTTTCAAAAAAGATTTATTTGCCATGTAGGCTTCCATAGTACAAAGAGTAGAAAATTAACCAAATTCTGTGACGCAGGGACTTCTGTGGGTGACCCCCAAAAGGAAGTCTGCCATTGATAACTGGGAACCTGATTAGTAGGAGGAGGAAGTGAGAGATATCAGCTGGTCTTGCTTCCAAATTGTGACTTGTTCAAGCTTGTAGGCAGATGATGATATCATGTAGGTCAGAGATGGGAAATCTGTGGTCTTCCAGATGTTGGACTCCAGCTCCTATCGGCTCCATCCTGCTTGGACAATGGACATAGATTAAGAGAGTTGTAGTCCAACAGCAGTTGAAGGGCCACAGGTTCACCATCCCTGAAATAGGTGATATTGCATTTGCGATGTGGGGAGCAGGGAAGAAACAGTTGGGAATGTATAAAGGGAGAAAGCTGGAAACTGCCTCACATTATATAGGAAAAATCAAGATCCCTGGCTCAAGATGTGCATTCCATTTTCCACTTTCCATTTGAGGCCTCTTGTATCTCCTTAGCCAGAGTACATTACAGTTTTTCAAACATCATTGATTTTGTTCCTGTTACCTTTAGTATGAACGTTTATTTCTGTTTATATACCCAAGGTCTCAGGATAGCAAATAAGTGTTTTGAATTATGTAAAGATGTCCTTGAGATATTTCATAATAGAGATAGACCACATAAATCTGTTTTACATATGCAGTTGTTTTGTATATATATTTTAGTACATGGTGAAATCCCTTTGAGATGCTTCATAGGAAGCAGTTATAAATGAATAATGGACCAGAGGGAGTGAGTATAAAGTAAAGAGAAACAATGTGAAAATATTTAGTAAATGGTTTTTCTGGATCAGTGGTGGAGAATGTGGTAGAAATAGTCTCTTCCAGCTGATCCCATGGCTATATGGCCACTGGGGAAGTTGCCCACTGAATTTGGGGGAGATCCCAAGGTGGCTTTTCACTTTCTTCCCTTTTCAAACCTTTTAACATCACTATGTTTCAGAGATGATGTTTTATGACTGAAATATAAACAGCTTTTTTTGTGTGTTTGGCAAAATACTTTACATGATACTAATCTAATCGCCATGTATGTTTAACTCTTTGCTACTAAAGGCCACAGGCCTTTATGGGCAAAGAGGCTGAAAGAGTGGTTGCTGGCCAGATATAGAGGCTTTTGAATGAAACTGATTTTCTTTCAATCAACATTTAGGTCAGGTTTTGGTACTGAAATTCCCTTGATTGTGCCATATGGATGACATTTGCTGGCTGTGAGAGACATGAAGACACTGTTTATTATCCTGGACCTCTCAGTGACTTTTAATACCATTGACCAGTGAATCATTCTGAACAAGCCATCTGACTTGGCTATCAGTAGTACTGCTTTGCAGTGCTTCCATTGATACCTGGGTAGTTGTTTCAAGAAGGTAGTGCTAGGGGACCACCTGCTCAACTGTGGTATCTATGTTTCAGGGTCCCACATGGTTCTCTGTTTAACATCTCCATGAAACTGCTGTGTGAGGTCATCCCAGGATTTAGACTGTGGTGTCATCAGTTATGTTTCTCTACTCCCCCCCTTTTTTATCAAATCCAGCGGAGAGAGCGTAAATGCTAAATTAGTGCCTTCTCATGGCAATATGGGTTAATAAATTGACAAGGGTTAAAAAAAAGACAAGTACTGTTAGAGGGTGGTTCATGTGCTCAGCTAAGTGGTCTTCAACTAATTCTGGAGGCAGTGCATTTCCACTAAAGGCATAGATTTGAAGCTGGGTGTACTCATTGAGCCATCTTTCTTACTAGAGGCACAGTTTGCCTCTGTGGCTCAAAATACTTTCTCCCAGCTTAGGGATACCAGCTAAAACCTTACTTCAGCAGGTATAGTGTTGCTTCAGTAATTGGTGTCCTGATAGCCTCCCATTTGGGTTACCACAACATGTTATACATAGGGCTGCCTTTGAAAACAGCCCAGAAACTTTTGTTGGTACAGACTATGGCTGCAAGATGCCACCATCATCATTGTTAGCTTGGTGTGTTCCTGCTAAGTGAGATAAAGTGGATGGCTATACACAGTGCTTTTTTTAGTTAAAAAATGAGGTGCTGGTATTCCTATCTTGATTAAAGTGCCATGAGTGCCAGCACAAAATGATTGGCATGGGCAGAAAAAGTGGAGATGGTACTTCCTACTTGTGAGCAGTGTCACAAAAAAGCACTGGTTATGCAAATGAAATAGCCAATATCCTCCTTGTGCCTACTTCATTGTATTTTCTGTGTTTGGCAAGGACCTTTTTGTTTCCCAACCTTTTTAAATTGTAGCTTTTTATAATTGGACAGGCACCTACAGTTCTGATAATTTGCCACCTATTGTAACATATTTTGGTTTTGCCAAGCATTTTTAGAGAATCAGTTTGAGTCATTGTTGGTCATTTGTTCTGTATTTTATGATCTCACACTTTTATGTTTTAATGATGTCATTGTGCACACCCTGATATTTTTAATAGTAATGGTTTATAAATATTCTTATAAACATACAAACCCTGATTTAGCTGTGTGTTTTTAATTATATGTTTTTTGCCCTTTTAAATGTTTTGATCTTATCTGACGTTTGCCTGCCAAGTTGTGTTTTCTTGTTTTTATACTTATTTTTATCCTGTGAGCCATTCAAATAACTTTTTGTTAAAGGGCAGCATTCATATAAAGGGCAAATTCTACACCAGCCAACAAAGTAGTCAAAATAATGATAATAATTTGCAATCCTGAAAGCCAAATTGTGCAAGTAGAATGAATGGTGTGTGATGTGAGATAAACACTAGAGAAGCAGACAATCATTTGCTTCAGTCATCTGCTCTGAATGCCCCTTAGTGTGGTGCAGTTAATTCCCTCCTGCTCTCTGCTTGTGATTTACTATGGTATGGATTAGTTAATCTGTGGAGAGCTGATATACAGAGGATGCTGCCTTGGGATGTGGGGATTGTATATAACTTTTGGGTCCCTTTCACTCCTAGGATTCAATTATTCTCTAAATGCTGGGAAGCAGAGACCCTGAGGCCAGTGTTCATTGTTGCACTTCATCATTCTGTGGAGTGCACCTGCAACTCACTCTTGTGATAAAAAGCATCATATCCGCAGGACTCATTATTGGACTTGTTCAAGGATGTGGCTCAGCATAACCGTTTAATTATCAAGCAAGGCATAAATCCTTCCAATATTGCACTTTTAATCATAGAAGTGACTTTTGGGTGCAATCCTCGGAATAAAAATTGTATCTTTAGAAGAAGCCTTGAATCAGAAGGATATATAGGGGTCAGAACTGAACCTTTGAACACATTATTATTATTAAGCTGTTGCTGCTGCTCCTCCCAGTCCACTTTAAACTATAAAACAACATTCTGGAGTGCACCATTAGTTATTTTTATCTGTGTAAAATACTTTTGCCAAACTTCTGCGTATGGCAGCCATTTACTAGTTTGCAGTAACTTATATTGTGCTGTAATGCAATGCTATAATTTAACTTTTTAGTCTTCATTGGGTTGGGCATGGGCCCCAAACTGGGTTAGGGGTCAGCCAGTGGTGGCTGGTGCCCATTGCGATTGGAGGGGTGGAAGGTAGGGAGCCCAAACAGTAACTGGAGCCAGAGCCAATGAAAAACAGAGCCAACTAGTTTTAATTTTGTCCCCATCCTCCTCCTTGCTGAGTTCTACAACGGTAACACTGAGACTGAGGAGGAAAAAGAGGAGGAGAAAAAGGAAACTGACAGGCAGTGCCACTCCCTAGACTGCTTGTAAAAAAGAAGGCAGGCAGGCAGGCAGGCGTTGAGGCGCTGAGGACAGACTGAGCTTGGTGGGGCAGTGCCCTACTTACCCAAGTGGACCAGCCTCTGGTGGGGTCACTCATACTAAGGTGGGTTGCACAATCACCAGGAGCATCACCACTATTTTGTTTCTCTGCCCCTCACCTTCCCCCCATTTAAAAAAAAGGTGAGGAAACTGAATGAAAACTTGCAACAATAGCTATCAATGGCATCCCTGGAGGTCTGAAACGCTTAAAATAACCCTTTCTTGAGCTCTGAGATATGCTGTAACTCTATCATTTTCCCATAGTTTGTTCACTCGTTTTCCTTTTGTTATTCTTTGTAATCTGAAAATACTCAATAAAATATATATTTTAAAAAATGGTGAGGAAACATGTTAAATCTGGAAGATTAACCTAAGTTATAACTGAATTTAAGTTTAACATATGAAAATGGACTCTTCCCCCAATTCAATTTCTCTAAAACCTAAGCTTTTATTACAATACTTAAGAAGATATCGCACTTATTAAATACAATGCCACTGTTATCTAATAAACTCACTAAATATAATAATAAATTGTGAGCCTTAAAAGTCTGTGGTCATTACTTCTAAAGGTTACACAAGTTAAGTATTAGACAATACTCTTTTAGTGCATGACTGTAGTGTAGAATATTCTAGAATGTGTAGAAGAATCCAGAGCAAAGAAAGTTCTTGGCCTTCTTCACACCTAATTTAGAAAGGCAAAGACTGTATGCCTCACGATTATGGGAATGCTGGTCCTGTGGATATCTCACATGGGATAAAGCTGAAAGAATTCATTTTATAAATGGGGTTAGGGAGGGTAGGAGGTGGTGCTTGAGAAGAGACTGAAGTAGGGAAAGAACAGATGGATAATTTGAAAGTCTGATATTATATAAGTAGGAAATTCACTAACAGCTTGTTGATGTCTAAGCATCTCAGTTGTCTGGGTTGGTGAAACCCAAAGCTGCCCATGCAATTCCCATGCCATGGCTTGCTGATGGGGCCCAAGAAAGTATGCTCTCTTTTTGTGCATTTGCTACCCAGCCATACCCAATCACACAGTAGACTTACTGTTTTCATGGTATTAACCACTGATTATTGTGGCTGGACCTGTGTATTTCTGCTCCCCAGTTCTACCATCACCCACTAATTCCTGTGGGTTACCTGTTCCCCCCCCCCCTGTGAGAGTGCATGTGATTGTATCACTTTAAGGCCTGCTGCTCTGGAATGCCAGGAAAACAGAAGATTGAAATTATCTGAATGGTATATACGCTTTCACAGGGAAGGGTCCAAGCAATGGCTGTTCTTTCTGTTTGTGTGATATTAATCTACCATGCTATATCAGAGGTAGTAGGCTAAGAATTGCATAGCTCTTAGGGCTCACAGATGAACGTTTGCTAAGCCCAAGGCTTCATAGCCCCTTAATCCCCAGTGGGCCCCAGTATTTACCAACCTTTCTTAGTTTTGGTGTAAGTTGCAAAGGGGGTTAAGGGCCACTCATAAAGATGTCTAAAACTATCACAAAAAGATCATAGCTGGCTGTTTTCTATATTTCTAAAACAAGTGTCATGTTAAAATGCCATTCTTTGGATAATTCATTGTAAAGGTGTAAATCTCAAAATTCAGCTGATTTAACATCAGTGTCCCCATTTTTGTAGAGGTGGGTCCAAAAGTGCCCTGTTCAGGTCTTTGTATCCTTTCACCCACATCCCATTTCCAACCAGAATGACCCTTATGGTGGTGTCTGAATGCCAAACAAAATTTTCCTTCTTAAAATCTTGGCTAAAATTAGCATACGTAGAATTTGCACTTGCTTCTGACAATGGACCTCTGGTCATAAGGCTTCTGTGACGTCACAGCAATTCAACCAATGTGCAAGAAAGACTTTCAGACTAAGATGTAATAGTCTGTGTTTACCTTAGGATCTGTCCATGGTTGTTGTTCTTTGTTTGACTTTTCCCAAAAGTGGCAAAATATTTTCTGCCAAATCTTGATTTATCTATTTCTTACATTTGAGTCTCATTCTTTTATCATGACATTCAAGGCAGGTAGCTGTAATCTGATAAAAAGACACAAATAAAACAATACTTCAAAGGTAAACTCATTAAGAAAGTGACCTTTTAACCAAAGATTTAAAAACAGCAGCAAATTGATTATATATATCATTTCTGTGATCTGGTAACTACTGTAAAATAACAACCACATTAGGTGAGGATGTTGGAACAGTATATGGATTGCTACCAGAAGAGGGCATCAATGCACTAGACATAGGGGAAAAATTATGGTTGATTTCAAGTGCTTATTAAATTCTGTCATAATTTGTAGTAGTACCAGAGTTCTACATTTTTCTTTTTTTTTGTAAATTGCATAAGTAAGTCCATAAAATAAAACTCTTGCACAAAAGAACAACCAAAAATATAAAAGGAAAATAGAGGGCCAAAGAATAGTGCACTATTGGATTAGTCTGTTACTCAGTCTTGAAACAGCTCATCTAAGGCAAAAATGTAAAGGAGTTTATTTTAGTTGACCTAGAAACTCATCCCTAAATTTTAGGCCCCACAGTAAAGGCAGGAGCAATGGGTGGAAATACTGGGGAACAGATCAGTACAGCTGGAATGAAATCAGTATCCTATGCTAAATGCCCATCTGGGTGTGAACTGGCCAGAAGGATGGTGCTAGGGATATCAGGTTAACAGATAAATTAATTAAACTTGTATCCTGTTTTTATGGAGTCCTATAAGCAATGCTGCTGAATAATCACATGCATCAGTGCATGCTCATCAGCTTCTTCAGTCTAGGTGTTTTCCTGTGCTTTGTGAGAATATAAAAGATGTACACATGTAGGCAAAACACAGATCAATTCTGTGCAATGTGCAGTAAATAATTTTTAGGAAATTATAAATGACTGGGGGGAATCAGTTATGTGACCTGCAGATGGCAGCATATCCACACATTTTAAAATGGGATCAACTGACCTCCGTTATCTGTACTGAGAAAACAACAGGAGGCATTTGGGAGGAAGTAATATAGAATCTACATGGGGTCATAATCAATGCAAGTAAAATAAAAAATCTCCTACTGGATGCGTCCTCCTAGTCACCCCCACACTTCCTTTCCAACCCCCCAAAATACATGGAGAGGGTAGCTATTTCCAGTTCTTCTAATCCTCACAAATAGATAAATGAAGCTGAAGGCAGAAGTGCTAACATGCCTCTCAAGAGCACTGTTGTACCTGAGGAATGTAACAGTTTGATCCTATGCAGAGTTAGGCTTTCCTAACTTCATGTATTATGGTAGACTTAGGTGTTCCAAACCCTGCATAGAATCAGGTTGTTCATTACTAACTGATATATGCCAGAATAATAACAAAAAATTATAAGGCCATTTCTGGGTAACTATTAGAACATTTAAGACAACTGATTCATTGGTGTCTAAAAAACAAGATGCTATTACCACTAAGAATAAGGGATGCAAGTTTCTTTATTAGCATTGTTGCTTTTTAATTTAGAATCCTATAGTTAGAGGGAGCCTTATAAACCATCTAGTCCAGTGCCCTGTTTGATTTATTTATTTATTTATTTATTTATTTTATTTCATTTATATACCGCCCTAAGCCTGATGGCTCTCTGGGCGGTGTACATAAGAGATAAAAACAACACAATATATAACTACAATAAATATAATAAAGTCAAAAAACAAAAACAAACAAATAACAACAACAAAAAATGCAGGAAAGCCAGAGCATACTCAACAGATAGCTGTCTAGCCTCTGCTTGAAAACCTCCAACCACCTCCTCTAGATAATACTAAAAAGTCCCATTCTTGAACTATTATTACCATTAAGAAGTTTATCCTTAATGTTCAACCAAAAGTTAGCCTCCTGTAACTTAAGCCAATCAGATATAATCCCTCCCTCTGAGGCAGCAGAGAACAAGTCTTTATCCTTGTCTGTGTGACAGCCTGTAGAGTAGTCCAGGGGTACACTAATGGCCCCAGTCCATTCGCTCCATGTGTCTGCCTATAATTTTTTACCCCAAAGACCATGTTAAACCAGTATCAACAAAGAAACAGCTTTATTAAGGCATGTGTTACATTACACAAACCCCTTACCTGATATAACTGCTTCCAATAACAGGGTTGAAAACTCTGATCAAATCCAAGCAAGTAATTCCATCATCGCATCCTGATGCTTATTGCTTATAAGGTCCAGCTCACCTGTTTCTACCCCAAGCCCCCATCCCACTGAGTCTCTCCAGATCTTGCCAAGCTATTGGGGACCCCTTCAGATTGGAAGTCCATGACCTACAAAGAGATAAATAGGTTTCATAGCTACTTGTAGTTGTTAAATGGGTTTCATAGCTTACTGCAGAGCCAGAGGATAGGTAGCTGCCTGAGGTTGGGCTGAAGAACCTGTTCTCAAATCTCACTCGACAGGGCTTATTAAAGATAAGGGAGAGAGACCAATTCTCCCTTTAGATAGTGGGGGCTCCTCTCTTCCTCCTTTGGATTTGGGACAGGATTCCCCAACGGGTAATACATGCCCTGGTCTCCTCCTGCTTAGACTACTGTAATGCGCTCTACGTGGGGTTACCCTTGAAAACGGTCCGGAAACTACAGCTGGTACAGAATGCGGCGGCACGTTTGAGTAAGAACAGCTGTCGCCGTGATCACATTACTCCGGTGTTAATAGATCTACACTGGTTACCAGTTGTCTACCGAGCCCAATTCAAGGTGTTGGTATTGACCTTTAAAACCCTATACGGTTTCGGCCCAGTTTATCTGAAGGAGCGCCTCCAGCATCACCAATTATGCCGCCTGACAAGATCAGCCACACAAGACCTTCTCTCGGTCCCACCAGTTAAACTAGCTAGGCTGGTGTGGACTAGAGAGAGGGCATTCTCGATCGTGGCTCCCACCCTCTGGAATTCCCTCCCGTTGGACCTTCGCCATGCCCCCTCCCTGTCAAGTTTCCACCGGACCTTGAAGACCTGGTTGTTCAGACAGGCCTATGGGATTGCTGGGGTGGGTTAGTCTTTTAACTCTGTTACCAACTGGTGTTTTATTTATTACTGATTATGGTCCTTCTTGGTTTTTATATTGTATTTTATGGTATTATTGTATTTTGTACGTCGCCTAGAGTGGCCGTTCACTCGGCCAGATAGGCGACTCAAAAATAAAATTTTATTATTATTATTAATATGAGTACTGATGTTTTCCTTTTTTCTGTCTCCTGATTCTTTTCTCCTGTTATTCCTCTTGTTTGCACCGCTAGTCTCTCCCAACTTGCACCAACTTCCAGCTCCCTTTTTATTAAGCTCCCAAGTCCACACTCATAAAGCTTTATTGCTTCCAGTTGCAGTTCCTTCCACTTACCAGGCTGTCAAACAAGAGTGTGATGCGCCTCCTTTCTCTGTTTTGTGAACATCCCAGTGCAGTTCCAGCAGCTCATACGCAGGGGGACCTCAGCATCATTCCATGGGGGAAGGTTAGCAACAAGGATGAATTTGGGGAGGGGGCAAATCCGAGTGATTCCCCATATAGCTGTTTGGGTATTTGTAAAGTGCTATCACATCCTCCCTCAGTCTTCTCTTCTCCACACTAGCCATACCCAGTTCCTTAAACCCTTCCTCACAGGATTTATGTTTCATAACTAAGACCATGTCCATTGCCCACCTCGGAATCAGTTCTAATTCAGAATGTGTCTCAGAACTAGACACAATATTCCAGATGAAGTCTGACCAGTGCAGAATAAAGAACTACTGCCAAGCCAGGTATCTCCTACTACCACCAATCCTATTTCTGTACATTTGATGAGGTTAATTATTATAATACTTAGATGCAGAAAGTTGCATCTGTCTGTCGAATTACATTGTGTTACGTTTCAGCCCTCAAGTTTATTTTAAATATTATTCCTGTCTTTGGAGGTTTTAGCTATCCCTCCCCATTTTGTGTCATCTGTAAAGTTGGTAAAGATTACTTCCCTCTCTTTATCAAAAGGCCAAATGACCTATGACCATCACTAGGCGAAGCTGGACAACAGGTACAAGGGAGTCTGAATAGAGGAACTGGAGCATTAATGATGAATGCTGATAACCTAGAAAAAATTTGGAGGTGAATGAGGGACCTGTATAGTCACTGCCTTTATCTTGTCCTCTGTGGGTCACTGCCTGCATCTAGGTGATGGCGTGCAGCTGGGTCTTTTCCCTTCTCCTAAATAGATCCTTCCTTCCTCTGCAAAATACTTCCATAGAGGTCAGTGATCACCACTGCCAGGAAAAAGCACTGTACAAAGTGTGTCATAATATGGAAATACAAGAGGTCTCCCTCTGTAGCAGCAGGAATCCATAACAACAAAAAGAAGCCACAAGTGCTGTAAAGTATTTATTCTAAGAATACACCTCTCTCTCTCTCTCTCTCTCTGTGTGTGTGTGTGTGTGTGTGTGAGAGAGAGAGAGAGAGAGAGAGAGAGAGAGCTTTGGATTCCTAGAATAAATACTTTACAACAGTTATTGTTTCTTTTTGTAATGTGGAGTAAAGGAACCAGGCTTGGAGGCAAAGATGACACACAGCAAAGAGAAAGCAAAAGTTCAACAGGTAAAGAAAAAACAGAAGACAGGTAGGGATGGAGGAGATGTCATTAAAATGTTAATTAGAAACTACTTAGTCTGCATTTGCTGAACCAGTTGTTGTTGTTATGTGCCTTCAAGTCAATTACAATTTATGGCGACCCTATGAATCAGCAACCTCCAATAACATGTCGTGATCCACCCTGTTCAGATCTTGTAAGTTCAGGTCTGTGGCTTCCTTCATGGAATCAATCCATATTTTGTTTGGTCTTCTTCTACTTTTTCTACTCCCTTCTGTTTTTCCCACCGTTATTGTCTTTTCTAGTGAATCATATCTTCTCATTATGTGTCCAAAGTATGATAACCTCAGTTTCATCATTTTAGCTTCTAGTGATAGTTCTGGTTTAGTTTGTTCTAACACCCAATTATTTGTCTTTTTTGCAGTCCATGGTATCCGCAAAGCGCTCCTCCAAATCACATTTCAAATGATTTTTTTCTTATCCACTTTTTTCACTGTCCAACTTTCACATCCATACATAGAGATCAGGAATACCATGGTCTGAATGATCCCGACTTTGGTGTTCTGTGATACATCTTTGCATTTGAGGACCTTTTCTGGTTCCATCATAGCTACCCTCCCCAGACCTAGCCTTCTTCTGATTTCTTGACTATTGTCTCCATTTTGGTGAATGACTGTGCCAAGGTTAGGTTCACCATAAGTCGTAATTGACTTGAAGGCACATAACACACACACACACACCCCTCCACCTGGAAGTCACTGTTATTTTCTTACCAACTGTCTTCAGTACAGGGGCCAGATGAAAAGGAGACAGATATGATAGCACAAAATGCCATTCTGAAGGGTTATCTTAGGGTTGGATCCAAACTTGCACTCAGTAGAGTCCTGCTTAGAAGTGGGGGAGGGGGTGCTGATTTCTCCTTCCCCTGCAGCACACTGAAAATTTGCCCTGATGGGTTAGTGATGCAGATCTCGTTCCCTTCTGTGAACGGCAGTGGGCCTTCCATTTTTGGGAAGGCAAGTCTGGATCTAACCTTTTGGGCTTGTGTCTGCTCTCACGTGTGTGTGTTTCTATACTCACTTTTCCCTGTCATCCCCACTCCCAGATTTTTAGGACACCCATATGTTGTGGACTGCAGTGTTCTTCTTTTCAGGCTAACTCTATGTTTGTAGAATTTGTCTCACAAAGCCACTTAACGTTTGTGTGCTAAGAGTCATGCTCTGGGGAGAAAAAAATAAATGATAACAGTTCAGAGGAAATGTTCCAGGGCTCATGCCTTGCTCTGTCTCTCTCACATACACACAAACACACATTAAAGGGGTTTATCTCAGTTATGCAATTGCCAGATGGCAACAAACAAGAAGACCTAGGGATTTGTTCCCTTTTGAGCATGCTGGTTATTTGTAAGGAAATACTAAGCAACCTCTTCCCCTTAAAAAACCCTTGAATCTCTCAGCCTGATTTGTTTTTCTTCTTTTGTGTGGCCTGTTGGGAATAATAAATTTTCATTAGCCTCAGACTAAAGATGTAATTTCTGAAGATTAAAAAGAAAACCAATTGGTATCAAAATAATTAAGATATACTCAAGCCCCATCCCACCCCCGGTTATATTAAATAATGGAGAACAAGACTAGCTCCCCACATTACTGGAAGTACCACCAACTGGCTGCGAAAGTGGCTTTGTCCAGCTGATGGTGCTTCCCTGTAACATTGAAAATTAAATGCAATTGTTGCCTCTGGTTAACAAAATGGAGACTGAAGGCACAGATGGTAAGAAAAGCCAACCATATGCTTCATGTAGAATAATGGCAAAAATGAGAAACAAGGACTTTCCCACTGCAAAACTATTCTGATATTGGTTCATCTTAACAACAACAAAATATATGTCATTTGTAGTGGCTGTCTGTCCAAACAGAGCAGGATAATCCACGGTTTCCATATTCGGTTTGTCATCTGATAGTCCTCACTTTGCCTTTTAGTTCGCTCTTTCCCAATTAAAAAAAACGCTGTTTTGCACCTGCACCCGCAGCGGTAAGACCCCTACATTCTTTTTGCTTTTTCCAAGCTCCGCCTCTAAAACCTCCCCCTATCAACCAATTGGTCAGCAAAAAAATTACGTATGCTCCTCTCCCCCTTTGCAACGAAGCACAATATGGCTGTAAAGGAGTTCTCCCCTCAGAAGGAAAGTCTGCTGGTCAGTTTCACGCCTGCCTTCCCAGGAGAATGAAATTGACACCCTTTTCTTGTTTGTATTTGCATATTACACTTAAAGGAATGTATGCTTTTCTGCCTTTGATATTTCAGGAGATACACATGCTGGCAATGCACTTATTTCTCCAAAAAAAGCAAGAAAGTGTCCCCTCCCCTTCTTCTCCCTTTACTTCCCACAAGAATGAAATTGACAAAGCTTTGGAGAGCAGGCTTGAAACCGACCAGAAGCTCTTTTCTTGTTTGCATTTGTGATATTACACTTAAACAAATGTATGCTTTTCTGATTTGAAGCAAAACCCCCAGCAAGTAGAATGAAATTGACAAGGCTTTCGGAGGCAGGCTGAAACCGACCACCACCGTTGCTCGCTTGCTGTGCATTGATTGCAGATCTCACCCAGAGCAGCCGCCCAGTTTGCAGGCTGGCAAAAAATAAAATGCATCTGTGCAGTAGTTACAGACCGCCCCCACCAACACCCCACCATTGCGATGATTGGTTCAATTTTCCCGGGCTTATTCTCGCACATGCGCAAAAGTGCAGATACGTGATTGGCTGGAATGAGGAGAAGGGGCAAGGGGAAACACCCAAGAACCGCCCATCAGCTGTAAAGTCAGCGGTATTGCATCCTAACTCCTGAAGGCACAGCGGATGATTCCCGATTTTAAAGAGCAAATCGCATTTTTGCCGGTATTGCAAGGAGCGGATTTAACCCGCAAAAATGCGTAACAGCACAAGACGTCATTTGGACGACCGAAAAATAATGAACACACATAGCGGGCATGTCACACATTTTGCAGTCGTCTGGATGAGCCCTCAGTGAGGAATAAGATTGCTTCCAGACAATCTGTTTATTGAAAATTCATCCTGATTTGTTGGGGAGATTAGACGACGTATTGAGCATTCATTCTGATTTGTTTGTTGGGAGGTCAAGTGAATGTTATCCCACACTTTCCAGTGCATTTTCACGCCACTTTCCTTATTGTAAAAAGTCCAGTTTGGGAGGGAAGTGGGTTTGTTGCACAAGAACAGTGCCCTCCACCACACCACAGGGGAGTTTAGGAGGCACAGCACAGGTTGGATGCCACACACAGCTCTGTCTTCCAACACCTTACCACCACTCCCTGACTCCCACCACCTGCCACTCTGCCTAGTTAGTGCCAGCCCAGATAGCTGTTGATGATGTGGCAACACAAGAGATGCAGATGAAATATTGCATGGTTGGTCTTGCTCTTCTATAGTAGGAAATCACATCTTTTTAACTACTGCTATAAAACGATGCAGATGTATGAGCTTGGACTCCTGTTGTGAAGGCATTCTAACTGGCTGTATATATATATATCTTGTATTGGTGAGATTCTTTTCTGTAGAAAGCCTAGTGCTCCCTTCTCTCTGCCTAATGAAAATGTCAAATTTACAACCTAAGTAGATTTTAAAGAGTATCCACAGGCAGCTTGTTGCTTTCTAATCCTTGTAGGTGATGAGATGAACCATCCCAGTGATAAGCACTTTAAAAAAGTGGATTGATAGCTGAGATGTATTGACATTCTGTCATGCCAATAGGCCATTTTCAAGGTCAGGAATCAGAGTTCAGATTCCTGATGTGGGCCAGAGGGGGCTTTCCCTTTTGTGATTAGCATAATGTGATCACATTTTTAAAGGTTATGTGTGGCATGATTTGGCTAAAATGGTGTGGGGAGTCAGGGGATGGGATTTTTGTTAAGTATTTACTAAGTCCCCTAGCTTTCCCACCATAATTCAAGCATTGAGATGAATAAAATATATTAATGTAGTTCCAAAGACAAACTTTGACCTTAGCTCTGCAAGCCCTCTGCTTAAGGTTGGAGAAGCCAAATGCTTGGGCTGGTTTATTTGTTCCCTAAGCATACCATCTAAGATGGATGGGAGTCAGAAGCTTATAGCACTGTACAGTAAAACACTTTTTAACAAGCAACTGTATGATTTACAATTTACCTTGTGTGTAAATTTGCATAGTTAATCTTTTTGATGCTGTTTCATATTGTGTGTGATACTACAATATTTTCTTAGCATTCAAAAATGCAATGTATAATATTACATGCAAGAGAAATCTAAATTATGACAAGTTATTTTATGCATCACTTTTCAGACCATCCTCACAACATCCCTATGAGGTAGCCCATTATAATTTCTATTTTACAGATGCTAGCTAAGTGGAGTTAATACAATCCCCCACAACTACTCTGTGACCATGTAGCTGTGGTAGAACTTAAACCTAGTTCAAATCCAACAGATGAGATGATAGTGGCTGACATGATTGCTAATTAACAACTGGGAATTGTTTTTCTTGTCTAGGGCCGTATTCTCTTGTGGGTAATAATCCGTTGGGGAGTGCATGCCAGTGGTGGGCAGAGTCAGATGCAAAAGTGGGCAGAGTTTGTAGCAATTAATAGCTCTACTGCTACTACTACTACCTCATCTCTCTCTCTGCTTCAGTTTTGTTGTTGGCACCTTGGGCATTCCTGTGATGGAACTGAAAGGTGGGATATAAATAGATCAGATTTTTAAAAAAACATACGGAGACGTGCTCTGTGTATATATATACTTTTTGCTTTTCTGCTGAGCAACAGATAGCAGAATTTGAAAAGAAATGGGCATTTTTCCCTGCATTTCTAAATGCCGGTATATTAAGCATCACATGGGGAAAATCCATGAAAATAATGTAGAGAGAAGTGTACTGGAACTGGCATGATGAACATAGCTGCAAAAGGCTGCCATCAAATCATACTGACTGAGCAAAACCTTGATTCTCACAGTGCATGAAGGGGTAAGTTGGGTAGTCTGCAAATGGAGATGTTTAATGATTGAACATGTAAAAGGAAGGAAGAGCGGGGGGACTAGTTCTGAAGTAAATATTAACACATGAGCACACACCACTTTGCTTTATTGTAGCAATAGATCAGTTTCTGAGGCTACTTCCTTGAGGACAGAAATGGAGCAAAGAAGGAGAATGACTTGTTAATTCATCTTGCCTGCAGCAGATTCATTATAATTTGCAACGGCAGCAAAGAAAATGATATGACAAATATGGCTGAATTGTACAGGTTGCCAAGGAAGAGAGCTGGAAAAGAGAACGCTATTTCTAAGGGTGACTGAATCAGAAATGTCAAATTTGAGGCAATATACACAGCAGTGCAGGGTGCAGAAATGTAAGCACACCAACATCTACTGCAGCTTTTGTTTTCTTAGGTGGACAAATGTACATATACCTGTGCTACCAGAAAGTTAACACAGAATTATGGATTTTTAAAAATGTACACAGTTCTTGTTATTTAGTAGGCAAATATTTGTTATACTCTCTTTTGTCAATAATAGATGCCATCACCTTCATTTAAAAGAGTAGTTAGCTGAGATAATAGAGATGTAAATTATATATACAACTGAAAAGTGCCACATTTTAAGGTGGGGGGAAAAAAGTAAGCCTAAGGTCTGAAATAAATTGCATTTACAGGCTTTGCACTATACTGCTTTGTTGAGTTTCTGCATGCTAGCAGTATAATGGTGGCTATAGATCTCTGAACCATTAAATTTGCAATTATTAAAGAAAATATCTTGTTTCAGGCTTTTAAGCTTCATTCCATTAATCCCTGTATACTGCAAGAAAGAGAGTCTATTGGCAGGTGCCGCAGGGTAGTACAGCAATTTTGGGCTCATATGAAGTAAATCTGCAACATATGAAGTAAATCTGAACTGCACCCAGATAAATGCAGTCCACCAGCCATGTATTACCAACTGCTTGGCAACCCCAATTTTTGCTGTCCCAGACTAACCAGGTTTATTGAGCTTGTGTTGAGGCAACCATGTGTGGGTGGTGGGACAGGTTACGCTTGATGGATAACATGGAAACAAGTTCCTCAGACATGTACAGCAACATATAAGGCGTAATACCTAATAAGGTCCTTAGCCAATAAAAATGGCAGTAATATTTGAACTAATCATTGGCTAGATTTTAATTGCTAAAGGTCCTGAACTCCACTCATTAACATGGGAATTAACTGTCTTATCCAATGTCCATGCTAGTTTTCATTTTTGAATTTTATTGTGTATAACAACAGCTATACTCAGACTCATTCAGCCCTGCCTTCTGGTTCTCTTGGGGGCTAATTAACCATAGCAAAATAAAGGTGAGGAGAGTAGGAAACTTCCCCAGGCTTTACTAGGAGATAGAAAAGGGAAGTTTGGGGAAGTAGTTTCCACAATGTCATCTTACATTTACTTAGAATGCAAGTTCCACTGAATTCTGTGCAACATGTTGGATTCAACAAGCGTACAATCTGCCTTTCTGTGTACACAAATAGTTGAGCTGTACACTCAGTAACTTGGATTCCTGCTCTGAGCAGGGGGTTGGATTCAATGGCCTTATAGGCCCCTTCCAACTCTACTGGTCCAAGATTCATCATTCACATGTAATGTTAAATGAGTGTACAGTGTGTACCTGCACAATAGCTGAACTGCACAAATCAACAAGTGTACACTCTGTCACACAAATACTTGTACACGTGTGGTGCAGAGATGGCTTGTACCTGTGTTTTGTGTAATGTGTGAATAAGTCTACATACTATGCTCAAAACCATTTCACTTCTCTGTCTCACAGCAGAGTGTTTTCCAGGGTTTCCACCTTAAGGAAAATTCAGCTGGACTTACATTCCACGTCAAACGGTTAGAGTTGGAGAGGTGGAAGAGACAAACTCCTGAGTTAAAACAGAACTCTTCGTCCTACAAAAGCAAAGTAATTTATTTCTGGCCCGTGTGTGACAACTTGGGTGCCACGTTCATACAACACCGTTCCATGAAAGCAAAGTGAAAGGACTCAGCACCGCCTCTCCCATCTAGCTGTTTATATCTCACACTTTTTGCCCATAGAGCGCTAGGGGAGGTCTGCTGTCTATATGCAAATACTGTCTCCCACATGAGGCCCCTGAATGAATCTCTGCGCCGAGGGGCAAAGGCGGTTGCTTAGCTAGATTCTACTGGTGCTGCAGCGCCAGGCTAGGTAGCGATGAGCCCCGCCCAGCCCCGGCCGCTCAACTGCCCGCATTGGCTGCAGCCGCCGGCTGTTGTGATTACCCGGGCGCTCCCTTGCCTCGCAGCGCTGAGCCTGGGCGAGCTGCAGAGGTACCGCCCCCTTGATCTCCGTCCCGGCGGCGCATGGGGAGGGCGATGCTTCTCAGCTGTAGCGGGGTGGCCTCTGGGGTTTGCTTTTCAGTCCTTGCGCTCCCGGCAGCCGCCAGCTCCCCCTCGTTCTGCCTGAGCCATGTCCACAAGAGGTGAGTGAGTATCTTTGCCTGGATGGAGGATCAGCATCTTCTGTTAATGTGTAGCGCTGGAAGGCCAGGCAGGTAGGGCCAGCTTTCTGCTTGTGGTGTTGTGTGCTGGTAGTTCTTTAATACCCCCCCAACCATCGCTACAACATGCACCTGTCTCTGCAAGAAACTTCGTTGTACGTTGCCTTTTGTTTCATCCGAAGCGGGGGGAGAGGTGAAGGGTTTGAGATATATTTTGGAAATTGGTTGCTTTTACACGTTCCAGTCCACTACTCCCTTTGTGGGTGCGAAGAGGGATTCGATCGGGGTTGGGCTGCTTAATCATTTTTATTAGGATAAGGGTGGGGTGACGAGATTCGGTTCCTACCCAGCCTTCTTGGTACCATTTTGCGGCTCTACCGATGGAAAAATTCCAGGGGTTGATGCACCAAGATATTTAAAGCTGCAGTGTCTCTTTTTAAGAGGAGCGGGGGCAGCGCCTCAGATCTCTTCCAGCTTGCATTTTGTGGAAGACTATTTAAATATATCTCTGAAGGATTTGTGAACTAGAACTGTGAAATGTCGGAAGCAAATGCCAACATTCCCGCCGCCGCCGCCTTGCAGTATGAGAGGGAGGATGCTTCTGTGATTTTAGGGTTGGTTGTAACCCCAAAGGTGCTGGTGCTAATGAAGTGTTACAATTCTATAAGAGGATTATCAATTTGCGATAGCATGTGTTCTAAATAACAGTACTAAATTTTGCTGAAGTGTGGAATCTGCCTCTTTTTATTCACAGCTGGGTGCAACCCCCCTTCCCTAACATTTTAATTATTGAAATAATGATGTTTCTCAGTCGTTAAGACTGCAACTCTGTGCAACCTTTCCTGGGAATAAACCCTATTGCACATAGTGGGAATTAGTTATTGAGTACACATGCGTAGGGTTGTGCTGTGAGAGGCCTAAATATGAAATCCCTTCTTGGGTAGATGTGTGATATCTATTTGATACAGAGATGCCTTATATATTTGATTTGTCTGCAGAGGCACCACCCGGAACCAGTGTATGGGTGTGGCTGCATTGTTGGGGAGAGACTGGGGGGATGAGGGAGAAATGTTTTACACTCTGAGTATCCTCTTGAATAGTGTTTCCTCTTTCAGAGTGCTGTCATGTCACAGTACTGACTCAGCAGAATAGGGAGAGTAACTCAAACCTGTTCAGTATTTTTGGGTTCTCAACTTATTCTCATTTGCAGACTTATGGTTACAGATTTTGCTCTGCTTACTAATAGTTCCCAAATCCTTTACAATAAAAACATCTTGATGGTTTCATTTTTGTTCAGGATTTGCCCGTTTAATCCTTGATTAGAAAAATAACTCCTTGTGTCATGTCTCCAATATCTGTTACTAGGCATCTTATGATGTACAAGGCCCTGTTGATCTTTGGTGGGTCTCACATCACACTGTTACGATGTCACTTTTGTAGAGGTGTGTATGATATTGCAAGAGAGGGAACACTGGAAGATCCTCAGCTAGTGGTGTAAGAGAGTTCCTCCAGTGTCCCCCCCCTCCAGTATTTAAGGACCATTGTATATGTTATGTGCAATATGTGCAACACCATGTGTGAAGCAGAGAGGTGGTTCTGGTCGAGCCCACTATCGTCACCATTTTTATGCATGTAAAATTAGTATTAAGTAAAATCAATCAAATACTTTCAGATGTTATGCTTTTGTATTCTTGTGAGGTCTTATATCTTTGTTTGTAATTTGTTACATTTCATGCCATCATTGTAAAGAATTGCTGGGGTCAATCCCCGACTCCAGGGCAATTGATCCCAGCCAGGCACAAGCCGTGTCTCCCTTACCAAGCCTGAGTTAAGCCAAACACCAACTGTGCAAGGTAGGTACAGGCATACCCCACTTAAAGTCGCTTCACTTAGTCGCCTCGCTATAAAGTACTCCATACTCCACCATACCCCACTTTAATACGCGCTTCGCAATAACAGACACTTAATGGCATGACGCCGCTGCCATCTAGTGGCAATTTCCATGCAGTACATGCATAGATAATTGCTTCACTTTAAGTATATTTTCACTTTACATACATGCTCTGGTCCCATTGCGTATGTTAAAACAGGGTATGCCTGAAGATTGCCACCACCCCTTAACCTGGTCTCCAATTCTAGGCCAAGGAGAAACCCAAAGTGTCAGAGAAAACAGACATGCCAAGGAGCCTAAGGCAAAAAGATCAAATTTTATGGTAGCTTGTGGCAAAATGGCCAAGGTTGTTGGAATCAGATCCCCCTGCAATGAACACACACTGGTAAATAAGAGGTAGTCTTTATTGAAAATAAAATTATAAGTGCAAAAACATAGCAGCAGGATAAATCCTTAAACCAAAAACCCAGAAGGTTAGGGGGGAAAAACAAAAAATACAGCAAGTCCAATCACAGGACAAAAATAATAAATCTGTGTAACCTATTCTATACTCACAAACTATAGGAAAACAGGCAGAGTAACTTCATGGATCTATATCTCCCCCAGAGATGTATGGCCTGGATAGCATTTGGAAGATGGTTCTCCAACATCAGGGAATGGCATCAGGCATTGAACCTTGAGCATTAGCACCAAGCTTTCATCTCTACTTTTTTGAGAAAAAGCCAGGCAACAGCCAGGAATTAATTAGCCTGGCAGAAGGCTTCCTGATGATGAAATCTTCTAGAGCTTTCGCACCTAATGGTTGTGTGGTTTCTCCAACCTTCCTAGGCCTATGGTCTTGAGGTACCAGATTCAAACTGGTAGCAGGTGTTCTCACTGACTGCTTAATTAACTGAATTCAGCTGTGAGAACTGATGGTCTCACAGCCTACTAGAGTCCCTAATTCAGGCAAGATGTTTTCCCCACAATTCCTTGCCACAGAACCATCTTAATTAGGAAAACCAGACTTTTATATATATAGTATTGGCTTCAGTCAGAGCAGCTGAACATGGCAGCTTCTATGCCACTTCTGGAATGTGCAATGACACAAATGGTCTATATTAGTAAATAAACTGTACTATGGGGTGGGGAACCTCCTACACATGGACAAATTAGGCCTTCATAGCTGGCCAATTTGGTCTGCATATCCATTTTGCAATGCCCTGCAGTAAAGGAAGAGATCAGGAGTGCATTGTAAGCCATTCCAGAATGAAGTTCAGCAGTAACTCCCGTTTTTCTGGTCCAGTTGACACCATTCCACCTATTGTGAACAGTGCTTGTATGTTACTCTGCAGAAGAATTTGTATTGCAGAAAAACAACTGAAATTATTTTCGGGTGTCTTAGACAGGGCTGTGGAGTCGGAGTCATGGAGTTGGAGTCAGAAGCAATTTTGGGTGGAGTCGGAGTTGGAAGCAATTTTGGGTGGAGTCGGTAGAACTGTACTGACTCCGACTTTAAAATAAAATCAATATTTTAATTACATTAATATACGTTTGCCATTTATGAAGGAGTCAGAGTCTGAGTCAGACAGTAGAAAAATTAATATACATTTGCCATTTATGAAGGAGTTGGAGTCGGACAGTAGAAAAATAGAGTCGGAGTCGAAGGTTTGACATACCGACTCCACAGCCCTGGACTTAGAGCAATATATGTGCTATGACTCCCATTTATTATAAAAATAACTTTTGTTCTCCAGGATTCTACATTTTGATCTACAGGTAAGATCAGAATAAATTGGCAAGGGCTGGTTCTACTGCTTGGATTGCTTTAATAGCATACCTTCCAGGTAACACCACATTTAGTGATTTTTATCAGTTACATGAACAGGCCTGGCATTAGCACCAACATACTGGGGCATTTGCTGGGGCCGAAACATTGTGGAAGAGCCTAATGGGGTTGATACTTTGCCTGTTCTCGTCAGTGTTCCCTGCCCTTGGGCCCTCAACTGTTGCAGCCATCAACCTCGTGTGGGGTTATTAAGTTGTGGAACCACTTCGCTTACAGGCTTTTACAGTGCTCTTGCACTGGTGGGTAAAATTTAGAGTCAGGGCTGCGCTTTCTCTCTCTCTCTCTCTCTCTCTCTCTCTCTCTCTCTCTCTCTCTCTCTCTCTCTCTCTCTCTCTCTCTCTGATTTGTTCTCACCTTCAGTTTTTCTCTTAGTGCCCATGTGCTTTGGCCCATCAATATCTCTGTCATGACATCGGAAGGATAAAAGGAGCAGACAGCCAGAAGTTAACTCAGTGTAACTACTTATAGCTTGCCATCTGGGTGTTGCCATCTCTTTGTATATTCCAAGAGCTCAGGGCTTATGCAAGGATTGTCATAAAAACAGATTTATAAGAAGACAAGTTTAGCCAATAACATTCCTTTACATTTTTTTTTTATTTTGGCTTGTAGCTCAGAGGATAAACTCTTAGAAGGCCTTATCGCAATTTGGTAACTGATAGTTCTGTGGCTAGCTTCTGTGAAGTAACTCTTAGCTGAATTACCCAGTACAGTAGGGCCCCGCTTTTCAGCGTTCCGCTAATATGGCGGCTTTCAATTAGAGTAAGGCCACACTCATATGGTGCTTGTTCCACTTTTACAGTGTTTTCCGGGTGTCGGGTGCCATTTTATTGACGGAGTTCCACTTTTCGGCAGGGGTCTGGAACGTAACCCACCATATGAGTGGGGCCCTACTGTACTAGATCCTTAGTTGTCTCCAGTATAGTTTCTTAAAATACAGGTGCTGGGATTAAGCATGCTAGGATGTTGCACATTATGACCAGAGGGGGCAAATACATTTTGGTCCTGGGGCAGACATTCCAAATGATGTCCATCCTCAAGGTGATAAAACATAGTAATAAATGAAATAATTAGGAACATGTTTTCTTTTATTGGTGTTCCAATATCCATTACGTGCCTAATAGTGCTTTAATGCAGGGTCTTTGCCTTGAATTTTGTCCCATTAATCCTAGGTGAATGTGGGCAGTTTATGGTTCATTACCACAATGGAGAAAGAAGCTTTGCAAATGATCAGAGGTATTCTGTATCATTACACATATATAATGTCCCATGGTTTAACCCTTGTAGTGAAATGAAGATAATTATGTCTTTTATAAAGTTTTTGAGATGGTCATCTTGTAGATTTTTTTAAAACAGAAGAGCTGTTTACACAAACACTCCAGAACCAGTGCGCTAGGATTGACTGATGTGTTCTGCTAGTGGATGAATTAGGAGGGTCATGAGTGGCAAATTTTGATGCAGGACTTTCCTTCATAATCTAGTTTTGGTGTCTTCCAACATGCATGCTATATGTTCCAATGTGGCTTTATTGCATTGACAGAGACCTTGATGTGATATAATCACATGTTCAACAACAGCATACACTGTGTTTCATGTGAATAGCACTGCTCCATGAAGCTTTAGCTAGTGGTCATTGTTCCAACAGTGCCTCATTTATACAAGCAATTTCCTATGTTGCTCCTGCCTGCTAAATTTATGATTATCTTAAGTGCTGCAAGAATCTGCTTAGCCCACTCAAATAAACCGGGTTGCTTTTAACTCCCCATAAATTAACCTCACAACTTCAGTTTATAATGGGGTATTGTATTCATGAGAGACAAAAACAATTCCTTGAAGTGCTAGACTTAAAAAAAAAAGCATTCACCCATTTATTTAGAGTTGCACCTTGAAAATCTATTTTTCTTTACCGTGTTTCCAAGTTCATTGGAACTTTTGGAAAGAAATGAAAAATAGTTTTAGCATGAACAGGGATCAGAATTGATATGAGCTGGTAGTTTCCTTTCATTGTTTAGCAAGACAATGAATTGCAAGCTATTTTAGATTCATGTACTGGAGTAGAATTTCAGACAAGGAAAATAAGCATCAGCCTTTAGTTAGCAAGGAAGGCCAACAAAGCAATCCTATGTATTATTTGGGAGTAAACGCCATTAAGTTAAATAAGTCTTTCTTCCAGACAACTGTGTATAAGGCTGCAGCCCACACCACTCTTAAATATTTAGTGAGAAATTGTACTTCAATATTCCATGCTGTTTCTGAAATGAGTATTTCTATTACATGTTATAAAGAACACACAACAAAACTTCATGAGGGATCTCTTTTCTTTGGTGGAATGAGTGAACATTGTTTTTTTTAAATCCAGAACTGTAAAACTTGTAAGTCTCCTTTTAATTTATAACTGTGCGCGTACACAGAGTGTGTTTTCTTTGGATAACTTTTATAGGCAAAAAAAGAGAATGATCTGTAGAAAATAGAAAAGGAAAGATTCCTTGTAACTTGCTCCATCAGTCTTGCATATTATTTAGGAGGCAGACAGCCATGCACTGCCTCCA
This sequence comes from Rhineura floridana, assembly GCF_030035675.1. Classification (NCBI taxonomy): domain Eukaryota; kingdom Metazoa; phylum Chordata; class Lepidosauria; order Squamata; family Rhineuridae; genus Rhineura; species Rhineura floridana. The sequence goes on from NC_084486.1 coordinate 72,961,418, forward strand.
CTTGCTTGCACTGGGCAGTGCTGGGCAGCTGCTGTACCAAGGCTGACACCATAGTAACATTAGAGCAGTTCAGAAAGTATGGGAAACCATATGGGAGGTCGCAGGGCTGTGCAGGCTAGTCACGTTCCTCTGTGCATTCAGCATATGTGAGAAGGGGTTCTAGGTGCTACATATTAATGTTCATGTGTAGACATCCTCCATGTGAAAAGGATCCTTGCCCAATGTAGTGGTTAGCTTCTTAAAATAGAGACGTTGGGGATTAAGCATGTCTGAGTGTTTACCTTGTGACCAGAGAGGACTAAAGATATTTTGTTGCGTGAAACTATGCTTTCACAGGGCCAGGAATGAGGCCCAAGTCAGCATAGGATTCCTCCTAAACTCGGTCCGCTTCTTGTGCTGGTGTCACGGAGGGGTCATCAATGTGTCTTGATCTGCCACTGATGCCGATGAAGCGTTAAGGCCCTCCCCCACTGTCCTCTCGGCCATGAGGTGGTGAGAATGATTACCTTTTTTTCCCTTGAAAAATACATAGAGCTGAAGGAGGAAGGTTGAAGAGTGATTCTCTGCCTCACTTCCTCCTTTATCTCTATGTGCTTTTCAAGCCACAGATTAATTCGGCTGGATTCAGTTTATAAGAGATCCCTTGGAAAAGCAAATTGTATATACATTTCTCTCTTTCTGTCTCTTCTGGGTTGGGGGAAGAGAATGATAGAATCATAGAGTTGGAAGGGGCCTGTAAAGCCATTGAGTCCAACCTCAGAAGAGTTACTGCCCATGGTATTCGCTCAAAAATTCATATATGCCCATGGGCCTAAAAAGGTTAATAGCATCTGGTAAAAGCGTTCCACCAGTGGTAGTCTCCAGCAGCACAAGAATGTCACTATGCCAGTGTACATTATTCTTTCCGGCATAGTGCTGTGTTTTCCTGGCACAGAGGGAATTTAAGAGCAAGTATAATTGGAACATAGGATTATGCTGATAGTGGCATTTTCAATGGCTCTTAATTTAGCAACTTCTTTCTTTGGTCCAAAGACTGCTATATGTTTTGGGTTTTTTAAATGGTTGGAATGAGCTGGTATATATTTATGTTGTTTGTGTATTGCTGTTTGTTAGGATGTAGTTCTTGTATTTAATTGACTATATTTTTATTTATGGTATATTGTATGTTATCCATTTGGGTTGTTTGAGATGGGATGGGCAAGAATCTAAATACTTTCTTAGATTTAACGTCAGGAAATAATTTTTGTCTAGATGTGGTATTTTCTCCCATTCTTGGTTACACCAAATTTAAAGTAGTATTATACCAATTTATACAGACATGGCTTCCCCCAAAGAATCTTAGGAACTGTAGCTTGTTCAGGGCACTGAGAGTCGTTAGGAGACCTCTGTTCCTCTCTCTTCTTAATTTGGGCTGATATGGATGTGTTTGGGTGGTAGACTTTTGAAGACAGCTGGTATAACTATAGATGTGGCGAAATGGCTATTGACCTGTGGTAAATTGGTACTTTACTTCTATCACTTTTTTAAATAAATTTTTTAATAAAAATATTTTTTACATGTTCCAGTTCAAAAAAGTGCCCATCCTCCACTCGTAACAATTATAAATTCGTCCTTGGATCCTATATACTGCAAAATGGACTCTGGTATCTACAATTATCAACTATGTCAACAGCTTGTGAAACTTTTTTTGGAGAGGTACCTTTTTGAGATGGATGTGATTTTACTTCAGAGCATTCAACATGTGAAAGATGATTCCAGTGTTATGATGTGGACTCATATTTTAAATCGAAATAAGTTCGCAGTTCTAAATACAGTTATTCCAAAACTGTTTTCATTTTTGGTTCAACGTGGCTCTGTGAAACAATTTTTTCTGTGGTTAAAAATGTTGAAATAAAAATATAAAAAATATATACTGCCTTCAAGTCAATTCCGACTTATGGCGGCCCTATGAACATGGTTTTCATGAGGCTGAGAGGCAGTAACTGGCCCAAGGTCACCCAGTGAGCGTCATAGCTGTGTGGGGATTCAAACCCTGGTCTCCCAGGTCCTAGTCCAGCACTCTAACCACTACACCACACTGGCTGTGATAAAAATATAGGTTGCAGATATTGAATGAAAATTTGGAGGCAGAGTTGAGATGTTGTAACTGATTTTATGCCTGATTTCCCTGCACTGCTTAATGAAAAGATATGTCAGATTTCTCACTAATTCTGTCCATCAATAATTCAAAACATTACTGTGTTTTTTCTACCCTCAAACACATAGTTCATTTGTGTGTGTGTGATGTGGTGAAAATGTTAATGCATTTGCCCAATGTTTGGCAATTATAAAAACAAACAAACTGCTGGACATCATTGCTATAGAAGAACTAGCTGCTAAGGCAACACAATATATGGAAAGATTTATTGAGAAATGGAGTCATTTACAAACCTCTAGAATAACATGCTTCATGAAAATATCTGCTTGTTCTAGTTAAAAGCATTAAATAAGTGAAAAAATATCCTAAGTTTTCAATTTAATTTTTTTGTATTTGTTACTTATCAGTGATTAATTTCTGTATTTGCTTTTTTGTTTTTATGAATTATATATTTGTATTATTGTTTAAAGATATGCTTTTCACTATTTCAATAATAAATACATAAATTCTGGTAGGAGACTATTTTATGAATAGGAAAAACATGTCACACAATGTTGGTTGGTTTGGGGGTTATAAAAAGAAGTAATCTTCCCTAATGCTAGCCATATCCCAACTGAAGAGGTTCTTGGAAGCATATTTAGGAACCTTGAGGAAATACTCTTAGCCATTCATATTTCTAATGAAGCAATCTCACAGTGGCATAATAATAGATATTGAAAATCTTCCCATATTTGGAATGTTTAACTTCTTAGAAGTTATGAGTCTTGTGCAGCACATTAAGTTGGAAAAAGCTCTTGCATTACATCTGTTTCTGTCATTGTGATGCTGCGTATTAGCTCTCTGATACTGACATATTGAACATATAAGTAATCTGGGACTGGGCAATGTGTTAAAATTGCCATAACAGTATAGTAGTATTTCTCCATGCTAGTTTTCATAACAAATCACCATTGTAGCCTTGTCTGCTTTCCATACTATGATACTCATTCTTCTTTTGGACAAAGCCATTCAGATCAAACCAGTGATGTATCTTCCTAATGAGTTCCATGCCACCTCCGCGTCTGTCCAACTGTGTAAATAGGCAAATGTTGCATGTTCCCTTTAAGGGATATTTGGGGAATATCCCATGTACCTATTTTACCATGATGTAACTTCCTAATGGGTGGGGTTACTTACCTGACTTCCTCCTCCTTTGTCCTGGAGGATTCCTTGCATGTTCTTCATTGCTGATCTGTCCACCATTGAGAGAGGCCGCATGGCACAGATACTGTCTCTGAGAGCATCAATACTAAACCACTAAAATGAACTGAGACTCCTATTTTCTTTCTTCTAAGCTAGAGAGCCTATGTTCCTAACTTATGAGGTTGTAAGTAAACATTCTTTTCTTTTACCTGAAATATTGTGTCTGTTGTTGTTTATATAGAGAAAGGTGGGGCTGGTTTATTCTCATTCTGCTGCTTGTATTTTTATATCTCTGCTAAGAAATAGGACCAACCAAATTAGTTCCTATTTCTGTGTGTATTTTTATAATACCGAACAGGTTATGTTGCCCAGAAATAGTTGAGAATTAAACCAGATTTTTTGGGTTTTATTTTGAGTATTTTTTGGCATATTTTGTTTTCCCCCTTTGCTCTATATCAGGCACTAGTTTTTAAAAGAGACTATTTTCGTTGCTGTTACTTCCTTAAGTTGTTTTAGCATAAGAAAAGCTCTTCTCAGACCAGGAAGCATGTATCAGCAAGGCAATAGAGGGTTTTTCAAGAAGAATGCCTGAACTATCCGCTGTTAAATTTGACCAGTAGAATTTGAAAAGTAGAATCAGAATTATCCTAGCAGCAGAGAAAATTCTGTGCTGTATTGAAAATACTAAACCAGAAGGATCAAGAAGCAAGCTTTTGGGAAGACAAAGATTCTCTTGCAAAAGCTATAATACTTGATTCTCTGAAGGATGATCAGCTTGTTTATGTGAATGAGTGTAAATCTGCCTCAGAGATGCTAGACAAACTCCAGATAGCTTTTGGACTTCAAAGTTTTAGATGTCAGACAATGTTGATTCGAGAGATAGTGAATTTAAAATTGCAGACAAAGGAAAATTGTGAAAAACATATCACTTCCTTGTTGCTTATTTTCAACAAATTGAAATTGGCTGGACTTGATTTTAATCACCAACAGAAATTGGGTTTTCTTTTGGGATCTCTTGGAAAGAGATTTGATCCTTTTATTTCTCTTTTAAACCACAATCCTGAGATTCAGTTTAAGGAAGCTCTTGTGAAATTAAGAGAGGAATGTGTGATTCAAAGAGACTCAAATGATAATGGATCAAATTACATGGCTAGCAGAGATAAACGGGAAAAGCCCCTCCTAAGAGCCAATCACAATGCTGTTTTTCATGTGGGAGGCGCGGTCACCTGGCTAGGGACTGTGACTCACCCAAAAGGTCAACAGCCAATGGTAGCTCTCCAAGTTTTAAACCAAGAGAACAAAGGCAGCATGCTTTCTCAAAGGAAAAGCAGGAACCTCAGAGAGGAAGAAATTTCCTTTTAACTCAGAGTCTTGTTGCTAATAATTATAAGCAAAAATCAAACAATTGGATTTTAGACAGTGGATGTACAAACCACAGTTGTTATAATGAAGATTTATTTGATGAAATAAACAGTGATACTGAAGGAAGAATCCAGACTGCCAATGGTCAATATATGAACATTAATGGATCTGGATCCATTGCTCTTCGGTGCAAGGTATCCAATCAAACCATAGTAAATGTGGCAGATCATGTTTTATATGTCCCAGACTTAAATTGCAATATGCTGAGCGTCTCAGCTTTAGACAAGAAAGGATTTGCAATACATTTCCAGGATGGAAAGTGTACAGTGACCAAAGATGATGAATTGCTTGCACTAGCTTATGAAAATGATGGTGTTTATGAACTGAGTCTTACAGCTGAACAAGCAAACACAGCCATGGTGGACAAGGAAGAGACCAGCCTAGAACTTTGGCACAGACGACTGGGACATCGCGATCCAAAGGCGATCCTACAGCTACAAAAGCAGAATCTTGCCACAGGTATCAAGGTAAACCAACAGAACCATGATAATGCAAGCAAGTGCATAAATTGCATTGAGGAAAAGGGTGTTAGGCCTTCATTTCCACCAAGGACTGAAAAGAGAAGCACCAAGGTGCTTGATCTCATACACAGTGACCTCTGTGGACCATTTCATGTACCCTCACTTGGGCAGAATAGATATGTTCTGATTTTTGTGGATGATTTTTCAAGGTACTGTGTGACTTATTGAAGGACAAGTGTCAAACGCATGAGATGCTGAAGAAATACATCTCCATGGTGAGCACAAAATTTGAAAGGAAGCCGAAAGCTCTACAAAGTGACAACGGTTGTGAGTTTGTATCGCACCAAACACAAAGTTTCCTGGAGGAACAAGGCATTTTGCACAGGAGTACTGTCAGTCATACTCCAGAGCAGAATGGGATTTCTGAAAGGAGACTTAGATCTCTTCTGGAAATGACAGAATGCATGCTTGCTGACGCTGATCTACCCAAAAGGCTGTGGTGTCGTATCCAGGTTGGGACTCAGGAACCAGACCAGTTGGTGAAAGCAATTCAGTTTTTATTAAAGTAATATCCAGACAAAGACTACGCCTTCTCATGAAGTTTCACTACAAAACATAACCTGCGACTTGAAAGAGAGTTGACAAAACAAGAAACCGCTATTCCCCCTATCTCTTAAGAAGGGGGCAATCGAGCGCGAATTCTCTCACTCCGCCTTAAAGTGCTCTCATCCACACCCCTCCTCTCCTCCCTCTTTTGCCGTCTCTTTTGTTGTCTTGTGCGTGGCGAAGGGGGTGCTACTGCCCCTTCCCCTTCTGAAGACTCTGACTCAGGTATGGGGGAAAGCGGGGGGGCAACGCTTGAAGCATCTGGCTGCTTCTCCTTGTTTTTCTCTGAATCAGGAGGGGGTTGGATTCCCCCTTGCCCTCCCTCCTTCTCCAACTGCTCTGAGCTCGACGGGGGAGAAGGCGTGGGAAGCTCACGGGAAGGATCTGTGTATGTTGGCCTTTCAAGGTCTTCGCCGCCAGACAGTTCTATCTCTGGGATTCCCTCCCCCTCTTTTGCTTCTTCTTCACATGGCTCTGGCCAAATGACCCCCTCCCTTTCCTCATCTTCTGAAACCTCAGGGTCCCAATCCTGTATCCTGACATGTGGGGTGATGCGATCGTGGCTGCAATGTATATCCAGAACAGATTGCCAACCAAGGGCACCACACACACCCCATTCCAATTGTGGCATGGCAGGATTCCAAACCTGGCACATATCAGAGTGTTTGGAAGCATTGCTTTTGCCTACATAGCAAAACAAAAGAGGCAGAAGCTAGATGCTAGAACAGAACAGACTATTTTAATAGGATATGTTCCTGGTAACAAAGGGTACAGAGTTATGAACCTAAAGACAGGTGAAGTCAGCACAAGACACGTCTACTTCGATGAACGAAGCAGAGCTGACGAAAGAGGGACTGTGCTAGATTTCTCAGAAGAGCAAGGAAACCACGTCCACTCTCTTATAGATATGCCAGCACCCACATACGAAATACCAGTGACATCACAGATATCTGCACAACCTGGCCCAAGCCTTGAACAAGAGGAAGAGGAAGAGATTGCAGAAAGTGATGATGAAGCTGAGAGAGGTACAGATGCAGATGAGAATGATGAGATGACTGGACTGGAAGATGCTGCAGAGCCAGACCAGATCCCAGAACAAGCTCCCAGATCCTCCTCGCGAACCAACAAAGGTGTACCACCTCTATGCCTGTCCTACCTCGCAAAGTCGGTGCTACCCAGAGAACCATCGACTTGGGAGGAGATCAAGCAGATGCCAGCATCCGAGGACGCTCAGTGGAGAAAAACCGCTCAGGAGGAGATGGATGCACTGCAGAAGAATAAGACTTGGACCCTGACAGAACTTCCATCAGGCAAGAAAGCCATAGGATGCAGATGGGTGTTCAAGGTGAAGCAAGATGCAGGAGGAGAAATTGAACGCTACAAGGCAAGACTAGCTGCCAAAGGTTTCCTGCAGAAATATGGAGAGGACTATGATGCTACTTTTGCTCCTGTTGTCCGACACAGCACAATAAGAATGTTACTAAGTGTAGCAGCCTCCAAACAGATGCACGTCAGACACCTCGATGTCAAGACTGCCTTTCTGCATGGAGAAATAACAGAGGAGTTGTACATGCAACAACCTCCAGGTTTCGTGAACCAGAAGCAAGCACATCTTGTATGCAAGCTTAAAAAGGGCCTGTATGGACTCAAGCAAGCTGCAAGGGCCTGGAATGAGAAACTGGATAAAATGCTCAAGGAGCTAGGCTTCAAGCAAGGTCAGGTAGACCAATGCCTGTACACCAGAAGCAAAGATGGACATTTGACATATATTCTGATTTATGTCGATGACTTGATCGTGGCGACTCAAAGAGATCAAGACTACAGAGAAGTTGTACATCATTTGAACAAAGAAGTTGAAATCAAAGAGCTAGGCACTGCAACATACTACCTAAGCATCCAGATTGAAAGGGAAGCAGATGGCTCCTACCTACTCAACCAAAAACAAAAGATTGTTGATCTTTTAGAGACTCTAGAACTCAAGGATGCCTATCCTGTAGCAACACCTATGGCAACAGACTTTCTTAAAGACAATGATGTAGGTGAGCCTTTACCAAATAATAACAAGTACAGAACAGCAATAGGGAAGCTTTTGTACTTGACCACCAACACCAGACCTGACATAGCAAGTGCAGTAGGGATCCTATGTAGGAAAACTAGCACACCCACACAAAAGGACTGGATTGCTGTCAAAAGGGTGGCTAGATACTTGAAGGGACTATGGACTTTAAGCTGAGATTGCCAGCTAATAGTGATCCAAAGCTTGTGTGTTACACTGATGCTGACTGGGCTGGAGATAGCTCAGACTCCAAGTCAACTAGTGGCTTTCTGTTTATGTATGGAGATGGACCTATCTCCTGGGCTAGTCACAAGCAAGAGATAATAGCATTTTCTTCCACAGAATCTGAGTATATAGCTGCTGCAGAAGCCTGCAAAGAAGCCATTTGGCTGAACAGACTACTAAAGGACCTTGGAATAAGGGTGCAGAGACGTACCCAGATGATGGAAGACAACCAAAGTTGTATTAGACTTTCTCAGACTGAGAGAATCACTCCACGGACTAAATATATAGGTATAAAACACCATATTGTACGTGAGTTGACAGAGAAAGGATTCATCAAGATGAACTACTGTCCAACTGCAGAGATGACAGCTGACATCTTGACAAAGCCATTACCAAGAGACTGATTCCAGAGACTTCGTGTCAAAATGGGCTTGTTAGATTAATGCATGCAAATTTGAGGAGGAGTGTTGGAATAGGCAAATGTTGCATGTTCTCTTTAAGGGATATTTGGGGAATATCCCATGTACTTGTTTTACCATGATGTAACTTCCTAATGGGTGGGGTTACTTACCTGACTTCCTCCTCCTTTGTCCTGGGGGATTTTTGAATATTCTCCGTTGCTGATCTATCCACCATTGAGAGAGGCCGCATGGCACAGATGCTCCCTCTGAGAGCATCAATACTAAACCACTAAAATGAACTGAGACTCCTATTTTCTTCCATCTAAGCTAGAGCCTATGTTTCTGAACATATGAAGAATTCGTGAGTAAATGTTTTATCTTTTACCTAAGAAGGTTGTGTCTGTTGTTGTTTATATAGAGAAAGGTGGGCCTGGTTTACATTCTCATTCTGCTGCTTGTATTTTTATATCTCTGCTAAGAAATAGGACCAACCAAATTAGTTCCTATTTCTGTGTGTATTTTTATAATACCAAACATAAATTGCATGGCAATTGGTTGTTTGAGGGGGGTTTGAAAAAAAGAACCTTCTTCTAAATCAGAGATGATCTCTCCTATTGTAACATTTTCGTTTGAGATGGCCTTTTTTGTCTTTGGCAGTGAAGTGTCATCTTTGCTGAATTGCACATTTTTGTGAGGACAGCTGCAGTGCATATGGCTTTGTTAGCTATTTATGTAATTTTTCTTATGGTGTGAAAATATCTCCTCCACATTTTTTGTAAAAGCATCTAGGTTTTTTTATTTCTATTTTAAAAAATATCAGAATGTGGGTGAAACTAATAATAATAATGGACTACCTTCAAGTTGATCCCGACTATGGTGATAGGTAATGTAAAATCTTTATATGGTCCAACTCTTCTTGGTGAGCGAGTGTCCAGTTCAGAGCGAGAACCACCAGTAGGAGACGAGGGTGCAATCAATTCTTGTTTTATTAAAGTAATGGATACATCAAAGGCTGTGTGCCTTATAGAAACCCCTATGCTAACTCACTACAATCCCTAACTGTACTCTAGACATGCTCTGCAACTTGTGAGGAAAGTTGACTCAGCGCCCACATCCGGGCACGATAGCCTAAAATAGGAGAGGTCTTGGGGCTTAACCTCTCACTCCGTCGCATACACGCCCCCTTCTGCCCTGTCTGCTTCTCCTGACGTCGTGAGCGCGGTGAAGGGGGGGCGAGCCTCCGAGGGCTCATCAGAAAGCACAGGTTCCTAATCGACAGGCAGGAGAGCAGAGGGTGGGGAAGCATCGGGCGTTTCTAAGATACTGCTTGGTGAAGGAGAAGTGTCTGCTGTCTCAAGAGCATCACCCAACAGTCCTGTGGGAGTGCTGGGGGGCTGAGCGCTGTCCCACTGAGGGGCAGGACCAGCCATGGGAACTGGCAAGGTGGGCGACTCGCTCTCTTCCCCAAGGTCGGGGTTAGACTCAACAACAGCTGGATCGTCCATACTCCGTAACAGCTGAGGCTTCTGAAACGCATGCCTTCCCCCCTCCTTCCTCGGGAAGGAGGCTGGGTCCATCACCCCTGGGCTCAACAGCGAGAATGTTTTATTCTCATAAACATGATGGATAAACACCTGGTATCTTGTTATCCAGGCTTCTTAAGCTTGTTGCTGCCATCGGCACCCTGTCCTTAGACAGAGTGAGGTGGTTGCCTCAGGTGGCAGATGTTATCCTATAATCAGTTTTGAGATAAAAACCAGCTGCTCATCCCGTCTCTTTTTCTATATGGAATGCAGGGGAAGCACCATCTGGTCTGGTAAGACAATGTCTTTGGTAGGCCCTGCCTAAATATATGTTTTTATAACCCGGCTTTTGTCTGCAGAAAATAAAAACTATAGGGGTAGTGAATTGATGTGGTTACATCTGAAGTCACATCTGAACCATATGAACAATTTTTATTTAAAAATTTGGGGTGAAGCGATATACATAATTTCAGTTAAGAGCATGCTGTGAAAGCTCCCTTGCCATATTTTCAGCATACACACAATCTCCTTGCTCTGATAAAGCTTGGAGGAAAACGGTGGCTGCACGCACACCATAAATTTAAAGCATGTTTAAAGCGCAATCCTGAAAACTGTTTACCCCTCACAGAGCTGTAATTCCTAGCACCCTTAATAAACTATTATTACTATTATACTCCTGCTTGCCACCCTGGGCTACTGCTGGGAGGAAGGGCGGGATATAAATCAAATAATAAATTAAATAAATAAATTATAGTTCCCAGTTCTTTATTGTTGTTGTTATTCCTTTTTTGGATGGTGGTGGTGGAATGTGCTTTAAATGTATGGTGTGTATGCAGCCTCCGTTTCTTTTAGTTTGGTGAATTTGCACAGCACTGATTGGCTGCCTTTTGTGTTAGTCATGTTTCCCCTTCCTCATTTCATATTGACCAGATTTTATACAGTAGGACCCCGCTTTTTGGCTTTCCAGTAATATGGCATCAGCGGGGCTATCAGCTGGAGGGGGGCTGGAGCTCCCCGCTCTCCAGCTGATCACGCCCGAGAAGGGGAAGCTACAGCCGATCTTCTCTTCTGGCGCAATCAGACTCCCGCTCGAGCTGATCGCGCCTGAGGAGGGGAAGATCTGATCTTCTCCTCCTCTGGTGCTATCAGTGTGTTAGGTTCCAGACCCCCGCGCTATAGCTGATCCACTTTTTGGTGGTTTTCGCTTTCTGGCGTGGGTCTGGAACCTAACCTGCCATGTGAGTGGGGCCCTACTGTATTGTAAAAAGACTAGGGGTGAAAGTTATTGTTGGCCCCGGACTTCCGGGAAGGGTGACTTCGCTTGTGCCTGCTTTTGGGACGGGCTCCCGCCTCAAAAGAAGCTTATTCAGATATAAATCAGTCAGAACATTTTTTTTTTTTGACTGATGAAATTTCTCCCGGGCAGGGAGAAACGTAGAGATCAACCTCAAAGCCTGTTTTTGTTGGGAGGACTGGATTTCATTAATTTATGAGATAAGGTCCAGCCAACAATGCCGGACGGACTTCCTAACAAGCTCTATCTGCTTAAGCGATACGTTTATCTTTTCTTGAAAGAGAGAACGGACTAACAGGCAAGCACCCTTCTTTCTATTATTTTTTTTACTTGGTTTAAATTGTTGCAGCAAAAGGAGATTTGTCAGATTGATCGGCTTTGGACAACTTCTGGGTGAGATATAGCTCTTCTCTGTTATTCACGAAATTAACAGCTTATCTCTGTTTCTGTCGCAAAAAGCTGTCCTGGAAGTGCATTCTAAAGATAATAAACAGAAGAGGGATTTCCATTCCTGATTTCTATTCCGAGGAATATTATATTGTCTGGGACTATTCTCTTTTTGGTCTATTTTATTTTGACGAATCTGCTTCTTCACGACGCCACTAACTGTTTTGATGCTGGGAACTAAATTTATTTTGCATTCTTGAACATAGAGAGATAAGGCAGGTTGCTCTGTTTATACTGTGATGTCATCAAGCCTGGAATATTAACCCAATTGTTGCTGAAATAAGAAGTGGTTCTTCTTTATTTTTGTTTTGCTTTGTTTTCGTGGTTTTAAAAATGGCAATCAAGAAAGTGGCTGAGAATCTGGAAGTAATTATGTTTCAGAAAATAATGGATGAGATTGAGATAACGAAACAAACCCTGCGACAGGGTAGTAAGGAGCTGAAAATTGAACTGAGCAAAATGACGCAGGAGTTTAAAGAAATAGGGGACCCTGTGAGAGAGGAGAATGAGATCAGAGATGAGAAAAGAAAAAATAAAGGGAAGATACAAGCCCTGGAGATTGGAACAAATGTGGAATTGGAAAAAGATCTGGAGTTTATGGATTTTAGAAATAAAATCTACTGTTTGGAATTTAACGTTATCTCTGAAGAAATTAATGAAGATATTAGAGATAAAGTTATCAATGGCTTGGATAATCTTCTGGACTGGAATGATGTGATGGAGCTTGATATAGAGAAAATCTATGGAATTAACTGCAGTCATGTGACAATGGAAAAACTCTTAAGAGATGAGCCAGTGCATTTTCTAAAAAAGAAGAACACAGATATGAATTTACAACAATGTTTCAGCAACTTATTCAGAATGGATGGCAAGAAAATATTTGGGATAGAGGAAATTCCCATCAGACTCTTATTATATGACTATGGCTACAACAGCAAGATTATTATGGAATACTGATAATGGAAGATTGGACACTGAAATTACTGGACTTAACAGGACTATTGAAGATGGAAGATGGAACTAATAGGGATAATGGAATAATGGCTATTGAAATTATTGGACCTAACAGATTCTGATGAGATGGATTAATCGAAATGTTTATTTGGACTATGATTATGACAATAAGATTATTATAATTATTAACGAGATGGATTAATTGACATGTTTATTTGGAGAAAAATTGATAGATATATTTCTTAAAGAATTGAAACCTCTCTTTGACTTTTTGTGGAAAGAATAAAGTAATGTTTATGAGATTTGATGATTAATTAAGATAACTACTGGAGGAAAGTGATTTTATAATATGATTTAAGAGACAGGATTGTTATATATTGTAGACCTATAACTGATTTGATATGTGTCAAATGGGAAGTCAACATTTTATTTTTTTTTGTTCAATCATTTTTGTTTTGTTTGTTTTTTGTCTTTGAATGTTTTATGATTTTGTTTTCTATGTTTTATGAAAATTTGAATAAAAATTATTGTAAAAAAAAAAAAGTAAAAAGACTAGGGGTAGGGTGTAGTGTATTGGCCCTCCAGGCTTGCCATACGAGGAACTGCTGAGTCAGCCCCAGGCTCTGGCAGTTTCAGTTCCAGGCTTGCCTTACAAGCAGCACCGTGCTGTGGGCCTGTTCTCTGTATACAATTAGTTATAGTAAAGTTCTTGTTATCGTTAGATCCTCTGCCTTCATCATACTTTTCACTGGTGATGAGGATGGGATACTGAGGCACACACAGTGTTTTCTTCGTGCATTAGAGGCTTAAAGGGAGAGAACATTTCTCCTTAGACTGGATTAGGACATCGGCTTGGGCCTTGTGGAAACCTCTGCAAAGAACTCCAGGTCAGGCTGCTGGCATGCATCCTACCCTGGAAACGTTTAAAGCAATTCATGTAGCTCCAGTGCCCTGTAATAAACAGGAACTCCAAGCCGCCTTGGGACTCTTGAATTTCTATCACTCCTTGAAACATAAGGCTACAGTGGCAGAACCATTGCATCATCTTCTTGACAAGCATGCTGCATGGCAGTGAACAGCCCGGCATGATAAGGTTTTCCGTGATGTAAAATGCTTGTTATCGTCTGACAGTGTCTTGGTGCACTATGATGAACGGAAGCTCTTGATTCTCACGTTTGATGCATCTCCATATGGTATTGGAGCTGTCCTGAGCCACAAATTTAAGGACTCTTGTGAGGTGCCTATCACTTTCTACTCTAGAACAATGTCTTCAACAGAATGGAATTATGCCCAAATTGATAAGGTGGCCCTGGCTATTGTGGCTAGCGTAAACAAATTCCATGACTATGTTTGTGGTCGATAAAAGCCCAAGCATAATATTGGATAATTATGTCTGGCGTTCTAAATATGAAGCCGGATGAAAGCAGGAAGCTTGCGTGAAGTACAAGAGGAAGGGCAAGCTGGAAGAGGCAACTGGGGTTTGATCCAGAAGCTGACTATATGTGGTACAGATGTGAAGGCAGGGGAAACAGGAGCTTGCCCTGCATTAAAAAAACTCCAAATGCTTTCCTGTTTTTAGGGATGTTCACAGCTTTAGTTGCTTGAGGCAGTGAATACAGACCAACAGCTACCTCCTAGAAAGTATTGGAGATGTATTAAAAACAGCATGAAAGCTTACTGAAATTAGTAGGTCCTAAGTACGTGCAATCTCTTTGTAAGGAAAGTCATTATTCAAGCTGGTTACATGCTTTAATTGAGTTCAACCGTCTAAAAGTGGTCAGGTGTCCTTTTTCAAGACAACTACTAAGATGTGAATGGATCTATAGGATACAATTGGGGAAATTATTCTTTTTTAAATAAACAATAATTCATATTTTTTCTGGTCTGATTCATTCAAACCACCCTGTGGTTTCAGCTTTCATTGACACCCACTATCCCCACTGAACATTCCCATTGCCTCATTGCTTAAGATAGTTTGCCAGAAATGGAGGTATAACATAACAAAGCACATGGACAAACACAAGCTTCATATGCTTTGCAAACTGACTACGTCAATTATAACTGTACTTACAGGTTTCCTTCATATATAATCATGTAATCCTTTTGTAATGGGTGGGGTGAGACAATGGCTAATTTAAAACATAGTGAAACTGATAAGAACCTATAAAGAGCCCTGATAGATGACACCAGTCCTCCTATTTACCTTCCCATGGTGGCAAACCAATTGCCTCTTGGAAGCCCACAAGCAGGACATGAGGGCAACAGCACTTTCCAACTCATGTTTCAAATGGCCACAGGAACATATTGAATCGAGATCAGCAGCCCTGCAGGAGATGGCAGGAGCTCCAGTGTGCTTGTAGGTGGCCTAGATAATTCCCCAACCCTCCATATAACCATAGGAACAAATTGTCCTTGGAAGGTCGGGTCATTTTTTTATGGATGGGTTGTGGAAACAGAAGCCTCTTTTGGGGAACTCTCTCAGTGCTCTCATAAGCAATTCAGTTTCCTGTGGGGCTGTTCGTCTCAGTCCAGTGCATTCCTATGGCCATTCAGAAGGACAGGTTATTTCTTTGAAGATGTCAGGGCAGGGGTGGTTTGTTAGAATGTAAAGTGGGGATGGATAACCTATGTTCTTCCCGATGTTGCTGGACTAAAACTCTCCTCAGTCCAGCAGTCATGATCAGGGATGATGGGAGTTGTAGCTCAACAACATCTGGTGGGCTGCAGGCTAATTGCCCCTGATGTAAATGATCTTAGGAAATTTTTGGAAGTCCTATTCCTAAATTAATTTGGAGACTGAAAATATTCCAGTGATTTCCTACGGCCATTTGGAAGGAACCAATGTATTGCAGTAGCCACTTGGCATCCTTTTTAGCATGACACCATTTAGATACAGTTGGCAAAGAAGAGAAATATGGAATGGGAGAATGATTCCTAGTTCGCAAAAAAATATTAGGCACACTCTTGTGTACTTCTGTTTTCATCTGTGACATATTGGAGGTATGACATTTTGAGTATATTTTAATGGAGAGAAATGTGGGTTTAACAAGTCTTGGCTGAGGCATTTATGGGAGTATGGTTCTACTTTGTGTATTGTGTTCAGTGTTTTCAACCTTCGGTCCCCTTGACTACAATTCCCATTGTCCTCAGCCAGTTTAGCCAATGGTCAGGGATTATGGGAGTTGTAGACCAACAACATCTGGGACTCAAGGTTGAAGAACACTGGAGATAACACAGGTTAATACATTGAAAAGCTCTCAAACTGTATTAGGCTAATTCCATCTCTTTCACTTTTACCTCTTCATCTATTTCAGGGATGGGAAACCTTTGGCCCTTCAGATGTTGTTGGACTCCAACTTTCATCAGCCCCAGCCAGGGTGGCCAATAGTGAGGAAAAATGGGAGTTGTAGTCCAGCAACATTTGGATCTGTTTGGTAAATATATATATATATATATATATATATATATGTATATATGTATATATGTATATATGTATGTATATATGTATATATGTATATATGTATGTATATATGTATATATGTATATATGTATGTATATATGTATATATGTATATATATATGTATATGTATATATATATATATATATATATGTATATATATATATATAGATACAGGAGCTAACTGGTATTTTTTTCCTTATTAATGTTGTGCTGAGTAATCTATGTTTTATACTGATGCATTGTATTATGCTGGTTGTTTTTTAAAAAATTATTTTGGTTTTTGAAACTATAACAGGTTAAAAAAAGAATACAAGAATCAGTACAAGACTTATTTGAACTTTGTGTCAGGAGATTCACTGTTTAATCCAGTCCAACATTCTCATGAGACATAATTGTTACAATAATGGAAAGCATGCAAAAGCTTTGCTAATATAAATATATTTCATTTGTTCGTAGAGTGATGTGAGGTTTCCTGATTTGCAGAGTTCCTTCATGTTGGGTTTTCTGTTGTCTAGATATGCGAGAAAACTTTTTGATAAAGCATCTGCAGTTTGAATGAGAAATACCATTGGATTTGTTGCATCAAAAGCACATTTTCATTACCAAGTCAGAGCAGCATGCCCTGGAGTACCACTGCTTGCTAAAGCTGGAAATTCTGTTTATTTCCCCCATATCTGATAGGCAAAACAGATGCAAACAACTATGGAATGGATCTGATTTTTTCACTTTGTTATATCTTCTCTGTAGTCATCAGAAGCAAAAAGGCTGTGTCCTGCAGGGCATTATGTGTTGTATGCATCTTGATATTTAGGAACTGTGAAAGTATTTTTAGCAAATAGTAGTAGTGGAGCCAAAGGGGTATTTTGAAATGGACCAATTCATTGGACAGTCAGCTGAAACTAATAAACCAGCATCATGGATGGTGTAGCAGTAAGAATCCAACGGGGTGTATTTACAAGGGCACTCAAGTTGTATCTGCACTGCGAAAAATGATATAATTTGTTCTAACTGAAATCTGACTTTATAATGGTAGTATGACAATAATTCTGATACTATTACAATAATTAAAAAGTTTACTGGGAAAGCAAGTGGAAAAATATGGGAAAATGTAAGCACAATTTCTAATCCTTATTTGTAAGGAGTTGTTTATTTAATATGCATCTAGCACTGAATGACTAAAATGTAATCAAAAGAAAGTGATCTATTTAAAAATCCTAAATGGGTACAGACCTCCATGTGCATGTTAACAACACTTATCACATAAAAATAAAGGATTTTTTAAAACCTTCAAATCCTAAAATGAGAGATCCAGTCTTTGTCTGCCCGGCATAACTATCCTGAACCGTTACAGTCATATTAATGCAGCAAGGCTGCTTATGTGCACATTAAGGGGATGTTGTAAAACTGGCTCTTAACTGGGAACACCTAAACCTCGCTCCAGAACCTTCATAATTAAACTGCCTGCTAGCCTTGTCTTGCAGTAAACTGTATTCTTGAGTGAGCAATTTGCTGTGGAGCAGTGCTGCCATTTTGCTGTGCTTCTTGGGTCTTGGCAACTCAACTAATTTTCTACATGTATTCCTGTGTTTGTCTCTGTGGAGGAAAAATGTCAAGAAAAACCTGGCCTCTGTCCAGTTCTAGAACAAAAGCTCTTTGCAAAGATGTTACACACTGGTCACTGGCAAACATTTTTAACAGCTCTCATTCTTCAGCCTCCTTTTGTCCAAATGTCACCAGGTTTTCTCTTTTTTTGAAGACGAACACAAATATTGCTGTTTTTTAAGGCTGTGGGCTGATTCCTTACTAGGTGTCATGAGTCCTGCAGAACAGTCCTGGAATGATGAAGATATAGATTAGGACCCAGGGAGGGTCCTAGCAACTTACAGCTAGGAAGTGCTGAGGCAGTAGGTGGCAGTACTTTTGACAGAGACAGCTCCTCTCTCTTAGCTCCAGTCACAGCAGACGGGACACTGGCTGATCAGGAGCCTGTTCCTTCTCCCCTGTCTCCTCCCAGGGTGCTGCCGCCACAAACATGCCGATCTCGATGACATGCCACTGCCCCCGTTGCCCCCTGCTGGCAGGATCAAATGGCTCCTATTTTCACATCTTGAAGGAGTGCTCATGTGCATGTGCACTCCCATTCTGTGACAGCTTCCTCATGCAAATCAAAAGAGCCCACCCAAACTTACTTAAGGGTTGTAAGGGTGTGTGTCTAATTGCTGCAACAACGTCTTAGCTTTGAGTAGCCATGCCTAGTTATGTTGTGTAGAGATACAGAATCTTGTGTAATCTGTAAGCTAAACCATGAAGCCACTAAACTAGAGTTTTTTATTAAACATACTGGAGAAAGATACATCAGCAGGTCTGAGTCTGATTTGAATGGGTTGGGCCAGGACACTAGGTATGGTGGGAAGCAGGAATACTTTCTCTTTAGAGCTGTAGTAGAGCTTGGCCATATGAGTGGACAATTGCTTTTGGGGGGGGGAATGGTTGCACTAATAGTTCACATGTACATCTATGTACATCAAAATGGCGAACGAGTAAGATGCCAAGCCGGGAGCTCCGCTATCTAAACATCGGATAAATGTGTAATGAAGGACCATACCTCAATATTTGCGGTGACTCGCTGGTGGGCCAGCTCGGTGTGGTCCCTCCTGTGTCTGCTGTGTCGCCTGCTGTTGGCCTGGGACGGAAGGAGTGTGGACTTTGCTGCCTGGCCCATTGTGTGGTTTTTCTACCTGGAGGCCCGCTGTTCGACGGCCCATTTGCCTCGCTTCCATCGCCGGTGGATGACGCGGTTCTGAGGGCCTGGAGGTGGAGGAGGCAGCGGGGAGGTGGTTTTGGCCCGCGCAGACATCGCCTCTCTTCAGGAGCCTCAGGGAGCTATCGGAAGGTGGGGGACTTCCCTGCTTTCTGCTCCCTGTTTCCTGTTTTTGTTTCCTCTCGGGTGGTTGTTGACGAACAAGGCGGGGGCCCCCCCCTGTTTTTTTCCGGCACTGGACTCTCTGGCACTGCTTTGCATGGACCTGTGGTTCACGGCGCCCAGACGACCTGGTGGTGCTGATAAACTGCCTTTGCGCTTGTGTCCCGCGGGCAGGAGGTGCGGTTGGATTTGGGGTGCCTATATCATAATAATAATAATAATAATAATAATTTAATTTGTGTGTCGCCTATCTGGCCGATGGCCACTCTAGGCAACGTACAATTCAATTGCAATAATGCATCACAATAAAATATAAATAAAATACAACATGACAGTAAAATAGTAACAGTTCAGAGTAATAGGCAATTTGTCCATCTGTGTTTTTTGCCCTGCTTGGTGAATGAGGACGAGGATGAGGACGACGGCTAGACTGTTCTCAACGGAGCAGGAGGCAGCTGGTGGTGGCGCTGCTCGCTTTTTTGAGGAAGGCGGCTTGACTTATTTTCCAACGACGAAGCTGCACTAGAGAAGGAGTGACTCTATAGTAGTTTTTTGTCTTGTATGGGTGTGTGTGGGGAGTGTATGGTCTGAGTGTGTGTGTGTGGGGGGGTTTTGCAATATGTGCCTGGGAGAGAGGAGCCAAAGTCGATTGGGAGGATTTCTGGGGGCCCCAATTCATGTAGTGACGGGTAGAGGGAGATATGATGTTGTGCGGAGGACTTGCCAGGTGAGGGGAACGCGGCCCAGACAGTTAACAGCTGTGCCGTGTTCCGGTCCTCCACGCACCCACAGGTTTGTTGGTTGCCCTATCAGCCAGCTCTCGGATCTCTGGATGCTGCTCTTAAATGCCAGATCGGTTCACAATAAGATCTCTCTCATCCACGATTTAATTGTGGATGAGGCGGCCGATCTGGCATGTATAACCCATGGGTGGGGTTAGTCTCTCCCAGCTATGCCCACCTGGGTATTCAGTTCAGCATCAGGGTAGATCTGAGGGTCGGGGAGGGGGGGGTTGCTGTGGTCTATAGGAGTTCCATCTCTCTCTCCAAGCACCCTGTGCATTTGGCTACTGGTCTGGAGTGTTTGCACCTTTTGTTGCGTCAGGGAGACAGATTGGGGATTCTGCTGGTGTACCGCCCACCCGCTGCCCAACAGACTCCCTAACTGAGCTGACGGAGGTAGTCTCGGATGTATTGTTGAGATCCCCTAGACTTTTGATGCTGGGGGATGTCAACATCCATGCCAAGGCCGCCTTATCTGGGACGGCTCAGGACTTCATGGTCTCCATGACAACCATGGGGCTGTCCCAATACGCTATCGGCCCAACGCATGTGGCAGGGCATACTCTAGACCTGATTTTTGCAACAGGACAGGGTGAAGGTGATCTGAAGGTAGGGAGTCTTACATCAGCCCCTTTGTCATGGACAGATCACCGCTTGTTGAAGTTTAGACTTACAGCGGCTTCTCCCCTCTGCAGGGGTGGGGGACCTGTTAAGATGGTCCACCCCCGGAGACTAATGAATCCGGATGGTTTTCAAAAGGCTCTGGGGAGTTTTCCGTCTGATAAGGCTGGCGCTCCTGTCGAAACCCTGGTCGAATTGTGGAATACTGAAATGACCCGGGCAGCTGACATGATCGCTCCTGAGCGTCCTCTCCTGGGTAGAGCTCATACAGCTGCATGGTACACTCCAGAGCTGAGACCGATGAAACAGTATAGGAGACGGCTTGAGTGCAGATGGAGACGAACTCCAGATGGATGCAATTTCGCATTGGTAAGTGCCTATACCAAGCTGTATTTAGGGGCAGTGAGGGCAGCGAAAAAACAATATTTTGTTGCCACCATACAATCTTCTATCTGCCGGCCGGTGGAGCTTTTTAAAATTGTCCGAGCGCTGTTACATTCTGGCCCTAAGGACATGATAGATCCATCCGAAGCCCGTTGTAATGAATTTGCTAGGCACTTCCAAGATAAAATCTCTTGCATCCGTCAGGACTTGGACTCCAATGTTATAGCAGTGGAACTAAATGAGGTATCCGGAGCACAGTCTGGTCATGATTTGTTGGATGAGTTTCAATTGGTACAGCTTGAGGATGTTGACAAGGTGCTTGGACAGGTGCGTGCAACCACTTCTACATTGGACCCTTGCACCTCTTGGCTGATAAAAGCTAGCAGGGTTGGAACTGCCAGCTGGGCCAGGGAAGTGATTAATGCCTCATTGCGAGAGGGAGTGGTCTCTAGCTGCCTGAAGGCAGTGGTGGTGAGACCACTTCTGAAGAAATCTTCCCTGGACCCAGAAAATCTTAACAATTACAGGCCGGTAGCGAATGTTCCATTCTTGGGCAAGGTCCTGGAAAGAGTGGTTGCGGACCAGCTCCAGACACTCTTGGATGAGACTGATTATCTAGATCCATTTCAATCGGGTTTCAGGCCCGGTTTTGGCACGGAGACAGCCTTGGTCGCCCTGTATGATGACCTTTGTCGGGAGAAAGACAGGGGGAGTGTAACTCTGTTGATCCTCCTTGATCTCTCAGCAGCTTTTGATATCATCGACCATGGTATCCTCCTGGGGAGACTCGCTGATCTGGGAGTTGGAGGTACTGCTTGGCAGTGGTTTTGCTCCTACTTGGCGGGTCGCCTCCAGAAGGTAGTGCTTGGGGAGTTTTGCTCGGCACCCTGGGCCCTCCAATACGGAGTCCCACAGGGGTCAGTACTATCCCCCATGATTTTTAACATCTACATGAAGCCGCTGGGTGCCGTCATCAGGAGTTTTGGAGTGCGTTGCCACCAATATGCTGATGACACGCAGCTCTACTTCTCCTGTTCATCTTTTTCAGGTGAGGCTGTCAAGGTGCTGAACCGATGCCTGGCTGCGGTAATGGACTGGATGAGAGCAAATAAATTTAGGCTCAGACCAGACAAGACTGAGATGCTGTTAGTAGGTGGTTCCCCTGACCAGATGGTGGATGTTCAACCTGTCCTGGATGGGGTTGCACTCTTCCTGAAGGAGCAGATCCGTAGTTTGGGAGTTCTTTTAGAACCATCCCTGTCACTAGAGGCACAGGTAGCCTCGGTGGCAAGGAGTGCTTTCTATCAACTTCGGTTGGTGGCCCAACTACGCCCCTATCTGGACAGGGAAAACCTTGCTTCAGTTGTCCATGCACTGGTAACCTCTAAATTGGACTACTGCAATGCACTCTACGTGGGGCTGCCTTTGAAGACGGTTTGGAAGCTACAGCTCGTGCAAAATGCAGCGGCCAGACTCTTAACAGGGACTCAGAGGTCCGAACATATAACACCGATTCTGGCCCGCTTGCACTGGCTGCCTATATGCTTCCGGGCTCGATTCAAGGTGCTGGTTTTAACTTATAAAGCCTTACACGGCTTGGGACCACAATACCTGGTAGAACGCCTCTCCCGATATGAACCTACCCATACGCTGCGTTCAACATCAAAGGCCCTCCTTCGGGGGCCTACTCAGAGAGAAGCCCGGAAGGTGACAACGAGAAAATGGGCTTTCTCAGTGGCGGCTCCCGAATTATGGAATTCTCTCCCTGATGAGGTATGCCTGGTGCCAGCATTGTTATCTTTTTGGCGCCAGGTAAAAACCTTCCTCTTCTCCCAGGCATTTTAATATGTTAATATTTTAATATTTAATATTTTAATATTTAACATCTTAACATCTTAATATTTAACCAATTTAATACTTTTTTAATATTTAATATTTTAGTGTTGAGTTTTGTAGCTGCTTATGTGTTTAATTATGTTTAGGTTTCTGGTATAATTACTTCATTTTTAAGTTGTTTAATATATATTTTAATTGTATATTGGATGTTTATGTTGTGAACCGCCCAGAGAGCTTTGGCTATGGGGCGGTATATAAATCGAATTAATAATAATAAAAATAATAAAATATAGCATATCATTTTAGAGGTGTGGTGGGAGCATGTGAGTTTCTGTGCTTTATCACCATGCCCTAGTATGGGGTTTACCAGTGTGGCACCCATCATCTCAAAATGTGCCTGCAGAGGCTTTTCCTTGTGCCACATTCCGTCCACCTGCTGAAATTAGGCTTGAAAAAAGCATTCAGTCAGTAGAATTGGTTGTGGTGTGTTCTTGGTTGCTGTGTGTGTGGGTGTGTGTGGTGTCTATGAAAGTTTTTATGATTTTCAAATGTGCCCACAGGCCCCAAGAGGTTGCCAAGCCCTGCCTTATAATCAACTCCCCCTGCAGGAGCGAGACAAAATATTTCCCCAGCCCCTCTTTCTGATATCTGTGGATGGGCAGCTGGTAGTTTGGAGGTCCTGGTTGTCCCCCAGATTTTTGTCTGTACCCCCCAAACATGGCACTTTTGGCACCTCCACAGAATCCATTTTCTCTTGCTACATCAACAAAGTAAGGCTGAGTAGCTAATATTTATTTTCCCGCCCTTCCTCCCAGCAGGAGCCCAGGGTGGCAATATCTAACCCTCATTTCAAGCTGTAGGTGCTTAAAGAACAAGCCCTAGTATCCCAGTGGACTACAGTGGCCTTCCCTGACAAGTTCACATAGCAGTGATTCCGTCCTCCTGTGTCTTTGTGTCAAAGTACATGGTCCCTCTCCACTTTTCATTTATCTGTCTCTGCTTGAAGATCTGGTTCTATAATATCTGATATAATCAGGGAGATTGATGAAGTTTTAATTGGACAATAAAGCTTTTTAATGCCTTTGGTAAGTGCTCCATAGTGGCCTGATGACTAGAGCTGCCAGTTGACCAAAACAAACAAACATAAACCTGTCTGCTGTTTTGTTTTGTTTTTAGATCAGGAGGGCTCGATTGTTAACAGATGGTATGTGGTGCTATGAATTATATTACATGTAATTTTTTTTAAAAAAAACCTGGAATTCCAAGAGCATTTAATTCATAAAGCTTCATAGCGAGAGGTCAGATTGGGTGACTGTAATGGTCATCCTTTGACCATTAAGTTTTTGAACTGTAATCTGAAAATGATTAGGTAATACAACCCACAAATACAATTGAAAGTGTAGTGATTTTGTTTTTGTTTGCTTCCTAATCTGAGGATCAAAACAAGCTAAATTTTTTAGCACCGGATAAGAATATATCTCATTATTGGGAGATGTGACAGCAAATTCATCAGCACAGTGTTTTCTTCTCTTACAGACCCATCTTAAGCTGTAGCAGTAGTGAGAATGATCTGTGCTGTTGTAACTGAAACATACTCCTGTCTTTTGATGAAATGGGACAGAACTAGCCGGCTCTGCCATTTATGTTGGGAACGTCTGCTTCATTGCTTTTATTTCTACAGTCCACTTGAACATAAGAGCCTGCTGGGTCAGGGCAATGGCCTTGTAGTCCAGCATCCTGTTCTCACAGTGGCCAACCAGATGCCTATGGGAAGCCCACAAGCAGGAGTTGAGTGCAACAGCACTCTCTCCTCCTTCGATTTCCAGCAGCTGGTATTCAGAAGTACGCTGCCTCTGACCATGGGTTCAAAAGCCATTTTTGAAGCCATTTTAAGCTAGTCTCCATATTTTGTATGGCAAGTAAGTTCTGTAGTGTGATATTCAAGATGGAAGAGGACCTTGTCATCCTTTCCAGGTTTTACAACAGCCCCTTCCATGTACTATTTGTTCTTAGGTGTGGATGTGTAGCATCAGTGCAGTACTGCTGGAAGGTACAGTTGTGATAGGATTGGTTTCCAGTTTTGTTTGGGTGGGGGAATTGTATACAAATGTTGCTATCTCAGCACAGTAGGTTATGTTGTCGTTATGTGCCTTCAGGTTGCTTACGACTTATGGTGACCCTATGAATCAGTGACTTCCAATAGCATCTGTCATGA
The DNA here is from genome assembly GCF_030035675.1 of Rhineura floridana. Lineage (NCBI taxonomy): Eukaryota > Metazoa > Chordata > Lepidosauria > Squamata > Rhineuridae > Rhineura > Rhineura floridana. Next base: position 72,986,347 of record NC_084486.1, read on the forward strand.
ACCACCCTGTTCAGATCTTGTAAGTTCAGGTCTGTGACTTCCTTTATGGAATCAATCCATCTCTTGTTTGGCCTTCCTCTTTTTCTACTCCCTTCTGTTTTTCCCAGCATTATTGTCTTTTCTAGTCAATCATGTCTTCTTATTATGTGTCCAAAGTATGACAACCTCAGTTTCATCATTTTAGCTTCTAATGATAGTTCTGGTTTAATTTGTTCTGACACCCAATTATTTGTCTTTTTCGCAGTCCATGGTATGCACAAAGCTCTCCTCCAACACCACATTTCAAATGAGTTGATTTTTCTCTTATCTGCTTTTTTCACTGTCCAGCTTTCACATCCATACATAGAGATTGGGAATACCATGGTCTGGATGATGCTGACTTTAGTGTTCAGAGACACATCTTTGCATCTGAGGACCGTTTCTAGTTCTCTCGTAGCTGCCCTCGCCAGTCCTAGCCTTCTTCTGATTTCGTGGCAATTGCCTTTTTGACGTTCAGCTGTAGTCCTGCTTTTGTGCTTTCCTCTTTAACTTTCATCAGCATTTGTTTCAAATTGTTACTGGTTTCTCCTAGTAGCATGGTATCATCTGCATATCTTAAATTATTGATATTTCTTCCTCCAATTTCCACACTTCCTTCATCTTTGTCCAATCCTGCTTTCCGTATGATATGTTCTGCGTATAGATTAAATAAATAGGGTGATAAAATACACCCCTGTCTTACACCCTTTCCAACGGGGAACAAATCGGTTTTTCCATATTCTGTCCTTACAGTAGCCTCTTGTCCAGAGTATAGGTTGCGCATCAGGACAATCAGATGCTGTGGCACCCCCATTTCTTTTAAAGCACTCCATAGTTTTTCATCATCTAAACAGTCAAAGGCTTTGCTGTGATCTATAAAGCACAGGGTGATTTTCTTCTGAAATTCTTTCGTCCGTTCCATTATCCAACGTATGTTTGCAGTATGACCTCTGGCGCCTCTTCCCTTTCTAAATCCAGCTTGGACATCTGGCATTTCTCACTCCATATATGGTAAGAGCTTTCGTTGTAGAATCTTTGCATGGGATATTAAGGCAATAGTTCGATAATTACTGCATTCCCTGGGATCCCCTTTCTTTGGAATTGGGATGTATATTGAACGCTTCTGTGGGCCATTGTTTAATCTTCCATATTTGTTGACAATTTTTGTCAAAATATGGATAGATTCAGTCTCAGTAGCTTGTAGCAACTCTATTGGTATGTGGAAATAAATATTGTGTGGTGAATATGGTTACCACCTCTCCCAGAAGGAAGGTTGGAGGGGTTTTTTTTGCAGTGTCTCCTATGCAAGTATACTTAAACATATGTACAATTTAAATGATGTGTGCTAGGAGCTATATGGTTATGCATTGGCTGGAATGGTAGAAGTTGGGTAGCAGACGTCTTGTAACTAGGGATGACGTGAAGATGAAAGAAGAATATGATCAAGAATGTGTGAAAGGCTATCAATTTCCAGATGTACATATATTTCCAGGTGAAGGTACTTCTGAGTACTGAAGAAAGAAGTAATATTGGCCATTCAGATTTTCAAAACTGTCATATTTAAATATTCTTTCAATGAGATGCCAATAACTAAAAAAAATGGAAATGGCCTGCCTTCAAGTCACTTCCAACTTATGGCGACCCTATGAATAGGGTTTTCATGGTAAATGGTATTCAGAGGTGGTTTACCATTGCCTTCCTCTGAGGCTGAGAGGCAGTGACTGGCCCAAGGTCACCCAGTGAGCTTCATGGCTGTGTGGGGATTCGAACCCTGCTCTCTCAGGTCGTAGTCCAGCATCTTAACCACTACACCACACTGGCTGAAGCAGACTTTTATTACATGAGATATTTCAGACAGTAGTTTATGAGCATCAGAAGACCAAAATAACTTTAAAAGTTGAAATATCCTCCATATATAAAAAGCTGAAAACTGTTGTCTAAACTACCATTGTTTTCTTGAGATCCGTTTATTTCTAAGGATGCAATTCTGTGCACCCTTACTGGACTGAAGTTCCATTGAACTCAGTGGAACTGAGTGTATAGGATCAGGCCTTTCCTGATGCAGAAATCCCCCATAGCTTTAAGTTGGCCCAGCATTACTGGTATAATACTATATAGTCAGCTGACACATGCAGTTTGACCCCGAAAAGGATTCCACAAATTGTATACATACTCATCTTTATATCCATTCTGTTCTCTAGTGTATCCTTCCCAAATGTTTTAGCTAGCCTTTAACTTAGATAATCTGTTTCATTCTCTTTTCCTTTTCATTTCTTAATACGTGTTTTTGTTTCTGATGTACAGAAGATAAGCTAGCCCTTCCTGGTCCCTCTCTCACCCACCCATCCCACCTTACTATAAGTAGTATTATGTTAAATAAGAGTGTTCAAAGTGTGTAACCCTCTCCTTACCCACACACCTTTTTTTGCTTATTGACATGCTTCTCACTGTGAGGAATGTTTTGCATGTGGTGAAGTCTTATTTGTCTTGCATATATTAAGTGTTTATATTGGGGGCTTCAGAGGCATGAGCCATGGGACATTTACAAAGCTGCTGTGGAAGGGAGTGAAAAAAGAAAAGCTAATGCATTACCTTGGAGAGAGGTGAGAAGGCAAAGGGATAACTTAATAGAGACTATATGCATATTAATTTGCTTACCAATGCCTGGATGTTTGTGTTATCAACTGTTTGTGAATAATCACTACAGTGATTTTATATAGATTTTAAAACTGAATGTAATTGTCACAACTTGTATTTCTTGCATTTCATTTCCATCTGACCTCACCGTTTATGGTTTCTCTCACCACCAAACTCTGTGATTATACCTGCCAACGTAACACTTCATACATCTGATGCAGTCTAGTCTATGAAAACATATGCCATAATATTTATTTTTCATTCTTTTAAGGTGTGACAAGAATCTTTGTAGCTCTTGTTGCAATAGATGAGCATGGCTACCCCTTTGGAATTCTAACAGACTGAAAAGCTTTGTGTTCAAGAAAAACAAATAATACTTTTGTCGTGTCAAAAGTAAATCTGCCCAATTCAAAGTCTGTTGGGTTTGATTAGTGACAAATGAAAGTGGTTTGGCAAGTGTCCACCTGGATGTGGACTGATACAAACAATATGTCTGGAATAATCAGGAGTGGTCACTTGCACATTATCACATTATTGCCTTATTTGCACACGCTGCTGGTGATAATGGATGTGTACCCCAGATGCTGTGATAATATGGTGTCAACAAGAGCTATGTTGATGGCTGAAGCTATATAAATATGAGTGTAGTCCCTTGGGAGCATCTCACCATTTCCCACTGAAAGCAGTTGAATCTTTTGTAGAATCTCTGTCTGATGTCCTTTAGATCAGCAATGGCAACTTGCATATATTTTAGTGAGGTTCTGGTGGATGGTTGTCCAGTAAGTTTTATACATGTATCAAACCCAACCACAAAACTTTTAACAGCTTTGCAACTGGCCTAGTTGCCAATGTAGTGTAGTACAATGTAGTACTAGGCCATATTGCAAGTGGGAATACAATAGCTGTAGATGAGGGTTCCTTGACATAAGGGAAGAAACATTTGTGGATTTGTTCAGCAAGCCAGTTAAACATTGCCAGGGATTGAACTGTTAATACTGATGGAGATTCACACGTGACTCCCTGAGTGTTAATAATCAAGTCTCTTGGCAGACACAGCTGCTGCTCTGCTTCCACTTCAGTGTAATTAATCATCAAGCCTGAATCAAAGGAAAAAGCAGCTGCTTTTGCCCTCATTAGCTGGAGAAAAAATGGAGACCTGTGTCAAAAAGACTCTTATCCTGCAAGATGGCAAAAAGGTTTGCCTTTATTCATTTCCTCGTGGCACCAGGGGAAAATGTTTCTTGACCTTAAAAAAAGGACAAAGCTACACCAAGTTCTGTAAATGATGCCAAAATGTCTTCATTTGTAACTACTGAGTAGGACTAGAAGGAGAAAGTGTACTCTGGCCTAGAATGATCACAGTATTCATTTTAAAATAGAATCATAATGTATTTGCTCTTTGCAAGCCCTTGTCTGGCATTTTGCAGATCTGGGAGAAGGGAACATTGATAATGTAATGTTGCATTAGCTGCCTCTCTTCCTTGACACAGTGGTCAAGTTTTAGTCATGGTGACCATGAAGATGAGCAGTATCCAACAGCTGCAAGTTAGGGGTATTCTGTTGGATTACTGGCCCCCAGACAAGCCACCTTTGACTTCAGGTCAGGGCAGTCCTGTGTGTATACTAAATGAAGATTACTCCCATTGAGAATAGTTTGGAACAATGACATCTATGGAGATACCAACTATTTAAAACAATTACTGTGATTCAAATGTATTTGGCTGGAAAATGTAAAAGATGCAAATTGCCTTTAAATACTTTAAATCTTTTCCAATTAGCCATGTTAGAGAGTGATAATTTATTCTGTGTCTAAACAAAGAATACATAGTGGGGTCTGAATATTATTATTGTTATTATTACTACTGCTGCTGCTACTACTGTTTAAAAATTAGTATCCTGCCCTTCCTCCCAGAAGGAGCTCGGGGTGGCAAACAGGTAATAAAACACTAAAAACATTTTTTAAAAGCATCTTAAAACATCTTTAAAAAGAAAACATCTTAATATTATTATTAAATTTAGATAAATATGATATCACTTGGAGCTTGAAATGGAAATGAACTGCCTTAAAGTCAGTCCTGACTTATGGCGACCCTATGAATAGCGTTTTCATGGTAAGCGGTATTCAGAGGTGGTTTACCATTGCCTTCCTCTGAGGCTGAGAGGCAGTAACTGGCCCAAGGTCACCCAGTGAGCTTCATGGCTGTGTGGGGATTTGAATCCTGGTCTCCCAGGTCGGAGACTCAAATACTTGATGGTATTGTATGCTGTCATTTAACCTAAGTTTTGCTTTGAAATCTATTTTTGCCCCGGTGCATTCAACCACTTTAATCTGGGCATAAAGTCCCACTGTGTGTCAGTGGTCATCACTGATCTTGAGGACATTGGAGAGACAGACAGCTACTGCCAGGTATTGTTCCTTGACCCAATTCCAGCTGGAGTGCTCCCCTCTAGCTAGTGACCTTATGAACAGACTCATGTCCTATGTTTCAAGGCACAGAGCTTTCAAATGGCCAACTTCCCTCTCCTACCCTCTTAGTTACTAGGATGTGTTGGACTACAGACTTGTTCAGGCATTTTATTATAACTGTTTTGAAACATCCTTGTGAGTGGTGTGTGTGCTCACACCTGTGCTGCCCTGGCTTCCTGTCCCTGTCCATCCCTAGCCTTCATGTGTTGAGTGGGAAGGTCTGAAGGTGATGCATTGCTTGGTACTCAAAGAGCTTAGGGCACAGGTTCATGATACAAGCGTGAATGTGTTGAGCTAATTTATATATATGTATGTATGTATGTATATGTATATATATGTGTATATGTGTATATGTGTATATATGTATATATGTATATGTGTATATGTATATATATGTGTATATGTATATATATATGCACGCGCCTCTGGGAAATTAAGATTGTGGTGTCATGATTCCCTCTGAGTACTTGGATTCAGACCAGGGTCGGCAGGCACTGGAGGAATAGGGTGACAAATGGAAGGGAGAGGGAGGTGAGACAATGGAGCAGCCCGCTGCCCCTGGATGCGCTGTGGAAGCAAGATTCCTAGAAGCTTTCTCTCTTCCATACTTGTAGGACAGGGGGCTGTTTGAGACTGCTGAGGCTGCTTCCCCGCTGGGGGAGAAGGAGATCTCCTGGATCTGATGCGACTGAGCTGGAGGATTGCCAGGTCGAGGCAGGCCTGACATTGTCTTACAGGTAGAGGTGGCGCATCCAGAGAAAAGAGGAGTCACATCCCTCTAGACGTAGTGTCCACCTGCAGACTAGGAGCTTGTGCAGGAGCAGAGATTCCTGCAAGTACCTCGGCACTTCTGCCTCTGCTTAAAAGTTTGGTACCCAGCTGGGGAAACTTGTTGGAACAACTCTGCAGTTCCTGTGCAGCCTTAGAGTTCTTGTTACTGATCTTGCACTTGTGAACCCTGGCCCCTGGGCTTGGACAAGACTTATTCCTGCTAACCCTTTGCCTTGAAAGAGCTCCTGGACTGTATTTGGCTCTTCCATACCTCTGTACCGTTAATCTGTTTTATTAAAGTATCCCTTCCTTACTGATAACTAATCGCACCTGCGGTTGTGTGTTGGGCAGGAGCCAGGACATATAAGTCAAGTAAAAAAAGAAGTGTTAAAAAGGAAGGAGGCGAAGGAACCCTGGGGCTTGTGCTCCCTGGGCCATCCCCTAACACCACCACTGGCCCGAAGGGGGTTTCTAAGGGCATTTGATTGGATCATTGGGGAAGAGCCATAGCTCAGTGGTAGAGCGTCTGTTTTGCTCACAGAAAGCCCCAGGTTCAATCCTTGGCATCTTCAGGTAGGGCTGGGAGAGACTCCTCTCTGAAATCTGGAATGCTGCTGCCAGTCAGTGTAGACAGTACTGAGCTAGATAGAACAGTGGATTCTGTATAAGACAGCTGCCTTTGTTCTTACCAGTGATGCACTTAGAAGCCTCCCTGTCATTGGGAACCTTGTGTGTTAGGGCTCTTCATTAATGAGGTTGGTTCTTAAGTGTGTTCAGCTGAATGGGCTTGGACCCTGCCCTTTCCTGCTCAATTCAGGAAGGTCTGGGCCAGCATGTATGGGCAAGGCTGGTGTCTCTCTCCCCCCCTCCCGCTTGAGTTAAAGAACTCAAAACAAGTTGTTTAAACATTGTCCAAATAGTGCCTGAATAGGGCTTATGTGTATACCATATCTCTGCTTTCTGTACATTAATGGAAGTACCAAAGCAAATTTTATACCTCTTGTCAGTGAATGAATGAGGCCTGAGCATCTTCGTATGTATGTAAACATTAACATGTATGCTAGGGGTAGGAGTAGACAAGGTCAAAGAAAGTGTTGATTGAAACCTGTGTACTTTGTGGTTCAGATCCTTGTAATCATAATAGCACCACATTCTAATTCTAGTAAGTCTTTTCTGAACTGGAGCTGGCTATGACTTGTTTTACCTGTGCAGCAAAATGAGGGGGCAGAATCCTGAGGTGAAACAGTGGATTGTACAACTTCAGGGTATAGGGATATGTGTGTAATACCATTTTGAATGTTAAAAAAAAAACCTAACTGCAAGAAAAATAGCAGCACATCAAGGAGATTAGCATCAGTAGTGATTCCACAGTTGTCTTTCATGGAAATGAGGATGTAACCAATGTTTTCCCAGTATGTGGATCAGGAGTTCTTGAGAAGCTGGTAGTTCTCTTTGGAGGGCACAATAACTTACAACTAGAACTGCATGATTCAGGTCACCCTGCTTGTTTCTGCACTTGAGGTTATAGCAGACATCACTGGAATAAAAAGGTTCTGTGGGAGCCATCAGAGTTGACAGACATGGGGCTGTGCTTGCAGACAGCAACCTTCAGAGATTGTAACGCTCCCAGAGCTGACACTGACGTAACCCAAGAGTTTGTTCAATCTCACTTGTTTAGGGACTGTAGCCTCTGTACACCTATTCTGTTTTGTTATAAATGCGAAGGAAAGTATCCTACAACTGGGGAAATTTGATGTGCTTCCATTCCAAGCAACTGAGTCTGGGGCCCACCACTTAACATGCAAGAAAGTTTTTTAAAAGGGTTGATGTATAAAAAAGATGAGCTTTCATTAACGTCACTGAAGTAAACTCTTGGATTAAAAATGTGGCAGTAGGTTTGCCTTCTGGCTCCAGAAGGTGGCAATGTGGCCCACACTGAAAGCCTGAGCAAGGGAACACCATCCCTTATTGTTTCCCTTTTAACATGGGCCAACTGAACACCATGACTGTCATACATAGAAAATCTGTTTTTAAACTCCCATTTGTCTTTTCTAATTCTGTTAAATCTGAAATAATGCAGCAGATTTTAAACACTTCTACTAGAAAGTGGCTGCCCTTTATCAAATTAATGTAGAAGAGATGTACAATTCAAGAGTTACAGTTTTACCATAAGATCTTCTGAAATTAAAGGTATTTTGTAATTGACTTGAAGGCAACAACAACAACAGGAGAAAGCTCTTTCAAACTGCTGGCTGCTGACAAAGCTACAAATAAAATTAATTTTCACACCATAGTTGAAAGTGGTAGGATCTTAATGGTTAAACTGAAAACATAAGACAAGATAGAAAGTTAGATTATATTGGCCTGGTTTGAACGTCACACTCTGCCAAAACTTGTGACTGTGTGGGCTGAAACAGTGAGGTGATTTCAGCTGCTTTGCTCTTTCCCAGTCATTTTATTGCTCTGCCATACTGAACTAAGCAAGAACAAACCTTGGTTACAGTTTACGGTTAATCTGGAGAGAACTGAACCATGAGTCTTGATTCAGATATTGGTTACGCCAAGCAATGGCTTAGCTCAGTATGTCGCAGCAGCAAAATGCCCAGGAAGGAGTGAAGTGGTTGCAATCTGCTCCCCAGGCCATAAATTGCCGACACCTGTGAAATTGGACTGGTGGTTAAATATGAAATTATTTATACAGAGAAAACTGTATAAATGCATGCATTTTAACATGGTTCATTTTAAATTAACTGCTTCATGTTGCCTGTAGAATATATATTCTTGCATAGCTGATGTCTGATGCTCCAAGTTAAGGAAAATGTGAAGAGGAGCTCCTTTGCTGCTAGTGCTTACCGAAATGCAAAAGGACAGTGAGAGGTAGCCCTGAGAATGTCAGAGGTGGAATCTATTGTGGGAGCATACAAGGCAATATAGAATATGCTGCAACCTTGTACCTGTTTTCTTCATAAAATATTACCAAATAGGGCTAAGAACTGTGATGTAAAATAGGGAGTAAAGGAGTATTTTGAAACTATGCTGAATAACATTGGTATTAGTGGGATAAATGACGGCTTGAACAATCATGTACAGAACTCCACAGTACAAGAAGTCAGCATCCGGGTAGCAGAATTTATATTGTTGTTAGTGTGCTCTGGGGTCCTTTCTACAATACCCTTCATTCCAAAATGCTGACAGAATGTTCTCCTGCCTGGTTAACTATTGATTGCTATTGTTAATGTTTGGTGGCATGATTTATGCGGTCAGCCAGAGTCCCTTATTCTTCCTGTAGCAAACAATAAACAACTGTAGCATTAAGTGCTGACCTCCAAAAATGCAAATAGACATATTCCTACCTAGTACTGGAGTTTTTATATGAAAAAGAGGATAATAAGCCTTCCTCATCTTTAGGGCTTAATTAAAAAAACATTTTTTACAGTGTCCTAGGGCTTAGGTTGACATAAAATATGCTTAGAGCATTAGCAAAATTGGGGAATAAATCAACCAGAATTGCCATAAACAGTAAGAGCTCATAAAACAGCAAAAGATGAAGAGGAACACAGTTTGTGCTATGATCATTCCTCTTCCTTTAATCAGCTGCTGTTTGTAGTAATTGGAGTCTCAGTAAGATCAAAGCTGCCTATATGTATAAAATAAAGCCAAGTTCTGTGAACTGATAGATTCCTGAGTGTCGTGAGCCTTGCTGGAGGGAGGTGGACTGACGAGAATGAAGTGGAGGAGGAGGAGGACTTAGAAGGGAATGGTCGCGCCGGTGAAGGGCCGAGCGGGCAGTTGGACTCAGAAGGCACCCCAGCTCTGGACTTTGACAGTTCAATCCCAGCAGCTCCAGATATCCCTCTGGAGAGTCAACCTGACCAGCTAGTTGTCTCCCAGCCTGAAGCTTCCCCTCTCCCTGCGCCTGCGTCGCCTGCAGGCAGCCCTCCTCCACTTTGGAGGGGAAGACGAGATGGTGACGGAGGCTTCGCCTTTGCCTTGCACCAGGAGGTGAATGCTGCAGGAGATTCAATAGATGCAGTTGAGGTGGTATCTTCACCTATGTGCACACTCCCAACAGTGACAGCACATGCAAGTAGGGTGTCCGCCCAGCCTTACTTAAGCTGGGGGGGAGTAGTTGCTGAGCCAGAGTCTTAGTGCAGTGAAGTTATGCCTAGTTAGACCTAGGGCTCATCCAAATGGAGCGGGATAATCCACGTTTTCCATATCCGGTTCGTCATCTGACAGTCCTCACTTTGCCTGTTTGTTCGCTCTTTCCCAATAAAAAAAAGCTTTTTTTGCGCCCACACACACAGAGAGGACCTGTACTTCTTCTCACTTTTTCCCAGCTCTGCCCATAACACTCCCCCCTGTCAGCCAATTGGTCCGCAAAAATATGACGTATGTTCCTCTCCCCCTTTGCAACAAAGCACAACAAGGCTCATGCGCTTGAACGTATGAGCGCGAAAGTTTGAATTTCCTGATGGTTTGGTAATAGTGGCTGTAATGGAGTTCCTTGTTGCTCATTACTCTGGAGCAGTGCCGGCCGGGGTGTGTGTCTCCAGACGCCCCTGACCATCCAGGGGGGTTGTGGGCAGTGCAAGAGATCAGCACTTGTAATCGCCGGGCGACTCCCCCCGTAACCCTTGGGCTCATTCACTGCAGGGTTCAGCCCTGGCCCATTATGCAGCTCAGCGGCAGGAATGCTGCCCCTGAGGAAAGCAAACAGGCCCCCGCACGGGTGGCTGCTCTTGGCTCGGGCAGGGAATGTGGGCAAACAGCCCCGCGTGCTGCTGTATCTATCTGCACTGAAGCGATCAGCACAGGCTTTGTGGTGTTCCCTCTGATAAAAGAAACATGCAAACCACTTATATGCCTATAATTCCTGTATTTTTGTTTGTTTGTATTTGCGATATTTCGCAAAACCGACTGTATGCTTTTCTACCTTTAATGTTTCTGGAGATACACATGATTGCAATTCCACTTATTTCTCCAGAACAGCAAGTAACGATGTGTCATGACTAGGAAGGTAGACCACCAGTCTCTATAGTTGCGGGTGGCTGAGATGCTCTAGCAAACCACTTATATGCCAATAATTCCTGTGGGTTTTTTGTTTGTTTTGTGATATTTTGCAAAAGCCACTGTATGCTTTTCAGCTCAGCTGGGCTGAGGAGAACCTGCAGGCTGTGGTTGAAATTGACAAGACTCGAAGAGAGTAGCCTTGCAGGCAGGAAAGCGAAATTGACTAAGGGTGTGTGAGTGTCTGTAATCCAAGAAGAAAGCCTCTATTTCTCTTCTCCCCCCCCCTTCCTTCGACTCTGGATGCCTGGAAGCAAAGACCAATGTGTTCAAGAAGGGCATTTGATGCGGAGGGTGAGGGGTGGGAGGTGGAGGTTAGGCAAAGATAAATATTTTCTCCCTTGAAAAAGTTTACAAACAACCACAATTGCAGATCTCACCCTGAGCGGCTGCCCAGTTTGCAGGCTGGCTAAAAATTACCCGCTGTTGCTGCTTCTGCGCAAATGCTCCTTTTTTGTATCTGCGCAGTAGAAGTTGCAGGGGGGGCCCCCAACACCACACCATTGCTCTGATAGGTTCCTTTTTCCCGGTCTTTCCCCGGACATTCACGCACATGCGCAACAGTGGAAATACGTGATTGGCTGAGAATGAGGGAAGGGATATGGGGAACCGCCCAAGAACCGCCCAAGAACCGCCCATCAAATGCCCACAGCTGTAAAGTCCGCGGTATTGCATCTGAGTGCCTGAAGGTACAACAGATGATTCCTGGTTTAAAAAAGCAAATCGCATGATTTGCGGTATTGCAGGAGCGGATTTAACCGCGTGAAAATGCGGAAAAGTGCACGGTGTCATGTGGACGACCGAAAAATAATGAAAACACAAAGCAATCATGTCACACATTTTACAGTCGTCTGGATGAGCCCCTAGAGAGATGCTGAGTTCTGAGTAAGCCATAGATAGATTCATGAAGCGCACTGAATTGAAACTTTCTCTTACTACAATAAAAAAAAAAACCCACAGCCATGTCTGAGTTCTTCGAGTTTGGGCAGGACACTGAGAGTTATGGCTGGGGGCCTCCTATCAGCACCTGGAGGTCCAATCCCAGACAATTACTGGAAAGGGTCTGGTGGTCTAGAAGCCTCAAGACCCAGCCAATCTCTTGTGTAACATAGAATGTCCTTATTTCCATCATTTTGAGAAGATATGGCATACGTTGACCACAATTCTGGAAGAGCTGTGATTGTTCTGCCTAGGGTGTATCTCTTTTAAGTCCCAAAATTGTAAATTGCTCCCGTTTACTTCAGAGCACCCTTTAGGGTTAAAGGTGGTTCTTGCTGTGGGTATGGGGGCCACAGGACTGAGCAGTAGTCCTCTTACGTTTTCTTGGATCCTCTCCTGAAAGAAGACCCAGCTAAGGGATTGGTGCGGGGAGAGGCAATTTTCTGTGGCAAAGGGCAGCAAGGTCAGGGTTCCTAATCAAGTTGATTATTGAGGCACTAAGGAAGTCCTGTAATGGGTCCCGTTATTGCTCCAGATCTCACTCTCACCACAGGTCATCTGCTCACCCACCAACTGTGGTCCACTGTTGACTGTTCTGCTCACTGGGCCAGTTCTTGAATTGAAGTGTGAAGCGATAAGGGCTTCATTTCAGAGGACTTCTGGATCAGTTTTGCTACCTTGCTTGTTGATCACTGATGGATGATGTGCTGTAATTCCAAGGGTTGTTTTTAGCCTATAGAGCAAAATCCTGCCATGAGGATTTTGGCTTTCCATGGAGACCTCCTCCCCAATGATTTGGTGGCAGAACTGCACAGTACCATTATCTGGTAGATTGTGTCCAACTATGGGGGTTCACCACCCAATGAGAGCAAAGTATACCCTTCCCCCACTTTTTATTCCTGCTTAGCCTTCACAATACTTGAGCATATTGAAGTAGAACCAGGCAGCTCGGGCCAAAAGTAGGCAGATGTCGGCAGAGGGGTTGCCAAACTCAAGAGCCCAAGCATAGACTTGTAAATGTTCTATCTGTCCCTCCCAGACATGGCACCATTGGGTATTGGAGCTAGGGGTGGCACCACTAGATGGAAGGGAGAGGGACAATTATTATTATTGTTATTTATTAGATTTGTTAGATGCCCATCTGGCAGAGATTAGTCTGCCACTCTGGGCGACGTACAACAAAAGCACAAATACAATCCATATAAAAACATAGACAGAAAACATTAAAAGATTAAAAAGTTAAAAACCCCTAGAATTGTTCTCTGAATTGGGGTGCTGGATGAGCTGTGGCTGCTCGATTGAGCAAGGGCTGGGAGTTCCAGAAGCACAGGGCTGGCAATATTTCAGTGGTTTATAATTGGTAGATTGAAAGGCTGATTCAAGCAAGCAACCAAGCAGGGTGAAGGAAGGCAGAGAGTGGACTTAAACAGTCATCCTAATTCTGCTTGGTAAAGGCAGGCAAGAAGGTTGGGTCAGCTGAAAGTCCAGCATAATTTGGAATGGACTATATTCTATGTATTCAGCAAGCAAGTAAAAAAACACATTAATTTTCTGCCACAGCCACACTCACTTTTTCATGTGGCGCCCTGGAGGGTTTGCCATGGGTCAATGTTGATCTGAAAAAAGGTTAGATAACCCTGTTAAAGAAGATGCTCCATAAGAATTGGCAGGGTCATTTTATATATTTTCCCCCAAAAGGATTTTAAAAAGCAAGCAGCAGTAGATTGGTAGTATTTGATACTGAAACTTTTTTTTGTTCGCACATACACTATTATTTGGTTAATCTTAGGATGAAACTGTTTCCTCCCCCAAATACACATACATGTTTACACATACAGTGCTGTGGAGGCTACTTAGCAATTTTTATGCACAGATTATGCCAAATCTGACTGCTACTAGAAAAATGCTATATAAAGCTCTCAGCAGCTGCTACAGGCTACAATGGAAACCCGGAAATAGTTTTGATAGCCGTATCTTGTATGCAGTATCCATGGAGACCTGAAAATTCTGTTTAGTACAAACCATGATCCTTCAAATACAGTTAAATGCTAGTAATATTACATGTATTTGGCAAATAGAGATGCAAATTCATAGGTGCTACTGAAACTCATACCGCATCCCTGACCCAGGGCTGACTTATGTCAAAGGACAATGGAACTTCCATGTTGAAATTTCAGCCATATTGAGTGAATGAGTTTGCATTCTGCAGTGAATAAATAACACATTCCTAATAGGACAGAGCAAAAATAACCTACCAAAATTCTCCATGCTATTTGTGGGTGGTGAAGCTTTTTTTTGGGGGGGGGGGGAATTTGTCAAATATTCTTGCTGGGGTATGTTAAGTTTTCTAACAGAATTATCTTCTGAGAAATTTTGGCTCACAGTGTTGAATGAAACTCCATTGTTAGCTCATATTGGTGGATGGAGGAAGCAATTAGCTTAAGAGGAGGATGACTGGAAGGAGTAGGGCACACATCACTTGCTTCCTTCAACAATATTAAAACATTGAAGAATATTGAAACTGGATCTATAGTTGCACACAAAAATTCAGGGGTGGTGAAACTGGGGAAGCTGTTTCGTTGAATATTCTGCAGGGGGAATTTGGGGAAAACTCTTATCTCTTTACTGTCCTCCCCTAAAAAAAACTTTAGCTTAGCCCTAGTTCCAGGCTGTTGCTGGAAATCCTTTCTCCCTGAAGAGGGGCAGATTTAAGTGTATGAACTAGATCATTACAATTCTTATACGCTGAGGAAAAGCAAGTCCTGATTTATATACTGAGAATACAATGCTCACATGCAAGAGGCATTTCTTCCTTTAGGAGGCACTGCCATTGACACAAGAGAAGGAAGAAGGATTCATTCGGTGGCTTCTTTGCCTGTGGGCTTCCTCTTGTTAGCATAGTTGGTGAATCTTTCTCTCCTCTTAATGAGACCTCAAAGGCCTGGGAATAGGAGAAACTCCGGAGCAACACAAAGAAGCAGAAAATGATAGAGAAAGTGAGACTGATTCAATTTCATGTAGTATTTCCTGAGTCTTGGTTCCCTTGCCTGCTCTTTTTCTCAACCTTTTCTCTGAAAATGAGTGCTTTAAGTTAGCTTGTCACCATGGAGGGCTGGAGGAGACATAATTCTCATAATACATAAAGTTCTTTGTTTTACTTTTAAAAAGGTTTTAGATGTTTTATTGTGTGTTTGCCCCCTTGGACTCTTTTGGGAGGAAGGATGGGTTATAAATTTAATTATATTTATTTACTTGTTTAATGTTGTTATTTAATATTATTATTATTATTTAATGTTGATGGTTTCTTTTGTTTTTATTTCTTTGTCTTGCTCCTCATAAACGAGCAAAACCAAAGAAATGCTAGGTTCCTTACACTTCAGCAACTTGTAGCTCAATTTGTAATCAAAAATTTAAAAATTAATTTCAATTTGTCGTTGTCTGAACAAACTGTACTTTTAATACACCAAACATTATACTTTACAGGCAAACCAAGTTATATAAAATACATTTTATGTTCCTAATGTAACAAGATAATTTTCCATTTGTAAAGGCTAATTGCTAAAAAAAAAAAAAGTATTGTATATTTTCTGGAAAAAAAACAACAACCCTGGGGGAAAAAGTATTTTTTCCATGTCTTCAACACTTTACACTTTACAAAATAACTTTGGGGAAACTTTACATCTCCATTCCTTCCTTGTATGATGTTGCTTGCCTTGGGCCAAATAGCATTTTACAGGGCATTCCATTTAACTTTTCCTCAGTGAGTTGGATCCAGAGTCAGTCACATTTAGAATGTGAGCTCATCCACACAGCGATTTAGTGTATGGCTGGTGCTACTTGCATTCCCTTGTAATTTGCATGGTTCACATGATGTTGCAGGCAAGGAGAAGCTACAACGCAGTTTCCCCCTTAAAATCCGTATTAATCCAATCCAATTATAATGCTAAAAGGAAAGGAAACACTGTCCCAGGTACACAGAGCCCCTCTGTGTACCTGCTTTGCTTCAATGTTTTTTTAGCGGGTGGGCTCTTATGCCCCATCACCCTCTCCCTCTCTCTCTGCCTGTTGAGCCCAAGTGTCCTCAGGAGGATCAAGGAGGGGGGCTGGATGAACTTCCGTTCCGTCCGTTAGGGCAGGGAGAAGAGTCAGAGGGTGTTGAGACTTTCCTGGACAAGGAGGGAGGAGGTGTGTTTGACACTGTGCCAGTTCCCACGGTCAGTTTTCCCGCCAAAGAAGACCGCGCTCAACCTCCAGACGCCCCATCCGTTGGGGGATGTCATGGCATGTGTGCCAACTCCACCCCCCTGAGCCCCCCTCATGGCACGTCAAGCATTTCCCCATCTCCTGAAGCCGAGCAGACACCTTTCAAGACTGTGTTGTCCAATGAGCCAGCAGAGGCACACCCCGTTTTGCATGCGCCAGACGCCGGGAGAAGCGCTTTGGTCAGAGGGAGGGCTGCAAAGGAGTCATAGATTACGAGCAAAGACCTTTCCTATTTAAGATTGAACCCCCGGATCTGGGTGCTGAGTGAAATGTCTTTACACGCCGCAGAGTATGCTTAAGTAGCTTAGTTAGGGATGGTAGTGAGTTAGCATAGCGTGCCTATGAAATGCATTGCCTTCAATGTTACTTTAATAAAACAGGAATTAATTCTAGTCTCGTCTCCGTCTCGTGAGTCTTACTCTGGGCAGGACACTGCCTCCCGCAAAAGCTGCTGCAACTGCTGCCTACTTTGCCTTTCGCTCACTCCCCCCAAATCTCTGGGAGAGGCATGCAATTGACAAGAAATAATGAAACTGACCAAAAAAACCTCCATTAGCAATATCAATACTCCAGAGGGAGTAAACATGTAAAATTGGGGGCGGGGCCACAAGGAAACAGCCATGTTAAACCTTTCCAGAGGAACACCTACTTGTGTGAATGGAAAACAGCAGATTGGAAGCTACCATTGAGCAAGAAGTGTGCACCTTGAAAAGCTATTGCGGTGGTAAAAGCAGCTTTTTTAGTACGAAGTTAGGCTCCCGTGTGGATAAGCCCTAAACCCAAAGAAATAAATTGGACTTGGGTTAGTCTCATTAAGTCTCATTTATTTTAGTGGGTCTACTGTAAGTATAACTAAATCTGGATCCAACTCAGTGCTGTTGTTTTTAATTGAACTCCAACTTGTTGCATACCTACCCTTTATCTGCTCCCTTATTAAAAGTAGGTAGAAGTTCCATAAAACTCAGTATAGTGAGCCATCACCCCCACCTCCATTTTACAACTACCTGTAATTCATTATTTGGTCCAGAGCAGACTTAGCAGTTCCTCTTTGTTGACCATTGGGAAAGTTACGTAGTATGATGTGTAGGTTAACTTTCAAAGTGCTGTGCTCTATTTTTATGTCCCAGGTTTTGGCAATTTGATGGTGGTGGTGGTGATGATTATGATTTTATTAGATTTCCTACCTGCCCTTCACCATGAGGTTCCAGGGCAAGTTACAACAATTAAAGAAACATAATATTAAAAACAGATTACTATTACAAGAAAATAAGGTGGGTCATACTATATATATATTGGGTGTCAAAGGCCAGGGTAAAGAGGTGCATCTTCAGCATATGATAAAATCTATGCAATGAAGGTACCTGACACACCTCTGTGAGGAGAGAATTCCATAGAATAGGGGCTGTCACAAAGAATGCTATCTCTGGGGCCTCCACCACCAACTTTAGAGGGCAGTGGAACTACCAAGAAGGCTCTGTTTGCCAATATTAATACCTGACAGGGTCTGCAGGAAAGGAGGCAGTCTTTCAGATATCAAAATGTTTGTAATAGCAGGAGTGATGTGGGCTACATGTGTACCAAATTTCAGTTAGCAAGGAAGTATCCTGACCATTCCAGCATATACTTCAGTCTTTTGAAAAAGAGTGATACTGTTATACCGTTTTCAGACATTTCTGGCCACCAGGGTTTCTTGAATGATGATGTACCAGATTCCTGGGTGATGTGGAAGTGCCCTAACAATTCTGAAATCCACTGGCATGCTTCATTTAGATTGGGGCACAATCCCCTTGTGACCTACCAGCTGAAAGTCAATGTTCTTCTATTCCACTTTCTACTCTTCTGATTCATAGAGGTGAGTACATTATCCTTGGAAATGGTTTCACTTGAGATAACTTGCAGCAAATTTTATGAGGATACCAGGAGAAAACACAATGATAGTGCAATTTCATTGCGTTCTAGGCAAACTCTTGCTAAGGACAGTCCTGTGCCATGATTAAGAAGCATAGGCTACACTCAGCACCTTTCCCTTGTCATCTTTCTGAACTTGTACATAGCTGAGCCTGAGTCCCATAAGCCACATAGGGATTATTACTAATACAAATAGGCTACCACAGTCCATATAGGTGATAGTATTGGTAGTGATAATTCTCTGTGGTCTTCAATAACCTGACAAATCTCAGGATATCTTTTCCTTTACATTTCATTGTTACTGATTGCCAAGAAAGTTGCTGTATGGGTGCAGATTTACAAATTATGTGGCTTTGTACAGTGCTTTCCAACTGCTGGGCAGACTATTATGGATGCAGTATGGGTGGTTCTTTCATCTTTTCTCTCAATGGCCCATACAGGTTTTGTTGCTGTGAGGCAGTAGATGATAGGAAGCAAACAAGCAACTATCTGTGTGGTATGACTTGATGGATTGGACCTGTTCATATTAAGCATATACTTTGGTTTGCAGGCTTCTTCCTCAGTTCTCCCTCCCTTTGGTACACAATAATTTGAATGATTTGGTCTAGCCAATTGGTCATTTAATTTAAAAAATCCCCCAACAGATTATGTTGTTGGGCTGTAGCTCAGTGGCAGAGCATCTGTGTTGCATGAAGGAGGTCCCAGGTTTAATCCCCAGCATCTCCAGGTAGGGTTGAGAGAGAAACCCTGGAGATCTGTTGCTCGTCAGTGTAGACAGTACTGAGCTAAATGGACCAATGGTCTCACTCAGTAAAAGGCAGCTTCCTATGTACAGGGAGCACTCGGGTCCTTTTTACAGGTCTGCACTTGTGATAAAGGAACATTACTCTCTATTCTTGATTGTTCAAATATAAGTAAACTACACTTACTGGAGAGAGAGAGAAACTGCAATGTTTCTTGCAGTCATTAATGTATTGCTGAGCTTGGAAAATCCCTGCGCAGTGCCCAGAATAGGCACTGACAGATCCCAAGACATCATGTCCATGTGTTCAGTGAAGCAGAAGATGTCACTGAAAGCCACTCTCCCTACTTAGTGCTAGTGTGAAACAGCATTATTGTAATAGGTTCTGACATCCCATAGAAAGCATTCTAAAACTTCTGTTGGATGGTTTAATATCATGATTTGATTTGATTTTGCTTTCAATGCATGAGCATGGTCATATTCATTCATAGGAAGTGGAGTTAAGGGGAGCCAAATGAGGCCTGTCTGTCTGTCTGTACCTAATTGGTTGTACAAGTGGCACCTATATGGTAGGTACTTAACAGCTTCAATCATGGCAGCTGCAACTGTCTATCTGAGATCATTTTGCGGCATTACCTCTGTAGGGTGGGAGCCTTTGTAGCATGCTTCCTTTCAATAGGTTTTTAGAAGATCCGGGTCATATGGAAGGACTCTAGAATGCGTCTCTTCCCCACCCCATGGTTGCCTAGCTCTAGGGAATGGTAACACAGTAATGGGAAGGAGCCATTTTGTTTCTCCCCCCATCCCTAATATTATTTCCGAAGTGACACAGGAAGGATACATACATTCATGCTAATATAGTATAATCAAGAGGTGCTTTCGAGAGTTCCTAATCTGTATCCTTCAACTCATGCTGTAAGTGTGATATAATAAATCCCATTTGCCTAGATTTTCAAATGGCTACAAATAGCATCATCTCTTGAAACTTATATTACCCTTCAGAAAAAAAAATTGTCATGGAAACCTCTGAAACTACTTTCACTTCAGTTTAAGGTTTTTATACAGTTAAGATTTTTCTGGGGCAGTTATCTTTCATGTAGTATCCATTGTATTCTTCCTCACATCACTTTTGAGGAACTGGTTATCACTGTCCCTTTTTTAAGCTAGGGAAACTTGATGTCGAGAGAGTGTTTAGGAAGCATACGATGGCCTTGGGCATGAATGAACAGAGGCAACCATCTCTCAAGGGATGACTTACCACAGTGAGCATGTAACACTGTGGTAAATTATGATGTATATTTACTTTGGAGACTCACCCTAGGTACCCCAACACCAAGTCTGTGTTGTTACGCTTTTACCATGCTGGCTCAGGTTTTTCTTGTTCCTTTTCAGCTGCACAGTACTTGGTACCAAGGTGGAGGGGGAACAGCTCTGGCACTGAGACATGTGTTTATACTAATTATACAACAAATAATTAAGACTGAAAGCATTAACGGATTAATCCCTGTGATTAACCAATTAATGGCTCGATCACAGATTAAAACAGAGATTTGACTAATTGGAGTCAGTCATTTTCTCCGACTGCCACAATAAGGACCAATTTGGTGTCTCTGGGGAGCTGCTTCATCTTCTCTCCCTACCCAGTAGGATTTGGCATGAATATAACTAGTTAAAATGGGCAAAGTGGCATTGGGTGCGTGGGTCTGCCATTAAATGGCATGGAAAATATTTTCTTGAAAGGACATTCTTTCTGGGTATAGCAGTGCATTGTCTTGGGATAAACGTGTCTTCTCCTAGCCCTTTCTCCTGAGAGTCCTGTCTAGGGGCTGAGCCAAAACGTCTTGTCCTCTGGATCTGTGCTGTTCTGCTAAGCTACTGTCCTATATAGCACAGGGGAGGGGAACCTTTTTCCACCAAATGGGGGCTGCATGCCAGTGGTGGGTGGGTAGGAATAGAGACAGAGTAGGTGGACCAACAGATACGGCTCTTAAGCTTTGTACTGATGACCACATCCCAGCCCCACAGAAGCCAGAGGTTTCTGCATACCTGTGCCTTTCCATCCAGGCAAGCATGGGGCATCATTGCAGTTCAAGGAAATGTTTTAGCCAGGCAGAGTTGTTGGCAGGCTGGCTACAAGCCTAGAAACCTGAGAGACACTCCACCCCAACATGGCCTATATGATTTTTAAAATGGTTTCAGTTTGGTTCATTTTGCAAAAAGATGCTGCTGGAGACCTGATGGAAAAAGCAGCTGAAAGAGTTAAGTCTGTCATTTCAACCGAGAGGATGATGCCAGTCATGTGTACAGGACATGGCCTTTGGAGGAGAGGAGGAGGAGAGAGGAGCCCATTGTTCAGATCTTATCAAGCTAGCTAAAAGGTGAATGCCACCACCTGTCTTCACAAAAGAAAAGCCCATCACCCTGACTGTACGACTCATAGTAGGTATGGAAATTAAGGAAGGATACCTGCCTGATCCAATCAATTCTTTATTTCCCTTTGAGGCTTTTGTCCAGAAAAATATAAAAACTGGACCCCTAGAGCCATTTTCTGTTCTGGGTTCAGGGTTTTGGAACTATGAAATCACCTGCTGAATCACTGTTCTGGTCTCTGGGTCTTGGTCACCCACCGTGCTGAATATCACTGTACCTGAAATCGCCTGCTGAATCACTTAACCAGCCAGAACCCTGAGATCTGACTTTCCCCTGCTCTTCCTTCACTGTCTCTGGACTCTTGCCTGCCGAAACAGAGGTCCCTGCTTGTTGAAGCTGCTTCAAAAGCTCTTTTCAGGGCTCTACTACTTTTCCTGCTTTGCTCTGGACCTTTGCTTGCCAAAGCAGAGATCCAAGAAGCCATTTCAGGACCTGCCTGCTGCATCTGCTGTTTCTCTGCGTGACCAAGGAGTCTCAGTGTGTTCCAGTTCTATTTCTAGATTGCCCATCCGGGCTGGGAAAGATATATCTCGCTCTCTATCCTGTCTTCTGGAGGTCCTTTCCCTCCAAATTGTAGCCTCCACATCTGCTCCCTCTGCTTATCTTTGACTGTATGTGTGTGTGACTGTGTTTCAGAAGCCATGTTCTGGTCCTCCCTGCCCAGCTGTGCATAACAGGCCTAGTCTGCAAAGTGAGCCCAGAGAGAAAGGGCAGGCTAGTGTACTTTCCTCAGTTGTGCTGAACTCAACTTCCCCCCTTCTCCTCTTGTGCCTTATGTGCTTGCTCCTTCGTGTGTGTGTGTGTGTGTGTGTGTATTTTGAGTGTGTTTGTGAGTTTAATTATGATTGGGTTTATTTGGCTAATTCCCTCACACATTGTTACTGAACTAGCTCCGTTGATGTCAATACATATGTACTGTTACTGAGCTATTCCCCATTGCAGGGTTAAATGTGTGTATTTTGAGTCTGTGTGTGTTCAATAAATATCCCCATGTTTAAGATCTGTGTGAGTGCAAGTAAATCTGGTGCTCCTGTTGAGGCCTTGGTCGCACTGTGGAATACGGAACTGACCCGGGCTATTGACACGATCGCTCCCGCGTGCCCCCTCCGGTGTAGAGCTCATACAGCTCCGTGGTATACTCCGGAGCTAAGAGCAATGAAACAAGAGAGGAGGAGGCTGGAGTGCAGATGGAGGAAAACTCCCAGTGGATACAACTATGCTTTGGTAAGTGCCACCAATAAGTTGTATACAAAAGCGGTAAGGACAGCAAAGAAGCTCTATTTTGCTGCCTCTATTAGATCATCTTTATGCCGCCCAGCGGAGCTTTTTAAAGTCGTGCGAGGGCTCTTACATTCTGGCCCCCACAATACTATGGAAACACCTGAGACCCGCTGCAACGAAATTGCTGGACACTTTCAAGATAAGATCGCATGTATCCGCAGGGACCTTGACTCTGATGTTGTGACAGATGAATCCATTGAAGTGTCCGGAGCACGGCCTTGTCCTTCTTTATTGGATGAGTTTCAGTTGGTGCAGCTCGAGGAAGTGGACAAGGTGCTTGGAATGGTTCGGGCAACCACGTCTGTTCTGGATCCTTGCCCATCTTGGCTAGTGAAAGCTAGCAGGGCTGGGACCACCGGTTGGGCCAAGGAAGTGGTTAACGCCTCCTTGAGGGAGGGAGTAGTGAGACCTCTTTTAAAGAAACCCTCCTTGGACCCAGATAATTTGAATAACTATAGACCGGTGGCGAATGTCCCTTTTTTGGGCAAGGTTTTGGAGCGGGTGGTTGCCAGCCAACTCCAGGCGCTCTTGGATGAAACCGATTATCTAGATCCGTTTCAATCCGGTTTCAGGCCCGGTTTTGGCACCGAAACAGCCTTGGTCGCCCTGTATGATGACCTTTGTCGGGAGAGGGACAGGGGGTGTGTGACTCTGTTGATTCTCCTTGATCTCTTAGCGGCGTTTGATACCATCGACCATGGTATCCTCCTGGGGAGACTCGCGGAGTTGGGTGTCGGGGGCACTGCTTGGCAGTGGTTCTGCTCCTACTTCGCGGATCGTCACCAGAAGGTAGTGCTTGGGGAACATCACTCGACACCATGGACTCTCCATTGTGGAGTCCCCCAGGGATCGGTCTTGTCCCCCATGCTTTTCAACATCTACATGCAGCCACTGGGTGCGGTCATCAGGAGTTTTGGAGTGCGTTGCCATCAGTACGCTGATGACACGCAGCTCTATTTCTCCTTTTCATCTTCCTCAGGTGAGTCTGTTGATGTGCTGAACCGTTGCCTGACCGCGATAATGGACTGGATGAGAGCTAATAAACTGAGACTCAATCCAGACAAGACCGAGACATTGTTGGTGAACGCCTTCCCTGCTCAGATGGTGGATGCTTACCCTGTTCTGGATGGGGTTACACTCCCCCTGAAAGAACAGGTACGTAGTTTGGGGGTTCTTCTCGACCCTTCCTTGTCTCTCGAGGCCCAAGTGGCCTCGGTGGCACGGAATGCGTTTTACCATCTTCGTCTGGTAGCCCAACTACACCCCTATCTGGACAGGGACGACCTCGCCTCCGTTGTCCACGCTCTGGTAACTTCAAGATTGGATTACTGTAATGTGCTCTACGTAGGGCTGTCCTTGAAGACAGTTCGGAAGCTTCAGCTGGTGCAGAACGCAGCTGCCAAATTATTGACAAGGACCAGTCGGTCTTCGCATATAACACCTGTCCTGGCGCGTCTGCACTGGCTTCCTATTTGCTTCCGGGCGAGATTCAAGGTGCTGGTTTTGACCTATAAAGCCTTACACGGCGTGGGACCTCAATACCTTGTGGAACGCCTCTCTCGCTATGAACCTACCCGCTCACTTCGTTCAGAATCTAAGGCCCTCCTCCGGGTACCAACCCATCGGGAAGCCCGGAGGGTGGTTACAAGATCTAGGGCCTTTTCTGTGGTGGCCCCTGAGTTGTGGAACAGCCTCCCCGAAGAGGTACGCCTGGCGCCTACACTTCCATCTTTTCGGTGCCAGGTAAAGACCTTTTTATGCTCCCAGGCATTTTAATCTTCTTAATCTTTTTTAATCTTTTAATCTGTATTTTTAATTTTTGTAGTATTTATTTTGTTTTTGCTGTGTTTTTTGTTGTTTGTTTGTATATGTTTTTGTATTTTTATTATGATATATTGTATTTTATCTTGTTTGTTCACCGCCCTGAGAGCTATTTTGCTAAGGGCGGTATATAAATTGAAATAATAAATAAATAAATAAATAAATCTGCCAAAACGCACTATTGCCAATGTCAGAAGATGCTAATTCACAAGACTTGTAGAATGTGTGAGTGTGAAACACATGTCTACAGAGGAGTCTGGCTAACAGAATGTGGAGGAAAGCTGGTAAGCAGTGTTGGCTGATGAAGGGTGTGACCTTGGGAGACTCCTGAAGGTCAAATCCAGCCCCTGGTCTGAGGTTTCCTGATAAAGGTCTTGTGTTAAAAGATGTATGATTGGGTTTATTCCAAGCATGAGGGAGAGGGAAAGGGACATGTTACAGGTTGGGTAGTCCCTTATTTGCGTACAGAAAGCCCCATCAGGATCTGCTCCTTTGCTTTTGTAATTGTGACTGTAGCCCTGTTCAGGCATTCCCTACATGTCATTCCAGTTGGATAAGGTGAGCTCCCTGGCCTGCCTGCTCTGTCATGTTGCCGGCTTCATTGCCCTCCATTTGTTCATCGCTGAACTTGTGCACTAGGGAGTTTTGCGTGGGCTTCCTGTGCAACTTAGAACCCTGGGAGAATGAAATGCCCTTGCTCTCTCCTGCCCCCTCATGTGATGGAAATCTGATGAATTTTCTTTTTCTGTCTACAGTTCTTGTTGCCATACCTTGTTGCTTTGCCTCTTGGAGCTTGCATCCATCTCCCTGTGGCATAGGTCAGATTGCTGCACCTGTATCTCATGGTGCTGCTCATTTCCTCTAGGCTTCCAGGCACCTCATGGGATTGCCTGCTGTGAGCTTGCTAGTTTCCATTCTTCCTCATCCAAATGGCATCCTTCCCTCTCCAAAGCGTTGTTTCCTGTGCTGTGTTGTGGGCACTATCTTTGCTGAATGACTGGACAACAATGGGACTCAAGCCCTTTTCTTGGAGGGGCTTTTCTTGTGGTCTATGAAGGCTTTTTGAACACCTGCCTCAGGGGAGCCCTTAGAGCTTATGGCACATTTAACTGCTGAGCCCATGACATTAGCCGTTCTGGAGGAGATGCTATGGATGTTTCTTGATAAACTGCCAGTGTAAGCAGCAGGTTATATGTTCAATTAGCACTGGAAGGATTGTGAAAAGAACCAGTAGTAAGATCTATAATGAGCCAGAGAAGAAAATTTAATATTGTAGGTAACTTAGTGGGGTGTTAGGTTCTGGGTGTTCAGATGAAGACATTTTTCAGGTGTCGGTTGTGCTGAATTTGTGCATTTAACACTCAACCCATATTGGGCTGAAGAGTGGGGTACAAATGCTCTAAATGAAGAAATAAATATTTAGATTGTCATGATCTCTGTTGTCCAAGTGAGTACTAGCAGGAGGAGCAGTATAGGTGCCATTGTCCAAAATAATGGCCCCTGTATTAATTCCTCATATCTTTCCTTTTAAGCGCAAAAACCTTCTGGACAATCTGTAGGGGAATGAAAACACTGGAAGATTTGGGGACAATTCCAGGACTCCGGGATGTTAGATTAAATTAGTCTGCTATTGCTTATGGGGCTTTGTGCCTGTGGTGACTAAACTCATCTAACATGTCGAGAAATATACCTTATGGGTGAGGAAACAACATTCCACTGCTCAGTTTTTTAAAAGCTTCCTTTCCAATATTAAGCTGCACCTCATTACAGTATCCAAATAGTCTCTTCATGCTGCTCGCAAAATGATGAATTTAAAAGTTTCTCCCTTGTTCCCGAAATCATTAATACAAATTAGCTAATGCATTCAACTCCCCTGAAGGTGTGGAGAAAATTCTTCCACTCAACTCTGCCTTCACCTACTAAATATATTCTTTGCCCTGCTTACCCAGTGGGGGAGGGTGTCAACCATTTTGGGGCATAAGCAGAGAAACAATTTGGGTATGTGTTGTCAGGAAAATAAATGTGTGTTCCCCATCTTTTCTGTTTCCCTTTAGTTTTTCCCTTTTAAAACAAACCGTTATGGTGCAGATTGAAAATAAGTCTGTATAAGGTAGAGGGCAGGAAAACACTTAATGTACCAAGATCAAAATATCCAAACAATGTCCTGGTTTGTACATCACTTTAAACTATAGTTTTAAGTTAAACTTTGGTTTAATGTGAATGAAATGCTTCTCAAAAGATTGTACAGTAGGGCCCCACTCATACAGCAGCTTACGTTCTGGACCCCTGCCGAAAAGCGAAAATCACTGAAAAGCGGAACTCATTGAATAGAATGCTGCACAACACCCGAAAACCGCTGTAAAAGTGGAACAAGCGCCATATGAGTGGGGCTTTAGTCTAATTGCATCTAATTGAGACCGCTGCATTAGCGAAGCGCTGTAAAGCGAAGTGCCGTAAAGCAGGGCCCTACTGTACTTTGTTTCTCTGCTACTCCTTTCTTCAACGCGCTGTGGAGGAAACAACCCAGAGATTGGCTTGCTGTTACATGTGAACCAGAGCTGGTGGTTTGTTCTTCTTTTCACAAACTGTGATGATGGTAAGCCTGGGTTTATGTCCTATCATGGTGAAGAAAGGAACAGCAGAGGAGCAAACCTTCCATCCAATATATTGGATTGCCAGGTGAAAAATAAACTATGGTTTAATGTCATGTGTGAAAACCAGGTGTTTAGAATTATTCTGTTGAAGCAGTTTGAAACCAGGGACCTTTTCTGATCAAGATACGACTAAGAACAAACCTTGGGGCCCTGATGAAACAGAGAAGTGCCTGAACTAACATAGTACATGTGTCAGTCAGTAGCCATAAATGTGAAGTTGTCTGTGGCAACCTGGAGGCTACATTTTCTGTCCCCTTCTGTTGGATTTGACTTGAACAATATGATGCTGTTTCCATAAAATTCATTCATGTGTATGCCATACGTATCTACTGTTTGCATAAATAATGCCCTAGGTTAGTTGCAGAGAACATACTATTGACTACTGTTTGTTGATAAAACTGCTTCCTTTATGCTGTCCTCGACATGCTAATTCTTTTTATAGGATTGTTTCTCCACTCAGTGATGGCTGTCACTAGTATGTGGCACTTCACTCCTGCAGCTGGGCAAACTGGTCTTTAAAAGCTTGTTTCTGTAAAGATGCCAGAATTATTCCATAGATCAGCTGTTTGATGATGCAAGTGTCAGCCCTCTCCCCCAGGAACAAATATTTCAGCTCCCTGTTGAGCTCTCACTCATTTGGCCTGATGCCTGGAAGGCAGAATCTGATGCCAAAGTATGCCCTTGGTTCCAGCTTCTACTTTTGTTGTTGTTCTAATTAATGACTCAGACTGTATTTTTTTTAACAACAGTTACCTAAACTTTTTAAAGTATCTTGTAAATAATTGTATCAAAGCACAACAAATGAAAGGAACAGATTGATGATTCATACCATGCTATTATGGGGGTGTGATGTAACTGGGGGGAGAGGTCCTTAGAGTTCTTAACCATCTGAGAGACAGTGACTGACCCAAGGTCATCCAGTGAGCTTCATGGCCAAGTAGGTATTTGAACCGAAAGCAATTTACTATTGATTTTAGTGTTTGTTGTTTAGTGTAACAGACAAACCAATAAAAAGCCTAAAAACACATCTACGCAGATAAAAGATCTTGCGAAACCTGACACACTAAAAGAGGCCATTAAGACCTGAAGCCCTTCAAATTAAGGGCCAAAAACCCAGGTGAAAAGTTTTTTGTCTGATACCTATGAGTGGCCCTCATATTTATGAGATCAATGCTACATGAAGATTTTGATCAAGCGCTGCTAGAGATTATGTCCTCTTTGGGATCATGAGATCATGTTAGATCAAGTAGTATATATATATATATATATATTTTAATTAACCTTTTGAACATTGTGTGGCATGTGCTTCTACCAAGTAAAACAGATTTTTTACTTTTAAAAGAATAATCTGGGAAACATTTGATTTTTTTTTTTTGGTGGCCTGCATTCATGGAATTGAAATGTTATAAATTAAATGGGTGTGTTAGAGTGCCATTTACAATCTGTATAACTAAACCTATGATTTGTTTTCCTAAATAAATCTTGTTTTTGTTTCGTTTTGACTATTTGGAGTTGCCTAACTTTCCAAGCGACTCTGGATGCTTGAAAACATTATCTTTGATATAATGTGGAGAGTAAGCAGGGCCGGCGTGAGAGAAGGGCAGCCAGGTCGGGCCCTGGCCGAGGGCACCTCCTTAGGGTGGGTGAGTAGTGCTCCCTCCTGTGATCTGCGGTGCAGATTGCAGGAGGGAGCTCCCAGGCACCCACCACCACCACACAGGCCCATGATGACCGCCTGCAACATGCTCTGCCAGTGCCTACCTCTTCCTTGACGTAAATGCTGGTCGCCAGGCACAAGCCTGCCATCAACTAAGATGGTGGGCGAGGTTTCCCTAATTGCCTGATGCCTCCACCACCATCTTAACCAAGATGGCGGCAGAGGCATCAGACCCTTAGGAAAACTTCAGCCGCTATCTTGGTTGATGGCAGATTTGCGCCCATAGCGCAACAGGCCCCGGCATGCCTGGCCCCAGAATTTAACTGGATAGAAATATGACAGCTATGCTGAATTTGGTACTAGTGTGAACTATAGCTAACTTAACTGACCTTTGTCTGAATTAAAAAGTCTCCCCAGAGGTGTTCTGAGAGTGACAGGAACATTCAAAAAAGTCTGGGTCACCCACATCAGTCCCTGTAACTATGATGTATGTATTATTTTAGAACCATCTCTAGATGATTTTGAAACTATTTGTGCTATCCTACAAGCCACAATCTCTCATTAGTGGGAAAAGGAAAAATGTTTTCTTCCCTCTCATCCAGGTCAACAAATATGTTTGAAGGTTTTACAGTAGTGCTGCTGTGATTAGCAACGGAAAGCAAACTAATATTTCACTTTCCAAAGGCATTCCTGAAACAGAGCCAAGGTCTGATTCATCTTCCTTTTTTCTCATGATAAGATTAATCTCAGGTGCATTGACAATTTTTTTCCATTTTGAAGATTGCAAGATGCTGGATGGGACAGTAAAAACGGAAGTCTAACCTATTATGACTGTAGTCCTAAGTATAATTATTTAAAAGTACTCCACTTCTGAGTAGAAATCTGTAGGTTTTTAGAGTACAAGTGTGTTTTTATGCCACATTATACTAATGTAGTCCATAGGGCGGCCAGGTGGAAAATGAGGACAGGCTCCTGAAATGTTAATAGTTGTATAGTACAGGAAAATTCAGCAGGTACTGGAATTCTCTGCTAAAACTCCCTGTTCTACACAACTAATTAAACGTTCAGGAGCCCCATCCTCTTGCCACCCTACTTCTCCTCACTAAATTTAGTAATTAGCGTAATGATTACTAACGCTAATGGACAGTGCAAACCTATGCATGTTTACTGGGAATGAAGTCCTGTTGTGTTTGATGGCGCTTTCTATGAAATAACCTGTTTAGGAATGTGCTGTTACAACCTCTAAGAAATTTGTGTTGGGATCACCAGGCTGATAGAATGATTCAGTGATGGGCTTACTGAATCGAATATAAGAGGACCAGAAAAAATAGTGCAGGCAAATTTTGAAGAAGAAAAAAAACCTGCCGGACTATCCCCCCCATAGGTTAATTGACTGTAATGTGTTTTGAGTGGGTAATCTGATGAAGATAGAAATTAGAGTAATTTCTTGTTGGAAGGATTGACTTCCAATAATCCAATGTATGGATTGACTTGCAGATTTGGTCTGAAACTCATAAGTGATTTGTAGCAGTAGGAAAAATGAATCTTAGTTCAAAGATATTAGTGCAAAAAATTTAGAGATGATGAAAGAAAATAATTTTATTCAAAACTGGAAGTAATTCTAAACTGAAAGCCTCACTGGCAAAAGTCTCTGGAACAGCTTCCTACTTTCCTCTGCTTGTTGAAATGTTTGGAGCAAACCTAATAGCATTGATGGTATCACCTCTAGCATAGGCATGGAACACCCATGCTGTCCTGCAAAACTTTTTTTAGCATCTCCAAACTTTTGATAGCATCACTTGATCATATTATATCTTGAGTAATCCATCTGACCTTTTCAACAAGTAAGCCACCAAAGTATTTTGGAGAGTATAAATCAGAGTGGAGCTTCCACCATACCAGGTATTTTGACATGCCCATGTGCTAGTGGTCTCCTAGCAACATTGGAAAATGTCCCTCTAGTGCTGGCATAATACAGTACTATGCTTTGTGACAAATCACACTTGCATAAGATCAGTATGATTCATCTTGAGCACTTTATTGGTTGCCCTGCAAATTATAGGCTTGTAGTATTGGCATGACTTAGGGGTTACTAGAGATGTGACTGAGAAAAAAATCAGAAAACTTCAGTGGAATCCCCCACATTTTTCTGTCCCCCCTTCAATTTTTTCCAACAGCTGGAAAATTTTAGGAAAAAAGGGGGGGAAATTCCCTTTTTTTTTCTGGGCCTTCACATCTCTAGGGGTCACCAACCTTTTTGGACTAGAGGACACATTTCAAATTTTGAGAGAGTGCTAGGGGCACCAGTCACAAAAGGCTGCATGGGGGCAAAATTAGAGAGTACTCATGGTGAAGCTTTTCCTATAATTGTATTTCTATAGTAGAAAAGGCTTGACTTGTTGAACTTCTGCCTGCCATATAGCTTTAAAGGCACAAGACCTCTGTTTTTCCCCAATGCCAACCCTAAACCAAAGCCTAGGTTGCCACCCTGTACCCACTTACCTGGAAGTAAGCCCCATTAAACACAAAGAGACTTACTTCTGAGTAGGCATGTATATTATTGTACTGTAAGTTAACTATACAGTGAATTCTTAATGAGTCCCTGGTCTTTAGGTCCTAAGAGCCATACCTAAGCCTCTTTACAAAGTTTTCACATTTGCCTTTTGGGGGAAGTGGAATTCTTTAACATTCACCCACACTAACTGTGTAGTAACAGCAAATAATTTCTAGGCACTACCTGATCTCAGGTGAACCGCGCACAGGAAATATGCATCCTGTTTGCTAAGGAAAAAGGAAGGGCAGACTATAGAGATTTTAAGGAGATCCCTATTGCCTGGTGTCCAAACAATTCACTTATCAATCACAGCTCTGACTTAACTCATTGGCTAATAAATCTTACAAGCAGGAGCAGCCAGGCTGGCCCATTTCACAAAAATTGCTTAGAATGGTATCTGCACATTTTGCTCCATAACGTTATTTTTAGGAGGGCTAGAAGCTTTTTTTAAAATGAAAACTCAGATTCTGGGCTACCTGCTAGGGGTGCCTCTGAAGACCTTCACAGGTGCCATGGCACCCACAGGTAATGGGTTGGAGACCCCTGGCATAGCTGATGAAGGAACAAATGCTGTATTAGGGAAAAGACACTATGTGGTTACTTTCATTGGTTATGGAGAAACTGTTTTGCCATGTAAGTTGTTTGACAGATATCTTTGGTGAGTTTCCATTGGCGTGTAGAAATGACATGCCAATTAGGCCTACATTTTTCACTGTGATATTACAATACTTTTATTGTTAAGGCATCAGCTGCAATGAATAAGACATCAGCTGCAATGAATGGGACATTATGTCCTTATTGGAAATGAATTATGTCTGAATGATTAAGTTTTGATACTAACCAGAGGGTGTATTCATCTGCATCCATATGAGTGCTTATATGTTTACAAACCCAAGAAAAGCCATGATAGTTTTATCAGAAGAACGAACATAGTTTTTATGAGCCAAAAAGAGCATCCAGTACTTTGGTACTCTGTATGACCATATAGAGCATTGGACTGTGACTGTGTCCTTATCTAAAGAACCTTTCAAGTGCATAAAAGAAGTTTAGGATAAGCTGACTCCATTGAAAATGTGCAAATAGTTAAATGAAAGGGACATTGCCATGCTACAGTATTTATAAAGAGCATACCAATTTGACATATATTGGTATTGATTCTTAACCAAATTTGGTTACTCTCATCTTGTCCTTTACAGTAGTGCAGTGGCAAATTCAGAAGTGTAGGGTCTCTTCATGTCAGTCACAGCCATGCCTCCTGTTTGCTACTGGGTTGAGAATGAGATCCCTGTCATTGCCTTCTCCAACAACAACAGGCATCAGTAGGAGCCAATAAATATGAAAGGGGAGAGTGTTAGCTACTGAGAAGAGTTTTCTCAGTGGCTGACTCACTTCCTTTCACTGTGATTGGCTCCAGTCTGCAGGAAAGGACAAGGGAGCATGTTAGAAAACTCTTCTCAATGGCTAAGACACTCCTTTCAAGCTGATTGGCTCGTAGGATGCTGGAGACATAGGGACCCCGCTGGGACCCTGCTCCCAAAAAAGTAAGGGGTCTAAGATCCCAGAGACCCCGGACAACTACATCACTGGTGTTCTACGTTGTGGAAACTTCATTTCTGCCGGCACTGAGCAGTAAGCAGCAACTGTATGATATGGAAGCCCTGGTAATATTGAAATGGAGGTAAATGGACCACTGGAGCCAATCTACAGGAGGACCAGTGTGGAATCAGAGTTCTTTAAAGACAGCATCTGAATCAGTTAAATCCGTCTAGAGAGGGACTAACCTGAGTGGTAGGCAATCAGGGAGGCAAACAAGCAAATAGGGAATCTGATGGGCTAAGAGGATAAACGTCAGGCAGGAGAAAAAAGAGGCAGGCTGACTGGCAGAAATACCAAGAGCAAAACTGGGATCTTGGTAGTTTGATTATTGCTCTGTGTTAGCTTGTATTATTTAATCCCTAAAATAAAAAAGGAATTTGTCTTCATACAGATTAATGACCATACAGTATATGCCTAATGCTTTCAGCTTTAATAAAATTTTAATGAAAACAATGCAAAGGCAGGGATAGATAACATGACTTTGTAGCACAGAAATAATTGTGGTTCATTATGAGAATAT
The DNA here is from genome assembly GCF_030035675.1 of Rhineura floridana. Lineage (NCBI taxonomy): Eukaryota > Metazoa > Chordata > Lepidosauria > Squamata > Rhineuridae > Rhineura > Rhineura floridana. Next base: position 73,019,675 of record NC_084486.1, read on the forward strand.
TTCTAAATAAGTCTAATAAATATTATTTTATTTTAAATATAATTTGCCTAATTTTGAAAAGCAAGCAGCATTTGTTATAAAATGATTAGCAAAAGGTAATTGCAGAAGCAGGGTTGAGGGTTTTTTGCACTTGTTCATGATTGCTTATGACTCTTTACTGTTTTGCAGGCCTTTTCTCATCCAGCAGCCTGGGTGGTAAGCCAGAGGTAGTTATATTCACAGATGGAGTTTGTAAGACCAGTGAATTACATTATGCAAAACTACTGAGTTTCTGCCTGATTTGGGGCTTGAGCCAATTATTCATTAGGTGGTACTGTTTCTCGAACCTTGCTAAAAGAGGATGTCTGTACCAGTTCACTTTCATACAATTTGCTATCATGTTTTTCCTGTTGTGTCCTCTGTTATCCATTACTCCACATCTGGTTTCTCCTTACCAAAGTTAGCAGCATCTTATTAACCTTCTCTTACCATCCTCCCATATTAGTCTGGACAACTTCCTGAACTTTAGACATGACATGGTCCCGATTCTCACCATTGGTCCCTTTAATAAATAAAAAATAAATGATGAATGTGCATATATCCACCCATGGAACAATTTTTAATAATGGATACCAGATTTCCTGGTTTGGATATTGTACTATGTCTGACCTTGTGCAATATCTGAAAATATTTTTCAACTCTGGCTGCTGTGCTGTACTCATGGAGGCATCTAAGTATCCGCTCCTGTGTTTAAAAATATATTGAAGTTCACAGTTTATATCTCCATGTTCTGTCATTTTTTTAAAAAAATGCACAACAATCCTATTAGGAAGTGAATATGTATGAGAAAGGGGAAATTATTAGTACTGGGTTAATGATGGGCAAAATAAATGAGGCAAAGGTTCTGATTTAGATATATCTTTGAGTTAGAATCATCTAATATATGACTGTGGAACTTGGCAGTGATACATTCTGTTCTTGAATTTTGGTGAACTATGGAGGTGACTTCTCTATATCAGGAAATGTAGAAGTGACTGATTGTTTATATGCCTTTTTCATAGTAACCATAATCTGCTCTATATTGGGAGGGGGGAATTGTCTGTTTGCTCTGCATCTGGACACCCCTTAACATATCATAACCAGATTTTGCATGATGATTCCTAAGCTCAAGGAGTAGGTTTTATTTATATTTGGATACAATCAGATTACCATTTTGGGATGAGATAGAGAACTGAACCTTTCAGATCTGCACTGATGTTTACTGCTAACTTCAAAACTGCACTGATTTTTTTGGTTTCTTAGGATTCCTGAGCAATGCCGGGTATGAGGCTGCTAGTGTTTAAGAAGTCTTTTGCCATATGGAAAATCCTCATGCCAATGGCAACATGTGATGCAGGTATAGATTTTCTCTATGCAAATATGTTAAAACTAGCAATGAGGCGAACCAGTAGTTAAGATTTAATTAAACTGAACCTAGTTGAGTAAAACCTCTTTTCTTGAAAAACTTCTATACAAACTAACTTGCTGGGTTAGTTTATTTGGAAACACAGGATTTAGAAACATGCTTACTACATGTTGCAATGCCAGGAATTGACCTGATGTGATACAATAACAAAGAAGAGCTTGTTTTCCTTGTCACATACTCGCCATATCCTTCCTCATGCATCTAGAATTTGGGGAAAGAGTTTCCAAAGGCCAATGTAAAATCTAAGAAGATTTCTGCAATGTTTTGCTTAGATATTAAATGCTTGCTCCTATTCATTCCTTCTATTAATTTTTATTCTCACTTTTGTTCTCTCAGAGGGGTGGGGAGACATCCCAGGTACTGAACGTCTCTCCTTTGTTTGGTTTCCCAATGTATTAAATAGGATAAATTACATTTGCTTGCCATGGGGAAAGGTGTGTGTGTGCTTGTATGTCTCTGTTAAGATTGCCAGGTCTCTGGTTTTTGCCTGGAGATTCCGGTTTTTGGGGATCACCTTAATTTCCTGACTCTTAGCTTTCATTAAAAAAAAATTAAGTTTCTAGGTGGACTGGTTCAAAAGGTATAAACCAAAATGTCAGCCATCCCCTGCAACTTCTTATGCTCTAATCCCTGCCCTTTCAGGTTTTTAGCCAATAAGTGAAGTCCGGGTTGTGATTGACAACATTTGTTGACCCCCAGGCAATACCTAAACCGCATTTCAAAACAGTTTCCTTGTCCTGTTTGTCTCACATCAGGATTTCAGTAAATATATAGATTTTAGCCCCATAAAGAGTACCGTATATTCCGGCGTATAAGACGACTTTTTAACCCTGGAAAATCTTCTCCAAAGTCGGGGGTCGTCTTATACGCCAGGTGTCGTCTTATTAGGGTTGTCATATTGCCCGGATAGCCAGGTTTTACCCGGATTCTAAGCATGCCACCCGGCGCCCGGCTAGCCCCTTAGGTGGCCCGGATTCTCAGCTTTCATTTAAAAAAAAAATTAAGTTTCTAGGTGGTGCGGTTCTCGAGATATATATAAAAACATCAGGCACCCCCCCGGTTAAATCTTTTTTTAAACTACTGTATAGCACTTCGTAGCTTTAACCCCGCCTGTTCAGGATTTCAGCCAATCAGTGAAGTGTTTGTTTGGTGGCAGTGTCTGCAAAACCTCATTGCGAGGCCAGAAAATGGTGGTTTCCCCTCCTGTTTATCTGAAAATCTCATAAATTGGGTAGGTATATACATTTCAGTTTTTCCCCCTGTTATGTGTAGGAGTCAGATCCTGGGCAGTGTTTTGAAAACCTTCCCAATAGTTGCTTTTGGGGGTAAAAACAGTGCTAATCCCATATGTCCAGAGTAAATCCTATTGAATTCAGTAGGAATTACTTTTGAGTAGACATGATTATGAATGTGCTGAAAATCAATGGGACTTTGGAGTGAATGTAAAAAAGAATTGTGTTTGTGTTCTCTTTCTGCCCCCCCCCCCAGTCCTATTTTAAAGCAAGTAGGCAGGGCTTACTTAGGTATTGCAGTTTTTATTCTGTAGGAAACTAATACTGATTTTTAAAAAAACTAATACTGATTTTTCTGCAATGACCAATTGGTTTGACAATAAACTATTATATGGGCTGTATGTATTTATACATCTGCAGTGTGTGCGTGTGTGTATGGAGTCCTTCCAACACCCCTGTGAGGTAGGGTTGGAAACCAAGGCAGCTCACAACAAGAAATAAAGCCATTTAAAATCCAATAACCATAAAAAACAAGTATAAACAGTTGCAAAACAGTGTAAAGTGGCATGATTCGGAATTTTGGGTTGTGTGAATGAAGTTGCTTATCACTTGAGGTTGCATTTCTGTCCCTGTTTGAGTAAGCCCCATTGAATACGCTGGGACTTGCTTCTGAATAAATAAATTTAGGATTGCACTATAAATATCTTTACAGTTTGTGTAAATAATAAATATATTTGATAGTTATGCTTATGTAAATATTTCTTCATTTATCATATTTTTGGTTTTTGGTTAGGAATCCTGACTGGTTGTGAGATGCTTAGTTTTTTGCCTTATAGGAATCTTCTTGTGGTTGGTATGGTATTACATTTAGGAAAGTGTTACTGCCTTCTGTATTTTTTTTCCTGTTTGCATTTCACTTATCTTTAACCTCACTCCGTTACAGCCATAGAAGCAACAGCAGCATATGCAAGATAATTAACTCCCATTAGTGATAAGAACAAGAATTTATAATTATTATTTCAATTAAAACAAGAGGCTTATCAATACTTTGAAGAGGACCAGATATTTATTTTCTTTCTGAGCCCAGGACTGGGTCTTTCATGATGCCCGGTGTGTGTGTGGGGGGGGGAGGAGCAGGAGAGTAGTCGATAAGACAGACATCCTGGCATTGATAATCGAATTAGCAAGGTATGTGTGGGGTTGTTGTACACTTCCAGGCTCAGTTTCATTTTGAGTATGGAGGTGGAACCTGTGTAGATGTGGTTATCAAAGGGAAAAGAAATTTTGAGTTAAGCAAAGCTCTGCTTTTATAAAACCTAAGAAATATACAGTACTTTGAATGTCTGAGTGCCTGCACCAGTGGAATACTGGAGGAACTTGTAAAACTTGCTGCAACAGTATTTAGAACTGAGCATGTGGTGTGAAAGACTCCTTTTCCTAACATTTTGGCTTGTTTTTCTCTGATTGTGTATTTTTATTGTTTTTACTATATTTGTAAGCTGTGCTGAGCTCTGTTTTTTACAGCAAAAGGGCAGGATATAAATTCTCTTAATCAATCAATAAATACTCCATAGTGTTGGAAACTAGAGTCTAGGCATTTAATGTTGCTTTTAAAAAAAAGATTTCTCACATCTTTCCCCAGTTTTTGGTGGTAATTCCTAGGCACAAAAACAAAACAACTGGACAATCCAAATATTAATATTTATAAGTTTATAAGTGACAGTTTTCCTGCTAAGTACCTGCATGTCATAAGCAGGGGTAGTCTTATACGGCGAGTATATCCCAACTCTATATTTTAACTGGAAAAGTTGGGGGTCGTCTTATACGCCCAGTCGTCTTATACGCCGGAATATACGGTACTTTTTCTTTACAGGATTGGGACTTGCTTCTGAGTATAAATGCACAGGATTGCACTACAACAGAACATCACTGCAGGATCTTGTTGGGCATACACAGTAAACAATTTTAGTTATAATTATAATAAAAGTACATGCAGGTTTTTTAATTACTTACAAAAATGGCATACCTTTCAAATAATTTTTGAATAGAAGTTTTAAAAAGTGTGCATGCTACAGTGTTATACTTTTCTAATTAAGGAGTCAAACAAGTTTATTTTTTTCTGGACTGTTGAAGAGGGCATTTTATTTGTCTTATTCATAACCTGTTTTGAAAACCTTCCCAATAAGAAGCTTTTCTGGGAGTAAAGCTGCAATGCTAATTCCACATACTTGGGAGTTAACCCCATTGAATTCAGTAGGGCTTACTTTTGAGTAGACATGGTTAGGAAAATCAATGGGACTTTTGAGTGAACATAGAAAAGAATTGTATTGTAAATCTTTCTCTCCTCCTCCAATCCTTTTTTTTTTTTAAAGCAGTTAGACAGGGCTTACTTAGGTGTCACTGTTTTTATCGGGCAGGAAACTAACACTTTAAAAAAATGTTCTGCAATTGCCAAATGGTTTTGACAATAAACTATATATTATACAGTGCCTTGCCAAAGTAATCAGACCCTTGACCAATGCTCTCATATTACTGAATTACAAATGGTACATTGTAATTTCGTTCTTTATGATAATTTGTTTTGAAACACTGAAACTCAAAATCAATTATTGTAAGGTGACATTGGTTTTATGTTGGGAAATGTTTGTAAGAAACATACAAAACAGAAACATGTTGCTTGCATAAGTATTCAACCCACACACATTAATATTTGGTAGAGCTACCTTTTGCTGCAATAACAGCTTTAAGTCTTTTGGAGTAGGTATGTATCAGCTTTGCAAGCAGTGTCAGAGGGATTTTGGCAGATTCGCTCCAGATCGTTCAGGTTGGTTGGACGTTGCTTGTGGACTGCAATTTTGAAAGAGCACCACAGATTCTCAGTGGGATTGAGATCAGGACTGAGCCACTGTAGGACATTCACCTTTTTGTTCTTGAGCCATTCCGACATTACTTTGGCCTTGTGCTTAGGATCACTGTCCTGCTGAAAAGTGAACTTCCTCCCAAGCTCAGCTTTTTAGTGGACTGAAGCAGGTTCTCTTGTAGTATTTCCCTGTATTTTGCTCCATCCGTTCTTCCTTTGATTTTAACAAGATGCCCAGTCCCTGCTGATGAGAAGCATCTCCACAGCATGATGCTGCCACCACCATACTTCACTGTAGGGATGGTGTGTCTTGAGGCATGAGCAGTGTTAGGTTTGCGGCACACATAGTGCTTTGAGTTTTGGCCAAAAAGCTCTATCTTGGTCTCATCTGACCACAACGCCTTTTCCCACATCACAGCTGGGGCACTCTCATGCTTTCTGGCAAACTCCAGACGTGCTTTCAGATGGTACTTTTTGAGTAATGGCTTCTTTCTTGCCACCCTTCCATCCAGGCCAGTGTTATGCAGAGCCCTTGATATGGTTGACTGGAGCACCATTACTTCACTCCCAGCCATTGAACTCTGTAGCTCCTTCCAAGTGATTGTTGGCCTCTCTGTGGCTTCTCTCACAAGTCTCCTTCTTGTTCAAGCACTGAGTTTTGAGGGACAGCCTTTTCTTGGCAGTGCCTGGGTGATGTGATGCAATTTCCACTTCCTGATTATTGATCCAACTGTGCTCACTGGGATATCCAAAAACTTGATTATTATTTTGTACCCTTTTCATAATCTATGCATTGTATTACATTATCTCTCACTTCTGTAGAATGCTCTTTTGTCTTCATTTTCCTTCAGATCCACAGCCTGACCAATGATCCTTCAACAGTTTTTATCCTGACAGTGTGACAGCAACTTTACTGATTCATAGGTGGAGGCCAATGGTAAGGTAATTGTGTTCTCAATAGGGCAATTTCTTTCATCTGTGTAAACTGGGAGCTTCCACAGCACAGGGTTGAATACGTATGCAAGTAACATGTTTCAGTTTTTTATGTTACTTACAAACATTTCCCAACATAAAACCAATGTCACCTTACAATAATTGATTTTGAATTTCAGTGTTTCAAAATAAAATATCATACAGAATGAAATTACAATATACCATTTGTAATTCAGTAATGTGAGAGCATTGGTCAGGGGTCTGATTACTTTTGTAAGGCAATGTATGTATGCATTTTTACATCTCCAGTGTGTGTGTATATGGACTATTTCCAACAACCCTGTGAGGTAGAGTTGGAAACCAAGGCAACTCATAACAAGAATAAAGTCCTTTAAAATCCAATAACCATAAAACAAGTATAAGTTGCAAAACAGCTTAAAGTGGCATGATTCTGAATTTTGGATTGGGTGAGTGATGTTCCTTATCACTGAATTGCAGTCCTGTGCATGCTTCCCTGTCTGAGTAAGCCCCTTTGAATACATTGGGACTTGCTTCTGAGTGAACATGCATATGATTGCACTCTAAATATCACTACAGATTGTGTAAATAGTAAACATCTTTGACATTCATGCTTATATAAATATTTCTTCATACTATATCTTGATATCTATCTGATTTCACACTATGGTTGTAAATTTTTTTTTACAAATTATTATTTCTTCTACATTTTAAGTGTGCCCTTCTTCCTGGGGGTGGTCATGGTCCCTGTCTGTTGTTTTCACCCTGAGGGGCAGATTAGGCTGAGAGATGATGCATAGCACATGGTCACCCAGTAAACTTTATAGCTTATTTCCATTTTAAAATTTAATTAAAATTATTTATACGCAGGCAAAGGTTATGAAATAATGTAGATCTCCACAAAAATTTAAAATACATCCAACTCGCATTTAAAGTGCATGACTTCCCCCAAAGAATCTTGGGTAGTTTCCCCCTCGCAGTTATAGTTCCCACTACTCTTAACAAACTACAGTCCTCCTGATTCTGTGGTGGGAACCATGCATTTCAAATGTGTGTTGAATGTGCTTTAAATGCATGGTGCGGAGCTGCCCTAGTATGCTGTGAATTCATTAGTGAATTGAAAAGAACAATTTAAAAAGATACTTTTTTAAACAGGGCTGTAGCTCAGTGGTAGGGCACATGCTTTGCATGCAAAAGTCCAAAATTCAATTTCTGGAAGAGACGATTGCCTGGAATCCTGGAGAGCCAATGCTAGTCCATGTCATCAGTACTAAGTTAGATGGTATCTCATGGCCTGACTCGATGTATAGCAGATTCCTTTGTGCCTAAAAGAGGAAAGAGACCCAAGGGCCACAGTGAATTTTATTTATGTATTTTATTTACAACATTTATATACAACTTCATTGTAAAAAACCCTCAAAGTGGTTTACAGAAAGAATTAAAACAATAACATTATTGGCAGTTGAAGACAGATATTTAAAAACATTCATAATAATAAAACCAACAATGAGTTAAAAAGAGATTAAAAAACATAATAGTTTCTACATGCCTGGGTAGGCTTGCCTAAACAAAAATGTTTTTAGCAGGTGCCAATATGAGTACAATTAAGTGCCTGCCTAATGGAAATAGGCAGGGAGTTCCAAAGCATAGGCACTGCCACACTAAAGGATTGATTTCTTACAAGAGCAGAACAAGTACTATGTAGAACCCATAACGTGGAAAGCACACCTTGAACTTGGCCCAGTAGCAAATCGACAACCAGTGCAGATTTCAGAGCAGATGTATTATGTGCTGATAGAGTCTCACTCATGTCAGCAATTGTGCTGCAGCATTCTGCACTAAGTGCAGCCTCCGGTCAGGTTGTGCTGCATGGGGATTTCTGTGACCATGGCTGCCAGGATTTTTTTAGTTTTGATTAGGAACCCTGACTGGTTTTCTGTCTTACTCATAGGAATCTTGTTGTGGTTGGTATAGTATGGCATTTAGGAAATCTTCACTGTCTTTTGTTTTTCTTTTTCTATTTGCATTTCATTTATCTTATTCCCTTATAGCCATAGAGGCAACAACAGTGATTCCATGAGGTCAGCTCAACCCCGTTAAACACACTGATGATGCACCTTGTTATTTGCTTGACTGTTTGGTTCTTGCCCAATAGTGATAAAAGAGAATTCACATACCTGGAAGTGTGGCTTCAATTGCTGATGTTCCCAATCTACTGCCTGTGAAGGTAGGCTAAACCGGGTGTTTTTTCTCTCTGTCAATTATTACTCACTAGAATTGGGTTGGGTGTCAAAGTGAGTTTATAGCAGCCCACAGAGTAGGCAGGTAAGAGTAGAGAATCTTCTTAACTCTTACTCATTTCTCAAACCTCTCTGTGCAGGGAAGGGTCTGAACTTACCTATTTTAACACTTTGATATTGTATTTGGTATTGTTTCAATGAATGTTCTTCCCCCTTAATTTGTGTGTGTGTGTAAAGGAGTTGATCTTACTTCTCTCTGTCTCTCTTTAAAAAGTTTTCTTTGCCAGTGTGAAATTTCACTTTGGCAATGAGGAATAATGTCTGTCTGTTAAAAGTTGTTGGGGTATGATGTGGTCTATTTATTGTCTCCCTATTTATGAATGCTTTTATTAGGGCCACTCAAGAGCCATTTACATATTGTATGCCTATCCACCAAATATGCAACAGCTCTGTTAAGGTTGTATATATGAGGGAAGAGATGCAGAATGGATATTTGCTATTGATTTTTGCAGGGCAACCTTAGAATTTATTTATTTATTTATTTATTACATTTATACCCCACCTTTCTTTTCATGATAGAAACCCAAGGTGGCTTACATGTGGTTCCCAGGCAGTCTCCCATCCAGGCACTGACCAGACCAGACCCTGCTTAGCCTCAGCAAGGTGCTGGCCTCATGTGCCTTCAGACAATAGCCTGGGACTATATTAATCCTCTTAAAACATGAAGTGCACATATCATGATCAATTGATGACATGATTTCACCATGTGAACGTTAAAGTAGAGCCAGTGTGGTATGGTGTTTAGAGTGCTGGTCTGACACCATGAAGACCCAGTTCAAATCTCTGCTTAGTGATGAAGCTCACTGAATAACCTTAAGGACATAACAAGAGCCTTGTTGGATCAGACCAGAGGCCCATCTAGTTCAATGTTCTGTTCTCCCAGTGGCCAACCAGATGCCTTTGGGAACCAACTTTGATGGCTTGAAAAGAAGATTAGACAAATTTATTGAGGATAAATCCAGTTCCTGGAAACCACAGGAGGGGAGAGTGCTCTCGAACTCAGGTCCTGCCTGTGGGTTTCCCATGGGCATCTGGTTGGCCACTGTGAGAACAGGATGCTGAGCTACAAGGCCATTGCCCTGATCCAGCAGACTCTTCTTATGTTCTTATGCAGAACCTGAGTGCATAAGAACATCAACTGTTACTGTCTCTGGTCCTAAGAGTAATACATAGCCATAATGAATAGTAGCCATTGAAAGACTTACCCTCCATGAATTTGTCTAAATCTCTTTAAAAGCCATCCAAGGTTGCTGCTACTTGTGGAAGCAAATTCCGTTGTTTAACTATGCACTGTGTGAAGAACTTCCTTTTATTTATCTTGATTCTTCCATATTCTGTTTTATTGGATGACCCTGGGTTCTAGTGTTATAGGAGAGGGAGAAAAGCTGTTCACTATGCCTGCACCATGCCTGGTTTTATAAGGCGCTATAAAGCTCCAAATGTTGCAGCCTTTCCTCATAGTGTGGTAGTTCCAGCCTCGTGATCATTTTGGTTGCCCTTTTCTGAACCTTTTCCAGCTTTACAATATTCTTTTTGAGGTTCAGCGACCAGAACTGATGACTGTCACTGTCTCTCAGCCCAACCTGCTTTATGGGACTGCGATGAAAATAAGGAGGAAAGTGCATGTATGTCATTCTGAGCTCTTGGAGAAAAGGTAAAATAAAAATTGAACAGACAAGAATGCAAAAAACGAAACAAAACGTAGCAGCTTGATTTCTTCAGTTAAGAGGAAGTTGTTTTAGACAACCAGTAGGACAGGTATTGTCACTTTTCTGGAAGCAAAAGGGATCTGAGGGAAAAGGGCATTAAATACCCTGGGCAAGGATTACACTAGATGCTGGTATAATAAAAAGCTGAAGTATTGACTGACCAAGTGCTCATAATACTTGCCTGAAAAAAATCTGGTTGTCCTGGTTGTAACACAAATCTCTCAGCTGTTGCCCAGTCGTGCTTTGTTTAAGCTCAGCTCATGATTCTTAGGGCCCCAGTTCATGATTTTTAGGATTGGCAGTTTGATTTCAGGCCAAGATGACTGAGGTGAGCTCCCTGTCAACTGTATTTTCTTCCTCTTGCTTTGATTTATGCACCACTTTAAAAGCAGGAGTCATGGAAGGCAGTTGATTGTTGCAAGAGTGCCACTTGACCCTCCCATTTGCCTCTACTTCACTCTTAGTGACAGAGCCCTGGACAAGGTACCCTGTGCCCCAATGGCACACTGTGGAAGATCTCCCCCCCTCCCAGTAATGGTAGGCAGCAGCAGGGACAGGCATCCTTTTCTTTTCTAAATTTTTTTTGCCAGAGTAGTAGGCTGGCGACACTGAGCCCAGTACTGTTAAGAGCAGTGGCAGGTAAAGCAGCAGCTACCGCTATCTTCATATCCCCAGAAGATGGCAGCGGCTGCAACCTTCACTACCTTGCTCACTGCCTTAGGTAAGAATGCTTTTAAAATAAAGAAAAAGGGATGTCTGTGACTTCGCAGCATTTGCCCCACCATGTCAGCTGCTAATTCACTGCCTCAGTTTGTCCCTGCACATGTCTGGTCTTGATAAATTACAGAGGGATACTAGCAGTCCCTTAACTGACGAAGTGGCAGAATTATGCTCTATCTTAACATCAAGTTACTACAAAAGCATGTAAACAGATGGTCACATAGAACCCTGCAACCTATTCCCAAGTCTATTTGGTCTATCAGAAGCTGGTTGCTGTGCTGTGGAACCTGATTTTGACTATTAGCTATATCATTACCATCCTTAACTTTTTAAAAGCGTCAGCAGTGATCCTGTCCAGAGTCTGTTGGTTGCATTTGCACTATTGGGAGACCTGAATGTGACCATCTGCCTTTGTGCTATGATGCAAAAGTTTCAAGATAGTCAGGCCATGCAATTATAACCCATTCATGGTGGCAAGCTTATTACAGAGAAGCTTTCTCTTCCCACCCACAACTCCAGTTGCTGGTTACATTGTATTGAAACATACAGTGGAAAGCAGGGAAAAAAATTAAATGAAGGAAGTGAGGCCAGCCTTGTTGTGTGGCAACTCGGGTTGTCTTACTAAAACCTCTCTGTGAATTCAGGCTTAGATTTGATAGGTGCAGTGGTGAGGTAAATAAAAGTAATTGTTGACATTCTTCATGTGAAAGTTAGTAGGAATGAATGAAATGACGTGGTAATCAATGAGTGGGGACTGGTGTTGAAATGTGGATTTGATGTGGTATTCATGGTGTGTTCAGGTACATACCGCACAAGCAAAAGCTGGAGGGTACAGCAGGCCTAATGATTCTTGTAGGAGCAGATTCTTGTAGGAGCAGACTTGGCTCTAATATCCAGTTCAGAAACTGAGAGCGCCTCTTGTTCAAAGCAGGAATTCTCTTGATCCGTAACAAGTGTGTGCTTCATGAGTTACTAGTGTCATTGCCTTGGGATGGCAAATGGAAGTTTGTCAGTGGTCATTCTCCTAATGTAACTTGTACAACCTTCCTTTGGCTGTTCCTCTGTTTTATGTACCAACAGCAAAATGTTAACTCATCGTAATGTTAATTCCTTTCATAATGTTAGTTCATGCATCAGTATTCAGGATGACTGAGGGCATTAAATCCTTGCTGTTCTTTTAACATGACTTGGGAGCAGCAGCGGCACACCCTGCTTGATATGGCCACTCCTCCCATGAGCTGAACAGCTCGCCAAGGGAAGGGAAAGAGCCAGAGGAAGAGCAGCCACTCCAAGGGACTAGTTGTTCCTTTCTGTGTATGAGGAAACTATAGCTTTTCTGGGCTGTGGAGACGTTGCATCTGGAGAATACAAATGGAGTTGCACATACACCAGAGCTCTGGAAACAGTCAAGGTCTGTGCTGATTGAGCCACCCTGCTATGTAAATGTCTCACAATTCTGTATAGTTTAAAGAGAGTACAGGATGATGTTCTTGATTTATCCAAACAGGAAACAGATTAGGGAGGTTTTGTTGGACTAAACTAGGCGTGTGTCTCATATGGGCTGTTATATTATTAATAGGGATATTCAGTTTCGCTGTACAAGTAGGAAGTGTTCTTGTTTTGAAATGCAGATCTGGTTTGCGTTAATGGATTTAACAGAAAGGAAAGCACTTTCTATACTGTATGTGTATTGACTGTTAAGTAACTCCCCCTCCTGCCTTGCAATAGATGTGTTTGATCCACATGTTTTGGGGTGACTGAGAGAAGCAAGTAGATTTTAGTTGGCTGCTGCTGTTGAAAGAACATGTATGTTTTCAAGTTGCGCAATAGTCAAAACAGGAATGCATTTAGTGCTCATTTATATAGGGAGCAAGGCTTACTGACCATCTTTGAAAATGGACTGTGCCCAAATCAAATCTTTTTAGTAAAACAAAACATTCTCACACTTAGTATTAAGCAGCAATGAGTTATTTCCTGTCTGTTGACACAGGAAACTGATACTTTATTCAACCAATTATGCTGCAAATTAAGCTATATTAGAAACTTCAGTTCCAAAGCACACTTTTTAAAGGTATTGTAATAATTTTCCTTTAGGTTAAGCATAAAATGATCAGAGATGGAATGGATATGTTAGGATAAACGTCCACCAAAGAGATAAATTGCTCTTGCTCATAATGTCTTCATACAGTTCCCCCCCCCTTCTGCATAGATTGTGAAGATTTGTGAGGTGGTAGCTGGACATGTTGCAAGTTTGTGAACAGGTGTGTCTGATGTGATCAGCTTTCCCTTTTGACTCATATTGAAAGCTTTATTCATTCAGGCATGGTGTAGAATGTGTGCATGTGTCTGCTTGTTAGAGAAGTACCTACCACACTCGCATTACAAGTGCCAAAGTTTGTAAAGTGCACTTGTTGACATGTTGTGTAATCCAGATATCTTTGCCAATGTCTGGACCACACACAGAATCACAATTGAATGAAAAGGTCATTCTTCAAACAGAGCTAGCCAAACAAGTGTGGTGGTAGATTCCTTGTTCCAAAGGCTGCCTTTGGGAGGGATATTATTCAGAATCACTGACCTGGGCATTCAAGACTTCTCTTTTGCATCACAGCTAATTTTCACCTGAAATATGGATGTGAAAGTTGCTCATTCTTTATAGCTATGATGATGTTTTATCATTTCAGGGAGCCGTACTATAAAAGTATCATGTTTCCACAAGCCCTGGAGGATTTATCTGCATTAGTAGGGATTTACAATAAGAACATGTATATGGAATTTATTATTAAGTCCTGCAGGCCTAATGTGGGAAGAAGCATTATAGGGCAGATTTTGCCTTTTTATGGGAATGATCCTGTATAATATTCCTCGCTTCAAAGCTTATTATAGCCTTTGTCAACCTGATGCCATCCAACTGTTTTGGTCTACAACTCCCATTAGCCTCAGCCAACATGGTCAATGATCAGGGATGACTGGAACTGTAGTAAAAACAGCTGGAGGGCACCAGGTTGGTGATGGCTGGCTTAATGGGAGCTCAACTACAACAAATCCTTACAAATATAAACTTGATATTATTGTCTACAAAGTATATATTGGCTATCCAAACCAGTTCCTGTAATGGCTACATTCTTTGGAGCTAAGCAATTTCCTACAACATCTTAAAAATCACCAAGAAAGGAGCAACCATAACTTGCTCATCTGCATGGGAGCATTTCTTCATAGCCAATACATTGCTTTTACCTTCATTGTTGATTTGCACTGTCTGCAGTTCCTGCTCAATGTTAGCTGTTAATCAATTTTTCCCATTCACACAAGTAGGCATTCCCCGGGAAGGATTAGTCTTGCTGTTTCTATGTGGCCCTGCCCTCTAATTATATATTTCCACTCCCTCTGATTGCTAGGTGAATGAGTATGCTCAGTTGATTCTACCAGTTGCAGTAGGTTCCTTTAAAAAAAACCCAAACAAACCCAGAAATGCAAACACCTGTGGTTGGTAGGATACAGCAGAAATACTAATCTTTGTTTGAACAGTGTTACGCTTTTGTGCACAAGTTAGGGGAAAAAGAAAATAAAAGCACAGTTTACAGCAACATAAAAAAGGCCAGCAGAATGGAGGAGAGCAGTTGGAAGTTGCTTGTCAGCCCACAGGAAATAAAATGAAAAAAGAGAAGAGGAGATAATGGGCATGGAAAGGGGAACGATTGACACACCCACCTAAAAACAGCAAAGCAAAGCACTTACATGGAGGAGGGAGGCATAGATGACATGATATTCCTCCACATTTTGTATTATCAGTGGATTGGATTAGTATGGATTTACGGGGGGGGGAACTGTGTGATAGCTTCTGTTTTCTAGTAACGTCAGGTGAACCATGCAAATTTAAAGAAGATGTAGTACCAGACACACAATAAACCACCATGTAGATGAGCCCTTGATGGAAGAGCAGAAGTATTGCATGCAGAAGGTTTCAAGTTCAGTCCCCAGCTGCTTTGGTAAAAAGATCAGGTAGCAGGTGTTGGGGAAGACCTCTGCTTCAGACCCTGGCAGTCAGAATAGACAAAGTAGGGCTAAACAGACAAACAGTCACACTTGGTGTAAGGCAGCTTCCTATATTTCCTGAAGAGATTTCACAACACCTCTGGATATGTTGCTTTTCTTCCAGCTGAAATCTGCTTTGCTCCAGCTTGTCCTCTTGAAATATAAAGCTATGAGAAAGAGTTGTTTCCTCCCACGAAAAGGAAAAGTTTTGTAATGTGATTTATGTATGGAGATGACACATGTGATTGTGATAGATATCAGTTTTCAAGTTTAGGTCTTTTAAAAGCAACACTATTGCATTCCACTAGGAGAGCACATAAGTGGTAGGAAGTAATTAAAGTGTAGGCAGGACTATAAAAATAGCCATTTATTGTCACTTGTTTGTCACTTGCTGGAACACTTGGGTACAATGCTTACAGCTTGATTGTTCACTGAAAATATTGGTACTTCTAATCATATGTATGTGGAGTTGCAGTATAAATGGTTTTGTTGTGAATGGTCTCTGCCTTTTTGAAGAGTTCAGAGGTGTGGCACTTTGCAAACCGTTTTAAGAAGTTAATTGTTTTGCAGATGAAGTAATATAGGGTGTGTGTTTAAACCTCAAGCATGCCAAAACATGTGTGCTGAAGCCACTCTAAAATACACCAGTTAAGCACCAATTATGCTCTTTGGCACCACTAGCAAGTCGTTGATTTGATACACTGCCCAACAGTCAGGGATTGTATTGACCGTAACTACATTAAAGACAGAGCCTGCCATATAATCTGGATTCCCTATGGAGGAGATGCCCAGTAACAAGACAGTTTGATGATTTTATTTCCAGGCAGTTGAGGCAGTGAAAGCATATGACAAACCTTTCTTTTCTGAGTGTGAAGTGTCTGCCCTTGTTTTCGCTTTTGATTATAAGAGCGGGGGAAAACTCCCTCAATTTATTTTGTGTGTGTCAGTTAGATGATTTAGGGAGGGGGAAAATAATGCAAGTATTTGGCATCAACACAAAGAGGACTGCAAAAAGATTGGCTTTCAGTTTGTTTGTAAGGAGAAATAAGTGAATGTTGCCAAGCTAGTTTCAGAGCAAAAATATGTCCGCATATGCTAGAATTTTAACTGTTAATTCCTAGGGTAGCCTATTTTTGTGTTAAGCTTTTCCCCTCTGAAAATATCAGTGCAATTACAAGAAGCTCCTCGATTAGCTTTCCTTCTTGCATTTGTGGAATGTAACTTAAAACACACACCCCACACCATCTTTCTTGCTAGTTGTTAATTACTAATTTCTTGTGTCATTCTTTGGCAAATATCCTACTGAATTAGAATAACGTGATATTCAGCATCCTGAATATGTTTGTGCTCCAGAACTCAAATGGTGAATTAAACACCTGTTCAATATTGATGTGTATCTATGTCTTCCGTGTTGATCACATAGGTCTCATTCAGATGAAATGTATTTTTTTTCAATTTTGTTGTTTGCAAATTTAACAAAGGGAAAGAAAAATGTAATAATTTAAAATGTTAAAGTAAGAAATATGTGAATAATACTGTTAGTAATAAATCACCATAAGTTTACATTACAGATACAGTAACCATCAGTACATGCTTCTTAAGTTAAAGATATAAGCCCTCCAGGTGTCAAAAGGTATCCACATGAGATTGACATCCATATGAAATAGGCTCAAATATAGCCAGAGCAGTAAGATCCTCAGACCATTATGTACTAGATAGTGGGCATTGATCCTTTCAGGCTCGAAGTATTCTTTTAGCAACCACAAGGGCTCACAAAATCCACTTTTGTTGTCCTGCTGTTAACCCCTATACTATAGGAACATAATTTAAAAGTGCATGAACATCTGCAAATATAAAGGACTTCACTGGTAAAGATTGATGTGGACAGCAACTTCAGACCAGAAGGAATATATCACTGGACACAAGTCCAGATGTGGCATTCTCAGTATTATATCTGATATTTGTTTGTATTGGACACTGCCTTCCTATACAAACATTGTGTAGTCCAATATAGGTGAAATATTAATTTTTGCTGGATCAATCTCAATTTCAGGTCTAAGGAAACATTCTGTATAGATTCTAAAGCAATTTTCCATTTAGGGTTTAGTGGTACAAGGTGGAGCCTTGGGCTCATGCACTTCCACTTATCCAGTGTGACTGCAAGAAGGAATTTGGAGACTTGTGGTCCTGTTTTAGATTAACCACAGCTGCTTGTGTCATCTGAATCTAGAGGAATTGTGCTTAATGTTAACTATGGTTTGTAGGAATAGTTTGTGAAATTGCATGGGGCGGTATTCAGCTAAATAGTTGCACGTGCACAAGGATTACCACTAGTGCAATAGGACTTCCTCCTCTCCTGCATGCCCCATGCTGTTGCCAAATTTGATATGGAGGGTTGGGGGAGACCTGAGAACAGATTTAGGAGGTGTACGTTGGGGATGAGAGGGGAGAACATCCACCTTGCACTGATGGACTATTCGCCTTAGTGTTGCATTGAATACAACCCTTCGTTTCAACTAACCATAGTTAACACTAACCTCATTTTAGCCTTTGGCAAACACAGTGTGTAGAGTTGACTGCAGATGATACTGTCCTCCATATGTTGCCCTAACCAGTCCTACCGGTTGCGCACACAGGAGAACTAACAGTGGGTGGTCATGCAGGACACTTTTGCCTGCTCCACCAACAATAAAAAGGAGAACAGCTGTAGCAGCAGCACATCAAGATGTAGGTTGTTACAACACAGGAGATGATAGTGGAGCCTTCATTACCACTGGCGGAAACCTTATTTCTGGGTCAGATAACCCAGTGGTGAGCCTTATGAAGCATTAACTAGGACTGGAACTAGTTGGGGGCAGGGAGAGAAGGATGCATGGGGAGATGAATGGTATACATGACTGAGCATCCAATATTTGTTTATTTAATGTTTATATACTACTTAATATTTAGACACTCTCTAAGCAGTTCCTCTTCAACCTCTCCCTTGCCAGGGCACATCCTGACTCACAGAATACAACACTGACCCCACTGACACATACACATCACACCCAAATTCTGCCTTTCGTCTACACAAATTGTATAATACCTAGTGCTCATTCACTGTCACTCATCCCATTCCACATCTCACACACATTCACCAATAAACACACATCCCTCCAATATCTCCGAATCAGTCATCAACCACTATCAGCAGTCACTCCTTCCACTCAAGAAACATGTAGTGCGAAAATAAGGAGACGATGAAACCATTAACTGACAGAATTCTATGAATAAAAATACAAATTGCCATCCATCAGTCACACAGAAGTAGCGTTCCCGAGAGCAGTCTGGCTCTCACCCATGTTGCTGTTTCCCATCCAAGGTGTCACCCAAGGATAGGCGGAATGGCACATACCCCTCCTTGGTTCTCCTTCCTCTCATCAAGGTGTGCCCTCACGCAATTCAACCCATATAAGAAGCACTCCAAAATTTTTTTAAGGAGGGTGGCCTTATCATAATTGTGACTTCCTTTGCCTCAGCAGTGCTGGTTTTATAGTTACCTGGCTAGATGGTGATGATGATAATCAGCTGGTTCCACTCACTTCCTCTGCAGTTCTGCCTCACCAAGGCAACACTCAGGGGTGGCAGGGCTATTAGAGAGCAATGAGAACAGGCGTTCTTACCTCTGCAACCCTTGCTCCTTGTTACCTGGTCTAGAACTTTTAAAGTCAGCATCTCTGTGGGATGATGAGCAGAGTGCTGGCCCTCCTTATATAGAAGGGGTTCATCAACCTTCCTGTGCATTAAGATGTAGGATTGGGTCTAAGGGTGCTCTTCAGGCTTGGCTGCCTCTTCCTGTTTGAGACCAGAGAGGAGAGTAAAAGTTTGTATTAACCTCAGTTTAGTGTGTGTAATAAAGTACAACCTACCACTCTTCTCCTTTTGGTGGTGCTGACAAAGAGGAGAGTGCAACTCCTTCTCTTAATACTAAATGGTAAACCACAACTTAGTATTGCATCTGAAAGCAACCATATTTTATCCACAATTCTCAGATCATTGTAGTTTGTCAGTTTTTTTCTGTCAGAAATTTGCACTGTAAATTAACCAACATTTCAATAAGTATGCAAGAAACTAATTAGAACAAAATGACAGAGACCAAGTCAGTGAACGTGGCAGTCTACATGTTTAGATTTCATTGGACAATGTAGTATTTAGAGAATTTCTTCCAATAACTCAATTCCCTTCTCAGTGAACATTGTTGAATATTTTAGCTCAATTATCCATTCAAATTATATTATTCCCCCCCCCCCATGCAAAGAGCAACATTTACAAGAGATACCGGCAGTCTGATGTTGTGTCGCCACTCTGAGTGTAATTGCACTTGTGCAGTCCTGAACATGTATGTAACTATGCCAATGCAGAAGTGCTAGACGGCTATGCATAGTTGTGCCACTGCTGGAGTGTTGGAATTCATGCTCTCTTCCACAGCAATGTGTGTAGGTGTTGTGCCCCGGGTGCAAGGGGAGAATCAGGGAGAGGAGTCAGATGAGGACGAGGTCCCCGGGGACGTTGAAGGAAGGGGGAGCGCTGTCAGCCCACAGACTTCTTTGACCAGCCCTCCCATCGAGGCAGATTCTGCTCCGCCTGCGAACTCCCAGCCTGAGAGCTCCCAGCCTGAGCCGTTGAGAAGCAACCCCTCGTGCCTGCCACCCCCAGCCCCATCCCACCGGAATCCCCACCTGGCACTTCAATTGCTTCCCCGCCAACCAGTTTCCCGCTCCCTGAAGCTGAGCCGTCACCTAGCGAAGCCCTGCTGTCAGATGGGCCATCGGAGGCTCGCCCCCCTCACCCCACGTAAGACAGCACGAGAAGAGGGACTTTCAGAGGGTGGAACTTTGGAGGAGCCGGCATTTACGGGTGAAGACCTTCCCTACTTAAGCAGGTGTCCACCCAGACTCTAGTGCTGAGTCAACTCTCCCCAAACGCTACAGAGACTGTTTAGGTAGCTTAGTTAGGGAAAGTAGTGAGCCAGAGTAGACAGGTTTATGAAGCACACTGCTTTGGATGTAACCATCACACTAATAAAACGAGAATTAAACCAAGGTCTTACAGACTTCCATATTATCTGCTACCTCTGATGCTTTAATTTAAGATGCCAGGGATTGGACCTGAGAGCTTCTACGTGCATAGCATGTGCTCTGCCACTAAGTAATAGCCCCCCTCCTCCAGAAGATTATACATCAGTCTTTCTCTTGAGAGTTCTCTGAAAAAAACAAAGCACCATTTTCTTCATGTTGATGACATCTGCAAAGTTTTAGCAGGATTAAAGTAGCTCATTCAGCTTCCTGTTATCCTGTGGTATAAAATAACTTCTGTGCAGATGAAGCTTTAATAATAAAGGATTAACTTTGTTGTGCTTTGTAAAACTGAAAGCACTATATAACTGGCTTCTGGTGACAGGCTGCCACCTTCTTTATGACTTTGTAGACTGAAATTTACTCAAAACCCTTATAAATCATGAGTTCTTCCCTATTAATTTATTCTCAGAAAATAATATCAGGGTGTTCTCCTCTTGCAGGCAAAAATGAGTGACGAAACCACAACAGCCAATTAGAGTAACACCAAGTGGAAAAAGAGGTTTTTTTGTACAATATCCTTGACTGTGATCTCAATCATAATTTTTTAACAGGTAAACGTGCACCGGCAGGTTTATGCATTTGTTCTTTGCTTCCTCCCTTTGTTTTTGCTCAGAAAGGTGTTTCCCCGCCGCCACCCTTTGCCTGCCTGCAAAGTGCACCATCAACATTGTTCCTGAAATTACACCATGTTGCAGGGTTGATAAAAATAAATGATTTTTAAAAAATGTTTTTTTTTGGTATTTAAATCAGATTTTTTTTATTTAAATCAGATTTCAGAATTTTCTTAAAACAATTAGGAAAAACAATAGCCTAAGTCAAAGACATCATGAATACTACTTATACAACTTCTAATTATATTCTATGAATATGTTAACAGCAGTTTATGGAGATGAGAGATAACTCTCTTTATTGCATAGAAAGAGAAGGTCAATGAATAGAAACTCTGGGAAGATGGAGGAGGTCTGAACAGGGAGGAGACCACTGAAGTGGTAATCCAGCTTTTAACAGCAATAGCCTCTTCTACAGGTGCAGAGAGGTTTTTTTCCTTCCTTTGGACTAATTTAGCCGCCCTGGGCTCCTATCGGGAGGAAGGGTGGGATATTAATTTAATGAATAATAATAGTAAATAATGATTCTAAATTGAGAAATAAATTGGGAACTGCAAAAACAGGGAAGCTTGTATTTCTTTTCCAGACAATGAATAAGGAAGACAAAGGTGAAGAAGACGACTGTACCACCCAATGTTTTAAGTTGCACGTGTTGACTTGGTTGAAATTGCCTAGATTTTATTTTTTAAAGAACTTTATATTTATCTAAAAACTGAAATAGTTAACTATTCAAAAATCCATGTGCATATTTTGTTAATGTTTTTTGTTGAAGAAGAAAACTAACTAGAAGAACAAATAATCTTATTAGTACCATTTAAAAGCCTGTTTTGTGGTGGTGATTCTGGCACATCATGACAAAAATATCATTCATAGAATCATTCAATAGTAGAGTTGGAAGGGGCCCATAATGTCATTGAGTCCAACTCCCTGCTCAATGCAGGAATCCAACTTAAAGCATACCTGATAGGTAGCTGTCCAGTTGCCTCTTGAATGCCTCCAATGTTGGAGAGCCCACTATCTCCCAGGCAATTAGTTCCATTGTTGTACTGCTCTAACAGGATGCTTTTCCTGATGTTCAGCCGAAATCTGGCTTCCTGTAACTTGAGCCTATTATTCCGTGTCCTGTACTCTATCTAGGATGATAGAGAAGAGATCCTTTCAAGTATGTGATGAGCTCTGTTTCTGCAATAATCAGATTTGCCATCAGATTAATTATTATTATTATTAATTATTATTTCTGATATTCTCTGTCTTTGCGGAGGGAATTTTGAAATAGCAATTCTCCACACCTGTCCCCCTCCCAACTGGGCTCTGTGTCCACATGGTGCTTTGTCTTGGAGCTTCATGGAATTCCCAGTCCACGCTGATCCCTGCTGTTGCCTGCAGGGGGTTGGGACTCTTCTCCAGGAACAGATTTGTTTCCTCATCAGCACATGGCAGCCGGCAGCCATTTTCTTCCCACTCTCTGCTCTCGGAAAAGTCTTTAAGCCAGTCCACTTCATCTCCTGCATTCTTCTTTTTCTCCACTTCGTTTTTTAAAAATTCTCTTTGAAATCATCGATAGTCTGAGTGATTCTTTTATTGATCTACTTTCTGTGTGTGCTCTTCAAATGTGTATTCCCTTTCACTGGTGTCAGTGAAGTGTTGATTGTAACTGACAGAAAGCAGCAGTGGAAATGAAGTGCTGATTGAAAGCAGCAGGGCGGAAGACACTGACTTGATTAGCTGCCTTAATCTGTCTGCTCTGCAGTGCACTTCAAAAGGAATTTAAGCAGCAATCATTACAGAATTCAGAATAAAGATCAATCCCAGTGAAGACTCATGAATAAAAAGTGATGATAATATCGATAATTCTCTGCAAAGTAAAAGAAAAAAAATAAGAGGAGATTGGAAAAATGAACAAGTACCGGAGTAAAAATGAATTGGATCGTTAACAACCAACAGGAGGCCACACTTAAAAACGGAATGTACAAAAGGAGAGGATTCCATCCCTAGTGCTTGAAGAGTGCTATCATATCTCCCCTCATTCTTCTCTACTCAAGGGTAAACATGCCTAGTTCTTTCAGTCTCTTCTCGTAGGGCTTTGTTTCCAGTCCCCTGATAATCCTTGTTGCCCTCCTCTGAATCTGTTTCAGTTTGTCTGCATCCTTCTTAATGTGTGGTGTCCAGAACTGGATATGGTACTCAAGATGGGGCCTACCCAGTGCCAATTAGGGGGGAATTAGTACTTCATGCAGTTTGGAAACTATACTTTTTTGCAGCCATGTTACACTGTTGGCTGATATTCAGCTTGTGATCAACAGCAATTTCAAGATCCTTCTTCCATGTAGTATTGCTGAGCCAAGTATCCCCCATCTTATAACTGTGCACTTGATTTCTTTTTCCTAGGTGTAGCACTTTGCATTTATCCCTGTTAAATTTCATTCTTTGGTTTTCAGTAGTATGGTAAACACATGCCTAACTAGTCTCTGCATATGGAACCTTTGCTTTGCCACATCTGATGCAAACATACAGTAGGGCCACTCATATGGCAGGTTAGGTTCCAAACCCCCGCCAAAAAATGAAAACTACTGAAAAGAGGATCAGCTGTAGTGTGGGGGTCTGGAACCTAACCCGCGGATTGCGCCAGAGGAGGATAAGATCAGCTGTAGCATGCTACAGCTGATCTTCCCCTCCTCTGGCGCAATCAGCTGGAGTGCGGGAGTCTGATCACCCGCGAGGAGGAGAAGATCAGCTGCAGTGCGCTACAGCTGATCTTCCCCTCCTCAGGCAATATCAGCTGGAGCACGGGGAGCTCCAGCCCCCACTCCGGTTGATCATGCTGCTGGCACCATATCAGCGGAACGCCGAGAAGCAGAACCCTACTGTATGCTCTTATTCGGCCATTAATAATCCTTCTTGAACAGCATCTTCCACTGGGAATTGGATTGAATCTTAATTTTCTACAGTCAGTAGACCATCAGTAAAGCTATAGCTTATATAATGGCCAGAATAGCAGATGCAAAATTTAGCTCAAAGCAGGGTTCCGTACTTTTTTGTTGGCCTTGGTAGCTAAGTGAAAGTTTGTGGTCACCAGGACTATACCACTTCCTTTGTTCTTGACCTCCTGATTGGCTCTGATCCATCCAGGAATTCTGGATACCCTGACAATATGGCACCTAAATAATGCCAGCCTTCTTACCAACTTTGGAATTGTGGAGGCATGGGGATCGCCATACAGTTCTGGAGATGATACCTCCTCTTCTTCAGTTCCAAAATTGGGAGGAAGGCTGGGAATTGTTGTTCTCACCAAAGGGTCCTGGCACACTCACCGTGGCTTGTATAGCAAGGGAAAATGGCCTGAAGGAGGAAATGAAGGTATCTCCAAATCTGTCTGAGAAGGATGTTCCAGATGCAGGACACCACTGAAAAGGCCCTTTTTCGGGCCTGGTTGCCACCTGTCTAATCTCTGGTGATGAGAATGCTTGGAGAAAGGTGTCTGAAGCAGAATTTAAGGACTGTGAAGGTTTGTATGGTTGCAGTCGATACCCAGCACACGTTGCACTACAATCCCTAATAGGATTTCCCTTAGTAAAACCAAATCAACAGCAAACATTGGATGCTTCTGGGCAGGTGTGTGTTGTGGAATGGCTGGTCCTCATGCATGCAATTTTTTTTTGCAGTGTCAACACAGTTTTGATGGTATTTCCTCCCCCTTAATCCCAATTTAACCTATCTGAGAAATATTGGCTAAGTTTTTAAAACAAACAAACTGATATTAAGCTCCCATCTTCATATTCTTTCATTTAAAGGATTTTATTTAAAGGATAGCAGCTTTCATTGGTCTGGGAATAACTCAGTCAAGAGCTGCATAGTCTTAACTAAGAAGTTTTCCAAAAAGTCTGTAGATAAATATTACTATTTGTAAAAAGATGTTTCCTGGTCACCATCAAAGGGATAGAGAAGCATGAGATGACTAGAGGTTTAATCTTGAATAAGGCAGCTGCCAAATGCTGTTGCTAAAAAAATTAGTGTGAATGTATGAGCAACCTAAATGCTCCTGACAGCTTTGACAAGGCTGACAGTTTAGTGAAACATAAGGACAAATGATTTTATTAAAAGAAATTTTGCTCCAGTTACTAATTTGTACTACACATTCTCATCTATAATATGAAGAGCTGTCCCTGAACAGTATTTCAGTGATTGTAGAATCAAGATCTATGGAGATGGAACAGAGGGCTGCCCAGGCTAAATGTCCAATGTAATTTTACTGAGTCCAAATCTTGGTACTGTGAAACACTAAACAATGTAATTCTCTATCTTTCAGTTTATGATTACGTATGTCATGAGGAATCAGAAGGTTGTAGGAAGCCTGCTTGTATCTATAATACATTACCATAGTTTATCCTACTTCTTTTGTAGTGTGCTGGGAAGATATCTCAGGTGGGCTTTTCCTCCCGCTTAATTTTAACAGGTGGCTGCCTTAACTATGGCCAGTTGACCAGCACTGTCTTTTCTTCCTGACATGCTTTATATCTTTGCTTTAAACCCTGACTCCTTGTGAGTAAGTATTCCCTTGCACATTTCTCTTCTGTGACCTAGAAATATAACTAGAAGAGTGCTTTACTGAAAGGAAGTTGCATTTTCATTTTGCTGCTAGATTTGCTACAGTTGCTTTCTAGAGTTTAAAGAAACTTGAACATCATTCTAGTTTAGTGATTTGACATACTCCATATCCTGCCCTTCCCCCCAGTAGGAGGCCAGGGTGGCAGTGATCATGGGTAGAGGGAGGTAGTGATCTAACATAGAAGACTAGGGCAAGGCTATCTACGCCTTGTTCCTCACTCCCATTCTGCTCATGGATGGGTTCCTCGTTGCTCATCTGCTGTGCCCACTGGCCTGTGTATGCTGTTGTTTAATGCCAGATTGGTACACAATAAGACCACATTCATCCATTACTAGATCATGGATGAGCGTGTCGAGCATTACGAAGACCTGATCTGACCCAGCTTTGCCCACCTGGATACTCAATGCAACTCCAACATAGGCTGCAGGGACGGGGGATTGCTGTGGTCTACATAACTTCCATCTCTGTCACCAGGAAACCACTCTGTCTTGGAGGTGGCTGTGAGGGCCTGCACTTGGTGCTGGGCCAAGGAGACAGTAAACTAGGATTGCTGCTGGTATACTGTCCACTCTGCTGCCCAGCAGCTTCTCTGACTGAGATGGTGGAGGCTGGCTTGGCTGTGGTATTGGAGGAGCCCAGACCAATAGCCCTGGGTGATTTCAGTGGCCATGCTGAGGCTGCTTCTAGTGTTCCAGTTTGGACTTCTTGGCCTCCGTGACGACCATGGGGCTGTCTCAAGCTGTCACCTGCCCAATGACAGGGCAGGGCATACCCTCGATTTAGTTTTTGCTCCAGATGGAGGAAGGGGTGGTCTGGAGATTGGTGGTGGTGGATGTCACCCATTGTCATGGTCAGACCACTTCCTGGTGAAGTTTAACTTTAACTCTCTGATCCTCCCCTGCAGGGGTGGTGGACAGATTAAGATGGTCCACCCCTGGAGACTAATAGAATCTACTAGATTCCTGAATACCCTGGGGGAGTTCCCAGTATATAGAGCAGGTGACTTTGTTGAAGCCCTTGTCACGCTGTGGAACAGCATGGCGTATTTGGCTTTTAACATGGTTGCCCCTGAATGCCCTCTCCGGCATTGTGGAGCTCGGTTTGCACCTTGGTACACCAGTGAGCTAAGGGCAATAAAACAGGCTGGACAACAGCTTGAGTGCAAGGGATGAAAGACGTGCTGTGAGGCTGATCGGGCACAAATAAAACATCATAACCGTGTGTACTGTGTGGTGGTGAGGGCAGCGAAGAAGGCCTACTTCTCTGCCACCATCGCATCCTCAAGTAGCCATCCAGTGGAGCTTTTCCATATTGTCAGGGGTCCATTGACATCGACTCCAGGAAATGGAGTTTTAGACCCTTCGGAGGCCCACTATGGATTGTTTGCAAGGCATATTGAGAGTAAAGTTGCTTGCCTCCATAGCAATCTTGATGCCCTATGTACATCTACTGTACTCCCCAATGAGGTGTACAGTGCAACATCTGCTGCAACTTCTTTGGGACGATTTCAGTTGTTGAGGCCTGATGACGTGAACAAGGTACTTGTGACAGTGCGGCCAGCAATATGTCCTCTTGACCCTTGCCCTTCTTGGCTTATTAAAGCTTGCTGAGGGGGTTTGACTGAGTGGATTCAGGGTGTGGTCAACTCGTCGTTGCAAGAGGGAGTGGTTCCAGGTGCCCTGAAAGAGGCAGTGATCCGACCGCTCCTGAAAAAGCTCATCCTGGACCCATTAGTTTGTGACAACTACTGCAGACAAGGAGATGAGAACTCTTGAAGTGCCAAGCCAGCAACCAGCCAAAATGAAAATAATAATTGTTTATTGAAGCCCAATGAAGGTACCGAAAGACCCTATATCAAGGGCAATCTGTAAAAATACATATGAACAACATTAAAATCAATTATGAAATGTGCTTAAGAATATACACTTTTGCGATAGAGTGTCCCTGCAAAAACCTTTCCATTGGCCCAACCAGGAGACCTTCAGAAAATATATTGGAGAGCACCTGAGTAACATTCGCAGTAACAGAGTGGGATCTCCATTGGTGACCCATTTTCAGACCCAAAGACATGCTCCCAATGACTTGGTCTTTTGGGCCATAGAAAAAGTGCAGTGTACCAACTATGATGTTCTGTTAAAAAGAGAACTTTTTTGGATCCTCCAGGTGAGGAGTGTATCCCCCACAGGTCTCAATGAAGCCCTTGGGAGCAGTCATCAGGAGATTTGGGGTGAGGTGTCAGCAATACACTCTATTTCTTTATAACATCTGAATCGGGAGAGGCCGTGCAAGCCCTGGATCGGTGCCTGCACTTGGTGGTGGGTTGGATGAGGGCCAGTAAACTGAGTCTGAATCCTAGCAAGATGGAGGTGCTGTGGTTTAGTGGTTCTCGAGCTCAGATTACTGGACAAGTCCCTGCTTTAGCTGGGGTCATACTCCCTCTGAAATAGCAGGTTTGTAGTCTAGAGATGCTCCTACATACATCGTTGTTGCTAGAGGCCCAGGAGACCTCCGTGGCTAGGAGTGCCTTTTACCAGCTTCGGCTGGTAAGACAGCTGCAGCCGTTTCTGGACCGGGATAGCCTGACCGTTGTTGTTCACGCACTGGTAACTTGGATTACTGTAATGCGCTCTATGTAGGGCTGCCCTTGAGGTTGGTCTGGAAACTGCAGCTGGTGCAAAATGTGGTGGCGCAACTGCTCACTAGGGCAGGGTATCGCCAATGTGTCACCCCACTGCTGAAAGAACTTCACTGGCGGACCATTAGCTACTGGAGTAAGTTTAAGGTGGTGGTTTTGGTGTACAAAGCCCTATACATCTTGGGACCAGGATATACCCAGTCGATCACTACACTCTGCAGGTGAGGGCCTCTTGTGGATGCTGTCTTATCAGGAGGTGTGTTCCGTACTGCATAGGAAGCAGACCTTTACTGTAGTGGCACCAACTCTTTGGAATTCCCTTCCCTTAAATATTAGACAGGCACCATCTGTTATCTTTTCAGCACCTAGTGAAGACCTTCCTCTTTCAACAAGCCTTTTAAGTAGAAACCTTATCCCAGTCTGCATCTGTGTTGGAATTGCTTTTTAAGATGTTTTTAAAGCTTTTTTAAAATTTTGTTTTAATATGTTTTTAAGGATGTTTTGTTGTAATATATTTTTATTTATTAGTCTATTTTAATGATGTTTTAGAATGTTTTTAGTGCTTTTGTTTGCCATGTTGGGCTCCTACTGGGAGGAAGTGTGGGATATAAATCTAATAAATAAATAATAAAAATGCATAACAAAAATAACATTTAAAAGGCATTATATTAGGGGAAATTGTTTTGCAAAAATCTGTACATTAGGCAAGATTGCTTATAAACATGTATATATTAGGACAAAATCACACTAAAATGCTGAAGAATTTTCATGAGAACTTTTTTTTAAAGTGGAAATGTGGAGAGCTGGATTTAAGTTTGTGAAAATGAGAAGCTGAAATTGGCAGATTTACCCATCCCTAGTTCTCAAAACTAGTTTTGAATGAGTTGGCCCAGTGAAATCTGCTAGTAAATTTATTCATGTATATTTCTCTTATTTTTGAGGTCACTCTGCTATGATCCACACCTCAATTTTCAACACAGTGAGGCAACAGTTATTGATTCTGCAAATGTATCTGTATTTTTCATGTTCTGATTATTCTGCTAATAAATGGGAAATTAATTTAGCTAGTTTCTTCTGCTGGAAAACTGAAGAAAATAATTAAGGTATGATCATCAATATTAACTACTCTATATGCATATTTCTAGTCTGTTGGGGGAATGAAGTGGGAGGGCGGGAAAAAAGCATCTCTGTTCCTGTCTTATTTTTGGTCATAATCAGAGAGTGAGAGAGAAAGAACAGTAATAGATAAGCTGATTGGATTGCTGCATTAACAAAGTGCGACTCAGCTCTTTCGTTTCCTGGCATTGTGACTGAAAGCTCATTTTTATTGATCTGTTATGCTGAGAACACTGTACAGTAGTGTTATGTAGTGCACGTACACCCTGGAGGTATCACTAATGACACTTTTCAGATTTTGCCACATTCATAGTCTGTTATGATGAGAGGGTGGGGAACCTCAGGCCTGGGGGCCAAATGTGGCCATCCAAGCCTCTTTGTTTGGACCTTGGGACTCTCCCCAGGCCACAACCCTCCTTGGCTTTGTTCCGCACCCTCCTCCAGTGCTTTTGCCAGGCTGGAATGTTCCCTTGGAACTGTGATAATGCCTTTTGTTTGCCTGGATGAAAGATGGAAGAAGAGTGTGTTAGTGTAGATGTTGGAAGTGCAACAGCGGGGTTCATTCAGTTTATAACTGAAGGATTTATTCTGTTATCAGTAAGCCAGCAAACAAGGGATGGGGGTGGTGTTGCTTAGCAACCAGGCAGAGTGCCATGATCTTTGCTGAGGTAGTACGTATTCTGATTATTTGTGTAGTTCCCTTGTATGTTTGGTTGTATGTCTCCCTGCTCTGTACAAGGCTTGAACTAAGAGAGAGAAAAATTCTCTGTTTTTCTTCCCAATCACACATTTTATAAATTCAGTTTGCCCAGTAAAGTGTTTTCAGGATCTCTAAGTGACTCAGCTAACAGTAGAAACCTCTGTTTGGGAGGGGGGGGGCTGGAATGTAGCCTGCTGTACAAAAAAATAAAAGCCACATTCATTGCCACATTCTCTGCCATAAGTTCTTTGGGGCTCAGCAAGTCACTAACTTTGTTTCTGTACCTATTGCATGGCAATTGTTGTATACTGGTTTGGGTGGAACTTTTTATGGCATAGAATGGAGTATGTTAATAATCTAATTTATTTATTTATTTATTTTAAAACTTACAGTCATAGACCCGTAATACAGAAAGAAAGTCCAGAATAAAACAACACTTTTAGTACAATTATGATTTGTGAGTCTGTCTGTTCCTGACCGATTGAGCTATGAAAAGAAACTTTGCAACATGCTCTGTTATGAGTTTATCTTTGTCTAACAAAAGGTGCCGAGCTATCCATTTTGAGGATCTTTCAGAAAAATTTATAATAAGTGGAACGATAAGTTTAGTCCTGGCGTCACTATATAGTTCACATTCAAGGAGTACATGTTCAACAGTTTCTGGGAGATTAGAATTACATATACAAAAACGAGACTCTATAGGAATGCCTTGAAAACGGCCTGTTAATTAAAGGGAAGGTAAACAATTAAACCTTGCTCGGGAAAACAAAAATCTATAATGAGGGAACGTTAATTCTTCCAAATCTAATAATAAATAATCTAATAATAAATCATAATAGGCATTTTTTAAGGCCAGACTCATTGAAGGATTGCAATATTTAGCATCTATATAGTGCTTTAAAATCCTTGAAGTGCTTCAGATATTACCTTGGCAACGCTTAGAAAGTAGACTTAGTATTGTTATTGTAATATTGCAGATGGAGGGGCTGGGGCTCAAAAATAGTGGCATACCTAAGGCCACCTAGTGAGTTCATAGGTGTGACAAGATTTCCGTATCACACTCTTAGTGCTTTATGTAAGATGCAAATAGTAGTAGAAAGATAGCAATTTCCTATTTGTTCTGA